>NC_142339.1:31571540-33034040 GCF_054954075.1 Amborella trichopoda
GAAGAAGAAGAAGAAGAAGAAGAGGAAGAGGAAGAGGAAGAAGAGGGGTTAGTATGTGAGGGATTTTTAAGGTCATTCCCCTCATTCTATCGATTTTGGTAGCTTTTTACGTCATCACCAGAGTTGGACGTGTGCAGGGGGTCTTTTTGGTCTTTCTCCTGCTTAGACAGTTGGGGGGTACTTTTAATGTTGTCACCCTCATTGAATGTGCCCCTAGTCGAAGATGGCCTAGGGATGTCCTCCTAATGAGTTGAAAGAGTAAGGTTGACCGCATCAGGGATGAAGTCTTGTAAGGTCGGCAATGGAGGAAGAGGCCTAAGGAATTCTTGCTCCACTAATGGTTGAGGAACCTTGTTCTTTCCGTGAGCAGCCGTTGGGGCCCGTCTCCTCCTAGTCACCTTTGGCGATGCATGATCCATCCTGTTAGGTTTCCGAACCGCCCTAGCTTGACGAATTGCCTGTCGCTTTAAGGACTTGAGTCTGCTTCGCCTGTGATAGACTCTTCATGGCTGAGAAGTCAAGGGTTCAACGGGATCAGAAGTATCCTTATGGGAATCTTGCATTGAAACACCCTCATGGATGGAAGTACTGACTTGCAGATGTTTATCGTAAGCGATGTGACCTCTCTGGACTTTTTCCGCAACCACAGCTTCGAACGCATAGCATTCTCTCAGCTCGTGGCCCCACATATGATGGTATGGGCACCAATGATTATTCGTTCCCTGAGCAAGACACTTGGGTTTCTTTGCCAGCTTTGGTGTAACAAGTCCTTGTTGGAGCATCATACTGAATAGAGCATGAAGCAGATTTGATGGTAGCTCCTCAGAAGGGCTCGGGCCTTTGTCTTCCTCTTAAACTGTCACTGCATGGGAAGCCTTAGTTGCCCCGAATGCTTTCTTAAGTTCTTCGAGCTTATGACCTTTCTGGATCAGAACCTTGATGATGTCTTTAACTGTGTAGCATTGCTATATGGAGTGGTTAATCCTCTGATAGTAAGCACAATATTTTACATGCCTATCGAGACCAGCTTGATCAGGAAACTTGCTTTTAAGCAGTTCAATCATATTCTGCTCCAGCTGTAGTGGAGTAGTGCATGAACCCATTCCTTTTCGAAAGGATAGACCTTACTCTGATGCTTGGCCCAATAGTCATCTCAATTAAGGTTTGCTGGTGGGGGTACTCGATTGTATGATTGTTGCTGCTTGCCTCCCAGAGGCACTGTCTGCATCTTTGTTGTGCCTACTCCTTTGGAGAGGTCCAAAGTTTGAGAAGTAACCTTCTTCGGATCACTTACGGTGACTGTCGGACTAATTACCCCTTTATGTTGATTGCCCCGGGAGTTGGCCCGAGAATTACCATTGCCTCGGTTGTTTCTCAAGCTCGAAGACTGTTGTCATGCTATGGTGGAGTGACAAAGTCTCTATGCGAACTGACTTAGAGATCAGCTCTGACATGGAGGTCAGATTGGAGGCCTCAACATGTAGAGCAATCTCAGGTTGAATGTTTCGTACATAGGTTTGGACTGCTTCCTTCTCTGGCATGGGATTAGGATGGTGAGCAACCAAATCTCTCCACCTTGCTATGAATTGATGGTGAGAAGCTCAATGGTTTGAACCTCTCTCTCGACCTCATAGAAGCGATGGTGGAACAGTTTCTCCATTTCCTCCCAAGTATGTACTGAATTTGGGGGAAGCCGAGGATACCACTAAAAGGCTAGGCCATCAAGAGTTTCAATAAACTAACGAAGGAGGAGTCTCCCATCAGCTAATGTCTCTCGACATGCCACACAAAAATGCGTGTTATGCTAATTTGGGGATGTTGTACCATTCAAAAGGGGAAGCTTCCCTTTTTTATAGTCCGAGGGAAACAAAACCTGATCAATGTTAGAGGGGTATGGCTTTTGGTAAAGCATTGTACCCTGCATTCCAGGGATTTGCCTATTCTTCAAGCTGTGGGTTACCATGGCGTCGATGTCTATCAGTGAGATGGGGTGAGGAACGAAATTGTCCTATAAGCGAGGAGGAGGAGGCTGCCTTGGAGCTGCATCATCCGAGGGATGGGAGTCAGCATCATGATGGGATACATTGATCAGGGACAGCATGCATTCCATGCAAGCAATCTTCTCCATCATTGCTCGCACCATCTCTTCGAACCTATCCATGCTTTCTTCCTGGTTGTCATTAGGTTCATTCACCACCATTACACTGATCGTTATTTCGGGGAAGCCAGCCTCGGGTGCAGTTGAAGGCTTCCGAGCTTGGCATGTCGTCCGCGGCAGATCGGTCAGCAAGGGCTCAGCATGCTCTGACTGATTTCGAGTCTTATATGCCGATCGCGTGAGGATCGGTTCTCGACTGTCTTGTGATAGTAGCTACTGAGTGGTCGGATCATCTTCTATGACGCTGACCACTGTGCAGGATACTTGCACCTCCTCTTCGAGCTTTGTAATTTGAAGAGGGTAGAAGGGATTTTCTGGAAGGAGATCTTTAGAGCTAGCTACCCCGACTGTTCTGGTTGGCTCCTTAATCAGGATCTACAATCCTCTATCTTGCTCATTCTTGAGGCTACGATAGACCTCTCTCCAGAACCGAGACTGGGGTCAAGGTTGATCCTCCTTTTAAGAGCATAAAAGGGCCATGTCCATAAGGTGGGGCAGTAAATGCAGACCAAGGACAGGAGCCAACTTGAGCTATTGCCACCGGGATTGTAGAACTTCATCAGCCATCAGGACTTTACCCCGAGCTCCTTTGTAGGCTCCATAGGTATGACTAACCTAACTTGGCTGGCTCTGGATGATACTCTTAGGGAAAACCTTCGAGTACTAAGCCTTGAGGTTTCTACCAGGAGGAGAAAGGGCAGAAGGAGAAGGGACCGGCTCGTGACAGTGTCTGAGTCCGGAGTAAGAAGCAGTTTGTGATGGTGGCACGTGTGCACCTTTGAAGTAGCATTCTGGGTGACTTGGGGGTCAGCCCGAGCTCGAACAGGTTCTCTGGCCTGAGGAGTCCGAGAACCACGAGCAGGTGTCTATAAGGGAACAGGTGGGAGCCTGCCCCTTACAGTGTGTGCTAGTGTGTGCTGAGAGGAAGGATGAGAGGGTCATCTCCCGTGTACTCGATTTGGGGCGGCAACGGCGTCGCCCCTAATGGTGGGATGCGTAGGCATGCGCACAGCTTTCGGCTCAAGGAGGCCTGATCCTGGATGCATACTCAAGATAACACAAGGCTTGCCTCGAGGTGTGGCCCGAATGGATGCCCCACGAGCGTTAAGGTGTGTGCATGAGGTGGAGGCCCCAGGGTCTCCTCCTCGATGAGTTGAGTCTTTAAACATAGAAACCCGAGGTGGTTCAAGAATGTGGGGGATAGCCTTATAGTGACTTGCAGGAACAACGACAACTTGTTTACCTTTTACAGAAAGGCACTGGGCAACCTTTTGGCGTCCCCCGGTAATACGACTGGCAAGAGCTTTGCCAGTAACAAGGTGCATGCTGTGAATGGTAGCAGACGCACTATAGATGCAGAGTGCTTTAGTGAGGCTTCCCCAAGAGCTAGGAGATGGGAAGTTAGGGACATTTAAGTCCCTTCTTACACCTATCCAGGTTAAAACCTAAGATCTAGACACTGGTGGTTACGTGCCTCGATCTCGCCCTCCTGGTCAAGATGACCTGGCGGTATGTGTCTCGAGTTTCAAGGGAACTCAAGATTCGAGATCGCTCTCTTGGGAACCTTGTTTGGAAACAAGGGCAGGTGTACTAATTGATGAGTAAGGAATTTAAGGTGGGTGTAGGATTTACTCAGGTTGGCTCTCATGGGCACCCTCTTTAATCAAGAAGAAAGCCCTCAAGTCCTTCAACTGGTTTGAAATTACCTCCCTTGGCCTGTACTCTCCTATTTCTGCAATCACACACACATGATTAATGTTACCAGACAGTGGGCTAAGGGACCCCACCTTGTCTTTGGGTGAATGTACACAGGAGTGCACATCCAAGAGAAGAAAGGGAGAATAAGAGGAGATTGGGGTGAGAGGAAGAAAAGGAAGAGATAGAATAGAAGAAAGAGGAGAGAAAAATTTGACAAAGCAGTTAGACTGACACAGTGGCTAGACAAGTAGATGATTGACCTGTCATGGTAGCAAGACGAGCACGGTGACTCAGATCGACACAACGGCATTACTACTAGACGACAGAACCAATACCGACCAGCCTGATATGATGTCTAGTATGTCGTGACTGTAAGACAAGCACGGTAACTCAGACCGGCATGGCAGCATTACTACTAGATGACAAGACTCCCGTGACAGTGCTAATCTTAACCACCTTTGGTCAAACGAGAAGAGAGAAGGAAAAGAAAAGAGAAGAAAGAGTAAGGAAAGAGAAGTAAAGAAAGGGAGAGTGAAAGAAAAAGAAGAAGAAGAGAAGAATAGAGTTGAATACAGAAGAAAAGAGAAGAAGACTAGAAAAAGTTGAAGAAGAAAGAAGAGAGAGAGGGAAAAGAAGAGAGAAAGAAAGAAAAGAGAAAAGAGGGTGGGAAGAAGGGATAGAATGAAAGAAGAAGAGAGAGAAGGAAAAGGAAAACATGGAGAGAGAAGTAAGAAGAGAGAAAGAAGAAATGAGAGTGGAGATGAGAGAAAAGAAAGAGTGAGGAGAAGAGGATTGAAGAGGATGGAAGAGAGAAAAAAGGGAGAAGAAAAGAAACATGGATGACGACGGGCTTCTGCCGTCCATGTTTCTCTCTCTTGAGAAGAACGAGAGAAACAAGGATGGCAATGGCCATATGCCATCCATGACAGAAAAGAGAAGCGAGAGAAACATGGATGACGATGACCTTCTGCCATCCATGACAGAAGATTAAAGAGAGAGAAAAGAGAGAAACATGGACAGTGATAGGCAATCACCGTTCATGATAGGAGAGAGAAAAGAGAAAGAAACATGGACGGTGATGGGCATCTACCGTCCATGAAAGAAGAGAGAGAAAAGAAAAAAACATGGACTTTGATAGGCTTCCACCATCCATGACAAAAGAGAGAAAAGGGAAAGAAACATGGACGGCAATGGGCTTCTGCCGTTCATGGTAAGAGAGAGAAAAGAGAAAGAAACATGGACGGCGATGGGCTTCTACTGTCCATGACAGGAGAGAGAAAAGAGAAGGAAACATGGACGGCAATGGGCTTCCGACGTCCATGACAAGAAAGAGAAAAGAAAGAATCATGGATGGTGATGGGCTTCCGCCGTCCATGACAAAGGGAAGAGGAGAGAGAAAACATGGACATCAATGGGCTTCTGTCTTCCATGATAAGGGAGATAAAAGTGAGAAACATGAGCGACGATGGGGTTCCACCATCCATGACAAGAGGGGGAGAGACCTGAACAGTGACCCAGCCCGCCACTCGGCTTAAGGCCTGGATCACTGTTCATGTTCCAAGAGACAAGAAAGGAAAGATAATGCCATGCACGGAGATAGGTATCATTGTACATGATTAAAGAGGACAGAGGAGTGAAAGATTAAAGAGACAAAAGGAAAGACAGAGAAAAAAGAGAGAAAGAAAGAGGACAGAAAAAAAATAAGGTGAGAGAAACAACAAGAATAGGAGAGAGAAAGAAAGAATAGGAGAGAGAAGAGATACGAAGGAGAGAGAAAAAGAGAGAAGTGAGGAGAGAGAAAGAGAGAAAAGAGAAAGAGAGAGAATATAGAGAAAGAGAGGAGAGAGAGAACTTAAAGAAAGAGAGAGGAGAAAGAATAAAGAGAAAGAGAGAAGAGAGAGAAAGAGAGAGATGAGAGGAGAGAAAGAGAGGAGAGAAAAAGAGAGAGATGAGAGGAGAAGAGAGAAAGAGAGATGAGAGGAGGAGAGAGAAAGAGAGAGGAAATAAAAAGAGAGAGGGGATAAAAGAGAGGAGAGAGAAAGGGAGAGATGAGAGGAGAGAGAATGAGAGATGAGAAGAGGAGAGAAAAAATTACCTTATCGAAAGGTACTGACCTTTTTATTCTCTCTCTCTCTCTCTCTCTCCAAGGCGCATGCACAATCTCAAAGAAAAAATCTCAAATTTTATTCATGAAATTGAGGAATGAGGGAAGCCTTATTTGTAATTATGTTTATCATATATTTATAAAATTGGGCCCAAACATGAGTGGATGCAAAAAATCTAGCCTAAATGATGATAATTACAATTATTTTGAATTAAAGAAAAATTTAAAAATAGAGTAAAAAATGACTGTTTTGCCCCTACCCAATAATTCATGAAATTTCAATACAATCCCTGTTGCTGCCCTAGAACGTGTGTTATCTTCCATGGGTGATTCGAGGTTGCTCTGGTGCCCGTTTTGTACAAAGATGATTACTTTCTCATTGAACTCGGCATGACAATCAATTTGATACCAATTTCGAACCACGGATCGCATTTTTAAGCAACAATCACGCAACTCGAAATTTACATGGATCTCAGAAACTTTTGATCGATTGTGTGCTCATTCCTTGATACTTTTCTTCGATTTCTTTGTTCAATCGCACTGAATATGTCGTCACGATCGTGTTATAGCAAACACAACTCGATTTCGTGTCCAAACGAATACTTCGTAGCTTTTGGGTTTTGGTCGGAATCTAGAATTCTAACGACTTGATTTTACAGCAACTTCGACCCCTTCGTGTGCCAAATCCGACAGTTCTTCACTTGCAGGGTTTGGACCAGAGATAGCCTTAGATCTTATGCAGCGATGGAGGTGGTCTCATGTCGATTGGATGTACGAGCGTCGTGATATGGCCCTCGAGTGGGTCATGGTGCTGTTGAATTTCTATAAATTTTGCTGCTAATCGCCAACTTCTCTCTGGATTTTCTCCCTGCTCGGGTATCGTCACGAGGCATACCGTATATCAGAACGCTCATCTTGACAAGACGAATACGCTCGTAAAATTTGAACGCAGTCCGACTCGGTACGAGAGATACGAGTCTTCAATGTTGCTACTCGTAATTATGAAAACAGTCACAATTATGGTGACTTGGTACATTGAGGGCGCACGGGAATAGTGTGTGGCCTACCCCTTTTTAATGTTTTGCTCATTACTTTGTTTAGGAGCCTCCATTTAAGTCGAAACTTGACTCGTAAGGGATTTCAATTGTTCCAAAGCTAATGGCAATGGTGCCACAACTGTTTGACACACCAAAATTAGAGTTCTAGTTATAGGGTCCATTTTAGGGTGCGAGAGGGTGATTTTTTCAAAATTAGTTCTTTGTCTGCACTGCCTTAAGCATGTCTGATTGCGACGAAACTTGGCAGGTAGACTTTTGGAGTCCTTAGGAATATTTTCACCTATTCTGGGGTGATTCTGAGACTGTAAAAAATTCCACTGTAAATCAGGGCTTTCTTGATCGACTTCCTCTTTATTCCGCATCGGGGACCTAAGGTGTTGAAAAATGCATTTGAATATCTTGCCTCGCATAATTTTGTGCTTCAAGAGAAGCAAGAAGGAAAACATTCAAAAAAATTTCTCAACTTTAAAAAAAAATTCTCAACTTTATTTCTTTTTTCTTCCTAACCACAGGACCACATGAACGTTGAGGTGATATCCACGCAATGTTGTAACTTGGATGCTCAGATGTTTGGATGCAATGTGCAGGTCCATCCATTGAGACTTTAGGGAGAGAAGAGACTTTTTTTAGGGATCCTATCAAATTCCTCACCCTCGTGTGGACTATTTGTGATTCTGAGCTGAGGATTGTGCTTCACATACATAGTTCCTATTCACTTTTTTACAGAAAAGAAAGAAAAAAAAAAGAGATAGAAATTCGAAATCTAAAGCTTTCTGCTTCCGAACCAGCTTTCTTTCCAACCAGCCTCTTCCAAGCAAAGCAAAGGTATCTTCCCTAGCTTTCAGTTCGAGAAAGGAGTTCGTTCTTCTCTCTCTATGGGGGATATTACTCATTAGAATCTTTAAGTAGGGAAGCTAGGGAGGGGAACTCATTCGCTTAGCTCCCGAGATTTTGTGCGGACCTCGTTGGTTAGAATTAAGCCTATTTAGTAGTCAAGTGCCATGCTTTAGGGCACTATTACCATTTGGTCTGGGTTTTTATGTTTTGTTGATTATTCTAGATGGTCTGCTGAAGGGCCTTCGATTGGCGGCTGTCTGCTTTGTGCACTAGAACGTCCTTGGCGAGCAGGGTACCTCAGTTTATCGAGGTGACCTGCTTTGGGTATTACCCTTGCTTTCTCCTTAGTAGTTTCAACATATCAAGATACCTCTCGTCTTCCTCCGAGGCATCCCTTGAGGGCTCAATCCTGGCTATTGCATCACAGGTCCACGGTTTGGCTGATTGAGCCTTCTTGGGGAGTGTTCAACATCTTGGATTGCGTTAGTGACCTCTTGGGAATGGTGCTCTTCTTCATGAGATTTTTCCTGCCTTCTTGGCGAGTCTTCTGTCCTTCGAGTCCTATTGCGAATGGACTCAAGCTGTCAGAATCTTTTCATGATGCTTGTCTTTTTGGGTCCTGATATTGTGACACCAGGAATTTTTCTCTTGAAATGGAGGGCTGAAGCTGCCTATAATGGCGAACGCTGCATCAACCTACTTATTGATCCAAGCGCCCTTTGTGGGTTTTCACTTAGACTTGGGAAGTGGTGCCACAGAAACTGTTTTCACCAACTTCCTTTATTTGGGGCTCTTTTACCCATAACCTTGCCGCCATGTCCACCCTTATCCTTCATTTTTACTCATGGTGCCCTTTCGGGTTTTCATCTTGCTCGAGTTTTTATTTTCACGGAACTCTATTACTCAAACTTTGTGACCATGCCCATTGGTCAGTTTTACTCATGGAGTTCCCTTGTCCAGGTATACACCGTGGCCATTATTCTTTTTTTTGTTTTGTGAGGGCACGTTTAGGGTCATGCCTTCGAGATCTAAGCGAAGCCTTTTAACATCATGCGGTCAGGACGTGCACTATAGTTTAGAGTCATATAGCTTGGATCGTGGTGGAGATGGATGGTAGTTTGTGGACGCCATGGAGTGAGTATGGTGGTGGTTTGACTCAAGTTGAGGGGATGGCATGAGGCTTCCTATGAAAGTTGAATGGTGTATGGATGGAAGGTGAAAAGTGGTGACCCACTAACTGATGGTGAGTATGGATGGCGAGATGGCTGACCGTTTTGTGAGTGCGGGCAAAACTCACTGGGGGAGTGCTAGATGATGGTAATGCAAAGAGATGGATTTAACGAGGGTTTGATGAAGATGGGGTGCACACGATCGGTTCGGTTGGGGAAAGCGTGCGTGAAGACACATGTAAAGGGCATGTGCGCGTGTGTAGGGGCATGTTTAAGGTCATGCCTCTTGGACCTTTGCAAAATAGTTTAACGTCATGCGGCCAAGACGTGCACTATGGTTTAAGGTCATATAGCTCGGACTGTGGCTATGCAGTTTAGAGTCATGCAGCCTGGACCATGCAGTTTAAAGTCGTGCAACTCGACCTCCGCTTCAGTTTAAGGTCATATAGTTTGGACCATGCAATTTAGGGTCATGCACCTAGACCATGGTTGTGCAGTTTAAAGTCATGCGCAGGGACCATTGTGTGGGTCGCTATGTTGGTGGAGCTCCATGGGGAATGAAGCATGAATGACAATCTGACTCCTTGGGGATAAAATGGTTAGCAGGGGGCTTAGATTGAGATGGTAAACAGAAGCAGACTTCATTTGGGGTTAGGGGGTGAAAAATGAGGATCTATGGAGAATAATTTCTTCGAAAGGTAACCCGACTCCTTAAGGATAAGATAATGGTTTGGTGTGAAACAGACCCACTAGGGATTGAAGAGGTAAGAACGACCCTAACTCCATTGGGGATAGTGAGCTGCAGTATGGGTGCAACTCCTACTGGGAAAGAGGGGCAGTGGCCTGCTCCTGACTCCATTAGGGATCATAGGTCATGGCCTGGGTGCAACTCCACTGGGGATAATAGGTCATGGCCTAAGTGCAGACACATACGACGGTAACCATGTATTGGCACACGCGCAGTGTTAGCATGGGAAGCATAACACACTCGGCAGTGGTCATGGGTGGAAGTAGCATCAACACGTGTAGCACCAGCACTGACAGAGGTAACACACGTGGCACTAACATGCGTAATGGTAACACACGCGGTGGTAAACTTGAGGACACAGCCAACATTGGGCATAATCGACGCTTTCTTTTGAACACACAGCCAACATTAGGTCTTTGAGAGCACAGCCAGCATTGAGCAAAGATTACACAGATGGTGGTGGTCACAAGTACACAGACGACACTAATGTCAAGTTACACAGCCGGCGGTGACCTGTGTTCGGGCCCTGAGTCAGAGCCCAACCTGGTCCAACCCATTGCCGTTTGATCTTTCGGAACCCTACTAACATTGCTGATTTGTGCGGGGCACTTTAGGGAAGCTTCTCCTATATAAGGGGATAAACCCCATTTTTACCGTTTTACCCGAACTTCAATAGTGAGAGAGAGAAAAAAGAGACTGCGGTGTGGGAATTCAAGCGAGCACGTAGGGTACTCAGACAAAAGCTGCAAGAAGTACAGCAGGCAACGAGGAACACCGGCAGAGAAGCATAAGGGCCTTCAGGAGGGTCGCTATTGCCAGAGTTGACGGAAACAGGGAGTTCATCGGGACCTGAAGCGAGGAACTCTGGTAATAGTTTTCAAGAGTTTTTCGAGATTCCAACAGTGATTTTGAGAGCAAAGGGGCAGAAGTTGCAGCAAGGGGCTGTTGAGTGAACTTCCACTGGTTTCTGAGGATTTTTCGGTGGCGTTTTGATGTTGTGGAAAGAGAGGAGAAGGTGTAACAATTGGTTTTCGACCAAAGAGGGGAGTTTCTCGGCAAGAAATCGAGAGGTCGCGGGGAGGCAAACATCCACTTTGAAGGTGAACAGTCACAATGAGATAAAGGATCGCTAGGAATTCGATCCGTAGCAGAAAGATGAGGGGTCTCGAGAAGGTGCACAGTCACCGGGGAGATGAAGAGTCTTAGGCAGCTAAAGGGTCACAGGAGCCGAAGAGGGGAGGGGAGACGAAGGGTTTTAACGAAGATGGAGAGTCATCATCACAAGCGAACATTCACGGTGATAGTGAGCACAACCAATGTTAGCCTTAGCCAGTTGTTTGAACATGTTTTTCAGCACCTTGGTCCCCAATAGGAAGTAGGTCCATAAAGCCTACAAAACAGTGAAAACTCCACAGTCTCAAAATGACCCCAAAATTGGTCAAGATTGTCATCAACACTTCAAAAGACCACCTGCCAAGTTTCATTGCGATCACACATGTCTAAGGCAGTGAAACAGCAAAACAATTTCAACAAAATCGGTCTCTAGCACCCTTAAATGGACCCTGTGACTAGAGCTATACTTTTGGTGCATCAAACAGCTGTGAGACCATCGTCATTTGATCCAGCATGGTCGAAAACCCCTAGGGTCAATTTTTGGCTTAATCGGGCACTCCAGGATAAAGTTATGAGTAAACGACTAAAAAGGGGTAGGCCGCACGCTATTCCCGTGTTGCCACCCTGCACTAAAACACCATTAAAGGTGGTTGTTTTCACATCTACGAGCAGCCAATTTCAAGACCCATATCTTACTCGATCCGAGTCGGAACACTCTCAAATTTTGTGAGAATGTTCATCTCGTGGAGGCGAGCATTTTGATATGTGGTACACCTTGTGACAATGTCCGAGCAAGGAGAAACCTAGAGAGACATTTTCGATCCATGAAGGAGTTACATAAAATTCAGCAGCGACATGCTTCGCTTGATGGACCAAATCACGAAGCTCGGGCAACAGATCAACGTGAAACCAATTCCATTGTGTGCGTAAGGTTCAGGGCTATCATTGGTCCAAACCCTATACATGATGGATGGTTAGATTTCACGTACGAAGTCGACAAAGTGACTGAAATTTTGGTCCCAGGATTCCAGATTCTGACTAAAACTCAAAAGTTACGAAATCTTCATTCGAGCTCCAATTAACCATCCGTTTGTTGCCACGCGATCGTGAATGCATGGCGAGTGCATTACGATAAAAAAATCATAGAAAAACATCAAGGAATGAGCGTACAATCAATCCAAAGTTTCCAAGATTCAAACAAATTCCAAGTCTCGTGATCGTGCCTTAAAAACACGATCCATAGCTCGAAATTAGTGTCAAATCGATCGTCAAGTTGAGCCCTGCAAGAAAACAATAATCTTTCGATCAAACAGGCATCAGAACGGCCTGGGATCAGTCATATAAGATCACGAAAGTTCTATGGCAACAGCAAGGACTGTTCTGAAATTCCACACATTGTTAAGCAGGGGCAAAATAATCATTTTACACCCACTTTTAAAATTTCTTTAAATTCAATTAAATTGTAATTATCACAAATTTAGTTAGTTTTTTGGTGTACACTTATGTTTTAGACCAACTCTATATAAACATGCAAAGCTAAATTGTAAGGGGCTTTGGTTCATTATAAAAGGGGCTTAGATTGATTGTAAAAGGGGCTTCGGTTCATTGTAAAAGGGCCTTCGATTCATTCTCTGAAGCTTCAATAAAATTTTGATTCCTTGCTTGAGCTTGTGAGTACGTCTTGGAGAGAGAGGAGAGAGAAGAAAAGGGTCGGTACCCTTCATATATGTAATTTTCTCTCTCCTCCCATCATTCTCTCTCCTCCCATCTTTCTCTTTCCTCCTATTTTTCTCTCTCCTCTCTTCTCATCTTTATCTCCCACTCTCTCATTTTCTCCTCTCATCTCTCTATCTTTTCTTTTCTCTCTCCTCTCTTCTCTTCTTTATGTCTTTCTCTCTTCTTTTATCTCTTCTTATCTCTCTTTCCCTCTCTCTTCTTTTCTCTCTCCTCTTTTTTAATCTTTATCTCTCTCTTCATCTCTATCTCTCTCATCCTCTCTTATTGTCTTTATGTCTTTCTCTCTCTTATTTTCTCTTTTCTTATTTCTCTTTCCCTCTCTCTTCTTTTCTCTCTCTTCTTTTCTCATCTCTATCTCTTTCTCTCTTATCTC
Source organism: Amborella trichopoda (assembly GCF_054954075.1). NCBI lineage: Eukaryota > Viridiplantae > Streptophyta > Magnoliopsida > Amborellales > Amborellaceae > Amborella > Amborella trichopoda. The sequence goes on from NC_142339.1 coordinate 31,584,536, forward strand.
AATCTCTCTCACCCTCTCTTCTCATCTTTATCTATTTTTTCTCTCTTCTCATATTTATCTCTTTCTCTCTCATCTTTATCTCTCTATTTCTCTCTCTTCTTCTTATCTATATCTCCATTTATCCCCTTCTAATGTAACTGGCGAGTTCTAGCGTCGGCTGGTTTTCCCTTCTCTTTTATCAATCGGTGAGACTCAGCGTCAACTGGATTTTCTCTTTCCTCTTTTGTCAATCGATGAGACTCAGCACCCATTGAATTTTCTCTCTCCTCTTTTGTCAATCGATGAGACTCAGCATCGACTAGATTCTCCCTCATCTTCTATCAATCGACGAGACTCAATGCTAACTGGATTCTCTCTCTCCTCTTTTGTTAATCCACGAGACTCAACATCGACTAGATTATCTCTCCTCTTTTGTCAGTCAGCGAGACTAATGCCGAGTGGATTCTCTCTCTTCTTTTGTCAATCGACGAGACTCAGCATCGACTAAATTTATCTCTGTTCTTTTGTCAATCGACAAGACTTAGTACTGAGTGAATTTCTCTCTCTTCCCTTGTCTGTCGGTAAGACTCAGCGCCGACTAGTTTCATTTCTCCTCCGCATAACACAGTCGGTGAAACCTAGTGCCGACTGCGTTTTCTCTCCTTTCTTTTCAACACAGTCATCAATGCTTAGCCCCGACTGTGCCTTCCGTCACTCTCTCTCCTTTTCCTCTCGTCATTCATACTCTTCTCTTCCCTTCTGCTTCCTCCTTCTTTCTCTCCCTTCTTCTCTTCATATTCTTTTTCTCATAACCTTATCTTTGCCTCTCTCTCGTTCGACTAAGAGGGAATGAAGTTAGCCTCTCACGATAGTTCTATCGTCTAACCGTAGTGTTGTTGTGCCAAGAGTGCTTGGTCTGCTTTACTGCCACGATAGACTGACCATCGTGCTTAGGTAGTTAATATTGATAATGACGTCATGTAGTGATCCCGTGAACCAGTCTTAGTTGTCGAGCTCGTTTTGCTATCATGTTAGACCAATTATCCACCAGCCTAGCCACTGCTCTGATCCTCTCGCTTGGTTGAATTCTTTTCTCCCCCTGTCTTTCTTTCTTATTTTTGAATGTGCATGCTTGTGTACGTTCATCAGAGAGGAAAAGGGTGAGGTTTGACCTATCTATCTCATAACCTTTGTGATATATGTGTGATTACAAAAAAGAAGAAAATAAGAAGAATATGAGCCAAGGGAGGTGATTCTGAACCAGTTTTATTACTGGGGGGCTTTCTTTGTGATCTAAGAGGGCACCCACATGAGTCAGCCCAAGTAAGTCTCGAACCCACCTTTAAATTTGTCTCCCACCGATTGGTAACACCTGCTCCCATTTTTCGAACGAGGTTCTCGAGAGAGCAATCTTAGAAACGTCTCGGGTCTCCCCCGAAACCTGAGACATGTGCCGCTCGATCCCCAAAGGATCCGACCGGTGAGATCGAGGCACCTAACCACCGGCATTAGACTAACAAAACTGGTGCTACCCCTCAAAGTAACGGCCTACGTTAGTCCATCGTTGGTCCTCAAGAAACACAGCCGGTGCTGGGCCTTAGAAACATAGTCGACGTTAGTCTTTGGAAGCCACAGCCGACGTTAGCCTTAGAAATATAGTCGACTTTAATCTTCGAAAGACACAGACGACGCTAGACTCACGTAGCATTTATCAGTGACTCAGTCGCGAGAAAGCCGTCTGTTGTCATGCTTGGCGACGAGTTGTGCGGGGAGATTGTTTTCGAACGGTATTGAGTCATGGGAGGAGATGTTCACGCACGGTGTTGACTTGGGTATGCAAAGGCTGGTGACCAATGGTAAGGTTAGGCTTATGAAGCCTATTAGAAGCCAAGTCCTCCAGCACAATAGTGCATTCCATGTTGTTCTGTGGAAGGGTGCTCACTGTAAAGGGGGCGAGCTCTCCATCATAGGCCAATTTCTTGCCAGAAGAGTCTATTTTGTATTTCTGATATACTCGATCTAAAACCCTTCTACCTTCCCTCGGCACAAGAGCATCTTTTTGGCCTATAACCGTCCCCTTTTCCTTAGATGCAAGAGGAACGATGTGGGTCAACTGATCTCCTTTCCTCAAATGCAAGAGCAACTCCTTGGCCAGCCGTTCTCTTTTCCTTAGATGCAAGAGATTTATAACCTCCCTAATAATGGGTTCTGATCATAACTTGTAACTTCTTCTAATGCAATAAAAAGAGTTAAACTTTGTTTGGACTGTCTTTCTTCTTCTTCTTTCCCTTTCTTTTGTTCTTAACTATTTTCGATTGCACATTGAATCTTGTAAGAGTGTATTAGGGATAATAGTTCTTCAGGTATCGCCATTGATAGGGGCATCGCCTCCTCTCCGTCACGATGTGCCAGTATATAAGCCCCATTTGGAGAGACTTTCTTTACTATAAAGGGCCCTTCACAGAATGAGCGAACCTTGACTGACTTGTCAAAGGCTGTCTTCATTCTTCCCTAGTTGAGTTCAAGATTTTGCTAAGCTTCGAGCCTTTTGTCAAGTGCATCTAATTCGTGATATCAAAGCTTAACTCTCTCATCTTCAATTAGTCCTTGATGCATGACAACCCGTAACAAGGGCAATTGAATCTCGAGGGGTTAGACTGCTTCACCCCTATAAACCAAGGAATAAGGAGTGGAATCAGTGGCATTTCATGTGGTGGTGCGATAAGCCCACAGTGCTTCAGGTAGCTTCTCATGCCAGTTCTTCTGTCTTTGATATTGCCTTTCTTAAAACACTGCATAGAGTCTTACTGAAAGCCTCAACTAAGCCATTCACCTGAGGGTGGTACATAGTTGAGTACTTCCACTCGAAACAGAACTGGTTAACCAAGCAATCAATATGATGACTTTTGAATAGAGGACCATTGTCTGATATAATCGGGCCAGGCACCCCAAACTGGTATATGATGTGATGCCCCACAAAATTGGCCACCATAGCTCTAGGAACTTGCTTGAGTGGGACCGCTTCAACCCATTTTGAGAAACAATTTTTTGCTGCCAGAATGAAGACATGACCCATTGCAGAATGTGGGTCGATAGGCCCTACAATGTCCATACCCCATTGTGGAAAGGGCCATGATGCCACTTTAGGTTGTAAGGGCTCTGGAGGTTTATGAATAAGGCTCGAGTGCATTTGGCACACACTTGGAATAGTTTAAGAAGTCGGCAGTCATCGAAGGCCAATAGTACCCCAGTCTACGTAACTGTTCGTAGAGCTTAGGGTCGGACTGATGCAGTCCATAGATGCCTGAGTGTACTTCTTCCATCACCTAATTTGCCTCTTGTGCATCTACACATCTGAGAAGAATTTCATCTAAAGATCGACGAAAGAGAGTATCCCCTTCGAGGAGGGTGTACTTAGTAGACATTTGACTCACAATATTGAGCTCAACACGATCTTTAGGTAGTCTATCATACTTTATGAAATTGATGATTGACTCTCTCCAATCTTCCGCCTGCTCAACTTCTGCACACATTGGATCGAATAACTCCCGTTGCTGTTTTTGAATATCCGCTCCTTGACTTTGTGTCATTTCCTGTTCATCTTAAATAACCTCTTTGGCTGATAGGAGTGCCTCGAATGGGTAAGGCGGGCACTCAAGAAAGAGGATTCTTTCATCATCTACATCTACCTCGATTCTCAAGTCAATGTGTCTCCACTCGGCCACCTAGACAGTTGTAAGCCCTAGGGAGGACAATTGAATTGTAGCTCCGAGCTTCGTGACTTCATCAGCCTACGAGTTTACTCTTCTGGGGATGTAAGTCAAGGATACATCATCGAACTGAGCCATATGTGATTTTGCAGTATCATGATAAAGATTAAGAGTGTCCTTTCTCATGTCATAGATCCCCTTGAGCTGTCGAATGACCAACTCAAAGTCGCCATAGATTTTGAGTTGCTCCAAGTCTAGATCGAAGGCAATCTCCAACCCAATTATAAGGGTCTGATATTCCACCTCTTTATGGGAACCAACTTCGGTGAGAGAGAAGGATAGAGGAAGTATCCCTCCTTTTGGAGTCATGGACACCACTCCAGTACCTCCTCGATCAGATTAGAATGCACCATCGAAGTACATCCCACACATGAGCAAGTTTTGTACAGAATAACTCTTCATCAGAGAAGTCACTTGATAAAAGAGATTTTGTCAGTACAAGATGTGCTGCGAGAAAATCAGCGACGGCTTGACCCTTGCGGCCTTTTGTGGTACATATGTGATGTTGAATTCCATCAGCAATAATGCCCACTTAGCCAGCTTCCTGGCAAGCATGGGCATGTCATGAGAAACTTTACAGGGTCAACTTTACAGGGCCAAGCACATCTTCTCAATAGGGAATAATTCTTTTCAGCCGCTTACATCCTACGACTAAGATAATATAGTGTGGTTTCTTTCCCCTCGTCATTGTTTTGTGTCAATAGTGCCCCAAGTGATTCATTGAGAGCAGTCGCTTATAGGATGAGAGGTCCTTGTTTGAACATATTTTTCAGCACCGTAGTCCCTGGTATGAAGCAGGTCAATAAAGCTTACAAAACAGTGGAAATTCCCAACAGTCTCAGAATGACCCCATAATTGATCAAGATCATCATCAGCACTTCAAAAGATCAGCTGTCAAGTTTTGTCACGATCACACATGTCTAAGGCAGTGAACACAAACAAACAATTTCAGTAAAATCGGTCTCTAACACCTTGAAATGGACCCCATAACCAGAGTCATACTTTTGGTGCGTCAAACAGTTGTGGGACCACCACCATTAAATCTGGCATGGTCGAAAACCCATGTGTGTCAACTTTCAACTTGATCGGGCACTCCAAGATAAAGTTATGGTTAAAAGACTAAAAAGGGGTAGGTCGCACGCTATTCCCATGTGGCCACCTTGCACTAAAACATCATTAAAGATGGTTGTTTTCACAATCACAGGCAGTCACTTTTGGGGTTCACATCTCACTCGTGTCGAGTTGAATCGCTCTCAAGCTTTGTGAGCATGTTCGTCTGGTCGAGACGAGCGTTTCAATATGTGGTACGCCCCGTGTCGATGTCCGAGTAGGGAGAAAAACTAGAGAGAAATTGTCGATCAGTGAAAAAGTAGCAGAAAATTCAGCAGCAACACACCTCGCTCGATGGACCAAATCATGATGCTCGCACAACGGATCGATGCGAAACCAATTCCATTCTGTGCGTAAGGTTCAGGTCTATCATTAGATCGAACCTCATATACGATGGACAATCAGATTTAATGAACGAAGCCGACAAAGTAACTGAAATTTCGGACGCCGAATTTCAGATTCCAGTCAAAACTCAAAAGTTGTGAAATCTTCATTCGTGCTCCAAATCACGTTCCGTCTGTTGCCACGTGACCGTGACGGCATGCTTAGTGCATTACAATGTAGAAATCATTGATAAACATCAAGGAATGAGCGTACTATCGATCTGAAGTTTTCAATAGTCAAACAAATTTCAAGTCTCTTGATCGTGGCTTAAAAACACGATCCATGGCTCTAAGTTGGTATCAAAAGGATCACCATGCCAAACCCCACAAGAAAACAATAATCTTTCGATCAAATGGGCATTAAAGAAACCCCAGATCAGTCATGGAAGATCACACAAATGCTAGGGCAACAGTAAGGACTGTTTTGGATTTTCACACATTGTTAGGTAAGGGCAAAACGATCATTTTGCATCCATTTTTAGAATTTCTTTAAATTCAATGAAATTGTAATTATCATCAATTTAATTAGTTTTTGGGCGTACACAAATGTTTTAGCCCAACTTTATATAAACATGCAAAGCAAATTGTAAAACGACTTCGGTTCATTCTTCATTGATTCAATAAAATTTTCATTCTTGCTTGAGTTCTTGGGTACGTCTTAGAGAAAGAGAGAGGAGAGAGAAGAAAAAGGTCGGTACCCTTGAGTAAGGTAATTTTCTCTCTCCTCCTCTTTTCTCTCTCCTCTCTCCTCTTTTTTCTCTTTTTTTCTCTTTTCTCTCTTTTCTTTCTTTCTCTTCTTTTCTCTCTCCTTTTCTCTCTCTTCTTTTCTTTCTCCTCTTTCTCTCTCATCTTTTCTTCTCTCCTTTTCTCTCTCTTCTTTCTCTCTCATCTTCTCATCTCTCTCTTCTCTCTCTTCTTTTCTCTCTCCTCTCTTAACCTCTTTATCTCTTTCTCTCTCTTCTTTTCTCTTTCACTTCTCATCTTTATCTCTTTCTCTCTCATCTTCTCTTCCCATCTTTATCTCTTTCTCCCTCATCTTCTCTTAACATCTTTATCTCTCTCTCTTTTTGTCTACTTCTTATCTTTATCTTCATTTGCCCCCTCCTAATACAACTGACGAGTCCTAACATCGATTGGTTTTCTCTCTCCTCTTATATCAATCGATGAGACTCAACGTCGACTGATTTTCTCTCTCCTCTTCTATCACTCTACAAGACTCAATGCCAACTGGTTTTCTCTCTCCCCTTCTATTAGTCGACGAGACTCAACACCGACTGGTTTTCTCTCTCGCTTTCTATTAATCAACGAGACTCAGCACCGACTGGTTTTCTGTTTCTCCTCTTCTATCAGTTGGTGAGACTCAACGTTGACTGGATTCTCTCTCTCTTCTTTTATCAGTCGGTGAGACTCAACACTGATTGGATTTCTCTCTCTTCCTCTATCAGTTGATGAACCCTAGCACCGGTTAAATTTCTCTCTCTGATCTGTTACAATTAGCAAAGCCTAACACCGGCTTGATCTCTCTCTCCCTTGCTTCTCTCTCATCGGTTGCAGTTAGCAAAGCCTAACACCGGCTCGATCTCTCTCCCTTGCTTCTCTCTCATCACAACAGGTGCAAGCCTAGCACCAATTGGTTCTCTTCTTTCTCTCTCTTTTTTTGTTAGTCGGTGAGACTTAGCATCGACTGCTTTTTTTCTCTCTTCTCCTAACACAGCCGGTAATGCCTAGCGCCGTCAAAGAGAGAAAGGGTGAGGTCTGACCCACCTGTCTTATAACCTTTGCAATCTATGTGTGTGATTGCAGAAAAGCAGAAAATAAGAAGAATACAAGCCAAGGGAGGTGATTTCGAATCAATTTTATTACTGGGGGGCTTTCTTCATGATCTACGAGGGCCCCCATGCGAGCCCATCCGAGTAAGTGCCAAACCCACCTTTAAATTCCTCTCTCACCGGTTGGTAACACCTGCCCCCATTTTCGAACGATTTTTCTAAGAGAGTAATCTCATAAACGTCCGGGTCTCCCCCGAAACTCGAGATGCATGCTACCCGATCATCTAGATCTGGAGGGCGAGGTCGAGGCACCTAACTAGCTTGGCAACTCAACTGGGGACTTTCTACGCCTTAGTCGGATCATTCTTGTTTGGCTAGTTTATTCTTTTATTATCTGCTTTCATTCTCTTTTCACATTTCACTTATGGCTTGCGGGTTTTGTAACCCATTTATCAGGGATCGAGGATTCTCTTATCCCTGTATTCGAGAGTGTCCCAAGGGAATAAGTTTCTTCAACTTCGTTCCCAACCATCCTCTTGAGCAAAGATTCCTTGTCTAGCTCCCAAGTCTTGACTTGGATTGGTGTGAGGTGGGACCTAAAAATCCCTCACTCCCCATCTCCTCGCTCTAGTGGAAACTCCATCAAGGCACCCTGCATCGACAGCACTTCTGTTGCCACACACAGCATGCACCCAACCACCAACAAGTTACTTGTCGGTCGTGTTTCTGAGGTATGCCAAAAGGCTTCCCAATCCCTTTTTGTAAAAAGGCAAACAAGCTGTCGTTGCTTCTGTGGGTTGCCATAGGGCTACCCCCCACACTTCTGCACCATTGGTCTCTATCCCTGGAGGATCAACACTTCAAGGCAGAAACTCGGTCTCCACCCCTCACACACACCACAAGGCTCGTGGGTTGCCAACTTGAGACCTTGGGGCAATCCTTTCGTCACCTCAAGACCGTGTCCAAGATTGAACCTTTCAAGGCTAAATCTTGCACACGCTGCTCATATGCATTCCACTGCTCAGGGCAACAGCATTGCTACACTAACCCGAGTGCACAACAGATGACCATCTCTTCCTCCTACTCTACACATACAAGCGCACCCTATAAGGGGCAAGCCTATACCTGTTCTCTTCCAGATACCTCTTCTAGATCACTTACATGAGCTAGGGTAGACCTTTAGGTCTCTCGTAATCGTTGTTCAAGGGGCGCACATGCGGCGCCATCTCAGACGTCCCCTCGTCCTTGACTCAGGCCTCCTCATGAGTCAACCCTGCTTCTGCCTGCCCCTTCTTCATTGAGCAAGCACCTTCGGCCTAGGTACTCGAAGGTTTTCCCCAAGAGTACCATCCTAGACCAGCCCCATCACTTTGGTTGTGTCTCTGGAGCTCATAAGAGAGCATGGGGCATGGACTTGATGGAAGACCGAGTCCTTCATCCTCCCCTGCCCAAGATGACTCCAGTTCCTGACCCTCATTCATTGCTGCATCTGATGAAGATAGCTCTCTCCTGTGCAAGAAGAGCTGATCAGCCCCTACCTAGTTCGCAGTTTTTGCACGAGGTCCATCAAAACCTCAAGGCTAAACGCGATAGAGACCTGCACATTTTGAATTAGGGAGGTGACCAAGGCAGTTAGAACAACCAATTCTGACAACCCTCTTCACCTGAATCCCTTCTACCTCCTTCAGATGATGAAGCCTAAAGAAGAGCTCCGTGAGCCCTATGTTGTGGTTACTGTTCCAGAAGAAGACCCTGTCGCACGGTCCCAAGACCGTTGAGAACCGATCCAAATGCGATTTGCATACAAGAGTCGAGTTCGGTCAGAGCATGTTGGCCCCCTATTGATTGACCTACCATGTACGACCCGTCAAGCTCGTAAGCCCTCGGTTACCACTAACGTTGACCTCCCTAGTGAAATGGTCAGTGTAATGGTCGTAAGCAAGCCAACCAATGCACAGGAAGAGCACATGAACAGGTTTGAGGATATGGTGCGCCCGATGATGGAAAAGATCGATCGTATCGACGTCGCACACCAGTTAGCCAATCATGAGGTCAATTCCCATCACTCTGATGGTGCACCTCTATGGCAGCCCCCTCCCTCTACCTCACAGGACAATTTTGTCCCTCATCCAGTCTCGCAGTCAGATATTGATGCTATTGTCACCCATAGCCTGAAGAATAGACAAATCCCAGGGATACAGGGTGCAACACCTTATCAAAGGCCCTACCCCTCGTCTATTGACCAGGTCCCGTTCCCCTCAGACTATAAAAAAGGGAAGTTTCCTCGATTCAGCGAAACCACCTCCCCAAACCAACATATTTCCCAATTCCAGGCAGCATGCTGGGAAACAGCAGCTGACGGAAGACTTCTTCTCTGACAGTTTGTTGAGACCCTCGATGGCCCAGAGTTTCAATGGTATGCTTGACTTCCTCCAAACTCAGTCTATACGTGGGAGGAGATGGAGAAGCTATTCTATCAGTGCTTCTATGAGGTCGAGAGAGAGGTCTAAACCATCGAACTTCTAACCCTGGCTCAAGACCCTGATGAGCTCGTGGATGAGTTCATATCAAGATGGAGAAACTTAGCTTCCCGCCATCCTAATCCTATGTCTGAGAAGGAAGCAGTCCAAACATGCGTGCGGAACATGCGACCCGAGATCGCTCTACATGTTGAGACCTCGAATCCCACCTCCATGTCAGAGTTAATCTCTAAATCAGTCCGCATAGAAAGTTTATCACTCCTCCATGGTGCGACAAGACAACCATCTACAAGTTTATCAAACAACCGGGGCAGCAGCAGCTCTCAAAATAACAAACGAGGCAGCCAACAGAAAGGGGTAATCAGTGCAGGTGTCATGGTCACTGATTCGAAGAAGGCTCTGTCCCAAACTTTAGACCTCTCTAAAGGGGTAAGCACAGCAAAGGTAGTACCCCCACCGACCAACTTTGATTGGGGTGATTATTTCACCAGGCATAAGAATAAGGTCTACCCCTTCAAGAAGGAATGGGTCTCGGCGTTGTTTCGGTTATTATTGGAACATAATATGATCCGGCTTCCAGAAACCAAGTTCCCTAAGCAACATGGCATTGACACTCTGGTGATTTATTATGCCTACCATCGAAGGGTCAATCATCCCACAGATGAGTTCTACACATTGAAAGATATTATCGGGGCCTTGATTCTGAAGGGTCAGATAAAGCTTGAAGATCTAAAGAAGGCCTTCGGGGCAGTCGAGGCCTTCCATGCCATAACCATTCAAGAGGAAAACGACATGCCTGGTATTCTTTACGCCTTCTTCATTATAATGCTTCAGGAAGGCATAATCACACTGAAGCAAGCAAGGCAACCTTGTTGCCTTGCTAAGGGGACCGAAGATCGTTGGTGTCCATACCATCAGATAAGAGGCCATTACTTGTCAGAATGCTCAGGTTTCCTTGATATATTCACAAAGAAAATGCTGGAGTGTCAGGAGTTTTACAGTCTCCCTGTAAGTAACCCCTAAGACACTTCTCCGTTGGGGTAAGGAGGTCTCCCAATGCAGGGCCTTCTTATCAATGATTTAGACTATGCGGAAGCCTTGATTCCCCAGCCATGGATAATCTACCATGGCCGAAGCAGACTCATGTCTTTGAGGTGAGAAGCAGTTAGCCAAGCTAAGGCTCTGTTCGCCAGCCTTGCGAGACGAATCACACATTACCTTCGAAAACCATAAAAAGATGGGCACCAAGGGCTACTCGCCGAAGAAACAAGACCGCTCAACCCACTGTCGAGCAGGAATTTCTCAAGCCCTTTCCTCCGCTACCAACTTTACTAGACTTCATCCCTAGCACGATCCTTCTTCCTTCTTCATCCTGTCAAGAAGACATCCCTGTGCCATCTTCCACTTAGCATACATCCAATGAGGGTGAAGATCTTAAAAGCACTCCCCAACGGTCTAATCTAGAAAAAGACCTAAAAGACCCCCTGCACCCGTCCAATCCTGGTGACGACATAAAAAGCTACCCAGATCGGTCTGAAAAGGGGAAAGACCTTAAAATTCCCCCAGTTTCTAACCCTTATCATTCTTCTTCTACTTCTACTTCTAATCCTTCCTCTTCTATTGCAGGTACAACCTTGTTATGTTCAGATTTCGAGGCTCTCAATCGAGAACTTAGTGGATCCAATATAAGCAGGACGCAGCAGAAATGATTGAGAAAGAATCTCGCAGAGGCAGCATGATTCCTAACAGTTGCTGATGCCCTGGCTGCTAAAGCCAAGGCAGAGCCTCCTTCTTCAAGGAAGCATAAAAATTCGAAGCTAAAGAAATCCTAGTGGCCCTCTGAGCTTGACTTGGACCAGAGACAAAGAGAGTCGAATGGGCAAGACTCCTATTCTCAGGGAGCTTGCCATATGGTGCAAATTTAAGGAGCAATACCCACCTCAGGGCAGATAAATCTCAGATCATGGAAGATGTTGCAGCCTCCACTGTAGAAGCAAGAACTTTGAAGTTCCCCAGTCCGCCACTGCCCCTTAATCCAAAGTCTAGTCTGCCTATCCTACAATTCCCTGGGCTCCTTCCTAATCTCACTACCTTAAACAATCCTCCTATTCTCCAATTTCCTGAGAGCCCTTTTATCCCATGCACCCAGTCTCTTCCAAAACATTCATCACTCAACCCATGGCCGTTGTACAATCAAGTCAGCCAGCTGGCCAAAATAAACCTCTTCTACCCAAACTTGCTCCTCAACCCAACATGCCACCCAAACCAGTGGCAGGATCAGGGGCACAAGGCCATGATCAAGACAAGATGAAATATGATGTGACAGGGAATCTATGGAAGCTTTCGACTCTTCTCAGTGGCTATGATGCCCTCATGCTCTCGAAGGATTACCGGATGGCTCTGGTTCAAGCTTTATCTTACCCAGAAGTGTACGAAACCGAAGTTGAACCTATTGCGGTGCTATTTTATAAGGATGTATGCCAATCACCTTTTCAGAAGACGATATGCAGTTAAGGGAAAAGATTCATAATCGCCCTCTCTTTGTTACTAGCGAATTACATGCATGCCCCATCAACCGAATTATGTTAGATGGAGAGTCGGAAGTCAACCTTATTCCAAGGAGGACCCTTACTCGATTAGGGTTGGGGTCTGAAGATCTTACCTCGACCCACATCACAGTTCAAGGGTTCAACCAATTAGGAGAGAAGCCAGCTGGCAGAATATGCCTTCGTTTTAAGATCGGTGAGCTGAACGATTACGCCCAATTTCATGTAATCGACACTGACACTTCTTACAATATCCTCCTCGGTCGGCCCAGGGGGTGGTTCCATCAACATTGCATGGATGCTTCAAATATAGCCGAGACGAGAAATAGCATACGGTCTATGCTAACAAAAGATCGTTCCCTATGGCCGAAATTCACTATGCGGATGCTAAATATTACTTCATAGATCTCGTAGCACCTCAAAAGTCGAATGATGAAGGTAACGAGTCTACAAGCAAGACTGTGTCCTTGTCTCTTGAAGATGTTGATGATGTTGAGAGGACGTTAGTGAACCTGTTCAAGGAGGAAGAAAGGTTCCAAGGATCACCTATACGCCGGACCATCAGAAAGTCCTGCATATCCTCATTGCGCTCTTAAAAGCCGAAGCGGCGCGACAACTGCCGCGAAACGTTTTTCAATATCTGGTTGCTATAAGTATAGAGGATGTTCCTTTCTCAAACCATTGTCCCTTCAAAGTAAACACGCCACTAATGGAGGCCGAGGCCCTTCCTGATTGGACTGCCTATAGTGACCAGGCTCACCAAATCATGAGGAAAATGAACTTTGAGCCCTTGGCCAATCAGACATTAAGAGGAGAAAAATCAACGACTCCCCATTTCGAAGCTATTCAAGTTGCAGCAGCCCACCATGGGGCTAGTCAAGGCCTAGGGTATTAGCCTCTTGGAAACAATAAAAGTGTTGAGAGGCGTTCAGAAGAGAGATCACATGAGGTGCAGTGAAAGTAAGAAGAGAATGAAATCATGTGGCAAAGTCAAAAGAAAGAAGCGCTTCATTCATCAGTTAAAAACTTTTGCAAGTACTAGTAAAAGAAAATGACATGTTCAGAAACGATCACTCATTTTATTGATCTCTGCGTTGTACACTGCAGGAGAAGTCTCGGTGCCCTGGATATGCTCCTTTATCTCTGCAACTGCTTGAGTCTCCTCTGACATCACTCTAGTCTCCGACTCAATTGTGCCATTGAGTTCGGACAAATCTTTGGCCAAAGAGGCCTCCATTGCCTTCCTCTGAACCATCTCCATCTCGAGGCCTGTGAATTCTTGTTTCAGTATTCATCTGCAATGGCATTTACATGTGAAGTAATCCGAATGACAACCTGCTCTCTTCTTGTTACGTTAATTTGAAGATTTTTCTATTTCGCTCCTCCCAGTATTTAAATAACATTTAATGTATAATATTTTAATAATATTTAAATAACATGACTATATTTTTTTAGTTATAATATTTTAATAATGCTCATATATATTTAACATATTTATAAAATATATTTAAATACCAAAAAAATTGCCAAACATATGAAATTCATTGCACAATGGTTTTTAAAATTGTTAACAAACATCGAGAAAAGAAAGTTTGCATAAACTTTTCTTGCAAAGTGTTTACATATGTAAATAGTTTTTACGGGAAAGTATTTATGCACCAACCAAACGTGCCCTTAAGCATTTTGTTGTTTTCTTTACGCATAGAGAAGTTTCATTAATTTCATATTTTATTTTTTATTTTTTATTTTTTATTTTTTATTTTTTATTTTTTATTTTTTATTTTTTATTTTTTATTTTTTATTTTTTATTTTTTATTTTTTATTTTTTATTTTTTATTTTTTATTTTTTATTTTTTATTTTTTATTTTTTATTTTTTATTTTTTATTTCATTGACGTATATAATATAACATTTTGGATGGACCACTATTTTACATATTTAAGTCTTTGTGTTTTGTATTAATTAATTGCATTTAGGTAAAGAGCCCTGACTTAATTAGTTAGCGCTTGATGATTTGCAATGCTACGTCCTAGGCTCAATTCCTACCAAGGGTAGGGGCCCTCTCCCCACTTAATCACTCAAAAAAAAAAAAAAAAAAAAATACATTTATATATTGGGGTTGTTTTTTTTTTTTTTTTCTTTGTACACCTATACCTTGGTTTACAGTTCTTGTTATTTACTAATGTATTTCTTGTGATTGCTATTATTGTTTTTTGTGACAACAAAATATGCATTGTTGTTGTATTTATTAAAAGATTAAAGCAATGAATTGTCAAGCATTTCTCTAATGATACTAGGTCAGATCATAAAATTATTGTTGAATGGCTTCAATGTATCTATACAATAACTGCAAATCATAATCCTATATTATGTCATCTTTACATACCTGATTTTTTTACTCCATTTTTTTAAGGCAACTCCAGAATATTCACGATTCTATAACTTACCTTATTTTTTACCCGATTTTTACCTCCAAATTTTTGAAATAAAACCGATTTATCCCCAACTTGCTAATTATGGTTCCAAGCAGTGCATTTGAGGATCTTTGGATGTGCATTAAGCCCGAACTAGCATCCATGATGGACCTGGTGCTATTGTGTGGCACCATAGACCACCATATTTTCTTTTTCTTCTTTTACTACATGTTCTGACGCATATGCCCTATTATAGGGTTGTACGTTAGTTGTTCTTCTTTTTACATCTTTTAATGAAAAATCGGGTAGGGGGCTTTCTCCCCCACTGACTTACCCCAAAAAAAAGCATCCATGATGGACTAGTGTTTCGAGACTCGGCTTGGCCAAGGTGAGTCCAAGTAACTCGCTTGAGTCCAACTCGGTCTTTTTTTTAAAAAAAAAAAAAGAAAAAAGAAAAAAAGAAGAAGAAGAAGACAAAATTACATATACGCCATCTCTAAAATCATTATCCCAAAAAACCTCTTGGTCCTATAAAAATCCCATAGCAACCCCCAAGTTAAAAAAAAAAAACGGATGTTTAACCTCCTCCTTACATTTTCCATTATCTAAATTATAGCATTTATCTTTTTTTTTTAATCACCCCAATATCTAAATCCTGGAAAAGCTCTCTTTCTCTTTCTTCCTCACTCATGAATCTCCTCCCCCCTCTTTTTAGCAACCTTTCTAAAATACTTCTCTCACTTTTCCTTCATTTAATTTCCTTGTTCTCAACACATTATTTAGCAATTTAGTCGGTCAATCAATACCAATCTCTCCCAAGCACTTCTAAACCTCTATCGGGATAAGTTGTCAGTTATCATATCTGGGTGTCTAGTATAGGAGACCAAAAAGCCAATACTTCTTAGACATGTCTATACTAGTGAGCAAGATAAATAAATAATTTCCTATTCTTTATACATGCATTAAGTGGCGGAGTGGTGGAAGGTAGTGGTAGGCATCACAAGAGCCAAGACATCATGATTTAAACCCACATGTAAGATTTTCTTGATGTTTTGCTTTGAAGAAGATAATGATATATATATTATATGAGTAATGATATTACGAGACCCTCTTACACCAATGTGAGTAGGATCCCAAAGGATCAACATTAAATTTTGACACAGATATCTAGAAAGGTTATCAATAAACCCATTCATCCAATTCCTACACCCATTTACGCAAGTCTCACATGGTGTCGGAGGGTCTCATAGTCTCATAAATATATAATATAATATCTCATCATATTCAAATAAAGCTAAATGGTGGAGTGTAGTGGTAGCGACCTGTATTCAAATAATCCAGGGTTTAGTAACCAGCCAAGGATAAGTTGTTTTTAATATATTTAAGGGAAATTTATCCAAATAGCCATGAGAGATCAACTACTTAGCATTCTCTACCCATGTCTTTGAATTTATTTTCAAAATACGCATTAAAAGACACATGATCATGGGTTGGAATAATTGGAAATGTAAATATTTCATCTCTTATGGGAATTTTTTTTATGAAACTCCCTACATTCAAACTTCTTGCATAACGCCCATATGGCTAAAAAATTTAAAATTTAAAAAATTGGGCCAAAAAAGAATGCAAGTAGAAGGATTCAAGTTGTAGACAAAAGTATAAAATCTGTTCTACCACATGAACTTTAAATTTGTATGATAAATATAAGGCACTTTTGTAAGAAATGCTGACTGAAAGACAATGATGAATAAATGTCAAATAAAAGTATATAAGTGTGGACATGTGTTTAAGTATCAACATTAAAGAATATATAAGTAGCTGCCTGACATACTTCCCATACTTCCGTGTCCCATAAAGAGTTCAATGGTCTGATGCCTAAAATCGCAATGCTGACTACCTTGCCGAAGGGTCAAACATGGTTTCCGATTCCAGGATGTTTGATGGAAGCGTAGTACTTGCTGTGAAGGATTCCGTTCTTAAGTTTCTCCTCTTGAGATGGGAGTGCGCTAGCTTTAGGCATCCCCTTAGTTCACTCACAACATCACTCATGGTGGGCCTCTTTATGGCAGCCTGTGGCGTACATGCCAGTGCAATCTCTGCAGCTTTCCAGGCAGAATTAATGTCATACTTGCCATGCAACCTTGGATAGATCACATTCTCAATTTTCCCTCTTACAAACCTAGGAGTTACCCACTGTACTATATGAATTGTTTCTTCCTCTTTAATTATTGCTGGTTGACCTGAGATAATTTCTAGAAGAACTATGCCAAAGCTATAGACATCACTCTTCTCGTTGAGCTTGTGGGTTGATACCTGCAATTAATGGAGTCAGTTTAGCTTGCATTTCACATATTGAGCAATAAAAACCTACCGTTTAAGTTCATGTAATATCAAAAGAGTCTAGATATCCAGAAAAACTATTGGCCTTGTAGACATCTTTTTTCATTGTTGGCTACTATTTGTTGGTCTTTTGCTTGTATGACATAAATGAATGGGACAGAAAAAATAGCCCAAACCGTCACCCAAACAAGCAACTGGAAACTGTATATTGCTCGTATCTGATAGCAAAATTTGTCATCTTTGTTCAGGGTGGTATTGAAGAAAAGCTCTTCATGGTTTCAGAATATTAGGGGAAAGTTCTTCAGGTCTTCTGAAAACATAGATAAAAATATAATCTAAGAAGTTAGCAAATATGGTTTCTATATGTCCATAGTTCCTGTCCCAGTTCCCTTGTTCATACACATAAACAAGGTTACTTGAATTATAGGAGAGCATTAGGCCCTTGTAGCTTCTAGATGGAATGGATGGGATAAAAGGAATTGTAGCATACTTTCCAACACGGTTTTGTTTTGCTAGAGAGGCTCAAAAAATACACCAAAAGTTTTAGGTTCCTTCTTTCTACCATATTAGGTCAAAGCAATTTCTTTTGTTCACAGATAAAAAAGTAAGGATGGCTAGAGTATGGAAGGGCTTACATAGAGAAGCCTGGTCATATCTTTCCTAGGATACATGACGAAGTTGATGAGAAAAAAAATAAGTAAAGTGTCTTCTTTATTGTTGGTTACGATAAATAGGGTGAGGCCAAAACTTGTATATTTGACAGGAAAATTAAAGCACATGCAATTCCTCTTCTTAGGTTGCAGGATCGAAGCAGGGGAATGGATAAAAACAGAGAATAAAGAATAAATCAATAGAGTCAAGAATAGTAAACATGGTGAGGCTGTTGTATTATTTGGAGTTCCTCCATTTGTATACAACATACTCAGGATCCACATATCCCTGGGTGCCTGCAACTGTAGTTGTTATGTGAGAATCTCCATCAGTCAGCCCAAATCTGGCCGACCCGAAATCTGCTACTTTGGCTTCTAGTTTCTCATTTAAAAGGATATTGGAAGTCTTGACATCTCTGTGAACAATTGGCGGTTTGCATCCATAATGAAGATACTCCAATCCTACAAACCAAAGTACTTGGTAAGTAATTGAAATCGGACTAGAACAACGAAACAACTAAAAGTCATTTTAATGGCTACCTTGTGTAGCACTCAAAGCTATTTGAATTCGTTGTTCCCAGTTTAATACTTCTGAGTTGCTACTATTGTCTGCATCAAGTAGCACAAAATTCAAAGTCTTTTTCATCATCGTATTCTATGAACTTTTTAACAACTAAAATTTATGCTTCAACCTGAAATGCAGATCTTTCATTTCTCCGCATGGTTTTGATAGTGGGAAATATGAGTAGTGTAGTAGAACTGCTGAAAATTACACTAAGAAATGTTTTTCTTTTTTCAGATACATAACTGACTTATCATTGGGAGTCTAAAGAGAATTATGTGACTCCAAAACTAAGTCATTTTGCATGAGGTATGCACCCCAATTGCTGTATGGAAGAGCGTGTGGAACCCTAGATGATGGTGCAAGAGCTATGAAACATAGGCACTTCCAATATTGATTCTGAATATATACCAGAGGTAATTTTAGGCACGAATGTATACAATTAGGCATACGTATGTACATTTATGTTTGTATGTGTATATGTGTGTATTTATGCATGTATAAATGTATATACATAAGTACATATGCGCATATTTATGTTTATTCGTAGTCATATTTATCTATGAGAAAATTTTATATAAGGTTGACATCTTAAAATGTAGAATTAAGGTGCACCTCTAAAATCTTTCGAAAAAGATTGTTTTGATGTTGGAGAAGCATCTAATTGATCATCTTGACAGCGAGATGCATAAATATGGAGCAAAAATATATATTTTAGTCCTAAGAATAGTACATCTTGCAGCACATCATCTGGATCGTCCATTTTCAAGATTTTCATATATTTATAGATCTACTTGTTTTGTACCAGTCATGAAGTTTAAAATTTTTTATGTTCTGCAAAAACTTCAAAATGGTTGCATAAATTACTCACATCCAACATTGATACTAAGCCTTTACAAAAAAGCTAACTTGTCTTCGTTTAAGTGCACATCAACTATTGCTTATGAGCTACCTATATTCGTCTGTGATGATAGATGGGCCTTGTATATATCTTCAGATCCAAAGTTACAAGAGAACATGGATCAATTGGGAGATGATTTCACGAGAGAACTATCTGTAACACGCCTTTGAAATCAAGCAGGAGTATGTATCGACCAGTGAATATTGGCCAATGAACTCACAGGAGAACATCCATTGAGAGATGTACTGATCTCAAAACCAAGTCTGGTATTATCTCCTAACAATAGACTTGTCCTGGGGATTGGGGATATTATAGAGGTAACGTCTGGATCATTGCTCATCATGCTACAAAAGTAAAACAACAAACTTGTCCTGGGGATTGGGGGAGTTATAAAAGGAAACATATGTCTCACTGCTAGTCATGCTACAAAAGTAAAAGACAGATAAGAGAGAACTTACAATGAGATAAAATGAAACAAGGCAATTTGATAGTCATACCTGACAGGATCTCATTCAGATTTCCTTTAGACATATATTCAAAGACAAGAATCTTATCTTTTCCTTCCTCAGAGAATCCTATCAAGGAGGCCAAATACCTGTGATGAACTCTCATCAACAATTTAACCTGCTTTTCCAAAGGTCAATTATTTATCCTCATTACAAGTAAGAATAAATGCATTTCAAAATAGAGTAGTTTCTTTTTCATACAAACCTCTGCAGAGAATTCTTTGATTCCTTGTTGTGATTCTTTGGACAATATCTTGACAGCAACTTCACGGCCATTTTCTAGGACTCCAAAGAAAACAATTCCATATCCACCCTTACCAATCACCTTTTCATAGTTGTTGGTTATTTTAACAATCTCTGAGTGTGTAAGTGCTTGAGGTCCATCTGATTTGGACGAACCTTTTCTTTTTCTCATGCTTAAGATCTTTGTTCCTGATGCAATTAGTGGAGAGTAAGACAATCTATGCCACAACATCGATATAGATAGGCAATTCCATTTGAGTGTGTGTATGTGCGTGTGCACGTGCATATATAATCCATTATTCTAGAAATTCTGTATGAGATATTTAGTCATATTCTTCTTCATGGTCTACTTAGTTATGCAATCCTAGTCAGTTTCCCCAGCAGTTTAAAATTTTCACTGATTTTAGAAATGATTATATTACTGGTTTTTGAGATAACAAACTACTGTTCATCTTAAGAAAGAATATAAAAGTTAATATCTCTAAATGCTAATGGTACCTTTTATTTATCTTGGAAGTCAAGTTTGTGCGAGGACATGGGTGCAACACTAAAAGAGGTTCAAAACCTGAAGCCTTAACTTTGGCTCATCTAGATCAAAGGTCTGAGAAGTTAGTGCAGTTAAATTGGATTTTGAAAAAATGGTTCCCTGTACTGATTGATTTGTTCTATGTTTTAAAAGATAATCTCTAATAAATGTCACTAATTTGACTTCATAAGCAGCTATGGTGAGTTTTCTGTCCCATAAATGGGGATTGTTTCTTTGAAATTTTAAGCCTGATTTTGGTCATGTCATACTGTTTAAGTGCTTATTATTGGAGAAAGACCCAACTGACCTTTCTGGTTTCTTGTTCTTTATGAGAAATGGTGAAGTCAGTTTCTAGGAAATTTCTAAAACTGGAAACAAAACCTTATTCTGAAAGGTTACTAGAGTCTTTTGGAGAAGACAACCAGGTACAGACTTCTAGAGACATAAGCATTTTGAATCAGTTCTTGTTTACTTCATCAGAGTTACATTCTCATTGAATCCCAACCGTACATAATCTTTGAGGATGAGGTGCCCTACTTTCAATGTACTCTATGTAAAGATGAGTATAACCTTTGTATATGCATTATTCATCCAACAGAAGGAAATTTGCAGTTCTGAATGCAAATATGAATGTTACTCATCAAAAGAGAAAGAGGAAGTAATTGGCACTTAAGCAGTCATTGTTGTAGGGAATTTTTGACAAGCTTGTATCCCCGATGCGAATAATGGAGAAGCCAGTGGTAACCTAGACCCACAGGTACTAAAAACACCTGTAGACTACGGAAACCTTGAAGAAATAAGCCTTATTCTTGAAAGCCATGATATATACATCATTTCACTCCCAAATTGATCATATGGGTCCCCTATGATGATCTAATGATCCCCTCCAAGATTCAGTCAATTCGGATCTAAATGGAGGAAACATGTACAAAATCCGTTTTTAGGCTAAGCTCCTATCATGCTACAGTGCACCATAGCTAGAACTCTACTCTAAAAACCTCCAATGACTATGGGACCACCACCAATAGATTCAGAAGCTCGAGAATAATCACCGTGCCAAGTTTTAGCCCAATCTGACATTACTAAGTCATACTTGCTAAAAAAGGTAAATTTCTAGCATGATACAGTACACCATAGCTGGAACTCTACTCTAGATATCGCCAATGACTATGGGACTATTGGGATTTGGGAGGCCGAGAACAGCTTTTACGCCAAATTTTAGCTCATTCCGATAGGTCATACTTTCCTAAAATAGTAAATGTTTTACTATTCACTTCATCTATTTGAACCAGTTACTATTTATAGTAACTACGTTTTTCTAAAAACGAGAAACTTTGAAGGCTCGGATTCCCTTGTCTTGAAACAAATAAATCCCAAATTTGAATATGTTGCTCCCCTCACAGAACCCTACGATTTGGTGGGTGGCACGCGCCGTGGGACATCACTGCTAGGGAGATATCCTAGAGAGAAGGTCCCCAAAAACCATGAAAATGCAGAAATTTACAGCCGCATATCTCCTCGCTCCAAGGCTTATATCTTGAGATTCCAGAATCCTACGGCCTCAAGGCCAGGTCGGTTGCGACCGTAGTTCAGAGGACTTCTATTTGAGTACTCATTTGCTCAAAATAGAAGTCAGGAAGGTGTTCTATTAAGGCTTACAAAAGGAGGCATTTTCCAGTGGCCAAAATCCCATTTTCTAGCCATCTCCCTAATTTAGAAAGTGATCATTCGACATCCAAACGAAGAGATTTTTATTGCAAAATGATTGCAACAAACTCCCCTTCGATTTATAATGAAGAAAATAGCCCAAAACGATGAAAAACGAGCAAGATCGCAAGTTTATGGATTTGGCCGGATTTTGAGAACACTCTCAAAACTCCAACTCAACCTTAACAATGCATACTAAAACGATCCCCTCGGCATGAAGATCATTTTTCTTATGGTTGATCGCCTGAAATCTCATCAGATGGCGCCCAAAAGATCCCCGAATAACCAAGCAAATCATGAGGCCCTTTTTTGGGGACCATTTAGGCATTTCGATGAAAGTTGTGAGGAGCAAATAGGTCATTTTTGCCCAAAAACGAATTTCACTTTTTATTACAAAAATATTTATTTTCTAGCAATTTTATTTAGTTTTCTTCATCCATCCATGTTTTGGGCAATTACTATATAACCTGCTTAAACCAAACTAACCATACACCGTAGCCCATCAAGCCCAATTTAGCCTAACCGTACACTTAGCCTAGGTCCCAACCCAACCTTAAACCTAGCCTTCTTCCAAGGGTCCAAGTCCTTCTCTCAGGCACCTTCATCTTCAAGGGACCTCGGGAAGCACATTCAACCGGTGGGCTTGAGCCTTATCTCGCCCATTTAGGATCCCAAGGGTCCAACTCTTTCTCTCTCTTCTTTTCTCCTTCTTTCTTTTTCTTCTTTTTCTTCTTCTTCTTTCTTCTTCTCTATTCTTTCTTCTTTCTTTTTCTTCCTTCTTTTTCTTCTTCTTCTTCTTCTTCCCTCTTTCACGTCTCTTCCTCTCAAGTCGGGACAGCAGGCTAGCCACTGCCCCACTCTCCACTCTCTCCCCTTCTCCCCCATACTTTCATCTCTCTCTCTCTCTCTCTCAAGTCAGGACAGCGGCTTAGCTGCTGCCCCATAGTCTCTCTCTCTTCTCTCTCACCCCCTCACTCTCTCATCTCTCTCTCACCCCCTCACTCTCTCATCTCTCTCTCACACAAAAAGGCAGCGGGTTAGCCACTGCCCCCGCTCTCTTTCTCCTCTTTTTTCTCTCTTCTTTCCCCTTCCGCACTCTCTCATCTCACACTCCCTCAAAGGGAAGCGGGCTAGCCGCTGCTCCACTCCCTTTCTCCCTCTCTTTCTCTCCTTCCTTACCCCCTCTCATTCTCTCATCTCTCTATCTCAAAGGGGAGCGGGCTAGCCGCTGCCTTGCTTTCTTTCTCTCCCTCTCTTCCATCTCACCTCCCTCTCATCTCACTCCCTCTCTCTCCCTTAAGCCCACAGGCTAGCCGTAGGCTCACATCCCTCTCTCTCTCTTCTTTTACCCTCATCTTCCGCTCTCTCTCTCACTCACATTTAACTCTCACTCACACCTCACTTCCATCACACACTCACTCATACCTCACTCTCAGCACACACTCACTCACACCACGGTCTCATCACACACTCTCTCCTCCTCTCTCTTGCCCTCATCTTTTCTTCTTCCCTTCTTCTCTCTCTCATACTCTTACTCCTTTTCTTTCATTACTTTTCTTCTTCGTCCTTTCTCTTCTACTGCTCTACACCCTCTCCTTCATCTCATTCTCTCTCTCTCTCCTAAAATCCTTACAAGCCATAAGTCATCAATCCAGGGGCATCCGAATCAAGGCCAGTTCAAGGTATTAAAGAGAGTCGATTCTCCTTCTTTATCCCATACCCTCACCTCTATTTCTCTCTCCTTCATCTCCCCTCTCAAAGCCTCAAAACGGGTACAAGCCATAAGTCCTTAATCCAGGGGCGTGAGACATACGGTTAGTCGGAGGTATGAGAGGCTTCTTCTCTCTTCTTCTTCTTCTTTCTTCTTCTCCTTTTCTTCTCTTCTTCTTACGTCCCCCTCTTCTTCTTTTCTCTTCTCTTCCTCTCCTATCTCTCGTTCTATCGATCTCTAGGGGGCTCTTTCAAGATTCATCTTGGTAAGACTTATCGGGCCTGTATAGTCTCTTGTGAATCCTCTAGGGTATGCCCTGAGCCCGATACTTTCTTTGTCTTTCGGTAAATACCTCCTTGGGGAGGTGACGTTGGAAGACTGCCCAATTCTTGGGTGATTCCCTCTCTCCTATCTCTGTACTCTACCCTTCTCTATTCTATTTTATCCCTCTATTCTATTTCTTTCCTCTCCTATTCTTATCTCTTAAAAGTCCCGCAAAAATCCCTCTAAAACCACACTAGAAAGGGTGAGCGAAAGGAACGGTATTCTAAGCCATTTTATCAAGTGGGTACCTACACTGTGCAAAGTTCCCAAGTGAACCGAAGCCAGACCGAGCCTACATGGCCAAGGGGCTTTCTCACGGATCTAAGAGGGCTTCGAGCCCGGTGTGTCCTGATCCCTACTAGGCATCTAAGCCTTATGTCGCACTCATTCTTTCGTTGGTTCAAACCGCACGCACCGCACCGTCCAACCCTTATCCTAGCGGGTATAGGAGTTATCCACACGTGCACACGCATGTGAGCTTGAAAGAGGGGCGCAGACCACACACGCGATCCCTCTTCTCTTCCTCTCTCTAGAAACGAGAGGGAGGGCTCGAAAGCGGTTTTAAGAAAAGGGTCTTTCTTCCCTCTCGTGCGAGACCTGCATGGGGGACAAGGAAAAATCCAAGGCCGACCAGTCATATCAACTACTGGAACTCCTCAGTTGACATAAGATATTATATGGAAGCAAGAAGCTTTGATATACAAGTCTTACATGAGAGCAAGTTCGAAATTTTGCACTAATGATTTGGAGGCTGTAGGAAGGAATCAGGTTTAGGTCAACATAAACTGAATCAAACACTTAGTAGCAGCTGGCTAGTGGTAAACTATTTATAAGGGCCATCAGCAATGAACTAAACAAATATAGATTGTCCAAAATATTTACCAAAACATTTCAACTTTGTTTTATGGTTTCCAAGAATTTTGAAACTTGATCATACGGTCATCCAATACCAAGTCAGTAACTTGATCATATGGTCGTCCAATACCTAGTTTGGATTGATAGCAGAAGTTGGGAGAACCTGGAATTGTTATGACAAATAACTTGTTGTATTGCTCTATGGATATCTCCTAGAGAACCAGTCATTTTGAAATGGATTTTAGTTGTTAGGAACAAATATGGTGGTAGTATAACGCAACCAATGAGCCTATTTTACTAATTATAACTACCGATGTGTTTGGTATTCTACATTTTCAGGATCTTTAGTCCTTAACACTCCCCCCTCAGTCTTGTTATTATTCTCGTATCCCTTGCTTCTTCATCTATCTTTTCTCTCTATCTCTCTTGTGGCTGATTTCTCATTTGGTATATACTGTCGATTACAACATCGTGTACTTTTTTCCACTAATGTTATGTTAATTATCACAAAAAAGAAAAACATCCATGGTTGGTTCATGGAATAAGAATTAACCAGTTGCATATGCCTATCAAGTGACAAGGAATTCTGGTTTTGCATGGTTCATTTCCAAGACTCTGGTAGAACCATGGTTTGTTTTCAGGATGTAAGGATACAATCAATTCTTGATTTACCTGAACTACTATGCTGGTTTCACTCATGGTTCAGTTACCTTGTTGCACAAATAAGCATTGCCTTGGGGACTTTAGTGTTGTTCTAAATATAAAAAGGTATCCCACCGCTTATTCTTCTTCCTAGGTGGCTCTCAAGTGGATTGTTCAATCAAAAGCAGCAACTGTACTCCCAACATCAAAATAATAACCATTCCTTCTCTATCACAACCCTTCACAAGTATGGAATGACAATCGCAGCAGTAGCATGCGTGCTATAAAATCCAATGGGAATGATGGATACTATACCATTTCAACCACATATGAAGAGAATATATGAGATCCTATGATTTTAATGTTGACTCGACTGCTCTGACATCAATAGATTTTGCTTATTGCTGCACTAATTGAATTTACATGAATGCTTTACTTCACAAGATGATGAAATTGACTGTCACTCCCTTTGGGAGTTCAATGATATAAACTTCAATTTCTACTTCCTAATAGACTAACAGACTAAACTTGCTCACATGGACCACAAATTCAAAGTGGTAAACGTTGCTAATGAACATGCTCTTGCTCATGGACCTACATGTTTACTTTTGGGAGTATACTAATATGAGTGCTGTATTACTATTTTCCATTATCTATGACACTGATTCATTTTGGCTTTATATTTCTGCTAAAACTAGTCCCATGCAAATGGAGGTGTCTTTGCTTGTTACCATAGGTATATATAAGGGTAGTGCCTCAAATTAATAAAAATGATTCTCACTGTATGCCTATGTCAATAGTATTTCTAATATGACCGTCTCGAGCCCTAGAACCTCCACAGGTGTGCATTTTTCAAAATTGTTTGCAAACACAATGCTTCTTCCTCAACATGGATTGCTCATAAACTTAAAATGGTATAATAATTTTAGCATAAGCATGAAAGTAATATGCAACAAAAGAAATATTTTTCAAAGGAAAACTCACTCATTTCTCGTATTTTAAAGGAAGTCGTAAAAAGCATAAAAAATGAAAAAGGTTAATATTAAATGCATCTTGAGGACTGATGCTTGTTCTTTAAAATATTTGGGTGTCTTGATAAGTTTAAAGCATGATTTGAGGAAATAAGTGCTGAATTTTTGCATAGAAGTGCTCTTAGGAGGTTGATTGCATGGATGTTGGTCTTCTTTGGTTTTTGGAGAAAATTGCGACAAGGAGTGGCATATGTGAAAGAATATATTGTAGATTCGTTGATATATAAGATGAACTAGATTTTGTTGAGTAAACTGAAGCTCACTAATTATTTTCTTTCTCTTCATTATCAGACCAAAAGCAAAAGCAAAGAGCAAGATCGTTGTTGCACTCAAAGATATCGCCATAATAACCACAGCCTTCTCGGTCTTCTTTTTTTGAGTCGGTTCGGAGGGGTTGGGGGTTAAAAGGTTGGGATTCTGAAAAATGCTGCACACATCAAGTTCCAAAACCAACATGGAATCAGTTGAAGCGATTTTCCTAGGGAGGAAGATAAAAATATACTTATAACATCAAACTAACCTTAATAGAAGTGCTCCACTGTTTCTTTTCTCTATTAATGCGATTGGAACCAACCCAGTTAAATTGTTTCTTGACAAATCCCTGTAGATAGAACCATATTCATGTCCATGAAAATCAGATTGGTGTTTCCTTTCCCTTTTTCCAGACTTTTGCAAGATTAGATGCATACTTACAATGACTTTAGTTTTGTCAGATCAGCTAAACTTTGTGGTATGGGACCTGTCAGCTGATTGTTTGATAGGTTCCTGAATCGATAATAGTCAAATGTTTTGAGAGAATACGTGGTTTCTTCTTTGGAAGTGAGAAACCATATTTCCAAAGCTCATAAATACAACCATAATATTAGTAAAAGTTAGCAAAAATAAGCTTCTTTTTGAGGAATGCCCATAACACTTTCAATTCACAAGAACTTCAAAAGGTTCCCTTATGTTTGCTACTATAACAAAATATATGCTACCCTTCAAAAAAATGAATGAATCACATGCTTTTGGAGTTGTTGAAGAGCCGGATAGACATATATTCAGAGTTTTTAACGGAGTTATTCAAAATAGGAACTTAATGCTGAAGTTATTTTCATGGTTTTAGTTGAGTATTGTCGGAATTAGACATGATTTTAGAATGGGTGTGGTTTCTACAAGGTTGCAACCTTAAACAATCCAATTAAGGTGCACCTCCAAATTTTATTATAACATGGAATTTTGGTGTAAAAAATTATTAGGATTATCTGAAAATCTATTTTCATATCTAGTTATAAAATTTTAAAATCCAAAAATGGTTAAAATCAAGTACATCTATAAACAAATGAAAATCTTGAAAATGGATGGTGTAGATAATGTGTTGCAAGATGCACTATTTTTAGGACTAAGAACAGTTTTTTTTTTTTATATATTCATACATCTCGATGTCGAGATAATCAATTAGAGGGTTTTCAACATCGAAACAACATTCTCCGATGGATTTTTTGAGGTGCATCTGTACTTCTACATTTTAAGGTTACAATCTTATATAAACTTTTTCCTTTTAGAATTTGTATATACATTTAGCTAGTTTCGTCATTTGGTCATGTTCAATGCTGATTTGAATTAGTTCTTATATGATAGAAAATTCAAGTAAAACTTTTACAAAGTTTCTATTGGAAGCATCACATCCAGGTCATGTGGATAGAGATATTTGTGCTCAATAAGATTACCTTCCTATAGTCCAATTTTTTGGCAAGGTAAAATACTCTTTCTAGGTAAAAATGTTTTTTTATTGATGGAGAACGGCAAAAAAGCATATCACATGGGGAAACTAAAAGTGTTGACTTTATGCTTCTAGTTTAACTAAGTACTGTTATAAATAAACATGTATAAATTAATGTTGAAGGAATTGATGCATAAATTACTTTGTACGATTGTAAACTCCAGCGAACAATTGTGGGAGCACAAGAACAAATTCTGGGCCAGCTCTAGCACTGAGATTTATGCCTCCAATGGTCATGTAACTGCTTTAGAATTGCAGGCGGCCATGCCTTGAGTTTTGCTCTCCTCTTGTCTACTAGCAATTCTACACCCAACAACTCCTTGATTTCAGGCACTCTTATGGTCCTAGACTTGGCTATTGTGTTATTTTGCTCTCCCTAAGGGTGGTTCAAATTTCTTTATCATAGACAAAATGATGTTTGAATTTGACCTCCAGTACAACTGGTTTATCTTCTATTTGGATTTCATTGCTTTATTCGGAAGGGGGAAGCTACACATAATGGTCCTTGATACAAACATGCTTTGATATGAACTGTTTTGATAAGTTTTATTGCCAACAAGTGTTTCAAAATTCGCCAATCCAGATCAAGAGTCGGTAAGGACCGACTTGATTCCAAGTAAAAAAAGGGAATCAATCTGAATTTGATAGACTCACCTGGTCTTGTTAGAGAACCAGGTGAGTTTTTCAAGGAACTGGATGATTCGAATCGACAAGCTCCCACCCATTTCTTCTTTACAATTTTTTTTTCATTATTTTATTTTTCAAATTTAAACTTATTATTCAAATTTTTTTGCCCCTAGTTTTCACAATAGAGAAACGGTCCGATCTAGCCTGATCAGCAATCTAGATCTATCCAGTAGGTGTACGATCCAACCTTCAAATTTGGAATTTGAAGCACTAGTGTAACGTGTATTTCTTGCTGATGTCATTCATGTTTCAATTGAATCCTTAAAGGTTTCTTCCCTATTAAGCTGTAATTTCTTACTATCTTCATTTTGATACAATTTTTCTTGTGGAAAAGAAAAGAACAAGAAAAAAAAAAAAACCTTTTGTTTAAGAAAAGTGTGAGGAGGATCATCCAACATTAGGCTTTATGATAAGCACAGAGATGAGCCCCAATTTCACTATAGCTTTCCTTCGAGATGGGTACATCTAGTGAAGGGGGTCATTTGGAGAAAAATCACATCGATTAGAGGATGAATAGATGTTTAGCACCCCATGACCTCGGGTGGAAGGAGTAGAGACTTGACCCATTAACTTGGTTGGTAGTGTTTAAAAGCTCTCTGTGAATATTATTGTAATGAAGTGTAAAGGAAGTTCTAGGATTCTTATGTTCCCTCATATAAGTGTTTAAAAGTGAAAGGTAGATGGATGCTGGTGGATGCTCCAAAAAATACAATATTTTTTAAATGACTTAAAATGCTTAAATAAACATTAGACTCCAAGCAATTAACTAGAGAACATCACATTCGGGGCCAAATTCACCCGTGATATCATACACTGGGAACAAAACAATTCTAGAGGTTTAATCTTTTGTTACAATTTACATCAGCCAAAGAAAAGGAAAATAGGTGGAATACCCTTGATTCAGGTCTTGAAACCTAGACATAGGTCTTGAAACCTAGACATTCGCTTTTTAAGGGAGAAAATATACTGACGCATAAAAAATAATTGTCAAGAGAGCATATAAACTCGTATTCAAGAGAGCATATAAACTCGTATACCTGAGTTGAAACGCAAGGATATTAATCCTCAATTCTGATCCTCCTACAAGAACGGGCTCCAAATGGATCATGGAAAATAAAATGAACTTCTCTCTATAGATATCAGTCATGCTCAGAGTACAGTCATGTATGGAAATTGTCTCTTTCCTGCTCTGTGTATTAGTCACAGTCGGGGAACAATCATGTATGGGAACTGTCTCTTTCATGTCTTGTGGATTTCACTCACCCTCTAACTCTCATAGGAGTAAACTCAAGATAAGTGAACCTCTCTAAAGTCAACTTAACAAAAGCGAACTTCCAAAATATGCAAACCCCTCTCTAATCGAGAGATGGGTTTATATGTTTAATTGATATTCACGAACTCATGATCTTTTAATCTGCATCCTTCATCTTTATTTGATACTTATCTTTTATCTTCATATGTTGAATCGTAATATTGATAACTAAGCACTAAATCTCAGGCGGATGACCATGCTGCTCATCTTGATAATTTCATTGATTTAAAATGCAATGATAATCATGTGTTTCAGTTAATAATCGTCCTTAAAACAATCGAATTTGAATTTTCAGATTCGAGATCCAATGAGATCATCATGTGACAAAAATCAGGATTTTGTTGCTTCTCATCGCCCTACATTTAAGCTTCTGCAACTACAGTCTGACACATCTTCATATTTCCTTAGTCGCTTCTCAATAAAAATCTTTTGAACATGAAATTTGGCGATATGAAAGAGGACTCAAAGACAAACACAATGGTTCAAGTATCGCTTAAAATGGATAAAAAAAGAGAGAGATCTCATCCATTCAAGTCACAGCGTTTTTGTTGAAAATTGTATCAACAAGACTAGTATATTGCAGATGCAAACGCTTTCAATTCATATATTAGATAATGTCACACCTTTTAAATGTGATAAGGATTGAGTCAAGAATCCAATGGTCTTGGTCTCATAAGGAAATTCCTCTTATTAAAAGAGAAATCCCAATTTTGATGACCGGGTGTCATCCTGGATGTAACGGAGTATAAAGAATTTAAGGCTCTAACTGTCGGGGGATACAGATGATGAGTGAATTCACATCCAGGTGATAATAAACATCGGGGTGAAGGCTATGATGCCTCGAACACAAGCCCCGGAGAGTCTCAGCTCAGTCTCAAAACATCAAGTTTTAGAATATCGGTTAAGGCATATCTTAACTGACGGTGGATATGGTTAAGCCAAGTCCATATATTACCCAATTTGTATCATTCTTAGACTTAGAGGCATATAAGACCTCAAGGACAAACCTCATTATATCATCATAAGACGAAGTTTTCCTTATACCACGTCTGTTAAGCCCTATATGCTTAACTGACAGGTTAAAAGAGTCATCACATCTCACCCAAAACTCCTTCAATATCCAATGGAGAGGCATCTATGAACCATGGGAGTATATGTATCAAACTGCATTAGGTTCCTCCACATATCACATATATAGGCATATCGGGGCCTTAGGAGGATATGTATCCTAGAACTTGTCTCACAATGAGATGGCTTTCATATCTTCTATCATCAACTGTAAGTTAAACTTGAACATGCTTAATTGACAATCTGTTGGCATCATATCTTTTATCGATCGTAAGTCAGGACATATAAGGGCTGACTGACGAGTCAAGGCTCCGAAGGCATAATGAATCTTGGGCACATCATATGCTTCATATCTTCATATCATGGGGTATATCTGAGCAGATGTTATCAAGAACCATGCTCATTTCTTATCAATCGTCTGTTAAGATAGTTATCCAGCGTGCATTACATATTTCAATATATATTTGACATCTTTAGTCTATCAAGCGGTCATTAGAACACACTTAATCTTAAATAGTGACTAAGAACATGTTCACCATCCAATATATATCTTCAAATGCTAAGCTTGTCGAACTTATGTCTTTTATCTAGTGTCCGTTAAGACATCTTATCGAGCATTTGTTATAAAACTCACACTTTTGTTAATACCTTTATCAAGCGTTAATTAGAATACACTTAGCCTCATATGATGACTAGAAGCATAATTAACCCAATGCATATCTTCAAGGTTTTAATATTATCAAGCTCATCCATTATTAAGGCATTTATCTAATGTGCATTAGTACCCTTGTGTTATGATCATCTCAATCCCTATCCAACGTTGGTTAGAATGTATCTAGTCTTGTGTGTGACTAAAAGTACACCCAACAACTGGAATGCTGAGGATGGTTTGTGAAGTTAAAACATGGTTAAGTCCTATGACCACTAAGACTATTGGATATTTGAGTCTTTGATCACCTCCTATGAAATTTGGGACTTGTGGAGGAGACGTATGATAGGGTTAGCATCCATGACAACTGTTCTTGTAAGGACTATGGATCCTTAGGGGGACTTCTTTGGTGTTTTAATGGACTTCAAGCAAGGAGACCCACTTTTTCCCTTCTTGTTTATCCTCATCTCAAAGACATTCATCTGTCTTATTGTCAATGTAGTTGACAATAGATTGCATTACAGGCTCTCAACTCCATTTGGCAGATAAGATATCGATATTCTGTGACACTCATCAATAGGTTGAGAAAGGTCTTCAAGTACTGTAAGTAAGTAATTGGTTGCCCTTGATTTCGCAATCTTGAAAACTGAGATAAAACCAGCAGCATGTACTCGAACCAGCACATGGTTAATGAAATCTCCCTACGTAGGAGGGCATCCCCTTCTAGAATTTCAGTCTAGTGCCCCAAGAAAGAGATCTTCAAGAGATCTTAATTTTTAAATTTCGGGATCTCGATCCCCACTATTAGGTATCTCAATCCCCACCTTAAAGATTAAGATAACAACCAAATTGATTTTTTTCATTATTTATAACCAACTAGAAATGCAATTATACAATTAATATAGTTTCACTCCTTACTTGCTGTACATAAAGAGATCCCCAATCTAAAGAGTATATATAGTCCTCGTATTATATAATTTTTGAAGTTGGGAGCAAGATCCTAAAAAAATTGAGATCTTGCTCCCTAACATATATGCTGTATGGACAACACTCCCAACTGTATGGATCTTCTAGCCTTTCATAATCAACTGCTCTAGATCCCAACAATAATGGCCTAACATTAGACTAAAAGATTTAACAATCAATGTAAATAAGAAAGGAGATCCTCATCTATTTCCTCTAGATGCATTAGAGAAACATGTAGTTCGAACATTAATGGTTACTGAAAAATGTGCAGTAGAGAAGCATCCCATGATCCTAAGTCACCATCTTGCATTGAGTTCCATCTTGAGATAATTCCAAAAGGAAATTCCCAATCACCAAATCATAGGCTTTTCGAGATGAAGCTTACATATAAAATGAGGCGTATTTACTAAGTTTATGGAATGAATACAATCCTACGCAATCAATAATTGTCTGCTTTTTGTCTACCTTTAAATGAAAGCCGAATGTGGTCTTGAAACCACTAAGGAGTGCACCTCTTTTAGTCTCATGCCAAATTTTTTGTCATTGTCTTGGATCGACTTATGAATAAGCTAATTTGGTCTAATACCATGTAGTGTTTCAACAACAATTTCCTTTAAGACCAAAGCTATGAATCTGGTATTTCATGTTGCAAAACTCTTGTCTATCTCCTCCCAAAAATGGCAAAACAAAGCCATGGGAAAGACTATTTAACCATATGCTGAACCAAAAATTGGTTTTATTCGTTTCTTCCTTTTTGAAGTGTTGCTTAAGCCAAAAGTCCTTGAAGAAATTCTATTAGTGCTTTGTCTAGCTCTTGGATTGTATTGATACCATTTCTTGAATTTTAATTCCTTCAATACTTTGGTCCTCCTCCTCGCATTGCCTATCGAGCGAAAAAAATCTTATATTTAGGTCCCCCTATTTTAATCATTTAATTCTTGATCTTTAGCTCCAATATATTTCTCCAACCTCATTCAATCATGCATTTTTGCCCTAACCTATACCCTTTCTTGGCTTCATTCCTTTCAAACCATTTTGATTTTGTCCTATCTTGTCTAATTTCTAATATCTCCATTTGTGTCTCTCCTCCATTGCATCATTCTCTGTTTGAGCACCGATTAACTTATCTGATAACTAATACCCATACCAGCTCAATGCCTTCATCAAGGGCCATCCAAAAATTGTTCCCTCTGATTCTAGCAAAATTGGAGTACTGTTTGAAGATAATTTTGGCATATGTATTGAGATTATTTCAAGAAGTATTGACTTCACAGAAGGTAAAATTAAAAGTCCATCCAGCTTTCATTGTCTTAAAAGTAGGGGAACCATTGTGGGACCATGTGAAGTGAATTCTCGGGGATGTCAATCAATTCATGGTACCAGTAAAATTGCAAACCTTCTCATACATGGGATCAACAGAGATTGATCTCTCACCCATTACAAATTAGACCCTCTCACCATAGTAGGATCCTACACTAACCATAGACCGCCAGACGGACCTTGTGCTGGCCTTCCAAAATACCATATAGGTTTGAAATTTGAATCGCATTCCATTATTTTTTTAATTTACTTTTAATTGTGGTATGAGCACTTTCCTTGCAATGTTGGTCTCCCCCATTGTGCCCCTTCCAGCCATACATCTGATGTGTCACATTTCTGAATGGCATGAGTTTCGTTCTTCGGTAGTTCTTTGGGGATGAAACTTGTGGTTGTAAATGGGATAGTGATAATCCATATCTATGAGGATGATCTCATATTGTTTATGTATATTAGATTACATTTTAAAGCTTGGTTTTTTCTTGTTTCTGAGTATTATTTCAAATTTCAATTCTTTTATTTTTTTTTCTTTTGTCATAGAACATAAGGATGTTTTACTGATTTATCAAGGTTTTTCATGACTTTTGGAAGCTTTTTTTCTCCCCCAGGACTGCTGCACCAGAATTGATCCATGTTCTCTCATAGTTTGGAACTAAATTCCTCAGAAACAAAAATTCTTTTTGCTATGTGCATGTATGTGCTTTTGCGTGAGTATAGGTTCTTATTCTTCAACTACATAATTGAGTATCCATGTGAACGGTTACTTACAATGACTCGTGTGCATTGAGGCTGGCAATGGAAGCCGGAATTTCTCCTTGGAGTCCACTTGCCGAGAGGTCCCTACAGATAAAGTGAATTAATTGCCTCTGTTTTTATTTTTTTCAAATATGTTAATGAAGAAAACATGAAGCAATAAACGGGTTTGCATACAAAGATATAATTCGGGGGTTTAGTGCCTCATTGCAGGTCAAGGCCTCCCATGGGTAACCTTGAGGAAGACATGGATCCCCAACCCAACTCTTATTCTTCAATGCTAGTTTATCTTTCATATCTAACAACACAGCAACTGAAAAATGCCACAGTTAAAATCAGTTC
Organism: Amborella trichopoda; assembly: GCF_054954075.1. NCBI lineage: Eukaryota > Viridiplantae > Streptophyta > Magnoliopsida > Amborellales > Amborellaceae > Amborella > Amborella trichopoda. Next base: position 31,619,840 of record NC_142339.1, read on the forward strand.
AATAAAGAATCAATTTCTTTTGTGTGTGCGTGTATGTGCTCGAGTGGAGGGGCGTAGCCTAGTTGGAAGGCGCTTTTTGTTCTAACTTCCACTGCCTGGGTAAAGAATCAAGGGAACTACTAAAGTATTAATTAATGGGTCAAATCACTTTAAAATTGTGAAGGTTGCCAAATCATCTAATTTGATGTATTGCGTTTTGAATTTCATTTCATTCAAGTATCTCCATTAAAAACATGGTTAAAATGACTCAATTGCCCTACCGGGAACATTGAGCTAATGGGGTGGTTTTAGTAATTTACCTCACTTAGTCTTTCAACTAAAATGACAAAATATTCATGGACAATTGACAAATATACCTGTAGCTTTTCAAGGTTAGAAATATGAAACTCATCTTTCTAATTTTATGCCCTTGCCCCATTTTGCTGATCTTGAACAATCAGGGGCATTTTGATAATTTTGTTACCCTGAACAATCAGGGGCATTTTGATAATTTTGTTTCAAAACATCATGTGAAGTTAAATTACTGAAATGTTTCAACTTTTAGGAGGTTCTAAATTTTAAATAAGAGCAATTTGATCACTTTTTACCTTTTTTTCTAAGGAGGGAGGTATCTAAATGAAATAAAATATGCAAAGCAAACAGCAAGAAGAAGAAAAAAAAGAAAAAAAAAGAAAAGAAAAGAAAAAGATTCATCCACGAATCTCCTCCATGATTCACATTTGCATTATATGCTAGTGGGCTGCAGCTACGCACCATCTCGAGCGTCCGTTGCATGGTGAGAGGCCACATTGGCCACATAAAGCTCGAGTGCGTTTAGAATGGGAGGGAGGTCTGATGTCTCAGTTGCCCTGATATCAATCTGATAATCTTGGGACCGCCTCTCCGGAAGAATGGTGCCCACCCATCTCACAAAGCGAGATGCTCTGATTATCTTGCTCCATAGATCTCCATTTATATATATGTTTACCTCCCGGGACAAATTGCGCCTGTTCCGCATTTCGGCGAAGAAGAAGTAGAAGTAAAAGGGAGACTCGGGATCCCATGAGGGGGGCCGGCAACCGAGCAGTATGCTGCCATTCGGGTTCGAGGGTATTGCTGCTGTTTGCATGACCTCAACAGGCGGCTGGAATTCGTCATCGGAGTTCACGATGGATGCTTTAGTATTGAGGTTGGTCCAGTCTTTGACGGTGAATGGCACCCATATTCGATCGCAAGGGTCTGCTTTGTATCTGAGGAAAGTGGTTGTTGAAAATGGACATTAGTCGTTAGAACTCTCTCTCTCTCAAATGGACATAAGCTCTATTTCTCAATATTGAAGTTCATGTTAAATGGATCACTAAACATGTCTAATTCTATGAACACCTATACTATGCTCCCTCCATAGCATATTTTACTTCTACTCCCGACCTGCTTAAGAGGATTTTTTCAATATAAAATTTTGATTACCACCTTGGAATCATCACTACATGATTATTCTCAAAAAAATAAAAAAAATTGAAAATTGAGTTTTCTAATAGGGGGGATCTCACCCTCTAAATAAATGATGGTTTCTATTCAATCTTGAGACATTACTTTTTTCAAGTGCATAGAAGTTGTAATTAGGAAAAAAAATTCACTGAAATTAAACTGTTAGAAAGATCTCGGGATCTGGTTTAAGTTGGGATATGATTTGGGCAGTTTTAGGTCAATTATATTGGATCCAAGTTGCCTATGGTCTACTAGGTTTTTGTAGTCATTTGACTTAAAATCAAGGTTTTTTGGAGTTCCCTTAGCCATAATTTCGAGCAAGGTGTCTATAGTAAATGTTATAGATAAAATAGTAACCCAAAGATGGTATACTCTTGTTACTATTGTGGTAAACAAAGAATTTAGTTTCCAAACAATGACCCTTATTGACTCAGGAGCTGATTTAAATTGTATCAAAGAGGGTTTAGTCCCAACAAAATATTTTAGCAAGATAACTCAGGTTCTAAATACAGTTGATGGTAATAAAATTGTTAAAAATTATAAGTTATCAAATGCAGCTGCGTGTAATAATGGTGCTTGTTTTATTGTACCATTCATAATATTAAAAATCTTAGTGAAACTGTTATATTAGGAACCCCTTTTCGTAATATGCTTTATCATATAACAAAATTGGATGAAACAAACATCCAATAAAAAATTGAAGGCCACATAGTCAAGTTTGACTTCATAGAAAAACACCCAAATTCAAGAAATAAATCATGTTAAAAACAAGATTCAAACCAAAGAAAGATTCATTTTCTTTTTGAAGAAAGACATGCGTTATAAAATTATAGAAGAGAAAATAGAGACTCCCAAAATAAGAAGAAAGATACAAGCCTTTCAAAGTCTTTTGGAAAAAGAGATTTGTGCTGAAATTCCTAATGCATTATGGGGAAGGAAAAAACATATGGTAGAATTACCATACGAACCTGGGTTTAATGAAAACCAAATCCCAACAAAAGCTCGACCTATTCAAATGAAAAATTACTATTAGAGATTTGCAAATCAAGAGCTATTGGATAAAGGACTTATTAGAAAAAGTCATTCCCTTTGGAGTTTCCCAGCCTTTTATCTAGAAACAACATATGAATTAGAAAGAAGAGTTCCATGATTAGCAATTAATTATAAACCTATGAGTAAAGCCTTAAGATGGATTAGGTACCCGATTCCTAATAAAAATGACTTACTAAACCGACTATACAGGGTTATAATATTATTAAAATTTGATATGAAATCAAGCTACTAACAAATCCGCATTAGTAAACAGGATAGGTATAAAACAACTTTCACAGTTCTATTTGGACATTATGAATAGAATATTTTACTATTTGGGCATAAAAACGCCCCTTGAGAATTCCAAAATATAATGAATGAAATATTTAATCCTTATACATGGTTTACTATTGTCTATATAGATGATGTCCTAGTATTTTCTGAATCCATAGAGCAACATTGGAAACACCTAAACCTCTTCTTGAAAATAGTAAAAGATGGGGGCTTGGTAGTATCTGTCAAAAAAATAAAATTGTTTCAAATAAAAGTAAGATTCCTTGGCCATAATATCTACCGAGGGGCTATAATCCCAATTGAAAGATCGATTCAATTTGTAGATAAATTCCCAGATGAGATTAAAGATAAGAAACAACTACAGAGGTTTTTGCGAAGCCTAAATTATCGAGGAGAATTTTATAAAGACTTAGCAGCAGATTGTAGATTGATATCTCATATATTAAAGAAGAATCCCCCAAATTGGACCATCGAGCATACTAGAGCAGTCCAGAAAATTAAGCTAAAAGCTCAAGAATTGTCATGCTTAGCCATAGCCAATCCAAAAGCATATAAAATAGTTGAAACAGACACTTCGGAAAATAGGTTATGGAGGGATTTTAAAACAAAAAATTCAAGATAAAGAACAACTGATAAGATACACTTCTAGTGTTTGGAAACTAGCACAACAAAAGTACTCAACAGTGAAGAACGAAATTTTAGCCTTGTTACATTGTATCACCAAATTTGAGAGTGATTTAATCAATCAACAATTTGTTATAAGAACATAATGTAAAGACACAAAAGATATTTTGGAAAAAGATGTTAACAATTTGGTTTTTAAACAATCTTTGCTAGATGGCAAACTGTTATTTCATCATTTGATTTTAAGATTGAACACATTAATGGTGATCAAAATTCCTGGCCTGACTTTTGACTCAAGAATTTCTACAGGGACAAAAGGAATCAGAAGGCTTTGGGGCTAATTCTGAGTCTAAATAAGATCCTAACAAAGGCATCACCATCCTCATTCTTAATAAGGACACTGCAAAATCATATTGAAATATCACCTCAACCGATCAGGACTCAAACTCCATACTCTCAAACTCAACAAAGGACACCATTTCTCAAAACATCCATTATCTCTATGATAATAATAGATGATAATCATGTGGCTAAAAAGCCAGTAAAAATAACGACAATTTATCTAAAAGATCATATGCACCTTAATATGGGAGATAAATGCAGAAATTATTTTGAGGCAATATTGACCGAACCTAAGTCAGACTGAATAACCCATAATTATAGGAATAATAGCAATATTCTGGCATTTTTAAAAATCTAAATACTGAATATAATCTCTTATAGAGAGTAGGGATTTGACCCCTTAAAACCAAAATATCTTAAAGATAAGAGCCTTAAGATAAAATCTTATCATTATTATGATTATATCAAAGCATAGGCTATGATATTTTCATATCAAAATCCAATGGAAGGTCATAGTTGGTTTATATAATTTAGGCTGAAAGCCTTAAAGGATTTTGCTAACTGGTTCAAAATCTGGTTTCTAATATGGAGATCTAATTCAGACATCCTTCCGACTGAATAACAAGATTTCTAAAAAAGATTCTATGATTACAAGAAATGCCCTTAAAAGGGACTTGCATATTCATTTTATTTCATTATATGAAATTCCATGGATAATGAGCTGGACTTATATAGTTCGTGAAGATATAGAAAGGTGGGATTATATCCCTGAATTACAAAGACAAATCTATATCAAATAGAGGGATAAATATGATACAACCCCACTCATTTCCAGAAACTTTGGTGCTTAAATGTATCAAAAAATGAGCCTGCTCTTAAAATGGAATCTCCTTATGTTAAAACACTACAAAAGAAAAATCGTAAATTATCCAAGGCAGAGATTAAGAAACATCTCCTCAGTGCATTAGAAGAAGAAGAAACGTATTAACACGTCTTCCACTTCAGTAAAAGAAGAAGAAGAAGATATGGCCGATTTGAATGGTGATGATTGCTATGGGATTCTTCCATCTGTATCCAGCTAGAAGTTGCTAAAAAGAATCTAGGAAACATCTCAGGAATCTTTACTTTTCACGTGATACAACTGTACGGAGTCCACTAACAACTATGCGAACTTAAATCATTTTGAAGTCCACCGACACAAGTGCGGACTTAAGAGGTCTTGAAGTCCGGATACAAAAGTCTATATAAAGAAGCCTTTGGTAGACGGCTTGGCATCAATTGTTTGGAGTGGTCCTAGAATCTAAGAGTCAGTATTGAGTGTTCTGTAAGGTTTTGTGAGTATTCCTCTGAGTTTTCTGTAAAGCTTAAATTATTCTGAAGGTCTAGTAGTGTGTAAAGCTTCTATTCATGTATGTCTTTGTTTGTTATTCATACTGTTATAACGTTAATTTTGCGTGTGCTATTCTAGGTATTTATTTTATCTTCGATTAGAAAATATGGATATATATATATATATATATATATATATATATATATATATATATATATATATATATATATATAGGAAGATACTACAAAATTCCTATAGGTTAAACTGAACAGTGATGAGAGTAGGTGAAATCACTATTCATTTTTGCCTATAGGCGTTGGGAAGACTTTTCTATATATATATATATATATATATATATATATATATATATATATATATATATATATATATATATATATATCCTTTTGTTTTTTTGGGATTAATTGTTAGGATGAAAGGAGTGCGTCACACAAATGCCTCAAACATGATTTTTGGAAGTGGGGTTTCATTAAACTTGGTTGAGCCCTAGTTGGAGCAAGGTTACTCGGGATAGTACAAGTGGACTCGCCCCAAGTAGTATAAAAGGCCAAAAGACCCGAGTTTTTTTTTTAAAAAAAATAAGACTTCATTAAAAATAAAATAAAAACAGTAAAACTCAAAAAAAATAAAAGGCAATATTGTAGGAACCCGAATTTGAAATAGGCTATTTTTCACTATTTTCTTAAAACTAGAAAATCTAAAAATCCATTAGAAAATCCTAGAAAATCCTAAAATCCTGTAAAATCTCAATAAATTATCTAAAATCCCTTTAGGCTAGTGACAACTCCAGAAACCCAAATCTAAACCCCTAGATCTAGGAAACCCTAACCCAAGGTGTGGGACCCTGCCCAACTCTCTACTCATTCAAAGCCTTAATTTTTTTTATTGATAAAACTAAAGTCCTGGGATGAACATGCCTTACGGTAATTCGTCAAGAAAAAACAAAGGAAAATTGTATAAACAGCCTGCGGTTTGATACAACACCAACTTTGGGTCTTTGGGTGTACTAGGCCAACTAACTCGACTAGGTAAGTTTCCTTTCTTTTTTTCATTTCAGTTTAATTGATCTAATTTCAATTTCTTAGGATTGGTCTTGAGCCTGATCAGCCGATGGTTCCTAAAGAATCTGCTCTCTCTAGATTGAGAGTTTCTTTGAACCATGATAAACCCCACTAATCTTTATTGATTTTAATTTTAACATTTTTAAAGCATAAATTTGGAGATATTTCATCTAAGATCTCATGGGGTTTGCACCGTAGGAAAATATAAAAGATCTATATAAGCTGAAAAAATATGTAAAACTTGGATTTAGAAAAAAATTAATTTACAGGTGAAGACATCTAAGAAAAATCCAAAAAAATGGGGGAACTATAAAAAAGTCATATGATAAGAATAATTCACAAATCATTCTAAAAAATGTCCAAATTACATATATAATATTTATACGTTGATTCACCATTTCGAGAGAAATAAGGTGTAGCTTCAATAGACGATACGACGAGGGAATGTAGAGTTTGATGGGCAGGCCATTTGCATCATAGGTATAATACAACACCAGTTAAGAGGTGCAATTTGGTTCAAGTGACAAACTTTAAAATGATGATGATGATGATGATAAACTCTAAAAAGATAAGGAGCAGGCCCAAAAAGACATAGATGGAACTAATGAGAAAAGATATGGTAGCTTATAGTCTTATTGAGGTTGGCATAAAAGAATTCATGTGACCCTATATATATATATATATATATATATATATATATATATATATATATATATATAGGATAAAGCTTTAATGATGACAATCATAATGATGATATTTTCCATTTTTAATTAACCAAAGGATTACCCGTTTACTCGACAAGGCAAATGGACAAAGTCTGAGCAACTAGGCCAAATCCAAATGGACTTTGAAAAGTTTACAAATACTAGGCTAGAACAAGTGGTAGGTCCAGTCCAACCTGGGCCAGCCCTAACCAATCCCAACCTAATCATCCGTTGCGTTTGTGTATCACCAAATGGAGAGGGGCTAGGGTTGTATTAGTTGTTTCCCTTATGAGCGTCAACTTTAAACCATGGTGAATAGATTCTTATGTAATTAACTAATAGGAAATTTATCAAAGTAAGCATAAGAGATGAACTATTTAACATTGTAGTCATATTTTTTAGTTTAATTTCAAAATACCATAAAAAACACATGATCATGAGTTGGAATAGCTTCAAATGGCTAAATTTTAAATAGCTAATCCCCTATGAACATTTTGATAAAATTTCATTTCATTTATTTTTGATGGTTTCTCTACAACTAAGGGATCTACCTTAATAATAGCACATTTGCAATGTCAAGTATTTATTTTTTAAAAAAGAAAAGAAGATAGCAAATTTGGGTTTCAAGGTGAGATGTATGAATGGGGTGCATGAAAAGAGAGGTAGTTATAGAGAATTGCAACATCTCTTTGTGAAGGGAAAATATATCATGATATATGTAGCTTACCATTTGTATTTTTTTTTTCTATTTTATGCTTATCAAGCTTACCATTCCCTTTTTTAAAAGCATGTCGCGGTTTAGGCAATATGAATGGAATTGTCTACAAAGCGATCTTCTATTTTTTGTACATGGAGGTCACAAACATTCCTAATCAATAGATGTCAAATTGGATGGCTTGGAGAGTCACAAAGTCCGAGAATTTTTTCTTGTAACTTTATGTCTATTCAATGACACTCTTACAACTACCCATTTTGAAATTTAAGAGATAAGAATGATTGTGACCGCCATATACAAAAGATAAATGGTCTTTTTGTAGACAATCCCATATGAAATTCAGCTTCATCAAGAGTTCTTTTATTTAGATGACAAATATAATAACTAGGATCTTGGCTCCTACTTTTAATGAAAGTAATAGTTAACATTCCAAAAACAAAAATAGAATAACTAGATGATAGAATAACCAAATGAGAATAAAAGGTTCAAGTCATCACTAACCTTAGATTCGTATGCAAAAGGCTCCCTATGTCAAGACGCAGGTAAGTCTTCAAAGACCACGAACCATTGACGACAGTATACATGCTGTTGGGCAACAGTCGAAGCTCTAAGGTAGATATGAAAGGTGTCCCAAGGCCTGTGTTCACTAGACATATAGCCACAGACTTCACCTTATTTAAACTGATAATCTCAGCCCATACAAGATCATTAAAACTGTTAAAGCTCACAGTGTACCAGAAGTCGACCCCCAAGTACAACTCGAACTTTGGCAACCTGAAGCTGGAATCATAGTTTGCATGCAAGAACGAAGCCCTGATCAGGTATCTCCAGTTATTGATTAAGCCTGTCACATTGTAACAATTCCTCTTTCCATGTGTAAACCTTCGGAGGAATCGGTATTGCATCGGTTGGGAATTGTCATTTATAGACAGAGCTTCTCCATTCTCTATGTAGTTCGCATCAGATGTGTAAGTGATGGTGGTGTCTGGATCCTGGTAGTCCTTTCCACGATATCCACAATCTATGCTTATGAACCCTGAACCAAGTGAAACCCATGATTCTAATGTGCTGTATGCCTTATAAAAGTGCTCAATGCTTTGGCCAAGTTTTTTGTATTTCTTTCAAGTTTGGGAAGGGGGGCTTTCTATTTTTATCTCTACACGCATACGCACACGCACACGCACATATGAATGCGGCCAAGAGCAGAAACACACATTACTCACCTTCTTCCTAGTAAATTTTGAGTCTGATAATGTCCCTGGTTATTGAATGGCATAGTACACAAGACCAAGTACTAAACTTATGTAGTACTTCGTACGCGTGTATCTGAGGGAACATAGAGCGTATTTGTAGGTGCATAAGTGCACAACGGTCATCAGAAAGATACGCATATAATGTATCATACAAGAAAATCTCATCATATCACAACTAGTGTAGACTTGACCGAGTAACTAGGCCTCGCCCTATTGGTGAGGCAAGTTGGGGCCAGTTGGGTATCCACAACCACCAAAAATTTATTAAAAAATAAAAAAATAAAACAAGAAAAAAATAGAAAATACCAAGATATCAAGATGATATTGATAGTTTTTAAGATGATTTGCGAACTTTCATATATTTTTCCCTTTTTCCAATTTTTTGAAATATTCATTGTATAAATCAAAATTTTTAATAATCCATCTTTTATAAATTTTTCCCATCTTCTTCAGTCATGATATCTATTACCTCTTTTAATTTTTTTCTGATTTTTAACTTCTTTCTCAAACTTTTAACCTTTTTTTTCACTTTTTATATTTCTTTTGAGTTGTAAATAACTCGGCCGAGTCCTTTCGCACTGGACGAGTTATGGCCTAGGGGATCTTTAAAACTTTTAACGCAACTTGTATCAAACATGTTAACCTAGGATCTCCATTGTCTACATCAAATGTAATTCCATTTTCAATGTGCTCATGGATCCCCACGATCTTGCTTTCTAACCATGTGATGCGTTGCCATGTGGAATGAACAAGTGAAAAATGTGCCAAATATATATTAACTACATGTTACCATGAATCATGGTCTACAATATATTTTCTAAATTTCTCCTATTAAATAAAATTACATTCAATAGAAATGGATCAATTGCACTTATGCCTATGCCATACGGTTGTTGAAAAGATTAACCTTCATTTCTATATGGCTACAAAAAAATTTTATCAGGAATGGTAGGCTAGGGTACAACATATGATGGATGAGTAGTATTGTTCCAACCAGTATAACCAAAATTGCCTTTTGGTCCCAATGACAAAAGGAATTTTCTACGTAGTTTTACGCTGATGTCTCTCTAAATATATGTAATTGTAAAATTTAAATTTTTGTATATTATACTAAGATCTTTTTTCTTTGCTTCTTTTTTTATTTTTTATTTTTATTTTTATTTCTTTATTTATTTTTATAACATTCCCCCCAATGGGCCAACTTCAAACCTTCGTAGGGTCAGTTTTTTATTTAGGACCTTGATATAAAACAATAATATTGTACTTGTTTCAACCATCTTTGTTTCAATCATTAGTTACTCTCACTCAGTAGTGCACTTCAGAACTTGAAGGTCTTTCATTTTTAGTTTTTTTTTATACAAATAGTATGAATATAAAATTTGATACGTGTCATCTTCTCATTGGGACGCACCAATAAAAAAATATTTAAACTAATTTTTTGATAAAATATAATGGCCAAAATACCCTTTGAAATTTTTCAGGGGTATTTTGGTCATTTTATTTTATTGAAAATATTTTTTTTTATATTTTTTGCTAGTGCAAGTTTAATAGAGGATTGGACATCCAAAATTTGGTAACAAAATAGTTTATAAAAAAATTTAAAAATATAATAGTGTAAAGATACATAGTGATTGGGACAATCTTAACCATCCATTCAAAATGGAGGGTTGGATAAGAGGAAGTATATAAGTTTTATGCTGTAGAGGAAGCATAAAAAGCTTATCCAAATAATAATTAAGAGTCTTGTAATAACTGATATTTAGAGAGAGATGAGGGCAAATATCTCTTTGAAGCAATGACCCCTGGATATCATCATGCAGTAATACTATGATGATTCACCCTAACCAGTGAGCCAAAAGGCATTCTAAATTGTCCCCCCATAAATGAGGAACCTATTATCTTTTGAGTACAAAACATTTGAATATGCGATATATATCATCAAAATTTCAATAAAATTTGGTATATGAACAATCCCAAAGGGAGAGAAACTCAACTAAAAATAGGTTTTTCTTTTGGCAAATCACAATAAGTTGCTTGTATGCATACCTTGTTGCCCCTCAACCATGATTGTGAAACACAAGTTGCTCAAGAGTTGCAAAGACAAAATAAGTCTCGACCATCCCATTTCTTCTCTCTAGCTGGAGCCTGTATAGTTTTTTACGTATCATCAGGCAAGTGGGAGAAAATAAAGAGATGAAATTTGAGTAATGATCAGGTACAATAGGTAGACTCTGTTTTAAGGGAGAGGCCAACCGTTCTAATTTGAAGGGCTGTAAATTTCAAATTATCCCATCTATATATATATATATATATATATATATATATATATATATATATACTATGCAACATCTATAGGCGAAAATGAACAGTGATTTCGCCTATGCTCATCACCGTCTAAAGTTTTTCACACGGTCATAGTTGTCTGGTAGTGTTTCAATTTTTATTTTTATTTTCTACAAATCGGAATGATCTGAAATTTGAAGTGTGGGCTCATAAAAAATAAGAAAATCTAATAAAAATATGAAAAAAATATTTCACAAAATATAAATTGACCAAAATACGCCTTAAACGTTTCGGGATTATTTTGATCAATTTATATTTTGTGATATTTTTTTCATATTTTTATTAGGTGTACCTTACTAATATGTACACACATTTCAAATTTCTGATCATTTCGATTTATAAAATAAATAAAAAATTAGACACTACCGGATAATCGTGACCATGTGATGAACTTTGGATGGTGATGAGCATAGGCGAAATCACTGTTCATTTTTTCCTATAAGTGTTCAAAAGACTTTTCCTAGATATATATATATATATATATATATATATATATATATAACAATGTTCTAATGCAACAGTTGTATCACAGTATAATGCAATGGCACTTCTAGAAAACCATGTTTGTGGTATTTGTATAGCGTCAAATTTTGCACACACACTCTTTTCAACTCAACAATCAATCCCAAAAAAAAAGTTCAATTTGAACTTGTAGATATGATCAAAATGAATCCCTTCCAAAAATGAATCTAGACCATTCATTTTGTGAATTTCAAGATCTTAGCCTTTATAAACTCAAAATCTTTTTTTTTTTCTTTTTTAATATTGTTCATCTAATGATAATAAATCCATCCAAAAAATTTGGAAATGAAAAAATCCTTTTAAGGCCTAGGTCTAAACATCTCACCAAATTGAACGGCCTATGTTAATTGGGCTAAACAATTACTTTCTATGTTGTGTTTTCAAATTTTCCTTTTTTGAGATTGTTCATTAAAATAAAAAGAGTGCATATTTCAAATTTTGGATCAAACAAATGGCCATAAGATGGTTTTTTAAGATTGTTGCATCAGATTACTATACAACGGTTGCATGAAATCATTGACCATATATATATATATATATATATATATATATATATATATATATCATTGACCATGTATACATATATATGTATACATATATATATATGTATACATATATATCTATATATATATATATATATATATATATATATATATATATATATATATATATAGAAAGCTTTCTATACTTACCCTACAACATAAAATTTATAAACTTCCCCTTATCCAATTATCCATTATGAATGGAGGGCTAAGATTGCCCCAATCACAATGTCATGTCTCTAAACTATTTTATTTTTAATTATTCTTCTATAAACTATTTTAAAACCAAATTTTGGATGTCTAGTCCTCTATTAAACTCGCACTAGTAAAAATTTTAAAAAAAATATTTTCAATAAAATAAAATGACCAAAATACCCCTGAAAGATTCAAGGAGTATTTTGGTCAGTATATTTTATTGAAAAATTATTTTTAATATTGTTTATAGGTATGCCCCAATGAGAATATGACACGTACCAAATTTCATATTCATGCAATTTGTATAGAAAAAACTTCTAAGATCAACTGGTGAGTGGCTCTCTTGATCAAAATTGGACGACTGGATGGTATGAGAAGCATAGTTCTTCTTCTATACTGTAAGGGAAGTATAGAAACATTTCTCATATATAGATAGGGTTTGTCTAGAGTTAACAACCCCTTAAATTACGAAGGATCAAGTTAGATGGGGCTGTGATGGGTTTATTTATCAAAACAATCCTTTTTATTAAAAATTTATTTAAATAGATAACTTTACCATCTTGCAAGGGAAAAATTGAAATTTTCACAAACGTATAATGAAATTTTGGAAATTAGTGTCCTGGAACTTTATTTGTAGAGTGCCATTATCTTTTAGTTAAATTTTCAACTTTACCCCTTATGGAGATAACAAAAATAATTTTTGTCTTGTAGTAATATTTACAAAATTGCCCCCACAAAAGTAACTTTTTTTAAAAAAATAGATTACAAAATTAATAAATCTACATTTCACAACTCTCTCTATCTTGAACCTTTGTAATTTGAAGGGTTGAGAAGTTTAGATTATCTCACATATATATATATCATTGTAATATAATGAAACCACACTTTTAGAAAACTATATTTAATACATTTGTATGACCACAAATTTTGTACACACTCCCTTCGTCCCAATAATCAAATACCAAAAAAATAAATATTCAATTTATGTCCTTGATAAGGTTAAAGTCAGTGCGTTCTAACCATGAATCGCGACTATTCATTTGGTGAATTTCAAGATCTAGACCTTTATAAATTTAAAAATCATTTTTTTTCTTTTTTAGCATAGTTAATCAAATGATATTAAAGCTATTTAAAATTTTTAAAAAGGAAAAATTCTTCTGAGCATAGATATAAGCATCTCATTAAAATGGATGACCTATATTAGTTGGGCTCAAAAAGAATCTTTTGAGGTGTGTTTTCAAATTTTGTGTTTTTGTGATTATTCATTAGATTGAAAAGAGTGTGCATTTAAAAATGGGAAAAGTTTATATAAGGTTGCAACCTTAAAATGTAGAATCACAAATGCAGCTCAAAAATCTATCAGAAATGTTGTTTTAATATTGAAAAAACACTCTAATCGATAATCTCGACATCAAGATGTATGAATATGAAAAAAAAAAATTTTGACTTCTGGAAATAGTGTATCGTGCAACACATTATCTAGACCATCCATTTTCAAGATTTTCATATATTTATAGATCTACTTAATTTTAACTATTTTTGGAATTTAAAATTTTCTAATTAGGTATGAAAATAGATTTTAAGAAAATACTAAGAATTTTTTACAACAAAATTACATGTTATAATAAAATTTTAAGGTGCGCCTTGATTGGATTGTTTAAAGTTGCAGCCTTATAGAAACCACACCCTTTAAAAATTGGGTTTTAAACAAATGGGTCTAATATGGCTTTTGAAGTTTGTTTCATTATATAACCATATTATATATATATATATATATATATATATATATATATATATAGCAATGATATCATGTAACTGTTGTATAGTAATATGATGCAATAACGTTAAAAAACCATCTTATGACCATTTGTTTGTTTCAAATTTTGAAAGATACACTATTTTCATTCTAATGAACAATCACAAAAGAGGACAAAATTGAAAGCACAACCTAAAAAGTATTTTTTTAGCCCAATTAACATAGGCCGTTCATTTTGGTGAGATGCTTAGATCTAGGCCTTAGAGGGAATTTTTTTGGATGGCTTTATTATCATTAGATGAACAATTTTGTTTTTTAAAAAAAAAGATTTTGGGCTTATAAAGGCTAAGATCTTGAAATTTACAAAATGAATGGTCTAGATTCGTTTCTGAAGATGATTCATTTTGACCATATCTAGGGTTCAAATTGAACTTTTTTTTGGGGGGGATTGATTATTGAGATAAAGAGAATGTGTGTGCAAAATTTGAGGTCATACAAATACCACAAACATGGTTTTCTAAAAGTGTTGTTGCATTATATTATGATACAACCGTTGCATTGGATATATATATATATATATATATATATATATATATATATATATATATATATATATAAGTGTAGTTGGCATACAGATGCATCTGTAGCTATAGAGGTAAGGTGCACCTTCAAATTTTATCATGGTATATAATTTTGATGTAAAATGTTATTAGGATTATCTCAAAATCTATTTTTATATCTAATTATAAAATTTAAATTTCAAAAATGGCTAAAGTCTATCAACATATGAAAATCTTGAAAATGGACGGTGTAGATAATATGTTGTAAAATGCACTATTTTTGAGACTTAAAATCTGTTTATTTTTCATGGTCATACATCTCGATGTCGAGATGATCAATCAAATGATTTTTCAACATTAAAACTACCTTTTTCTAATAGAATTTTTAGGTGCATCTGTAGTTCTACATTTTAAGGTTCCATCCTTATATAAATTTTTTCCTATATATATATCTATATATATATATATATATATATATATATATATATATATATATATATATATATATATATATATATATATATATATATATATATATATATATATATATGTTATGTTATGTTAAGGTACTCACACTATAGAGTAATTTATCATTGTACTCAACAAATTGGATACTTCTATACCCTTGTTTTGTACATTAAACATTTTTTTATAAGGGTATTTTTAATCATTAGGAGGGGTGTGATGTCATCTTCATAATGTATGATATCACTTCAAAGTTTCATATGCAAAACAGGAGTTTGTAAGTGTCCAAATTTTGTTGAGTACAATGTTAAGTTTCCGCTGTATTACATCATATACTTACTCCCTTGGGTAAAAGAGCTAAGTGGGAAGATTTTTTTAACGTATAATTTTTTGGAATGTGCTCAATAATCAATAGACAAATATGTTCCCAAAAGAAACATAAAAACAAAAAAACAAAAAAAAAGATTTAGCTTTCTTCAACTATTAGTTCTTACCTTCCAAAAATGGATCGTCTTTTTCACATTGTAATGTCATTTCTTTCAAAGACTTACGAAATGCAATTCAATTTTTTGTTTTCTGAGCTCCGAAATTTAACTTAGTATCTTAAAAATACTCTTAAATTAGTTTTACCGGAGGGAGTAAGTACACAATATGCTCCTGCAAAAGCATAAAATCTTTTGATCTTTTACAATGGTACGTCTGTCCCTCTCTCGCATGTTGGAATAAAAGCAGGGAATCTCTGTCTCTTGTTGTGTATGATAGGAGAAAAAAGTAGAGACAACACTGTCCAGGGCCTGGTCCTGGTCCTGGTCCAAGCAAGCCTTGGCCGAGCTCTGCCTAGCTTTGACCAGGCCGAAGGGACCCTTGCAATCCGGGCTTAAGTGGTACTAATAGACTCAAAGGAAAAAAAAAAACACAAATATAATAAGAAAAAATGAGCGCGCCCGGTCAAGCTAGCCTTAACGTAGCATTGGCTTAAGCTTGTACCTCGGGCCATGACGTCTAGCTTTGGCCCATCCCTTAGTCCCAGTGTTTTAAAAATAGCCGAGTCGGTCGGTCGATTCGAATCGGGAATCGGTCATCCCGTATCGATTCTTTTGTAAAACCGAGAATCGCCTGGTTTTAGATAGGAACCGACGATTCGTCCGGTTCTTCGAGTCAGCACCCGTGCCCGGTTCGCATAATAATTGCCCCGGTTCTTCGATTCATGACGTCAGGACCCGCAGTCAAGGGTATTTTCGTAAAATTCAAAGAATTTCGAGGCAAAAGGACCCCCCACACGCTTCACGCGGCCCTAAGTTCTTCACACACATGTGCTCACAATCCACACGCTTCGTATAATTTCAGTGCTTCACACGTGCTACGAAAAATGAGTACAAAGAACTACATATAAATTTGCTTCTCTCTCTTCGATGTGGGACTATGTGAATAGGTAATACCTTAAGATGGTCATACATTATATATTTTGTTAACTGTTTTATAAACACTAAGTTGCAAATGTCCTATTAGTTGTTGTGTGTCCTCAATGTGATCGATGTGGGTTCGATTCTTGAACCAGTTTTTTTTTTTTTTTCTTTTTTGGTCAAATTATTTTCTTATCCAAAAAATAAAAGGTTTTTATCAATTTCGCTTTTCGTCAAATTTTTTTCTTATCAATAAAATAAAAAATTTCGTATAAACAAAATGAAATTTTTTGTCAAATTTTTTTCTTATAAAAAAAATTAAAGGCTTTTTCTAAAATATAAAAATAAAAGGTTTTTATCAATTCTGCTTTTTGTCAAAATTTTTTTCTTATCTACAAAATAAAATGTTTCGTATAAAAAAAGATGAAAGGTATCAAGTCTTTTTCTTATAAAAAAAACTAAAAGATTTTTTTCAAAAAATAAAAAATAAAAAGTTATTGTCAAAAAAATAAAAAGTTCTTATAAACAAAAATACAACAAGTATTTTTGTCAAAAAAACTCATTTCTTATTTTTGTTAAAATAAGTTCATATTTTTGTCAAAAAAAATTCATTCCTTATTTTTTAAAAAAATACAACAAGTATTTTTGTTAAAATAAGTTCATACATATAAAAAAAACTAAATATTCACATATTGATGGAAAAAATGAAAATTAATAATGTAGTATCCTGATTTCTTATTGGATTCTTAAAAAACAACATTTATAATGAACTTTAATAATTTTTTTAAAACTTAATCCGATCGATTCGACCGATTTCTGATCCGGATCATCGATTCACCAATTCAGATGGGTTTTTGGGATGTCCGATCCAAGTCATCGATCTGTTTTTTAAACCACTGCTTAGTCCATTTATTTGTAACTTAGACCCTAGTTTTTAGGGCAGAGCAAGATTTCGAGCCCATTGAGAACCCTTGGCAGGGGAGGGCAAAGGAGGCAAAGAGGAAGGATGGGGGCGGGGGCTCAAATGTGTCATGGGCTAATCTAATACCAATCAGGGAGGCACATCTTATCATTCTGTTTCAAGATTCCTCGCTGGTATTTCTTCTTCCCACCCTCATTTTATATTTCATTTTGGGCTCAGATTAGGTGGTAAGGTCAGCTACCTAAAACACATGGTCATAGCCCATCAAAACCTAAATATTCTTATATTATCTGAAAATGATCAAATCGTCATTAATCACCTTAATATCAATGGTGGGCTGGACCATATAATAATTTTGCTTTTATCTTCGAGAAGTGATTAGGTCCACTCCGAATAAATTTTCAAGAGAGAAAGGTGGTACCTATTATCATCTAAAAAGTTACGTAACTATTAAAATAGAGTAATAATCCTATGAGACCCTCCCACATCTATACATGTAGGACCTCAAAAGATCACCATTAAATTTGATACAGATCACTAGAAAAATCAAGTCCCACACCCATGTGATAACTTTTCTATAGATCTATGCCAAATTAATGGTGATCCTTTGGGGTCCTAGACACATGGGTGTGGAACGGTCTCCTAAGATCGTTACTCATTAAAATATGTTTTCTCCTCATTTTTTTTCCGGCTTATAGTGGAAAAACATTAGTTGGTCTTTAAATTGTTTATTTGGTCGGGCTTGTTAAACATTTAGGGGGATTGGACAGACCTCAAAACACCTCGTGTTCAAACACTAAGACCTATGTTTCTTTAAAAAGTATGATTTAGAGCCCAAAACTCGAAGCGTGCTCTAAATCAAAATCTGGATCATGACCAGCCATTTTGATGGACTTGAGGCGTTCGTTATCACTCTATTATTTTTATGTTTTGAAATTGAACACAGGATTCACCCAAAATGTTCTATAAAGTTTCAGACATGCAAGTCCCTCCAATAAGGTGTTTTCACCTCAAGTCCAAATGTACAATTTGGTCCACAAGAGATTGTACACGCCCACTAGTTATCTTAAATATTTGTAGTACTTCCATGCGACACGTGAAATCAGTTCCGAAACCGATAGGAAAGCTCCAATTTGCAACAAATGAATGTTACTTTTGTTTTACAAGGACGTCAGAGCTTCCACAAGCTGTCAAATAGGATGGCTTGAGATTTTTTTTTATATGTTTGAGTCGTCGCACTCTTACAACCAACCAAAAAGGTGTTTTGTATAGGATTGAGGTTCTAAACAATCAAAGTAAAGCCCATCTTCAAATAGTGTTGAGAAACGTGGTTTTAATACTGAAAATTTTTGTAATAGTCTTAAAATATATTTTTATCTCTAATTATAAAATTTAAAGCTTAAAAAATAGTGTAGATCGATTAGATCTATAAAAACTATAAAATCTTGAAAATTGACAGTCCAAAAATGTATTACAATATGCACTATTTCCAAAACTTAATATCCATTTTTTTTCTCATATTCATGCATCTTGAGGTCAATATAATCAATTTAAAGATATTTGGACATCAAAACAACCTTTTCTAGTAAAACTTTTGAGACGCGCCTTAATTTGATTATTTAAAGCCTCACAATTATATAAACTTTCTTCCTAAAATAAATGACCTCTTTGTATACTTTTCCAAAAGATAATGCTCTCTTTGTATAACTTTTTCATTTTTATTTGTTTAGGAAGTTATTTTTTTATTATCAATTAAACAAAGATAATCATGCAAAGCTTCTCTGATGCAGTATGGTTTCCTGGATATCCCGAATGAAATAGATTTCTCACGTTTCATAGAAATGAGATGTGGTTTGCAAAGATGATTAAGGTGGTTTTTGTTGACTAGCGCCTAAAACAATAATTGAGAAGGAGAAAAAGTCTTTGTTTTTAATTTTTTTTTGGTAGCTTAGTGAGGAAGAAACCCTTACTTAAGGTAGCCTAAGAATAAAAACTTCAGATTGTGGCGGCCATCCACCTTGACTACCTCCTGGCTTTGAGCTCTTTCCTTATAGAAAGCATTTCACCTTCTTGGTCGAGGTTGAGATCCATGTCTAGTGCTGACAATAGACAAAGCAGCCCAATCTTTGCCCGGTCAGCCCTGGCCTTGAAAGACTAGGGTCTGGGACACTCGAGATCAAGTTCATCACAACATGGAGGCTAGGTCGGGTTGGCCTGGAAAGTGTTATTTCTTAGTTCTTTTACTGTTTATTATTATTATTATCAATTCTTTTCTTTTTTTTTTTAAAGAACCCATTAGACCCGCCAAGACCCCTTCAGTCTAGGCCGAGATGGGTCGAGGTTGACCCAGTAGGGAGCTAGGTTGGCCCTCCCCAGGCGGTTGTTACCAGCTCTATCCGCAACAGTTTAAGTTCAACTGCTTGCTGTTTTACCCAATAAGAAGGAAATGGTTTCAAGGTCACCACTCAGTTTTGCATTTTGAGCTAAAGCACCATATAGCAGCACAAAAGAGATGGTTCCTCACACAACTAGCCAAGTTCTCCAACAATATAACAAATTCCAATTAAAAATAAAACTAGAAGCTAAAAGAATTATAATTATTGGTAACACAAAAGGGATTCATTATCATCACAGAAATAAATAAAATAATTCCTTGATTCTGATTTCTAGAAGACCAAAAGAAACTTTTTTGACAAACACATCCATCCCTATATGAGACTAGAAATAAAAGGGAGTCATGCCCTTCCTATTTCTTCAAAATTAAGAAATAACAAAATCTTCCTAATTAGAGAAAACAGAATAATCACAAAACAAGAAAAATGAAAACCAATGTTTACTTACCAAAGAGAGGGATATAATCTTTCCTTCTTGAACTACGAAATTGCATAATGATTAGTTGCTTTGTAGAAGGCAGAAGCCCAGCAGTGGCGAACTTAGGCTGACACCTGGTCTACATGAGCTGTATGGGGTACTAACTCATGTACTTCCCCTTAAATATAAAATTTTATTGTCAAAATTTCTTGTAATCTTATACCAGGGTGCCACTTGCCCTAGAAGGCATATAGAAATCTCTTTGGTTAATTTACTCTCTTTCAAACCATAAAATGATCGGTCTCTTTCTCTCTCTCTCATATGCCAAAATCACCTTCCTCCTTAGAGGAAAATAGGTGATGCCCTTTCATTTTCCTGTTGTAATTGTCTTGTCGAAATGACCAATTCCTGAGGTTGGGGAGCAAGTCATTGATTTGAATATTTATGTTGTACACATAAAAAAAATTATATTGGGCATGACTAATGAGTTCCATGATAATTCATTTAAAAGCTTCTTTCAGTGAAAATGTTGTGACATCTAAATCTATTGGCATTGATAAAGTCATTGGAGAGAACTTCTTTATTCAAATTTTTTAAAATCATGTGCAAACATAAATAAATAAATAAATAAAATGTGTTCTCTTCAAAGGTAATATTATAACTATATGCATAAAGAACCCAACCTTAACGAAATGACCCCTCACCCGTAATCATATTTATATATGGACGCGGTTTCTATGAGTCCACGTAAAAATTAGTCCCCTCTTAGAAATCTAATCTCTAACATGGAGATCATGAAAATGAAAAAATAAATAATTTTTTTTAAAAAATAAATCTTAATAAACTTTTGCAGTCCTTTAAACGTGACTACCAAAAGCCACAAAAAGTATTTCATCACATTTATTGATGACCATTTGCATTATAGCCACATATACTTGATGCCCAAAATCCAAAGCTTTAGAACAATTCAAAAAATAAAAGCCGAGGTAGAGAACCAAACAAACATGAAAATCAAAATCCCAAGGATTGATAGGGACGGCAAGTACTTCTCCAAACTCTTTAGGGACCTGTGTATACACATGACATTATCCATCAATACATCATGCCGACACACAGGAGTAAAATTGTTGGTATGTATAGGTGGCCATGGGCCCTCATATATGCTATTTTTTTCTCTCTTTAATCTTTATCATAAATATTATGTTTATAACTAAATAAGGGCATTTTTTAGAGAGAGAATAGTCATTATCTAATGGGTAGATGATAGCTACCCAACTCCCAAGATTATGAGTCACGTTTCTCATAGTTTTCAGTAGAAATCGAACGATGGAGAACGGCCTCCTCCATCCCTCCATAATTAGGCATTTCATGGCCATGGAGACGCATACGCAGAGAAACTTTGAGTTCTCATTGTTCAGGAAAATCCTCCACTCTGCGATCCGCAGTCTCACGATACCGTCAACAAATCCTAGAGTTTGGGGGTCCATCTCTTCCCTAAAAATCCAACATTGGTATCAGAGCAAGAGATTCCTATGAGTATGCTGCTGTAATTTTTCGATTCTCACTTTGATGCTTTACAATGGCCTGGTTTTTTAGTCTCGCCTAAATTAGTTGTTGCCTTACTTTATTAATTTTTTGTTGCATCACAGCAGTGCGAACATAAACTGTTTGAGAAAATTTTTCTTTGAGGTTACAACTCACTGAGAGTCGGCAAACCTATTGATTTAACTAGCAGACAATCCTTTCTTAATCAAAATTAAATTTTTTGAACTTTTGGGTATTATCTAAAAATTTAAAATGACATCTAGGCTAGTCATGTCACCACTATCTAAATTTGAAAACTCAATAGGACCGATTTTTCTATGTGGAAAAAAAAAATTGGACATATTATTTTCCAAGATAGGGTAGATCATGTCCTAGATACTGAACCGCCAGTTTTAGCACCTAATGCCAATGGTCAAGCTAGAAGACGACTTGACAAATGGTTAAAAGATAACAAAGTAGCTCGAACTACTATGTTGAGCTTTATGGAAGATAACAAAGTAGCTAGAACTACTATGTTGATTAGTGTCTTTGAGGATCACACCACAGCTCAAAATATGATGGGTGCCCTATCTAAAAAGTATGGAACCACTTCTGAGACCCATGTACAATTGTTGTTAGAAAAATACAATTCTTACAGAATGAAAGAATCAAACTCAGTGACCAAGCATGTTAATAAAATGACAGTACTCGCAAAGGACCTTGCTGCAGCCAGGAATCCAATCCCCCACCGCATACAAGTGTCCATTGTCCTTAACAGTTTCCCTCCTTCTTAGGAGTCTGTTGTAATTGCAATGAATCGTTCTACACAAGGGATAACCATGTTAAATCTTACCATGCATCTCAATATTAAAGCTGAGATAAGAACGAGGAAGAAGTCAAATGAGCTCCACTTTGGCAAAGTTCATCTTCTCAGATCCCCAAGAAACTTTTCAATAATCAGAAAAATAATAAGTATAAGGGAAGGGGAGAAATTTTAAAAATCAAAAGAATAAGGTTGAGAAGACCTGCTTTTATTGTAAAGAAATTTGGCACATCAAGTTTAATTGTTCTAAGCTGAAAAATAAAAATAGGAACCAGGATAACAACCATATTCGAAATAATCAAAATAAAAGAAAAGACTTGATCTGCATAGTCCTAGAATCAATAGTTGCCGACCATGACCTGAGACATCGGTGGGTCGACTCAGCCTCCACTCGACATGTCTCGATGATCAAGGATGGATTCACAGAATTGAAGGAGATTGCAGCCGGTAACCAGCGGATTTACATGGGAAATAATACCTACTGCAATGTAATAGGTGTTGGTATTTTCAAGCTGTGTTTACCAAGAAGAACAAATCTCTTATTGACTGATACATTGTATGCGCCTAATATGAGGCGCAATTTGATTTTTGTCCCTAGGCTAGACGACGAGGGTTATGAAATAAGGTTCAGGTCTGGTTGGGTCACCATTGGGAAGCATTAATGTATGGTACTAAAGTTGATAATTTGTACCGACTGAATATTAATGAAAGTTCATCGTTTTCTGGTTATTCTGATGCCTCTTTTGATGTTTTTGCTTGTATAGATGATTCATATTTATGACACTTAAGATTAAGACATATCAATAAATATAAAATGAATCAAATGGTTAAAAAAACTTATTCCCCAATTTAGGAAAAATTGTGTTCAAAACTTGCGAGCCATGTATTTCTAGAAAATTAACTAAGAAACCTTTTTCTAAAGGGAAAAGGTCTAGCAAACTACTTCGTATTGTTCACTTTGATATATGTGACCTATTAAATATAAAATACATAGAGGTATGGAATATTTCATAACATTTATAGATGATTATTCACGTTATGGATATGTATACCTAATTAGTAAAAAATCAAATGCTTTAGAAACATTTAAAAGATATAATGTTGAGATTAAAAATCATTTAGGAAGACATATTAAAAATTCTTTGAACGGATAGAGGAGATGAATATTGCTCCACCTTATTTACCGAATTTTGTAAGGAGCATGGTATAATTCATCAAATAACTATGCTATATACACCACAACAAAATGATGTAGCTAAAAGAAGAAATAGAACTCTAATGAACGTGGTTAGGTCTATGTTGAGCCATTCAAATTTATCACCTCATTTTTTGGAAGAGGTTCTCAACATTGTAATGTATATTATTAATCGTGTTTTAATAAAATCTATAGACTTGACCCCATATGAATTATGGACATGTAGGAAACCTGACCTTATTATCTTGAAAGTTTAGGGTTCTTAGGCACATGTACTTATAACACCATAAAATATAGATAAATTACAAAGTAAAACTATAAAATGCTCTTTTATAGGCTATTCAGAAAATACTAAGGGGTATAGATTCTATAACCTTGATACTAGATCATTAGTAGAGAGTCGTGATGCTCATTTCGTTGAAAATATAGATGATGAAAATATTTTAAATATGTCTGTTGACTTCATAAAATTGATAAAGATAAAAGTCTAGAAGACCTAGTTTCTCATACTCCTACATTTGGTAAGAATGATTCAATTGAATCAAGTAGAGCAGATACGCCTTAAAGAATTAGAGCCCCACCTACGACTTTGGAAGAATTTTATGTATTTATGAATGAAGATAATTATTCTTCAATGAGTGAGGATACAATAGATGAACCTTAAAGCTACAGTGAAACAATTAGCTCACATGACTCAGTTGAGTGGATTCAAGCCATGAATGATGAACTTGATTCAATTAAAAGAAATCAAGTTTGGGAGTTGGTTGACTTCCCTAAAGATAAAAAATCCATCGGTTACAAATGGGTCATAAAGAAAAAGCTTAATGCAAATGGATCCATTGATAAATATAAAACTAGGCTGGTAACTAAAAGATTTACCCAAATGGAGGGTATAAATTATATAGTGATTTATTCTCCTGTAGCAAAATTTTCATCTATTAGGATCATCCTAACATTAATTGCATATTATGATTTAGAATTATTTCAGATGGATGTCAAAACAGCTTTTTTAAATGGAGAATTAAAAAGAAGATATATATATATATATATAAAACAACCAGAAGGGTATGTACTTAAAGGCCAATAAGATAAAGTATACAAACTTAAGAAATCTTTATACGTCTAAAACAATCTTTTAGGCAATGGTACTTTATACTTTTCATAATGCAATCACTGAAATTGGTTATATAGCCAATATGCTAGACCATTGTGTATATGTCTGGAATAGTGGGAGCAATTTTGTTATATTGTCATTAATGTGGATGATATTTTGATAGTCAGTAATGACATTAGCATGATTAACCATACCAAATCATGGCTAAGTTCCCATTTTGAGATGAAAGATATGGGAGAAGCCTCATATGTATTGGGCATTAAGATAACAAGAGATAGAAGTTCAAGACTTCAATGTTTATCTCTAGAAAATTATTTAGAAAGTGTTTTAAAGAGATTTAAGATGAAAATTTGTAAGCCCATAAACACACCTGTTTGTAAAGGCTTAAAATTGTCAAAGAAAATATGTCTAGTAAATGATAGTGACAAAGCGGAAATGGAAAGAATTCCATATGCTCAAGTTGTAGGATGCATAAATTATGTCATGTTGTGTACAAGACTTGATTTGAGTCATGCATATGGTCTTGTAAATAGATTTCAGAATAACCCTAGGATGACTTATTGTCATGCGGTAAAAAAGATATTCAAATATATTCAGAAAACAAAAAATTATAAGTTGTGCTTCCAAGTTGATCACTTAAAGGTTGTTGAGTACTCTGATGCAGACTTTGCAGGAGACCCAGATGATAAAAAATCAACATCAAGATTTGTATTCCTTTTTTGAAGTGGTTGTGTTTCTTGGTCTAGCAAGAAACAAAGTTTTGTAGCTCGGTATACTATGGAAGCCTAGTATATTGTTTGTAGCATTGCTACAACTTGTGCCACTTAGATTAAACGCTTCATAAATGATTTAAAGTTGGATATAGCTGACAGACCTGTTAAAATTTTTTGTGATAATCTAGCTGCTTTCTCATCAATTTGAAATGAAGTATATATTTCCAAGGGTAAGCATATTGAAATTGATTATCATTATATTTATGATATTATTGGAAAGAATGAAATAACTGTAAATTATTTGTCATCTTCAAATATGATTGCAAATCCTTTAACAAAGGGATTGAATGCAGAAATATTATCAAAACATGTGGCTTTGATGAGACTTACAAATATTTAAGCCATGAACTCCAAAATAGGATATTTCTTTTAATGTATTGATCATGCGAACAAAAGCCGCCTTAGCGTGAAAAACCCCATGACATGACTTTGGATATTTTTTGTTATGAGATGTATAACCGCACTAGCGTAAAAAGCCTCATGACAAGGATATGATCATTAAGTAGTATTATATCAATATATTTGGCCCTCATGGCCAAGTGGGAGATGTTGGTACGTATGGGTAGCCATGAGGCCCTCATACATGCTATTTTTTTCTCTCTTTAATCTTTATCATAAATATTATGTTTATTACTAAATAAGGGCTTTTTCTAGAGAGAGAAGAGTCAACATCTAACGGGTAGATGATAACTACCCATCTCCCAGGATTATGGGTTACATTTCTTAGAGTTTTCAAGAGAAAGCCGAATGTTGGAAAACGACCTCCTCCATCCCTCTATCACTAGGCCTTTCATGGCCATGGACAGGCATACGAAGAGAAGCTTTGAGTTCTCATTATTCAAAAAAATTCTCCATTCTGCGATCCTCAGTCTCACGACATCGCCAACAAATCCTTGGAGTTTGGGGGTCTATCTCTTCCCTAAAAATCCAACAAAAATGGAGTTGTTGGGAGATAAAATAGGACATTGGCAGAAATGGTGAAAGTATGATGGGACACGCAAAGCTCTCCGTGGTGTTTTGGGTAGAAGCTGTATTGACGGTATGTTATATCTTGAGCTGGACTCCCACCAAGCTGTTTCTGTTACTCCTCACAAGATATTCATCGGTCGTACTTCGTTCTTCAATCACTTAATAGAGTGGGGTTGCTTTGCCCATGTCTTGATCCTATACCAAAATAGGATAAACCTAGAATAAACAAGTTTATATTCATCGACTATCTCGACCATGGTAAGGGGTATGACCTTGAAAATGAGGTGGTTATTGAGAGTCATGATGCTTAAAGTGAGTTCCTCGAAGCAAAAGTGAGTCACAAACAAACTGATCGTTTTGAGGAGGCTAGTGACTAGGTTGAGTATCGAGAACCCGAACCTAGACCAAGTTTGTAGACTACCTCAGTACCTTAAACATTTTACCTACCTGGGAGAGCATTATGAGATGGTTGGAGATGATCCAGATTATGAGCTAAAACTTACCAAGAAGCTATTACATGTTCTAAAAAATAACCATTGGGCAGAAACCATGAAGGATGACCACGTTTCCATAATAAAAAACCATGCTCGAAACTGTAAGGCAATAGGATGCAAGTGAATTTTCAAGAAAAAACTGAACTCAGAGGGGAAATTAGAAAAATACAAAGCTATGCAAGTAGCCAAGGGATTCACTAAAAAAGAAGGGGTAGACTATGATGAAACCTTCTCTTCACCTGCAAAGTTTCCATCTATTAGAATCCTGAGATCCACAACAGCTCACTTTGATTTTGAGGTCCATCAAATGGATATGCAGAGATGAATCATCTATTTGCATCCATCTTTAAGATGGATGTTTTTTACATGCAGGGATGCAAATTTAGAAATGCATCTCCTGACACATGGAACATATATATATATATATATATATATATATATATATATATATATATATATATATATATATATATATGATAATCTAAACTTCACAACCCTTCAAATTACAAAGGTTAAAGATAAAGAGAGGTGAAAGGGGGATTTACTAATTTTGTAGTCTATTTTTTTATATAGGATAATCTAAACTTCACAACCCTTCAAATTACAAAGGTTAAAGATAAAGAGAGGTGAAAGGGGGATTTACTAATTTTGTAGTCTATTTTTTTTTAGAGTTACTTTTTATGATATTTTCATCATTAAATAAGAGCAATTTTGTAAATATTATTATAAGACAAGGGGTACTTTTGTCATCTCCATAAAGGATAAAGTTGAAATTTTTACTAAGACAAGGGTATTCTACAAAGAAAATATCAAGGTACTAACTTCAAAAATGCCATTGTATTTTTGTAAAAATTTTAAATTTGCCATTTTTTAATGGTTAAGTTGTCTATTAAAATAATTTATTAAACAATAACTAATGATCTTTTTTATAAATACACATATCACAACCCTATCTAACTTTAACCGTTGTATTTTGAGGGGTTGTTAACTCTAGACAAAACCATATATATATATATATATATATATATATATATATATATATATATATATATATATATATATAAAGTTAACAATAGCTCGGCAGCTATAATAAATAGTAATATAAGTGGAATCCTAGCCGTCGGATCTTCATCAAGTGGTTCAAAATACATATTACTACTTTAATTTAAAATTTTTTTCTATAAATCTGATTAAAATGAAATTTTGGGTGTTTATACCTAACATTATTGTGGTTTAGGGTATTTAAGTCATTTTATATTTTGGGAAATATTTGTTATATACTTTTTAATTGTGCGCCTTATTTTTTAGTACACACGTCTAAAATTTCATTATGATCCGATTTCTAAAAAAATATTAAAATTCATATAGTGTTCTGAACTATATGATGAAGATTTGACGGCTTCCATTCCACCTAATTACTATTCATTATAGCTGCCCAGCTGTTGTAAAGTTTACTATATGTATATATAGAGGAGGTTACTTAATCAAAATATAATTATTTAATATTTGCTAAGAGTTTCTTCTCTTTCTTTCCTTCTTCCCTCTGAAAGAAGCACAAATAGTTTAAAACGACTGCACAAATAGTTTAAAACGACTTTGTAGTCTTCCTTTAAAACTTGTAATTTTCTTATGTTAGTCTGCAAGATATATTTTTCAAATTTTTTGAATTCAATTTTTTGTTCTAGAACAAAAAAAAACACGTTAGCGATTGTTTGACCCCAAACTCTCCCATGACTTTTGTTCATCTGATTTCTATGACTTTTGTTCATCTGATTTCTATGATCGATCTACAGAAAAATCGGATTGGAGCTCATAAAAGTGGTCAAATTAACTCATGCTCCAAGATTGATTATAAGGCGTCCAATTCACAGAGTTTAAGTGCTGTCAAGCAGGACCACGACATTAGCAATTTTAACATGATGCTAAGGCTTAGCATTAATCCCTCAGTTATTCTCACAAGAAATGGAAAACAATTTTACAAAACAATGGCTATTGCATAGAAATAACAGTTGTGATGCCAGTAAGGGCCCCAACCTTCTTCAATGGGGTGCTTAAAAATGGTCTATACAGGAAGAAATGCTATCATTTTGTGCAAAACAACCATTACAAGATGTCTCATGCGTGTGATATCATGTCTCACTTTTAAATCAATGAAGTATTATTTGAAGGAAAATGTTTATGCAAGGATGCAATCTTATAATGTAGAAATACGGAGGCACCTCAAAAATCCATCGAAAAAGGTAGTTTAATTGTTGAAAAACCCTTTGATTGATCATCTCGACATCAAGATGTATGACCATAAAAAATAAAAAGATTTTAAGTCTCAGAAATAGGTCATTTTACAACATATTATCTATACTGCCCATTTTCAAGATTTTCATATGTTTATAGATCTACTTGATTTTAACCATTTTTTAATTTTTAAATTTTATAATTAGATAAAAAAATAGATTTTGTGACAATCCTAAGAACATTTTATATCAAAATTATATACTATGATAAAATTTGAACGTGCACCTTACCTCTACAGCTATGGATGCATCTTTATGCCAACTGCACCCTTATTTGAAATATAGCAAGAATGACAACTGTTATTTATAAGAAAAAGTATACAAAGACAAAATTTATTTTTTATACAAAGTGGTTATAATCATTCTTATCCATCATATTTTAAATGGGGTAGTTGTAAGTGTGTCATTAACTAAACTCAAAGTTTAAAACAAAAAAATTTGAACTTTATAACACACCCCAATCCAGCTAGTTGACATCTAATGGCTTGGAGTGATTGTGACATCCTTGTGACAATAGTAAATAATCTCATAGTACACAATCCCTATTTCTAAACCATCAAAAAGAAAAGACAACTATGGTGTTTCTTTTTTTTTTTTTTTTTTTTTTAAGTGTCTATTTTAAAAGATAATAGTCTCATAGTACACAATCCGTATTTCTAAACCATCAAAAAGAAAAGACAACTATGTTTTTTTATTTTTTTTGAAGTGTCTATTTTGAATTTTTTTTAGGCATAAAATAATACTTAGAAAACCCAAAAGGATGGAGCAACACCATTATTTCAAAAATATTAATAATGACAATTGTTATTTTAAAAAAGCAGGGGTTGTTGTAGAGGGTTAAAATTGCCAACCCAACCTTGAGGTGCAAGGGGTTGTTGTGGTAGAGGTTGTTCCTCCTGCCCACCTTCACCTTGCATATGTTCACGATCTTCTTGCACTTCTCCCCTATCATTATCACTTTGCCTTGGAGGTAAATATGAGGTGGAGTGTATAAAAAATTCTATGGCTTCTCTGATAGCGAAAATTAATGGAACGCGAGACCAATCCGAGATCAAAGAAGAGATGTCGTGAGGGTGGTGATTGCAGAGCCTTGATTTTCATGCCCCTTTTTTAAAAAGAGTAGAGAAATTATTTTTGCTTACAGATGAAGGTCTGTATTTCTTTCTTCTCGCTACTTTCTTCCTCTCTGGTTACCCCATTTTATAGGGAGAAGAAGAGCTATCTGTTATATTTCTCAACTGTCTTTGAAAAAACAAGGGTTCCCTAATCTCAAGGATATACATCCAATGTTCATATGGACGTTGGTTCATGTAAACATTGGATGTGATAAACATTGGATTCCTCCCACAATTATGGGCTTCCAAGCCCACAATTGTAGGTAAAGTCATGCGAGGCCTTATGGTCATACCTGTTAACATCTCCCACTTGGCCATGACGGTCGAGCGTAATAATCAGTTACATGCATGCTCCCACTTTTGAGTATGACCTTTAACAAAATTTCTTGTCGTGAGGTTTTTTTTACGCTTTCGCGAATATACCTCTCATAACAAATGTACATCATAAATATTTTCACGCTAATGCGGATTTGTCACTCATGAAAAATGTCTGACTTAAAAAATTTTAAGTCTCATTAAGCTAGTGTGCTTAGACAGTAATTCAACACTTAGACCCTTTGTTAATGGATCAACGATCATATCTGATGAGGGCAAGTAACTAACGGTTACTTCAGTTTTCTTAACTACATCATGAATATAGTGATATTGAACATCTATATGTCTTCCTTTTGAGCTATTTGATCCACTTTGAATTACTTTAAATGTAGCTTGATTATCGCAAAATATTTGGATCAGACCATTGATTATTTGCAACTTCAAGTTATCTATGACACGTTTTATCCAGGCGGCAAAAGTACAAGCAATGCTATATGCAATGTATTATGCTTCTTATGTGTACATAGCTACATACTCTTGTTTCTTGCTAGACTAAGAAACAATATCCCTTCCAAAGAGGAAAATATATCCTGAGGTGGACTTACTATCGTCGTTATCCCTAGAAAAATCTGCATTGAAATATCTTATAACTTCAAGCTTATCTGCTTGAAAGCACAATTTTAGATACTTTGTTCCCTTAATGTATCTTAGAATTCTTTTTACTGCTTTTCAATGAGTTATGCCTGAATTACATTGATATCTACTGACAAGTTCTACAACAGAACTCAAATATGGTCTTGTACATCTTACTGCATATATCAACCTATCAATATCTTGTACATAGGGAATATTAGGTTTTTCTTGTCCTTCTATTGGACAATCCTTCCTAGACAACTTTACTCCCTTTTCAATAAGAGTAGACAATGGCTTACAATTTTCCATTTGAAATCTTTTAAGAAGAGAGTCAAGATATCTCTATTGGCTCAAGTACAATATTTTTTATTTTTTATCTCTAGTTATTTTATGCCTTGGACATAAGATGTTTCTCCCATATCTCTCATCTCAAACTGACAAGAAAGTCATGACTTAGTTTATCAATCATTTCTAAGTCATTTCCAACTATCAGGTATCATCTACATATAATGAGAGTATTGTGAATTTACTCCCACTCTTCAAGACATAAACAGAGTGGTCCAATCTATTTGCTTCATATCCCATCTGTAGGATAGCATCATGAAATGTTAAGTACCATTATCTTGAAGATTGTTTTAAACCATATAAAGATTTACTTAATTTGTATACTTTGTTTTCTTGATCTTTGATTATGAAACCCTCAAGTTGCTTCATGTAGATGGTTTCCTTTAGTTCACCATTCAAGAATGAAGTTTTTACATCTATTTGGTAAAGTTCTAGATCAAAGTATACAATAATTGCCAAAATTATTCTAATAAATATAAACGTTGCAACTGGTGAATAAGTGTCGACATAGTCGACTCCCTTTCTTTGGGTGAAGCCCTTTGCTACTAACCTAGTTTTAGATTTATCGATTGATCCATCAGATTTTAATTTCTTTTAAGTACCCATATAGAACCTATAGGTTTCGTATTTGATGACAAATCACATAGATCCAAAACACTTTTTTCTTTATAGAATCTAATTCTTCTCTTATGGCATTAAGTTATTCTTGAGATTCTTGTGATTTTATAACATCATTGAAGTCAAACGGGTCATGGATTTCATCTAGGTCAATAATGTTGTCTGTCTCATCACTCATATAGACATAGAAATCATTAAGGTACGATGGAGGAGCTCTAGGCCTCTTTTGACCACTTAACATTGGGTGTGTAGGTACTTCAACGCCATCATTTTGATCAGGGTTATCCATATTTACTGTAGGTAGTGGTTCTAAGTCATTAGGATATTAAGTGGATTATCATTATCCACTACATATATGTTTTCTTCAATAAAATCTTCTAAAAACTCAGCATCTCTACTTTCAATGAGCCCCTTATCTTTATGATAAAATCGATATCCTTTTAATCCTTCGGGGTAGCCTATAAAATTGCAAATTAGAGTTTTGTTTTCTAACTTATTTCTATGCTAATATGGAATTAGGACATGTGCAGTCAACCCCCACTTCTTTAAGTTGGATAGATCAGTTTTTCTACATGTCCACAGTTTATAAGGGGTGGAATCTATTACCTTTGTTGGAACCTTATTAAGAGTATATGTGAATATGCCTATTGCTTCTGCCCAAAAGGTCTTAGGTAGATTAGCATGAGTCATCACAGATCTAGTCATTTTTAAGAGGGTTCTATTACGCTTTTCAGCTATTCCATTTTGCTATAGCGTATAAGGCATAGTGATATGTCTTTTAATACCCTATTCTTGGCAATAAGCATTGAAAGCTTCGAATGTGTAATCACCTCCCCTATCAGTTCTAAGAACTTTGATGTTCCTGCCCAATTGATTTTCTACTTCCCTTTTATATATTTTAAATTTTTTTAAAGCTTCTGATTTATGGTGAATTGAATAAACATATCCAAATCTAAAAAAATCATCAATAAAAGTGGTGAAGGATGACATCCTATGAGTTTTAATATTGAGGAGCCCACAAATGTTTGAGTGAACCACATTCAACATCTCATTAACTCTCTCCCTTTTATTGAATGACTTCCTAATCATTTTTCCTAAAAAGAGTGCTGACAGGTTGGAAATTCCACATTACTTAGATTTGGAATAAGACCCCCTTTTATTAACCTATTTATTTTATCTTCTCCTATGTGGCCAAGCCTAAGATGTCAAGTATATGCATCAACAACCATTACACAATCAACATAACCAGAATAAGAAGAAATTTTATTATCAGCTTTTTCATTTACATTAAGAAGGAATAAGTTGTGGTCATCAGCTAAATGTCCCCAAGCATAAATTTGTCTACGCTTTCCGATTGATATTTTCAATGATCGGAAGCAGACGTCAAAGCTCTTTCTTATAAGCAAAAGGACACATAAAATATTTCGTCTCATACAAGGGACAAAATATACATCAGTTAATACAAGATCGATTGTCCCTACATACAACCTACAAGTTCCTATACCTAATATATCAGAATAACTGTTGTTCCCAATGTATATGCGTTTTTCCCCAGCTCTTGTTTCTTTGAAGTCCTCGAAGAGACATTTTGAGTTTGTAATATGTCGATTAGCTTCTGAGTCTACCCACCATCCTTTGATGTCGTGGTCTTCCATCAGGCACTCAGAAACTACATAAATAACTTCACGCCTCTCGCTTCTATTTCCACTATTCTTTGGGTACTGGTTCTTGAAGTGACCTGGCTGAAGAAGCATTTTGGTGGTCAGTATTTAGTTTCTTGGTTGTCTGGCTTAGTTCTTCTGTTTTTTAACTTATTGTTCCTCTTATTAAATTTCCCTTGAAATTTTTGGTTA
The DNA here is from genome assembly GCF_054954075.1 of Amborella trichopoda. Taxonomy (NCBI): domain Eukaryota; kingdom Viridiplantae; phylum Streptophyta; class Magnoliopsida; order Amborellales; family Amborellaceae; genus Amborella; species Amborella trichopoda. Next base: position 31,654,261 of record NC_142339.1, read on the forward strand.
TTTGACTTGGTTGGCTAAAATTGGGAGGTCCTTGAGTAAGCATGAGTTCACTCTTTTTATCTTTGTTCATATGCTTTTGCTCTAAGGCTAGTTGCATAGGTAGGTCCCCTAATGTAAAAGATTTTGCATTCAACTTAAGTGCAATTGTTATCATTCTCCATGAAGGTGGAAGACTATTTAAGATAGTGGAAACTTAGATACGCTCGGGGACTTCATTCCCAACAATGGCTAAATCCTTAATTATAATGAGCATCTTGTTAACATGTTTCACTACATTATTACCCTCCTTCATCTTAAATGAGTTATATTGCTCTAATGGCAATTGGAGGTGTATTTCAGAGGTTGAGTCATATTTAAGTTTTATTGCCTCTAGCATTTTCTTAAGAGGGAGGAACGTAAAATTTTCTTTCAGGATTGCAATAATTTTTTTTGTTTTTTAAACGAACTTTTACCTAACTTTAGGGCCTCAAAAGAATTTTACAACAAAATACAAGCTACGCATACACAAGAAAACATCATGCGTAGATCATGACAAACATGATGTCAACATTAAATCACAAAAGCTCCACCATTAAAAAAATTAGAACAAAAGGGAAGATGGAACCTGGGTCGCTCTGATACCAATGATAACAAAAATTAATGGAGTGTGAGACCAATCCGATATCAGAAAAGAGATGCCATGAGCCTGGCGATCGCAGAGCCCGAATTGTCTTGCCTTTTTTGAGAGAGAGTATAGAAGTTTTTTTTGTTTATAGATGAAGCTCTGTGTTTCTTTCTTCTCGCTATGCCTTATGGCCATACGTGCTAACATTCTCAAGTTTAATAAAATCTTAAAGTGCACAGTCTTCTTAGATGACTACATCGCTGCTTCTAATTACTTTAATGTTCTCAATGTCTTACAGTTTATACCCAATTTCTTTATTTTCATCCCAATAAGATGAATAGGCTGCCTTAGTAACCAAGATTTGGGCATTAATTAAGAAAAGGAAAAATAGCACATAAATTTAAAGATATAAAACGCAATGATTTATGTGGTTAGGAAATTGCCTACATCTACGGGCAACGAACTTCTCTTCTACTAATCAGAAAGCCTCAATTCAAAACACACTAAAATATACAATTCTGACATCTGAAAAACTTCAAATTGATCATATGGTCCTTGCCATTACTTTTCTGAAATATATATATATATATCAAGACCTAAAATAGTGTATATTATTGTAAAATTTATGAAACCCTAGAGAGTGAAAATGCAGAGAACACCACAATTACATATTGGCATATTTATACATAGAGCACAAAGTTACCCTTGAGGTAAAGAATAAAAGAACGACCGAAAGCCCTATACAATATTACAAAAGACAATCTCTCTCTAACACCCCCTTCAAGCCGAGCATGCATCTTGTGCATGATGGTATTCTTCAGTCCTGAACTTCCTATTTACTTCAACCATGGTGGAATTAGGTTTGCACGCCAACATCTTTGTTTTGAGTAGATCAAGAATATACTTATGTTGGGTAAGAACAATACCTTTTTCTGTCCAATAAATTTCAATACCCAAAAAGTATTTCAAGTCTCCAAGATCCTTCATCTAAAAGTTGAGTTTCAATGCTTTTTGAATATGTTCAATGCATTTAGTATCATTTCCAGTAACAATAACGTCATCCACATAAATTAGAAGGAGGTTAATACCGGAGGATGATCTTTTCAAAAATAGAGATTAGTCAACATTGCTCCTTCTGAAACCAATATTATGGAGTTGACAACTGAATTTCTCAAACTATGCCGAGGAGCCTGCTTGAGTCCATAAATCGCTCTTTTTAATTTGTTGCGGCCATAAGGGATCTTCAAATCCTTTAGCTTATTGCATGTACACTTCTTCTTTCAGATCATCTTAGGAAATACATTTTTCACATCAAGCTGATGAAGTTTCCAATTAAACATAAATGACAGAGCCAAAATGCATTGAATAGTGGGTGCCTTTACAACTGAACTGGAAGTTTCATCGTAATCAATAACATATTCTTGATTAAACCCCTTGGTCACTAGCTTGGACTTCAACCATTTGACGGAGCCATCTGATCTGACTTTACTTCGTGCACCCATTTTTAGCGCACAACAATTTTACCCAAAAGAAATGGCACTAAGTTTCAAGTATGATTCTTTTTTAGTGCATCGATCTCCTCTTTCATTAATGCAAGTCACCCAGTGTCAGAGACATTTTCGTCGTAAGTGGTTAGATCTTGAATTTGGAAAATTTGTATTGGCAATGCCTTATGATCTGAAGACAAGCTCTCACCTGAGGTAAGATTTTTAATAGGGTATTTAGTTCTTATGGGTTTAGAGGTGGTGTCAAGAGATGGAATGGTTGCAGAGTAAACATGGTAGTCTGACAAACGTGTAGGAGGTCGTGTTGAGCGAGAGGATCGGCATTGGGGTTATAGGTGAGATTTCTAAGGGTCCTTCAGGTCAACGATGTTGTACTATGAGAGATGAGTCTAAGTTTGAAGTAAGAGGGATAGAAGGTGGTGGTGAACAGTCTACTGAAAAAAGAGGTTGTAGATTAGACCTGTATGAGTGAGGAGATAACTGATGAGGGTAATGCTACTGAGAAGATTCAACTATAACCCCAGAATAGATAGGATCTTGAGAGTGTAATTTTTATGTAATTGAAAGGCATTGAAATAAGTACAGACACAGTATTTTACATAGCATTACTTGTGTTAGTTTGGGAATACTGGTCATTAAAATAGAACATGGTTTCATCAAATGTTACATGTCTTGCTATAAAAAAGCGATGTGACACCTTGTCATAACATTGATAACCTTTGTGTTTTGAGTTGTATCTAACAAACCCATACTCATAAGCTTTAGGAGAAAATTTATTTCTATGAGAAGAATGAATGTGTGAAACATACACAACCAAAAAACCTGGAGAAAGAAGTAATCTGGTTTTCTACAAAACATCTTTTGGAAGAGAGATATGAAAGATAATGTGGAGCTTGGCAATATGTTAATCAGGTACACACAACAGTGGAAAAAGCTTCCGGCCAAAGGAATTGTAGTAGGCCACTTCTATACATTATGGAAAGACTACTCTCAACAATATGACGGTGCTTGCGCTCAACAACACCATTATGTGTTGGAGTGTATGGACATGAATATTGATGATGAATTCCATGCTAACTCAAATGTTCTTTAAAATCATGAAAGGTGAATTCACCATCAAACCTAAAGGAATTAATTTTGCAAGCAAATTGATGCTCATCATAGATATGAAATTTAACAAAACAATTAAGGCCGAGGCTCTAAACAATAAAAGTAAAGCCCACCTTCAAATAGTGTCGAGAAATATGGTTACAATACTGGAAATCTTTGTGATAGCCTTAAAATATATGTTCATCTTTAATTATAAAATTTAAGGCTTCAAAAATAGTGTAGATCGAACAAATCTATTAGAACTTTAAAATCTTGAAAATTGACGGTCAAAAAATGCGTTACAAGATGTACTATTTCCAAAACTTGAAATCTATTTTTTTTTCTCATGTCCATGCATCTTGATGTCGAGATGATCAATTTAAGGATATTTGGGCTTCAAAACAACCTCTTCTAGTGAAAGTTTTGAGGTAGGATCTAATTTGATTGTTTAAAGCCTCGACTTTATACAGGCTTTAAACACATCATATTTTTGTTTTAAGAGACATATCTAAGTATATCGAGTGTAATCATCCACAAAAATAACATAAAATCTAGAACCAGATAAGCAAGTAATTGGAGTTGGACCCCAAACATCACTGTGAATTAGATGAACAAGAGCATTAGATTTTCTATTAGTTAAATCAAGTGTAGACTCATAATGTTTTCCTAACTGACAAGATGAACACAATGAACCAGAAAAATAGGTCATCAACGAAATTAGATAGAACCAACTCTCTTCCAATACGACTAACAGTAGAGAAATTAAGATAACCTAGGCATTTATGCCATAAAATAGAAGCTCTTCCTCTAGCTTTGGAGATAATAGTAGTAAGACCATAGAGTTGATCATTATGGAGTACATGTAAGTCTTCTCTCAACACCCCCTCAGCAATCACCTTCCCACTTTGTAGATCCTTCACAAAACAACTATGAGGAGTAAACTCAAAAGAACATTTAAAATCTTTAGCAAATTGATATACATATAAAAGTTTTTTATTTAGTTTGGGAACGAGTAAAACATTAGGGAATGGAAATAGTCACATATCAATGTGGGTTATAGGTAAGGCATTACCATCTCCAGTGAAAGCCATGCAAGGATCGTGGTAAGGAATCATACATCGAAGTTGAGAGTTATCATATGTCATATGAGTAGTTGCCCTAGAGTCCATAACTCAGGATTGATTAGTTGATGCAGTGACTAATAAGCTGTTGAAATCATGCACTAGCACATTGTGGTATGATGAAGCATTTTTTTATGTCCCAGCAATTTGAGATATTTCTCTCTAAAAGTCTCAAATTTAATGAATACTTTATCTTTGTAAAAATTAAATTTCAAATAGTTTCAATCTCTAAAAATTTTGTTACTTTATCTAAATTTTGACGTAGTTTCTCTATCTAAAAATTTCAAGTACTCTCTTTCTAAAATTAGATACAGTTTCTCTCTCTAAAATTTTAAGAAAACTCCTCTCTCTAAAACTTAAAATTTTAGATACTTTCTCTCTCAATAAAATTTTTAGGTAATTCTATCTCTAAAACTTGATATAGTTTCTATATCTAGAATTTTAATATACTTTATCTCTCTAAAACTTAAAAATTTGATAGAGCTTTTCTCGTTGAAAATTTTTCAATACTTATCTCTGAAAAAATTTAAGTAGTTTTTCGCTCTAAAATTTGATATAGTTTCTATATCTAAAATTTTAATATACTTTCTTTCAAAAACTTAATATTTGATATAGTTTTTCTCTCTTAAAAGTTCGAGATCGTTCTATCTCAAAAAATTTTCAAGTACTTTCGAAAATTTGATATATTTTCTCTCTCTAAAATTTTAAGATGCTCTCTTTAAAAGTTTAAATTTGAGATAGTCTCTCTCTCTAAAATTTGAAATAGTTTCTAAAAACTTTTATGTACTTTCTCTCTCTAAAGTTTTAAATTTGAGATAGTATTTCTCTCTAAACTTTTTGGGTTCTCTAACAGATTTTAGGTACTTTCTCTCTCTAAAATTTGATATAATTTCTTTCTCTAAATTTTTTTTATATACTCTCTCTTTCTAAAATGTGCCCTTTGTTTCAAGTCGAAGGGGCCAACGAGTAGAACCATAGGCCTTGGAAATTCATAAAACTAAGTTTGGTGCGGAAATGAAATCGTGAAAAAATTAGATGATTTTCTAGAATTAATTTCCATTGAATTTTAATGTCCTAGCCATTAAGCAAACCAAATGGTGGATTTCAGTAAGGAAAATTATTTCATGTGGGCTGGACCGCATTTCTACATATGCGGTCCACAAAGTGTAAAGCATCCATCTTAAAGATAGATACAAGTAGGTGTTCCAGCTAAAAACAATGGAAACTAACAGTCCAAAATGTTTTTTTATTAGAATTGGTATTTCTCGTTTTTAAAATTTATTTATTTTTTCATATTCATGATCTCCATGTTAGAGATTACATGTCTTTAAAAATTAAGTCCTAAAATTCATCTCAAAAATAGATTTATTAAAGGCTCGCATTTCTATATATGCGGGTCTGGCCGCATCGAAACTAGGTCATTTCAGTAATATCCAAGATATTAAAAATCCATGAGCCCAAATGGTCCATCAAGGCCCATTTGGATAAGAGGAAATTAGCAATTTCGGATATTTGAAATCCAAAAAAATCTATGGATTTGCAGTATCAAGGATCCTTGTCATGGATTGATCAAATCTCTTGTTTGAATATACAATACAAAATTCATTGATTCCTTACAATCATTTTTATGTCCATTGTTTGGCAACAAAGTCTCATAGATTTTTTCTTTCTAAAATTTTAATATACTTTCTGCCCATCTAAAACTCAAATTTTGAGATAGTCTCTCTCTCTAAAAATTTTGAGATAGTTTTTTCTCTAAAATTTGATATGGTTTCTCTCTCTAAAATTTTAATACTTTATCTCCAAAACTTTAAAATTCGAAATTATTTCTCTCTTAAAATTTTGAGATAGTTTCTCTATCTAAAAATTTCAGATGCTTTCTCTCTAAAATTTAATATAGTTTATCTTTCTAAAATCTTAAGATACTTTCTCACTTTAAAACTTAAATTTTGATATAGTTTCTCTCTCTAAAAAATGTTTCGGAAGTTTCTCTCTCTAAATTATAACATAGTTCTCTCTTTAAAATTTTAAAATACTTTCTCTCTCTAAAATTTAAATTTTGAGATAATTTCTTTTTAAAACTTTTGAGATATTTTCTCTCTCTAAAAATTCTTTGGTACTCTCTCCAACATTTGAGATTACGGCACCCTCTAAAATGTCAAGATTCTTTCTCTCTCTAAAACATAAGATTTGAGGTAGTTTCTCTCAGTAAAATTTTGAGATAGTTTCTCTCTTTAAAATTTAGTATATTTTCAATCTCTAAAATTTAATACTCTCTCTCTAAAACTTGAAATTTGAGATAGTTTGTCACTAAAATTTTGAGGTAGTCTCTCTCTCTAAATATTTCAAGTATTTTTTCTATATAAAATTTGATATAGTTTCTCTAAAATTTTAAGATACTTTTTCTAGCTAAAACATAAAATTTGAGATAGTTTCTCTCTCTAATATTTTTTAGATAGTTTTTCTCTAAAATTTTAATATACTTTCTCTCTCTAAAACATAAATTTGGAGATTGTTTCTCTTTTTAAAGATTGAGATATTTCTCTCTCTAAAAATTTTTTGGCAGTTTCTCTTTCTAAAATTTAATATAGTTTCTCTCTATAAGATTTTTACTATCTCTCTCTAAAACTTAAGATTTGAGATAGTTTCTCTCTCTAAAATTTTTGAGAATTTCTATCTCTACAAATTTTTAGGTACTTTTTCTAAAATTTGATATAGTTTCTCTCTCTAAAAATTTTAGATACTTTCTCTATCTAAAGTTCGATATAGTTTATCTCCCTAAACTTTTAAGTAGCTTTCTATCTCTAAAAGTTAAAATTTGACATAGTTTCTCTATCAAAAAATTGTCAAATAGTTTCTCTCTCTAAAACTTAAAATTTATGATAATTTCTCTCTCTAAAATTTTTTAGGCAGCTCCTCTCCAAAGGTTGATATAATTTTTCTTTAAAATTTTAATATAATTTCTCTCTCAAAAACTAGAGATTTGATATAGTTTCTCTCTCAACAGCTAAAGGTTTGATATAGTTTCTCTCTCAAAAAAAATTTGAGATAGTTTCTTTCTCTAAATGTTATCAAATACTTTCTAAAATTTGATATAGTTTTTCTCTTTAAAATTTTAATATGCTCTCTCTATCCCTAAAACTTTAAAGTAGAGATAGTTTCTCTCTCTAAAATTTTCACGTACTTTCTCTCTCTAAAATTTGATATAATTTCTCTCATTCAAATTTTAATATGTTTGCTCTCCCTCTAAAACTTAAAATTTGAGACAGTTCCTCTCTCTAAAATTTTGAGATATTTTCACTAGAAAAAGTTTTAGGTACTTTCTCTTTCTAAAATGTGAATATAGTTTCTGTCGCTAAAATATTAATATTCTTTCTCTCTCTAAAGCTTAAAATTTGAGAGATCTCTCTCTAAAAATTTTGAGATAGTTCCTCTCTTTAAAAAAAATTAGGTACTTTCTATATCTAAAATCTTCATACCTACCGAATATGCCCTAAGTTTTGGATCAAGGGACCGAGGAGTAGAATCCATGGGCCTTGGAAATTCAACAAAACAGGTTTCGGTGTGGAAATGCAATTTTGAAAAAGTTAGGTGATTTTCCAAGATTTAATATGTATAGAATTTTAATATCTTAGCCATTGAGCCAACCAAACTCACGATTTTAGTCATATCCGAAATATCAAGAATCCCTTACCCAAATCCATATGCCCAAAACAATAGATATAATTAGAGGACGAGTAACCCAATGAAATTTTTTTTTTTTCTTTTTTTTGTTTGTCTTTAAACCCAAAGTGTCCTTATAAAGAGTAAGCATTGTTGCTGGAATTATTAACAGTTTCAACAAAAGATTTACTCTAATAACACCAGTAAGACTATAAATTATTATTTAATAATACCTTTGATATATCTATATAATAGCTGCAAATCATAATTCTATATTGTGTCATCTTTGCATATTGGATTTTTTCACTACGATTTTTTTAACCAAATCCTAAACATTCACGATTCTGTAACTTAACGTTATTTTTTGATGATCCATATTTTTTACCCAATTTTTTCCTCCAACTTTTTAAAATAAAATCAATTTATTATTAATAATTTTTACATTTTATTATTTTTTTTCATGCACTACTCAGTTGAGTCTACTCAAAATCAGCCAAGGTACTCGACTCAAGCTATGGCCTAATACATTGTGTAAAAATGAAGCTCATATCTTTATGCTACTCCTTTTGTATGGGGTTTTTTTAGCTGAAATTTCAAATTTCATAAATGTGATCCTTATATTATCCCTTCAAACATCAATATAAATTATTGATAGATTCATGACGAGATTGAGGATCGAAATTGAAGCTTGAGTGTTGCCAAAAGGAGAAGACAACTGAATTTCAACCATCAGGAAATAATATAATAATAACTCCAATTTTTCGGAGCTGTTTAATCAAAATTTATTGCAAAGAGCTCCTCATTCAATTCAACTCTAACAAAAGAAAATGGCTAGAGAATAATGAAAATCAAGCTAGAAAGCAAAAGAATATGAAGTTCCAAGAGAGTACATGAAGAGTCCAAAGTTCTAAGAGCGAAGAGTAGAAATTTCCATGGAAAACCTCATAACAAACTTAATCTTTAAGGAAAGAGAGACAAAAAGTTAGTAATTCACCTATGCATCACCGAGTTTTTTTAATCCCCATATATGTTTCATTTGAGTGCTATAAGTACCCTTCTTACATTCATTTAAGGGGTTCTAGAGTTGAGAATCCTTGTTTACCCTCCGATCTGCGTCGATCTTTGGTATGAGATCAACTCAAATGTTAACAAAACTAAGTTATTTTTGTAAAAGTAGAGAAAGCGGGGTCGCACGAATTATGGCTCAAGAATGACACATATCTATTTAGATCTAATTCTTTCATGCGTTCGTTGGCAGCGTTAGCTTCTAAGTCTGTGTATTTTGCTTTAAAAACTTTTTGAAATTTTACAAACTAAAAAAATAACATAAAATATAGAAAACAAACTAAATTAACTAGGGAAATTAACTAAAATTAAATAAAGAAAAGGTACTTACCTTTGGGAACCCAAAACCTAAAGTTTTGAGCATGGATCAGGCTGCTCTTTTGATTTGCACCAACATCTTCTTTTAGATGCTTTTATTTGTTGGAATTGATAAATCTAAAGTTCTTTGACCTAGATCTAAGGTTCCTAAGGCAGGGGAGGAAGCTTGAGAATTTTAGGTAAAATCTAGTTAGGATTTTCTGAGGGTTTAGGAGGGATTTTTTTTAGCTTTCTAAGGTTTTCAGGAGCTCCTAAGATTAAATCTAAATTTGATATTTTCTTGGCCTTTTGAATTTTTTGGGATTTTTTCTATTTTTATAAGGATTTTTTTCTAATTTTGGGTATTTTTGGGTTATTTTTCCTAATTTTAGGAATTGTATTCTATGTTTTAAGGATTTCTCAAGGAATTTCTTATGTATCCTTTTGGATTATGGAAGGGGGCATTTATAGGCTTGAAGTGGTGATTTTTCTTTATTGTTTTGGATCTTTTTATGTTTTTTTTTTATTTATTCGGTTTTGTTTGGGTTTATCCAATTAAAATGTATCTTTACTGCATCACCAGGTCGGTCTGGGCCCAACAGGTTGCATGACATGTGGCCTGGTAGCACGCGTGACATGCAGTGGGTCGGGCGGGCTAGCGCAACATGCAGCGTGTCGCAAAGGTAGCCCTTAGGCCCATTAGACAAGGACCAAATTGTTATTTTCTAGAACGTTTTAATCATAGCTCCGATTTGGGTGATTCTTAGACCTTTGGAAAGCTCTTGGGGTATACCATGGCTTGAGATAGGTTTTGGGTAATTTTAGGATAATTATAATGGGTCTAGATTGCCTATGGTGTACGAGGGTTTTTGTGGTCCTTCGGACTCGAAATCAAGGTTTTTAGGAATTCCCTTAATCAGAAATTCGAGGGGGGTGTCTACAGTTCTTCAGCATTCACTGGGGGTATCAAGGTAATTACCCTTTATTTATTTTATTTTAGTTAATTTCCCTAGTTAATTTAGTTAATTTTTGGTAGTTTATTTTATTTTCTTAGTTTGTAAAAGTTTCAAAGAATTTTTAAAACAAAATACACAAATCTAGAAGCTGGACTTGTTAGTAGACCTAAGAAAGAATCAAATTTGATTAGATCTGTGGGCCCATAATTCGAGCGAACGCACTTTCTCTACTTTCACAAAAATAACTTAGAGTTTCTAATATTTGATGATGCAGTCATGGAATGACTTAATTTGGATTCTTTTACGTATTTTAATTAAGGATTATATTTCGAGATTTTTAAGAATTATGTTAGTTTAGATTATGAGGGCTATTTTAATTTTATACTTTTGATAGTATGCAAGGATAATTAGGAGGGCATCGGCATGAATTTATATTGTGTTTATCTGTTGATTGGGTTAGCTAGTTTGGGATGTAAATAGGAAGGTTAAAATTAGGAGAGTTTTTATCTTTATCACAATAGGAAGGCTTTGAGTAAATCGTGGGAGGCTCTGCTTGATAAAAACGTGGTTATCTATTAGCATGTAAAATTAAGAGAGAAAAAATAAGGATGAGAGAAAATAGGGAAGAGAGAAAAAAAAGGGAGTGCGTGGAGGTTTTTTTTTTTTCTCTTTTGCTTATCGTCTTTTTAAGTCTATTTAAAAGGAGGTTTCCCTTCATAGTAAAGCAATCTATGTATTGAATAAAAATTGGTCTCGTCAAAGAGATTGTTTTGGGGGTGGATTCCCTTGTAGACCTTTGAGAGATGGTATTTTCTCTCAACATTGTTTCTTTTTATTGTTAATTTTCTGGTTTTATTCTCTTTCTGCATCAATTGGTATCAGAGCGGGTTACGATGGCTTCAATCGAGGGATCCCTTGAAAGATCCCTCGAAAGATTAGAGCTGTGGTTGTTGACTTCGAAAGTTCAAGCTCTAGTGGAGAAAGTAGAAAAACTCATGTCTTTAGCTGATAGAGTAGAAGAGCTCACGCAGAAGGTTGCTCAGCTTCAATGTGAATGGAATTTGGAGAGTAACATTGTGAAGGAGGTGACTTTCATCTCGTTCCTATTAAAAACGATATTCCTGAGATCATCGTTCCAATAAAAAACAATATTCTTGAGATCAAGTTTCCTATCCATGTCCAAAATCATGTGGAAAATTCCATCTCAAAGAAGGCGTTCGATTTTGAGGACAATGTCAATCACAAGCCCATAAATGAGGACAATATCAATCAACAGCCCATAAATGGTGAAAAAATGGCTAAGTTCAACATATTTGCATTAATCCCTCTTTCTTCATATTTTGATCCATTCGTTGATGTATAACAACCATTGATATTTTTAGAGCCAAAGGAGAAAAAGGCAATAGAAGGATGCGGGTTTGATGTAGATCTCATCTTAGCCCTCTTCAAAACTTGAGGACAAGTTTTCTCCAACCAGAGGCGATTGATGCAGTCATGGAATGACCTAATTTGGATTTATTTACATATTTGAATTAAGGGTTATATTTTGGGGATTTTTAAGAATTATGTTAGTTTAGATTATTAGGGTTATTTTAATTTTTATACTTTTGATAGTATGCAGGGATAATTAGGAGGGCATGGGCATGAATTTATATTGTGTTTATCTTGTATCGATTGGGTTAGCTAGTTTGGGATATAAATAGGATAAGGTTAAAATTAGGGGAGTTATATATTTATCACAATAGGAAAGCTTTGAGTAAAACGTGGGAGGCTAAAAATGTAGAAAATTAGGGATGAGAGAAAATAGGGAAGAGAGAAAAAAATGGAGTACAAGGAGGTTTTTTTTCTCTTTTGCTTATCTTCTTTTTCCGTTTATTTAAAGGGAGGTTTCCCTTCATTGTAAAGCAGTCTATGAATTGAATAAAAATTGGCCTCATGAAAGAGATTGTTTTGGGGGTGGATTCCCTTACAGACCTTTGAGAGAGGGTATTTTCTCTCAACCTTCCTTCTTTGGAACATGATGAAGGTATAACATGTTCCAGTGATGCAGAGACACTATGACCAGTCTTTGGAACATGTTATACCTTCATCACCCAAGGGGACCTTTCAACCCCCAGGAAGATAACCATTCCTTTACTTTGAAAAACACATTTTATCCCCAGGGAGTTTTCATGCATCAATTATCTACTAGGCCACCTAAAACCCCCATACCCAGCAAGTGTGAATCATTCATCACCATGCAGAAACCCAAAATATCTCCAATGGTGTTCACTTTCCTAATAAAAGCCTCACCCATGGTATTTGTTATCCCAGTGAGCTTTGTATAGTTTTAACCCCTCTATCCTATGCATCATCAAATATGAGGTTTTTCTCTTAAAAAGAAAGAAGTTGGGCATGATGAGCATCCAATGAGGATCATCATGAGTAAAAGTGAGAGCTTCAGGTAGACATGGCCATGAATCTATGGGTAAGATTGCCAAAAATAAAACAATTGGGCATGGTGCAAACTTGAAAGGGCACCATGAGTAAAAATGAAAGACATGCATGATCATGAAGCCATGAGTAAAAGTATTCTAAAAATAGAAAACCGGGCATTGTGAAAACCCAAAAGGACACCATGAGTAAAAATGGAAATAAAAAGGTGGACATGGCCATGAAGTCACGGCTAAAAGAGCCTTAATAAAAGAAGTTGGTGAAAACCGTTCTAAGGGACCACTTCCATCCATTTTAGGTGAAAATCCGAAAGGGAATTTGGACTAATAAACAGGCTGATGTAGTAGTCAACTAAAGGCGGCTTCAACCAATTACAACAAAAGTTTGGTGGTTTAGGAATCAATACCCTCCATGAGGACCTTACCATCAATGACCAAAAAGAAGCTTAAGAAAATCCAGCAACTCGGATCTGCTTTGTTGAAGGCCCCCTGAAGATTCTAAGAATCATCAAGATGGAAAATCAAGATAGCCATTTGTTGAAGAGATTCTCCAATCCAAGACATCAACCAAAAACAGGAAAGAGCATGTTGACAGTTCGAGATAGAAGTTTTAATAAGGCAATTTATTGCCTAGTCTTGATTGATGCCCTGGTTCTAAGGGTAACCGTCTTACTAAGGCTCCCATTGCCGATAGGTTTAGACTTTAAGGACGGCCACTAAAGAGCCTCTGACTAAGCTCAGTATATTGGGTGTAAGCCCCCAAAGAGACCATCTTACTAAGGCTCCCATTGCCAATAGGTTTAGACTTTCAGGATGGCCACCAAAGAGCCCCTGACTAAGCTCGGTATATTGGGTGTAAGCCCCCAAAGAGACACCCCTTGTACCATCAGTCCAAGTCCTGGTGAAGCAGTCCATAGGCCTTATTAAGGGCTCTCCTCGGTTGTCTATCTAAAATTAAAATAGACAGACGAAAGGTTCAGTATAAAGGGGAAGGCAGCTCTTAAAAGGCCCATGCCACTAGCCTTTCAAGAGAAAGATCAAAGGTTCAATGTAAAAGGGGAAGGAAGCCCTTGAGCAAGGCCCCCCGCCACTAGCCTTTCAAAGAAAAATCTGAACAGATTGGGAAGGAAGTCTCCAAGGAAGGTCCCCCGACTACCAAACACATCTAGATTCTAATAATTTTGGGAAGGAAGCTTTAAGCAAGGCCCCCAGTTATTGGAACAAAAAATATCACTGGATTGGGATCAAGCCCCAAAGGCACCCACCAGCTGGCTCATTAAGAAGTATAGTTGAGTTGGGAAAGTAAGCTCTTCCACAAGGCACCTCGTCAGCATACTCCCTCAGAAAATGGATTCTAGCAGTATTGGGTTTATCAACCCTTAAAAGGCTCCCAATCATTAAAATCCACTTCGGTTGATTCTAGCAGTATTGGGTTTATCAAGCCATTAAAAGGCCCCCAATCATTAAAATCCACTTTGGTCATCCCTCAGAGAAGAAGCTTGACATGGTCTCCCCCTCAAGGACCGTGTTGATTCCAATGCTCGAGAAGAGAAATATTGTTGGGAGATAATAAAAGTGCCTTAGTAATGATTTGAAAGATGAGCTTTGGCCAGGTTTTGTTCTGAATGTTGCACGTTTTGCTTCTCTCGAAGAGTGGCATTCGGTGAGGAAGTTTTTATACATCATTTTTGACATTATTGTATTCCTGGGGAAAATAAGAAGAGAGCAGATAGTAACCTAGTCCCGCTGGTGCCTAAGATGCCGCCAGACCATAGGAACACTATAGCAATAAGTCTAAAATTGGGTGACCTTTGAAGAAGTGTCAGAATGGCCTCAAATTTCATGATAAGGTATTTTTGGATGTCCTAAGGACACCCCAAAGTTTCTTCATGTTCTGACGAGTTTTGATATGATCAGGATGCAACTTGGTTAAAATCATGTTTTTGGACCAAATTACCTCATAAAATGTTTTAAGTATGTATTAATTCATAAAATGTGTATTTTTTGATAATTTTGAGTGTTTTTTAGCAGTCCACCCTTGTTTAATGGTTGCTCTATATAAGGAACCCAAGTCATTTATACTACTCTCTTAGATTTTTAAATACTTGAGCATTTAGAGTGAAATTATTGAATTCTTAGCTTGTTCTTTTACTTTTCTTTCAAGTTTAAGATTCAAGATGATAGGAGAGAGAAACATTTCATAGAGAGAGAGAAAATACCCTTAGAACCCTACACTTCTTAGAACCCCTAAGTTTTAACTCCTTAAGATTCCCAACTCCCAATCCCATACTCCCTGGAACTCCTAGCTTCCATACACCCTAGAACCCCTAGCTTCCAATCCTATTCTATACACCATACACCCCACCTTAACTTCCCTACACCTTAGCCTACACCATACACCATAGTACATCATATACCCTAGACTATTATACACCTTAGTTATCCTACACCTTACCCTATACCATACACACTAGCTCCTATACACCACACCTCAACCTAACATACTTAAACCATACATCTAAGACTTGGATCCTAATCTTGACCCACCAAAGATCAAGATCTCTCTCTCATGTGCATGCAAAGGGACGGATGAAGGTGCACTTAGGCTCAAGCTCGTTCTAGGTTCACTCTCTCTCCTCTCTCTTCCCTCCTCTCTCTTCTCTCTTCTTTCTCTCCTTCTCACTTCTCTCTCTTCTCTTCTCTCTTTCTCCCTCTCTCTCCTCCTGCTCGGACCCAGGGCAAGTCTGAGCCCTCCCTCTCTTCTCTCTCTCTCTCTCTATCTCTCTCTCTCTCTCGTCCCAAACACGGACCCACACCTAAGGCGGGCCCGGTCACATCTTCCCTCTCTTTCCCTCATCTCACTCCCTCTCACCCATCCGTCCTCATCTCGCCCTCTCACCCATCCGCCCTCATCTTGCTCTCTCACCCAACTGCCCTCATCTCACCCTCTCTCTCCATCTACCCTCTCTCGCTCTCATCTCACTCCTCTCACCCTCATCTCACTCCCTCTCACCCGTCCGCCCTCATACCACTCCCTTTCACTCGTCCGCCCTCATGTCTCCCTCTCACCCATATGCCCTCATCTCGCCCTCTCACCCGTCCGCCCTCAGCTCACCCATATCTCTATCTGCCCCTATCCCACTCCCTTTCACCCATCCACCCATATCTCTATCTACCCATATCTCTCTCGCCCTCATCTCACCCTCCCACCCATCTGCCCCTCTCTCACTCTTTATCTCTGTTCGTCCTTCTTCGTCAACCATATCCATATCTGCCCCTCTCTCACCCTCTCTCTCTCCATCCACCCCTCTCTCACCCTCTCTCTCCAGCCGCTCCTCTTTCACCCTTTTTTTGCTCCTCTCTTATCTCTACTCTATCCACCCCTTATCTCACCCTCGACCCTATTATCCTTGCCTTCACATACTCCCCCATCTCTCCTAAACACTTCATCCTCTCACCTCTTTTACCCTCTCATCCCCCCCATAGAGTCTGGACCTACACCATAAGCAGGTACATCATTCCTTGACCCCTATGCATATCACTTTCTCTCACCTCAAGCACTCTCCTCTCTCTCTAAATCATATCTTAATTTTTCATTCGCTTTACTCTATTTTTAGTTCATTATTCATCTCTCTCTCTCTCTCTCTCTCTCTCTCTCTCTCTCTCTCTCTCTCTCTCTCTCTCTCTCTCTCTCTCTCTCTCTCTCTCTCTCTCTCTCTCTTTGCTTGTTGCTTCTTTCACTTCGTATTGAAGGGTGCGCTGGTGCGGTTTTCTATTGAAGGGTGCGCTGGTGCGGTTTTCTATAACGAAAACTATTTCTATGACTTGGAAGTCATAATTTTATTTCTATTCTTAACAGAATGTTTTTTGGTTCACACTAAGTTTTTGGACTTCCATTTCGAGTCTAGTTTCTAATAAAATTTATTTGAGAGATAAATATATATGGGGAGAGAGAATTAAAAATTTTGGATTGAAGAAATGGCATTCTGAATTTTCTACAATTTGTTATGTTCTTCATTGAGACATGAATAACTATATTTACCAAGCCTACTTAACATAGTGATATGAGACTTGTGGAAATAAATGTGTTACTATTAACAAACAAACTTGGTTTGAAAGGGAAACTCCATGAGGGTAGAGAGAAAATACATTTTTACTAGATAGTATTCATCTTGGAATTCTGCAGTACAATTTATTTTGTGACGTGAATGTCAGTTATTTATTTATCTGAAGTTAAGTATTATTTGAGATTCATACTATGTTGTTATGATTTGGATTTGAGTCTAGTTCAACACAAAAGATTTCATGAAGAAATTCTTTGAGGATTGATAAAAACAATTTTTTTATTGAGAGGTGCTCAACCTGATTTTCTACTAATAAAATTGTATTGTGATGTAAATGTCACTAAAATGAAGACTTGCTAAATGGTATGATTTAGGGATGGAACTGAGAATTATTTTATATTTTTTAATCTATTTTGATATTCGAAAGGATTCGGAGATAAACTCTTTATAAGTTGAGAGACGTCATATATTTTATCAAGGGATGCTCATGTTCTATTCTGTAGTAAATTAAAAGATGTGGCATGTTAAGGCACATTTTTGGATTTCTAATTATGGAGACCTTTTTAGGGCTCATTTAAAAAGGTTTTATAGTATGCCAGGAGTATGGTTTATTATAGTAAAACATTAGAGAGAGATAATACAGAGATGGTGAGATACGACACTCGATATGAAGAATGTTCCATCTAGGAATAGCAGAAAGGAGAAGAAACACAATACCAAAAAAGTATATTGGTTTCTTCAAAATGAATGGATATATAAAGAGACTTGGTGGTAGCATAGAAACACTAAAAATCAATGGGAGAATCGAAATTGTGATATTTAAAATGATAGGATGAAGAAGATTATTTCTTTACAGAGTGAGATAGAGAGAATTCAAGTGCCGAAGAGATGGAAACTTCGTTACATGCGAAACCGATGATGAATATTTTCTCCATAAGTTGTGTGCTTCCAAAATCACAAAAGCTTGTCAAACAAGTAAAAGCAATGAATCAAAAAACCCTAGGTACCACATTACATGGTTTTTAGGTTTGAAATCTATCCCACATTACATGGTAATGTCATATAAGGAAAGAGGGCTCAATAACTTTTTATGTTTAATATTCTTTGGTTATAATTTGACTAATTGTTTTATGAATATATATAGAGTGTATGGACATTAAGTGATAGGTGCTAACAAATTTGAAAGAGCCAATTTTTTGAATACCCTATGTTTTAGTGCCTCCTTTTGCTAGAATATGAACTGCTTAAGGTTGTAATACACATGGAGATGTAATTTGATCAAGGGCTTTGAGCCTAAGGATGAAATACGAGAGATGGGTGTGGCTCATTCAAATATGTAAACATGAAGGGAGTGTTCTGATGGAACTCGATCTTAGTGACCATCCTCCCAATAATGTCTATATTAGGATGTGTTACATGTGATGATGATCTCTTGATAAAGTCTCCATATTTGCTAAAAAGGAAATATTTTGTCAAGGCTTTAACAGACATTCTTTAATCATGCTTTATTTTGGGTAAAATTATAAAATGGTATTTACGATTTGTTTTTGTAGCCATGAACTTGACTTGGTAGGAAATTAAAAAAAAAGAAGAATGAGGTAAAATGATTTATGAAGGCTAAGCATGTATTTTTAAATTAAAATTTGGATGATTTGAGAAAAACCTGGGTTTACGAATATGATTTTGAGAAAACCACATTGTCTTGCAAGGTTCATTAAGTGTTTATGAAAAGCATTTTAAATTGTCATACTATTATAAATATACCAAGTGAATAATTTTTATTAAAGAGAAAAACATTGTGTCTTAACGGTATTTATACAATTTGGAAAAAAAATGTCATGCACTAGTTTTTAAATACCCATGTGCCTTGACTGATGTTTCTTGTTATTTAAAATCCTCATTTACTTAAGACCTTGAACCATAAGGAATGTTGAAGGACAACCTTCATGCTAGGCTTCCTTGATACATGTTGTATAGATTAGATAATTTGGTTTATATGAATTTACTACCAAGACAATTAGTGTGGTTGAACCTTTGTGGTTCGGGAAGGTTTTGCATATTGTGAAACCAACTAGCTTTGAATTACATATTCCATGAGGCTTGATATCCTACTTCGTGATATAGGCATAAGAATGTTAAGAATGTATATTGTATATGTGTAATAATTGAGTAGGAGCTGCTACAGTCCCACATTTCTTGTAGTTGCCTGGATATTCAAATAAACATGTACAAGGAATCTTATGGATCCAGATAATGCAAACTCTAAATCTGGATATGTGTTCATGCTTGGAAGGAGTACAGATTCTTGAAACTCAAAGAAACAGGATGAGGGGGAATGTCCACTATGGAGGCAGAGTATGTGGCGTGTTGTTTAGGGGCTAAGGAGGCCGTATGGATTAAAAACAATTTTAATTGACTTGACTTTCACCCTGTGCGTTGTGAGGCAATAAGAATTTTCTGTGACAACACGACGGCAATATGTGTGTCAAAGGAGCTACGATTCCATAAGAACTCCAAGCATATAAAACCATGTTTCTATCACTTGAGGAATAATGTGAGATTGAGAAAGATCGAGATCCAGATAAACTAAATATTTCAGTGGGAGCACCTACTAGTATTTGACAGGCCAGATGGAACGATAAACTATAATGTTGTTCACCCATTGAATCCAGATGTGTGGTGCTGGTTGTATGGCTATAAAACGGAGTAGCTTATTTGAAGAACACTTTTGAGCCCATGAACAAACTACCCATACAATGAAGGTACATGATGGTCTTATGCGACAACAAGTCTGTGATACGCGATGCGATATGAAAGATGGGCTACGACCACTTTTGAGATGAGATCCGAGCAGCAAAGAGAAAAAGGGGTAACCTCTATAAGTCCTTTGGTGAAAGGATTGATGGCGAAAGCCATGATTAATGTATTGAGAGAGAATAAGTGAAAAATTCTTGAGAGTGATATTGTAATTGAGAGAGACGGATGGGGATGAAAGAAAGTGAGGAAGAGAGAATGTAAGGTCTTTCAAAGGCCAAATGGGAGATATTGGGTTTATGTGGCCTTTAAAAGCCTTATAAGTGCTTGTAACATGAAATAATATAGTGGAACATGAACTCAGTGGGAGTGTGATCCCTCGTGGACCATACTAAGCAAATCATAGTTGCTGATACCAGACTGTGCTTGATGATCCAATCAATTGGGAAAAACCCATGTTACCTGGGTATAAAGAACAAATCGAGAAGGGTTCTAATGGGTAGCCCTTGATGAGGTCGGAGAATATGCCCGAATGAGTGAGCTGAGGGACTGTGTGACCCTTGTGTGTGATGGTGTCCTACAGAGATGGGGGCTAAAGCCTTATCCATGTTTCATCACACAGCATGCAAATCAATAGATCGTTCGGAAAGCCAGAAATCCACCTATTAGAGTGAAGCATATGCATGTGCGAGAGATACCATATGCACTATTAAGTTGTGGTCACATCAGGTCTTGGTGACCTTGACTCATCTCTAGGGGAGGACCTGTAATCTAGAGGCTGGGATTGTAACCCCTTGACTCATCGGCTAAACTTTGGTGACCCGCTAATGAGCTCGTGCTTGGACTATGGGTCATGGAAAATACTGGGTCGGTCTGATAAAGCAAGTGTGGTCTGTAGTCCATAGTTGAAGGTGCAGTGCCCCATGATTGTTGATTCAATCCATATGGATCATTTTCTCATCAAATTAATTTAATTGTACTTGTCTTATGATAATAATTATTTTAAAATTATTATTTGAATTTTTATGAACCACTGGATATTTTATTTATAATTTTTAGAATTATAAATTTATTTTATAATAGTATAAATATTCAAATAAATATTAGAAATTTTTTTATTAATTTTAATGCGAAAAAATATCATGGGGCCCATTGTGTACATAAGTCCACCATGTTTCTAGAAGGTGAGCCCCATATGTGCCTCCCATGGGTGGCACGCCCCACCCCTTGGATTCCTTTTATTAAATTTTGGTAATGTTGAATTGTCACATGTTGGTCAAATATGACTTGGACCAGATATTGACTTAATATAGAAGTAAATATTAACTTAATATATATTTGATAGATTTTATGGAAAATATGAGTAGAGATGTGCTATTTTATGGAATGCATAATATTTAATTAAGATTATTTTGACTTATTTTCTATGATAGGAAAATGGTTTAAGAAAGGGGGATAATGGTTCATGCAATTTTCATAGTGTTGATGGCCTATCTATAGAATGGATGACTCAAATCTCTCACCCCACAAGTCACTCAAGATCAATGGTTCATATTCAATCTCACAAGAAGAGGCAAGCCAAGGAAAACTCTAAGAAACCCTAATCTTGTTCAAAGCCTGTAAAAATATATTGTCTCTACCAAAAAATCGCTACACCTTATCTCTGATACCTAATTCCATATTTCTCACTCATATCCCACAAATGGGATGCACCCCACTCTCTCATCTTTGATCTATCTCTCCCACATGGTGAAAGAATCTAAGGGTTTAGGTTATAGAGTTCTTCGCTCTCATATCTCTCAACTATGGATTTATGGCTAATGGTTTTAGGGTCTAGGGAAAAAAAAATCCATCTCTCTCAAACTAGGTTACTAATGGAATTCACCTAGGGTTTGAGTTTGTGATCAAAGGGGTTCATATTCTATTAGTGTATCTTGGCCTAAACTTGCTTTCCCGGTTGAGATTGAAGGTTGATCATTGATCTCACGCCATCGGATGGTGGTGACTCGGTGTGGGGGTGTAATAAGCCTGGTTGAGGTAATCTCCGGACTCTTCCCTTCTATTTCTTGTAATCTTATCTTTTATTCTCAAGCATAGTGCATAGTTGTTTCAATGACATCAAGTTGTTACGATCTTGGTTTTATAGTTTTGTTGATTATATTTTGAAGTTTATCTTGTTGTAATAAAGATCACATGTAAGTGATCTTTTGCTAAAACAAAAGGGGTGAAATAAATTATATATATATATGTGTGTGTGTGTGTGTGTGTATGTATATGTCCCGGTAATATATCACATAGGCCTTTCTTTCATTGGCGCTAGGGCTAGAGAGTGTTAGTTGACGCTAGGGCCGGAGATTTTGATGTTGGCGCTGGGGCCAGAAATTTTGAGGCTGAAGCTGGTTTCAGAACTTTTGTGTTTTGCCACTGGGGCCAAAGAGTGTTTGTTGGCCAAAAATTTTGAGGCTAGTGCTGAGGCCAGAAATTTTTTGTTTTGGTGCCGGGGCCAGAGAGTGTTTGTTAGCGCTGGGGCCGAAGAATGTTTTAGCACTGGGGCCAGAGAATGTTTGTTTGGTTCAAGCGCCCTTACAGGTTTTCACTTGAACCTAGTGGAAGTGGCGCCACGGGGGTGGTTTTCACCAAGTCCTTTTGTTGAGGCATTTTTGCCCGTGACTTCGAGGACATTTTCCCTTTTGATTTCCATTTTTACTCACGACACCCTTGCGGGTTTTTGCCATGCTCAGTTTCTTTGATTTTCGGACACTTTTACTCATGGCTTCATGGTCATGCCTGCATGTCATTTTTACTCATGGCGCCCTTGTGGCTTTTCACCATGCCCATTTTTTTTTATTTTGGCAATTTTGACCATAGCATTAGTGGCTATGTCCTCCTGAAGCTCTTTTTCTTTTACTCATAATGATTCTCATCGTGCCCAGGTTCTTCTTTGGAGGAGGCCCACTAGAGCAGCGAACCTCGTGGATGATGTGTTGAAGAAGATGAGTGCGACTTGGTCACGCTCCCATGTGGGTGCGTGGAACGCTCATCCTTGTGGGTCACTAATTGCTGAAAATGGCATTTGGTGGAGATGGAATGGATCCCGGAGGAGGTCCTTTGACACTGGCAAAGCGGGCTGTTCTGATGGCTGGCCTATGTACATGGGAATGTCGGCCGCAAGGAGGGATTGCCAAGGGACTAATGCATGGATAGGAAGACGACGCCTGGAAGACGAGGTGTCTGGAGACTGACATATGGTCAGGGAAAGTGACACCTGGAAGGAAAAGCAACGGGAGATCCACCTTGTGATCCGTTGATGATGATGCCTTGGAGGCGAATTGAAGGAGGACTTGACCGGCGATTCTTGAAAAATGACACCTGGAAGGCGAGGCTGCAGGAGGCTTGAATGGCAGTCAATAAGGCACTATCGCGACGACCCGTGTCCAAGTGGTTGGGAAAAGTGTCCCTTGGAAAGCAAAGTGCTTTGATGAAGGGTCTATAAGAAGGCCAGGTGGAACGAGTGGGAAGGCAATTTCCCCGCTTTTTCATGAAGAGGCTTCTTCTTTCTGTCTTTCTTTATAGTGTGAGAAGAGAGACTCTCCTTCTTGAGGCGTCCTTTTGGGAGGCCATGTCCTTTGTTGAGGCTGGCTATTGGATCCCGGAACTTGGAGTGCGTCTAGGTGTTGGGCTTTCGGGTGAAGGTGTTTGACCATGCGAAGGCACTGACAGACCCATGCTAGATGGGGGGCCTGTGCCTTCAGGTCCCTTCTGCTTGCTTGGGCTCCAGGGCGTAAGGTTCAGGGCTATGCGTGAGGTGTTGAGGGTTGTCGGGCCTGAACCCAATCTCGTTCATCTAACCATGATGACGGATTGTGGCAGCGTTTGCGGCCCAACATCCTCCTTGGGCTGGTTGACCAATCGGGTGATTTGATCAGTTTCACTGTTCAGTGCTAGGGTGAAACGTTGCTATGGTTAGCAGGAGTGTTTTTCTCGGGCTTTCGCTCATGGCTACTCCTTTTAACTAGCATCCGGCTCTTTGCCTTCTCTTGGGGTATGCAGGAGGAAGAGGCACTCTTCTTTCGAAAAGAATGACCCCTCGTCCTGAACGACACTACCGCCCTTCTTTCAGAACAAATGTATTTTTGGGAGTTACATATTTGGTTGTAACAACAACCTTGTAACCCTTCTTTGTTCATGAAATAAACCCTTGTTTGATTTGAATTCTCCTTATTGCACTGTTTATTCCCCTTTCTTTTCTCGGTTCAGTTCTTATCCCTGCTATTGGTGAGGATAAGAAATGGTCTGTATGATGCACATTTTCCCTTCAGGCGACAGTCGTTTGCCTTTGCTTGGATGCTCGGGACACCCTTGCGGGTTTTCATCTTCCTAACCCTTAGGGTATGCGCCATTTCTAATTTTCGCAAGGACTTCGGTTTTTTTTTTTTTGTTTAAGCACTGTGTTTGGATGGTGCAAGGAACGTGGTTCGCTTGTCCAGCCAGTGTAGCAGTGCGTGCCGAGCTCTTGAGTGAGCTCGAGACTTGTGTGGGCTGAGGGGAAGCATTGCCTAAGTGAGTAGAGTGTTGTCGGTAGAGGACACGTCGTTCTTGGTGAACAGAGTCACGCATGTGGGGCAGTAAATGTCGAATTAGGGAACTGCGTCGGAATTGCAAGGCGTCTTAATTATGTGTCCTCTGTGCCTCCTTGAGAAGAAGCATGATCTTTCGCACATGTGACACGTTGCTTCACGTGTCGTTTGTACTTCCATACCTCTGAGTCGTGCGATGTTTCACTTGTGTGGGGCTTCAGTTCGCACGCCAGTTGCACTTTCGTGCCCCTGTTTTTACGCGATGTTTCGCTTCGCGTGTCGTTCATGCTCCCTCGTGACTGGGCCACGCATCCTTCCGCTAGTTTTGTGTGATGTGTCATCTTTCCTTCTTTGGCTTTATAAAAGAGGCACGTAGGGATAGTTCTCATTTTTACCAAGGCTTTTTATCCAGAGTTAAAACCCTGATTTTCTTTATGTCTTCTACTTGCACCTCTTTCACCATCACTCTCGAGTAGAGTCTCTAACTTTTGAGTGCTTATTGATGGCAATGGCCAATGCAAGCTTGACTCCCCCTCAAGGTAGTGTCACTTCTTTATTTTCTCTGACATGTCTTTGGCATGGCCATGGTGTAGTTTCTTTTTGGGGTTAACTCTTCTTCTTGCTCTTTTTACTCTTCTTTGCAATGGAAATCCTGGATGTGGACCATCTGCCCCGTGAGGAAGGATTGGGGACCGATTCCCATACTAACATTTCTTTTATCAGGGGGACTTCCCTTGAGGACCTCGTGCTTTCTCATGAGATAGAGTGGCCCTCAAGCGCCACTCATGTCGGATGGGCTGCTCAGCCCGGTAGCCGTGAGGATGTTGTGGGTGTCTCAGCAGGAAGTGCGTTAGGCTTCGACCTAGTCGCCAGGCCTGAGGGAGGTCAAAGGACTTCTGAGAGTGTGGGGCCGAGGAGTGTTCCTCTGAATGTCAGGGAGAAGAGGCGAGAGGGAGTAAAAAGAAAAGGGTCAAAGGGGGCTCTGCCGGTTCCCACAATCTTGAATGAAAGCACCCGCTCGAAGAGGCAGGGTTCATGCACTACGGGTATGTCACCGACAGCTCCTTCTTCCAAGCTTGCGAAAGTTGAAGCCTGTGTGGTTTCAACTTCACTTCCCATGATGTCAATGCCGATTAACGTCGAGATTGAGGATGAGGTCCTGAGTGTGGGCGTGGCAACCCTGAAGGCTTCTGCTTTAGCCGTTTCAAGATCAAAGCTGAGAGGAGGACTTAGCTCGGAGATGCCTTCTTTGGTGTCAGCAGCGCTGTTGGGTCCCGGAGTGTCTGCTCCAAGGGCAGAGGCTGGAGAGTCTTCAGCTGGTCATCGCACCGTCCTCCCCGAATCATTGGCCCTCGTGATTGTGGATTCAGCGCTTGATGTTCCACCACTTGCTTCTATTGGTTCCTCGTCCCTGGCCCCCTCAACACGGAGTTTCAAAGCTCTTGCTGTGAGGTGCATGCTTCTGTTGAGACTTCAAGGGATTAAGGAGTGTGCCATTTCTGATCTCAAACTGGAGATCGAGTTTGTTGAAGCTTGCACAGCTGGACTACAAGTTGTGTCCGATGATGAAGGAACCTTTGACCACTTGAAAAGGTTGCTGCAGAATCTTACGAATTGGGGAACCGGGGCTCTCCTGTGCGAGACTTCAGCGCAGACGGTTATTGATTCGTGCATAGCCTCCTTATGGGATAGGTTGGTCAAAAAGCGGGCCCTCATGCAAGGTCACGAGGAAAAGAGGGAGCAGCTTGCTTCGCGACAAGCTCGCCTTTTCGAGGAAGAGGTGGATTTCTCTCATCAGATTTTAGACAAAGAGGACGAGATTGCTTTGTTGCAAGTTCGTGTATCCGACCGTCGGACTCAGCATCGGAAGGGGATAGCCATGAGATCTAGAATACTAGAGTATTTGAACTTTGAGGTGAAGGCGGTCCTTGATATGTCCGAGACAATTGGCAAGAGTGTTTCTTTTCTTGAAGAGCAGAAGCAAGCTATGCTGGAGGACACACGGGATCTAAAGGTGAAGATGTGTGAGGCCCTCGACCTCTTTTGAGGGTCCTCTTTTTTTTGTCTTGCGGACTTTCGAGGCCCGTCTAAATTTTGTAACCCTTTGACATATATACGTAATGATTCTTTCATTGTTTCCATGCTTAGTCCATTGATGGTTTGCTTCTCGCACTCCTGCCTCAAACCTTGTCCCTTGCCTTCTTCGAGAAGGGAAATGAGGGGATGAACTCAAAGGCCTACTGTAAAGGCATTTGAATTCCTTCATGGTTGTCTTGAACGCCCGACAGGGCTTTCGTTCAAGGCGCTTTGCATTTTTTTTATTTTTTGAGAGGTAGATTTAAGGTCAAATCGTCGTGACCATGGGGAGGCACGTTTAAAGTCATTCCTTCGAGACTGATAGTCGTGCTTTTAGGGTTTCTCACCTGTATAGGGTACATTCTAGATGGTCCTTGCAATGACATATTGACCTCCCTCAACAAAGAGAATTTGCCTCGGGATGAAGTCAAGGAAGGTAGGAAGAGGGGGGGTAGGACCTACGTCGACGTGGTGTCAAGGGGATTTGAAATTGCGACCTTGTGCCGCTGGGCTCTTTTGATTTCTCTCCCTTTCTTTATGCGAACGAGGCTCTTGAGCTCGGGGTGCGGGTATCGCACTTATTTGACAAGCAACCTCCCTTTTGAGACTTTTTATCCTGCCACGACCATTATATACTTCTTATGGTGCGAGCATCTTTGTAAGAACGTAGGGGGTGGTCGCTTCTGAAGCGCTGAGGATAGGACCTTAAGCTTGTTCGGCCTCCTTCTGTTGTGAGGCTTCAGCTTCATGAATTTCTCCCAGAGGCAGAGACTGTCCATCAGTTATGACGATCTTACCGTTTCATATATACCTTTTTAGGATGGATCGGAATCCGAAATAGTGGCATAAGTCGTGTCGTTTTAGTTGATGATAGCAACACCAAGAGTCTTGATTTCTTTCAGCAGTTTGCCTTTGTTTCTTAGGTGCGCAAGGTGTTATCATCTCGTACTGCACCATTATGTCGAAGAGGGTGGGAAACAAGTGCAGAGATGGTTCAGTCACAGGGGCATCGTCAGTCGGCTCCTCTTGGACTGTGACCAGATGGGAAGCTTCTGGAGTTTTGAAAGCCTTCTTAAGGTCTTCCAAATTGATTTTGCCTTTTTGGTCCTCGATGTGCTCCTTCAGCTGAATGCAGTCTTGTATTAGGTGACTTAGGGCTCGGTGATATTGGGGTGGTTTACAAGTTCCACATGTTCAGAAGGACCACCATATCATGTTCGATTAGCTTCCTCAAGAGAGTTGGTACCCATGCCATGTTGAAGTTGTATTGTTGATTCAATCTCCATTCGAACTCTTCGATTCGATAATAGTTTTGTGGCGGGGGCACTTTATTATAATTTTTTTTTTGAAGCGGTTGTTGCTACAACCCCCCTTGATTTTTGGGTGGTAGTCCCCTAAGAGGTATCTAATGTCGGCAAAGGAGCAACATTAGCTATAGGTTTAGAGGTAGTCGTGACCGTTTCACTGATTAGATTCTTTTGTTGGTTAGCGCAGGGGTTAGATCTGTTGTTACGAGCTTGACCCCTCCCCTAAGGTTTGGGCTTGATTTCCTCCATGATGCCTCAGCAAGCTTTCAATCTTAGCTGCTTTTGTGATCATGTCGGAGAAAGTGGTGGGGTTGGAGGCTTCAACATGTAAGGAAGTTTCTTTCTTCATGTTCCTTATACATGTTTGTACGGCCTCAATTTCACCCATGTGGTTGCTCTGGCACATGGTAATATCTCTCCACCTCTGGATGTATTCGCCAATTGACACATTCGCACCTTGAGCCATTGTGAGGATCTCTATGGCTTGGACATCCAACTCTTCTTCGTAGAAGCATTTATAGAACAACTGCTTCATTTCACGCGCAGGAGTGGATTAAGTTTGGCAGTAGGTCGGCGTACCACTTGAACGCGGGCCCAATGAGAGTTTCTATAAACTATCGGACCAGCAGTCTGAGGTCTAAAGCCAACTCTTGGCATGCAGACATGAAATGGGCCACGTACTGCTAGGGCCAGCCCGTGCCATCAAAGACTATCAATCTCCCTTTCAATACCCAATAGGGAAGGAAATTTGATCAATAAAAGGTGGATAAGGCTTCTAGTATGAAACACTTTCTTGTGTTTTTTACATTTGCAAGTCTTGGATGATTTTATTAATCATCTGTTAAATGTCCTCCAACGTGAACAATGATGGCATAACCTGGAAAGCTACGTTGGGCTAGTCCTCAAAGGAGACGGAGGGTTTGGAGGCCTCGGGGTTTGAGCCATAGGGGGAGGACGAGGTCGTTCTTCCTCTCGGTGTTCTAGCTCGAGAGGGGAGTTTGCCTCTTGATGAGAGAACACCACGGGCCGAGCATCTTCAAGTCCCTTGAGCCTATCCAAGATGTTGTTCAATATACTCTTGAAGCAAGCCATCGGGTTTTCAGGGTCTTCCGCTCACCACCATTACCTCGACTTGCTCATCAGAGTCAAGTAATTCGACGGGAGGAGTGATCCTAGTCCTCTTCACGCCTCGATCCGGCACTCCAAGTAGCAAGGGCTAGGCTTGCCCCTTTTGAGCTTGGGACTACCTTACGGCAGTGTGAGTAAGGTCCAGACTGCTGTCGAGCCTGAAACTTGAAGGCCTTGGGGCCATCGTTTGACTTGGATGGGCGCAAGACAGCCCTGGGTACAAATCTCCTTTATTGGCTCTTGACAGCCTTGGGACCGCGGATCAAGTGAAGCGGGTTCGCCCTCCTTTATTTCAACAACATTGCAATGAACAATGTTGTTCGTCTCAGGTTCCTCTGTGTTTTGTAATTGGTGGAACCGGTTTTGTTTTTTTAGGTCTTTTGAGGTAGAAGACACTAATTTTTGTTGCAGGGGTGGCACTTCCATCCCCTTTGCTTGTTTAAGCGGCAATCTTCAATAAATCTTTCCCCAAAATCTGAAACGATTCCAGTTTCTTTCTTGACAGGCTCGCTGGACGGAGGCACGGGCGAAGTTGATCAGCTCGGGCAAAGTATGATGCCTGGGAAGAAGGGAGCTCGCAGTAGGCCTTGCGGGCTTAGATTTATCTGAAGGAGGGGGGTGCTGATTGGTTGCCACCGAGGGCGTCCTCCTATCTCGAGCCCTGCCCCAGGGGCTAACTCGTGTGTGCAAGCAAGGAAGAGTGGAAAGGATGGTGCTCAAGGGGAACTTCTTCGAGTACCATGTAGCGAGCGTCTTTGGGGCAGTGGGGGGAGCAACAGACACTTGTTTCCCCTTCTTGCTGACTGCATCCTTGGACCTGCATGTGTGTGCATGATCCATAGCAGTGTTTAGGGTGGTTCCAGGCCCAACCCCTTGTGAAGCAGGGGGGTTGAGCATTTGCAATACTCAACCGTTTAATTTGAGAGGCCTTAGAGCCTCCAGCATGCATGTGCATTTGTTTGTGAGACTTTTGTGTGCTCGTTTGGCTATAGCCTTTGGGCTGCAGGATTAGCATGCATGGTATTGGCAGCATTAGAACCACTTGTGTTGCGTCCGGGTCTGAAGAAACCCTACGTAGTTGAGGAGGTCTCATCACAGTGATGGTTAGACCATCAAAGATGACATGAGTGTTTGTGTACACAGTGGTTGCAAGGCAGCGCAAACTGGTGTGGGAATTGCAAGAGCGTGGTGTGTGCAGTAACGTGCTAGCGCAGCGATGCCCTTGTGCGACACCGGTGGGGTTACCTTTTGGTTACCCGCAAGGATGGTGGTCTTGTTGAGACATACCGAGCGTAGAGGAGTAGTGGCGCAAGGACAACATTGAAGCTTGCGACTGGTGAGGTGCCCGCCAGTGACAGGGTGCTTATGCGAGGGGGTGGTTGGGATGCCACCCATGCAGTTGACATTAATGGATTTCCCTTTGATGAAAGAGGAGGAGGGACAAGGGGTTTGAGTGCATGTGCCCCGAGTTTTCCTAGGTTGGACTAGGATAGCAGGGCCAGTCAGGTCGCTTGAATAGGATGTGGGGGAGGCAGGATCCGTTAATCCGCTCGATGCAAATGAGGTCTCAAATATTGGGATCCAGAAGTCCCCAATCTGGACAAAAGAGGGAAAACATAATTCCATTGCAATTTTAGAGAGAGAAAGAAGAGAAGTTTTCACCTGAAAATAGTCCAAGCCAAAGATAGGGTAGCGTGTCTCCAATGGAGTCGACAGTTGGTCGAGGCCTGATTTTCACATAGATCCTCGTGCGGATGGGAGGGAGAGCGTGGGGGAGAAAATCCTCTCTCAAACAACTGCAGAAGGTCCGCGCGCGTCACAGCGTATGGCAAGTGCGTGTATGCAAGCTCTCCTAAGTGCAAATATGAAGCAACAACAAGAGAGATTTTTAAGTCGGGAGTAGGTTTAGACACTTGCCTCATTGCTTGGGGTTTGGGGGACACACCCGAGTGGTTCGCCCTCTTAGAATAATAACGAAGCCCTCCGACTGTCTGTCAACACGGTTTGGACTAAGACTCTCCTCAGGCTTTCAAAATATCTCTTCTCTCTCTCTCGTGCTTGCAATTGCGATGGAGGTTCGATTGTTCCTCTCCATGATGATTCTCTCAAGGAGACTGACTGGCAAGAAAGATAGGATGCGAAGGAGGGGTGGTGAAGCTCTCTCTCTCCGTGCGAGCGTTGGGCAGTCAGGTGGTTGAGGTAATCGAAGATTTGGATCCCTCTTGGCAGCGAGCTCCGGTTGACTCCTCATGAGTGATTGAGGGAGAGAGTGTATGCGTCTCTCAGCTCCACTCGACTCTACGAGAGGAGGTTAGAGCAGTGGCCCGAGGGTTAGAACTCTTAAGTTCGTTCGTGACCACACGTTCGTCGTGGACAGGGCTACCGCACGTGGGCAGATGATGATTAGAGGTGGAGAGAGGGCTAGGTGTGTACCCTAGTTTAAGAAAGAGAGGAAATGGGACCATGGACTCAGAGGTATTCTCTCTATGTCTCCTCTAGATGGGATTAAGGGTTAGAAGCAAAAGGCAAGTGAAAACAAATGTGATGCCTCTATTTGAGTGATGAATAATAATCTGCCTTTTTACAATTTCCTTAAGCTTGTTTATATAGAGAACTCACCAAATAGGGGTGAATGCTAAAAAACTAAGCTTAATTAGCATTAAAAGGATATAAAAGAAAACCTCGAAATTAGGTACAATGACCAAAACACCCCTAAAACCTTTCGTGCTAATGGTGAAACCATCCCTCTCTGAGGGGCCTCCCGCCATTGCCAAATCTCAGAAGTTTTTCTAGAAACTTGTAGCAACGATTCAAGTACAACAGCTATACCAATTTGCACTTCTTCACGAGGTGGTTGCATTGAACTCATTTTCGCGATGATTTGATGTGCAGATCTCGAGCTATGTTGTACGAGGTTCGAGATGTCTTCTTTTAAAAACCCTAATTTTTTTGGTTTTGTGCTCACCTTCTATTTAGAAGAAGTTTGACTCTGGGTCGCGCCATGGTGCATGCCTTAGATCAAAATGATAGGGTTGCCATGATCTAGATATGTCCACATTTGAGATTTTTCTAATTCCATATGAAGGTTTTGTAGGTCCTTGAAGTCTATCATGAGATGTGGTATCGCAGTCATCATGCTTGAGGACTGGTTCAGTGAAGTCGTACCATGATAGTGTAAAACCTACCCATTTTGAGGCAATTTGGGCGTAGACCCCTTTTGGGTGGTCCGATTGAGCCCAAAATTGGTCCTCAAAGATTTTTTAACTTTCTGAATGTGACGACGGTGGTCTGGTACTATTCTGAAGCCTTTATCACAGGGCTACAGTTGTAAGGTCTTCCCTTGATATGATAGTACTCTTCTCAGGTTGTCTAGTTTGAGGCTTATTTCGCAGTACAACTTTGGTCTGTCAGTGTTTCGAGTACTAGCATGATTGAGTTGTCACTGGTTCTCTCCTTATTCATGTGAGGGATATAAGTACATCAAAAATGACATACAACACTCACGTATTCCTTTTTATATATGAGCTAAGGGATAACTACCACATTTGTAAGTGTACTCATAACCTCCTAAAAAGGGGTCCATTTCTATTTTCTTTTTTGGAAAGAGATAAGAGGAATTTCTTCCTATACCAAAACTATACGTGAGATACTATTTGTGTGAGATTGTGACTTGGTCAACAAGTCACCCTCTTCCACTTTCCCAAACTGTCCCTTTAACAATAAGACAATTCCATAGGTGTACCTCCCTCATGGGATGGGATTCCCAACAATCTTCTCCTCCAATCACAAGATGGAGGTGTCTCTTCGCAGATCAACCAAGTGCTCAAATGGCACCCATGCCAGCCATGCTTCTCCATGACTCTTTCTTATCTTTGGTCAAAGTTTTCATCATCATGTCCGGCATTCTCTTGTCGGTATGGATTTCCCCTAGTTGCAACAGTTTCTCACCCTTCTGCAGTTTGGATTGCCATACAACCACTCCCATTGCAAAAGTAATCGAGTATTCAGATATTGACTTCCTGGAATCTAGTCCTTCAACAATGTCTTTATTTTTATACCCATGTAACACAAGTTTCCTCTCCTAAAGCACAAACACACTTTGGATGCTCCTCTGATATACCTGAATTGATTGTTGTCTAGTGTTCCTTGCCAAGATTAGAGTTAATGTCGATCCATAGAATTACTGACGGTTAAAGTGATTCATTGTTAGTCAAAGTGGTGACTGATGACTCATTAGTCAATACCTTCTTTCTATAATAGTGATTCACTGATGATCAAGGTGAAGATTAACGATCTATTGGTCAATACCTTCTTTGCACAGTGGTGATTCACTAATGGTCAACGTAATGACTAATGGTATATCGATCAATACTCTCTTTGCACATTGAGCAATCACCGACAATCTCTAACTGAGCTCACAACGCATCTGCTGCATGTGCTTCCTATGGCCGACCCATAGGGAAATTTATGTGTTTCTTCCTTCTTCCTCTTGATTGAAGGGACCTCCTGACACTCAAACCGTGTCATCTTGCCTTTCGGCAACTTTGCCAGGTCACACGTGTGATTCTTATATAAGAATATATCTCATCTCATATAGCTTTAACCCACACCCCTTTGTATTTGTCGGTCTGACTTCGTGGTAGATTTCCACCCCTTGCGAGGTAACTGGTACAAGGTTATGTCCCCTAGAGGACCTCCTTAGTTCAACTATAGGTAGCATTTCTTGAATATGATGCTTCCCATGCTCCTCATCACTCTGAATTGACACGTCAACTCTTTAGACCATCCTCTTATTTCACTTCTCCTTCGTCTTCATTTATCACGATGGAGGAACTATGATCGGTTCTGAACCATTGAAGATTCATGGATGTGCTGCCTTCTTCACGTCGTCAGTAGTCAGCTCTTTTTGAAAGACCACCCATACCTCTGATCACCTTCATGCACTCAAGATCCCACAGCCTAAGCTGAACCTTTCATCTGAGTATCTTTCGAAGATGCATAGGAGTCATTTATTATTCAAACTTGGATCTTTGTGTCCTTAGCACATGCATAAATGCCTCGAACATCATCAAGTGTGAATGAGACGTATCCTTTCCGACTCAACCTCTCTCTTAGATCTGGCCATCTTGAGAAAACAATTGGGATCAATTTAAGTAGCATGCTATGATGACAGCTTCACCCCAATACACCTTAGTGGTGGATAACATGCTCCAACTCTAAGACACTTTAGCAGCTCACGTCTCCCTTCCACCTTGTGTGGAAATCCTGAAAGATCTCAAACACCTGATCATTCGATTTCACTCATACCATTCATGAAGCATCATCGATGAAGGTGACGAGGTATGATGCGCCATCAAACGTCTCTGATGCTCCAATATCCACAATTTAATATGAGTTGCATGATGCAATTTTAATGCACCCTTCACTAAAGTTTCAACCTCAGCAACATCTATAGTCACTGCAGTGGTTTGCCTTCCATCACCCATGGCATTGTCCTCATACCGCTTATTCTTGAACTTCTGGTAATCTTTCTTGATGTGTCCTTCCTTGCCACAATGAAAAAATTTGATCTCCCTTTTCGTCTTTGATCAGTTTTGGTCCCCATTCTTAAACCTTTCTCGATTTGTAGCAAGAGCTTGCGAGTTCGATGTGTTGGAGGATTTTCTTCTCACCTCCTCATTCAGTATGCTGCTTGTGGACTGACTCATGATCACTATCGCAACTGGTGATGAGTTACTCACAGAGAATACCAGTGTCTCCCAATTGTCCGGCAGTGAATCGAGCAAAAACAAAGCCTACAGCCCGTCTTCTATGAACAACTTCATTGTTTCGAGTTGGTTAACAATGATTTGCACCTTATTTAGGTGCCCCCCAACGGATTTCCCATCCCTGAACTTCATGTTCACTAACTTTCAGATCAGGAACGCCTTAGTCTTCCTCTCGTATAAGTTATGTAGTTTAACCCACAATGACTTCGAGGATGTCTCCATCAACACATGATAGAACACATTTTCTTCCAACCATTGTCAGATAGTTCTGAGAGCCTTTCAGTTTAGTCTCTTCCACTCATAATCTGTCATACTTTCGGTTCAATGGGTGTGTACAAATCCTAACAGTATAGTAGATATTCCATCTTTGGCCTCCAGATGATCCAATTATTACCATTGAGTGATATCATTCTAATCTCGGTACTGGAATCCATCTATCCACACGTTGTCTATCCCTCACACATTTTGGTCAGTAATCACCCAATCATTTCGATTAACTACCCACCGATCATGAACTGCCCACCAATCGTTAACTACTACCTGATCGTCAACTACCACCTGATCCTCAACTACCCACCAATCGTGCACTGCCCACTGATCGTGAACTCCCGATCGATTGTGAACTGCCCAATGATCATGAACTCTCACCGAATCGTTGTGTCATCCGATCATTATTGTTACCCAAGGGATTTGTGTTCTTCCTTACTCGTCCTATAACTGCTAGGTTCGCTATACCGTAAAACGATGATAGGGAGGACTAAGCAGCGAGGGAAAACGCGCTCTAATATCACTTGTTGAGCTCACCCACTTAGACCCCTCTCGCACGAATGCAAATTCGTGCAGCAGAAACTAGGAAATATGAGAAACACAAATATGCCAAAGCCAATGTGTGTGTATGAGTGGGAAAACATGCAATAAAGCAAATAAATAAATAAATCTTACGTAACTGATTTACGTGGTTCGCCTTTTCAAGTTACCTCCAAGGGAGAAAGAGATGAATCCACTATTAAACTCACCAATCACAATAGTCTTCCAATAAACAACCTTTCTTGGAATCACCGATTTCATCTAAAAACTTCTCTCTAGGATTTCCCTATCAAATCTCAAAGACTTCTTTTCTTTCTAAAAGCTTTCTCTCTCTAAAAGAAAATGTTCATTCTTTCTCTCATTTTTCTTCATTTCTCCCTCTTTTCTCTTACAACAAATAAAAGACTCAAGAAGATGATCATTGGCTCTCTTTCATCTTCTTCTTCTCTCTAAAAAGAATGATAACTCTCTCTTTTTTTCTTTTCTCTTCAGAAAATGATAACACTCTTTCTTCTTCTTCTCTCTAAGAGAAGGATAACTTTCTTCTTCTTTTTCTTCTTCTTCTTCTTCTTTGCAAAAGAATGCTTCCTGAATCTCTAATATACCAAGAAGAGTCCACCCAAACACTGGCCCAAGATATATGTATGCCCAAAATGGCACTAGAGAGATGGCTTTTGGTCAAACAAACCAAGAGCAACAATAGCCTCTCATGTATTCCACAATAATTGGCCGAGAAACATGAGGTTGCACATACATGCAAACACACGCCTCACATTGCTATGTATGTAATAATATAGGGACTATTATTTGCCCTAACCCCCATGACTCATGATTATTGGAGATTGATAATCATGATTCATGAGGTTCATCACGTTACCACTTGGTGAATGGATTCTTTCCACCATCCTAATAGTAATTGGAAGGTGCTGAACCTCGTGAGTATAAACCTCATAAACACAAAAAGATGAACCTCATGACTATGGATAGCCGTGAGGATTATTGTACACTTTGATCTCTTTATATGATATCACTCAAGGCATATTTAGTACGCTTGAAAGTACTTTCACATGAAAGAACTCTTTCATGTGATGAGTTTTGGGTTTTTTTTTATGGAAATCCATACCACTTATTTTTATGTTTCATTTCACAATAAACCCAAAGTTTTAAAAGATATCTAGGGGCATAATAATTGTAGATTTTATTTCTTCTGACCCCCTGAGTTAATTTAAAGCTGTTTTTTTAGGCCAAACAAATCTAAAAATACATGTTTGTCCTAAAAGCCATCCTCTCAAATTTCTCTCTCCCTGCACCCCTTCTCTCTCTCTCGCACCCCTTCTCTCTCTCCATCTTTCCTATATCTCTCCCCTCACTCTCTCTCCTCTTGCTCTCTTTCTCTCTTCACATTTCTCATCTCTCTCCCCTCACTCTCTCTCCTCCTACTCTCTCTATCTTCATGTTTCTCATCTCTCTCCCCTCATTTTTACAACCTTCACAAAGCTCACAAAAACGGGAGGAGCGAGGTTACCAGGAGGAGAGCAGTTATCGGGAGGAGAGAGAGAGGTGTTTGGAGAAACATGAGAGGAGAGAGAGTGAGAGATATAGAAAGAGAGAGAAAGAGAGAAGTTTGGAGTATAAAAGTGAAGAAAAAAAGGATTTGGTTCAAAAAGAGCATGTCTTTTTCACATTTATTTAGGTTAAAAAATAAGTTTAAAGTGGTCAGGGGCTTAGAAGATATATTTTGAAACTTTTAGTTTATAAGCCAAAAAATAAAGGATATGAAGATATTTTTCCCTTTTTTTAA
Source organism: Amborella trichopoda (assembly GCF_054954075.1). NCBI lineage: Eukaryota > Viridiplantae > Streptophyta > Magnoliopsida > Amborellales > Amborellaceae > Amborella > Amborella trichopoda. Next base: position 31,691,275 of record NC_142339.1, read on the forward strand.
CATCAATTAATCTCATCATATATTTTTTTATACCAGTTAGTAGTTAATTGGTGAAAAAAAACTCTCCCACATAACTACGTAAGGAAGTTCTTTCTTGTAAAAATATTTTCACACAAATATTTTTGCATGTACCAAACATGCCCTTAATGAAATAACACATCCATATGATATTGACACATGCCCTTAATGAGATAGTGCATTCATATGATATTGATTCGGACTATTTAATGACACATTCATAGGATGAAAAAGTAGAAGAAAAACAAGGGCACGTGGCCATACGATCTTATCAACAACTAAGACAGAAGGGACCACGCATTCGTGAGTTTCATAAGGGGGGTCTAGAAGTTGACATTTGTTAAAATGGACATAGGAAAGACCCATGGGTTCATTAGATTTTAGAAGTTCAAACCATACTTCAATGTAAGGGTTAGAGAAAGAGAGAGAGAGGGGGATGTTGTTGGGTGGTTGGGTGAGCGATACCTTGGGAATTTAGAACTTAATTGTATGAATTCCACAGCAGTACAGACAGAGGGGGGATAGATTTTTTTCATTTTAATAGAAGGTTATCTTAATCTTAAAAAACTATTGTTCAGGATTAATAATCTGCTAGAATCATATCAGTTCTGAGAAAGTATCAATACTTATTATATCCGCCTTTCTAAACTCTCCTCTTTAGAGTTTTTGTGTTTTTAATCTTAAGTAAACTATAGTGATGTTGAATTTTAGAGAGAGAGATGGAGATGCTGTTGGGTGGTTGGGTAAGAGGTACACTGGAATTCAAAACTTAGTTGTATGAATTCCACAACAGTTTAGACAAAGGGAGTGGGGACAGATTTTTCATTTTAATGTTAGAGTTAATTCTAATATTTTCAAACAAAAACAAAAAAAAAAAGAGGAAGGAGAGGAGAGAGATCTATTATATGAATTTAAATTTTGGAAAAGTATCCCAGTTACATGAATTTAAATTTAAAAGTACGTTCGAAGGGAGATACTATTATTTCACGAAAAGCGTCAAGGAAAGTTTTGTCGTGTTGGACATAGGGAGCTACGGTCAAACAATTATTTATTTTCTCACAATTAATTTTTACTCTTCATTTTTTATCTACCCTATTATGGGGTCCGATATATTCCATCACACGATGAGAGGCCAGATGGGCAAATTAGAATGAAAATGTTTTAATAGAACTGCAGCCTTATCAAAGCCTCACCTCGAAAATTGTAGTTTTGTCATTAAGAACCTTCAAATCCATCGACTGGGCTTTGATAATTATCGGTGCAAGAAAAAGAAAAATTAGAATTGCATTATCTAAAGATATTATATATTATAATACATTATCTAAGGTTTCTATTTAAGGAAGTGCTCAGATATCTACAAGACATGTACTATTTTTTTAATTACAAATTTCATAAATAGTGAATAGACTTTCGGAGATTTCTATGCGTAAAGTACTTTATGGTAATGGTTTAAAAAACAGATCAATGACCCAGATAGGTGAATTGTTAGTCCAGATTACCGTTTTACTGTACAAAATAAATAGTGAATCAAAAAAAAAAAACATACAAAAACAGTAAACTCGCTAAAAATCAATGATGAATCATCATTTTTACTATAGCATAACTACGGTTTTAAAATAGCATATCATTTATTCTCTTTTAAACCCAAACGATTTCCTGTATATTGACATAATCAGCATGATTCCCTAGACGATTCTGTGCCGACCCGACGTTTTTAAATCACTGCTCTATGGACAAGGATCCAAGGTGAGGCTTTACTTCGTTTTCGTGAAGCCGAGGCTCTATAAAACCAAATCAAAGGGCACGGGCATACCGGTAATCTAGGGTATGACATTTCCTGAAGCCCCGTGATTTATGATTTAATGATAATTAAAAAACGAGTGGCCGGGGGACAGGGTATCATGTAGAGAGGGACAGTCAGCAGTCAGATAGTGACTCCTGCATGTTCGGTAAATAAACAACTATTAATGGAAATTATTTTAAAAAAACAGACAAGATAGAAGCTGGGATTTTCCTATTTGTTTTTAGTTTATTATTATTATTTTGCGATGCAGGAGGTAATAGTGAGTTGCAGAGCTCGAATAGAGGAGGAGAGGCTTACAATGGCGCCTAGACATTTTCTTCTCCTTTGGTTAAATGCTAGGGTTTTCAGGTTTAGAGATCGAGCCCCGTAAAATCAGAGATGGTGGAGATGGCAGTGAGAGCACTGATTAGATCGTCTGTAAAACTGTTGAAGAGGATTTGCTCGCTTCTCTAGTGCTGCTACCTGAACAACAACCATTTATTGGATGATGGAGCGCTTCTCCTTTGGATCTGATACCGCGGCTGACCATGAGTGCATCTTTCTAGACCTCATTAATCCAAAGGTATAAAACACTATGTTTCAATCAATTTCACTAGAAGTACATTTTTGATGAAAAATGCAAGCCTCCGATGCATTTCTATGACAGTCTTACCATATCACTTTTTTCTTTAACTCTCCTTTTTCATTCGAGTTTTTTCTTGTGATCTTTCTTTTGGAGATGTGGATTTGGATTGGTGCTGAGGATTTAGGGTTTTATGCATTTCCCAAACAAAGGTTTGGATGCATAGCTGCTTATTAATTGTGAGTTTTAAAGCAGCAGCAGCAGCGTAAAGGGGTGAAAGAATCAAATGCCACTGTTTCATGACTTTTAAAAACCATTAGTGTAAAGGGAGAAGCTCCTTTTGTCCATGTCTTCAAAAGGCAAAAAGGGTGGCTCTGTAAAAGGGGGACAAAAATAATGTGAAACTCATTATGATATTTTTGAACTCCTTTTGGTACATCTTTTTCTTTTCTTTTTTTGTATTTCTTGTATTAATGGAATTGTATGAGATTTGTATTGATTGAGTTGTGCTTTATTTGGTTGCAATGTAGCATTTGGCAGGATTCGATGGACAGGCCTACTTCTCTTCATCGCGTGGTCCTGATCCTCTGCATGCAGTCTTACTGCAAAAAAACCTGCATGCCACCACCACCAGCACCACGGCAGCTGCCGCTGCCGGAGACATGAGCCCCCCAACCATAGAAAAAGCAAAAGGTATCATTCCATCAATCTCCACATTCACTCTCGCTCTCTCTCTCTCTCTCTCTCTCTCTCTCTCTTTCTGACTTTTGGGGCTCGATCACTCCATTAAATTTACATCTGTGTTTTGGCCTTCCTCATTATCACTCACATCGCAAGTCCAATGTCCCTTGTTTTGTTTCTGGCTAAGTAAGTAGGTTTATTTATTTGTCCAGTACCTTAACAAGCCCTGGTTTGGCCATCCTTACTAATTCTGGTCTTTTCCATGGCGAACTAGTTCGCCAAGTTACATTTGGACTTCTTTATTTAAGAAAAGTCTAGAAATCTCTGTATAAATTGTAAAATTATGCATTGGTGAGTTTGAATTTCGCTCTTCAGACATTATTGCTGAAATATTTGAAACGGTTTATATGAATCATTAATGAATCAGAAAATGTTGTTGTTTATTTGGGTGTAGAATGTCAAAAACTATGCATATTAGAAGAACCCTCTGCAATTACAGTGGAATCTATGGTCAAGAGTGATCTTTGTCTCTTATCCTCCTAGTGTCTTTGAGAGGAGGAGGATGAGAGGTCCTTTTTTTTCTTTTTGAAGGTCAACTAGCCCACAAAGTATGTGTGTGAATGGCACAAAATAATCTTCTGCATTACTGCCACTATTGATTTGCATGATCACCACGATTCACTTGACTGTATATGAGTCATGCATTTTATATATGCTCTTCTTAAAGTGGTTTGGGTAAGATAAATTTTATAGTGTACTGCCCTAATTACAACTATCTTCACCAATTCCTGAAATTGAGAAACATACAAACGACCTTTTTAATTGGCATACCCTAAGAAGGTTATTTCTTGTAAGGACCTTGTTTGACAGGTTTTCTTGAAAAGATGGGAGCTGCAGGTTTGCTATATTTAGCCACATATTGATAAGATGAGAGGGCTCCTACTTGAATGGGACCTCCCATAACTTATACTTTCAAACAAAATTGCTGCTATGTGAGTGCCCATCTCAAGCTCTCACCTTTTCAAATCTGAAATCCTGAACCACCCATTCAAAAAAATCAAAATCTTAAGTACCAAAAAACTGTACGAGTGAGCCCCACTTCCATCTGTCCCTGAAAGCAAGCACAGATAATTATATGTGATGCCCCTTTGAAACTCTTTTGGCTTTCCTGCATGCATTTTAATTCTTGCTTGGAGCATACATGGTTAGTTTTAGTGACTGATGTCCCTTCAAATGTTTATCCTTCTTGCTGTCCATGCTTTTCTCACACTTGATGGTAACCAGCCATAGTTTGTTTATCTGCTGCTTTTTTCTTGGTCCTGGGCCTTGATTTTCTGTTGCGAATCTCTCAAACCAAGCCAGCCGGCCAGATACTCGAAAATAGCTACCTAAAAGTAACCCACGATCTTCTTCTTCCAGACTTTGAGAGCAAGCGACTAAAAGCCGAGACACAAAGAAGAAGACACGAAAGGATACGCCCAGCTTCCTTGGACCTAAATGATCAAGTCGAGGTATTGGGAGCCATGACCAGCCTACACCCTCACCATCATCAAAAGGGTTCTTCACATGCTCCACGTCGGACTGCCAACAACTGGCCAAGCCCCGGTACTCCAATCTCAAGGCATCCTGCCCCCAACAAAGGTTGGAGCTCAGAGCGAGTCCCACTAAATCATGGAAGGCAACGTTACATTGGTCTTCCACCCGGACCCACCAATGGGAGAGGAGGCCTGCCATCTAAGTGGGAGGATGCCGAGAAATGGATTTTCAGCCCTGTGACTTTGGTTGGAGGAGCAGATGTTTCTTCTTCAACATATAGGAATTCTGCTTTGGCCCCTCCTCCTCGCCGGCCAAAGTCGAAAAGTGGGCCCCTTGCTGTGGTGGGTCCATATTCTTCTTCACCTATGGGTCCGGTGAATAAGGCAGTGGAGCTCGGGGTTATAAATGCAGTTGAAGAGGGCCCTCAGAATACTACTTTGGTGGGATTTCAGGGTTATCAAGTGCAGCCGTGTATAGTTCGGTCGGCTAGTGTACATGGGTGGTCGGATCTTATGAACCAGGCTACTGCTCAGAGCTCCTCTCAAGGTATTTTGAAATTTGATGCTGTCTGCTGATTCTTTTTGTTACTTTGTTTCTGTTTTATTTGCATTTTGATATCTATGATTTTCTTTTATATCTCGGTTTCTCTTCTATATGTCTGGGTTTAGAACACGATGCGAGACTTCCTAGATGCTTGAGCCTGAGTTACCTCGCCTTCCTCACACGCAAGGACCCTAACTACTTAATTGGGTACAAAAAGAAATAATTTGACAGAATCAGATAGCGAGAAATTGTGATATTTGAGTTCTCCAAATCGAAAGCATGCTTATGTTTTTGGAAATTCTTACAGGTAACCTGTGTGTGGTGTATTATAGAAATGAGTCATCAAATACTTGGGCTCCAGAGAATTGCAGGGATGGTAATTTTAACCATGTTCTCCAGTAAATTGGTTCTGAAAATTTTGGATGAAATCATCAAAGATTTTTAAAGCCAATATTTGTACCAGTTTCTGGTAAGTCATTTTCAAGAGGCCAATTATTTCAATGTGTATTCTTGGGTGCATATTAAATTTTACGTACAAAAATGCTGATACACATGCTTCAACTCACACTCGAAAAGGCTGCATTCAGAGGAGATTTGTTTCATGACTAGTAGTTTACTTTCGGGTATTATGGTGTATCTCCATCCTCCATTTTTGACAATCGACTGTGGATGCCGAGCTTTGTAGTTGCACTTTCACATGAATGAAATGGCAATCCCTGAATCTTGAAAAATGGATGTCTGTGGATGTGGATTATTGAGTGTCCATGTTTACATGGGTTGCGTTATAGAAATGACAGGTGCTGAATAAATGGCCCCCGAAAATTTATAGAAATATTAGGTGCTGACACTTGTGCCCAAAGAAATTACAGGGATAGTAATTCTATGATTTTATCCATGCTTCCTGAGTAAATTGGTTCAAAAAATCATTGAAAAAGTAATTACCAAAGGTTTCCAAATCCAATAATGGATCTGGTGTTGTTTCTTGGTCACTTTTCAGGGGTCTACCATGTGGAATATTACTCCCAGGTACATGTTGAATTTCACACACACAGTTGGAAACCGACACTCAATTCACACAAAATGCTGATATTCACAGATTAGGACACTTGAGGGCACAAAGTCTGGTTACAACTCACAATTAGACAAGAGAAGGCCGTTTGGGCTAGTCTTGAGTCAAGGGCTTGGATATTGTAATCACTTTTGAGTGAAGAAGGTGTTTTATTCAATGTTGTTAAGTTCGCTTTCCTTCGGCCAAAGAAACCAAAGCCTTCGGTTTTTCCCTCTGTACCAATGCTCCCAGTAATTTGGCATGATTCAGTAGCTTTGGCCAGATTCGTGTTGGTTTGGCCAAAAAATGTAGATTCGGCTGAAGATGATAAGGGAAAACATGTAATTTTATGATGGTCAAAGGGCATTTAAAAAAAAAATCAGTACCATTAAAATAATATGATTTTAGCCATTTTAAAAATTAAAAGTTTATGATTTTTACCCTTGTTTTGCAATTTTTCATTTGGTGCAATTTTGAGTTTTGTATTTTTCATTTGGTGAATTGCCAAAACTGAAATGATGGATGTTCACATATTATTTATCATTTCATGTTGTTTATTAGGAATGCAAAATGATGAATGCTGAAGCTATAACTTAGCTATTTGTGATTATGGTTTGTCAACGGTGATGATTCGAACAGATAAGTAATAAGAAATTTATTTATTATTAATTTTTTAATTTTAAATTTTTTATAAAATTATAAAAATATATATTTATTTATTAAGAACATTAAAATCTTTCCATGAATGAGCTGGAGTATCGAATTACTTTATTTTTAAAACCAAACAGAAGGCTCAACAGTGGTTTTATTGTTCTCTATGTTTATCCAACATAAATTTTCGAACCAAACAGAAGAAGGCTCAACACCGGTTTTATTCTGCTATATGTTTATCCAATTGAAGTGTTGGATCTTGTAAAATCAGCTAAAATGGCTGCAGCTGCACCATTCTTGTGTTAAAACGGTCAAATCTCGTGAGGAAGAACTGATTGGAGAGACGCAGTGAACATGTCCTTTTGTGGGACCTGTACCATCTTGGAATCTTGTTAAATGTTTTGCAGCTTTTTCAGACCCGCAAGGACAGGATGACACAACACTCTTATAGTGCAACCAATACCCAGTTTGTGATTTGGTTGCCCCAAACAAAAACATAATGGTTTGAATTTTTCCGTCTCATTGGGATCAGAATTTATCGTCACTGTATCGGTATATTTTTTCCACCTCAGGAAAATCGATCGTATTTTTGGTGGAAAACAAGAGAATTAACCCTCTAAATTGTACAAATGGCCCACAATAACAGCCATATATCTGCATATTCTTCACCCTTTCAAAAGGAATTAATTGAACTTTGGGGTTTTGGCCGGGCCACGGCTTTTTGTGCCATTTCGATAAAAATGGGATGCATTACACCATGTCCGTTAACGCATCTAGTGCTGTCCTTTTTTATTGGAAGGCACAAAAAGCCACAATTGCATATAACTGCAGCCACGAGAAAACATTTTTCCTTAAAAGAAAACCATGAGAACTACTATGTAAACAACCAGCTTTGATCGAAATAATCGTTGAGGAGAATGCTTGTCTAATTCCCAAAAAGAGCACGAAAATGGGAATGTTTTATCTTTCATTGTGAAGGAACTGACGCAACTTTCCTATATTTCAAGGGACAGATGAGAAACCCTGGAGCAACAGCAAGGATGCATCGAGCATGTGCATGATCTCCCCAGGAGTCTCGAGAAGGGATGTGGCAACACAGATGAGCCCTGGTGGGAGCACTATCTCATCTCCTACCAAGAGAAGGGCTTCTCTATCTTCGTTATCGTCAAATTCCTCCTGTTCAGCCTTGGTAGTGGCAGAATTGCAGCAGCCACCCCGTCTCTCCAAATCAGAGACATTGAGGGACGTCCAAGTGGATGAGGAGTGGCAATCAAAGAGCGGGGAAGGAGGAGCTCGGGCCTCCTCTTGGCTGTCTGTAGGTGCTGACAGGGAATGGAAGAAGAAGGCTCTTGAAGTTCAGGCCTCAGTATGGGAAGTTTCAGAAACAGCCAAATGCATGTCCAGGTAGGCTCACTTATAGTGAATACCAAATCTTTTATAAATATATATAAGCATGTCCAGGTAGGCTCACCTATAGTGAATACCAAATCTTTTATATATATATAGATATATATATAGGAAAAGATTATGTCAGGGCTGAATAGTGTAAGCCCAATGATCCAGATTGAATTTAGGCCTATCAGATGGTCATAACTGCATTTTTTTTCTATTAATTCCAAATAAATGAAATTTGAGGCATTCACTCTTCTTATTAAGACGCATCTAATAAAAATATTAAGATAATTATTCGTTATAAATAAATAGACTAAAATACCCCTAAAAGTTTTAGAGGTATTTTGGTTCATTTAATTTTTGTGAATTATTTTTTTAATAGTTTTTATTAGATTCATCTACTTTTTAAAAAAAGACACTCCAAATTTCAAGTGATTTGGATTTGTAGAAAAAAATTAAAATTTAAATACAAAATACAATCTTGACCATTAGATCAGTCTAGATTCAATTTGCACCATAGCGGTTAGCTAGCAGGTCGACCTTAGACAATATATATATATATATATATATATATATATATATATAGAGAGAGAGAGAGAGAGACAATATATATATATATATATATATATATATATAGAGAGAGAGAGAGAGAGAGAGAGAGAAGGAGAGGCCACCATATGGGATGTTTGGATGTTTAAGATGGCTAAGAGCATTTGCGAGGAAACCTACGTACTCGGTAAAACACAACAAAAACTGAATCATTTAATGACAACACAATTAAGCCTGAATACACAATTAAGCCTGAATAAAGGATGCTGAATGTGTTTTGATATTTGTGGAAATTCATGCAAATAGTTGGTTTCTGTAGGTCTAAGCGAGAAGAAGCCAAGATCTCAGCTTGGGAGAACCTCCAGAGAGCGAAGGCCGAAGCAGAGATACGAAAGCTAGAGGTACTTGCATTCACCTTCCCTGATAAATGTCCAGTAGGGTTGTGTCTACAGTGATGTGAATTTCTGATTTTCATGAAAAATAAAACCAGATAACCATAGGCCATTCTTCTGGATTTTGCACATATTTATTTGAATAATCCAACCTAAGTTCTTTTTGGTAAATGAAAAAGACGAGGTTTGCTTCTTTGGGCCTCTCACCTAAACTGAATTCTCTACCACCAAGCTGAAGCCTAGGGGACAGAATCGCTAACCTTAAGAGTTCATCGACTTTCTGAACAATTTGTGCACTCTGTTTTAAAAGGAAGACAAAATACAAAGATGAATAATTAAATAAAGAAAATCACCTTATAGGATCATAATGATTATCCAGTACAATACATTCACAGTGCTTTATGTTCGTACTTTTTTGCAGATGAAATTAGAGAAGATGAGGTCCTCATCCATGGAGAAGATCATGAAGAAATTGCAGTCAGCTCAAAGGAAGGCTCAAAAGATGAGGATATCAATCTCTTCGACAAAGGCCCAAAAGGCAGCCAAAACAACGCAAAAAACCACCACAATACGGAGGACACCACAGATAGCTTCTCTAAGCGGATGTTTCACATGTCATGCCTCCCCCTAACTGCTGATGCTGGTTGGTAAGTACGTACAAGTCCTAAGCATTTCGATGCTCATCGAATATTCCAAGACAACACTTAGAAGAACTGCATATATTACTGAAGCTTGAATGAATTACATTCACTGCACAAAAACATGTAGGAAACATATTTGAAAGCTAGAGCTCTAATTAGACTTTCTTCTGGCCATTATACGGTTCCCTTGTAGGCCATGACCCCTGCATATGCTTCTCTCAAATCATCAATCTGCGTTTGGTGAAATATAAGGAATCACTTGGCATTAATGCAATAAAATTTCCTAGACCCTGGATCCAATGCAGGACATCGACTTTTTTCATTTTTCTGGGTCAGGTGCAGATATCTGCATGGATGGTCTTGCCATCCTCAATCAACATGAGAACGCTGGACATGGCTGCATACAGATATGGTACTAATGTTGGTGGAGCGCACCTTGGTGCAAAACATTCAATCAAGAGCTCCATATGAGACTAAACAATTCGGCAGTCATCATTTAAGTATAGATATAGGCGTTTGATTTTGTTTTGATGGGAAAGCGGGTAGTTTGCTTCTCTCTCTCTCTCTCTCTCTCTCTCTCTCTCTCTCTCTGAGGTTTTGGGGAAAGAATATGTTTTGGCTTAGCCATGGCCAGTGAAACAAAGTTTATCCAATGTGATTCGAGTATCGTTTAAACTGTTTGGATGCTAAGTTACCTGAATTTGATTTAGATTTATAAATATTATTTATTTTTGTTGAATTGGGAGCTATTTTTAACTGCAGTTCTCATCAAAACCTCCTTAAAAAGCCCAAATTGTGGACAACTAGCGTGATTTTACAAACCACGAAATTTTTCAACAGAAGGGAGGCATGTATGCGTTTAGATTATGTTAATTGAAAGCCCTGCAAGGAAAACTTGCGTTTGCAGTTGATGTAGTAGATGAGTAACTTGAAAGCTTTTCCAAGAAAACATTCCTCCGGTATGCTCTCAATTGGCGGAATAGCTTGTCAAACTACAACGCATCAAAAGCTGGATTGCAGTTCGAATGCCTTTTTCACATTCAATAATAATTATGGGATTGACTAGCAGTTTTACATAAAAATAATTAAAAAAAATGAGCCAAGGACTATAATCACAAGTCAAATAGTGATTGTTTATGCTCATATATTTGCAGCTGCCTATGTTAATAATATACAAAACCTACCAAAATTGTTCTTGATCTTTGTTCTTGTTGAAGAGAGACCAACATTCCATGAGGCATCCTAAATGATTCACATAGTCAATTAGGAGCTCTAGACCTGAACAAAGATTGCACATGCACTTTCATGTGTCGTAATCAGATTCTATGTCTATGGCAGACCTTGTGCTAGCTCATCTTTGCTTTTGGGTATTCGAAAACAAGGCCTGCTGCCACACTCCTTGCCCTTGCATGACCAAATAACTTGCTCACAATAGCCAGTGCAAGGTCCATTGTTGCTCCGGTGCCCCTGCTTGTAATCAACTTCCCATCTATTACAACTCCTACCCCTCCTTTGGCAGATGCATCGGTGATATTGGCAGATAACGAGCGATGTGAAGCAGCCTTCTTACCCTGTTTCCATTGAATAACGAAGAGTAAAAGAAAGAAAGAGCGAGAATACAAATTATACTTTGGCGTAACAATATCAGTACTCAAAAGGCAACTGATACTTTTCTCCAATGTTTTGATTGATATTCCTTTTAACTACTTTGGTACCTCAAGCAAGCCATGTCTATGTAAAACTCCATCTGATGCTGAGCACGTTTCCCCATATGCTCGTCCTGCTAAAAGTTGCTCGTTGAGCAGTTTCTTTAAAATACTAGACTTGTGCAGTCGTTCAGCTCCCTTAGCTCCTCCCTACTAAGTTTGGCATCCACGAAGTTAGAATGAAGCAATTATCCCACTTTTCAAAAAATAAAATTGGCTTATTTTTTATCTTATTCGAAACTTTAAGCATTAAGGTCTGAAACGTCAAGCTTAACAGCACAATGAACCAGCTAAAATGTAGCACTCTTCTCTGACAACTGGAAAAGATTTTTTTTCATATTATAGAGGGAAGCGCCCTTTACCGCAGATCTTCAATGCATTGTGGCAAAGCTGGAACAGAGGACCAAGTCTGGCAACCAGTTCCTAGCAAGATTATTTCAAGTGAAAGAACCTAAATTCAAGGGTTTTGGCGCAAGCACCCAAACCATGCCAATTATGGGGGAGCAGTGTCATATTCTCACTGCAATCAACCAAACAAAAAAAGGATTCATTAAAAAAAAGTCTATTCAGTTTCAGCTATTACCATGTCTCTGATGTAATGCCAGTTACATTTTTCATTCTCTTTAATTGTTAACCGTTCACATAAGAAGACTTAAGAAGAGTGGTTTGCAACAAAGTTCTACGCAAATGTGCATTATAGACATACAGTGACATGAACATCTGAGTTTAGTATATAGAGGAGAGGAAGGTGGTGAAAGGACCCAGCTGTAAACCAGAAAAGAAATGGGATCTGAAACCATCTCCCCCGTGAATGAGGGTCATGACACTGGGGCACTCCTTGAAGAACCCATGCACTAAGTTGGCTCTCAATAAGTAAGGTGGAAAGAGGAATTCAAGTTATCATGCGGTGGAAAGATATTTCCTTCGTCTATTGCCTCACAAGTACTCTCCTTAACCCACCTAACAGCACTAAAGGGAACCTCCAACACTAAGGATCCTAGAGAAAGAAGTGAACGTGTTTACCAAAGTGAAAGTCCTTAACCCAACAAAAAGAACCCTAGACTCAGCAGCAATCACATCACAAATACAAATAGAAGAGGACAAAAATTCCTGAACTGCAACTGGAATCTCAAATGATACCTCTCACCCTTATGGAGCCAAGATTATCTAGAGATACCGTTAAATTTAATGATATGTTTCATTGTTCATTTCATAATAAATGAGATTTGAAAAGTAACCATATCATTACAATACATCAACTAATTTAGATCTATAACTCAAACCTGAATCAAGCCTTTCACCGACTTATTTCACATAATATGTAAGCCACACCATGTATTCTGTTCTAGCAGATGGTTATGATCACTACTTTTTGTTTCTCATTTTTCCAAAGAAATCAACTATTATCCAGACACATACTAAAGCATAAAACAGACTTCCTGTCAACCTCATTCCTTCCCAGTATGTCATCTTACACCTCAAGATTTACACACATCTCCAAGCTCTATAAGTTCCAGTTAACCTATCTATGTAAAGACCAGAGAACTAAGCAGAACTGTAATAGACGGAAGTATAACGTACATCTTGTCATAAGGAGAATGACTGTTCACAGACATCTGATTTTACACAATTAGACGAGTAAAAGTAGATGTCTAGTGGGCACTATTTTACTGTAAGAGCTGACTTTCATATAATTTTATGCTCATTTATTATGTTATACGAATAACTAGGATAACTATAGATACAACAAAAGACAAATATTAATTGTAATAGATATCAAAACCAGCCTTCAGGTTTAGTTTACTCACTGGAAGAAGAATCAAATCGTATGTTGACTTAGCAGCATCACTAATAAGCATATCAGCAACAATTTTCACATTTCTAGATGCCACAACCTCCATATATTTTTCCACTGACGCAACAACCACATTAACCTTTGCCCTCCTTAAAACATCAATCATCATTACAGCTTCCATCTCCTCTGAACCATCTGCTATAGGAATAAGAACCTGAAATGCAATTTATAAAAGTTATCTATTTGGCATTTTCATATTTTGTAATTGTAGGCATGTTTTTTATGCATTATGCAAGAACAAAAAACATGCTCTTCATATTCCCACGATTTTCATTTATTGGGTTGTTATTTGCTGCATGATTCTTAAAATTCAGAAATAATAGCATAAGCATCTATCGAGTTACATTATGACATTTCAAACAGTGAGTGTAAATACGTGGGTGTGAACATGTACATAATATAAGGGAGAATTTTATTTTAACAGTTTAGTTCATCCATGTGTAACCATTGTTCAAACCTTCTTTTTTCACCAGATATTTAGAACATATGCTCCTTATAGATCGGGTCCAATCTTTATATGATGACATTTAAGAACATCCTTGGGTCTCATTCGCTAATTTATATGGTCCTGAAAGTTTAGATGAAAACCTAAGAATGATATTCTAAAAATTCTTGATTCAAAGTGGCACAATATTCGTACCTAGTAAATATTAAGGACCATTGTTCTGTAAACAACTCACTTAAATATAAAGGAAAAATGTGAGACAACTGTACACTATTGACAACATACATGAGGTATTAAGAGTTCATCATTCCATTGAGTTTCAGCATTCAAAACACTATTGCAAACTTTTGGCGTGCATCAAAACGTCAGAAACCAAAATGCATGTATTCAATCAACTCTTGCAAATCCGTATGCATGTTTAAAAAGAAAAAAAATTCAACATGCATGCGCTTCACTTGGTATATGCATGCTTAAAATAAAAGCTACAAAAGCAAGCTCAATATGAGTAAATATAAAGTAAAGGAAAATGGTTTCATGCAGTGGGGACTGCATTTCTACATTTGCGGTCCTTGAGGTATAAAGCATTCATCTTAAAGATGGATGCAAATAGGTGGTCCATCTAAAAACAATTGAAACTATCACTTCAAATGTTTTCTTAATAGAATTTCTATTTCTAATTTTCAAATTTTATTTATTTTTTCGGTCATGATCTCCATGTAAGAGATTACATGTCCTTAAAAATTAAGTCCAAAAATCCATCTCAAAAATATTTTTTTTGACTCTACATGGACTCATAGAAACCGTGTCCTAGAGGCAGGTAGTAGTTGCTTGGCCTGATCAGCCACAACAAATTGTCGAGCTCAAAAGATCACCCAAAATAAGTAGTTGGGGCATATTTTTGAATTTTCAATATTCAAAACAACTTCAGTCAAACACAGGTTTGAAAATTCGATAATATGAATCGGGAATCATCGAAGCCGGTCCGATTTCTGTCATATATCGGGAACCGGCCAAGCCCCCCACATGAACCGGCCGGCTCACTGACAGAACCAGCCAGTTCTTTCAGAAACCGATCGGATCTATCAGAGCAAAACCGGATGGTTCTGACCTGAACTGCTTTGATAGGGGGAATTTTCATACATGCATTTTTTAAATACGATTTTAAGGGGGCAGTGTTTCGAACATACAATTTTTAAATTTGTTTAAAAAGAGAGGCGGAAGAGCCCACCCCATATTTTATAGTATATTTTTGAAGTGGGGCCCATCCATTAATTGGCCCTAACCACTCATGCGTGTGTGCTGCTGAAGTGGAAGTGATACCAACCACGTGAGCCTTAAGCACTTTAAAAGAGCCTTTGGCTCCTTTCACTCCATGATCTGAGACATTTCTCCATCTTCTTCACTTTACGAAATGAATAGAGATGAATTAAAATGTGAGATAGAGTTTTGAGCAGTTTTGACATTAGCAAAAATTAAAATGTAAGACTACTATCATTGAATTAAAATTGACATTAGGAAAATAGTAGTTTTTGAAAAAAAAAATTAAAAAGAATTTTTTAAAAAATAGCGATTTTCAAATACTTTAAAATTCTTTGATTGAATTTTTTAAATTTTAAAAGAATTCATTAAAATTAATTTTTTTATAATTAAATTCTTTAAAATTCTTTACTGCATGGACAATTCATTGAAATTTATTTATTTTCCTAATTTCATTAAAAAGTGATTGCAAATTCATATTTCTAAATTCTATATTTTTGTCCATATTGATTATTACACCTTAGATCTATTTATTTGGAAACATATACTTTTTGATTGCTAGTGGAGAGAATTTGTTTTTTCAAGGGAAAATTACAAACCCCCAAGAATAGACTTCCTAAGCAACTTACCCCAAACCCAACTTTTTTTCTCACTTTTCACACCAAATTTAACTTTCTTAGCAAATACCCCCCTCCAAGTCATAAAAAAGGTAAAATGAAGACCAAAATACCTTCTGGAAAGCATGTGGTCCAGCAAAAAATAGGGGAGGTCCGGCATTTTGCTTCTGGAAAGCATGCAGTCCGACACAAAATAGCGGCAATCCGGCACTTTGGGCATGCGGTCCGGCACAAAATGGGGGCGGTCTAGCACAAAATGGGGGCGATCGGCACTTGCTTCTGAAAAGCATGCGGTCCAGCACAAAATAGGGGCAGTCCGACACTTTAGGCATGCGGTCCGACCATAGTTTCAAAAAGCGGACCGCCCAGCGCCTAAGCGGTCCAGAAGGCCTGGGTGCATCGCCAAAGCCTAGGAGGTAAAACTGAGCGGTCCGTCCCTGGGCGGTACGGAACCGACCTAGGCTGCTACCCAGGGCCTGCGCCCCGCTCAGAGGCAGAAAAAATGATTTTTTTTTTTTTTTTTTCCATTTTGTTATATTTAAGATTTAGATTTAAAGGTTAAGAATGATGGCTTTTAGGTTCATTTGAACCCTAAACCCACAAGAAGCCCCTTTAGATTAAAAAAAACCTTCAAAAAACTACATTTCATTGGATCGATCATCGGATCATCTAAGTGTTTCTCAAAGTTTGGAGTTCAAGCACCCTAAGTAAGTGCATTTTTTAGATTGCTTGCTTTATTTTGTGATGTCTTCTTCAGGAGTTAGTCGGAGTGGAGATCCGGGTTGGAAATATGGATACAACCCGAATCCAAATAACAAAAATTGTGTTGGATGCAATTTTTGTGAAAAATAGACAAAAGGAGGCATAAACCGGTTTAAGAAACATTTTGTCGGTATTAAGGGGGATGTTGTCCCTTGTAAAAATGTTCCCGCAGTTGTTAGAAAGGAGATTAAGCAATTTTTAAGTTATGTAAAATAAAAACAAAAACAAAATCCTTGTCATAGATCTATTTCTACTACTCCTAGAAAAAGTGATCCGGGTTGGAAGTATGAATATAACCCAAAACCAAATGATAAAAATTATATAAGAAGTAATTTTTGTGAAAAATATACCAATGGGGGTATTAGCCGATTCAAAAAACATCTTGCTGATGTTAGAGGTAATATTGCTTCTTGTACAAAAGTTCCTAAAGCAGTTCGAGATGAGATTAGACATCTTTTGAATTTTGAATAACCAGAAAAGGATGAAAATAAGCCTTGTTCTATGGAAGTATCTTCTCCAGCTTCTAGTCGTCAGAGTGGTGATCCAAATTGGAAGAATGGTTAAATCCCGAATCCAAGTGATAAAAAATGTATTAAATGTAATTATTGTGGAAAGGATACTAATGGGGGTATTTACCAGTTTAAAAAACACCTTGCCGGTATTACGGGGGATGTTGCCCTGTGTAAAAATGTTCCTGAGGCTACCAAGGAGGAAATTATACAATATTTGAGTTCAAAAAAGCACAAAAAGAAGGGTACAGCAACCAAGACTCCTAGGGCCTCATCTGCATAGACTACACATACTAGTAAGAGGAAGGTAGAAGAAGAGGAGGAAGAGGCAGATTCAGAAGAAACAGAGGAGGATGAGCGTTATATTGAAGAGGGAGATGACTCTGATGATGATGGCCTCAACTCTGATGCATATGATGAGGCTTGCGCTATTGATATTCCTTCTGATGATGATGATTGAAGACCCTTGCCTCTTGGTGCTAAGTGTTGAGTCTGTTGACTGTTGTGTTGAGTCTATTGACTGTTGTGTAAATTATGTTGAGCCATGAGTGTTGACTTTTGTTAGACTGTATATTTTCTAAATTTCTGTATATTTCTGTTGTGCTCGGTGTTGACTTTTATATCACTTGTATGGTTTTACAGTTTACTGTTTTAACAATATGGATTACCAAATTCTCTTCTCGACTTCTTTTTTTTTTTTTTTTTTTTTTTTTTTTTAGGTTGGATTGTTGGAATATGGTATATTGGGATTTTTATTTTTTTCAACTGGGCAGCCACCCAGGTTCTGGGCGCCCGCCTCCAGGCCGCCTAGGACCTGCCTAGCGATTTTTGATACACTGGGTCCGGCACAAAATAGGGGCGATCCGACACTTTAGGCCTGTGGTCTGGCACAAAATGGGGGCGGTCTGACACTTTGGGCTTCTAGAAAGCATGCGGTCCGACATAAAATAGGGGCGGTCTATGCAGTCCAACACAAAATGGGGCAGTCCAACACTATAGGCATTTTCGTCAACAAAATATGACTTTTTTACTTAAGGGAGTATTTGCTAGAAAAGCTCAATTTGGGGTAAAATTTGTTAAAAAAAACTTTGTTGGGGTTAGGTTGTCTAGAAAGTCTCATTTTGGGGATTTTTGTGATTTTCCTTTTTTTTAATTGTAACCATGTGGTGAGACTTTGGAAATGATTTCAACTAATATGAAATTTGAGATTGTTTCAAAAAAAAAAAACCTTTGGAATAACGAAAGCATGTGTAGTGAGAAAGCAGAAATGGAGGGTCATATTTCATTTTGGTTTCATAAAAACACAAGAGCCCATTATGATGGTCATAGATTTTTTTTCTCTCAATATAATCAAAATGTCCAAAACTATTGTAGGATTCTTTTTTTTTTTACTATAAAATTGGAGTTAGAGAGATCCATTTTATTGCAATGAGTTGCATTTTAAATCTTTATTTGACCATAAAATGAATATAATGGATAACACTAAGACGTGAGACAGGTTCTCAATATTTATCTATCTTTAGTAAATAATGAAAATTATAACGCAATACCATTATTAATTTGTTATGGAAAATAAAACAATAAGATTTTTAAGAAATTTTAGTGATTTTTTTAAAAAAATTCAATGCCAGATCTTGCTGATCCTGCTGATTCCTTGAGATCCAGATCACCAATCCACCGATCTAACATGGTTTTTGGGGTGGCCGATCTAGGTCACCGATCCATTTTTTTAAACCTTAAGTCGAACCAAAGAACAATTCCACAAAAAACAATAGACTTCTTCAAGGGGGGAAAAAGAAAAACTATATGAGATCCTTTTTCTAAGAAATAGGACATCTCAAGTTTAAGATAAGGAAACAATACATGTCAATCTCCATGCGATTCTTTTAGAGGGTTAACTGACACCCCCACTCCCCACAAAAAAACCATCCCCATCTTATTTAAACCCATTATCTCTCTACCCCCCAATCCATCCACTGTTGCATAGACATCGACACGTGTGTTGGTATTTACTACGTATTGAAGTGTCTAGTACGCATGATTAAAATATCATAACTTTGTGACACGTTCGTACAACCCTATTTTGAATGGTGTGTGTGTGTGTGTGTGTGTATATATATATATATATATATATATATATATATATATATATTCCCCAAGGCACACACTAATCACACATATTTAGGTAGCATGCCCAATTTAAGTACCTGCCCAAAAGGTTGTGTGATCAAATCCCACCAAGTGCCTTGTTTTTTACATTTGTCTTTTAAAAATGCTAGTTGTATATAAAATGATGTCCATTCAATGCGCTAACACCGATGGGGCTCTATGGTAGCTCATTGTTCCATGTTCAAAACGTCCCAGGTTCAAGCTGTGGAGGGGTAATGGTTTTTGTATTTTTATAATATAAGAAAGCTCAAAAACAAATAACAAAAAAATGGTTCTATTGTGGGGAATGGAACTCATACCCTCACTTGCCTAAAGCGTTTCTCTACCACCAAAACCATCATGGATTATATGATTACAAAGGGCAGGCACTATATATACCGTGTTAATACGTACTCAATAACTGATGCCATCAGACACGTACGGTCAAGCGTCGATAACTTGTCTATGCGTGTCGACATGTGTCTAAGCATCGATACGTGTCGACCGCGATACCAAACAAATTTTGATGTGTCTAGGTAACACTAATCCCAACCCTTCATCCCCTCTTTCTCTAATTCACTCGCTTTCTAATTCCACCCCCCATCTCCTTTTTTATCTAATCCATTCTCTTTCTACCCTCTCTGTCAAACACTGCCACAACACACTTGCCCACCCTCCTCTACCACCCCAACCCTCCCCACATCTCTCTTACTTCCTGCAACCCAACTCTCCATCCCTCTCTCTCTCTCTCTCTCTCGCAAACTCTACCACCCTAACACCCACTCAACCACTTTAACTCTTTTTCTTTTCTTTTTTAATAATTGGCAGTATTTTATTCAGTCAAAATCGGATAAAAATATTGGCCCCAAACAAATTCGGCCCTTCCAACATGAATTTGGAAATCTGAAACAAATGATTTATGAACGCCATCCTTAGCATGTGAATCAGCAACCTTTTTGGCCCCTCTCCAAGCAATCTGATAAGGTTCTTGGTAATAGTGAACGCCTTGTCAAAAATGTTACTCAATCGCCGTGTGTAGCCTGCACAGATGTAATAACATTCTTGTAATAACATTCTTGGGTCTGTCTCAATTCTCCAATATGGTGCAAAACAATATAGCACTACCAGGACATGAGGTTCAGCTTCATTGGGAACACTTTCTAGGTTGAGACCTGAAAAAGTTTTGAGCACTCTTCCCAAGTGTTTCCAAAAGTCCCCTCTAAACTCCCAAGCAACCTTCAGCACTGCCATCAACGTTAAATTTGATTGTTCCTTCAACAGGTGGCTTTCATTTAGCCGCTTTGGTTTCCCTGGTTTGTGAAGCCCTGATACAATTTGCCACTGAGACTCCAGATCAAACAAGTACCCCTAAACTCTCTCTTAGACAAAGCCCAAGACCTTGTGGCAGTTTTACCTCGGCCTTTCAGCCATATGACACTATGCAGCTTACCTTTGAATAATCTTATATTGCACTTTGAGCCAAATTTGCCAAAGCAAAGAAATAAAATATGAACTCCAATAAGGCCAAGCCTCAGATATTGGAGCCTACACAATTGCTTAATAGGGATTCAACCAACTCAGGCTGCATCCACTGTCCCCAAACAGCATCAATATGAATGTGCATCTTTGCACAACAGTGCAACAATTTGGAAACAACTTCAATGCATTAAGGTCATCAATGGTTAAGACTTTCAGACCAGACACCCAAAAACTAGACTTTTAGGTGGGCAATCCCCCAATAGTTTTCCAATAGGCATCCATGTCATTTTTTATAGAATGATTTCACAGTGACCTCGCCTTTGGTGTTTGGGTGCACAGTAACCAATCCTCTCTCATAGGCATGTAGAAGGCAGTTTGAAGCTCTGACAACATGTTGACAAAGCGGATCACCTCCTCCTCTTTTGGGGCCCATTCTAAAGCATGGGACCGCACTGTCCTTGAGCCGAAACACAGTGCTGCGTCTGGCACATGTTACATATTGATCTGTAACAATGTCAAATAGCCACATGAAGAACTTTTTTAGTGATGTATTGTGCAGCCACATATCCCTCGAGAAAAAGAGTTCTTTTACCATCTCTGATCAGCATCCTGTGTTAATCCTATAGCTCTCTCTCATCCGATCTATTCCTTCCCAAACATCAGAGGTCTCGGGCCCCCTTCTCAGATGTTTCAAAAACCATCATTGATGCTCCATTCCACACTTGTAAGCCCCCACTTTTAAACAATTGGTCCAAGGTTCCCCAAACCTCCACCACTACTTTCTTAGAAGAGACTGGTTGGTTTCTTTGTTTCACCAAAATCGCCAAGCCACCTTAGCTTTTCTAAGCCCGCAAACAAAGTCCCATTTGACCAAATGTAATTTCATTTTCTCAAATAACTTTATAAAAAATCTATTCATCATATTCTCGATCTTATTCACAATAGCAAAAGACACTAAGAAACTAGTAGTGTACGGTGATTTTGATGGGGTTGCTTGAATGAGAGTTATCCTCCTCCCAAGGACAAGAAATTAGGTCTCCAGACTGCAAGTTTTCTCTAAAATCTCTCTATCACCCTGCCTCATTGTGATTTAGGTGGCGGCTTGCCCAGGTAGAGGGACAAACCAAGACATTTATCTGGGATACTCTCTTCACGAAGCCTTTTATGGTTTAATATGATACTGAATACCCGTCCATTTGATCTTGGACATGTTGACCTTCAATCCTGACAGGGCCACAAAACAATGCAAGAAGAGCCACAGCAGGAAACACTCTGGCCCCCGACCCTAGGACACACTCCGCCACATTTTTGAGTTAAGGATAAACATAATGTCGCCGTTGCCCAGATATTTGCAAGTGACCACTTCAGATGTTTTCCACTGCAGCCGAAACTTTTAGGTTGTTGAGAACAACATTTGGAGTCAATGTGGTGAGCAAGTAGGCTCGGAGCAAGTCTATTCTCTCTCTGATGATTGCTTCCCTTGACAACCACTAGCTGTTTTAGAGTTGGGGCTCCTGGCTATAGCAGAGAAATGGACCATGGAGAAATTCCTCTTCACCATGCTGTCTAGTCAGGTGTTCTTGGTACCACATGTGTCTGTGTTTGTCTAGAGGCGCTGCCCAAGTCCTTGGGGAATGCAGAACTGGTCCCCTTCTTGCCCACCATGGCTAATCATGCATGCTTCTCACCATGGGATTAATCTAGGGCAAGTTAGACATTAATGAAAAATTATCAATCAAATGTCCGTTTTTTTTGGGTTTTTTTTAAACCTCCAAACAATGTTTTCATCAACCTTGCTCTGGAGCTTGAAACTCATTGACGCAAGGTTTGTTGGAAAGCATTTGGCCACCAATTTGTTGAACATATACTGTAGAAACACTCCACAGCCTCTAGACAAAAGATTTAGTTTCCAGACTCCAAGACCAAGTCTTTCATCCTACAATTTTCTCTCTACCCACCCAAGCAATATTTTTCTTTTTCTTTCATTCCTTATACGGAAAAAGCAGTGCATATTTTGGGCCCTTTGAATTGGAGGAATATTTGAAGGAGAATAGCAATAGATAGATGAAAGGGGGCGACATGATCAATTTCCCTCTAAATTAGTCTCATGGGGATATCCTATTCCTTTAGTTTAAACCTAGGATATCCTTTGTCTTAGATAGTTGGGATCAGGGTCGGATAATAATATTGATGATGATATCATTTTTCTTAGATAAAATACTTCACATATTTTCTCTTAAAAATCCCAAAAGTAAACTGATTTGCGGCTAAGAAGATACTCCAAATTAGTTCCCCCTCAAATATTAACTAAGAATTATCCATTTGAGGGACAACAGATGGGATCTTAGGAGCTTGAAACTTTTATTTTAATTTAGCTTTATTGTCTTTTTTTAGGGAATTGGTCATGACTCATGACTTTAGTCAAATATGATCTGAAATTGTCCAATCAGAAAGCCCTCCTATGTTTTTGGGGCTAGACCACCTGATTTGGTGAGATAATAATAGAAAATGTAGAAATAATTGGCACCTAGGAATAAGTGAGAGAGAAAGAGAGAGAGATGTGCATGACCATAACACCCCAGGGGACTTTTAAGTTGATAGAAGTTATATTTGGAAACAATAAGGTACATAAGCTACAGATGGGCAACCTTCCAAGTACAAACAGAGCATGCTGTAACCGAAATACCATCAAGACTGAAGCATCAGCACATCTTATATACAAGAAACTTGACAGATTCATATGTGCTGGAAAGTATACGAAGTATGTCACAACCACCAATTTAGTACATAATGCAAGATGAACTCTGGGTACATATGGGTACCAAGACTGCTTTGGTTAATATTATATAAGGACAAAAGAAACACCACGGCCACTGAGTCAGAAAGCACTACCAGAAATGCATGCACTAAGTTATATTACTTCCATTTGAAAATTCTATAAAATCAATAGAAATTTTCTAGTAATTGGGTTCTTTGCATTTGACTAATTAATTGACAAACTTATATTGTACTCGTAGTGTGAGCCAGCAGGACTAGAGAAAACAAAAAGCCAGCATGTTGATAGGAAAACACAAGCAAAAAAGAAAGTTGATAGAGAAGTTCTCTGCAAGATTTCAGTGGTTAATAATGCCAAACATAAATCAAATATGCAACTCAGAAAATGAAGTAGTCAAAGAATGGATAAATCAAATATGCAAATCAGAAAGTGAGGTAGTCCATGCCATTCTTTGACTAGATATGCAATAAGATGAGCTGGCAGTGAAGTGATATAATAGATTCAAACTATATGCTTTGTTTTTTGATAAACTGATCTCACAATGAAAAGAGTGAAAATGAGTAGGAAGAACTCAATATGAACTTATGAAGCATGAATGGAAATTTCACTTGCATAACATGTGAGAGTTAAATGCTAAGGTCCTCTGAAAAGAAGTCACTTTAGCAGTACTTGTACTTAAGTGCAGAAATAATCTGCTTAGTCGTATTTTTATGGGGTAACAATATATTTATTATTTCCTTTAGTCTATAGAATTTATTTTCTAACACTGCAAATCAAATATACCAAGCATGGAGACCATGGGATATCTGAATAATAGCCATCTAACAATACTACTGTGAGGGGCTTCCAAAAATGTACAAGACTCTTAAACAGCATACACGAGGGGTATGGTTGAAAGTCCATTCCATCAGGTTGTACTCTTCCTGTAGAGGATGGATTCCATTTCTATGGAATGCCTGCAAGTAAATAATCACAGTGTAGCCCAAGTTAGCAATCTCAAAACATGAAGAGGAATTGCAATACAATTACTACAAGAAGATAACAAATAAATATACCCATCGCTGCAACCAAAGTCCTTATAAGAAAGCTCAGAATGTTTGCAAGAAAAATATATAGAAGATGTAATAAATTTTAAAGAGATGTCATGTGTGAAGGAGTTACTCAAAAAGGATTATATATTATAAGACCATTTACTTTTAGTACAAGGTCACAATCAACCCTAGCCGTTAGATGTAAGATCTTGTGGCTAAGGGTAAGTCACAGTGTTCAAGAAAAAATTTCTTGAACATTGAGCACGGACAATGATACACTTTTCACAACTGACAGCGAAGGATAATTGTAACCATAGTTAGCAAGTCGGGGAATGATAAAATATCGGCATACCAAAACTTCGATAATAAATCAGTTTTATTTCAAAAAGTCAAAAGGAAAAAAAGCAGATAAAACATATGGATCACCAAAAAAAAGGTAAGCTATAGAATCGGGAATATTTCATATTTGGTTAAAAAAGACTGAGAAAAAATCAGATATATAAAGACGACACAATATAGGATTATAATTTGCAGTTATTGTATAGGTATATTAAAGCCACTAAATAATAAATTTATATCCTTACTAGTCTCCTTAGAAAAATACTTGACAATTTTTTGTTGAAACTTCCCATAAATCCAGCAACAATGATTACTTTGTTGTCACAACATAAAACATATTGTAGATTTATTGGAAGCATAAAATGAAACAACAATAAGAATGCTAAACATAAGAACTAATTAGCAAATAACACGAATTGTGAACTAAGGTATAGGGTTACTTTTCAAAGAAAAAAAAACAAAAAATGCCCTCAATATAGGATTGAGACTAATTAAAAAAATGCGAAGACCCAAATATGTAAAATAGTGGTCCATCCAAAATGATATGTTGTCTACACAAATGAAATAAAAAATAAAATATAAAATTAATCAAACTTCTCTATGCATAAAAAGCAACAAAATGCTTTAGCAAATTCAAATCTCGCACTACATTCCTAGCTACCTAAATCTTTAGTATCATTGAATCTCTCTCTTGCTCTTTATAAGGACGATATGGGTTTAAAGAAAAAATAATTTTTATATTGGATTACCCTTCTTCTAATTCTAACTGTTATTTGAGATATACGATTGTTTTGGTCATTTTTTGGGGGGGAATCTATTGGTTATATTTTTTCATACACTTTTTTTAAGGGAACTCATTGGTGAAATTTTAGATGGAACGTTTTCTTAAATTACGATTCTTAATTTGTTCCCGTTGTTAATGTTCCTATCTTTAAACCAAAAATCAATAATATTAAGTTAATGAAGAAATAAAGTTATAGGGAAGAAGTTTTTTTGAAAAGTCCTTTGAAAAACAATAAAATAAGAATTCATATCAGTTCCATTAAAAAAACACGATTTTTTAAAGATATTTTGAAAAACTCCGAGTTCTTTATAGATTAAAAAAATCAAAGATTTTTTGAAAAAAATCGGGTTTTGAACAGAGACTTGCTAACTATGATTGTAACCTTCTTATATCAAAGGTAAACAAGCTTATAATATACTTTCTCGTTCAAAAATATACACAATAACGGGACTTCAAGCTACAGGCAAAAAAAGAAAGAAAAAGGCTGCAAGGATCTTGTTTATAGAAGATAAGAATTCATACAGCTAAGTTATTGGAGAAGACAATCAAGGCAATCATCAGAGGATACTCACTAAATCAAAAGGGGGTAGGGGGGGGGGAAGCATATTATTATATCCATGTACTTTCCTTGAACTATTCCATTGGAGACCTATGTCTTTATAGAAAGCGAAGCAAAAAGAAACAAATAAATTTACTGCAGAATGCAATTCACACAATAGGATAAGATGTTGGGGTTATGTGGCCATTTAAAGGATTTATGAGAGTATGTACTGAAATTATTATAGTGGCATGGTACCTCCAATGGGAGTGTGGTCCACATTGGACTGTGAGGCATTGCTAATGTCAAGACTGACCCGAGCTTTGATTGGCTATGGCTCAAAATAAGGTCTAAAACCCGTAACTCTGGGCCTGTAAGCCCAATTGATAAGGGTTTCGATGTGGGGTTACCCCTTGATGAGATCGGAGTTGTGCCTAGGGCAGTTGGCCAGGAGAACTGGATGTGGCCCTTGTGTGTGATGGTTGGCTTGAGAGGACAAAGGCCTAAATCCTCATCATTACCATCACAAGGTATGTACACTAGATAGTCATCCAGGGATTGGATAAGGGTATGTTTTGTGTACATGTGTCGAAGAGATGACTCCCTGCAACATTGGACTATGTTAGAATGACCTATGGAGAATAGTGCTAGAATGGGGCCTAGACTTGTCCTCAAGGAGGGACCAGTAATCCATGGACTAGGATCGTGTGTCCTTCATTTAATTGGCTAACTTTGATAGATCAATCATGAACTCCTGCGAAGGGTTGTGGGTCATAGGAACTATTGGACCAGTTTGAGAATGTGCAGTGAGATACGATCTCTAGAAAGAATGGAGTCCTCAGTATATTTGTTGTAATCCAAACTCTATGGATCCAATTCCCATTAAATCTTCCTAGATATGTTTAAATATATTTTAATTATTTTTCAGATAATTAAAATGAATTTTTAGATTGAAAAATATTTTTAAATAAAGAAAATCATTTTTTCTTGTTTTATTTTAATCAAAGAGAAATAAATCTTTGATAACATTATAAAATTATTTTAATATCATTAAATTATATTTAAAATATTGGGGGGCCATTGGGATTCAATGGGCCCACCAATTAGTGGGGTGTGGGGCCCACATGGCCACCCATAGGGTAGTGCTCCCCATCTCCTTATTCTTCTTTTTCCTATTTTATGCCTTGTGTCATAAAGAATGCAATTGATTTGAATGGTTTAGGAAAGAGTTGGGTGTACAGATTTTGATTGATTTCAAAAGGGAAAAACGTAAGAGATTTATTAAATTTGATTTAGTATTTTCTCTACATAATATTTGATGGGAATAGACTTATGGAAACCGAGAGATAACGGTTTCACCTCATTCCTTTTAATCATGATGACTGATTTAATGAATGAATGAATGAAATCTCTTCACCCCATAGGTCTCCATGATCGAAGATCAAGATTAAGTCTCATAATGATGGTAAAACCTTAACCCTAGAAAACCTAACCTTAATGTTATCTAAACTAGCCGTGGGGGCACATTCTCCATCTTCACATCTTAATCTCTCTCTCTCTCTCTCTCTCTCTCTCTCTCTCTCTCTCTCTCTCTCTCTCTCTCTCTCTCTCAGCCTAAGGGGTGGCACACCCCTCTCCGATCTCTCTCAATTTCTCTCTCTAAAATTACAGTTTAGAAAAGAAAAGAAACCCTAAGGGGTGGCACGCCCAAGCCACAAAGCCTAGCCCATGGTACAAACCTTATGCTCATGTGTTGAGCCTTGGTCTAGTTTAACCCATGTCATGCTCTTTGCTGGTTTTGCCTAAGTTGCCAAGTTGTGAGACAAATTCTTGAACCTAGATCTTGTGCGCCATTGGTGGAGAAGACCTGGTGTGCGGTGTACGAAGTCCTTGGGGGTACCTGAGGCACGGTATGGGATATTTTCTTGTTTCATGCTTTCTAGATATAATTGCATCTTTTATGTAATTTTCAGATTCACGTTATGAATGTAATCTTGTTTTGATGGCAAATGAGAGTCCTTGGGACTCTTTGAGTTTTTATTATTTCTCATAATGTATTTGGATTCTTGTAAGTCTTTTGGGTGGTGAAAATAAAGAAAAGAAAGAAAAATTTTAATCGGTATACACTTGCCCGGGTTACATAGTCCTACTTTCTTAAGACACTAACATATGAAGCTCACAAAAGAACCACCTCAGAACCATCCCAACAAACGGTTGATGAGTAGCAGTAGTTTAGTATGATGTCGCACATGTAAAATTAAAAAAAAGGCAAGTCAGAATACAACTTCGAATAAAGCCTAGAAACTTATCATTATAAGGCATAAGCTACAGAGTAAAATGGTAAAAGTTATGGTGTCTGCAATTTGTAGGGAAAAGCCAAAGGAATCTCCTCAAATATGCCAAAACCTAATGTTTTTGGCACATAATCAAAAAAATACCGTTCTCTCGAAAACGTGAGGATCCCAAAAGTAAAGTAAATGTTTTTGGTGCATAACAAGGACATAAATATGACATTCAAAAAATATGCCAAAGCAGGGATGGGGTTTCTTTTTAGACACATCATCAGTCTAACCTGCTTTCCTACTCAAAGCAACTGTTAGGACCTAAACATTAAGGAAATATAGGCATACATCCAGAATTTTGGAGTCTAGCAAGTCCAAGGAGAGCAGCTAGGTTGTCAGAATTTCAAAGACGGTGAGAGGGGAGTTCAAGTGGGATACTCATTGGGATGTACATCTCATCATCTCGCATCAGGATTTAACACAATGTATGACATGGTGATTGACCACTTTGTCCTCCCCAGTCAGCAATGGATAGAGTCCAACTACAAGCAACTATTGCAGATATCATAGAGGGTAACGGCATCAAGGATATCATAGTCCTCACTGCCTCCTCTTTCAGAGGGACCTTAACAACACCGAAGATGAGCACTTCATCGCAAATAATGAGACGATGTCATGAGACGTATGTTCCACATGGTAGAGCAGATGAGATACTATGGACATGTGAAGGAAGCATAATGTTCTCCATAAGACCGTTTTATATGGGCCTTGTTTGTCTTGTGGATGCAGGTCTGGCAAATTCCACTATCAGCAAGGATTCAGGCCTTTAAGCGGTTAGTTGTTTTCTTTTATTTGAATGTTAACTTTAATTCATTAAATTTTATGAATTGAAGTTAATTCCTTTGAATTCCATTAAAAAAAAATTATTCACTAAATTGGTATGAACGTACAAAGTGCATTAGAATTACAAAATTTGTATGTTGGTTTAATTTAGGCCTTTGAGTGGTTAGTGCGTCTGGAAAAACTCTAAATGGATTATCGCCAAAATAGTGGTCTCATTCAATGAACCCGCAACCTAGGCTGGTTATGTTTGATCGGTAATGTTCAAAAAGGCAGAAGCGGCCTAGGAAGCCAAGGGTCTGAGCCGCCTAGGCAGACACCCAGACACAAAGGCAGCCCTAAGGTAAGGGATTAGGGTGGGGGCCATATGTTGTTTTGTGTGTGTGTGTGTTTTATGTATTTATGTGTATGCATGTGTTTAGCATGTGTGTGCATTCGCACGTATGTGTGTATGAGGTCTCACATGTAATTTTTAAAGATCATCCTCTATTTTTCTTTTTTCTTTTTTTTTCTTTTGGATCTGTATTTGTGAGAGAAAGGTCTCGAACACTTAGGATATGTCAAGAGAGAGAGACTTTGTGAGAGAGAGGGACCTCGCTTCGAACACTTGAAGGTCATCTTCTTTTTTTTCTTCTTCTTACATGTAAAGATGGAGCATATGGGTCCATGTGTATCTTTGTGTGTGTATGTGAGTGTGAGAGAGAGCGAGATACTGAAAGGTCGTGCATCGAACACTTACAATCTTCTTCTTCTCATATGTAGACAGAGCACATAGACATGAGAGAGAGAGAGAGAAGGGCAACACACATGCCTAATTTTTATTTGGGTGCATTTGAAATTTTTTTTTTTTTTTTTTTAAAGGGGTGGCACTAGGTGGGTGCCCAGACCCACCTTGAGCCTAATGCGCATCGCCCACCATGGCTGAAGTTGGGGTCGATGTTGTTTGGTTGGCCACGAAATGAAAAGGGCTCCTGCAAAGTAGGATGTTTAGGGTCTTGTGAGAATAAGTGCATGAAAACCTCAGCAATGGAAATCCCACACAGCATGCCTGCTGCTAGTTGCCTCGGATATGTGTGATCCTAAAGTTTTGTTAAGTTTATGTGACCATAAGCATGCATATGCTCAAGATAAACTTCCTTGTACGAGGAGAAAACCTGGAAACTCTTGTAAAAATATTCTTGATCAGTGCACTGGACCCTAAACTTGTCCATGGTGAGAGCGACTGGACTCCATGGCTATTTGTAGACAGTGACACTTCAATGTCTTGGCCAGCTTTGATCACGAGCCCTGCTTCGGAGTTCATGTGGGTTATGAATCTGTTGTGTTGTTTTAGATTTAGATGTGCTCAAATGGAAGTCATGAAGCTCCTAATAGAAGGTTCTAGTTTCAGTGCTAGCATACTCTTCCAGCGTATTTTCAAGAGGTTTTCCAGAGGATTTTTTATGAAAATAAAATGTTTTTACTTTTTACATTTAACCACCAAATATTTTGTAGTGAATTTTGTACTTGAACAAAGTATCTTTTTGGAATAAAAAAATCGTTTTTATAGCAAGGGCCTTCTTAGGATATTTCGATTGTTTTATTTGGAAATATATAGTGAGAATTTAGAATCATGTGTAGGGCCCATTATGAAACATGTTTCGCGTCATGTGGTTTATATGCTTTGACAAGTTGACCCACATAGACACACTAGCCATGGGTGCCACATGGAGGTCAAAAAGTCAAAGGGAGATCGAATGGTGCTCACTCCATCTCCTAGGCGGTGCATAATGCGCACATATATTCTTTCCTAATAAAACTAGAGTTCAAGATCTATGTGGTTAGTTAATTTGAAATACTTTGGAAATCTAAAGTGGCTGAAAATTTTAAAGTGGTTAGGAATAAAATCATGGACGGAAATCTGATTTTAATTGGAGTTGGGATCCAATTAGAACTTGAAATTTCCTAGGAATATTCTATTGGACTTCACATAGAATTGGAAGAGTATTGGAAGTAGGATCCTCTTAGGGGTAAGGGTCCATTATGCACCCTTGATTCATGATGATTGAGCAAGGGATGGATGACTGAGATTAGCCCTTATACCATCAACATCCCAATAAAACTAGAAACGCTAATTCATATATTTTGCTTTCTACCCCTCTAGAGCTCTATAATCAGAGGACATCCTATTTATTTGAAAGCATGTATGTTTTTTGTTATTCTCTCTCTAGGGCATCATGTGGAGGGCCTAAAGGCGCCTTCACAAGGCTTATAGACTAGAAAGAGAGGGGTAAGGAGAAGAAATAAAGGGGAGAAATGTGGAGGTAAGGCTATAGCATTCGTCATCTTTTCTCCTTGTTAAGAGAGGTTCAAGTAGAGAGAAGTAAAGGGCCCATATCGTCAAACTCCAAGATTATTTTCTTCATTCAAAAACAGAAAGGTATGTTCTCTTTTCATTGATACGTGCATTTGTGAAAGTTTCGAAAAGAGAAAGGAATAGTGTGTGTGAACTATGGCAGGTTTTGTGTGATTCCATCTCCTTGTGCAAGAGATCCAAGTAAAGAGGATGAAACCTTGCAACCTAAAACTCCTAGGCTCTGTAACTGATGTAGAATTGATGGAAATAGTAAAATCAGCAAGAAATCAAACCAAACACTAGCAATAACTAGGAGAAACCTAGGGTTTCTTCTTCATCCCAAGCTAGGGTTCCAAAAGCCTAAGCATTTCCAAAAGCCTAAGCATTTCATGATGATTGAGGTTCCAAAAGCCCCAAACACCTCTTATATATTAGAATTTAAGGTTCAAATACTCTAATCGCTCAAACAATAAATAAAATGGCCTAAAAAGTCCCAACTTAAAAACAAATTTCGTAATGACACTGTTACCCCTAATATAAAAAATATTCATACACAATCTTAGTACTTTTCTAAACAATTCCTAAAAATCCTATAAATAAATAAATAAATAACCTAGAATCCCTTAAGAACTTAGAAACCCTAAATAAACCCTAAAAAATATTAAAATAATATAAAAATACTTCTATAAACAGTACCCATGAACAATGCTTGTGATTAGTACTCATGCATAATAACTCATGAACATTTTAAAAATAAATTAAATAAATATTAAAAATGGGAATAATTTTATAAATTAAATAACTATTAAAAATGGGAATAATTTTCTCCTACAAAAATCTCCTCTAGTTGGAGAAAACTCGTCCTTGACTTTTGAGGTGTGCTAAGATGAACTCAACATCAAAACCATATTGTTTAACCTTTTTCTTTGTTGACTAAAATAACATTCGTGGTAAGAAGAAATCCCAAAGAAACAGATCTTGGTACACATAAAATTGATACAAACTTATCAAATTCAGCTATCCTTGAACTTACGTTGAAAATTGCGTAGGTGACTTCAAACTCAATTTCCTAGCTATTAGAGGTTTTCTCATCATCGATTTCATTACTCACTGAAACCACGGCCATAATTTGTGGTTTATGAGTAGATCATGCTTCTTCTGTGCTACTCTGATTACAATGCCCCAAATCTCTTGAATGCTCCACCCCTTTGATATCCTTGAGATCTTCAAAGGCCATGATTTTGATCAATCCCTTTGCAGACTCCCCTCCATATTCTTCTCAAGCAAGATCTTCTTTCAAAACATCATTGTCATTTTGATTCTTATGATAGGTCGGATCTCCTAAGAGGTCTTGTCGTTCATCAAAGGATGTATCGAAAATTGGTGGCAAATCCCAATCTACAACCTGCTAATTTTGGATTCATGTGTTAAAATTAGGAATATCAATCCCCATGTCAAAAACCCTAGAGTGATGCCTCTCAATTCTAGGCATGTTGTCATTGACCTCATCACTTGACTTCGCACATGGAGCGCGACAGTGGAAAGGGTTGTATCGAGATCTTCTTGGGCTGAAAGATCACCATTTTGCTAATGATAGATACTCGCAAATTACTACCTTAGCTGCTGAACTTACTTTGTATAGTCCTCAATTTCTTCATCTCAGGGATCACAAACCCCCCTTCCACAGCCCCTTCACGCGGCCATTAGTTTGCCAAAATTCCAAACCCTAGGAAGAGAACCAACAAAATCTTATTGAAAAATTGAAATCAACAAAATTTAGGCTGATTTGGCAAACTTGGCCTAAAATCAGCAAATCTTAGACTTGGATATAGTTTCCTGGTTTTGTTGTTGAAGAAAACTTGAGCTCTGATGCCAAATTGAGGTAGAAAAACTGATGGCAACAGTAAAATCAGTAAGACATCAGGCCAAAAACTAGCAATAACTAGGAGAAACCTAGGGATTCCTCCTCACCTCAAGCTATGATTCCAAAAGCCTAATTTTTTCTTTCTTTCACCCCTCAAGGCCCCATGTACGTCTTATATATTACAATTTAAAGTTTAAAAATAAATTAAATGACCTAAAAAGTCCTAAACTTAAACATAAAATTTTTCATGACAATTTTACCCCTGATGAAAGAAAATATTTCATAAACACTTTAAATGCTTTTCTGAACAACTCCTAGAAATCCTAAAATAAAATAAAATAAATTAAAAAAATAAAAACCGAGAATCCCTTAAAAACCCAAGTTTTATATTATAATTTTGGCAATTGTAAGTAGAATTACCCTGCGGTTAATAGAAGACAAAAGAAAAATGTTTTGAACTTACATACCAGGAGTCCTACATAGACACACCTTTCAAATCTTACATAGCACAACTTCCATTTCCTTAAATATATATCCTGTTGCTCAAATCTATGCATCAAATGAGTAAAATGGAGAATGCTTCTCAGGATTTATTAATTAAAGTAGCAACTTGTTCAAACATTTTATGCACAAGAATTCAACAGAGAAAGTTATTGTTTGGCAGAATCTAGGAGCAGAAGAATTCAACAGCGAAAGTTATGGTTTGGTAGAATCTAGGGCTGATGTTACCACTACAAACTACTGATTTCACCTGCTTAAACACCTTCAAACCTTAAAATTGTTCAGGACTTGAGGGCATAGCATCAACACACTGAGTTGATTTATACATACATACATACATACATCTAATAGGACATGAGCATCCCATGATAAAAATATGATATCTCTCAACTCATAAAGAGTTTATCTCTAAATCCTTTTAAGTATTGAAATACACTCAAAAAATAGAAAATAGTGCTCAATTCCATCTCTAAATCACACCATTTAGTGGGTCTACGATTTAGTGACATTCACGTCAGAACACAATTTTCTCAGT
The DNA here is from genome assembly GCF_054954075.1 of Amborella trichopoda. Classification (NCBI taxonomy): domain Eukaryota; kingdom Viridiplantae; phylum Streptophyta; class Magnoliopsida; order Amborellales; family Amborellaceae; genus Amborella; species Amborella trichopoda. The sequence goes on from NC_142339.1 coordinate 31,725,695, forward strand.
AGAAAATCAGGTTGCGTACCTCTCAATAAAATATTTATTTCTCTCAATTCACAAAGGATTTCTTCTTAAAATCTTTTCTATTGAAAACTAGACTCAAAACCGAAGCATAAAATCATGGTGTGAATCCCAAATAAATATTTTTCTTAAGAGAAATAAATAAGTGACAAAATATATCACACTGCATAATTCCAAGATCAACACTATCTAGTAAAATTGTCCTCACTCTCTACCCTCATGGAGTTTCCCTTTCAAACCAATTTTGTTTGAAAGTAGACATAGTATGGTAACACATATGTATCCACAAGCCTCATATCACTCTGTTAAGTAGGCTTGATAAATATAGTAATTCATGTCTCAATGAAGAACACACCAAACTGCAGAAAATTCAGGATGACCTCGCTTCAATCCAAAAATTTTATTCCTTACTTCCCATGGATATTTTTCTCTCAAATAAATTTTATTAGAAACTAGACTCAGAATGAAAGTTTAAAAACTTAGTGTGGGCCATAAAACATTCTGCTAAGAATGGAAATAAAATCATGACGTCCAAGTCATTGAAATAGTTTTCGTTGCAGAAAATAGTACTTGTGCACCCTTCAATAAAATTGATCATATCTTTCAAACCACAAAGAATTTCTTGATGAAACTATTTTTGTTCGAAATTAGACTCAATTTGATGAGTTACAGTCAAAATTCAGCTAAAAATAAATTCATATGATTGGTGGAAACATTCACAGAACTCAATGGACAGTTCCTGGATTTTGCAGGTCAGAACTGACACCCTTCATTGATAAGTCCATAACTCTCAATTCCCCTAGGATCTCCCACTGAAATTTTGCAAGTAGATCCTACTCTAAAAAACACACAATATAACTGAGGTATGCAATAGAAAAATACCTCATTATCTTCTTCATATCACTGCTACAAAATAGCACAAAATATCCACTCTGCAGAGTGCCTTTTCGGTGTTTGAATATTCCAATAATTCTCAACCAAAGGTGTATTACTTGACCACAAAGGTCATTAGCTTTCTTATATCTCAATCCCAACTCAACAAAATAGTGAAATAAAAGAAATAGGGCATCAAGTTAATCTCGCTCTGATACCTATGAAAGGACTCGCGTGATCTAGCCAGAGTATATATTATTTTTTCTTCCTCGGTTATAACTTCATCGCATTGAGCTTTTCTTTCTTCCCTTGGCTGTTCCAAAACAACAAATCTTTTACAAAGCACTGATCCGTCCTGTATGAAGAAATGCCATGGAATATGCAATAAGGGTATTTTAAACAAAACATGACCCGGGATGTGGTTCCTTTACCTAAAGGAAAGAAGGCCATAAGATGCAGATGGGGGTAAGACGTTAAACTGCTCCAAAATGGTGCAACTAATAGATATAAAACAAGCTCGTGGCCAAAGGGCATTACCCAACATCATGGAGTCAATTACCACGAGAAATTTCCTCACGTTCCTTAGACGGGACCTATTCAGGTCTTCCTTTCAATTGCAGCAAATAAGAATTGGGAACCATTGCGATTGGATGTTAAAAATGCTTTCCTTCACGTTATCTCAAGGAAGAAGTCTACACGCAATTCCCACCGACTCCTGAACACAATGCGTCGCCAACTCCTACGTGTCACCTTAAAGAAGCCCTCTATGGCCTAAAACAATATCCTCCAGCATGGCTTGAGACACTTGGCCAAGCCATCATACATGTTGGATATACACAGTGCAGCTCAGATTATTCCATGTTTGTGAGAAGTAGAGGCAAGGGACTACAATTTTATTACTATATGTTGATTATACCATTGTCACTATGGATGATACTGACGAAATTAAAACGGGGTTCCATATCCTGATATGGGAGTGCTGATGTACTCTATAGGCATTGAGGTTGCACGATCAAAGAGAGGGAATTTTTTATCCCAATGGACAGGTGACCAAACTGATGAGTGCAGCAGTCTGGTCCTGTTAGACTAGTTCACCAATTCGACTGGTCAAATCAATAAAATAATTTCAAAATGGAAAAAATAAAAATATGAAAAATAAAGAAAAATTTTGAAAAAATAAGAAATTCCAAAAATTCAAATCTTCAAAAAAAATAGAAACAAAAATAACCCATCAAGCAATAAGTCAATACTCATTACCAATAACGAAAAAGAAAAATAAATAAAGAATCAAATTAAAATAAAAAAGAAAATGAAAACACAAATAAACAAAAAAGCTAATTTTTATAATGCATATAAGCTACCATGTAAGCATAAATGAACAGCATGAAACCCATTGAAGCAAATGCAATGCTTAAAATGATCACAAGAAAGAACTATTGCATTGTTTCGGGATACGAAAAATGGGGAAAAAAAATCGCTACTCCTATTTTTTTCAAATATGAATCAAAGAAATCAAAAGAAGGATGTCATAAACTTGCTTGAGGCTTAAAATAGAGGGATTGATAGCTAAATCCACCTTCAAAGTTGTCACTTTTTCTCCAACAAATGGGGGGACTTTTGGGTTGGGGAGTATATGGATCAAATAATCGAGTGTATCAAAAAAGATTTTAAAGAACGTCTTGGCAAACTAATACAAGTACTACAGGTTCTACACAACAGATTGTAACATGGGGAACAAGAATATGAAGGGATTAAAAATCAAGAACTAACCACCAATTCAAGTATGGTCACACAGTACAGCATGCTCTAGAAGTTAATCTGGTTCTAAGGCATGAAAAAAAAAGTGGTGGAAACCGCAGGAGATTTTGGCATCGCAGTAGATTTTCCAGACACATCATAACTTAGTTGGATTAAGTCGAACAATCAAAAGTTTGAGAGGAAAAGGGTGAAAATTTCTAGTTGAAACAGAGCCAACAATGAAAGAAAAATTTGAATTCCTCGAGCTCAATGACGAGCTTCTCCCAACACCAGGATAATGAGGCAGTGGATTTCAAATTATTTTTATTTTACTATTTTGTAGACACAAAAACTAGGTTTCAGAATTATCGAGGGTTTTAGTTCTCCTTAAAGGAATTTTTCACTTTTTTCTATGGCAGAGAATTGATGGCTATTGTTGGAAGTTAAATGTTAAATAGATGAAGGGCTAGGATTTATTGTGATTAGGATTTCTTAGGGAGCAAGTTAGGTTTTAGGTTTTTCTTCTATAAATACCTAAGTGTTACACACAAATAAAGGAGAAGAATTTATTTTGGTTCTTGTGAAAAGATCTTTTTGGGATGTACTCCCCCGTAGACTTGGAAAGAGGGTATATTCTCTCATCCTTTTAATTTTATTTTTTATTTCTCTAGTTTGTCCACTATTTTTTTTCTCCCTTCTCCCTACATCAAAGAGCGAGAGAGAGAGAGTGGGTGGCCAAAGCAGCTCTCTTGCTCTATCTAAGAACCACCTCTTTTAACATCCTAAATATAATAAAAGACCAAACACCTTTAAATTATTTGAGAAGGACAGAAACACAAAAATGACAATTTTGGACTTAAAATTTGAAAAAATAAGGGATTTTTTATCCCTTTTTTTTTCCCTAAGTTGGACTGACTTGTTCTGTGATTGCCCAGTGGACCCATCAGTCCACCAATCCATCAGCGAATGTATGGACCTACAAGTCTAGGGAATTAGATCATACATGACAGACTACTGGTTCTCCAGTTTCCAATTTGAGCCGACCTGTCCAGTCTGGTCTGAAGATTGTTGCCTTAGACATCCTTAGGGAAACAAGTTGGTTGCTTGTCCCATAGATCCAATGAACCCCAATTTCAAACTAGAACTCAATTCTAGTACTTTTATGGGGATGTTAGAGAACACTAGTCATTGGTGGATTGCTTTTACTGGTAGCATAGTGAGCCAATACATGCATGCTTCACACACCAGCCATTTTGAGACAATCAATATTATCTTGTGATACTTAAAATCATCTCCGGGGAAGGGAGTACATATGTACCAATGCCCAAATAGGCCTATGCGGATATAATGATGCAAATTGAGTAAAAATCCTCTCAATAGGCAATAGACCAGTGGTGGTTACACTTCTCTTGGCAGCAAATCTCGTTACATGGCTAAGCGACAAACAAGATATTGCAGCTCACTCTAGAGCAGAAGAATATTGCAATGTGGCATTAACTTCATGTAAGTTGGTGTGGTTAAAAGCGCTTCTTAAAGATATGGGTTTTCCTCGGTCTATCACACTCTACTCTGAAAATCAGGCTGTCATCTACATGACAACTAACCCAATATCTCACGAGCACACCAAACACATGAAGTCAATCGTCACTGCATGTGTGACAAAGTAACTGGAAAGATTATCTCTATCCTTTTGTGAGAACCTTTGAACAACTTGCAAACATTTTTTCAAAGGAGTGGTGCAAGAACGGTTGCAAGAACTTTTAGCAAGTTGGGCGTTCATGACATTCATGCACCAACATGAGGGGGAGTACGGACAGATGTGACACATAAGGCAACATCAGTCTATTATGTATAATCAAATCTTCAAAAATTGCCAAATTGCCTAGGCGGATCACCTAGGCACCCTCCTAGGCGGCACCCCAAGGCAGGGAGGCTGATGGCGGAAAAATGCCCTTGGCCCAGAACACTTTTGTCATTTTCCCCCTTAAATAGCATCATGTGCATCCTAAAGAGAGAAAAGCTCTAAAGAAACTTGGGATATGAGATTTTTCACAAGATTGAAAAAATTCAACCTTTTCGATTTCTTTCAAAAACAAAAGAAATACTTCAAGATAAAGTTTTAGAGCTTGGAGTGGTCGCATAAGAGGACCTTTCATGACCAAAGATCACCGGTTTGGGCCAATATCTGTTTCAATTAGGGATTGGTTTTTTTTTATATAATGTATTATGATTTGAATCATTTGCATTCTTTTACTTCTTTTTTTTTTTCTTTTATGATATTTCTACATGTTTATAGTTCAAAGCTTGAAATGCATCATGAACATTTCCCAATTTGGACCTATATCGAATTCATTACAAAGAGCTTAGTGCAATACAAAATTTAATTAAGGTTTGACATTTACGGATTTGGGCTTATACTTTGTGAATAGTTTGAAACTTTGAATTAAATTGATATTTCGTGAATATTTAGATTGCAAAACCAAATCTTATGGAAATTAGGTTATGTGAAATTATGTGATTAATTTTTTTAAATTGAGATCATATTATGTAACTTTGTTTTGGATTCTAGTTTCCACATATTTTAGTGGTCTTTTCCAGTTTGTTTTGTTTACTTCATACTCTACATTTAAAACTTGAATTTTTTTCAAGGCTTTTTCTTAGTACTTTCATCCCATGTATTTTTCAGATTAGTTGATTAGGTGATACTCTGTAAATTGTTAACTCTGTGAGTCGCATTATAAGTCATGAGTTGTGACAATGTCTTCAACTGGATCAAGTAAGCAAAGTGATCCGGGTTGTAAGTACAGATCCTGTCCAAATCCCATCAACAAGAACAAGGCGGCTGATAAATTGTGCAAGAAATCATATGATACTGGTACTAATATATTAAAGAAACATTTAGCCGGCATTAGAAAGGATGCGGCCCCATGCACCCAAGTCTTAGCTGAGGTTAGGAGAGAGATGTCAAAGCACTGAGAGGGGTTTAAAAGCAAAAAAGAGGAGAGGAGGAAAAGAAATGAAGAAATTATCATAAGTATTGATATTTTTGGAGTTCAGGAAGACGAAGGGGACATACATGCCGAGGTTGGATCTTCTAGTAGGTCAACGAGGTCCAAGATGAGGGCCTATGGATTCTTACGTATGTACCAATGCTCAAATAGGCCTATGTGCATATAATGATGCAAATTGGTTAAAATCATCTCAGTAGGCAATAGATCAGTGGCGGTTACACTTCTCTTGGCAGCAAATCTCGTTACATGGCATAGCGAAAAACAAGATATTGCAGCTCACTCTAGAACAGAAGAAGAATATCGCGATGTGGCATTAACATCATGTGAGTTGGTGTGGTTAAAAGCACTTCTTAAAGATATGGGTTTTCCTCTTCAAGGGTGTATCCCACTCTACTCTGAAAATCAGGCTGTCATCTACAAAGCAACTAACCCAATGTCTCACGAGCACACCAAACACATGAAGTCAATCGTCACTGCATGTGTGACAAAGTAACTGGAAAGATTATCTCTACTCCTTTTGTGAGAATCTTTGAACAACTTGCAAACATTTTTCAAAGGAGTGCTGTAACTTTTAGCAAGTTGGGCGTTCGTGACATTCATGCACCAACGTGAGGAGGAGTATGGACAGATGTGACCCATAAGGCCATATCAGTCTATTATGTATAATCAAATATTCAAAAATTGCCAAATCGCCTAGGTGGGTCACCTATGCGCCCTCCTAGGTGGCACCCCAGGACAGGGAGGCTGATGGCAGTAAAATGTCCTTGGCTGGGGACACTTTTGTCATTTTCCCCTTTAAATAGGGCCCCTCATGTGCATCCTAAACAGAGAAAAACTCTAAAGAAACTTGGGATATGAGATTTTTCACAAGATCGAAAAATTCAACCTTATCGTTCTTGCAAAAAACAAAAGAAATACTTCAAGATAAAGGTTTTAGAGCTTGGAGTAGTCGCATAATAGGACCTTTTATGACTGAAGATCACCGGTTTGAGCTGTTATCGGTTTCATCTTGAAAAGGATAGTGCATTACAATATTTGAATTAGGGATTGGTTTTTTTTGGTATAATATATTATGATTTGAATCACTTGATATTCTTTTTATTTTTATTTTTTTCTTTTATGATATGTTTACATGTTTATAGTTCAAAGCTTGAAATGTTTCATGAACATTTCCCAATTTGAATTAAGGTTTGACATTTATGGGTTTGGGCTTATATTTTGTGAATAGTTTGAAACTTGGAATTAAATTTGATATTTTGTGAATATTTAGATTACAAAACCAAATCTTATGGAAAGTAGGTTATGTGAAATTATGTGATTATTTTTTTAAATGGAGATCATATTATGTAATTTTGTTTTGGATTCTAGTTTCCACATATTTTTAGTGGTCTTCTCTAGTTTGTTTTGTTTACTTCATACTCTACAAATTAAACTTGAACTTTTTTCAAGGTTTTTTCTTAGAACTATCATCACGTGTATTTCTCAGATTCGTTGATTAGGTGATACTCTATAAATTGTTGTGACTCTGTGGGTTGCATTATAAGTCGTGGGTCGTGACAATGTCTTCAACTGGATCAAGTAAGCAAAGTGATCCGGGTTGTAAGTACAGATCCAGTCCCCCATCAACAAGAATAAGGTGAGTATAAATTTTGCAAGAAATCATATGATATCGGTACTAATATATTAGAGAAACATTTAGCCGGCAATAGAAAGGATGCAGCCCCATGCACCCAAGTGTTAGCTGAGGTTAGGAGAGAGATGTCAAAGCACTTAGAGAGGGTTAAAAGCCAAAAAGAGGAGATGAAGAAAAGTCATGAAGAAATTGTCAAAAGTATTGATATTTTTGGAATTCAGGAAGAGGAAGAGGACATACATGCCGATGTTGGATCTTCTAGTAGGCCAACGGGGTCCAAGATGAGGGCTTATGGATTCTTACTCCCAACCCCCACATCCTGAAATTTTACCACTCAAAAGGGGCCAAACACGTTTAGAGAGCCACCTAAAAACAGAGGACAAAATAAGGGAGCACAATACATAGCCAGATGGTTCTACAAAGCACTATTTCTTTTAATGTTGCTATCTTGAAATGCCTTCAGACTATGTTGCAACCAGTGGGTCAGTTTGCGCTCCAACTGCTTATGAGCTTTAGAAGCCATTGCTTAAAAAATAAGTCGAGTATACTAATCACTACTTGCAGACCCACAGGGACACTTGGGGGATATACGGTTCCACTATTATGACTTATGCAATGTTCAAAAAAGCGCAGGCAGGCGCCTAAGGCGGCCAGTCACTCGCCCAGGAATAGGGGACCCTCACCAAAAACAGACACCCACCCCAAAAAATAAATAAATAAAAAAGAAACTCGATATAAGTTTTAAATGAAGATATAAGATGTTAGTTTTACTGACAACCTAGTCCCAAGAAACAACGAATATATGATGTCAAACTGAAAAAAATAATCATATATAACTTTACATAAGAATTAAGATATAACATAATTATTAATTTACCAAATACAGTAAAACAAAAATAATAGAATATCAAAACATGACACATTGTACAAACAAGGAATTAAGCTTTCATAAAAGAATTCGATATATGCCCAATTATATCGTCCAAATGAGGAAAATTCAATTAATCAAAAAAATTGAATCTTTCAACTACAAACATGTAAATATATCATAAAAGAAAATAAAAAGCAAAAGAAATAAACAAATGATTGATAAAATACATTATAAAAAAAAAAAAAAAATCAAAACACTTATTCAAATATGATAATGCTTAAAAAATATCAAAATCAAATCGATGTTGGCACCTCATCTATTGGGTCTCCAAACGTCCTCGAATACTAGAAGCTCCAAAAACACCCATGAAATCGAAATCGAAATCGAAAATTTATCGATCTTTCAATAAATTACATATTCGAGGTTTTTAGGAAATTTTAATCTCTCTAAGAGCCACATATTAGCTTGTGGGGGTTTAGAATACCCCCCAGAACCCTTTTCCCCCCCCCTTGTTTTTTTTTTTGGGGGGGGGGGGGGGGGGGGGGGGAGAGGATTGCTAGTTTTGACCCTAGCCGAGGGCATTTTTCTGCCCTCAGCAATCTGCATCGAAGCGGACGCCTTGACTGTAGTGCCTAGAGGCAGCCACCAAGGTGCCCCGCCTAGGCGTTTTAACAATTTGGCCGCACTAGGCGGCTGGGCAGCCGAATTTTCAAACATTGGACTGGTGATTAGAGTGATAAGAGAAATCAAGCATTATGAATTTGATGGTGAATTATCCATTAAGGATAATGTTCTTACAGTCTATCGATGCTTCTGACAAGTCCCATGTGCAGTCTTCATTTTTTATCTAGTGGACAAGCACATAGGGGGATAAAGTAGTCCAAGTACTAACATATATGTACTCAGCCAATATGGCGGCCGTTAGGTTATTAATTGAGAAGAGGTTGTGTAGTTCTTTATCACTTTGTGCAGCACATTGCATAAATCTCATGCTTGAGGCGATTGGCAAGAGGAAGTCGATGAAGACAATCATAAAAAAAGTGTAGACCATCACAGTCTATATATATTAGTCACGCTTACGTAAGAGCATGAAGTTTTATACTATTTCTATGCTTTGTTGTTACTTATTTTGATCCTTTTGGATACAGATATGTTGTATCATTATGTAATGTCGTTGCAAGTATGTAACTTTGAGAAATTCATGTTGGCCGGGTCTTAGCCATGATGAGGAAGTTCACTGGGGGTAGAGACTTGGCGAGACCTAGGGTGACTAGATTTGCCAGCTCCTACTTGCCCTTGCAATCTTTGGATGAGAAAAAGGAAAACTTGAGTTTAATGTTTGTATATGAGGATTGGACCAATTCCAAGTAGGCCAAGAAATTAGATGGGAACATAGTTATGGAGATTGTCTTGGACTCATGATTTTGGAATAGGGTTCCGTAATGCTTATATGTTTTTTGGGCATTAATAAAGGTACCCAAGATGGTTGATGCTAAGAAGTAACCTGAGATGGGTCACATTTATAAAGCTATGGAGGATGCTAAGGAAGAAATTAAGAAATGTTTTGAGAATGATGAAGCTAAGTATGGAGAACACTTGAGGATTATAAAAGATAAATGGAACTACCAACTTAAAAGGCCTTTGCACTTAGCAGGGTACTTCCCTAGCCCTACTCATTGCTATACTGATCATGAGGTACATAGCAAGACTGATTTCATGGAACCTTTCAATCACTGCAATATCAAACTCAACCCTAATCATGAAGTCCAAGACAAGGTCACAATGGAGTTAGACAACTATAGGCTCTCTACCGGGTCTCTTGTAAAGGAGTTGGCAATAAGGCAGAGGACCAAGATCTCTCCAAGTGACTTTAGAACTTCTTCATTTTTATTTCATGATTTGAATCATTTGAGTATTAAATTTCAATTATATAGATAACTCATGTACTACATTTACATTTATGTGAAATAGCTTCATTGTGGAGTACCTGTGGGGGAAGCATCCCGAATTTGCAGCAAATGGCCTGGGGTATATTGAATCAAACTTGTCGCGCGTCTTGATGTGGTAATATTACTTACATAGTAACTATAGTACTTACTTAGTTTATTAGCCTAACCTACGTTATGCTTTTCTAAATTTTAATTGTTCATTCAAAATTTATCTAATAGGTCCATACAAAGAAGAGGAATAAAAGCAACAGAATGAAACACAATGAGAGGGAGGGTATTGAAGTTGATGATATGGTCGATACTTGCGAGTGGATGGTTGATGTTAGGGAAGATGAGGTCTTCCCTAGAGAGGGCGCTTGACCTAGGCCAGGTTCGTGAGGCTGTTGGGACACCATTAAGCTCTATGCTGACCACTCAATCTCAATCTCAAAGCCAAAGGAAGGGACTGAGGAAGGTAAAGGAGAAGGGGAGGAAATTGGTGGGATTGAGAGAGGAGGATGAAAAGGATGAAGCAAATTCAGATGAGACATGGGATGATGGTCAATATGTTGAGGAAGGGGATGACTCTGATGAAACAAATTCAGATGAGACATGGGATGATGGTCAATATGTTGAGGAAGGGGATGACTCTGATGATGATGGCATGGCCTTATCATCAAATTCTAAGCACGGTGGTGATGACAGTCATTTTAAGTTATTTGCGGTGTTGATAAGTCTCTGTATTATCTATTTCTTTATTTTCAGGGGCTTTGGGCCTTTAAAACTGCCCTAAGAACTCCCTAAGAGGCCTAAACCCTTGCCCTAAGAACTCTGGGCCTTCAAAACTGCCCTAAGAACTCCCTTAGGGGCCTAAACCGTTGTTTTTATGTGTTCTTTTTTGGGGGGGGGGTGGTTGCGGTTATCTGTCCTTGTTCCTCGGTGCCCACATCTGACTTGTAAATGCTGTGTATGTTTTTGTGTTATGCTTATGTTATATTTATCTACAGCTCATATAAGGACTTAAGTCTACAATGTAGGAAATCCATGTGCAGCTTTTATAAAATGCTACAAATATGAAATATATGAAAGGGTGTTAGAACAGTAGTTTAATTTCGCATTGTTTCTCTCCTTCGACATCCTTGTGTCCAGCACAAATGCAATTTCTCATTAAGCAGTAGGCCTTGTATTCTTGGGAACATGGAGAGAGCACCACAACCATGTTTTAAAGAAAACAAACAGGAGGATGATGTGCAGCATTTGGGAAACAAATAGGGAACTGGTTTTGGGCAAGTTTATTTGACATTAGAACCAAATCATAGTTGTCGGGTGCGGGTGTATTCCCAGGAGCCGGAGCTGGATCGGGTCTGCATAACAGTGGATTGCTGGAAGCTCCTTGTGGGTTGGATCATCGTCCATACAATCCTATATCAAGGGAGTAGGATCCTTGTCATAGGGAAGCACGATTCCATGAGGAAGGAATCGTAGTAGTAAGTTTTAAGGGATCGCGAATGATGCATGGGTTCACAATACCATCAGGCACAAACTTGAATCAATGCATATGAACCAGTGTTGAATAGAGAAAACATCATATGTACTGAATCATACACTTGAGAACTGCGGTTTCAAACCCATTGGGAACGAGGATCACAATATAGGGATCTGTATTCCATCCAAGATCCCTAGCTGGAATCGTGGGATTCCAGAGCACATCCGTGTCCTTTCCTACAAATGGAGCAGAATGCTGAAACAGGATTTGTGTAGTCGAGCCCCAATAGTTGGGATAAGGCTCGGATGATGATGATGATTTGATAGTACAACAAGAGTTCAAGGGGATTGGGTTGCAGTCATTTTGAAAGATGAGAGGATGGTCGACTCTATCTAATATAGAATTCAAGCACCACATATGAGTTGGTGCAGCTGAAAGGGAACTTGGTATCTGAGATAATTCACCTGTGGAAATGTTTTGTGAAAATCAGGAATTCATTCATACAGCATCAAGTCCAATGTTTCATGAAAGGACAAAACATAGTTTGTCGGATTGTAATTTCATAAGGGGGAAGATGAAATCTAAAATAATTCATACCCCTAATATGAAGGCAATTTGGACTCACCCACTTGTGTCGCATTTTGTTTATAAAGAAGACACATAGATGACTAAAATTGGAGAGTGCATATAATTTACATTTTCTTAAGTGGCTTAATCAGATAGACCCTATTCAAACCATAACAAGTCCAAGCCCACCACCAATCAATCATTTTTTTCATTGAAATTCACAATCAGATTATTCCTCTCACGTTTGAACTAAGAGGATCCAACAGCAAATGTCACTGAAAAAAATGATTGTACAACACTAGCCACTTAGCCTTTGACTTTCAATAGTCTTGGTCCTATCCAGCGCCCCTCATTTTTCGAGATAGAACTAATTATCCCAAGAAAGTTCACTTCCTCAAGAAAATAATAATAATAATCCTAAAAGCAGTCCAGAAGTTGGGCCAGTTATAAAACCTAATAGCAATTCTAATCCAGTAACTTTCATTAAAAGAGAGAAGTATTTTGTGTCTAAACAAGACTACTGACGGAAAAAAATACGAGTTGTACATGCGAATAGGGGTTTCTCCAAAGTGGTACGGCTGAATTGTACTTGTTTAACACTTCGATATTTTTCTATGTATACTCTTCATGTAAAGGTAAGAAGGGGTTGTGCGTGCGTCCAGTCATGAATTATTTTAGAGTTCATGATTAGCTTAGGGAAAATTAATAAGGAAGAAATTGATTTCTTTTATAGCCTGTACTGATTTTACGTTTTGCACATATTCATAAATGTCATATCGTACAGTTAGTTTCGAAACAAGTGTTAGCCCTAAGTCTAACAAGCTGATCAGTTCCAGTTGCATAAAGGACATGGTGTATTCCAACATCAAGGTACTTAGTGAGTGGCAATGGAGGCATTAGCAGGCTCTTAGATGAGGGAATTCAAAATATCAAATTTTATGAGAGCATGCAATATGTTTTCTTCCAAAACTTATGGACCAAGTGTTTCAACCTTCAAGCCCAATTTTATTTTGAGGCACATCTATTAGAGATACCTATGCCCCAAAAGAAAATAAATAATTAGACAATTCCAATTAGAAAATCAAATGCCTAAATATTTAATATGCTGATTATGCACTTGTTTTTAACTTTCTAAGGACCATGTCCACTTGCTGACACAAATGGAAAGGGTTTCTAATCTTATCAGACATGATTGAAGAAAATATAGCAGACCTAACAAATGCGAGGAATTCAATGTTAGGGACCACAAATATAGGAAAACAGAAAACTTATAATATTGTAAAGGAAGAGCAACAAAAACAGATAAATTTATAGGAAAACATTGAGCATATGAAAACTGTGTAAACATTGTTCATGGGTCAAGATAACCATATCCAGAATTAAGATATTCAATAGGAGCAAATTCACAAAACAATATGCTACAATAGACTACAATAGACTCACTGATCAATTCAACAGAAATAAGTATGTTGAGAAATACCACCTGCTAAAAATTGATCCATTATGAAGTATAAGAAATAAAATATGTAAAGACTTAATCTATCAACATGTAGTTTCGAAGAATATCTTGACAAATTAAATTATATACAAGAAACAGATAATCAAGCTGCACAAATTTCAAGCACTGTCTCATTGCTTCACTGCTCGATTGTGCATGAGTCATGAGTGCAATGTCCATGCGAATATGAATTGTTTGATTAATCATGTTACAATAAAAGTAATATCAGCTTATACGGTACAATTGCATTGAATTAGCCCTTCAACATAATAGAAATTTCAGTAATAACCAGACTCATCTAAGTTAACTCACCAGTGTCTGTTCAACCTCTTCTGCATTCTCCTTTCCAAACATTTGCTCGACAAATGACAAAGCAAACTCAATGGCTGTTCCAGGACCGCGGCTCGTTGTAACTTCTCCTGCCACTTGAACATTCGATGTAACTGCCCAAAAGGTAGGAAGCTTGTGCATAAAGGCTGGATGGCAAGTCATCTTCCCAAAGAATAAGACAACTGCATTAGGAAGGAAGCCAAACAACTTGGACTTGGTTTTGACATATAAAGCAAATAATGCAACCACATTGTGCTAATAAAGCAGTTGAGATCTTTTGAGAGCTCATAAAGCAGCACAAAATATGAACAAACAGAACCTTCTCAAGCACGCACAGAAATGTATACAGTATGTGTGTGTCAAAGAGAGATAGATAGAGAGAGTAAAGATATAAAAGACTGTCGTATCATGATCCAAATATAAGCATTAAATTTCTGGGGTACTTCCATATTTAAATAATGGACAAGATCTAGAAATTTGGCTTTAGAATTAGATGTAAATTATGATATATTTGTTTTGAATTATGATATTTAATACTACAGCTGACCATTATCAGAAAAAAAAAGGCACCTGCTTTCTCTTGAGTAGGCCCCAAGGTTCCAGAACAACAGCTGGTGCAGCACAGATGGCACCATATAATCGCTTTTCATCTGCTTGCTTGCTTGTTATCTTTTGTAGAATGTTGCAGTCTCTCAGCCGCACAGAGCCTGGCATGCCACCCTAAAAATAACGGCATTCATATAACTTCAGATTACTGGCTAACGCATAAATACAAAATCCACAAGGAAACGAATCTCTAAAAAAACTTTCCAATTTTCCCACCATATCAGAGACAATGATTTTAACTAACTTTTATGGGCTTTTGTAAGAATTGCCCATGCAAGACGCAGACCAGTCCGAATGAATTCAACTTTGGGGCCAAAAGAAAAATGAGAGAATTGAATGAGTATTCTAATCTCTTTCATAGTCAGCAAGTCGCTGTTAAAAACACGATTTTTTCGAAAAACACGGCATTCTCTGTAATAGCATTTTAAACTGCATTTTCAAAAGATTGGTAAAAATACACGATTGATGATAGTGTTGATGTGCCCGTCCGATTTATCCAATGCCTATAAAATAGGGAGGAGTTCTTCTCGAAAGGGGATCTGGGCTTCATGCACCAGTTCCTTCCCCAATCTGCATTTTGAACAAAAAAAGAATGAGAGAGAAGGTGAACTATGAGCTTGACCTAAATATTGTGGAACAGAGAAGGAATTCTAGAATGCCCCATGTCATTGATACTAAAAGCAAGGTAAAGCAAGTTGAGGACCCGAACGAAGAAATTTTCACAAAACCATTTAAAACGGGCCCTATTGAATTTATGAAAAATCGGTCCAAGAAAACGATTCCTTTTTTGCCTGTGTACGTTTTGTTTGTTTTGAACGATGAATACCTTTTTCCTATTTTATGTAATTTCTATTTTCACACTTTCTATAAAATGTATTATTTTCAAAACAAAAATATTCCCTAAAAAAGTATATTTTATCCCAAACACCCCAAGTACGGGGTTACTGTATTGTTAGGGTTTATTATCTCATTAGGGTTTATGCTCAAGTCGTGTTCTTAAAAGCCATAGTTGCGTATTAAAGGTATAATTCTTTTTATTTATTTATTTTTTTAACTTAAACGTATAGATGCATATTTGACTAAGTATTGTGGAAAATCATTGTGTAAAGGAAAAATTTCTTGAATTAAAAATTTTATTTTATTTTTTATTTAGATTGGGATGAAATATGGTTTATTTGTGATTTTTTTAATCAAATTTTGATTTGGCAATCTCAAGACAATTTTATCTCCCAAATCCAAGTTTTCCAGTCATGAATTAGGTTTGGGGATTGACCCCTAATTTTGGTTTTCATGTAGGCTTTGTTTTAGGGATTTGAGATTTTGCATAAATTGCTATAATCTGGATGATCTTTGAGCCCTAATTTGGATGAGTTTTTTTGGTGGAATTTTGTCAACATTGGATGAAAAATTTGGCCAAATTTTGGGGATTTTGATACAATGGTTTTTATGCTTTTTTACTTTAATTTGTGAGGTGAAATTGTCCTAAGATTGCCAAATCTCTTCCAAGTTTCAACCATGCTTATGCCATGAACAATCTATTTCCATAATAACTATTAATCTAGGTTATTTTAAGCTTTTGTTTTAGGGATTTGAGATTTTGTATTGATTGTGATAATCTGAATGGTCTTTGAGCCCCAATCTGCGAGTTATTTGAGCCCTAAGTTGGATGAGGTTTTTTTGGTGAAATTTTGTCAACTTTGGATGAAAAATCTGGCCAAAATTTGGGGATTTTGATTCAATGGTTTTTATGCTTTTTTATTATAATTTCAAGCATTCATCTTTCAACCAACAAATCACCACGTTAGATCTCATAAGATATTCTCAAAAACATAATGGGGGTGGCGTGCTACCCCTTGCTCCATTAGGTGGTGTAACTTGCTTCACACTTAAGCTTAGGTGCAGTCATTATCAAGGGGGTACATTACATCACCTTATGTCATGGTGTGTCCCCCTTATCCTCTTCAAATCAATCAAATGCTCCTACTTCAAATATCTAAGATGTAAACAAATAGGAGTTTAAATCAATTTATGAAAATGTGAAATCTCTACACTTCCACATGTGAACACACATGCCACCACATGTCCTTCACACGTGCCATAAAACACATTGCTCTTATTAATGTTATGTGGCATATCCAAACAAGGGTCCCATGCCTAGGTTTAGGGTTTCCATGTCATGCCCATTGGTCAATGACGTGGCTGCCCCATGGGATGTACGTATGGCACACATTGGCCATTTGTGTACCAAACGCCATATGTGCGGACATCCTTAATTGAAATCAGTATACAAAATTTTATCAAAGCACTTTTCCTTTGAAATAAAATTCCCAAAAAATCATAAAAATTTATAATAAATTATTTTCTAGCATTTCTTATCAAAACATCATGGTCTTGCACTTCTCATAAATCCGATGTGGAAAAACACGGTTCCCCAGGAGGTCGGGTTGTATGGTACTCCACTGGGCTAGACCCGGAAACGCAATCCAATTTCTTAGCCAACCCAACAGGCCCCTATGCGTCATTAACTTCAGTCCTGACATTAATGGACCTATCAAAGTTAACCGATAGTTTAATGCACTCCAAGGTTGTTCAAGGAATTACAAGTGCCCCCAAGGGCATGCACTCTTGCAGATGCGGGGGTCCTCTCTCAACACACATGTTGATAGGTGGATCTTACCTCATCAGAATTACTTCCCAAAATGCAACTGTATGTGCACACGATGTGAACAAGCTACATATGTTAGGGTTTTAGGGGCTTATATCCTCTTACGCCCAGTTATGCTCACACAAGGCTTATACACAACATATTTGAAACAAACCGGGGTCCACTAATCGCCAAGCCCTGGCTCACACGCCATGAGGCGAAACCAGTATACCGAACCTGACTTGAGGAAAAACCCCAAAACTTCTTAGTTCATAATATGCTCCAAGAACCTCGCCTCAATCAAAATGGGTTATTTTGTCCTACTCAGATCTCAATACGTAAAAGACTCTGATAGCCACTATGTTCCTGGTCACTCCCACTATGACTCTGAACAGTGTTGGCATAGCATATAAGGCCCTGAAAGGCCATATATCCAACATATATTCTATATTTTTTATTTTATTAAAAAATAGGAAAGAAGAAACAATGGTTAGGTCAATAGATCCTTTCTACGATTATTGAAATGAAAGAGGAAATAAATTGTATTGCAAATTGTGTGGTGAAGGTTTTCTGCAGGGATAACAAGATTCAAATATCACTTGTCAAGAGAACAATGGAATGATATAAAATCTTGCCCTCAAGTACTTGATAATGTACAAGCATGGGGTGTATGTGCAACACATGAGGTATCTCCTAAGCCCCAAAGAAGAAGAGAAAAATTACATCATATGCTCAAAATGTTGATCAAAGTTCGATAGGCTTAAGTAATTATGATGCATCACTTGGTATCTCTACTACTAGTTCTCGTTTGCAACAAAGTTCTTTACTATCATCATTTAACAAAAAGATGCCTTTTGTTGATATAGAAGTTGCTTGTGCATTTATCATAAATAAAATTGCATTTATCAATGCACGATCATTTGTTAATATGATAAATGCATGTTTGAATTTTGGTGTTGGTTACACATTGTCAAGTTACTCATCTCTTTACACTAAATTGATACAAGAACTAAAGACAAAAGTTGATGCATATATAACTCCAATAAAGGAGTCATGGATTCAATCAGGACACACTTTGATGTCAAATCTATGGTCAGATATCAAAAATCGGTCATTCCTTAATGTTGTTGCTTATTGTCAAAGGGGTCAATTTTTATAAATGTATTTGAGGTATCTAAATATAGAAAAACTAGATTATTTCTTGAAAATATGTTTCTTAAAGTCATGGAGGAGTTAGGGCCATAAAATATTGTTCAACTTGATACTGACAATTGATCAAATTATGTACTTGTTGGTAATCTAATAGCATCGAAACTCCCTCATATTCATAACACATAGCGTGCTGCTGCCCATGGGTTAGATTTGCTTTTAGAAGACATTGATAAGGATGTCACTTGGGTAAAAGATATCATTAAGGATGTTAAGTTGATAGTGGATTTTTTGTATCGACATACCATTGTTTTAGATTTAATGAGAAAGCACACAAATAGAAGAGAATTGAAAAGGTATGGTAAAACTAGATTTGCCACGAACTTCTTTATGATTCAATCTATATTGCAAGCAGAATAGGGTTTGAGATTAATGGTTGAATCATTTGAGTGGAGAGCTATGAGTTAGAGCAAGAGTAAAATTGGGACAAATTCACATAATTAATTCAAAGCTCCAAATTTTGGAATGATGAGATAAATACAATCACCACATTAGAGCCTCTTATCAAGGTGTGTCATTTCGTTGATAGTGAAGGGTCAACCATTGGATACTATATGAGGCAATACAAAGGGCAAGGGAAGCACTAAAGAGGAATTGTAATGGCAATGAATCTAGATATCTTGAATTATTGAAGATTTTTGAAAATAAGTGAAAGGAAAATATAATTCACCACATTCATGTTACTGTCGCATTTCTTAATCCATCTTTAATGTGCGGTACATTTGTTAAACTTGATAATCCTAAAATGAAGGCTCGCATTACCTTGATTTCATATACAATGATCCAGACAGAGCACAAAAATATATTTTTCTCAAAGTTGTAAAAGACTTGAAGCACCTTACGCAGGATTTAAATGTATTTAATGCAATTACAATGGGATTATTGTCAAAAGCTCATCCTCGTAAGTATCTTCTTGTATTATTATTTTTTACTATTTTAAAAAATAAATTTCACTTCACTTTTAATTGTATCTTGAATATGTGGCTAAAAAATTTCTAATTATGTGGGAGTTTGGTGAGAAATATGTGGAGAAAGCATTATACTAGATCGAATGGTTGCTATTCGGATTTTGAGATAACCTTGTAGCTCCTTAGCATGCGAAAGATATCAAAGTGCTTTTGAGACAACATAAACCAAAAAAAAGAATAAATTGATACCAATTATGTTAACCGACTTGGTTTACATAACAATGAACTTGAAGATGATGATTGTATGAAAAGTGTGATTGTAAAGATATTCTTCTTGAACAGCTTAGTTCATTGGCAGAACAGGTTTTTAAATAGATAGAAAATGAGGACACTTCCACAAACGATGATCGTGATGATGATGATGATGGCACTTTTTTGTAAAAACTCATGTTTTTAACGACGACTTGGTAACTATGACTGTTACATCACTTGGGGCTTACACCTTCCCAAACTCCTAACTTTTCTATTAATTCTAATGACCCTATCATGCCTTATGTTTAATTTTAAATCATACTAACGAATTTTTTATTTAATTTTCGATGATGGGATGAGAATCATGACACATCTAAATTGATTGACTTAATTATATTATTTTAGTAAAGTTTTCATGTTTTCATTGATGGGTTACTTATTGATTACTTGATTACTTCAGCATGTTTTGTATTTTTTAGAATTTTAAAATTTAGAAATTTTTAAATTTATTCTTTTTTTCACTCCGATTTTTTTAGCTTTATCTGATATATTCATGACATTTTTACATAAAGTATTATTGCTGATCTGCCCGCTTTTTATATCTGACTTTTGAAAAATAAAACCGATTTATTTTCGATTTTATTGTGAGCCGATATATTAATATTCCTTGACTTACTAACTATGACAGTCATGCATCATCATCACCATCACTAATATCATCATCTATGGAGGTGTCCTCATTTTCTGCCTCTTTGAAAGCCACTTCTACCAATTAACCAAGTTATTCAAAATTAGTTGCATTACAATTATGTTTTTCATTTTCACAAGATACAGTCATCATCTTCGAGTTCACTCTTATGTAAACCAAGTCAGTTAACATAGTTAGTTTCAATTTATTCCTTTTCTGGTTTGTGTCGCCGCAAAAGCAATCCAATTTCTTTCCCATGCTAATGAGCTACATGGTTAGCTTAAAATCTGAATAGCAACCATTTGATTCAGTTGAATGCTTTCTCCACATACTTCCCACCAAACTCCAACATGATAATAATTTTTTAACTACACATTTAAGATAAAATTAAAAGTGAAATAAAATTTATTTTTTAAAATAGTGAAAAAACTAAAAATACAAGAAGATACGAGGATGAGTTGTTGACAATAATCCTGTTGCAACACCATCAAATACAATTAGATCCCGCGTATGGTACTTCAACAACTCTGAAAACAATATTTTTTTTGGCTCTGTATGGATCATTATATCTGAAATCAAGGTAATGTCAACCTTCACTTCAGGATTATCAAGTTTAACAAACCCACCACACATTAAAGATGAGCTAAAAAATGTGGCAGCAGCATGAATGAGGTGAATTATATTTTTCTTTCCCCCCTTTTCAAAATTCTTCAACAATTCAAGATATCTAGATTCATTTCCATAATAATTCATCTTTAGTGCTTACCTTGTTTGGCAACATTCACCTTCGAGAGATTCAATCTAAAACGAACAGTGATGGACCGAGGATATGGAAAATTGCATTATGTTCAACCTCAACTCAGCCCTAGCCCAAGAGGAGATCTTCTGGAAACAACGATCTAGAGTCTCTTGGAGTCTAGATTCACCATCAAACACAGTAGGAGGGAGGCCGATTCACTCTCACTATTGGCATTTGCATACGCATCCACCCTTTCCTCCCCAAGGCCAAGAGACTGGACGAGTAGCCACTATTCACCACGGAACGTCGAAAGCATGCACCATAGGGGCAGGTACATCCCTCACCTTGTCACCAACCAAATTGAGAGTTCGAGAAAACCAAAACCAAGTACGGATTACAGCAGGAATGCCCAAGAAGCGAAGGGAATGAGTTTGGCTGCTTCTCCTCCGCACTTCTTTTTCTCCACGCCGGCTTCACATGCACTTTGCACACCATTGGCACTTTGCTCTCCTCTTATTCATTGGACGGTTCGGATGGATTTCGTCATTCTTCAAGTAATGATGTCACGCGTGGCCAGCTCTCATAGTGTGACAGGCGGTGTGTACAAGGCCCGGGAAAGAATTCCTGCCATATGGTTTTCCATCGATTACTAGTGATTCCAGCTTCATGCCCCTTATCGTAGCAATCAACCATGCTTGGAACTGAGTCACGCTAACCGAAAGAGGTACCATGGTTGACCCCTCACTATCAACCAAACGAGGTACCTTGATAAGAGACTCTAATGTGATGCTTGTATCTATCGCATCATTTCAAAATTTTGAGCTTTGAATTAATTATGTGATTTTTTTTCTATTTTACTCTTGCTATAAGTCATAGCTCTCCACTCAAATAATGCAACCATCAAGCTTAAACCCTCTTCTACTCACAATATAGATTCAACCATCAAAAAGTTACTGGCAATCTAGTTTTACCATACATTTTCAATTCCTTTCCATTTGTGTGTTTTTTCATTAAATCTAAAACAATGGTATGTTGATACAAAAATCCACTATCAACTTAGCATCCTTAATGACATCTTTCACTCAAGTGACCTCCTTATCAATGTCTTCTAAAAGCAAATCTAACTCATGGGAAGCACATTTTGTTTATGAATATGAGGGAATTTTGATTTTATTAAATCACCAGCAAGTACATAATTTGATCAATTGTCAGTCACAAGTTGAACAATATTTTGTGGCCCTAACTCCTCAATGACTTTAAGAAATACCTTTTCAAGAAATAATCCAGTTTTTCTATGCTTAGATACCTCAAATACATTTATAAAAACTGACCCCATTGGACAAGAAGAAACAACATCGAGGAATGACCGATTTTTGACATCCGACCAGAGATCTAACATCAAAGTGTTTCCTGATTGAACCCATGACTCTTTTATTGGAGATATATATGCATCAACTTCTGTCTTAAGTTCTTGTACCAATTTAGTGTGAAGAGATGAGTAACTTGACAATGTGTAACCAACACCAAAATTGACATATGTATTTATCATAACAACAAATGATTATGTATTGATAATATTAAATGCAATATTATTTATGATAAATGCACGAGCAAATTCTTTGTCAACAAAGTCATCTTTTTTGTTCAACGATAATGGTAAAGAACTTTGTTGCAAACGAGAACTAGTAGTAGAGGTACCAAGTGATGCACCATAATTACCTAGGCATATCGAACTTTGATCAACATTTTGAGCATATGATGTAATTTTGCTCTTCTTCTTTGGGGCTTAGAAAATACTTCATGTGTCGCACATACGGCCAAAGCTTGTACATCATCAGGTACTTGAGGGCAAGATTTTATACCATTCTTTTGTTCTCTTCAAAATTATATTTGAATCTTGTTATCCCCATACAAAGACTTCACCACAAAATTTACAATACAATTCATTTCCTCTTTCATCGAAATCCCAAAAAGGATCTTTTGACCTAATCATTGTTTCTTCTTTCTTATTTTTTAATAAAATAAAAAAATAGACTATATAAGCACATCCACAAACAAATAATCTAAAAAAGTAATAATATATTCATGAATAAATAATATTTTAACACACACATTAGGGGTTCATCTTCATATTAACTACCTCAAAGAAATCCACAAGCTTAACTAGTTAATGTCTACATAAAATAGCATGCTAGGCTACTTAAATTCACAACATATCAAAGGCTTTAACAAACATCGCACCAAAAAGTTGATGATAAATACACCATATTAAATAACCACAATAAAGGCTTTAATACCATATTAAACAACCACAATACAGGCAATGTAAAAACTTTGTTATATTGGAGCGGGGAGAGAGAGAGAAAGAAAGAGACAAAGGGGTAAACGCAGAGAGCAAAAAAAGAAACGTAGAGAGAGAGAGGGGGGGAGGGTGAGAAGCAAACACAAAAGAG
The DNA here is from genome assembly GCF_054954075.1 of Amborella trichopoda. Lineage (NCBI taxonomy): Eukaryota > Viridiplantae > Streptophyta > Magnoliopsida > Amborellales > Amborellaceae > Amborella > Amborella trichopoda. The sequence goes on from NC_142339.1 coordinate 31,749,143, forward strand.
CAGGTAGAGGCATAGAAGAACAAGATGGTGGATGCAAATTCCCAGAGAAGATGAATAAGACAGTGGACATGAAACCCTAATCCAAGTTTTTCAATCATGAATTAGGTTTGGGGATTGAGCCCTAATATGAGTTTTTCTTTAACCTTTGTTTCAGGGATTTCAGATATAAATTGATAAAATCCGGATGGCCTTTGAGTCCTAATTTGGATGAGTTTTTTTGTGGAATTTTGTCAACATTGAATGAAAAATCTAGTGAAAATTTGGGGATTTTGATTTAATTGTTTTTATGCTTTTGTATTCTAATTTGTGAGGTGAAATTGTCATGAGATTGCCAAATAACTTTCTAGTTTCAATAGATCTTATGCCATATACAGTGCATTTCCATAATAACTATTAATCACAAATAAAATAAAATTTAATTAGAAAATCACAAATAAACCATATTTCATCCCAATGCAAATCAAAAATAAAATGAAATTTAATTCCAGAAATTTGGCCTTTATACAATCATTTTCCACAATAACTAGTCAAATATGCATCTATACGTTTAAGTTAAAAAAATAAACAAATAAAAAAATCATACCTTCAATCTGCAACTATAGCTTTGAAGAACACCACTTGAGCATAAACCCTAATGAGATAATAAACCCTAACAATACATAAGATCAGTACTTGGGGAGTTGGGGATAAAAACTTCTCTTTAAGGGAATATTTTTGTCTAGAAAAATAATATGTTTTTTTAGAAGGTATGAAAATAGAAGTTACATAAAATAGGAAAAAAGTATTCATCTTTCAAAAAAAAAAAATACACCGGCAAAAAAATGAAACGTTTTTTTCATAAAGTTCAAGAGGGTGCATTTTAAACGTTTTTGTGAAAATATCGCATATTTTTGCCGCTCTTTTGAAAATATTGCAATTTAAAACGTTTTTCAAAAAAAGCCATTTTCTTTTAAAAGTCACATTTTTAAGGGCTACTTGCTAACTATGATAGCTACATGACTTGGGGCTTACACCTTCCCAAACTCCTAATTTTTCTATTAATTTTGATGGCTCCACAATGCCTTATGTTTATTTTGAATTATTCTATTGGATTTTGTATTTAATTTTGGTTAATGGATGAGAGTCACAAAAAATCTAAATTGATTGACTTAATTATATTAGCTTAGTAAATTTTTCATGGATGGATTACTTATTAATTGCTTTGGCATATTTTCCATTTTTTAGAATTTTAAAATTTAAAAAATTTTAAACTTATCCTTTTTTGTCAGTCTGATTTTTTTAGCCTAATTCGATATAATCACGGCATTTTTAGATAAAGTTAAGACCCAAAATCAACTCATGCGTCAATGGATTCCTGAGACTGAAATCTTATACTGCCATTGCGCAATGAATGAGCAGAGGAAGTAAGAAAAACAAGAAGAAGGTGGTTCATTTAGAAAATAGATAGGCAGGGAAGAACAGTAGCAACCGGAAGAGCCACAAGATCGAAAGACTCATCAACACATGAGGAAATAGAGGCATCTGCAATGAGCCTGACGCCATTGGAGCCCTCAATCTGGAGCTGCTCCTCTACTGAAGCCATAGTCACAGCTGCCCCTGCTCTTCTCAGAATGTCAACCATTGTAACAGCCTCCACTTCCTCTGTGCCTAAACCAATGGGAACCAGTACCTGAGACACCAGAGAGAAAGCTCAAGAGTGAGAAAGAGGAACAGCTCAAGAAAGAAATAGGCGTTTTACCTTCTTGCGTTTGGGAGTGACGAAAGGAGGAGGAGGTTGCTGGGGGTTCGAGCGAGAGCGACGAGTGGAACGCCTTGTCTTGGGCATGCGACATGTGCAGTGACTGGGTAGAAGAAGGGCTGCGGACGCCATTGCTTGCAATTTGAGAGGATGAAACAAGAGCTTGTACTTGGCATTATATTGGGAACATTTGTTGGGAAAATTACAAACAATTCCCAAGCCTTGACTTTCTATGCAAATTACCCCGACCAAATTTTTGTCTCACTTTTTCTCCAAAATGCATTCCAAGTTAAAAAATATATATATTATAAAAAACCCCCCAATATACACTATCTATATAATTTACCCACATCCAAACCTTTCCTCTTACTTTTTTCCCCATATCAACATTTCTTCGCAAAAAGCCTTCAAAGGTAAAAAGTTGTTATTTTTTTAATGGAAATACCCTTTTTTGTACAAAAAAAATTAAGTACCACTGACTATCAGTCCCAAGTAGCATATTGCCAGAGCATAGTATACAACTGCAAGAATGAATTATCTAGAACATATTGTCGAAGCGCAGTATACAACTGCCGGAGCAAATTGTCTAGAACATATTGCCGGAGCGCATATGTATCGAGCATCAGAGTGCTTTGTAAGGATTGTACGATCGTCATACGCATTGCAGGAGCTCGTTCATATACTGTCAGAGCACTGTGGCTCCATAGCCTCTATTGCTGGAGTGCCTTTATAGACTGCCAGAGCAAAATGTCTCTAAAAGGTGTATCGCCGGAGCGCGGTCATATACTGCCGGAGCGCTGAACACACTACCGGAGCGCCCTATTACACTATCGAAGCGATGTGGCTCCACAGCATATATTGCCATAGCGTGCTTTGGGACTGCTGGAGCGCGTCGTCTCTAGAAAATGTACTGCCAGAGCGCATCTTTGTACTGTCCAAGTGCATTGGGTAAATTAAAAAATTGGGAAAAAGGAGAGAAAAGGATAGTTTAGTCTTTTTCTTAGGGAAAATGACAAACCCCCCCCCCCCCCCCCAAAGTATACTATCTATGCAGCTTACCCCCCAACTAACATTTCCTCTCAATTTTTTCCCCATAATCACCTTACCTCGCAAAAACCCTCAAGATAAAAAGTTGTTATTTTTCGGACAGAAATGCCCTTCCCTTCAAATAAAAAGTCAATGACGGTCCCAAGTAGCATATTGTCGGAGCACCCAATTCAACCGCCGGAGCAATGTGGCTCCAGAAAGTGCAATGCCAAAGAGCGTATTTGTACTGTCGGAGCGCTTATCTTTATTGTCGAAGCGATTTATTCAACCGCCGGTGAGCTGTGGCACCATAAGGTGTACTGCCGGAGCATGTCTTTGTACTGTCGGAGCGCGTCTTTGTACTGCCGGAGAGTGTGTCCTCATTGCCGAAGCGACCTATTCAACCGCCAGAGCGCTATGGCTCCAGAAGGTGTGCTGCCGGAGCGAGTCCTTGTATTGTCAGAGTACATGTCTTCATTACCGAAGCGTTTAAATGGACTGCTAGAGTGCATGGGGAGAGAGTCATGGGTAAAAGCCACAAGGAGAGAGGGGGGGTAGTTTAGTCTTTTGTTCCTTTTGTTTTGGATTGGGGGGGTGGGTTTTGCGAGGAAAGATGGTTGTGGGGAAAAAAGTGAGAGGAAAGGTTAGCTGGGGGGTAAGTTGCATAGATAGTATACTTAAGGGGGTTAATTTTCCCTTTTTCTTATTCCTTTTGGTTAGGGGTTATTCTGCGAAGAAAGGTTGTTGTGGGGAAAAAAGTGAGAGTTAGATGGGGGTAAGTTGCATAGATAGTGTATTATGGGGGTTTTTTTTATAATTTTCCCTAAAAAAAAGGTACACTTGTTGTTATATACCTTAATTTTTGCCAATTCAAAAAAAAATATTTAATTTTCATAAACCTCATCCACACCTATTTTTTTCAATTTTGGGCGTTTTGTGATCAAAATAACTTTCACGATAGTTGTATTACCGTAAAGAACAATTACGGTACTTTAAGTACCGTAATGAATACCGAATGTTATACGGCACTTAAAATACCATGAGAAAACCTTTCAGTATTACAATAGAATATAGTTACATTACTTTAAGTACCGTAATACTTTTAAACATATTCTTGGTACTTAAAGTAGGTAATGCAACCATGTTGTCTGTGTAGTATTATGATAATTCGAATACCGTAATACCAAAAGGTTTTCTTATGGTATTTTAAGTACGATATAACATTCGGTGTTCATTATGGTACTTAAAGTATCGTAATTGTTTTTTACAGTAATTCGACTACCATGAAGGTTATTTTGGTCACAAAACATCCAAAATTGAAGAAAAATGATGTGGACGAGGTTTATGAAAATTGAGGGTTTTTTTCAAAATAGACGAAAATTAAGGTATATTTGCGATAATTTCCCAACATTTTTTTGAAAAAAATGCCTTTTTTGTACATAAAAAATTAATTTTTGTTGGACATTCACGTGGGCTTACATGGGCTACAGAATCGCTCTTTGACATTGTCGGACCCCGTTAAACTAAAAAAATGCCGGACCGCTCTTTGACATTGTTGGACCACTCTATGGTAGTGTCGGATCGCATGGGCCTATCGTCGGACCGTTCTTTGTCAGTACCGGACCGCTACTTGAACTGCCAAACCGTCACTGTTATTTATCGGACCGACATTATACTGCCAGATTGCCTTTTCTTGGGAAAGAGGAAAGAGAGGCGTGGGTAAAAATAAGGGAGGGTAGTTTAGATTTTCTTTTTTTTTTTTTTTTTTTTTTTTTTTTGGGGGGGTTGGGGGGTATTTGCTAAGACTATATAATTCGGGGTAAAAAGTTGGGGTAAAAAATGAGAAAAAAAAAGTTTAGCTGGGGGTAACTTACATATCAAGTCTAGTCTTGGGGGTTATTTGTAATTTCCCACAATTGTTTCATGCTGCATCTAAAAACAATTGTAACTACCTGTCAAAATATTTTTTAATATAATTATTATTTTTTATTTAATTTATTTATCATATTCATGAACACCTTGTTAAACATTATATATTCTCTAAAAGTTAGAATCAAATTATATACATATATATATATATATATATATATATATATATATATATATATTATTTTTTTTATTTTTTTTTATTTTTTTTTATTTTTAGAATGTTAACATTGAGGATCAAATTATATTTAAAAAATATATTTATTGCCAATCCTACATTTCTACAATATAAGTTTAAGAGATACAAAGCAATTCTAACTAACAGTCCAAATGTTTTTTTAACATGAAAAATTGTTTGTTAGACTGCATGACTACATATGGGGTCCAAAAAGTGTAAAGCACCTTAAAGATGGATGCAAGTAGGTGATCCATCTAAAAACAATAGAAACTAATTGTCCAAATGTTTTCTTACTTAGAATTATTATTTTTAGTTTTTAAAATTTACTTATTTTTCATATTCATGATCTCCATGTTAGAAATTATATATCCTTATAAATTAAGTCAAAAAATCCACCTCAAATATAGATTTATTAATAGGCCCTCATTTCTACATATGCGGGCTTGGCCGCATAGAAACTGGGTCCAATTATCATTTATAGTTTTCAATTATTATTATTTTTCATATTCATGATCTCCATGTTAAAGATTATATATTCTCTAAAATTAAGATTAAATTATATTTAAAATATATATTTATTGCCAAGCCCATATTTCTATAATAGGTCTAGCCGCATGCTAGTTGCGACCTTATATTAGATTGTAACTTTGTACAAGGTGCGCATCTTACAAGGCGCATCTCTAAATTTTGGAAGAGTAGTTATGTAGCTATAAGATGGCGTAAAAATCCATGTACAATAATAGTTATGAAAATTAAATTGTTAAGAATGGTGCAGAATGAGTAGATGTATAAATATTAAAAATATTAAAAATAGGCGGTGTAGATAAATTGTTACAAGATAAAATGTTTTTTAGTGATTCAATTTTTATCATAAGGTCGAGATGAACAATTGAAATGTTTTCCAATTTCGAAACACCCTTTTTTATTAGATTTTTTAGGTATACCTTATTTCTACAATATAAGGTTTTTCTAATTAGTATATATACATATGCGAAAGGATGAGAGGGAGGGGACATCAATCAGGACGATGTGGGATTTTTCCTTCGGAAAATTTCATACAAACTACTAATTTTTTATCATTATTTGAGTAAAATTTTAAAAAAAGGTGCATTCAATTTGAGAAACTTCATCAAAAGAAGCTTGAAATTTATAGGATAATACTTCTAGTTTTATCAGCCTTTCCAAAGGTAATCCCATAGTTTTTTAAGTAAACCACCTCTTTGGTAGACATATGGTTTTTACTTATGTAAACTCAAAAGATTAGTTGCTCTTGCAATATCACAATGTGAAATTTCTAGTTCACTGTAGCAGTTTCGTGTTTGTGAAAGTGAATTAGAAAATTGGATACTCTATGACATGGGTGTTTCATTGGACGTCGCTCTTAGGTCGCGCAACATTATTTCTGTGTTGTGCATATGTGTTGGCTTTTTGCATATTTAAAAGAAGGGATTGTGTACAATGAGATTATTTACCTTTAATACAATGTGGTCATAATTATTTACATCCATTTGATGTGAAATTTGATAGCTTGGATGTGTCACAAAGTTCGAGAAAATTCCTTTTGAAATTTGAGCTTGGTCAATAAAATAATTGCAACCACTCAATTTCACATCCAATGGTCTCATTTTTATACTTTCCCTTAAAAGAAATTCAACCCGAAAAATGGATACGTAAAAAAAAATAATAATAAAATAAACACACAAAGGATAATATGAGAAATATGCAACCGAAAAACAAAATTCATTGATCGAAGCAAGAATTACAGGGTGGGGATTTGAAAGGATTTAGACTCTCCGAAGTCAATTTGTTCTAAATCTACTTGGAGACCTATTGGGGCGTGTTGCTAAATCACCAGCCCTATGGTATTCACCCTTTTGGCAAAAGGTTGATCGAATAAACGGGGTGATTCATCAAGTAATCATTCAATAAGTAATTCAAGATTTTGATTAAAATCTAGAGGGTCCAATAACAAGAATGTGTAATGGCATTGTGGGAAACCCGATCATATAAGGAAGAATTGTTTTAAAAGAAATGGAGTGAACTCTTCCAAAGCTCCTAATATGGGACATGAAAACCAAGTGAATCCAAGAATGAAGCAAATCAAGTTGAAGAGTTTATATCCAAGTTCATTGAAGATGAAATATTGATGGTGGCATATAATTCAATATTCTATCAAAATTGGATACTCGATAGTGGAGCAATCCATCACATATGCCCACATAGATCATGGTTTGACTCATATGAGTCGTGTGAAAGAGGATCGGTATCAATTGGTAATAATTCTACTAGCAAGGTGGTTGGAATGGGTTCGGTTGCCTAAGGATGTTTAAAGAGATTATTTGGGCAATTAAGGATGTTAGGCATGTGTCGGAACTAAAAAAAAACTTGATTTCCCTCTTTTTCCTAGATTCGAAAGGTTATAAGTTCACCAATCAAGGCGGAGTAATCAAAGTATCAAAAGGGACTCTAATTATGACAAAAGGAGTCTTAGTTGGGAGCTTGTACAAGTTATTAGGAAGCACAATAATACATGATGAAGTGGATTCCGTGGTCGAAGGTGAGAAAGTACCATTTCACATATGACATAGAAGATTGGAGCATATAAGTGATAAAGGCTATGGCGGTCTTGATAAAAAGGAATTTTATTCCTACACTTAAAATTGATCGATATAAATTTTGTGAGCATTTTGTCTATGGGAAACAACATATACAACCTTTCAAGGCCGGGAAGCATACAAGCAAGTGCAAACTTGATTACCTTCACTTGGATGTATAGGGCCCTTCACCAACTACATCTTATATCATAGTTTGTTTCATTTATTGATGACCTCTCAAGAAAGGTATGGATCAAAACTCTCAAATCTAAAAGTGATGTGTTTTGTGCATTCATAAATTTTAAAGTCAAAGTTGAAAAATCTATGGGGCATCACATTAAAGTTCTTCGGACCGATAATGGTAGAGGGTTTGTATCAAAGGAGTTCAAATTTTTTTGCAAGGCCTAGGGAATTACTAAGTATTACACAAATGCTTACAATCCTCAACAAAATGGTGTGGTCGAGAGGATGAATCGTACTTTGATGAAGCGTGCGAGGTGCATGTTAAGCAATGCCGGCCTAGAATAAGAATTATGGGCAAAAGCCCTATCAATGGCTTGTTATCTTATTAACCGACCACCTTCGGTAGCATTGGGAAGAAAAAGTCCTAATGAGGTATGGTATGGAACTCCGAGTGACTACTCTGATTTAAAATTGTTTGATTGTGATGCATATGCACTTATTCCAAGTTGCCCAAGAAAAAATTGGATCCAAGGTCAAATAAATGCATCGTTGTAAGTTATAGCAAGGGTGTGAAGGGGTACTGGTTATGGCATCCAAGTACTCAAAAAATGATCACTAGTCGTGATGTGCATTTTGATGAATCCAAGGCATTGGCAAAGGAGATGATAAATGACAATGGTCAAGAAGTGCAACAACAACGCTAATAATTTTAAGGCAACCCCGAAACACTTCCACTAAGTGCAACTATGCCTTATGAGAACATACTCATTGATCATAATGAAGAGCATGAAGAACTAGGAAGTCAATATAAAGAACCACATGGCCATCATATTGAAGTTGTGCCTTTGACACACAGAAGCTCTACTAGAGAAACTCGTGCACCTGAGTGACACAAAGATTATGTGGATCCAAATACTTTACATGCTTTGATAACCGAAAGTGAAGAGCCAACATCATTTCGTGAAACCATTGATAAAAATGGTACCGAGCCTTGGAAAAGAGTTATGGAAGAAGATATATTGACCTTTCAAATAAACAAGACTTGTGATTTGGTGGAGCTACCAAAAGGTAGAAATGCCGGTGGTTATAAATGGGTGTTCTAGATAAAGAAGGGGCTTGATGGCAAGCTTAAAAGTTATATGGCAAGATTGGTGGCAAAAGGTTTTTCGCAAAAAGAAGAGATTGACTTTGATGAAATTTTTGCACTGGTTGTCAAGTTGGTCTTAATCCGCTTGGTGCTTGGTTTAATTGCTACGCATGATTTAGAGCTTGAGCAAATAGATGTGACGACGGCTTGTCTGCATAGAGAATTTGAACAAGAAGTGTACATGCAACAACCATAAGGTTTCATATAGAAGGGCAAAGAAGGACTTCTGTGCAAATTGAAGAAGTCCTTGTATAGGCTCAAGCAAGCATCATGATAATGATATAGAACAATTGATATGTTCATGAAGAGCCTTGGATACATACGAAGTAAGTATGATCATTACATTTATTTAAAGTTTTTTTATGATCGTACATACTTGATTTTGGTCTTATATGTTGATGTCATACTTTTGGTGTGCAAAGATAAGGCAAAAATTGATGAGCTCAAGACTTCTTTGAGCAAAAGATTTGAGATGAATGATCTCGAGACGGCAAGGCAAATCCTTAGGATTGAAATTGAAACGGATAGACAAAATGGAATTTTGTCATTATCTCAAAAGGGTTACATAGAAAGGGTGCTTGAAAAATTTGGCATGAAAGATGTAAACCCAGTGAAGACACCTTTAGCACCTCACTTCAAAATGTTTTCAATGCAAAGTTCAAAAACGAAAAAGAAAGAAGAAGCATGGCTAAGGTTCTTTATGCAAATGTGATTGGAAGTTTAATGTTTACCATGATATGTACAAGACCGGATATCACGCATGCGGTTGGTGTTTTAAGTCAGTTTATGGCAAACCCCGGAAGGTTCATTAGAAAGCAACAAAATGGGTGCTTTAGTACTTAAGATGTACAACTAGTTATGCAATCATATTTGGTAAGAGCTCAATTCCAATACAATGTTTTATGGATGCAAATTTTGCCGGTGATCTTGATGGAGATAGGTCGACTATCGCATTTGTTTTTTCGGTTTGCAAATGGACCAGTTAGTTGGATGTCAGGGCTCCAAGACACGGTAGCATTGTCAACTACCGAAGTCGAGTACATGGCGGCAACGGAGGCATCAAAAGAAGTTGTGTGGCTTCAAGGGTTGATAGGTGAGATGAGCATTATGAGCAAGCCCATGGAACTATTTTGTGACAATATGAGTGCTATCCATTTAGCCAAGAACCCGGTTTACCACAATAGGTCAAGGCACATATTGGTTCAATATCAATATATTCGACGAGTTGTTGAAGATGGAAGAGTTCGATTGGTCAAGATCAAGACCGAAGACAACCTTTCGGATATGCTTTCAAAGACCATCCAAGTAAAGAAGTTAGAGTGACGCCTAACTTCTCTAGGATTCAAGAAATAAAGGAAGTGATGAATTGATATGGTAAGGGTGTGATTTTGTATCAAGGTGGAGATTGTTGGGCCGTGACGCTAAATCACTAGCCCTATGGTATTCATCCTTTTGATAAAGGGTATTCTCATCACCAAAATATGCCTTTTGGTGAAGGATCTTAAAAAGGGTTATATATAGAAAGAGAGACGTGCTGATAAGTGAGGGAATAGAGGAGCGCGTGGGCGTGAGAGGAAAAGGGTGAAAACTAAGAGAGAGAGGTTTTGGGTGAGAAAATTTGGATTTTTTGCGGCAGAACCCTAACGCCACCATTTGGGCTCATCTTGGGCGGCTTTTGTCAACATTTATTCGCGGCAGTGGTGAATCGAAGAAAGCAGTAGACTGTAGATGGTTTTGTGGGAGGAAGTTCTTTGTTTGAGCTTTCTTTGAGCTTGTATGAGGTAACTCTACATAACCCCAATCTTGTAAGTTTCTTTCTTGATAATGAATACACCTTTGTCATCTTTCTCGTGGACATAGCCCATTTTAGGTGAACCATGTATATGTGCGTGTCCCTCTCTACTTTGTATTTGTGTTGTACTTTGATAGTTTCCCATATTACTTGTTTTATTGTTTTTATATATTTCCCAATTATATTGTACTTGTTATTGCATCTTGGGCATGTTATTTGAGTGTTGAAATCATTGAGGTGTAGTGCTCACTACATCTAGTGGGATTTAAGATATCCCGATTTGCTAAAAAGGGATGATTGGGTTATCCCAATTTTACAACAAGACCCCTCATTGATGCCGGTGACAAGGGGGGAATTTCGCCTTGAAGGGGTGAGCGCCAAACCTTTTTGCTTACAGCCAAATTCGAGATAATCTTTAATTGGAATCTTCTTTGAATTATGCTTTAAAGATAAACACTTGAATTTCAATAGATATTAGTGGATCCATTTGCCATTTTTTAAGTTAGTAAATTTCCTTTATTTTTCTGACCCTAAAAACACTTAACTCTTAGGACCACACTATCCCATAACACCTTAGATTATAAGACACCATGGTTCGCATTTCATGATCCCTTATCCCTTTAAACCCTCATTTAAATTTGAAAATAATCAATATACGGGATAGAGATTGCATTTAAATTCTAAAATGAGAAAATAATCATAAAAAAATGCGTGAGAGATAACGAGAATAAAAATCCCACGATCTGGGTATCTTTAATCTCGATGATACATATCATGTCGTCTTGACAAATTTTACAAAAACAACACATATTGTGTCGTTTGGGTCATTTGGTGCATGTCTTGGATCGCACAGAGGCTGCACAACACGTATCGTGTCGTCTGGACCTGTTTGACCTAGACATCACACAGTGTGTCGTCTGGACTTTTGACCGCCAAAATTTTAAATTTTGATTTTAACTAACTAAATAAGCATCTCGAACCTCTTTCCAACCACTTAGAGGTCTATAAAAGGACCCAAGTCCGACTTCTTGAGGTTGGTCACTTAAGTCAATTAGGCTCCCACTTAGTTTAGGCATTAATGAGTGAAGTGAGATACTTAGAATTTAGGAGAGAGAGAGAAGAACCATGAATCTCATTAGCAAGACCCATATTTCGGTTTCCAAATGTTAGATCTAGGAAAACCCTAACTAGGATTACTTGGAAACCTAGTAATCCTATTTCAACTAAAACTAAGGTTTGATCATTTGTGAAGAGAAAGTAGAAGACAAATAGTGTAAAGTAAAGCCACAGTACTGATACAGATGAAGCTTCAAGCTTCAGGCGTATCTCTTTTCTTCTCTTTTAATTATTTTTAGTTAGATCTTGATTTTAATTGCAATCTCTTAAGTATTTTAGTGTAGAGATCATGTCAGCCCTATCGATGATCTAAGGGTAAATCTGTGCACTCAAATAGATCAACTTCTAGGTCATAATTTGATTGATTCCCTACGACTCCTCTACTATCTATAATTAACTAGTTTGTGGCCAAATTGAGGAGATTTTTATAAAAATTTCCAAAATTTGCACTATAAACAGTTTGACGCCCACTATGGGGCTGTCGAGCTAATCTATGCACCAAAATATGTCTGATGATGTCATGTTCTCTTCTATTTCTATTCTAGAAACCATAAAAATAGTGACTAGTTTCAGGTATGGGATCTCTAAGACGACATGGCATGTGTCTTCCAGATTACTCAAACTCCACGATCCGTATCGTCTAGACTAGAAGGACATGTTGTGTGTCTCTATCTCATATTCTGCATCACAGATCCAGGGACTTAAGGTCATTAGTCCCTACTCAGCCCACAAGCTTGCATCTGTCTTTTGGGTTGATCTACTCAAACAACACAGTCTGTGTCATCCATAGGACCCTAAAAGTTTTGCTCGTGACCTCAGTCTTGTGTCACAAGCCCTTGTCACCCATTTTATGGACTTTGGAATAAAAAAAAAATATCAAAAAAAAAATGTAAATAAAAAATTATTTGATTCCCTACATCAAGTTTTACTTCGTCCATGATTTGCTTGTATCTCTCACTTGCAAACTAACATTTTACAAAATGTTTTGTAATAAAGGATAGCCGGACCATGATATTAATAAGTTTATGGTTGGAGAGAGATTAATAATTTCAAGTTAATAGTTGTAATCTTAGTTAATAATTTTGAAAATAGCTTTTTAGTTACTTATTAGTCTTAATTAATCTTTTTGAAATTATATTTTCTAATTAATAATTAGGAGATAATTATTTCAATATTTTGAATAACTACTTTTATTTGTTAATTTATATTAAGTATTAAATGAGCATAGTTATATAATTTTGTATATATTTATGATATATACTTGTATGAAACTTAAAATTTTTGCTATAGCAATTTTATATGGTATCATAAAATTTGAATCGAAAATTCAAATTTTATATGTTATCCTAAAAATTAATCAATTTTTATATTTTTATAAGACTGTTGTGCTTTTCTTTCTCTCTCAAAAATCAAATTGAAAATTTATTTCATTGATTACTATTTCATATCATGTGCAATGCACGGGCGTAATACTAGTTAAAGAAAATTGACATCATCTATAAATTACATTACAATAAGGGGCTGTCACTTGGTGTGGCAGTAAAAGACTCGGGTAGCTAGCACAGGTTCGAGTCTTGAGAGAGGCCACTTTGTGCACAAATCAAATGGCAGGACAGTTTCTAGCCCACCCCTCTCGAGACCTTGCTTAGACGGGACCAACAATGGCTTACGACCCTTATAAATTACATTACATGAAATCACAATATACATGCCATGATTGATTAAATATTAAAAAATCAATGATTCAAATTGTATGAGTTTTTGGAACTAAATCAGCCCTAATTCCTTTTAATCTAGGGACACAATCCCTTCCCTCAGGCCCCCCAAAAAAGGCAGGAGTGGGTGGTGTATCGTACATAAAAAGATAGGCATCACTGGAATCCAGTGTCACAGAAACAACAACAATGGCGTCGGGGCTTCTTCCGTTGAGTAGTGCTGGTTAGCAGCCTTATGTCTCCGAGCTCCTCTGCTTCACTCTCGATCGTCTCCACAATAGGAGCAAGATAGAGACATTTTTGCTCTCCACTGTGATGGAATGGTGTACTTTTTCAGTTTCCAATTTTTCTATCTTCTATGGTATAATGGATTGAGGATTAGTGTTGAGCCAAAGGGTTTGGGTTCAAAGGTTCATGCTTTCTGCCATTCAGTTTGTCGAACGTGTTAAAATTTGTGTTTATTTGGAAGACTGAGTGTTATATTAAGTTGTTTGAGACCATGATGCCTGATTATTTCAACGAGATTATCATTGTTGTTCCTTCTTCTAAGATCTGGATTTAACTTTTTTTTTTTCTGTATAATTATCTGCAAATCAAAATTTGAAATTAAAAAATCTACCATTTTCTGTCTTTTTTTTTTTATTATTTTAAAAAAAATTGACAATCTGTTCTCTGTGAATCTACTATTTTCTATGTCTATACGCTAGTGATGACTTTTTCGTCAAGATTGTACTTATCATTATTTTTTAATGTAATGAACTTGGCAAATCAAAGCTATGAAGTAAATACAAGTAGCAATGACTTCAACTTTAATCATAAATGGTTGTTAATGGATCATTCAAATTTGGCAAGTGAAATCTATGAAGTAAATATCTTGAGCAATTACTTTTTATACTAAAAAGATTATTTTAAGGACTATCGTTATATGTTGAATCAAATTACAATTTTTAGTGTCATTTGCATGGCAGGGAATCGCAATCCAAGTTCTGCAAAAGAAACAAGAAAATAAAAGATATGTAGCTTTTGAGGAATGAGAGGAACTTTTTTTCAACCTGAATTATCTTCTATGAGCAAATCATATTCTACCATCCATCACAATTAATTTCATATATTTGTTGGAAGATGTTATTTATTGATTGTTTTCTGCAGTATCTAAAAGGAGGTATAATGCTATAGGAACTCAATGCATGGTTAGGATTCCGAGTGCTCTGTTTCCTTCTTGATGTGGATTTATTCTTTTTTTTTATTAAATTGCAAGACATCATGTAAGAAAATGCTTACCATCTAGCTCAAGCTCATATAATCAAATTCAATTGAACCACCATTAAATAGGGAGAGAGGGAGAGAGAATTGAAAGAACATTAATCGAAGAGATATAAAATACGAAGAAAATGAAATAATCGAAGAAAACAGGGGTCAGAGGTTTTGAAAAAAAAAGGGGAGGAGAGAAAAAAAGTACCTTGTGGAGACGATCAAGAGTAAAGAAGTCGTGATGCCATTGTGGCTGTTTATGCGGAATCCAGTGATTGCATTATCTCTTTTTCCATTGTTGAAAAAACCGGGCCATCTAACTGTTAACTATCCGGTTAGATCCGAATTGATTTGGGTGATCTATTGATATTTAAAAAAAAATCAAAAAATATATATATAAATTTTCAAAAATAAGAAATTTGGTTTGTAATACATTTGTTAATATTTTTTACATTATGGTAAAGATTAAAACTTGTTTTTGATAGTTAACACTCACTTTTATATTTTCCTATCCTTTTTTATAAAATTTTAAAGAGTATTGATCTTATAGGACCCTCCCCTATTCATATGTGTAGGATCTCAAAGGATCACTATTAAAGTTGACACCAATCTCTAGAAAAGTTATCATATAGGTGTAGGATTTGACTTTTCTATAGATCCGTGTCAAATTAAATAGTGATTATTTCAAGTCCTACGTATGGGTGGGAGAAGGTCCTATAAGATTATTTCTCAATTTTAAAAATATTTTTAGGTACAAATTGATTCGTTAAAATCCATTTTTTTCATTAATTTTTAAGATGATTTGAATATGTTTTGTTTTAATCATTCTTTTTATATTTTTCATATTTTAATTTCTTTTATTTATTATTTTACAACAATTTTTTCCGGCCAGGGCTTTCCACGTCGGACCGGTTTCTGGTTAAACCACTTCAAAGCATGTCCGGTTAACCAGTCCGGTTCAGTATGCGAACTCTGCGCTCTTCACCATGCACCACCCCAGTCGGTGGGATACAGCTCGCACTCCCGCCTTCTTTTGGGGGCTAAGGGAAGGGATTGCATCTGTGGATCAGGAGGAATTAGGGTGATTTAGATGTAGAAACACATGCTAAGATGATTGCTGAAACCCTAATTTTCTGTAAGTGAAGAGGAGAATGGAATTGACTGTGATCAGAGATTTGGGAGGAGCGTTGAGGCTCCCCAATGGGATCGATTGAGTTAACGTAGGGGAAAAAAACCCAGACAAACGTGTATGCTCTCTCTCTCCCCATTTTATTTTTCTGAGTTGTAGAAAAGTACAGTGTGATGACTGGACACATTGCAAGTTGTGCTTCAAGGTTCCTTTCTTGCTATTCTAATTTACTGATCGACAGTGTGATTTTTAGTTTGTGGGCCAATTTGCAATTCTAACTATCAGAATTTGACTAGCTTCCAAATTTAAAATTTAGAGCGATTTAATTTTTGAATTTAGAGTAATTTCGAATTGCGTTCGGGCTGCCAAAATTAGAATTACATAGAAGGATAAGAGGTTGCGAACACGTTACAATGAGCATCATCTACATCACTAGAGTCACCTATTTCAACTAGATTATCAGTTTACTGATGAGATACATCTGGAGAAATTCATAAGTACCCAAATTAATACATGGATTGACATATTCATGGAATCGATGTTTGAAGTCTGGGTGAGTCTCCTGGGATTCACCTGAGTTACTCGTGTTCAGCACTTCCCGGCCAAAACCCCCCAAAACTCCCCTCATGGGGCTGAGGGGGTCAGTGTTGTATACATACAAAGTGTACCGTACTCTCCCGAGTACTGCAAAACGCACTTTAGAACGAGGGTCAGAAATCTATCCCTCTTTTTCTCTTCATTTCTTTGATTTGGGACCTTAGAGTGTGGTTTGAGCCCATTTTTGGAGTATAGACTAATTTTTACTTGATTTATCCACAAAATAGATCGTATTTGATAAAGAAAACCAAATTTGATGAATTCGAGAGATCGAAGATTTCAGCAAAACTTTCCCTGATTTTGAAGAATTGCGACTACTTTCCAACGGTTGGTTAATCTTTGATGAAAGTTGTTCCCCAAGTGTATTTTTTGGTTCTTTATCCAACCATAGACTTGTTTTTGGCCCATGGAAAAAATAAAATAAAATTTGAAAGATTTCAATTTTGGACTACTATTCATTTGATATTTTTCAATTGCTCGGATCACCTAAAATGGAACTTGAAATCCAAAACTAGCTCGGGGGTTTCAATTGGAGTTGTAAACAAAAGCCTTTAGAGGGATTTGCAGTGTCGATAACCACAAAGCTCGAAAATTGGGGGATCAACCTTGAAATTTTGGGTACGTTTCATTTTTTTTTTGTAAATTTAAATTGATTTATTTTTAATTTTTTACTAAATCAATTACAAATGGTTTATAATTAATTTTCTATAATTTTTCCTTTTATGATTTTTCTGATTATTTTCAGATTTTTCCCATTTTCTCGATTTTTCTATTTTTCAAGCCCATAATGTCGATTCTTTTTTCTATTTCATGTTTTATGTACTTTATTTGAATTTGTTTGGTGTAGTTCTATTTTTGCCAATTTTTTACAATTTTAGTCTTCCAGTTTTTGTCCTCCCTTTGTAGGCTCGGTGTGGACTCAGGCGAATCTACTTGGACTTGCCCAAGGAAGCCCTGCTAGGGGCTTGGGGGCTGAGTTCTGTGGCCGAGCCGAGTTGTAAAGCATTGCATGGACTCAAACTTGGTTCCAAGAATAACCTGCTTTCAATCAATCTTTGCTGGAGCTTAAAATGCTTCGTTTCTTATTTTTGTCCTTTGATATGTTGTTAGTATATGGATATTGGGTGATAACTGAGATCTTATTTATTTACTGAATAGAGATTCACACATTACGGTAAATATAACTCTAATGATTCTGAAATTAGTGTAGTACCTCTCATGGAGAAACAGAACTATCCCTAGATTCCATTAATGCACTCAATGCAAAGACAAATATTGAATAGCCAGGATGGAAGCCCAATTGCACACATAACTTGATGAAAGGGTGCTTGCCTTTTGGTTGTTTCAAATGTCAGTAACGTACCTGTTGTTTCAAAAGTCATTTGTTTGCTACCCATGAAATTGGACGCTCTCTTACCCATCATGACCCTATCTCCCTTATCACCTGTGCAGTTTCTTATATGCTTGAGTAGGATAGCATGATAAGGATACTTCCGTTCATTAGGTTTTTGTGCAATTTGGGTACGATGAGACCTGTTTCCAAATTTCAAGTTTACGAGCCAGCAGTATGTACTTTCATGTTTCAATTTGCCTCATGATGAACCAACCGATATATGTTTATAGGATTCCGTCTTGCGTCCTTTGCATGCTGAGCAGGGACTTTTGCCTTAGCCTGTTGCTTCTTCTAGGATGAGAAGGGAATAGTGCACTATAGCGCTGCAGAACATAGAGCAAATAGTTAGGAAAGCAGGAATGGATGAAAGGATAAACAACTCGTATCCTGCTGGAGACTTTCACTTTATTTCACACCTGGTTTTTTACAATCTCATTCAACTTCTATTTGATATTTAAAGCTTAGAAAACTGATATAGCTGAATAAAGTTCTTATTTGGTGCAGCAATTTGGTTGTAGAATATGATTTTCAAATTCTCTTTGTAATGGCATATCTTATACATAAGTTCCATTGATTTCAATCCTCTCTTTTCCATTTTCTTAGAACCCTTGACGTGAAGATTCTCGAGTATGTCATGCTGAGAACAAACTCACATGGCCATTAGACTTGGTTGTTAATGGCCTATGTTCCAACTTTGGAATTAATTTCTTTTTGAGTGACTGGGTATGGGTGGAAAACTTTCCTGGATCTGGCTTGCTGTGAATGTGGAAATTTTCCCATCATTATAGTTTCTTGGATGATTTGCACGGCGCTGCAGATTACTGTAGCTTTCTGCTGATGTATTTTCTCACGCCTGCTGTTGGATATTCCTGAATTGTTTTAGCTATTGATTATTGTGTTCTTTTTCCAGCAATTGTTGTTGCTTGTGGCAGAGCTTTTATTTTCCTACCAATAAAATTTAATCCTAGGATGCATGGGTACCTCTATTTGGCCAAGGTGCCAGTGTCGGTAGGGTCTGCTATGGGTACTGGTGCAGAACATGGTGGGAATGCGCCTTAGCTATATCCTGCTCGTAATGTGAGGTTTATCAAGACTTAGAGTCTCTATTTTCATCGTAATATACAATATTAAGGATGACGTACATAATAATCTATATTACTCATTAATTACTATAATGACCTAGCTAATATTAAGGATGATGTTCATAATGATACCATATTACCTGTCAGAGATGATGAGTCCCTTCTCATTTGTGCTTCTTGTTTATTAGCTAGGTCACATTTTTAGTTAGAATTATTACGAGGTGAAGTATATCTACAGATATAGATCTTCATAAACTGTTGATGATCAGTCCTTTTCCATTTTGTAGTTTTACTTTTTTTTGTGTTGAAGTTAGAATATTGAGAAACCACTTGATCCCTTTGAGTTATGCATTCAATATCTTATAACCTTCGATTGTAAGGATATCATTAATCCTTTTCTAATTTAGATCTCTTGTATGTTTTTAGTTTCTTAAAATTGATATTTATTGTGTTCCTATCATATTTAATCTTATGGTTTCAAAATGTCAGATAAGATATCTGTACCTGTATCTGTGTCCTAGATTTTGGAAAAAGCCAAGTTGTTTCTTTGCTTATGGTATTTATGTCTGTGTATGTCCCCATGTATCATAGGTTTACTCATGTATCCTATATCTTGAATACAGTATATGAAGCTGTTCTTCTATTTCCAGTATTCAAGACTTCTTAGAAGTTTGAGTACTATGAAAAAAATTAAGTTTCTTGGCTTTTGTTTGTCCCTATAGGTTGCAGATTTCAGAGATTCATTAGCTCAAAGCTGGTTGCACAGAATTTATTGACTCTGCTGAACAAATATTGAGGAAGAGGAAGCTGAATTGAACATTACTTGCAAGTGTAGTACTTGACTTGACTTGCTTGAGATTCCTCAATTAATGGACACGTATGTTTTTCAGCACTCAATAGCTTAAATCTGTGAGTTTTGCTTGTGTGCATGTACTTGAGATCAAAACTCTTCATAAATTATTGTTCTTGTGTTCATTGACTATGCCAGCAAAAATAAGTGAATTAGACATTATTGGTGATGGTCACCTTTTCATATCGATCTTTTTATGTTTAATAAAAGCAAAATAAAATAAGATAAAATGCAATCATGAGATGCGGTTTACAATCATAAACTACATGTCATCTGAGCCATCCTTTCAACAGACGGTTATTGTGAACTGTTCCCGTGCTTAATATCTACTTTGTCATATGAACATCCTCGACCGTCTTATGTAGGCAACAGACAGTTGAGGTGGTGGTGCTGTTTTATTTTTTGTAAACGACATGCATCATTGTTTGCAGCCCCACCCCATCTATGAGATAAGTTGTTTTTAGTTGTGTGCAATGAAGTTGTATTTATGAAAAAGGTGGTTATCTTTGTTTAAGTGATCACAGTTTTATAAAAACATAATGCATTAGTAATGCTCTTTTAAAATTCACTTAAATTAAGCAAGTTCTAAATTTAAATGCTGACAGAAAAATGTCGAGTTAACAACTTAACATGGAGAGCATGGATCAAATAATCTTATCAAGTGTAAAAAATTGCTATGCGGACCCCCTCCCCACCTTAGGATGAAGGGGGCCATATGGGGCACAGGATAGCCCGCTGGCTTTGGTGATCAACACTGCTGTATTCCTCTCCTACCCTACAAACCCACATTTGTTGCTTGCTTTTTTCTTTTTCTGAGAATGTCCTTTTGTTGCTTTCTTGAAAAACGAAAACCTTGCC
This sequence comes from Amborella trichopoda, assembly GCF_054954075.1. Lineage (NCBI taxonomy): Eukaryota > Viridiplantae > Streptophyta > Magnoliopsida > Amborellales > Amborellaceae > Amborella > Amborella trichopoda. The sequence goes on from NC_142339.1 coordinate 31,769,718, forward strand.
ATTTCTTTGCTTTCTCTCTCTTCCTATGGATATCCATGGCCTGCCCATGCAACCCATTCCTCTCTCTTTTTTGAAGTGGTGCACTTTAGTAATGAGGATACATGTCTGGTGAGGAAGCAACATATTTTCTGGGGAAGATGACAGTTGCCGGAGGGAGGAAACACTGTATTAATGGGGAAGGATGACAGTTGCATATACACAGAAGAGATAGAGAGCAGAGATGGATGCTATTTCAGAAGAGGGGGCAATCGGTAGAGAAAGAAAGAGGGAAAAGTAGTGGTTTGAAGAACAGGGACAAGCATGGGAGGGGATTAAGACATGCATTAACCATTTTAGGTACACTTGGTGGCTATGTGCACCAAGTAGCCTCTGTTTCTATAAATGGGCTTTTGCAAGTTCATAATTTTGGTACCCTTGGTTTTTCTCTCTACCGAATTCATTTTTCCAAATTTGGGGAAGTACAATACTCCCTTTTTCTCTCTCCATATGTCAATACATGCTACCTATTAGTTCTCTATTATTTTCTAAGTTACAACTCATTCTCATATATTATAATTTCTTTTAAGCTTTACAAATTTATTCGTGGAAATTAGTAAACTAAACCCTGAAATGTACACAGTGAGAGAAGACATGGAGGGACATCCAATATTAGGCGCTAGGATGAAAATGTACAAAATTGAATTGAAAAAGACAGGGAGAAGAGATTTAGTTTTTGGGAGGGATGAGGACTGATGCCGCGGCGAGAGAATGAGGATGCTGCTCTCTAGAGAGAGAAGGAGAGCAGATGGTTGATTTGCACAGGAGAGTGAGACAGAGCTCAAAACAGTGGTAAGTTTTGGGAAAATGACAAGTTGGGCATAGAAGAGGAGGGATATACATATAGGGAGAATGGTCTTGAAAACGATTTGAGTATGGAGGGAAATAGCAATGTCGGTCACTGGGGCCACTGAGCTGTCCAGTAGCGCTCCCATCTGGTCCCCTCCCATCCATTGTGTAGGAGGGGGTCCAGTTAATTCTTTTCCACAGACACTTGGAGAATTGGATCTGTTCCCTAACATGGAAAGAAAAACTAATTCTGAGCATTGGTCTGTTTTGGCTCATAGATTCTGAGTTTTAGGGGCTGATGAAGATATGCAGCATTTAAGTACATCCAAATGTCAAATTCCTTTTTTCTCAAAGGGAACCCAGGGACCATATTCTTCTCGAATTTGATTTGGCTGTCATTTTGAAGGGAGCACAGAGGATTGCTGTAATAAATGCTGTTTTCTTTATTTATTTAGTAAGTAATGCTGCTTCATTTATTTAAGCAGCTCTTGTTCTCATTGCTATTCATGTGTTCTGTGCATCTGACATAACCTGGGATTTTGATTTAGCTTCTGAATGTTGGTTGGGAAATTTGAGAGAACTAGAGAGAATTAAATTGATTCATTTGCAGATGTGTATGAAATGGTAATTATGATGAAGCCTTTGACTTGGAGGCGTTTGTAGCCAAGCTTTCAACAATGCATCCAAAGTGAGTGTAACTTTATTGGCAGAGGTTTAGATGGTTTTGCTTTTATAATTTTCTCCTTTTGGCTGACGTGGAACTTTTAACAACAAAGGTTGCCTGTCATTCAATCATTAGCAGAGGAAGTTAGTCAAACTACCCAATCAATGCTTTCTCAACTTCTCCAGAGACTTCATTCAAATATCCAGGTACTTTTGCAAAATTGACTGATGAGCAGAGAGCTGAATGCCTCACGACTACTTACCTGTAGAAGAAGAAAAGAAGAAATAGTCCCTGGTGCGTCTCTTCGCTTTCTCCTCTCAGTTTATATGATGATGTATGGTTTTGCCTTTTCTAAATTAGCATAGAATTTGTGCCACTTTTTGATACCAAACTAGTTGTCTTAACAGCAAGGTTGAAAAATTTGTTATTTTTCTTTACACTTATGACACATGATCTGCAGTTGCCTGAATGCCTTCGTATCATCGGATATCTATGCCGCATAGGGCTATTCACTGAGTCTGAAATGCGTCTGCAGGTAATACTTAGTATTTAGCTCTTAATTGATTTCCACTTTTGAAATTGGGAAGGGAATGGTCTTCATAAAAAGCATTTTTGTATCTTGGAATATCATATTATTAACCTTCTTTATAGATTGACTTTGTTGTCTGTTTGTGTTATTGCTGGAATTATAGATGACTTGGACCAGAGAAATGTTTATGAATACCTAAAACGAATGGTGAACTGCCACGGGATGCATCTTTTTGATGTTGTTGATCAATACCGAGCCATATTTGAAGATGACACATCTGGTAGTGAAGAGAATTATGATGGTGGACTTCTCTTTAGCTGGGCTATTCATCAAATAGAATCACATCTGAATACTCTCAATTCGATATTGCCTAAGATTTCCGAAGTTGGATCCTTATCAAATGTCCTTCACTTGTGCATGATGAGAGGCTTTTTTTCTAAAACTGTCCACATGATGAGCTTTTTTCTGCAACTGTCTACCTGGTTTTTCTTTTATTTTGTATATAAATGATCAATATACACCTTTCAAATTGCTAGCTTTTCATTTTGGATTTCCTTAAATTTGTCTTTGTTATTGGCTTCTAACAGTTGTGGAAGAGATCTTACTTATACATCCAAACACACTTATTTGAATGCATTTAAGATTCTTTCTGTGCTAGTGTATAACAATTTGTTTATGGCTATATATTTCTGTCGTTAATTTGTTCCTTGGAGGTTAAATCAATAGATCCCTGATGCTGGCTAGAGTAATCACATACACCCACTGCATGTGTTATCTGTTCCGCAATATCTTTTTTTTCTCTTGATTATATACTTATGCAGTTATTTCTTACCTTGCTATGCCCATGGGATGTTCTCAAACTTCATAAGCAGATTCATCTCCAGGGATGGCGAGTAATGCAGTTTTGCCGTTATTTCTTGGTCATTTGTTTAACGAGATTCCTTAGCCATTGCCATGCAGAATTCTCTACACTCAGTTGCGGCCCTGGGTACTTTGCTTCTGCATCTTGACAATTGTTTCTTTTGTCTCATAATACAATTCCTGGCCATAGGTTCCCACTTATGAATAGCAGTGATCTCTTTGAACAAACCATGGTGCTGAAAATTTCTATTTATTTATTTATTTGCTTCATCTTTATGGTAACAAATAGTGGATACACTTATACTGAAATTGCATAAACAATCTAGCAAGTTTTACTAAAAAATGTTTTTTCATTTATCAACAGTAGTGTATGCAGAAATCATCTATAGGGATGGCGCAAGTCATCTTCAAAAGCCTGGTTCTTTTATCATTATTCTTAGTATCACTGCCAAGGACAAAGCCCACCTCCAAAAGGTCCATTTTTAAGGATGAGGGAACCAATTATTTCAGTGAGGTATGCATGGCCGAAATATTCTAGGCCAAGAAGAATCCTCTGCACCTCATACTAAGAAGTTGCTCCCTTCTCACAAGTCCCTGATGATGAGTTCATCCTCTTTGCTTTCACTCTCATGAAATAAAATAATGCTACAAATCCCTGATAGTGGGTTCTTCCTCTTCCCTCTCCACTAAATGTAAGAGAGCTTTTTCTTTTTTCAGGTCACTAAATGGAAGAATGCTATGGTCCTTGTTAGTTGTTATTGGGTTCTTCCTCATCCCCTTATGCAATAAATGGAATACTGGCTTATTTTTTTTCGTTTTTCTTTTGTGTAAGGATCGGTCATTAAATGGAATTATGCTACAAGTTCTAATAATGAGTCCTATATTCAATAGGTTTGTTAACGTCCTTAAAATGAGTGTCTTAATAACTCATGCTTTTCTTTTGTGATAAATAACTTATTTAATGGTTATGAATTACATATCTAGTTGTACCTATGAGGGTGTACGCATTGAATAAAAGAAAAGGAGAGGGAAGTGAGAAAGAAAACTTGGAGGATGAGGTTAGAGAGTGTGATGCCTAGACAGGGGTGCGGTTATGGACATATATATGCAGAACAAGGATATGACTCACTGACTCAGCATTTCTCGGAATTCAGGATACAGATGCATATACGAGTATCTTACCTAACACATCTATAAATGTGCATTATAGCTTGTATTACATAGAAATATATGCATCCAACATATTGATACACATATATGCCGCATGCTAATGCATATGACTATGATTTATTCATATTATTTTTCTCTAATCGTGTTATTTTATTATTACAAGTATCCTAGATGTATCTGGTATCAGTATCGATGTTGACACGGTACAACACCAGGCCTATTAAGCATATAGAAGTACTCATGCATTGTAGTTTAGGCAGCTAGCACGTAGCAATTCATATTGTTCCTTGTGGAAATTTCACTATGGGAGTTTGTTCGTATTCATATTTATCCAGAACCAATCACCATATGTTGATTGACATGCAAGTGCATGGTATAATGGGCATTGCTTTCCAGCATGAACAGATGCTCTTAGAAGGTTGGTACATGGATTCTGACACAAGCGGTTCCATGAGAGGCCTCAGCCAAGTGACTAGCATCTTTTGTTAGAAACTTTCACACGTTGGCTTTGATTGTATGAAACCACAAAGTTTTCCTTCGACATGAGGCCGAAAGCGGTTGGGGGGTTGATGTGGCGATGCGGCTCGATGCGGTCCGGATGCAGATGCATCACGGTGACGCGGTCAATAAATATAAAAAAATCTAAAAAAATAGGTTAATGTGTAGAAAAAAAATATGGAGGTGATATATTTAATAGTAGGTATTTAGTTTATTCATTAACTCCAAAAGTATTAGCTGTCGGAGATTCTGTATCCATTGTCCCCTAATAGAAACTAAAAACTTAAAACTAGCTTCATAAAACATTCAACAATCAACAACCATAACCACAAATCTACAACCACAAACTTTAAAGTTACAAAATACTACAAACTAAAAGTCTATGAAGATTAAAGAGTTTTAAAGTTACAAACCCTCGATTTGTTGCCACAAGTTCGCCTAAACTTTCTCAATCAACACTCAAAAGATACGAATCAATAACCAAGCATCAACAAATGCACAAATCGAAGAACTTCAACAACTAAAATTTCTGCCCAAAATTTTTTTTTTTGATTCAATCGATCCAATAAAAGCCATGAATGTGGCAGAAAAATGTTGTTTGGAGGGTTTAATACCCCCCAAACCCTTTCCCCCCCATTTTCGAAGGTCAAAATGACTTTATTACCTATGTCCGAGGGGTACAATTTAGAAAAAAATGGCAGAAGATTATGCGACCTGATGTAGTGAGATCAGGATGGGGATCTGATGCGGAGAGATGTGGCGCATATGTGGGCGCATCTCTCCAAACCGCATATGCGGGGATTTTTGATGTGTTGCCCAGCGCATGGCGCCTAATCGACCGCATTTTAAAACATTGATCAGCCATGCTTGCATGTCACATGGGTTTAGAAGAGATGCATTTTCATAAGGTGACATGCATGGGCTTCCTTCACCTGATGAACATGGCACCACAATTGAGGAGCACTTGCATGCTCTTGGCTAAAAACATTGCGAGGCCCTACTAGACGTGACACCTTTATTAATGGAAATACCCCTTGATTATTTGAGAATGGAAGTTGGAGAGTGTGAGAGATGATTATTCAATAGCACCCACTTTAAGTGATATATATATATATATGAAAAAAATTATCAGAAAAAGTAGGGTTAGCTGCATTTGGATCATATGCATCGGAGTTGTCACCCTCCTCGACATATTGGTCTTCCTCCTCCGTCTCTTATGAATTTGCCTCTTCTTCCTCCTCTTCTTCCACCCTCGTCTTCTGTGCAGAAGATGTAGTGGCCCTAGGAGGGTCGGCTGATGTCCCTGAAGCATCTATGACCATGTCCCATGTCAATCCTTCATGCCCCTCGACCTCATCATCATTAATTAACCACTCCATAGCATTGTCCATATTTTTTGATATGAGGGTCTCTCTTATCTCTCTTAGGAAACCTGTCCTTCAAGAATCGATTATACTTGACGTAGACTAGGTCATTGAGCCTCTTTGATTCATGCCTGTTCTTTTTTTTTGTATGAATCTAACAAAATCAAATGGAACTAATTGATATAAATATTAAATAATTATAATCTATAGTTCATGTATTACTAATACAATTATACAAATTACCCTTACCCCTTCAAAAGTACTCCAATTGCGCTCACAACCGGATGATGAAGTGTTTAGGTTTAAGATCCGAATGGCCAACTTTTGTAAATATGGAGAACTACACCCATGTTGGCTCCACCAATTGGCTGCAAAGATATATAATAAAATCATAAATAAACAATAGAATATAAAAATGAAACTTGATTACTTGAACTTGATGAACTTAAGAATATTATTACTACTTGGATTAATTTTGGTCCTTTGCCTCATCGCCATTGGACTCCTAAAAGACTTTAATGAGTACTTGTAATTTATCAGCTCATCAACACATATAATATCCTGGATATCAGGATCAGGGACTAGCACATCTACACACTTATTAAATCCATTCATAATTGTGTCAAATGTGTGTATATCCTTGTCAACATAAAAAAAAGCTGGGTTCAAATAATAACTAGCTGCATGCAATGACCGATGTAGCTGCCTATCCCACTTCTCATCAACAATCTCCCCAACAAGTTTATAACGGCTCTCAACATCATCAAAATTTTGGGCTCTCTCTTTTTTGCCTTTCTCCATAACCTCATATATGTAGCCCACAGAAGCCTTGTCACTCAACCATGCGAAGGACTTTGACAAGAAAAAAAAATACCTTAAGAGTGCCCTTCACCCCTCGCCAAAAAGCTTTAAAAAGGATAATATCTCTCACCTTCTTCCCAACCTGATCCTTGGACTACTTGCATGCTCTCCAGCCATCCGAGGTAAACATTTGCCTCAATTGCACTTACCTCAAATGTCTGCTATCTAGGCATAAGTACCAGGTCGCAAATCTCGTGACCCTAGGCCTCACAATCTCTTTCTTCTTTGTAAATCTACGCATCATGTTGAGGGTGACATGGTAGCTATAAATGAAATTTGTAATTGACTTTTCCTTCTTCACTGCACTTGATATCTTGGTTAAACCGCCATGAGCCTTAAGCATGAGGTCCATACAATGTGCTGCACACAGTGTCCAAAAGATTCTTGGATAAACTATGCACACCAAATTAGCAGTATCAACATTAGGAACAACATTGTCTGTGACAACTTGTACGACAAGATGCTCCCCAACGTCCTTGATTCCCTTCTCTATAACTTAGAATATGTAATGGGCATCATGGGCATAATCAGATGCATCAATAGACTTAAAAAAAAGTCCCTAAAGGACAATTCGCAAGCAAATTCATCTGACTTATTCTCTTTCTATCGCTCCAAGCATCAATCATAATAGAAACTCCATACTGAGCCCATGCATCCTTCTTAACTTCTACAACATCCTTCGTGACACTCACCTTTTTTTTTCAAAAAAGGCTCTGAAAGCTCATATGGGGTTTGAGGGTTTCATCCCAGGCCCAAATTGGCTAATTGCCTCTACCAAGGTATAGAAGCTGCTTAGGCGAGCAGTATTGAAAGGAATGCTCGCCTCATAAAACCATGTAGCAATAAAAAAAGTAGCTCTATCTCTCTCTTCTTTCATTATATTTTCAATAGTGGTTTGCTTCTTTGTTTTCTTTCCTGCAACCTCGAGGTCTGGTCAGAGCAAAAAACCATCCATAGATCCCTTAACCCAAGGCTTCTTACTCCCAAAACTGGAAGAAATTACAACTCCTTTACCCTTTCCCCTAATAATGGATTGTTTTACCTCTTGGCATCCGTTCCCATCCTCATCATCATAACTGACTCGAACCTCAGACCTAATCTCTGATAGGAGGAAAATTTCTCATCTTTTTTCATTTTTACCGTACTAAAAAATTCGTTATTTCCTCTTTAACAGCATTAGGAGTTCTTACATGGGGCAACATCCCCCCTGATACCGGTAAGATGTTTCTTGAACCTATTTATGCCCCCTTTGTATCCTTTTCATAAAACTTGCATTTTATGCAATTTTTATCATTAGGATCTAGGTTGTAGCCATATTGCCAACCGGGATCACCACTCCTATTAGATCCCAAAGAAGATATTTCAAAATAATACAACTTATACAAGCAATAAAAAAAATCACTTACTTTGAGTTTGATTGCTCAATCTCCAAACTTCTACCTCAAAAATGCTTCTAAGGATTGAAAATCTTCTAAAAAACCCCCAATAGATTTATAAAACATCAAAAATTAAATTTGATATCAATAGGAGATATTTTGATCGATTCTCATAACTTTGAGAAACCTTTGGATAATAAAGAAAATCACCAAAAACTAGTTTTTTGGGAGCTTTCTCTATCTCTAAAATGGGCTCTAATGAGTTTTACGTTTCAAATGAACCTAAATCCCACATTTGTGGCCCCTTAGTATAAAACAAATGACAAAAATTGCCCCTACCGAGTGCCTTTTCCTCCTTTGGGCGGGGTGCAGTCCCTGGGTGCTGGGCGGCCGCCTAGGCAGGTTCTTGGGCAGACGTCCAGGGTTTTCCGCCTATTTTTGGAGCCTTGGCCTGGATGATGCGGCCAGGCCCCCTAGACCGCCCCTAGGCAACCGCCTAGGCGTTGGGCGGTCCACTTTTTGAAACACTGATTGTGCTATGGGGGCTGGTCCGGATTTTTTAGGCTTACTTCCTCCACTTTTTGAAGAGTAAAGATTTCAAGTTTCCTTGTTCTATTGTCATGTATAATTTTTGCAAGTATGAGTTTTTATTTTTACAGGGCTATACATAAACCGTTTTCAAAGAATATGAGTACGGAAGCTGAAAATTTTCAGGTTTGTAAGTTTTATAAGATTTAATTTTGAGTACCTGATACAGTGTGACATGGTGAGCCGTGGAGTGCTATCAATTGATTCATGATCCATCCACTGATCCATGCTTCTTATCTGAACTTGTAGGGTGTTGGCACTGATAAATTAGGTTGGGTGGCGTTGTCCATTGTGGAAATACTTTTATCTGTTAGACTCTTAGTTGCCAGTTCAGTGACGTTGATATAATGTTATCATTTATGCAGCTTGTCTTGGATTCACACTGTTGGATTCCACTGCTACCTGTGGGTATTACAATCCGAGTTGGTAATGATGATAGTCATGATGATTTGACGCCACCGTCTTCTTCAATGGAACATCCACCTATTGCCGTCTTTTTTGATGACTCAATGGTAAGCTTAAGTTCATTGTATTTAATTATTTTTTCGCAAACTTGCCTCGTTTTATGATAAGTGAAATCTTGGTGCATTGCATGCATATAATTTCAGTATATATTCTGAGGAATTGGTATGAATTCTTATGTGGTTCCCATAATGATTTAATTCCTGACAACAGTTTAAATTTCCCTTACTGAATAGCATGTACTAGGATGAGTTGCTGAGATCCATGATAGTATCTAATAGTGTTTCAATATCAACTTTATCATTTGATATTATAGCCATTTTCTGTTGCAGTGTGAGAAGTTGATGACCTTTTCATGTGGGCTAACCCCCAAAATGAGCCAAGACGAGCCCAATTAGCTAAGGATTTCATAGGCTTCGATTTTCATAATACCTGCATTTCCCATTAAGATTTGAAACAATGAGAGGAAAAGTACAAATGGTACACTGGACAAATTTTATTTATTTATTTTTAATATACATACAGGACACACTGATATGTAACTTCCTGGGTGTGCTTGACGATAGGGCAACCTGGTCCACCATTCAATCTTAGAAAGGGAACTATGACCCAGAGTGTCGCCATCTGAGTTGCTACCCCACTAGTTGAGCCCAAATAACCTCTTTAAGTGATCAATCAGACGACAATATTTTCATGGACTCTATTAAAGCAACGATCTATTGGCATCTGGAAGGCACCAGAGAGCGTAAAGCTCTAAAAGTTGTGTAGCTGATGACACTCATTGCATTCCACCAAAGCAAATCAATCATATAACAAATGCCAGTATGGAGATTCCATGAAGGGAACTAAGATGTTGGCATGTTGCATAACACTTTGTCTGACGAGGCCTTGGTTTCCAACCTCATAATCAGTCACAGATTCTGTTAAAGCGACCTGTGGGCATCTGGAAGACACCAGATGTGATGAGTAGGGGACATCCCTGGAATATGGGACCCAAACCCTAATATGGGGTTTCTAACTGGGGTGGCACTGTAGCTTTTCCCCCTAGGATGGACCAAATTCTTCTGTGTACGCTTGTGCTCGTGGGTGTGTTTTTTGGGGTGGGGTGGGGTCGTATGGCATGGTCTCACAGAAACAAGTAGTACAGTTGCTTCCTCGCTTTCACCGGCAAAATGCTTACTCAGGTCAGGAGGATTTTTTTTTTTTTTGGTTTTAATCTGAAATTTTGCGAAGGAAAAAGGAAACTGGTTTTGCAAACATGGAAACATAGACGTGAGTGACCAGCAAATGACGGATCACGTTCATAGTTGGACCGACATTCATTTGGTTAATTTTTATAGTATAAAATTGATTTTGGATTGATCACTGGGGTAAATAAAGATGATGTGAATGTTTGGGATCAAACAAATCTCATAAGTAGGTGTTTTGCCCTCCAGAGCAAGTGTACCATTTGCTTCCTTGGGAGCACCAAATCTTCTCCCCTATCCACATTTTTTTTTACCGGGTTTTGTAGATTTGCTGCTTGCATGTTTTTTCCTGCATGCCTACCCCTTTGTGATGCATTTGTCAGTTCTTTCATTGCAGTGATCGTACATTTGTATGTAATTCCATATTTTCTGTTTCCGTAATTCAGGTGTGTCAGCAGCCTTGAACGAGCTACGACCATGTGCACCTTCACCTTTAAGTTTAAAACATGCTCTCGCTCAAGAACTCATGAGAGCTCTACAGGCTGTCTCAGATTCCCTTATGAGGTATAATGCTACTCGAATTTAGAGACAATGAATCCACACTGGTTCATGCACTCTGCCGCACTTTCATTGAGGTGAGGACCTTTTATGGCGCTTGCATCCATACTATCAAACTTATTATTATCATCCTTTTTGTTAGCTAGCCCATCTGTGTGTGTGTGCATGGGCGCGCGCACGTATGTGGACATGTATCAAAGCTCGAAAGTTAAGTCTTACATTATTTACATCTCGGGTAGGTTGTGTGCCCATACTGTGTCATGTGCTTCGGTCGATGTTATCCTGGTGAAGCTGCAATTATAGATTTGAAGGTTTCATTTGCTGGACTTTGCCATGTCCTTGCCTCTGCTCCTTCCCCTGTAGTGAGGGGACTCCCTTCTAGGTCAGTTGATGTGCCTTGTGTAAGCACCGACAACAGAAAACAGGGACGCATCTCCCCGAGTGAACGAAATTTCAGAAGAACCTGACGTTAGTTCTTCAAATCAAAATCCAGGGGAGTCAGGACAGTCTGCCTCACCAGAAGCACTGAGCAGGTTGCAACAAGACTCGTAACTTTCATTCTTTGAAACACTTACCTGATGAAATTATTTGGGTGTAGCCTCTAAGAATTCATTTGATATGACAAGATTTGATTGGTTCATCTAGTGTAACACACTCAAAAGGTAACCATTGTTTCATTTTGTAGAAGAAATGTATGTCTATATTGTAAGACACCTATTTTCTACAACTGTCAAGAACTTGGTGTCGAATTTATAGGCATTTGTCCACTTTGGGAGTACTCAAATGTTTTTGAGTTTGCACTCCCTATAGTTTGTCAGATGAACCAACTAGCAACCAAACTACTCGCTAACTGCTACCCAAGCTAGCAGCTAATGGATAAAAGAGAATTGCCTAGTTGTATCTGATTGAATGACCGCTACCGGGTCAAACTAGCAACACCGATTCATTCATAGCATTTGGGAAGTCCAAGATTCGTTTGTTTGTCCTGATACAATGGATGATGCTAGCTGCCATCTTCTGTACTTCCAAGTAATCTGTTATTTCCTCTCTAGATTCACGCCGTCTCTAGAAACTATTTCATTGGATGTTATGCCTTAATCATTGATAAGGAAGAGCTATCTCTAATCTCATTTGATGTTTTATTAATGAGGAAGATTTGCTCTGCCCTGGGGTGGACCGCTACAGTGTCCACCCCACATAATCTTCACGATCAGTAGAGACATTTGTTTGGGCATTGGGATCTGAAAATCAAGAACACTAAGAGAAAAATTTGAAAAAAAAAGAAAAAAGAAGAAGAAAAACTAGAAATGTTTATTTTATGAGAGAGAAAATGGAATGAATATGGGAGGTCAATCCAAGGTGTTGTAAAATTCTGTTATAATGAGACTTCAGGGTTTTGTTTGACTTGGCACATTTGGTTTGCATGAAAATGTTTTTTAGAAAATTTTTACACATGAAAAATTTTTCTCATGCGGTCAAGTGAGAATATTTTTACATCAATTAATTGTCAATTGGTATGAAAAGATACACCAAGACCAATTGGTATGAAAACATTCTCACACTTGATTGCGTGAAAGAATTTTTTTCATGTGAAAATGTTTTTTAGAAAACATTTTCAGACAAACCAACCATGCCAAAATTTTGTAGATGCCTCAAAGGTTTGTTTAATTTTAATTGTAGATCGTCTTATTATTATCATTTAAATAAAAAAAATGTATTATTTAAGGCCTAGATCTTAGTATTCAAGATATAGGTAATCTTTATTTGTTATTGGAGCAACTTTTTCAGGCATTCACCCATTCCCAAAAATTCGGATTCGGATTTTTTAGGCTTGAGCAGTAAGTGGGGCCCATTCCAAATTTTGGGGCTCAAAGGTCCTCGTAACTATGTTGTTGAGAAGGAGCAGGCTCTGTTAGGATTCACCTTATATAAAACCATTTAGCCCTCTGGTGTCACATTGAGCCCAATCTGTATGCAGCCTTTTCGTCATATTGAACCCGATCTGTGAAACTTGATCAACGGCAGTATCTCCAGTCTTAAAAAACATGTGCATAAAAATGTCACATGTCAAGCATCTTTTTATTTTATTTTTTGGGCGATTGTATACTATGAGACTATTTACTATTTTACAAAGAGGCCACAATCGCTCCTAGCCATTATGTTTAATGCAGTGAACACCTAACCATGAAGCTATCCAATACTCGGCTGCTAAAATTATTTTTTAGTTCACATTTCATGCAATTTTTCTTTAAATTAGTGGGATTAGAAATGTCCCTCATGTTTTACAATTTACGCTTGTTTTACAATTTACACTTGTTTTCAACTTTTTGTGATATTTTCCCCAAAGTACATTTTGTTTGAAATTATTTTGTGATATTTTTCCCAAAGTACATGCTCTTATAAGTAAGAGAAGGGTTAGAATATACCATATGGACCATCGACTTAGGTCCATCCACCCGTGACCTCCTCTCCTCTGCGGCTTCTAGAAAATACATGATCTCACCAAATGGCAATCATGAGCCAATGGTTTTGTCGCGAACACGTCCCATGCGGCCAGGAGCATGAAGAAAAACAAGGTAGAGTAACGTTCGGGCATGCAAAAATCCAGTAATTTCCTCAAATCAAACACCTTGTGATTCTGGGAAGGAATGTCATATCCCTTCTTGAGCCTATCCATAATCTCTTTTGTAATGGCGTTATTCCCTTGCATATGTCTTAGTAATTGTGGCCAGCAAAATGTTCATGGTTACGAAATGAGGAGATTACAAAGTACACTGGTCTTCCACTAAACAACTTCCAATAAAAACAACTTTGGGAAAACAATTAAGAGCTTTGCTCTTTTACAACACTTCCAATTACAATATACTGAGAAGAATAAAAGGGCAAATACAACCAAATGTGTATGAATATGACATGGCTTTGGGAAGCCGATTTAATTCTTAATTATCGCACGACTAGCACAATAGTTTTGGTACAACCCTTGTCATCACTCCCAAACGATAGTGCAAGAGGGATGGCTCAGATCTAATCAAGGGAAGCATAAATAAAATGCCACAGTAATAAGTTCTCACACATCACACATGGGCCGAATGAATCTCATGTGGGATATAGGACAATAAGAGCAACGAATAGGAGAATAACAATTAAATCCAGACACAAAAGGTGTAGTCTTAATGCATTGGTCTTCTATGGCCTTCTATAAACAAAAGGGCATAGGAAAATCCAGCATAAGACCCTAAATAACATTTGTAACTCACTGTTATGGATTAAGGAAATCATATTTTAAGCAAGGGATAGGCTCTTAATAGATCTCAAAAACATGTTCCAAGACTATACAAAATACATGCCATTGCAACCACAATTGCAATGGACATCTCAACACAAGATGAGATCAAGACGTCACTAGTTAAGCTTCAAAAACACACCTAGAGATCACTGTTATGGATGAAAGGGCTTAGAATTTTGGCAACATAAAGTCCATAACAGTTTTGGGAAAACACGCTCGAAACTACACCTCAAGATGTATGTCATAACGATCTATTAAATGAAACGAGTAATGAGTTTGAAAGGAAATGAGATAAGGCCCGTGAGTTTACTGTCATGACCAAATTACAGCTATAAGACATCCTTCAAAACAATAGGTAGGATTCTTGGAGAAGTTCGTGATGGGGTTCAAAAGGCCATGCTTTTAAGATATGATCAATCGTATACCTTATCTCACATTACGGGAGGATCAAGACACAACTTCAAGAGGACACGAGACAAAGATATGAGAGTGGGGTGGCATGGCTCTCTTGAAGAGAATTGCAAGTGATCCAGATGAGAGAAAAGAAGAAAGAATTGATAAAAAAAAGAAAAAAGAAAAGAAGAAAATAAGAAAGAAGAAATATAAAATGAGGTGTGATAGATCCTATTTATAGAGGTTTTAGGTGTGGACTTTAACCTAGATTAGATCTTGGCCACCCAATGAATGATCCAAGTGTTGAGATAGGCTAAAAACCAAGCATTATCAATCACCATTGATAACTATCATATGACCATGTACACCCTTATCACCATGCTCATAAGACACCTCCATATTTCCTATAATTATAAAAGTGCCCTTCAAGACCCTAATTTTGTTTTAAACAAAATCTCAACCCTCCATTTTGAAATCTTTTAATCACCACCATAAAAAAAAAATTAAAAAATCATCTTCCCATAAGGGGGCTGTGCCACCCCCTCACTACATCTTCTCTTTGTTCAATCTTGCACTCCACTTCGTCTGTTATGAAGTGTCACTTTCATAGGGGACATTATATCCTTTATCTTCTCATCACCAATCAAATGCTCTCATGTATAAAAATCAATTAACCATCAATCACATGATTTAAAGATTAAATAGATTTTAGAAATTTAAATCGTACACTCATACATGTGTATACGCATATGCCACCACACATGTGCTTTAAAATACTACAAATATCAACTTTATGAGCACTAACCAAACAAGGCCTTTGCATCAAATATCCTAGGTCCATCCACATCACGTTCGTTCATAGGACAATGACGTTGCAATCCAGTGGTTGCATATATGACATACATTGGCCATTTGTTTGCCACATGTCGCACATGTGAACCGTCCTCATTTGGAATTGCAACATAAAAAATTTAATAAATCAATTTTCCATGAAATAAAATTTCCAAAAATTCTCTAAAAATATGATAAAACATTTGTAATTATTTTAAATCAAAATGATACATTCTGACAAATTAGATAAATCCAATTTTAAAATTAGGACCCTTGTAGACACCCTGATCCCGATTGAGAAAACAATATAAAACCAAAGTCCCAGGGACAACTACCCCAAGGACTTGAACTATCTCCAACACTTGATAGAACCTTGCCATAATACCTAGACCACGAGTAGAATTTGAAACTCAGTGAAGCAGCCTCAGGTGGCCCTCAAAGGGAAGAATGGAGCTTAAAAATGAAAAGAAGAAACAAGTGCTTAAAGGAGAAAAATGGCAACTAAAACACCATAGCCGTCAACCACCAACGTTTTAAGGAGGTGATAAACGTAACTTAGGTTGGAGAGTCGTTGACACATATGAAAAATGCGTCGCAATCCCTTTGGCCACAAAGGCAGTCTAACTGTCTAACATTAGAATGATGAAATTATCATCATTTTGACAATAAGTAAGTTCGCAACTGCACTAACGAAGGTCACCTCAAGGTCCGAATCTAATTGGTTGAGAATGGCGGCTGAACCGCCTGACATCGGAATGAGAGAAATTGTAATCATTATGGACAAAAAAAATGCAAATGGTATCAAAGTACTGGTAACATCTATGCCTCTTGATTGGCCAGAGAAACCGCCACTTATTAGACATAGAAATGTAGGAACTGAAATCTAATTATTGCACCATCGTTAACAAAAATGATGATGGCAACTTCATTGGTCAACCTGGAAATTTCTGAATGGCCAAAACACCTCTGGTGTTTTGGTGTCATTATGATCCATTGGTCTTGCAACCATCATTGACGGAATTGAGGGTGTCGTTTCAGCCCCAAAATGCACAAAACGGAGCTTTGAGTAGTGGCAACGAAGTTGACACCCCTATTGCTTATACAACACGGCAATGCTCAAAATCACATGGGCCATAACATCAGGGTAGCATGTTACAAAACTCGTAATCATTATACGTCAATGAGTGTCACAGTTGCTTGACCACGACTACCATCAATGGCAGATATTCAATCTTCGCTTTAGAAGGCGAGAAAGCATGACACTTGTCTATAAATTAGAGCTCACTCCCCCCCCCCCCTCCCTCCCTCCCTCCCTCCCGTCCCCCTTAACAGAGAATTTTGGCACCAAGCCTATGCCACTTTCAAAACTTGATAGAATTTTGATTAATAT
This sequence comes from Amborella trichopoda, assembly GCF_054954075.1. Classification (NCBI taxonomy): domain Eukaryota; kingdom Viridiplantae; phylum Streptophyta; class Magnoliopsida; order Amborellales; family Amborellaceae; genus Amborella; species Amborella trichopoda. The sequence continues at coordinate 31,786,561 of NC_142339.1, forward strand.
GCCCAGACTTTACCTGTTCTAGCCCTAATCCAGATCCGACCCGGATCCGAACTACAATTCCTATTCCTACACTTAAAATCCAAACTACATACATTGCATTCCATCGACGAATGTCTAACAACTGAGGAAAATCAGCACTCAGATTGGTTTTGAATCAGCTTTGTCTTTGAGTGCTGAGCCCCGGGGCCCAGCCTCAGGTTCATTTTATTTTGTTCATTTCTTTCATTTTTTACTTTTTAGCTCTATTTAAAATATTTTCCAAATATCTTCCCCTTTTGCCTAGATTTCTAAAATCTCTGAACTGGATTTTGGCCTAACTATCCCAAAAGCCGTCTGTCTAAGTGAGGGAGGGTCTTCTAGCATGACCCTCACCTCGACTGCAATTCGACATGACACATTCTATACTATTCCCACTCTATGATGAGCTTAGGCTCGAAAATCAGTCTGGGACCCCAATTCTGACTGAAACTTTCGAATATAAACAGTTTGACACCCATCGTGGGGATTGTCGAGCTTTTTGAATCACCAAGTCATTGAAATGACCCTTTGGACTCGTTCTCAAAGGACCTCCATCAATCAAAAACCGTTCTGGCTTGTTTCGAGGCATTTTTCATTGCTTTCGGGGCTTGGAACAATCAGATGGCATTGTAAACTGTGCCTTTGCAGCTTACACACTCACCTGATTGCTTCTCCCCCCTAAGTTCCCCATTTTGTTAATTCTAGAGGCTGGAAACAATTCAGTGACGGTGGAATCTATGTCCACGTAGTGCCCATCTACGTCTGACTGCTCCTCGCCTCTTTGCTTTCTTTTCGTGACCCTATTTACCTGGACGGTCGGAGTTTACGGTGTCTCTATTAATGATGCGTAGTTTCTATGCCTACAACACCCTTGAGGCCCCAAGCATCCGGACTCTTTTTCTGGGTGTCCTTCTTTCTTCTGTGCTGAGAATTCAAAGGGTGCCACTGTTAATGCCTTTCAGTGGTTTGTTGGTGCAGGTGCCACTTGTTTCACGCTCAGATCCTGGATTCCATCCTTAAGGGACTGGTCGCGATGAGACTTCAACCTATGCTGATGCAAAAACGTCATGCATTGATACCCCTCCTCCTTACCTATTGTTTCCATTCCTCCTCTTCTCTGCACCCTTGATACTTGAAAGTGCCATAGGTTCCTTTAACTTAGCAGGTATAGTCATTGACGACATTGATAGTTATGTTGAAATTAAGACCCATTTTAGTCTCACTGTGGGTTCTGGCTTCAACGAGGATATCAGTTTTGCCAATGCCTGCACCAACAACGTTGGCCTTGAGCATTCTCTAGTAGCTGAGGTTTCCTCGAGGAGCGCTTGTTTCCTTCCTTTCTTTTCACATCTATTCCCTTCTCTTTCGCTTTGTCGAGGGCGGCTATGCCCATCTTAACTGTGTCTCGGGAAGGGTCATACCTTGCCCCAGATGCACCCACCCTTACTCTTTAGCCTTCCTGGGGTTTCTCGCTCCTTACTGGAATTGCACCTTCGATTGGATTTTTGATCCGAGGCATGCATCGTAGGAAGCTACCGTGCCCCACATTCACTATTCAGACTAGTCGAGGCAGCCAACCTCTTCATTTTCATTGTGGTCCGATCGGTCTTTCCAACTTGAAGCGTGCCTCGCTAGGCATGATTTGTGCCTCGTGCTCACTTAATTGATTGTGCACTACTATCTGCTGCTACACTCTCTCATGAGCACCAGTGCTGGTTCACATACTCACTCACATAGGCATTGCAGGAGTGGAAAAACCTTTTACAAAATATTTTTCAAAAAACTTTCATTCGGCCTTAAGGCTCCTGGATCAAGAACCTAGCTCCTAGAGGAAGGGCAGTTGATAGTGAGCGCCCACAATGGGAGTGTGCTCTCTGTATATACTTGACCTCTAAGAGCACCCCACAATATTTTGGTCCCACAGTTGGTTATAAGAGTGGCTCAGACCACAGGTGGCTATACCCTACACCCTACCTCATTTCAAGAATCTTACATTGAGGTAAGAACCCCTAGCCTTGAATCTCACTCACTAGCAGTCTAGAGGTACCCAGTTGTTTTGCGTGTTTTTACTTGCCTAGGTCTAGGAAGATGTAAGTCGATCAGGAAACACGAGCACAAGATTCGAATGCCAAGTATGTTGCCTCATCGCAAAACTAGCCGTCTAGGGAGTCAACACGCTGCAATTCCGAAGGATTACGGGACTTGAATCAGTCCAATACAGTTGGATCAGGCCGAACTTATGCTTAGGATCCCCAGTTGACTCGCTCGGTTGCCTGCTGGACTCTGGGGGTCATCAAGTCTTTACTACACAGAGCACCCTAAACAGTTAGGGCGTCAGGCTAGGGGTAATTATCCAAGAATCTGGAATGTTGCAACCTTCTCGATGCCGGACCCAGGACAAGGTTGATATCCAAGTCTTCATGGGAGGGCAGGTTGATGATCTTGTTAGGGATGACCTCAAGGCCCAAGCGTTTCATGCTTAGGGAACTAGGGAGGTATCCACTTGACATAGTAATTCTAGATCCACCAGTAGTGGTAGTAACCATAGAGCCAACCCTCAGGACCCACCATCTGTTAGGGCTAGTTCCCCTGCAACAGGGAGAGTCCTAGACCCGATTGTGGCCCAATTGCCACTTAGGACGAGCCCTCTTCTTGTGGATAGCACATCAGACCCAACTTTAGTTCAGGCTGTTATCCAAGCAATGAGAAATTAATGCTTAGGATGCATAGCCAACCTATCAGCCCAACCTAATTTAGGGCCCCCTCAATTCAACCCGTTCCAACTTGACCTTGGGGTACTGGTGCCTAGCTAGCCATTGACCTACTGCATCCATACTACCACCACCTAGAGACCCCACTATCCTCAACCTATTGGGCTGCCGCCCATTCCACCTCCCCCAGTGGGGCCTACCTATGCTCAAGCCCAGCAACCTACTCCCATGTACCTTGCAGCACAATCACCGACCTACCAGAGTAACCTATTAAGGCAGCTGTTGTCAGCATAAACACCTCCAAGATGCTTTCAAGTGAAGAGGAATCTATGACCCCATCCTCATTGAATCTTATGACGAGTCCTACTTGGACGGTCTGGCTAATCTATTGCCATGTTTCGTACAACCAAAATTCCATAATCAATTCAACGGGAATGGTAACCCGCAATTACATGTAACGAGTTAACTACTTCTTGTCCTTATGCTACGCGATAGATCAGTACCTTTGAAGGTTCTATCGACTCATAGTCTAGCAGGAGATGCTATCACTTGATACAATAACTTCGTAAGAGACTATCCGGATGCCTCATGTCGAGAGATGTTCTGAAAGTTTGTGAGGCATTATCAGGCCACTAGACCATGGGCAATTTCCCTCAGTGAGCTAGCGGTGCTCAAGAAAAAGCCAGAAAAACCCTTCATGGAATTTGTTGACAAATTCAATGTTGCTATAGCCATAGTCATGGAATGCCCATTAGTGGAACATGCTAAGATTGGTCTTATCCTCGAAAATACAACTCTCAAGTATAAAACCTTCTTCTGTCATGATGGTGTCCTCTCGACCTTCCATGTGATGTCGGAAAGAGTCGAGATATATTAGAGGACCAAATGCCTCACCCTCGGTACCGGTGGAGAATTAGATGATTGTAGAGCATCTGAGAAAGATAAACAAAGAAAAACCACAATAGGCTGGTGAGGTGAACCAAATCATCCTCAACCAAGCTAATACCAAGGGCCAAGATCACCAACCTAAACAAAACCAGAAAATAAACTACCATGCCAAAGTGGATAACGAAAACAAACCATACAACTAGCTCGTTAAAGCACTAAGGTACTTCACTCCCTTGAAAAAGCTTATGGTAGACATTCTCAGACTCCTTCTTCATGAGGGAAGACTAACACTTCCCCCACAAAGGCAACCTCCATTCGAGGCTAAGGACAAAACAAAATGGTGTGAGTGGCACTGACATCATGGCCACGACACGTAGGATTGCATCTCCCTAAAGCATCAAGTCCAGGACCTGATAGAAAATAGTGGAATCAATGTGCCAATCTTGAAGAGTCTATTAAAGAGGCCAATTAGAAAATGAAAACTTATGTCAACCTGCTACCAAATAATGATCCCGATTTTAGCACGCTAACGGTAGCGAAACTCTCAGCTCTAGCAAGTGACCCAAGAGGAAAGGCTAGTGTCTTAATAATACATGAAGAAAGACCACCCTGAGACCCTCGTTGACCTTCCCAAGCAACGTGCCCCGTCGTTGCAGAACTGAGGATCCCTAAAGGAATCACTGTTGTACATCATTTTTGACGTAATTACATCTCCCAAGTGAACAAGGAGAGAGCCGGCAACAGCCTGGCCTTGCGGGTACACAAGGCATCGATAGATCAAAGTTGTGCCTTAAAATAAATCCTCGAGCCATATGATCTGGGTATGGTGCCATCACACCAAAGAAGGACCTTACAAATATAGCCATAAGCTAGCGGCTTCAAAACTATACCAGACCACAACCATCGCATCCAGAATGTTGAAAAACCCTTGAGTACCAAATTTGGGCTCAATCGGATCACTCGAAAGGGGTCAACAGCCACGTGACCTCGCAGCAGGCGGGTTTCACACTAGCATGGTGTGGCTTCGCGGAACTAGTCCCCAAACATGGAGATTGCAACATCGTGTTTCGGAAGCAGCTTCAAGGACCCATGACGCCTTCTGCTGAAATTAGGAAAGGTCTAGATCCAAATATGTTCTAGATCACGCTAGCCTCGCCATTTTGACCTAAGGCATGCATTGTGGCGCGACCTAGAGTCAAACTTCTCCTGAAAAGAAGGTTCCTGCAAAACCAGAAAAACCAGGGTTTAAAAAGAAGAAGCCTCGCATCCAGTGAAGCACAGCTCGACATCCAAGCTTCGGATCACTGTGGGGACGAGTTCAATGCAACCACCTTGCAAAGAGTTGCAAACTGGTATAACTGTTGTATTTAATCCAAGGTCCGATGGATGCAAATCCCCAGATTGCAGAAGAAGTAAATCTGCACGGTTGCCGAAATCCCTCTTTCTGGTGACCTCCCAAATTAGGCAAAAACACAAACCAAAACTGAATCAGCCCAAACTTGATGCAAAATGACTATGACTGTCTCCTCTCTCATTTACAAGTAGTGCCAAGAGCCAGAACATCGCAGGTCGAGGTGCATTGGTGAACAAAGTTCACAAATCTGGTCGGACTTCTACCCTATGGGAAAAGGCCCCCCTAGCACGACGAAAGGGCATCAAAATGCTCAAAGTCGTAAGGAAATTGAAGATATGCCGACAAATCATCTGAACCATCATCACAGGTTGCAAAAAAAGCTTTCAAGATCTGGCCATGCAGAACAACCTGCATGTAGGGATGGCTTTGTCATTAGTGAAAAAGATGTCAAGTTCATTTTTATCATTGCGCCTAATTTCAAGATTTATTCCTAAATTCTTAAATTGTAATTAAGCTTTGTTTTTTAGCGTTCACCCTTGTTTGGTGAATCTTCTATATAAGCAAGCTTAAGGCACTTGTAAATGAGGCTGGAAAAATCCTTTGAGCAGGGTATTTACCCATTATAAAACAGAGGCATTATGTTTGTTCCTCTTGCCGTTTGCTTTTGAGTCCTTAGTGCTGTTGAGAGGAGAGAGAAAATTTTGAGGGACAGAAAATACCCCTGAGTGCACGGGTCTGTAAACGGCTCTGAGCGTGTGGACTCCTCCCTCCTCTCTCCTAAACCGGGTCACGCCCCAACCCTTCTCTCTCTCTCTCTCCCCCTTGCGAAACATCGTTTGCCCCTCGCAACAACCTGCATCACCAATAGATGCGCGGACGCGAGGGAACCCACGGGCCCCAACCCTCGGGTTCTCTCACACCCCTCCATCGGCCAGCCAGCCCCCTCAAAATAATAGCCATAAGGAGGGACATCTTGATCACATACCGGTCCTAAGTGACTGAGAGAGAGTAGAGAGGTTGCGAGCCTGAAGAGAGTCTTTGTCTAAACCACACTGGCACACAGCCGAAGGGCTTTGTGACTATTCTAAGAAGGTTGACCTCCCGGAAGTGTCCCCTGAAGCCCAAGCAGCGAGGCTAACATCCCAAAGCTCCCCTGCCATCAAAAAATCTCTCTCATTGTTGGTACCTATCCGCACGCTAGGAGTCCCCGCGCTCGAGCGTCCCACACCGAAGCGCACCCTACGATTGTCAGAGAGAGGGTTCTCTCTCATCCCCTTGAGAACCAGGTCCGACCAATTGGCGACTCCACTGGGGACATGTCACCCTATCGTTGGCTTGGACTGTTTTCAGATATCAACCTCTCTTTTTCTCTCTTTAAAGTTGCCATGGGATCCCACTGTCGCTCTTTTGTCTGGATTGGGGACTTATATATCGCCATATCCGTGACCTCACCTCGGGTGAGCGGACCATCAGGTTTTGCTTCCCTCACGTACTACTCGAGCAGTCTGTCTGGCCCTGCTATCCTAGTCCTGCTTAGGAAAACTCGGGGGATGGGCTCTTAAGCTCCCTGCCCCTCCTCTTCCGGTGTCAAGGGAAAATCCCTCGATGTCAACTGCATGGGCGACACCATAACTCTCACAGAAGCATCCTGTCACTTGCAGACACCCCGCCAGTTGCATGCCTCAATGTGGTCCTTGTGCCACTACTCCTCCTTGCCCAGTGGATCTCGGCAGGACCACCGCCTCTGCGGATAACCGAAAGGTGACCCCACCCATGTCTCATAAAGGCATTGCCAGCACTAGCACCCCCATGCACACACCGTACGCTGGTGGCTTCTATGTCAGTCCACGCGACCTCTCAACTGCCACGCACACTTACACATACATCATTGCTGGCGGTCCAATCGTCGCTATGGTGAGTGGGGGCAGGCGACAACCCTCCCCACTCGCTCAAATTGTTTCAGGTCTCTTCCGACTCGGATGCAGCACGGGTGGTCCCAAGACTGCCTACATCATGCATGCTAACCCTCTAGTTCAGGGCAGCCCAAAGGCTGAGACCCCGACGAAAACGTGACTTTCGAGACAATCAAAAGTCCCATAAACAAGTGCACATGTATGTTCGAGGCCATGAGGCCTCATCGAACAAACGTGCGGGTACCACGAGTACTTTGCCCCTCACTCCACAAAGGGTTGGCCCCGCGGCTGCCCCAAACACCACCATGGATGGCACACACACATGCAGGTCCAAAGATGCTGTCGACCGCAAAGAAGGGAGAGCGTCCATCACTTCCCCAACCTCTTCCGGGCCGCTCGATACGTGGTACGCGAAGAAATTCCCTTCGAGCGCCATTCTCTCCACTACTCCATTCCTGCATGCATGGGCTAGTCCTCACAGAAAGACTCGGGACAGAAGGGCGCCCTCAGTGACAACCACACGACGACCCCTTCTCACAAACGAAAGCTTTAGAAAAGAGGTCGTTAGCTAAACGAATGCGATACCCTCGCCCTGGGGTCAAGAACCTCTCTCGCATAAGAAGGGGCGGAGAAAGCAAATAGGTCCTCAAGGACAAGGCCACTCCTTTCGATTCCCAAGGCACTTAGTCAAGGCGGGACCCTCCCCTCTTCTTCTTACCCAACATGACCTCATCCCCAGGTCAGTCCTCCTCGCCAGGAGAGGTCGATATATCCTTCGAGGGCCATCCTGGGTGTACCTGGCAAGAGCAAGAAACCCTAGAGAAACATGCCCTACGGGCAGTCTCGAGGGCAAGACTGTAAATACGCCTCACTATAGGCAAGACGGTATGACTCTAAACATGCCTCCTCACAAAAAAAAAAACAGAATTTTTGCTGAAAGGGCTAGGCATGAAACAAGAAAAAGGTGGGCAATTGCCTATTCATGCATCGAGTCGGTTACAATAAATGAAAAGAAAGAGGGCAAGCATTCCTTGCACCCTCAAAAACAGGTGAGAGCCTCTTCGATCTGCATTCTCAACTTGTTCACATGTTGCAAGGCCTTGTCCGTTTGCTCCATGAGCCCGGAGATACTCTTAGCAGCCACGTCTTCCAGATTGCGAACCGACGCCGTCTCAGAGCCCAATCGCTCCAATGACTCAAAATTTCAGCGTAGTGTCTCTTCCCTCAAGAGACGCTGAGATCTCAAGAGGGCCACGCGAGTTTACAGCGTCCCATTCTCGTCCTCTGCATCTTGAATCTTGTCAGAGAGACTAATGATCTCCTCTGTGAGATGGTCCCGGTCAGAAAGATGCCAGGCCCTCGATCGCTCATACTTCTCCATGACCACGCGTTGGCCGACCAAACTTTTCTCGATGGCGGCCAAGCATTCCTCATAGGACACTCGCACCTCGATTTCACACACAAGAGCCTCGAGCCCCCGATCTGAGAGGTCCCTCAGCAGCCTATCTAGATGGTTGAAGATTGCCTCGCCAACATGCACAACCTACAGGCCACCGACACAGACTCTAAAGGCCTTTATCCTTCCCTTGAGATTTGGGAGGGGACACCCCTTTATCATTTGAAAGCCCGAGCCCAGCATCTCCCTCAACATGAAGACCTTATCATATGAGGGTAATAAAAAAGGAGCCGTCGCACCAGCCATGCTGAGAGGATGGACGTCAAGGATAGGGTCCCTTGCGACAAGGGCCAGAGTTTCTCCTGAGGGAATTGAAGGTTCCGACGAAGCGTCCCTCGTACGTACCCCCAAGACAGGCAGTTTGGAGGTGGGCGCCGTCGCTGGCCTAGAAGAGGGGGCCCTCAGGATGGGCTTCCTCTCCACTTCCACTACTAAAATGGCTGAGGTGAGGGATGTGTAGAAGACACATCGCGGTCTCCAACAAAATGCGACGCCTCTGCCTCGACTCTCAAAGAAACCCCCCCAATTGACTGTCTAAGCCAGATGAGGACGGACTTGCTCCTGTGAGCAAAGCTGTGGCCGCTCCTGTAGGTGAGACTGGCACTTCAAGAGGCATGATCGGTGCTACACAAGTCCTCACTCAAGTACGTTTCACGAGAGGGGCAGCTGAGGATGTGTCTGAAGTAGTCGAATCCTCCTCGCTCACATGAACTCTTCTCACCAAAGCCGGGGAGGTGGGTTTTACCTTCTTCACCCCTTTCCTCTTCCTTCTTCCTTTTCCACCTTCCCTCTCTCTCTCTCTTTCTCTCTCTCTCAAAGGAACACTCACTGGCTCCACAGCCACGGGAACCCTTGGGTCACACTTAGCTCTATCAATTCAACTAGAGCGCAAAACACTTTACCTCAGGGCAGCTGGCCCCACGGCGGTTCTCTCTTCGCTGCCAGGGATAACACTCTCTCTCATCCCCACAAATAGGAGGCTAAGATAGTCAAAGAAAGAATTTGTCTCACCTTGCAGTGACAGATATTCCATGCATACCTCGTCCTTGTTTAAGGTGCGGGGTCTGACGAGTTCTTTCTAGTTGGCGGGATAATAATCCAGCTCAAAAATTTAGGGAAAGGGAGGGGGAGTGAAGCGCTTCCTAGCCCTACCATCCCGACAAGAGTAGTTGATCTCCTGCCAGGGGTGGTCTAGATGCCAGTAGACACGGCCGACAGCATCCCACCACCATCGGTGCTCATCGGTCATGCGACCCAAGCGACTGTAGTGAGGAATGACAAACCAGTTTGAGCCTGGGAGGTCGAGACAAGTCTCCCACGCCGTCCTCAGGTCAAGGTTGGTCCAGCCCTCACGACTTGTCGCCGGGGCCTCAGGATCATGCGGTCCTCCCTTTCTTTCGAACTTGTCAAGGGATACGGGGGCACAACATCCCCGGTTGAGGCCGTGCTGGTACATGAAACGATGGGGGAAGTACCCCTCAAGTCTCTTGTCACCTACACCTCGGTACGGGAGAATACAACCTCGTACGCCCATAAGATACATAGCCTCCCCGGTATCCGTGGTCGCCATGATGAGCGACTTTCCAAAGCTGTTGGGAAAAATCTTATCAGAAGGGCCACCCATTAGAAAAGGGTTGCCCTTGGTAAAGAAGGTATCCTTGGTCAGGAGCCTGCAGGCTTCTCCCGGCTCCCTATGCACCGCCTTCATCCTGGCAATTTTTAATATATGGGGGCAAGTGGCATCCGTCAGGTTGCCGTTAATCTCATACGCACCCAGGAAGTACGTTGAGAGCCGCCTGAAAATGTAATGGATCGGGAAGCTTTGGTAAAGAAGGTATCCTTGGTCAGGAGCCTACATGCTTCTCCCGGCTCCCTAAAGGATCAAATCGTGTAAATGGACAAAACCTTGTAGCAATCCTATCACAATGGGTGAAAACCTTATTCGAGCAAAACCTTGGGGCTAAGGAATGTTTGATGCATGTGGCTTTTTGACCAAGTGGGAGGCATTGGAGTATGACCACAAAGACATCATGACTACCATTTACCTAATGGTTTCTCTCTTTCTTTTTTTATATATATTTAATAAGATTATTTACTATATAACAAATTGCTATCTATAACAATCTTATTTCTTTTAATTTCTTTGACTAATTTTTTTTTGGTAAGTGTCATTCTCTTTTCTTTTAAGCCACTCATCAATAATGATCAAACGTTCATGTAAAGCCAAAGCGGTCATGTTGAACCAAGTGTTTTCTTTAGGGTGAGAGAAAGAGAATGGAAAAGGAAGGCTCAACTATTGATTTAGGCAGAGCGAGAGATATTGACCATTGAATGCAAAACCTGCTATACGTGGGAAAGGGATAAGCTCTATAGTTGCTAACTAACCCATTAAAATATACATCAAAATCTAAATGCTATCTGCCCATCTCTTTATTTATCCATACGCTTCACAGTAAACTTCTACTCTCCATATCCATTTTTTCTCTCAATGAATTTAAATAAAATTACTAATTTTATCATTTTATCTAGCACTTGTGGGATCGTTGGTAATTGTTGCTCCACCAATTTCCTCGCACACCTTCCTCAATCCTCATTTTATCATTGTTTTATTTTTTTTGGAAAAAGTTTATATAAGTGTGAGGCTCTAAACAATTAAATTAGGGCTCAAAAATTTCACTAGAAGAGATTGTTTTAATGGCCCAATATCTTCAATTGATCATCTCAACCTCAAAATACGTGGACATGAGAAAAAAGTGGATTTTAAGTTTTGGAAATAGTACATCTTGTAATATAGTTTTGGATAGTCAATTTTCAAGATTTCCAATTTTTCATAGAACTTCTCTATCTACACTATTTTTGATGCTTTAAATTTTATAATTATAAATGAAAATATATTAAAAAGTTATCACAAAGATTTCCAGTAATGAAACTACATTTTTCGATACTATTTGAAGGTGTGCTTTACTTTGATTATTTAGAGCGTCGGCCTTATACAAACTGCACCTTCTTTCTTTTCATTCGTTATTAACGTGTTTTGCAAATCAAGTATTATTATGTTTTTTTCTTCAAGCATCCATTGGCTCTTGTCTTCATATTTTATTTGAGGATGGGACTCAATGCTATAAATTTATGTGTATATGTGGATGTGTTTTGTGATAAAAAAAACTTTAAACATTAGGAAAATTATCGTTAAGATACCTTAATTTTAAGATAATCGTAAAAAAAAACCTCAACTTCCCAAAACCTCGTCCACACCTTTTTTTTCAATTTTTGAGATTTTTTGGATGAAAATACCCTTTACAATAGTCTTTCTACCGTATTACATTTTGAATGTAATACGGTAGAAAGACTACTGTAATAGTGTGAAGATACATTACGGTATTTCGAGTACCGTAATGAACATTACAGTAATTTAAATACCGAAAAAAATATTACGGTATTTTAATTACCGTAATACATAAATATATTCTTTACGGTATTTTTAGAACCATAATGCTTTGAAAAGCTTCAAACCGAAACTAATATCAATGCTACCCCCTTCCACACTCTCTATGTGAAATCAAAACTAAGGGACACATTTTTTTGGTAAAATCCCAAATAAATTCTCTCTAATATTTCATTTTTGAAGAAATGTATAGCAAAATTGAAACAAATTCGAACTTTTTTTTTTCCTTAATGTATCGCTTTTCAAATTTTAGCAGCCAATGGCCTGATACAAGCCAATCAATAACTATTCCAGAGCAAATCAGCAGAAGTATCCATTGGATTCTTGTTATAGACCTTGAACATCCATCTGAAATAATTCTAGATCATAATATGCAATTAATGTTAGGATGATTCTAATATATGAAAATTTTGCTACTGGAGAATAAGTCTAAGGAATACCCTCCCTTTAGGTGAATCATTTTACTATAAACCTAGCTTTATATTTATCAATGGATCCATTTGCATTCAGCTTTTTCTTTAAGACCCATTTGTAACCGATGACTTTTCTATCTTTAGGGACATCGACCAACTCCCAAACTTGATTTCTTTTAATAGAATCAAATTCATCATTCATGGCTTGAGTCTACTCAGCTGAGTCATATGAGCTAATAGCTTCACTGTAGCTTCGAGGTTCATCTATTGTATCCTCACTCATTAAAGAATAATTATCTTTATTCATAAATATATAAAATTTTTCTAAAGTCGTAGGTGGGGTTCTAGTTCTTTTAGGCCTATCTGGTATACTTGATTCAATTGAATCATTCTCACCAAATGTATAGAGAGTTTGAGAAACAGGGTCTTCCATACCCTTATCTTTATCAATTTCATGTAAGTCAATAAGCTTACTTAAACTATGTTCATCATCTATATATCTAAGAAATGAGCATCACAACTCTCTGCTAAAAATCTAGTCCAGTAGTCTTAAATTCCATCGTAAGAAATAATGAATGGTAGTAATAGTAGAAGAGCAGGGCATTTCACTTGAGTTATTTGATGTTCCAATGGGTCCAATATCTCCCCATCACTGTCCATCCATTCATAAAATGATCGTCACATTTCTGACAATTTGTTTTTAGGTGGCCATTTAGATCATTGTGCATATTCTCATATTTCATTTTGGCCCCAGTCCTTCACAAGAGATCAACACATTCAGTCCCTAGTAAATTATGAGACAACCACAATTTCAATAAGTACATGGAACTAACTGTAATCAGTTTTGAGGAATTTATGCTAATGCAATTAGCACATCCAAGTAGCCGATAAAAGTCAGCAATAAGCAAAGGAATATATGTTTCAATAGAGAAGGTATTTAAGAAACAAGTGCATGTCTAACGGATATACCAATTTTCATAATCTTTGTAAGTAACAAGGGCCTGAGGGTCACAACAATACAGTCCAAGGTGTTTTTCCTTCTAAATACCACACACAAAACATGACAGGGAATACCACAACCAAAGCCGATCTTAATCATGTACATAGACCTATGATAATGGCCATTTCTAGAAATTGCATCACCAACATATTAAAAGACATTGGCCAGATGTAATCTAACATGGTGATATTCAACAAATTCATATCAACAAACAAGATATAAAGAAAGGAAAAAAAAAATTACATATGCAAAAAACAAAAATGACATCAGGTTGGTATTCTTGAACTTCAACAAATATTGATATAAACTTATTGGTTATGAGAACAATATATAGTCTGCACCTATCATAATGTGTGCAAATGATTGATGGTTTTAATCACATAGTCTCCAATAAATACTGGAAGCACTGCCCCAAACTATGCGAGCCGAGAGACTTTAAAGATTGTACAGAGGAGGTTGGATGAACCACTTTAATTATTGGTTTTATAATAACTCTAGTAAGATTAGAAGAATAGATTAGCACCAGCTTGAAGCTAGTCATCTTATCAATAAGGAAGACTTCTAATGCCTTATTTTTGTGGCTTCATAACACAATTTACGCATATTCTCTTTTTAGGGAGAAGCCTTTTTAGGGAGAAATAAAATTATTCACTGTCTACCTTAGAAGCTTCTTTTGTCCAATATGATAAATTTCTAATTTTATTTCTAGCAAAATGGATTTTTTTATTTTTATTTTGTGTGTATTCAAGAAAAGGGCATCATCATCTGAGACATAGAAAGAGAGGAACGAGCATAAATCCCACACTAAAAAGTCAAACCTAATTCTCAATATCAATCAAAACATTAACAAAAGAACAAGGCAAAAAGTTTTTTTGAACAAAGTTTTTCAAAAGGGAACAAAAATTCAACATGCCTGAGATAATGTAGAGGGATCTAAAATCTCTCTTTGACTTGTGTAAAAATAATAACAACAATAAATATACAAATATGGAGGTTAGGTATCAATCCCACTATTGGATTTTAATAGTCATACCACTCCACATTGTACCTTTCTCCAACCAATCTCACTCATTCTAAGGAGAGAGAGGAGGCGGAGTGGGGAATATGAATGGGGATTTCAATAGAGGGTGGATGAGTGCCTGCATAGGGGTACTGGTGTCTACGAACCACGAAAGAGAAAAAGGAGAATGGAGTTAAAAATTTCATATTGTTAAATTTAATATTAGAAAAAAAAATTACACCAAGATATACGGCAATGACAAAGCACAATATCTAGGTTACTGTGACTTAAAATTAGAAAAAATAAGATATAAATACCAATAATAATAATAATAAAAGATAGAACCTGCTCTGATACCAATGTTGGATTATTACGGAAGAGATGAATCCCAAAAGTCCCAGGATTATTGGCGGTGTCGTGAGACTAAGGATCGTAGAGTGGAGGATTTTCCTGAACAATGAGAACTCAAAGTTTCTCTGTGTATGCTTCTCCATGACCATGAAATGCCTAGTTATATAGGGATGGAGGAGGTCGTTCTCTAACGTTCGGCTTTCCCCTAAAAACTATGAGAAACGTTACCCATAATTCTGGGAGGTGAGTAGTTATCATCTACTCGCTAGATGATGACTCTTCTCTATCTAAAAAAGCCCTTATTTAGTGATAAACATAATATTTATGATTAATATTAAAGAGAAAAAAAATAGCATGTATGAGGGCCCCATGGCCACCCATACGTACCAACAATTTGGGGCATTTTAATTGTAATTGAAATATCTATCATGTCCCCATATCAATTTGTTCAAAAAATCAAAGATTTGGGGTTGATTTTGACTCTAAAGTTTAGTGTTCTTTAGCTCGATTTAAGGGTTCTTAAAAAAAAAATTGTTTCTTAATAAAATTATGTTTTTTTTTTTTATATATATATAAATATGCTATTTCTGATGAATATGCGAAAAATTAGAGTCTTTCTTTTTAATTTTATATATTTTTGGTGAGCTTGTTGAATTGTTTTTAATGTTATATACTTTTTTTTACAAAAATATGTTTTTTTGTGATTAATATGAGATAAAAATTTCTTTCTTTGTAATAATGTTATATATTTTTGGTGAGCTTGTTAGATTGTTTTTAATGTTATATATATTTTTATAAAAATATGTTTTTTGTGATGAATATGCGAAAAAAAATTTCGTTCTTTTTAATGTTATATATTTTTGGTGAGCTTGTTGGTTTGTTTTTAATGTTATATATATATATGAGAAAAAAATATAATTATTTTTAATGTTATATATTTTTGTTGAGCTTGTTGGATTGTTTTTAATGTTATTTATCTTTTGATAGAAATATGTTTTTTTATGATGACTATGAGAAAAAAAAATTATTTCTTTCTTTTTAATGTTATATATTATTGGTGAGCTTCTTGGATTGTTTTTAATGTTATATATTTTTTTTACAAAAATTATATATGTTTTTTAGAAAAATATGTTTTTTTGTGATGAATATGCGAAAAAAAATATTTCTTTCTTTTTAATGTTATATATTTTTGGTGAGCTTGTTGGATTGCTTGTAATGTTATTTCTTTTTATAAAAGTATGTTTTTTTGTTCTACTTTCTTCTTCAGTCTGGAAATGTGGGATGAGTTTGTGTTGACTGAATAGTATTAAAGCATTCATGTTTCTTGGTTAAATTTCCAGTATAAAACAATGAATTCCTTAGGCTTTTGATAGGAAATCATAGCACGTGGTAAAGGTACTCCATTCTGTGCTACATTTTATCTTTCAAATTGTATTCTTTTCGCAGGTTGGCTCGAGTACATTCATCACAAATTTCCAGCCACATCTAGTTTGTACTTTGGAATAGTTACGACCTTGCTATATAACATTTCATTAGGCTAGACTTTATACGTACCGATATATTTATTGCAACATTACTGACTGCTATTCAGTGAGAATCTATGGAATTATTGAAGAAGTCTTGTGAATTTGTAAGAATTTTCTATTGCTCTATTGAAGCCATGAATTGTCTGCACCTTGTGATGCTACTTGATCTAAATGATTAATATATGACTAGTCTAGAAGATGAAAAGAAAAAAAAAAAAAGATTTATATATGACTTAATCTAAGTTTTTCTATTTTTTTATTTTTTTAAAATGTTTGGGGGTTTTTGACCCATTTTTTTTAAAAAAAATATACTAGACTGGTTGGTTTGGTTAACCACCCTGGTTAGTCTCGTTCCGACTCGAACTGCTCCCAGCTTCATGACCGGTTAACCGTTCCTGCTTGATTTTACGAACATTGGTATCTAGGGAAATGGTACACAAAAATAGGGTATATAGAGATATTTTTTTAAAATATATTAAAAAAAGAGAAATGATCCTATAGGACCTTCTGCTTCTCATGTGTGTAGGATCCCAAATGATCACCATTAAATTTGGTAGGGATCTATAGAAGAGACAAGTCCCGCACCCATGTGATAACTTTTCTAGATATCTGTGCCAACTTTAATGATGGTCCTTTAAAAGTCTTATACACATGGGTGGAAAAGGGTCCTATAGGATCATTACTCTTAAAACAATTAAAAAATAAAAAATGTCAATTTTTTTTTTAAAAATAACATCCTAATTTATTTTATCGTGTGAGAACATAACTCGCCTTTCACATGATGAAGAGGCAACTCGCCTTTCACATGATGAAGAGGCTACTTGGTAATCAACTTATTTTATTTTAATAAAAATAAAGAACAGTAGTGAAATTTTACAAAAGACGAGAGATGGGCAAGGTGGTACTTGTCGAAGAGTATGACGAATTGATTAGGGATGGGACCACATGAGCAGTGAAGTTTTGGTGTAACACGCACCTCATGTTGGTTGACTTGGTAATCAACTTATTTTATTTTAATAAAAATAAAGAACAGTAGTGAAATTTTACAAAGACGAGAGATGGGCAAGGTGGTACTTGTCGAAGAGTATGACGAATTGATTAGGGATGGGACCACATGAGCAGTGAAGTTTTGGTGTAACACGCACCTCATGTTGGTTGACTTGGGGCTCCACACTCCTCACTCTAAGCTAAAGTGTTGATCATGATGCAGTTTTATTTTGAATGGCAAAATATTGTACCAAAACATCGTTCATACTCACTTCGCTTCATTGGTTAGGGGAAACCATAAGACTTCAAGTGCTTCGTTCAAAGTGAAGCTAATATAACAACACTGGGTCGTACATGCACACCCTAATCACCCCGTTGTAGTGTTCATTCTTCCATTAACACATTAAAAAAACCTAACCTCTAAAAAAGTAGTAAGGTTTGTTTTTTCTACTTAATTACCCAAAAACAAATCTCAATTATTTACCTCGCGGCCACGTGGTACTCCCCACTCAAGTCGCCGTTTGATAAAAGACAAGAGTCTCATCACGCTCCTCCAAAAAGAAATTGAAGTTCATATGAATATGAATTTTAGCGCCTTCCTCGAAGAAATGACAAAAGAGTATCCTTGGATACAAGAACACCTTTTCGATCTCAAAATGTTAGAATGTAATTCTTCCACCCATGAATTTATCTCAAATGAGAATTTTCAAAATAAATTATCTATATATAGAAAAAATAATATTTTAAGATTGAACACAAATTGTATAATTTTTTAAGAGCTAGATTAAGTGTCAAAAAAATTGAAAATTATTATTTTTAAAATAATCATTTAGTAATTATTATGTAGTTCTCAAAAATCAATATTGTCATATTTGCTTTGGAACATTTTTTGGTTTGGTGGGAGAACCGAAGCAATTCGGTGTTTAAGCCAATTCGAAGGAAGATATCGAACTTTTTTTTAAAATGTAATACAAATAAAGTATATATTTAAATATAAAAAATATATTACAATAATAAAAATTTTAAAAATAAAAACTTAGAAAGAAAAACAATTCCATACTTCACCTAAAGATTGTGAATCAGACCAAAGCACATAATATTAAAAAATACAACTTTTTGTTTTGGCTGAAGAGGTCGAAGTTTAGGTCGAAGAGGCCAAATCAAACTGAAGCAGGCCAAAGCAGTTCGAAACTGATGCAACATAGCTTCATTTTACTTTGATCTAGGCCGAAAATCTAAAGACTTAGTGCTTTCACGGTTGAAATGAAGTGATTTTGATACATCGCTCAAAATTTGAAACTAGAATAGTGGAATAGGGGTTTAGCGCGAGGCCGTAGTAGCATAGATGCTCCCGCAAGAGCATGGTATATGTGCTCCAAACAATTATGTCACGCCGGTAGAGGGTGCTAGGTTTAAAGCATACGTCATCAGATGTCATGCCTCGTTCTTGACACGTTTTGATTTACGCAACGTACATGTGTCAGGAAGTGGACGTTGATCGGGCCGCTTGCACAAGTGCGGGCGCCGACCTATCTTCCTACTAACTGCTGATGTGGACGCCTGATGATAGAACTCACTTTAGACCTCACACGTGGCCCAATCTCGGGTTGGGACCCACGGGTTGTCTTTCATCCAGGCAGACGCCTCTTATCTATTGGGGCGTGACCGCGACCGTCGCTGTTCTTGAGGCTGTATATGTTATCTACGTGGGATGGATTATCGGACGGTGTGGAGTGGAATGAGCCCATCGCAATAAAATTTTAGGAAGTTCTTTTGTTGGCAGTGAAAATATTTCTCAAAAATTAATTTTATGCGAAAAATTCTTTTATGTGGATAAGTTTGAGAATATTTTCACAACAATTAACAGCCAATTAGTATTAAATGAGGTACGAGGTATTCCCACATCTAAACAGGATTCTGTCACATGAAAATATTTCTCGGAAAATGTTTTCAAGCCAAACAAGCATGCCCTTAGTATGAGGCTGTCCCCCTGTTGGTTTTGACCAATATTTAGAAATGGACGGGTGGCCCGTACTCTCCATCTTAAAAATTGTTATGGAATGATGATTTGAATTAGTGGATCGGCCGGATTTGGCTTTAACAAATTTAAAAATTTCTAATTCTTTTTGTTATAAATATCATTTATTGAGTTTCTAAAAAACAATAGAGGTGGTGGATTATGCATTTTCATTATTTTATAAAAGGAAATAGTTATATAAGGTTGTAACCTCTAAAATGTAGAATTGAGGTGCACATAAAAAAATCCATCATAAAAGGTTGTTTTGATGTTGAAACACCCTCTAATTGATCATCTTGATGTCAAGATATAGGAATATGAAAAGAAAAAACATTTCGAGTCTAGAAAATAGTGTATCTTGCAACTCTTCATTTGGATCGAATATTTTCAAGATTTTTATGTGTTTGTAGATCTAATTGATTTGAATTATTTTTGAAGTTAAAATTTTATAATTAGAGATGAAAATAGATTTTCGTATTTATAATAAACTTTGGAGGTGCGCCTTAAATTGGTTAAGTGGCACTGGGACCACCTCAAAGCTTAGGACTAGCTGAGTGTCCGCCAATAACAGGGTGCATATGAGAGGTGTAGATACCCTATTTTAAATCTGGTAAATTCTGTGGTTTCCTGAACCTTTAAGACCATACTATCCTAATAAACCCAAATCCATAGTCCACACAACCTACCCTGTGACCCAGAACTATTCTGCTTACCCAGAACCTTGTAGATACCCTGTTTTGACCCAGAGTCTTGCAAACGTCCTATTTTACCAAAAAAATCATTAAAAATAGTAGAAAAGTCATTTTTTACTCAAATTTTCTCTGAGAGCTTCACAAGAGTTGAGGAACACACCTGAAACAAAAACTTTCAGTTTTGATCAGATTTGGTCTCTGATACACTGGCCGTGTGCCCAGCCCAGATTGGGCGACACCAGTCCAGACTGGGCGACACCACTGGCGCCGCCACCAGACTAGGCGACACTCTCGGGCGTCACCACCAGTTTCGCCCAACCCAATTTGACCCGGAATTCTCACTTTTTGGCAGGACAACTCACTGATTAGTCCTAAATAGGAATCTGCCATTTTGGGCAGTCTTGGCTTGGGCGACACTACCAGTGTCGCCCAGCCCAAGCCTAGACTGACCCGAAATGGATGATTTTTGGTGGGCAGCATCTTGACAGCACCGGAATCTGCCATGTACTGGAAATTTTCATTTCTGAGCAATCCTGACCTAGGCGACACTTCCAATGTCGCCTAGATCTGACAACCAGGAAACGACAGTTTCCGCATGCCTGAGGTCCCCAAGCTATTTTAGGTCAAATTTCCTGAATGTGACCAATTTTGGCTGGGCGACACTGTTAGTGTCACCCAGACTCGGGACCCCAGAAAGGCAGTCCAGGGTTGGCAATTTGCTAGTGACGGTAAGTTGCCCTTTTCAGTCAATTCTAGTTTATAAAAAGTGAAAATTTGTGGTTGTTTGAGGGACTTCTTCAGAAAAAGAGAGATTTCCGCAGAGAAAGTTAAGCCTGAAACCCTAATCTGAAAAAACCTAACCATAAGTCTGAGAAACCTTAACCTAGACCTAGGGAACCCTAGTTCTAGACCATTATTAGAGCTCAACAACCCTTTTCAACCAGAGATTATCTGGTCAACATCCTTAGGGCGAGCCCTCGAAGGCCCGGGAGTCCTGGGCCATCCGGCTCGATTTGGTATCGTTCTCTTACCTTTTCCTCCTGCTTATTATTATTTTTTTATTTTGATATGCTTTCTGCTTTGAATTCGTGTTTTTAATGTTTTGGATCATGCTAGCTCTGCCAAAGTTCTGAGAGCGAATCTGCTCATTTTGGAGCAATATGGCCTCAGATCTGAATTCGATTTGTCCCACTTTCTCTACCAAATTATTTTTTATCAGTTTAAGGTGTCAAAATCCGAGATATCTTTGTCAGAATATCTATCCAATTTTTTCATCGTAAACAGTTTAGCGCCCAACATGGGCCATTCGAGCTTGATCAAAGCGTCGAAACACTAGTTTTTATGCACTGTTTTTACTGTTTTCAGTCACAAAAAAGTCCCAAAAATCGGCTGTGACCAGGACTCAGGGTTTCAGTGCTACGTAACCCTGTCTGTCCTGGGCGACACCAGTGCCGCCCAGGTCCAGGGTGACACGCCCCCGTTGCCCAAGTCCAGAAGTCTCAGAACTTTCTGAGACTTTGTAGTCCTATTCCAAGGACTCTTTTATGATTGCTCAAAAAATTTCAGATCAAAATAAAATTTTAAAAAATAAAAAAATAAAATTTTTCTTAATACAGATCTGTTCTATCTGCACTTTTCTGGTTTACTTCATTTAAATTAATTTCATCAGAAATATTATTTTCCCTACTTTTGCATGTTTATTGCAGCCTTATTTCATCAATTTTTTTTTAATATATATATATATATATATATATATATATATATATATATATATTTTGGGGTGACACCAACATCGTCGCCAGTTTGTAAGGGCGACACCAATAGTGCTGCCTAGGCGACATCACCAGTGTTGCCCAATTGTAGTTGTCACAGAAAATTCCTGGAACCCCACATACCTCTTCCAGATGCTGTTGGCTTCATGTTCACCAATTTTTGGCTTAAAATAAATTTTTTAAAAAATAAAAAAAATATATTTTGCTTCAGATAGATCTGTTATGTTCTTGTCTTTTTATTTTATTTTAGTTTGTTAATTTTGATTGAAATCATGTTTTCCTTGCATTCACCATGCTTAGTTTAATTGTGTTGCATCAAAATAAAAAAGAAAAATAATTAAAAAAAAAAAAAAACACTGAGGGTTGCTTGCACCCTCCTTGATCCGTGTCACATTCGAGTCACCCTCAACTCGGGCCGTGCTCGATATAGCATGGACTGTGCTTGGTTTCACTATTTTGACTGTACCTTCTTAGGGGTTGCTTACCCCTCTATCTATACTGTGCTTCGAGCGAGCTTCGCCTCGAAGCACGCATTGCTAGGCACGACTAGTGCCAAGCACTCGCTTTATTTATTCATTGCATTGTGTGATTGACAATTATTTTTTATTACGTTCTTCTTTACACACTCCAGCATGCACCAGACTGGGAATACCCAGGAAACCAATAAAAAAATATTTTGAAAACCCCCAAAATCAACATTAACGGCATGAGGGGAACCTAGCTTTGAGAGTTGAGGCGGTTGGGATTCGCGTAAATTTAACTGTGAGCACTCCTCCGTAATCCTTTGCCTCAAAGCAACTTCGTGTATAGTAGGACTTGGTGAAAATCCTATAACAGGAGGCCAGGACCTATGTGGGGACCTATATCAGCTTAGCCGCATTTCAATAGTTAAGAACCCACTCTCAAGCCAAGCTTACCTATAATCTAGGTCAAAAGTTTTCGTGTTTTGTGCTTACTTATTTCTGTTGGTTAATCTTAGATTTCAGTCCGGACCCGCTTTTGGTCCGAGCTGAACCCTCGGGGTCTAAGTCCAGGCTTGTACCCAGCTTTGCCCAAGTCCGAACTAGGTTTCGCTTGGTCTGAACTTAGGCCCCCTCTTGGTTTGAGCCGAAAGCTCATTCCTAGTTCATCTTTGATCCAATCCGGGTCCATATGTGGTCTGATCATCAAAACTCTCTAGGTTCAAGTCCAGGCTTGTACCCAGCTTAGCTTAGGTCCGAACCAGGTTTCGCCTTGGTCCAAACTTAGACCGCCTCTTGGTCTGAGCCGAAGGCTCGTTCCTAGTTCATCTTTGACACAGTCCGGGTCCATACTTGGTCTGATCAATCAAAACTCTCTAGGCCCAAGCTCACGCTTATACCTAGCCTAATCCAAGTCCGAACCAGGTTCACTCCCAGGTCCGAACCTAGGCCCCCTTTTGGTTCGAGCCATGGGTTCGTGCCTAAACCAACCTTGATCCAGTCCAGGTCCACACCTGGTCCGATTATCAAAACTCTCTGGGTTCAAGTTCAGGCTTATACCCAGCTTAGCTCAGGTCTGAACCAAGTTCACACCCAGGTCCGAACCTAGGCCCCCTTTTGATCCAAGCCAAGGGTCCGTGCCTAAATCAACCTTGATCCAGTCTGGGTCCACACTCGGTTTGATCTTCAAAACCCTCTTGGTCCAAACTCAGGCTTGCACTCAGCTCAGTCCAGGTCCGAACCAGGTTGACACCTAGGTCCAAACCTAAACCCACTCTTGGTCCGAGCTGAGACTTGTTAGTCTAAGTTCTAGCACATGTCTAAGATTAGAGTTGTCTCTAAAGCTAGATTAGGCTTACCCTAGTTCAGGGTCTAAACCAAAACCCATTGATTCTAGCAAGTTTCATCCGGTCTAGTCTTAGCCTAGGTCTCAGTTAAGGCTTTGCCCCTAGAGTCAGGCTAGGTCTGCCCTAAGTCGTCGAGTCTAGATCTTAACTAAGTTTAGATTCTAGAACCCAACCAAAAGCAATCACCATGTCAGTCACTCAAGGTGACAATGATGATTGCTCTACAATCGACTTTAAGCTTAACCTGCCCAAACCTAGGAGCTAGTACGCTGCGATCCCTTGGGATTATCGACAGAACTCAAGTCAATCCGTTATCCAACGCCCAGGACTTCAATTAGAGGTAGAGTCCTAAGGATCCACTCCTAATCTTGAAATCTGTGTGGTCCGAAAGTCGGCTCCGCCAGAAAAACTATGAATAGTCAGGGGATCCGACTGGGTGTCGTCCTACAGGGGCTTTTAAGCAACCAAAGTAGAAGTCGAGTGAGGTAAGAAGTTCATGCAGTATCAAACGCCAATTGCCACAAATCGAACCAAGATAACCTCGAGGCCCATCGATCTCAAAACCAAGACCCACCTAGGTCTAAGGGATCTAACCTAGCCTCGAGCCACCATAATATAGCTCGTGATGATCTGAACATTGTACGAAGCAGAGGTGTCAATCTAGACCGACCCTTAGGCAAGATGGATGTCCAAGCTGCCATTAAAAGTCTAGTTGACTTAGGTTACACTGTTCATGCCCCAGCACATGGGTCGATACCAAACCAATTTAGTGGTATAAGGGTCAACCCGTAGCATAACTGAGTCAGCTGATTCTTCAATCAGTCCCTCTAGTTCATCCGGTCCAACAAATCGTGCAATTTACGCAATCGGTGGCAATACCTATGGTTCAGTATGCACAAATGTATCAAACTGCCCTGGTGATTGCGTCTCATCAATCTCAGGCCCATGCAGGCCAACATGTACCCCAAGTCTCGACTCATCAGTCTATGTTTGGGAACCCACCGACCGGTGGGCCTACTATCATGCCAAATACTCAACACAAAAGCACCATAAAAACAATGGAGGATATGCTTGCAAGAATGAGCATGCATGAAATTCTACCCCTGAAGGCCTATGTTCATGAAACCCTTGGAGGCATGGAAGACCTTCCCCTTGGATTTTCCATCCAAGAATTTAGAAACAAGTTCAATGGGAAGAGACACGTCAATGAATACCTCATCTTCGTTCGAGCTTTGTGAGACATGCCTAACCAGCTGAAGGCCATATTTTTGCAAACATTGACCGATGAGGCCCTGAACTAGCATCAAAGAACAATGTCTGCTCAACTGCGCTTCACTTCAGACGAAATGTTCAACCTATTTGTCTTTCACTATCGCGGGTCGATACTAAGATCTCTCTCCCTAGGTGAGCTCAATACAATGAAACAAAACCAAGGAGAATCCTTCGAGGATTTCATCAGTCGATTCTGCGAGGCGGCGATGCGGGTCATAGAATATCCACTTACGGACCCAGCCAAAACCTCCATGGCCTTAGAGAACACTGCTCCCAAATACAAGACCTTCTTCAGCCACGGTCTTATCCCCCACTCTTTCGACTCCATGATTGAGCGGGTGGCTTGATATGAAAGGGTCAGAGGGACACCCCTTAACACCAGGCTTGACAATAATCCGATAACAACTCCCCAAAATAAGATAAAAAATAATAACAAGGGGAATGCTTCCGATCAAGTTAATGAGATTGTTGTTAACAGATCGGCTCAAAGTTTAGCCACTCAGCACAACAATCGGAACCAAAACGGAAGGGGTCAGCCTAGAGCCAGCACTCAAAATAATAGCCAAAGGCGAGAGTATAATTTCATTGCTCTCAAAGACCCATTAGAAAAAGTGCTGAAATTACTCCTAGCTAGAAATATAGTTTATCTCTCGCCACCATCTGAACCACCATTTCAAGTCACATATGAGAGCAAGTGGTACAAATGACATCAAAACCATGCTCATGATACTTAAAACTACTTGTATTTGAAACGGGTGATTCAAGGGTTAATCAATAGGGGGACATCACTGTCACACCTAGAGATCAACATGTTGAAGAACCTAATCAAAAGATGGGTATCTTCACAAATCCTCTCCCTAAAAATATGGTCACAACGACCGAAAAGCCGGGAGCTCAAGATAACTCAAAAGAGAACGTCGTCATTCACATGATTGAGAGTGGAGACGAAGAAAAGGATCTCGGTCAATTCATATTGGCTTGTGATCATCACCTTCAAGAGTTCGAAGAAGATCTTTTAAGCCTTCTAAGAGGTAACCCTTTGCCTCCAAACCTCGAGAACCTTCCCAAATAGGACTAATATGGCGAAGACGATACGCTAGAAATCGATATGGTCAGAACCAATGAAAAGGCATCATCTCCCAAACAAGGGGCCAACACCCCGAAATCTCCCATTAATCTCACTAGGGTTGACCCTTTCGAGCTTCAGGTTGGTGAGGTTTATTCCCTAACCCGAAGAGGCTGAGTGTTCAAACCCATTCAATTGATGGCTGATATTCTTGATGAAAGAATGAGAAACACCTCAAAAGCTAGGCAACCAGCAGGGTTCGCAGATCGCGAACCGAATAAAGAAATTCAAGGATCCGCAACCACCTACAATCTACCGGCTCATCTTGAGAAGATTCAGGCTCAAATCTCCATCTTGGAGCTGCTAGCCAATTCACCAGCACACAGAGCCCAGATCGAAAAGGTCCTCACCAAGAAACACATCTGATCAACACACATCGAGATGAGTTGTGCAGAATGATCAACCAACTGATGGCACCAACGCCAATCGTGTTCACATACGATGACATCCTAGCTAGCTTCAACCGCTTTCATGTACAACCTCTGTACATCACCATTTTCATGCAAGGATACGAGATATGGAGAGTGCTTGTTGATAATGGGGCACCCTTAAACATATGCCCTATGAAAACAGTGAAGGAAATAGGCAAAAGCCCGAATGACTTCGAGCCATGTCAAATAACTAACGCTGCATACGACGGGATCAAGAGACAACATAAAGGCATACTGCCACTTACACTCAAGATCGACCCTATCTTCCAAGTGATAAAGTTTTATGTCTTGGACATAAAACCTTCATTCAACATGTTTCTAGGAAGACTGTGGTTGCTTGAAAACCTCGTAGTTGCCTCTACACTTCATCAATGCCTCAAATTTCTGATTAAAAACAGCGTTGCGAAGGTATGTGCTGAACCCCTTTCTTTTCTCAATTCTAGTATAGGTAAGGTGAAGCTAGTCATTGGGGTCGAGCTTGGAGAAATCCCCCTCGCTTCCTTCAAGCAAGCCGATTGTGCCACCCTACTCCTAGAGGACGACGACCTTGTTCCCCAAATCTTGCAAACTTCCACATCAATAGATGACATTATCTAATGTCAATATCGATACGGTTTTGGGTCCGTCGAGGCTTGGCACATGCTCTTCTCCCAAGGCTTCCAACCAGGCCAAGGCTTGGGGAGTCAAGGGCAAGGCATAACGGAGGCAATTTCTGAATCACCCCAAGCCAAAACTAAAAACGGGGATCGAAGAGGACTTGGGTGTACTCTCACTTTATTTCAGAGCCCGATGAATTCTTCAAGCCATCCAGACTTTGTATCTAGAGGCATTCAAAGCCTCGATCCTCTCGATGCCCATCCTTCAAAATGGCCAAAGGTGATCCTTGATTCCCCAACGGCCGGGAATTCTTCTTCCACACCTCAGCACATAAAACAACTGGGAATTGAAGATCTTTTTGTTGACCTGGATTTGAAGGTATGTACAATCGGATCTAACACAACCAAGCGTGGTCATCTACCTATTCAAACCCAGGGACAGAATTGGTCAATCACTCCCCTATCTCGAGAATCACTGGAAGCATACCAGCGACACCTTCACGTCCTGGTGCCAAAAAATGGATAGGCGCAGGGTGGCCACCTGACCACCCTATGCGTCCGGTCCCCAACATATCTCTCGCAAGTCCCATAAGGGACACCTTTTGTGTTATTTTAAAAACTGTTGAAAATTCAAAACATGATAAAACTGATAATAAGGGAAAATAATTTTAAAAAACGGTGAACACTCAAGATAGCCTAATAAAGGTGCATAATACCCAAGACGA
This sequence comes from Amborella trichopoda, assembly GCF_054954075.1. Lineage (NCBI taxonomy): Eukaryota > Viridiplantae > Streptophyta > Magnoliopsida > Amborellales > Amborellaceae > Amborella > Amborella trichopoda. Next base: position 31,814,061 of record NC_142339.1, read on the forward strand.
TGAATTGGATGACCAAGCCGAAGATCAACAGAGCCAAGAGTTTAAAGAAATCCATAAACCTGAGGAACTCACTTCCTATGTTGAGCAATTCAAGAAGAGGTTCGATGGTGACCCAACGACTATCATCTAAGAGACGATCGACGTAAATCTAGGAACTGAAAAGGACCCAAGGTTAACCAAGATTGGAACCTCCCTATCTCCTGAGGAGCTGGAAAATATGATTTCCTTTCTCAAGGAATAACGCGATGTCTTCGTCAGGTCATACGATGATATGCCAGGGTTAGATCCCACATTGGTGCAACATCACCTAATATTCAACAAAGGAGCAAAGCTTATAAGGCAGAAACTCCGACGTCAAAAGACCCACCTTGAGCTCAAAATCAAAGAAGAAATTGATAAAGTGCTTAAGGAAAAATTCATTACCCTTGTCGATTACTCAGAATGGTTGGCCAACATAGTGGTCGTAACCAAGAACGATGGGAAGATCCGAGTGTGTGTCGACTACTGAGACCTTAACAAGGCATGCCCAAAGGACAATTTTTCATTACTAAACATAGATGCCTTGGTTGACAACAATGTGGGGCATGAGATGTTGTCATTCATGTATGGCTTCTCGGGTTACAATCAGATCCTCATGGTAGAAGAAGATCTGATCAAAACATCATTCATAACACAATGAGGAGCTTACTGTTACCAAGTCATGCCCTTTGGCCGAAAAAATGCAGGGGCAACTTATCAACGGGCAATGATTAGCATCGTCCACGAATTAATGCACACCATCATAGAAGACTATGTCGACGACATCCTGGTCAAGTCAAAGGCTAGGTCTGATCATCTCACCAACTTGAGAACCATTTTCGAAAGACTCCGGAAACATCAACTCAAACTCAATCCACGCTGCCATTCTACATTAGGAACAAACATGACCCTTCCCCACCAAGGATCGAAAAAGAAATAGAGCAAGAAAATGAGAACGATGGGGAAGTGTCTCTCGTGGCTTCAGATGCGCTAGTGGTTCCACGATATTCTGTCCCTGTTGAAGGATGGGTTATTCCCCGAAGGAGCTACCAAAAAGGATAAAAAACCCTTCAAAGGTTTTCTATGGGATTCTTGGTAAGAGGTGATCTCCTGTTCAAGAAATCCTTTGATGACATCATTCAATAGTTTCTTGATCCGTCAAAAATCGACCAAGTACTGTCAGAGTTACACAAAGAAGGATGTCATTCCGGGGCAGCCGCCTTAGCTTAGAAAATCAGGCACCAAGGCTATTACTGGACTACCATGGCCAAAGATTGTTGGAAGTTCTTTAAGAGGTGTCTCAAATGTCAACTTTATGGAGATCTCATCCATGCACCGTCCATACCACTCAACTCAACACCACCCATGTGGCCCTTTGCCATGTGGGGTCTTAATATCATCGGCATAATCTCATCCTTAAACGACCACTATTTATATTAAGGGCTACATAATACTTCACAAAATGTGTAGAGGCTGCATCATTTGTCAAAATTGAGGGACAACATGTTGCCCATTTCATAAAGAACAACATTGTATTCAGATTCAGTGTTTATGAGTCAATCATTACTGACAATGGATTCAACTTTAAAAATTAAAATGCCACTAAGGTATGTAAAAAGTTCGGGATAACACAAAAATGCTCCACACCTTACTACCCTCAAGGAAATGGACAAGCAGAGGCCACCAACAAAGGGCTTCTCAGAATTATAGACAGAATAATAGAAGGTGGCAAAGATTGGCACGAAAAGCTAAACGACATGCTATGGGCCCATCAGACAACTGAGCATGACCCCATACTCATTGGTGTATGGTATGGAAGTAGTGCTACCCATTGAAGTTGAGATACCATCTGTTTGAGTGCTTATTCACAAAACTTCAGATGAGGAACAAAAGATCGAAGCACGAATCACTGCCCTCGTTACTTTGGATGAAAGTCGACTATGATCAACACAAAATATCGTTGCTTACGAGTGTAGAATCGAGAGGGCATACCAAAGAAAAGTTGTTCCCTAACAATTTAGAGAAGAGGACAAGTACTCAAGAAAATCTTCCACACTCCTGCAAATCCACACCCTTTAGGCAAGTTCAAACTTAATTGGGAGGGGCAATTCGTGGTCACCCGAGTGCACGCATGCAATTCTTATAAGATAAAAATCAGGAGGGGTACGAACTCAACGACCCCATTAATGCGATGTATCTCATAAAATACTACTCGTAACGGGCTAAAAAACGTGGTGAAAACCTGAAAAGGCATCACGAGTAAAAAAAAAAAATAATAATAAAAAAAATGGACATGGTGAAAACCTGGAAAAGGCATCACGGGTAAAACAAAAAAAAAAATAAAAAAATCTTCAAGAAGGAGCTTCTGATTCAAACCTCAACTACAAACAAGTATCCGTGAGTTACAACAATATTGCACAAGCAAAACACTCAAGTACAAACAAGTACTTGCAATTTTCAATAATGTTGCACATGTAGATCTTGAGGACAAAGACTCCTCCTAAACCCTGCAGGTTCCCAACAGAACCAACTCAAAAAGATGTGGGAGGGTGAAATGAATGGAAACCAAAAGTGACTTCGACAAACCCTAGAAGAATGTCAAGACTTCTCCAAGATGGAAGCTCGACGAGAATCTAGGGAACTCTTCATGGACCCGCGAAGCACAGGATGAAAGCTCCAAAGGTAAAAAGGACAACTCCGAGACTTTTTGAGTTTTCACGATCCCACAAGGAAATCCTTTCATCATCTTTAGGTAAAACATAATAAAGAAAATGACTACCAAAGGGGCCATAGGTGGCAAAACTGTAAGGCCCATCTCTTTCTAAAATGAGTTTCAATTTGATTGTTCAAATTGTCCATTTCCAATACCCTTTTAGAAAGGACTTCCTCCATCACTACAAGAGGTTAAACTATTAGTCAATCTGGTCTCGTTCTTGAAGCCAACTTCTTATGACCTAGTCAAGCACTCCATGGTTGTCTGAGTATAATTACCAACTACCACATATCGGAGATGGGTTAACCTCACTAATGACAATATTGGCTAGCCTGGGAGCGTTTTTCTCTTGACTGGATCCCTTGAGGCAAAATGTGGCAAGCTCATCCCTGTATGTATGTATGATGACCCAATAGAAAGAAATTAGATAAAAAACCTTACAACTAGGGGACTGAATGTGTTGGAATTCAGTTTGAAAAGTGAGTACAAAGAAAGTGTTCCACTATGCTTCTGAGAAAAAAAATTAAACACTTACTAATGAGCAAGAACCCCCCAACAGGGGCAAGTCTAACAAGGACTCCCCAACAGGGGCAAGTTGAAAAAGACCTCCCAACAGGGGCAGCAACAAGGAGAAAAAAAAAAAAAAAAAAAAAAGGATTCCATGATCACAGAAGATCAAGCAGAACAGAAAATAAAATTTTGGGTATCTCAAAACTCTGATTTTATTCATCCATTGAAAATGGGTTTATTACATGCATTCACGCAATAAAATCTGGTCCCAAGACCAAAATTTCTACTGTCCTAACAGACTTCAATAAAACTATTAAAACATAATGGTGATCATGAGATCAACTTATTCATGCCAAGGAAAAAATAAAGAAGAGAAAATCGCTTTGGCTCTTCAATCTTTGGCTTCGGATCAACATCCTTCCCCTTGAGTTCCACCATGAAGGGCTCCCATCGATCCAATTCAACTTCAGCATCTACCAAACTGATGCCAGAAACATCTTCATTCGATTTAACTCGCTTATTTGAAGAAGGGGCATCATCTTCTCGAGAAGAAACGAGATCTCGAGTAGGGGTAGAATGTTCATCACGGAGTCTCACGAACTTTGGGCACAATGGAAGAGGGGAAGCACGGTCCCACCAAGAATCATAGTGGGAGGTGGTCGTGGGCTTGTCTTGCTTAACCAACCCCTCACTTGAAGAAGACTTCTTCCCCTTCCAAGATAAACGCTCCTTGACCAGAAGGGTGGAAGAGTGCCGTCGAAGAGGAAAAATAGGGTGGTGATCGATTGCTTCTCTTGGGGAAGTATAATTCTGAGTATGGTGAAACTGGCAAAGCACCCTCTGAGGGAAATACCCCTTGGTGAAGAACTGCCCTGCCAGAATAAGACATGAATGCCCCATAGTAGGCAAAAACAGGGGCACATTCTCAAGACCCATGATCACCCAATCAAATGGCGACAACTTGTCAAGAATCATGTGATAATGGTTTACGTCACAAGACCGGGTGGTATCACTGACATATGCCAAACTCAGAGTAGCAGACAGAGCTCTTGTGGACCTAGGGGGATGAACAATTACGATGTGTTCATAGCCCCAAATATATAGAAAATAGAAGCCAAATCACCCCAACAGGTCACAAAATAGCAACAAAAAACCCCGGGACCACGCAGGGCAAGATGACTTGGGCGACACTACTGGTGTCACCCCCCTCCCGGATTGATCCGAGCCTTTTCCAGTGACTTTTTATTGCAAAAATATTGGATCTAGGGACCAAAACTAGAAGAAAAACTGAGTTGCATGGGCAAAAATAAAGTAAAATTGAGTTCAAAAAATATACCTACAAAATCAGGATACTGCCCTCAATGAATTGGTCACCTCAGGTGACCTGGTCGTGAAGACCTCGACATATACCCACCAACACGGCTGGAACAATGGTGTAACCCGCTCGCTCCCAAAAGGCATGGGCTAAAGGAACAATAGATCTACAAACCATCTTACGACTGCTTCAAAAAAGAACGGATCCCAACATCACAAAAAGGAAAATACAGATATGTTCGGCGGGCCGAGACTGTTCCCGATTCCGGACTAGCAACTGCATATAAACCCACTGACCGTGTGAAGAATAAGCAGCCCCCAACAGCTGCGCACCTATGATGGAATGACCATTAGTGGTAATAGAAGGTTGATACACAATCCCGGCCAAGCTCAAGTCAGAAACCTTAGCAATTTCCTCCAAAGTTGGTGTTGTCTCGCCCGTAGGAAGGAAGAAGGTGTTTGTTTGATGACCTCTCAGTAAGATCTTTGAGGAGCAGGAAGTTCACATGGCAAGAGGCCATGTTCAAGATGCATATCATTAAAATTGAAACAAAAAAGGCCATGAGCTCGGGCCATTGCTGAGCTGAAAGAAACCAATCCCTAAACACGTCGAGGAACTTTACCCGATCGAAGGCACTATGAGATATGGGAGGGTAGACCTTTAGGAAAGTGCCTAATCCTAGCAAAGAGAATCTTGAATTTCAGCACCTTGGGTCCTCGATGGGGAATAAAGAAGAAGCCGGTCAATAAAGCCTTGATGTACAGTAGAATTCTCGATAATATCAGAATTACTCTAGAACAGGTGAGAATCTTCTTAAGGACTTCAAAAGGCCACCTGCCAAGTTTTGCCGCAATCCGGCGTGTCTAAGGCAGTGCAGACAAGGAAACAATTTTCGAAAAATCGGCCTCTAGCACCTTGAAATGGACCCTATAACTAGAATTCTATTTTTAGAGCATCAAATCACTGTAAGACCATCGCCATTGGATCCAGCACGGTTGAAAACCTATAGGGGTCAAGTTTAGTCTTAAATAGACACGCCAAGATAAAGTTATGAATAAAAGACTGGAAAAAGGTAGGCCGCACGTTATTTCTGTGCACCCTCCCTGCACCAAGTCACCATTAATGGTGACTGTTTTCATAGTTTTGGGTAGTAACTTTTAAGAGCCAGATCTCCCTTGTTTTCAGTTGGATCGCGCTCAAATTTAGCAAGGAGAAAAGCTAGAGAGAAGATGACGATTCATGGAAAACGTTGCAAAAAATTTAGCAGCGACGCATCTCACTCGAGCAGCCGCATCACGACGCTCGCAAAACGGATCGAGGCGAGACTAGTTCCAATGCGTGCGTAAGGTCTGAGGCTACATCTGGGTCGAACCTCGCATGTGCTGAAAGGTCGGATTTCACACGTGAAGCCGATAAGGTTACTGTAGATTCTGACTGCTGAAATTCAAGATTCTGGTAAAAACCCCAAGACGACGAAATCTTCGTTTGGGCACAAAATCGAGTTGCATTTGTTGCAACACGACCGTGACAATATGCTCAGTGCATATCGACGAAGAAATCAAAGAAAAAATCAAGAAAGAAGCACATTATCGATCAAAAGTTTTCAAGATTCATACAAATTTCAAGTTGCGTGATCGTGGCCTAAAAACGCGATCCGTGATTCGAAGTTGGTATCAACTCGATTGTCATGCCGAGCCCAATGAGAAAGTAATCATCTTTCGGTCAAATAGGCACCGGAGCAGCTCTGAATCATCTATGGAAGATCACACATGTTATTGGGCAGTGGCAAGGACTGTTTTGAATTTTGTGTATTGTTGGGCAGGAGCGAAACTGTCATTTTGCATCCATTTTTAGATTTTTCTTTAATTCAAAAAAATTATAATTATCATCAATTAGGTTAGATTTTGGGCATCCACCCATGTTTGGGCCCAATTCTATAAATACATGTTAAACCTAATTGTAAAAAGATTCTCTTAGCTTTCAATCTCATGAATAAAATTTGAGAGTTTCGCATCGAAATTGTGGGCACATCTTGGAGAGAGAGAGAGGAGAGAGAAGAAAAAGTTTGGTACCCTTTGATGAAAGTAACTTTCTCTCTCATCTTTTTCCCTTTATTTTTCCTTCTCTCTTCTCTTTATTTCTCTCTCCTCCTCTCTTCTCTCTTTCTTTCTCTCTCCTCCTCTCTTATCTCTTTCTTTCGTCTCCTCTCTTCTCTCTCTTTCTCTCCTCTCTTCTCTCTTCCTCTTCTTCCTCTCTCTCATCTCTTTCTTCTCTCTGTCTTTCTTTCTCTCTGATCTTTCCTTCCTCTGTTTTCTCCAGTCATGCATAGTGGTGTCCATTGTCGAGCATGACATCCTCTTTCTTCTCTTAATCTCCTAGAACATACATAGTGAGATGGGCCTTAACGCGAATGGCAGGTAGGGCCTCTGTCAAAGTTCCCTTGTCTTCATGTCATGTATGGCGATGTCATCACCGTGCACAACATTTCTCCCTTTGTTCTCTGATAGACATTGAACCGGGCCTTTTCCCAAAGTAGCGGGTCGGGTCGTGTTGAGTCCCTTCTGACATGAACGGCGATGCCTATCGATCAGCATGTCTTCTCTTTTCTCTCTCCTATCATGGTCGTCGTCTATGTTTTCTCTCCCCTCTGTTAAGGACCGCGGAACCTCATCACCGTCCATATTTTCTTCTCCTTTTTTCTCTCCTATCATGGACGACAGAACCTCATCACCGTCCATATTTTCTCTCTCTTTTGTCATAGATGACAGAACCCGATCGCCGTCCATGCTTTGTCTCTCACATCTCTTTCCCTCTATCATGGACGGTGGAGCCCCATCGTTGTCCATGTTTTCTTCTCTTTTCTCTCTCCTCTGTCATGGACGGTAGAGCCCCATCGCCGTCCATGTTTTCTTCTCCTTTCTCTCTCCTTTGTCATGGACGGCGGAACCTCGTCGTCCATGTTTTCTTCTCTTTTCTCTCTCTTTTGTCATGAACGACAAACCTCATCGCCGTCCATGTTTTCTTCTCTTTTCTCTCTCCTTTGCCATGGATGACGAAACTCCATCACCATCCATGCTTTCTTCTCTCCTCTTATTCTCAGTCATGGACAGCGGAACCTCATCGCCGTCCATGCTCCTATCTTTTCTCTCTCTTCTGTCATGGACAGTGGAACTCCACACCGTCCATGCTTCCCCCCTTTTTCTCTCCCCTATCATGGACGGTGGACCCCATCGCCGTCCATGTTTCTCTTCCCTCGTCTCTCTTTTTCTCTTCGTTCTCTCTCTTTCTCTCTTCCTTATCTCTCTTCCTTCTTTCTTCTCTCTCCTTTCTCTTCTCTCACTCCTCTTCTTTTGTTCTTTTGTTCTTTCCTCTATCTATTCCTCTTCTTCTCTTCTCTCTTCTTCTTCTCTCTTCTCGGTTCTTCTATTCCCTTCTCCTCTTCTTCTTCTCTCTCTTATGTCTTCTCTCTCAATCTCTTATTTATGTCTCTCTTCTCTTCTTTTTTTCTTTCTCTTTCTTTCTTCTCTCTCATCTCTCCTTCTTTTCTCTTCTCTTTTCTTCTCCATCTCTCTTTCCCCCTCATTTGACCAAGGGAGGCTAAGTCAAGCACTGCCATGGTAGTCCCATCGTGCAGGTTTGAGTTACCATGCCCATCTTGTTGCCACAATAGGCTGGCCATCGTGTCAGGCTGGTTGGTCTTGGTTCTACCGTCAAGTAGTATTGCCGTCATGCCAGTTTGAGTTACCATGCACATCTTACTACCATGCTGGGTCAATCACCTGTTGGTCTAGTTACTGTGTTAGTTTAGCCACTTGATCAAATTCTTCTCTTCCCCTTTCCTCTATTCTATCTCTTTCTTCTCCTTTCATCACCCCAATCTCCATTCTCTTATTCTTTTCTTCTTCTTTTGGATGTGCACATCTGTGTGCATTTGCCCAGAGAAAAGGTGGGGTCCCTTAGCCCACTTGTCTTGTAAAATTAATCGTATATATGTGATTATAAAAGCAGGAGAGTACAGGTCAAGGGAGGCGATTCTAAACCAGTTGTATGACTGGGGGGCTTTTCGACGTGATCTAAGAGGGTGCCCACGTGAGTTAGCCCAAGTGAGTAACGAACCCAGGTGAGGTGTGTCCCGCCTCACATTAAATTCCTCTCTCATCGGTTGGTATACCTGCCCTTGTTTTGTAACAAAGTTCCCAAGAGAGCGGTTTCAAGTCCTGGGATCCCCTGAAACCTGAGACATGTGCCACCAGGTCATCCCCACCCGAAGGGCGAATTGCGACACTTAACCAGCTTGGCGACTCCACTGGGGACTTACTACCCCTTTGTCAGATTGTCCTTGTTTGTTTGGTCTCTCCTTTGTTTTCTATTTTTCTGCACACACATGGTTTCTGGGTTTCTTAACCCATTTATCCGGATCGGGGATTTCTCATCCCTGCATTAGCGAGTGTCCCCCGGGAACAAGTTCCTCGAACTTCATTCCGAACCTTCCTTCTGAGCAAAGATCCAGTCTCTAACTCTCAGGTCCTAACCTGGATAGGTGTGAGGAGGGACTTAAAGGTCCCTAACTCCACATATCCTAGCTCTGGTGGAACCTCCACTAAAGCACTCTGCATTGGTAGCACGTCTTCTGCCGCTCACAACATGTGCCATGTCACCAGCAAGTCGCTTGCCGATCATAATGCTGAGGTACACCGAAAGGCTGCCCAGTCCCTTCTGCAAAAGGCAAACAAGTTGTCTTTGCTTTTATTGGTCTCCGTAAGTCTATCCCCTACATTCCTTCAACACCTCGGATTCTATGCTTAGAGGCTCAACACATCTAGGCAGAGACCCTGGAGCCTCCACCTTGTGCACACACCCTAAGGCTCGTGGGTCATCCACTCGAGCCACATCTTGGGGCAACCTTTATGTTACATCGAGTCAATGTTCAGGATCAGGCCTCCTTGGGTCTGGGTCTATGTTATGCATGTGCATCCTACCACTCGAGGCAACACCGTCGCTGCGCCAACCAGAGTACATGGGAGACGACCTCGTCCTCCCTCTCAACACACACTACCGTACTCTGTAAGGGGCAGGCTTCCACTTGTTCTCTTACAGACACCTACTCACAACTCTCAGTCTCATAAGGCCAGACAACTTGTTCGAGCCCGGGCTGACCCCAAGGTCACCCGTGATCCTTCTTTAAGGGGCACATATGTGTTGCCTTCACAGACCGCCCCTCGCTCCTGATTCACGCACCATCATGAGTCGACCCTTCCTCTGCCTGCCCCTTCTCTTACGGGCAAGCACCTCTAGCAATGGTACTTTAAGACTTTCCTCAAGAGTACCATCTTGAGCCAGCCCCATCAACTTGGTCATGCCTTTAGATCTCATAAGAGAGCTCGGGGAAAAGACCTGATGGGAGATCAAGTCCTTCGTCCTCCTCGGCCCAGGTTGGCCCCAATTCCTGGCCCACACGCATTGCTTCACCTAATGGAGACCACTCTCTCTTGTACAAAAAGGGCCGACCAGCCACGATCCCAATCGTAGTTCTGACATGAGATCCATCAAAGTCTCAAAGCCAAGAGTAACAGGGGTCTGCAAATCCTGGCCAGAGAAGCCACTAAGACAGTTGGGGCACCCAACTTTGATGATCCTCTTCAACATATCCCCTTCTACCCTCTTTGAATCTAGGAACCCGAAGAGGAGGCGGGAGTATCCTACATAGAGGTCAGTGTCATAGAAGATGACTCGACTACCCAGCACCCACGGTCTCAAGACCGTTGAGAACCGGTCCTCACGCGATCGACATATAAGACTTGAGTTCATTCGGGGCATGCTGAGCCCTTGTTGACCGATCTGTCGCACATGACCTGCTAAGCTTGGAAGCCTTCAACAACACCTAAGGCTGACCGCCCCGAGGAAATGGTTAGCGTTATGGTTTTGATAGAACCTAATGACTCCCTAGAGGAACACATGGATAACTTCGAGCAGATGGTGTGAGCGATGATGGAGAATATTGATTGCATGGAAAGTACGCGGTCCCCAGTCAATATATCCCATCATGAGGCCGACTCCCATCACTCGGATGATGCAGCTCCAAGGCAGCCTCCTCCTCCTGCCTCACAAGACAATTCCGTCCCTCACCCCGTCTCACAGGCAGACATCAACGCTATAGTATCCCATAGCTTAAAGAGCAGACAGATCCCGAAAATGCAGGGTACAATGGTTTACCAAAAGTCATACCCCTCCTACATTGATCAGGTTCTGTTTCCCTCAGACTACAAAAAAGGGAAGCTTCCCCTGTTCGATAGTACATCCCCACTTCAACATATTGCGTATTTTCAAGCGGCATGTCGAGTGACAGTGCCTGATGGGAGACTCCTTCTCCGTCAGTTTGTTGAAACCCTTGATAGCTCGGTTTGTCAATGGTATGCTCGACTTCCCCCGAATTCAGTACATACTTGGGAGGAAATGGAGAAACTGTTCCACCAATGCTTCTATGAGGTCGAGTGAGAGGTCCAAACCATCGAGCTTCTAACCATGACCCAAGAATCAGACGAACCCATGGATCATAGCAAGGTGGAGAGATTTGGCTGCTCGCCATCCTAATCCTATGCTTGAGAAGGAAGCAGTCCCAACCTGTGTGCGAAACATCCGACTTGAGATCTCTCTACATGTTGAGGCCTCCAATCCAACCTCCATGTCAGAGCTGATCTCTAAGTCAGTTCACATAGAGAGTTTATCACGCCACCATGGCCGGTCACGACAACAATATGCAAGCTCAGGAAACAACCGTGGCATTGGTAACTCTCTGACCAATGCCCAGGGCAACCAAGAAAAAGGAGTAATCAACGCAGCTGTCATTGTCAATGATCCAAAGAAGGCTCCTTCCCAAACCTTGGACCTATCCAAAGGGGTAGGCACAATGAAAGCATATCAGGGGGGCAAGCAGCAATAATCATACAATCGGGTACCCCCACCTGTGAACCTTAATTGAGATGATTATTGGGCCAAGCATAAGAATAAATTTTACCCTTTTGAAAAAGAATGGGTCCCTGCACTACTCCGATTATCACTGGAACAGAACATGATCGAGCTGCCTGAGACTAAGTTTCCTAAGCAAGATGGAATCGACACCCAGGCGAATTACTGTGCTTATCACTGAAGGATAAACCACCCCACAAAGGAATGCTGCACGCTCAAGGAATTCATCGAGGCTTTGATCCAAAAGGGGCAGATAAAGCTCAAAGATCTTAAGAAAGCATTCGGGGCAACTGAGGCCCCCGACGCGATGACAGTATGGGAGGAAAGCGAAGGACCACACTCTTTTGATGAGCTGCCATCGGATCTTCTTCAGGCTTTGTTTGGTATGATGCTCCAACAAGGGCGTAGACGCCTTGCCAAGGGAACCGAGAATTATTGGTGCTCATATCATTAGATCTAGGGCCACAAGCTAAGCGAATGCTATGGGTTCAAAGCCATAGTCGCGAAGAAGGTGCAAAGAGGTCATATTGCCTACACCTTCATGAAAGAATACCACAAGTCAATGTCCCCATCCATGAGAAAGGTTCAGTGGAAGAATCTCATGTTGATGCCTCTGATCTTGCTAAACCCGCGACTTCCCAACCATGGAGAGTCTATCACGGGCGGAGCAAACTCAAGTCCTTAAACCGAGAGGCAGTTCACCAGGCTAGGGTTGTTCACAAACCTAGCAAGGTGAATCAAGCACCTCCGAAAGAAACTAGGAGGAGACGAGCGTCAAGGGCTGCTCGTCGGAAGAACAAGATTCCTCAACCGATGGTCTAGCAAGAATTTCTCATACCTCTTCCCCCATTGCCGACCTTATAAAACTTCATCCCCAGTGTAATCATCTTTCCTTCCTCATCTCATCAAGAGGATGTCCTTGAGCCATTTTTTGCTCTTAGCACGTCCAATGAGGGTGATGACGTTAAAAGTACCCCCCAACGGTCTAAGTAGGGGAAGACTTAAAAGACTTCCTGCACACGTCCAACTCTAGTGATGACGTAAAAAGTTTTCCAAGTCGGTCTGATGAGGGAAATGACCTAAAAAGTCCTTCACCTACTGATCCCTCATCTTCTTCTTCCTCTTCTATGTCTTCTGCAGGTACAACCCAGGAATGTCTAGACTTCGAGGCCCTCGACAGAGAACTCGAAGGAACCAATATAAGCAGGACACATCAAAGGCGCCTGTGAAAGACGCTAGCCCAGGCAGCTGGATTCTTAACAGTTGCTGATGCCCTGGCGGCTCGAGCTAAGTCAAAGCCATCTTCTTCCACAAAGAAGAGCAAGAAGTCAAAGCCGAAGAAACCCTAGTGGCCCCATGAGCCCGACTTTGACCAGAGGCTGAGAGAATCAATAAGGCAGAGCTTCTATTCTCAGGAAATCTGTCACATGGTGTAAATCTCATAAGCATCACCCAACACGGTGAAAATGAGCCTGAGATCGAGAAAAACGCTGCAACCTCTACCTCAGATGCCATGCATCTTAAAGTTTCATAGTCCACCACTTCTTCCTCACCCAAATACCCCAAAAAATCTACCCGTCCTAAAGCTCCCTGGGCTTCTTCCTCGACCAAATACCTAGGACAATCCACCCATCCTCCAATTTCCTGGGATGCCTCTCGTCCCATATACCCAACCACCTCTTAAGCCTCAATCTCAAATCATCACTCCACTAATACAAATCCCTATCACCCAATCGACCCATATCTCCCAAACTAAGCAAGCCAGCCAGCAACCAAAAATAAACCTCCTCCACCTACTATACCACCCAAACCAGTGGCAGCACCTAGAGCACAAAGGTTGACGAGGAAAAGGTGAAATATGATGTGATAGGGCACTTGAGGAAGCTTCCAGCTCTTCTCAGCATCTATGATACTCTCATGATCTCATGGGATTACCGTATGGCTCTGGTTCATGCTCTTTCCAATCCAGAGGTGTACGCGATCGAGGTGAAGTCCATTGAGGTGGACCCAACAATCTTGAGTGGATGTATGGCGATCACCTTCTCAAAGGATGGTCTGCAATTGATAGAAAAATTTCACAATCGCCCTCTCTTTGTTACGAGTGAATTACATGCATGCCCCATCAACCAGATTATGTTGGATGGCGGGTCAGCAGTCAACCTTATCCCAAGGAGAATCTGCACTAGATTGGGATTAGGCTCTGAAGATCTCCGCATATCACAGTCTAAGGATTCAACCAGTCGGGAGAAAAGCTAGCTGGCATGGTCTGCCTTCGTCTCAGGATTGGTGAAATAAACGATTATGCTTAGTTTCATGTAATTAACACTGACACCTCCTACAACATCCTTCTTAGCTGTCCGTGGCTCCATGACCAGGGGGTGGTTCCGTCCACATTGCACCAGTGGTTCAAGTATCGTTGAGATGGGAGAAAGTATACAGTCTATGATGATAAAAGACCATTTCCAGTATCCGAAGCTCACTATGCTAATGTTAAGTATTAGTTAAAAGATTCGGTGTCACCTCAAAAGCCAAATGATGATGATTACAAATCTGTGAGGAAGACGGAACCTTCGCCTCATGAAGATGTTGAGGACATCGAGCGAACACTGGTGAACAAGTTCAAAGAAGTGGAAAGACAAGGCAAAATTCTCCCTCTGACTCCCCTTCATCCTAGCATGCCATTCACTACCCATGAAGAAACTCCATCTTTGCCTGAAGATGAGGCTTCCCCCTCTGTTTCAAGTCCAAAGCCACCCCGGCAAGAAGATGAACCAGAGGACACTCCTGAGATGGAGGGAGCCATGGGGACAGAACTCTCGGCTCCAAAGGTCACCTACACGTCGGACCATCAAAAAGTCATGCATGTCCTTATTACACTTTTGAAAGAAGAATTGGCGCGCCAGCTGCCACGGAAGGTCCTCCAAACCTCGGTTGCTATAATCAAAGACGATGCTCCATGTCTCATCGCAGGGTTCATTCAGACCAGTAGTCAGCCACAAGTCCTGTGCTTCCCTGATTATGTGGGAGGAGAGCAGTTCGAGAAAGGACAACTTTCTCACCCTCAAGAACAAGATCCCCTGGCAGAGTTAAGAATCGAAGTTTGCAGTCTCCAGAGCCAATTGGAGATTAAGCGTATCACTTCATAACATCTAAAGGAGTTTGTGCTCGAGACCAAGAGCTGTGACGAATTTGAAGTGAATGCACCTCGCATAGAAGCTAAAGCCCCTCTTGATTAGACTATTTATAGTGAGTAGGCTCATCAAATAATGAAGAAATGAATTATGAGCCCTAGTCTAACCAAACGTTAAAAGGAGAAGAGGCAACCGCTCGCCCATTCGAGGTCATTGAAGCCATGACAACTTGTCACAAGACGACGCAAGGCATATGGTACTCTGTCTTGTCCCCTTGAGACAATGAGTGTTTTGAGATGCAGCCAAGCCCAAAAGAAGGGAATGAAGTACAACGAAGTAAAAATCAAGAACGAAATCATGCATTATAATGAGCCAGAGGAGAAACAAAGGAATTTCATTCATAAATTCAATTTTTTTACAAGTGCCGGCATATAGCAAAGAAAGGACACTTTAAAAAATGATCAATGATCTTATTGATCTCCGCTCTGGATGCTGCAGAAGAAACCTCGGCATGCTGAATACGCTCCTTCAATTCAACCACCATTTGAGCCTCCTGTTCTACTGAGGTGGTTCCTGATTCGATGGTGCGGGTAAGCTTTGATAAATCCTCAGCCAAAGAGGCATCCAAGGCCTTCCTCTGATTCATATCCCTCTCGAGATCATCAAATTCGCTCCTCAGCCTCCGCATCTCCATCCTTATGGCTATCATCCTGTTAAAACAAGCCCTTCCCTCCATCTTGAGATCGAGTTGATGAGCAACCATTGCGGCCTTCGTTTGTGCATAGGAATCTATTCCCTCACAACGATGTGTGATCGATTCCTCCAAGGAAGCCAGCATGCTATTTTCTCCCTCATGATGCAACCTTCCCAATCTCCAGCTCTCTAATTCATTTAAAGTTGCATCAAAATGAGAGAGGACTTATTACGGAAAACTCCCTAAGTTTGGTCAGTGCCTCGCCCAGCTCGATGAGAGGTATCTCCCTTAAACGCTGAAGACCTACACAGAGCATGTCCTCAATCATACCGGATACTATGTTGAAATTAGGTCTGGATGGAAGTGCTGGAGCTTCGGTTTCGAGGGCCCGGCTCAAAGGAATGATAACCACGTGAGTAACTGGCTATTCTGGAGCAATCATGAAGACCAAAGACTCAGGCTCCTCAAATTCAAAAGGAGCTCCAATCTTAGGCTGCTCGATCCCCTCAGCATTGGTCTCCTCAATGCCAGCCTCCTCACCTTGACCTTCATTTGCTGAGACCACCACTCCGGTCTCAGCGTGCTCCAAAACAACCTCTTCCCCTTGTCTCTCACCCTCTGCCATGGCTTCGATAATTTTAAGGCCAGCATCTCTTCTTTGTTCTTCACCTTCCTGAACTGTCAGTTCAGCCTCGACAAGTTCAGGGGCTATCTCCTCCATGTGACCTACAATCTCAGCCGCGACCTCTTCTACTTGGTCTGCATCACCCACAGCCAGAACCTCTATCACAAAACGCTCAACCCCTTCATCTTCATGACCTGCGCACTTTGGGGCAGCAGCCTCTGGATGCTCAGGTGCCTCACTAACCATAGGGCCTTCCTCTTGAAAGATGCTTGGGCCCTCATTATCCATGACCACAGCCCCTGTCTCAGTCAGGGCAGCAACCTCCTGAGGGTCAGAGGTTCTGTTAGTGTCAGGTTTCTCCCCTTGAGCAATAACTGTAGTGCCTTCAACCCCATTGATCTCCATTGGAACTGGATCTGACTCAGGAGTCACCCTTTGACTTAGAGGCATCACCTCAAGTTCTGGAGTCACCTCTTGATCAGAATCGATGACAATAGGTTTAGGGGGGCTAGGTTCATCTACCGCAGTTTCTAAAGAGGTAGAAAACAGCTCAGGAGAAGTAAAGGATGGAGAAAGGGCAAAGGGTGACTCGAAAGGGGGAGTAAATGAACTAGAGATAGAAGATGAAGAGCTACCTCCTGATTCTAAGATGACTGAAATTTTTTCACTCCTGCGTTTTGGAGCAGGTTTGACAGCCCGAGTTGGTGCATAAGTACTGATAGGGGCATAGCTCTTCCTTTTCTTCCCTCCTACTGAAGAAGGAGCAGTCGCCTTAGAACTCCCCTCTCGAGAAGAGCCAGCAGTAAGAGCACTATGTGGGCCGCTCCCTATCAGTGTGTTCAAATCTTGAATTGGGCGCCCTTCATGACCAAGGACCTTTCGACCCTCCCTCCATTGAAAGATAGAGGTTAGGTTGTCAAAGAGGCTCCCCGTCTTCTTCTCCATGGAAAGAAGCTACGGTGAGGAGTCATCTGCTATTCCTCGAGGTATCCTAAGCGCCTGCCAGTTCCAGAAGTAGCCTAAGTCAACGACCTCGCCAAGAGGGGGAGTGTTGATGATTCTACTTTGCCTGGTATCTTGACACCAATTGCAGTTCTCCCCTTTCTAGGGGTGATTAACTTCCCAGTATCCCTAGCTAGTAATCCTCCCCCAGAGTGCATACGCCTCAGTCGCTCGGACCCTTTTTCCAAAATGCAGTACCACATACTTGCTAACTTCTATCATCTCCAAACATGTGGACCACGTGGTGCGAATATGCTCTGGCCGCCATGATTCTCGAAGAGTCCCTAAATATTCCTTCCTGTGTTCACTCTGTCGTGACGCTTTTCAAAGAACACAGAGAAGGGCCAACTCTGATCCAGCCCGTGCTGATGATCAAAGCAATGGGGGAAGTACCCTTCAATTCTAGCCCTATATGGGGTACGATAGGCTAAAACCCCCGCCTCTGACATTCAAAATAAACATGAGATCCTTGATGGTTGTGGGAGCACCATCCAGCTCCTTGCCCAGTTCATCAATAAATTCCCGATCAGTATGGCCCCTGACTGGAAACGGGACCCGATGGATATTGGAGAACTCATTCCTAAACAAGTTCCGTGCACCCCCCGGGCTATGAAAGATAGCCTTCTGCCCGGCAATCCTCCTCAATAAGGGGCACATTTTCTCCCTCGCGCCCGGACTTCTGACATAAGTGGCAGGGAAATAGGCCCCTAGCCACCCATACACATAGTGGATGGGGAATGGTGTCTTGAAGTATCCAGGGAAAGCTTCACCTCCGACAAGGCCATTGCCCCCTTTCTTGCCTTTGTAGGCCTTCCCCCTCGAGATGGATCCCAGTCCATGGTAGATGTTGCAAAGGACTGGTTGTGCAAGAGCATACTGGCACCCCCTCACCATGTCGCCGGCCACATAGAGCATGTCTGGACGAATAGTATCGGCTCCTCCAGGGAGCACAAACTTACATAGAAACAAGGCCAGGTACGCAACCAAGAAGACATAGTCATCACTGGTCTCAGATTGGTAAATTGGAGGTGTCCCCTTCATAACCGCTTTCCCCTTTCCCCTCAAAATAACTGGACCAGCTTCCTCGGCATAATCCCTGCAAAAGAATTTCAACCATTGGAAAAAGTCACATGGCTATTGCTGGACTTCGAGAAAAGTAGCGAGTAAATCTCAAAGATCTTTTGAAGACTAGCAGGCGGTTCCTCCCCTTAGGTGAGCACCACCAAAGATGACTGAGTTTTGAGGCACGAACTCGTCATACATTGCTTCGATCAATGGAAGGCCGCTGATGAAATAAAGATCTAGCAAGGAGATCCCTACTTCACGATGATTGAGGAGCCATGTATTGTTCACATGACTCCATGTTTCTAATAATACCTTGATGGTATTCGAGCATTGGTCATAATAGCTGCCTGAACATTGCACAACAACTAATAGAGAGGCACGCTCAAGAGTGCTTCTGTATGACCCTAGCACCTTGATGGTCCAAGAAGAGTACCCCTTCAAATGTTGGTGCTCCCCTTGCACTCAAAGGGCTGCAGAAGGCCACATCAGCCCCTTGGTCTTCACCATCCTTTTCTCTAATGAGGGCAAATTCTCTTCAAAGGCCACATTCCCATGCATGCAATGAAGGACGGCCACCCCTTCTTCAATATGACATTACCATCATTGCCTTCCTATACCTCAAAATGAACTGAGTCGGTAACAAAGGTAACACTGAGGTGCCACTCTGGTTTTCATAGTGGTTTTATTAACCAAATGGGCTCACCCCTGACCAGGCTCTACCCAATAAAATCATTTGTGCCAAGCTCTCCTCCCCTTGGAAGATTTTTATGTCAGGAACTCTGTAAGAAGGCCCGGCCATTATATAAAGCTTCGCTGCCATGTGCGAATTACCAAGGCATAGACTATCGTCGCGCTTGAAAAAGGTACAGGCTAGCACCGCCAAAGTGAGTCAAACCACCACCATACTCACTCTGTGGCCTCTACAGACTGCCATTCATCACCACCATGGTCTAGCTGCATGACCTTAAATTATAGTGCACATCCTGGCCACATGACATTAGAAAGCTTCACACAAGTCCCAAAGGCATGACCCTTCACAAAAAAAAAAGAATAACGGGCATGGTGTATACCAGACAAGGGAATGCCATGAGTAAAAATGACGGACGAGTATGGCCATGAAACCATGAGTAAGAGAGTTTCCTGAAAATAAAAACCTGAGCACTGTGAAACCTGAAAGGGCACCATGAGTAAAACTAGAAGAATAAGGGTGGCCATGGCCGAAAGGTCATGGGTAAAAGAGCCCCAAATAAAAAGAAGTTCGTGAAAACTGTATCTACGACACAACTTCCCAAGTCCAAGTGAAAATTCGCAAAGGATGCTTGGATCAATAAGCAGGTTGATGCAGCACACGTCTCATAGGCGGCTTCACCCACTGTGCAAGAAAAAAATCCTTGGTGTCAAATTACCCTGTTACCAAGGCCTAAAACGATGGGTGTCAAGGAAATGTTTCAACAGCCTGAGTCCATTTACAAAAGGACTCGAAGGATAGAAGACTCGCCAAGAAAGTAAGACAAGTCTCATGAAGAAGAGCACCATTCCCAAGAGGGCACTAACATACTCCAAGATGTTGAAGGTGCCCCAAGAAAGTTAAGTCAGCTAGACCTTGGATCTATTATGTAGCAGCTAGGATTGAGCCCCTAGGGGTCGCCTCGGTAGAAGAAGAGAGGTATTTTGATTGTCAAAACTACTAGTGGTAAGCAAGGTGTTGCCCATAGCTTGTCACCTCGACAAAATGAGGTACCCTGCCAGCCAAGGAAAATCTTGTGCTAAAAGCAGACGTCCGCCAATAGAAGGCCCTTTACCAGACCATCCAAAACAAACAAAAAAACAAAGAAAACCAGACTAAATGGGCAAAATGCCCTTAAGCATAGCACTTGACTACCAGACGGGCTTAAATCTAACCAACGAGGTCCGTACAAAATCCTCAGCTGTTAGAATCATAAACAGTCCCTTGAGGGTGAGGACTTCGATATGATCCCTCAAAAGGTATCTTCTCCCCCAAAACGTTTCCACGGATGGACCTACACATTGTATCCAAACATTTAAGCATCCTAGTTATAACATTGAGTGGATATCTCCTCAGCGTTCATGTGGACCTGTGGCTAGGAAGAAAAAAGTAATATAAGCCGAGGAAATTTTTCAAATGTTGTCCTTCTCGCTTCTCTCGAAGCATAACATTCGGTGGGGCTAGCTATTTGAACACATTTTTCAGCACCTTGGGTCCTTGTTGCGGAATAAAAGAGAAGCCGATCAATAAACCCCTGAAGTACAGTAGAATTCCCAAGGGTCTCATAATTTCCCTAGAATGGGTGAGAATCTTCCTAAGGACTTCATAAGGCCACCTGCCAAGTTTCGTCATAATTTGATATGTTTAAGGCAGTGCAAACAAAGAAAAAATTTCAGAAAAATTGGCCTCTAACACTCTGAAATGGATCCCATAACTAGAACTCTATTTTCGATACATCAAATCGTTATGGGAACACCGTCATTGGATCCGAAACGGTCAAAAACCCATGGGGGTCAAGTTTTAGCTTAAACAGACACTCTAAGACAAGCGATGAGTAAAAGACTGAAAGGGGTAGGCCGCACGCTATTCCCATGCGCCCTCCTTGCACCGTGTCACCATTAATGGTAACGTTTTTTACAGTTTTGGGCAGTGACTTTTGGGAGCCATATCTCCCTTGTTCCGAGTTAGTTCATGTTCAAATTTTGTGAGTGTGTTCGTCCTGTCAAGACGAGCGTTTTGATATGTGGCACGACCAGTGATGATGCCCGAGGAGAGAAAAGCTAGAGAGAAGATGACGATTCATGGCAAAAGTTATAGAAAATTCAGCAGCGACGCATCTTGCTCGAGCAACCGTATCATGACGCTCGCACAATGGATTGAAGCGAGACTAGTTCCATTACGTGCTTAAGGTTTGAGGATACATCTGGGCTGAACTACGCATGTGATGAACGTTCAGATTTCATGCGTGAAGCCGATAAGATTGCTGCAGATTCAGGCCGCCGGACTTCAAGATTCTAGCAAAAAACCCAAGATGAAGAAATCTTTGTTCGGGCACGAAATCAAGCTGCGTTTCTTACAACGTGATCGTGACGGCATACTAAGTGAAAATCAAGGAACAAATCAACGAAAACATCAAGAAAAAACACACTATCGATCAAAAGTTTTCAAGATTCATATAAATTTCAAGTTGCGTGATCGTGGCCTAAAAGAGCGATTTGTGATTCGAAGTTGGTATCAAATTGATTGTCATGCCGAGCCCAACGAGAAAGTAATAATCTTTCTGTCAAATAGCCATCGGAGCGAATCATCCATGGAAGATCACGCATGTTTTAGGACAGCGGCAGGGACTGTTTGGAATTTTTGTATTATTGGCCGGGGAAAAACTATCATTTTTTACCCATTTTAAGATTTTTTTTAATTCAAATATATTGTAATTATTATCAATTAGGCAAGATTTTAGGCATCCACCCATGTTTGTGCCCAATTCTATAAATACATGCTAAACCTAATTGTAAAAGGATTCTCTCAATTTTCAATTCATGAATAAAATTTGAGATTTCGCACCGAAATTGTGAGCATGTATTGGAGAGAGAGAGGAGAGAGAAGAAAAAGTCTTGTAACCTTTGGGGAAGGTAACTTTCTCTCTACTCCTCTTTTCTCTTTCTTTCTCCCTCCTCCTCTCTTCTCTCTCTTTCTCTCTCCTCCTCTCTTCTCTCTTTTTCTCTCCTCTCTTCTCTCTCTCCTCCTTTCTTCTCTCTCTTTCTCTCTTCTTCTCTCTTCACTCTCTTCCTCTTCTTCTCCTCTCTTTCCTCTCTTTCTTCTCTCTGTCTTTCTTTCTCTTTAATCTTTTCTTTCTATCTTCTCTCCAGTCATGCATAGCGGTGTCTATCGTCAAGCATGACATCTTCTTTCTTCTCTTAATCTTCTGGAACATACACAGTGAGCCAGGCCTTAACCTGAATGACGGGCTGAGCCTCTATCTAAGTTCCCTTGTCTCCAAGACATGCATGACAATGCTCATCGTCAGACGTGCCATTTCTCCCTTTGTTCTCTAACATACATTGAACTAGGCCCATTCTTAAAGTGGCGGGTCGAGTCGTGTTGAGTTCCTTCTGACACGCATGGCAATGCCTATCATCGCACGTGTCCTCTCTTTTCTCTCCTGTCATGGACAGTGAAACCTTATCGTCGTTCATTTTTTCTCTCTCCTCTGTCATGGATGATGGAGCCTCATCGCCATCAATGTTTTCTTCTCCTTTCTCTCTCCTATCATGACGATGAAACCCCATCACCGTCTATGTTTTCTCTCCTTTGTCATGAACGACAGAACCCCATCACCGTCTATGTTTTCTCTCCTTTGTCATGAACGACAGAACCCCATCACTGTCCATATTTTCTCTCTCCTATCTCTTTTCTCTGACATGGATTGTGGAGGCCCACCGCCGTCCACGTTTTCTTCTCCTTTCCCTCTCCTATGTCATGGATGGCGGAGCCCCATTGTTGTCCATGTTTTCTTCTTCTTTCCCTCTCCTCTGTCACGGACGGTGGAACCTCATCGTCATCCATGTTTTCTTCTCCTTTCCCTCTCCTCTGTTATGGACGGCGGAACCTCATCGTCATCCATTTTTTCTTCTCTTTTCTCTCTCCTCCATCATGGACAGTGGAACCTCATCACTATCCATGTTTTTTCTCCTTCCTCTCTCCTCTGTCATGGAAGGCAGAACCCCATCGCCGTCCATGCTTTCTTCTCTCATCTCAGTCACTGTTATGGATGGTGGAACCTCATCGCCATCCATGCTCCTATCTTTTCTCTCTCTCTCCTATTATGGATGGCGGAACCTCATCATTGTCTATGCTTCCCTCCCTTTCTCTCTCCCTTGTCATGGGCAGTAGAACCCCATCACCGTCTATGTTTCTCTTCCCTTGTCTCTCTCTTTCTCTCTTCCTTCTCTCTTCTCTTTCTTGATTCTCTCTCTTCCTTCTTTCTTCTCTCTCCTTTCTCTTCTCTCATTTATCTTCTTTTCTTCTTTCCTCTTTTCTATCCTCTTCTTCTCTTATCTCTTCTGCTTCTCCCTTCTTCGCTCTTCTATTCCCTTCTCCTCTTCTTCTTCTCTTTTTTATGTCTTCTCTCTCAATCTCTTATTTCTATCTCTCTCTTCTCTTCTCATCTTCTTTTTCTTCTTCTTTCTCTTTCTTTATTTTCTCTAATCTCTCCTTTTCTCTTCTCTTTTCTCACTAGTGTGACCCAAAACCCTATTGTCAAAAAATGCCCCTGCTCAACTTTGGAACCTTCCGGGGATCAAGTTTGGTTTTGTCATACATTGTTTCTTTCAAAGTTTGCAAACGTTTTAATTTCAAAATTTTCATACGCTCCTCGGTGGCATCAGCTTAAATTACCAACCAATTTAAAAAGAAAAAAAAAAAAAAAAGGATTCAAAAAGAAAATGCTCCTTGGTGGCACAAGCCTAAATTGCCAACCAAAATCCAATTCAGAAAACATCAAACTCGTGCAACGTAAAAGAATCGAAACAAGAAAACGTTTAGCCCCGTATGACGTAAAAGGTCAAGTGTATTAAAAAAACATTAAACTTGTGCGGCGTAAAAGAGTCGAGACATGTACCGTCTAGCCCAGTATGACATAAAAGCTCGGTTGTATCCAGTTCAACGTCAAACTCATGCAATGTAAAAGAGCCGAGATAGATGCTGTCTAGCCCCGTATGACATAAAAGGTCAAGTGTATCCAGTTCAACATCAAACTCGTGCGACGTTAAAGTGCCGAGAGAGGTACTGTCTAGCCTCGTATGACATAAAAGGTCGGGTGTATCCAGTTCAACGTCAAACTCGTGCGACTTAAAAGAGCCTAGACAGGTACCGTCTAGCCCCATATGACGTAGAAGGTCAGGTGTATCCAGTTTAATGTCAGATGTAAAAGAGCCAAGGCAGGTAACGTCTAGCCTCGTATGACGTAAAAGGTTAGGTGTATTCGTCTAGCCTCGTATAACGTAAAAATTCGAGTGTATCTAGTTCAACATCAAACTCGTGCGACGTAAAAAAGCCGAGGCAGGTAACGTCTAGGCTTGTATGACATTCGGGTGTATTCTGTCTAGCCCTGTATGACGTAAAAGGGTCCGGTGTATTCCATCTAGCCCTGTATGACGTAAAAGGGTCAGGGTATGGTCCATCGCTGCATAATGCTAAACTGCTTAGAGGGCTCTATGGTTGCAGGAGTTAAAACTGCTAACCAACCTTGTTTTTCAAAATATCCTTCTCTTTTTAAAACGTTTTCGCTATATGTCCTATGTTTTAAAAAACTTTAATTTTTTTGTTAAAATCGTAACCTATCCTTGCTCTGGGTTCTATTTCAAATATTCATCTATCTTCAAAAATTCTAGAAAGTATTTTTAAACAAAGGCCCTTGGACACCCGCATATGATGATTATCGCGTTGCTGCCTCGTCTCTCTCTTCAGAATTAGCCAGACAAATCTCTTCCTATAGAAAGCCTTTTCTTATAGAAAGCCTTAGGAAACCCTAAGGAAATCAAAGAAGATGTCAGGGTTAAAATATTTTCAAAGTGTGAAACCCCTGAAGTTAAGTGGCATGGCCAGAAAATCCAACTTGAGTTTCATGCATGTGTAACTCACCGACGTCTCACGCCGAAAACCCTAGGAGGAAAATGCCCTAGGTGGGTGAGCTCAGTGATCGCAATGACTTGGAGGGGTTAGTTGATACACCTTTTGACCATGTGACGTCAAGAAGAAATTTAAAATGTTTGCATTATCTTTGACGTTCACCTGTGCCTCGAAGGATAGGGAACGCCAAAGTGTCTACTTCTTTGTCACGTGTCCCTCAAAGGACAGATAGTGTTAAAGAGGGGCAACTGTAGACACCCCATTTTAAATCTGAAAAAATTATGTGGTTTCTTGAACCCTCCAAATCCATAGTCCACACAGCCTACCCTATGACCCAGAACCATTCTGCCTACCCAGAACCCTGCAGATACACGGTTTTGACCCAGAGTCTTGCAAATACCCTAGTTTACCAAACAAATCATTAAAAATAGTAAAAAAATCCTTTTTTACCCAAATTTTCTCTGAGAGCTTCAAAAGAGGTTGACGAACACACCTAAATCAAACACTTTTAGTTTTGATGAGATTTATTTTGGATGAGACTGACAGTGTCACCCAGCCCAGACTAGGCGACACCATTGGTGTCACCCACCAGACTAGGCGACACA
Organism: Amborella trichopoda; assembly: GCF_054954075.1. Classification (NCBI taxonomy): domain Eukaryota; kingdom Viridiplantae; phylum Streptophyta; class Magnoliopsida; order Amborellales; family Amborellaceae; genus Amborella; species Amborella trichopoda. Next base: position 31,839,342 of record NC_142339.1, read on the forward strand.
CCCAGTGTTGCCCGGGTGACACCACCAGTGTCGCCCAATTGAATTCGACCTAAAATTGTCAATTTTTTGTAGGACAACTCAATGATTAGTCCTGAATATGAATATGCCATTTTGGGCAGTCCTGGCTTGGGCAACACTATCAGTGTCACTCAACTTAAACTGACCCAAAATGGATGATTTTGGTAAGCAGCATCTTGACAGCACTAGAATCTACCCTGTATTGGAAATTTCCATTTTTGAGAAGTATTGACCTGTGTGACATTGACAGTGTCGCCTAGATTTGACTCCTCGAAAATGGTAGTTTCCGGATGCCAGAGGTCCCCCAGCTGTTTTAGGTCAAATTTCCTGAATTTGACCAATTTTGGCTAGGCGACACTGCCATTGTCACTCAGACTCGGGACCCCAAAAAGGCAGTCCAGGGTTGGCAATTTTATGGTGATGGTAACTTTCCCTTTTCAGTCAGTTTTAATTTATAAAAAGTGAAATTCGTGGCTGTTTGAGGGACTTCTTCCGAAACAGAGAGATTTCCTCAGAGAAAGTTAAGCTTGAAAGTCTAATCTGAAAAACCCTAACCCTAAGCCTGAGAAACCTTAACCTAGACGTAGGGAACCCTAGTTCTAAAGCATCCTTAAGGCACAACAACCCTTTTCAACCAGAGATTGCCTGGTTAACATCTGAATCAGAGAGGCAAAGAGGATGCCGATTCCGATACGAGCGAGCCCTCGAAGGCTCGGGAGTTCTGGGCCATCCGGCCTGGTTTGGTATCATTCTCTTACCCTTTCCTTCTTCTTCTTCTTCTTATTATTTTATTTTGATTTGCTTTCTGGTTTGAATTTGTGTTTTTAATGTTTTGTTTTGGATTATGTTGGCTCTGCCACAGATCTGAGAGCAAATCTGCTTGTTTTGAGGCAAATATGTCCTCAAATCTAAATTCGATTTGTCCCACTTTCTCTACCACATTATTTTTTATTAGTTTAAGGTGTCAAATCCAAGCGATCTTCATCGGAAGATCTGCCCGTTTTTTCATTGCAAATAAGAGGAGGTGGTTTTGAAACCACCAATGCAGCTAACATTAAGAGAATTTTTCTTGATGTCGGAGGAGGGGGGAGAAGGGGTTAGAATCCCTTTTCCTCAGGTTTTTCTAGCATGAACTAAGTTAGCAGGGCCAACCATGCCACTCAAGGGGTGCTTGGGAGAAGCATATTTCACCGACTTACTCCTAAAAGGTGCGGTTACAAACAGGGGAATGATGAAATCCCCAAATCTAGACAAAGGAGGAGTATTTGGACTCCATTGCAACTTTGGAGAAAAACAGAAGAGAGACTTTAGTTTGAGGGAAATCTGAACCAACTATAGGGTGGTGTATCCCCAGTGGAGTCGTTAGTTGGTCGGGGCCTGGTTTTCTTGGGGAGAGAAAACCCTCTCTCAAACAACCGTGAGGGGTGCGCGTGCGGAACGTGTTTTAGGCGTACACGTGAACTCTTCTTTATGCGGATAGGAACCAACAAGAGGGATTTTTTGATGAGGGTGTGTTTTTGATGCTTACATTGTCGTTTGCAAGTTCGAGGATACACCCAGGCAGTCACCCTCTTTGAGCAATCACGAAGCCATCTTATTGTTTGCCAGCACGGTTTAGAAATGAACTCTCCTCAAACTTTGACGCGTCATCTCACTCTTTTAATCCAAGGCTCGCAATATAGACTTGAAAGTACCCCTCTGTAATGGTTTACTCGATCAAGGATTGGCTGGCAAATGAAGGATAAAGGGGAAGGGATGACAAAGGTCCATCTATAAGTGCAAACACTGCGAAAGTTGACGACCAGAGCGGCTAGAGACTCCAAACTCTCTCGACTGCCTACTCAGGATGACTCCACCAGTGAGAGAGGGCAAGAGCGTGTATATCTCTCGTGACTTGACTACACTGTATGGAGAGGGAGTTAGAGCGATGATCTAAGTATTAAGACTCTTGAGGCTACTCTGAGAAGTATCAAATTGAGCTTGTGATGAATGTCATGATGGAGGGAAAAAGGTGTTGAGAGAGAGATGGGGTAACAGGTGGTCGGGGCCTGGTCTTTGCCTCGATCCTTGTGTGAGCTGGTGTGGCATGCACGCGGGGTTGAAGACCCTCTCGCAAACAACTGCAGGGATCTGCATGTGCTGGCCACTTGCAGGTGCACGTGCACACGTGCTTTCTTGTGCGCAGATAGGAACCAACAACAAGAGAGATTTTATAGCGGGGGAGGTGTGCTTGCACATTTCCCTCACCGATTGGGGGTCGTGAGACACGCCCAGGCGGTTCACCCTCTTAGAACAATCACAAAGCCCTCCACCTATCTACCAACATGGTTTGGATGAGGAATCTCTTCAGGTCGGCAAAAGGTCTCTCCTCACTCACTCTCTCTCTCCCTCTCACTCTCTCTCTCTCTCTCTTGTGCGACTACAATGGGGCTCGATTATCCCCCCTTTGCGACGGTTCCCTCTTGGACGGGTTGGCTGGGTGGTGGAAGGGTGTGAGAGAACTCAAAGATTGATGCTCGTGGGCTCGCTCGTGACCACGCATCCCAGATGGACGTGGACTGCTGCCCAGGGCCGATGACGCATAGAGGAGAAGAGAGAGAGAGGGCTCGGGATGGACCCATCTTGAGAGAGAAAGAGAATGGGTATGCGCGGGCAGAGATGTTTTCTCTCTCTAGTAAGGGCGGGACCGTGCACTCAATGGTATTTTCTCTCTCTGAAAAATTTTTCTCTCTTGTCTCAGTGGGATTAAGAGTTCATAAGCAAAAGACGAGTGAAAACAAGCGTTATGCCTCTGTTTTAGCAATGAATGATGCCCAATAATCTGCCCTTTTACAAGTGGCTGAAGCTTTCTTATATAGAGGGCTCACCGAACAGGGATGAATGCTCAAAAACAATTTTTTATTACAATTAAGGAAATTAAAATAAAATCCCAAAATTAGGTGCAATGACCAAAGCGCCATTAAAACCTTTACGCTAATGATGAAACCATCCTTGCTTAAGTGTCCTCCTACCATTGCCTGATCTTGGAAGCTTTTCTACGGACTTGTAGCAATGGTTCAGCCGAGTTGTTGTTATATCCTCAATGGTTGTTAGATTTTGAGCATTTTGATGCCCTTTAATTGTGCTGAGGCAGCCCTTTTCCCACGTAGTGGATGTCCGGTCAGGTTTGTGAACTTCGGTCGCTAATGTCATTCGACTTGTGCTGCTCAGAGTCTTCGTTTTGCTTGCATATGAAATAGGACACTGTCACAGTCGTTTTGCACTAAGTTTGGTCAGTTCTTCATTTGCAACATTTCCTAATTCAGGAGGTCACCGGGAAAAGCGATTCTAGTGACCAAGCGGGCTTGCTTTTGCATTAAGTTGAGATTTTGTTCTTATCGGGCCTTGGATCAGGTACAATAGTTATACCAGTTTGCAGCTCTTAACGAGGTGGTTGCATTGAACTCGTCCTCGCGATGATTCTATGTGAGGATTCCAAGCTGTGCTTCATGAGGTTCAAGATGTCTTCTTCTAAAAACCCTGATTTTTTTTGTTTTGTGGTCACTTTCTTTCTAGAAGAAGTTTGACTCTGGGTCGCGCCACAGTTTATGCCTTAGGTCAAAATGACGGGGTTGTCGTGATCTAGAACATGTCAAAGTCTGAATTTTTTTTGGTTCTAGATGAAGGTACTGTGGGTTCTTGATGTCCATATGGAGATGCGATGTTGCAGTCTTTGTGCTTAGGGACTGGTTCAGTGAAGCCGCACCGCGATAATGCAAAACTTATCCATTTTGAGGCCGTATGGGTGTAGACCCCTTTTGAGTGGTCCGATTGAGCCCAAATTTGGTCATCAGGGGTTTTTTGATGTTTTGAGTGCGATGGGAGTGGTTTGATACTATTCTGAAACCACTAGCATAGGGATACAGTTGTAATATCTTTTCTTGGTGTGATAGCATTCCTTCCAGGTTGCCTTGTTTGAGACTTAATTTGCGGCACAACTTTGGTCTGTTAATGTCTTTAGTATCAGTAGGACTAAGCTATTACCAGCTCTCCCCTTACTCGTGTGGGAGATGTAAGTATGTCAAAATCGACGTATAACAACTTGCCCCGATGGATGTTGCGCTTTGAGAGAGGCGAGAAGTGCAACAATCGAAATGAAAATTTTTTCGTCGAAGTGTATCTCTTGAATCCTTACTAAGACATGTTTATTTCCTCTCAACAAATGTTTTTTTTTTCTTCTTGGTCACCAACATTAGTTCAATCCTAGATGTGTAGATTTTGTCGAGCTTTCCCTGGGGGGTAACCAAAGTGGCCTCTAAGGGATTGGGGCCACGCTTGGGGGCTTTCTCCAAGTCCTGTTGGAGTCCATTTTTTTTGAGAGAGCGGGTTGGTAGGTTACCTTATGGAGGGTTTAGCATTCCATATCAGTGGAACCTCCTTATGGCCCAGCTAGCGGGTACCCTTTTGTGGGGGTTGGTCCCAATCTAGCGGGTAACAAAGAAAACTTGCTTTGGTTCTTTGGCCGAAGTTTGTGTTGGCACTAGGGCTAGAGTTTTTGTTGGCACTGGAGCCAGAATTTTTGTTGGCCTTTTGGCTGAAATTTGTGTTGGCCTTTTGGCCGTGATTTTTGTTGGCCTTTTGGCCAGAATTTTTGTTGGCCTTTCGGCAGGAGTTTTTGTTGGCACTAGGGCCGGAATTTTTGTTGGCCTTTTGGCTGGAATTTTGTTGGCACTGGGGCCGAAATTTTGTTTTTTAGCCATTGGTAGGAATTTTGTTGGCCTTTTGGTTGGGATTTTTATTGGCCCTGAGGTCAGAACTTGTCGGCACTAGGACCGTGATTTTTGTTGGCATTAAGGCCGGAGTTTTGCTGGAATGGGGGCCGGAATTTTGTTGGCATTGGGGTTGGGATTTTTTGTTGGCTCAAGTGCCTTTGCAGGTTTTCACTTGAACTAGGTAGAAGTGGTGCCACGAGGGTGGTTTTCACCATGTTCTTTTTTTGAGGCATTTCTTCCCATGACTTCGAGGTCACGTTTGCCTGTTGATTTCCTTTTTTACTCATGATGCCCTTGCAAGTTTCGCCATGCTCGATTTTCTTGTTTTCAAGACACTTTTACTCATGGTTTCGTGGCCATGCCCGCATGTCATTTTTACTCACTGCGCCCTTGCGTGTTTTCACCATGCCCATTTTTTATTGTTTTGGTGATTTTATACAAACCTCGGTGGCTATGTCTGCCCGAAGCTCTTTTACTTTTACTCGCAATGGTTTTCATCGCGCCTGGCTTTTTCTTCGAAGGAGGCTTACTATAGCAGCGATCTTAGTGGATGATGTGTTGGAGGAGGTGAGCGCTGCTTGGTTGCACTCCTGTTGTAGGTGCGTAGAGTGCTTGTCTTTGCCGGCATCACTGTGTATGGCCTTTGGAATATGCGTGATAATAATAATAGAAATAAATACAATAAAAATAAAAATAATACTAGTAATAATAATAATAATAATAATAATAATAATAATAATAATAATAATAATAATAATAATAATAATAATAATAATAATAATGATAATAATAATGATAATAATAATGATAATAATAATAATAATAATAATAATAATAATAATAATAATAATAATAATAATAATAATAATAATAATAATAATAATAATAATAATAATAATAATAATAATAATAATAATAATAATAATAATAATAATAATAATAATAATAATAATAATATGAACAACAAACAACAACAACAACAACAACAATCACAATCATAATAATAATAATAATAATAATAATAATAATAATAATAATAATAATAATAATAATAATAATAATAATAATAATAATAATAATAATAATAATAATAATAATAATAATAATAATAACAATAATAATAATAATAATAATAATAATAATAATAATAATAATAATAGTAATAATAATAATGATAATAACAATAAATAAAAAAAATAAAAAATAAAAATATAAAAAAATAATCACAATCATAATAATAATAATAATAATTGTGTTGGTCCATTTTGTTAGTGTGGACCTTTGGTCCACCAGCTTTGGCAAAAGCTTTTGTTTGACGTGGTTAGTCTTTCCACCTTACGTGTGTAAACACCCCATTTTAAATCTGACAAATTATACGGTTTCCTACACCTTTAGGACCATACTATCTTAGTATACCCAAATTCATAGTCCATACAACCTACTTTGTGACCCAGAACCAGCCTGCGCTATAGAAACCCTGTTTTGACCTAGAATCCTGCAGACACCCTGTTTTATCAAAAAACTCATTAATAATAGTAGAAAAATCCTTTTTGACGCAAATTTCCTCTAATAGGTTCACAAGAGGTTGAGGAACACACTGAAGTTGAAAAATTGAATTTGGACCATTTTGGTTTGGGCGGCACTAGGAGTGTCCCCCAGCCTAGACTGGACGACACGAGTGGTGTCGCCCGGACTTGGGGGACACCGCTGGTGTCGTCAAGCCCTTTTGGGCCCAAAATGGCATTTTCCTTCTGGGAGTGGATTTCTTACCTTTTTAGCGATTTTTACCATTTTTGTTTGGGTGACACTAGGCGGTCGCCCAAATCTGAATCCCCAAAATTGGTATTTTCGGCTGGAGGATCTGTTGGTTATGGAAATATGCCCTTTCCAACAGATCATTGGCCTTTATAAACTCTTTTTTGTGGCCAAAGGAGACACATACTTCTCTTCAGAGGAAAACTTGGTGAGCTTGCGAAACCCTAACCCTAAGCTTAAGAAGCCTTAACCTAGACCTAGGGCATAACAAACCTAATTATAAACCATCCTTAGGGCACAACAATCCTTTTACACCAGAGATCTGCTGGTCAACATCCGAATCAGAGAAGCAGATGACGCTGGTTCTGATACGGGCGAGTCCTCGAAGGTTCGGGAGTCCCGGGCCATCCGGCCCAGTTTACTATTGTTTTCTTCCCCTTTCTTTAATATTCTTCTTACTATTTTGATCTTATTTTGATTATTTTGATCTGTTCATTGCATTGAAATCGTGTTTTAGTATTTTGGATCGTGCTGGCTCTGCCACAGATCTGAGAGTAGATATGATCGTTTCATGGCAGATCTGGCCTCAGATCTGAATACGATTTGTCTCTCTTTCTCTACCACATCAATTTCGTCAGTTTAAGGTGTCAAAATTGGTGAGATACTTGTCGAAAGACTAATCCGATTTTCATTGTAAACAGTTTGGCACCCACAGTGGGGTATTTTGAGCTTGATCCAAGCACCAAAAAAAGAGGTTTATTCATTGTTTTTACTGTTTTTAGTCATAGAAAAGTCTCAAAAACCAGCTGTGACTAGGGTTTCTGCGAAACCCTGTCTGTCTTAGGCGACACTAGTAGTGTCGCCCGTGCGGCACCACCAGTGCTGCCCAGGTCCATGGTGACACTCCCTGTGTCGCCCAAATTTAGAAGTTTCATAATCTTCAAAAATTTTTTAGTCTTGTTCCAGGGACTCTCTTATGACTGCTCAAAAAATTTCAGATCAAAATAAAATTTTTAAAAATAAAAAAAAAATATTTTACTTAATACAAGTCTGTTCTATCTACACTTTTCTATTTTACTTTATTTTAATTTATTTCATCATAAATATTATTTTCCCTACTTCTAAAATTTAATGTAACCTTATTTCATAAAAATTCATAAGAAAAAAAATAAAAAAAATATATTTTTTGGGCGACACTAGCCCCAGCTTACAAGAGCGACACCAGTAGTGCTGCCTAGGTGACACCACCAGTGTTGCCCAGTTGCAGTGGTCCCAGAAAACTTTTGGGACCCCACAGACCTCTTCTAGAGGGTTTTTGGCTTCATGTTCACCAATATTGAACTTAAAATAGTATTTTTAAAGATATAAAAAAATATTTTCCTTCAAATAGGTCTGTTCTGTTCTTCGCTTTTTGATTTTATTTTAGGTTGTTAATTTTGATTGAAATCATGTTTTCCTTGTGTTCACCATGCTTAGTTTAATTGTGTTTCATCAAAGTTAAAAAGATAAAATAATTATATAAAAAAAATACATTGAGGGTTGCTTGCACCCTCCCTAAACCATGTCTCGTTCGAGTCACCCTCGACTCAGGCAGCGCTCTACTTAGCTTGGACTATGCTTGGTCTCATTGTCCTGATTGTAACTTCTTAGGGGTTGCCTACCCTCCATCTATATTGTGCTTCGAGCAAGCTTCGCCTTGAAGCATGCATCGCTAGGCACGATTAGTGCCAAGCGCTCACTTTATTTCTTCATTGCATTGTGTGCTTGAAAATTATTTTTGATTGTGTGTAAGGATATTTTGATTGTATGCTTCTTTACACACTCCAGCACACACCGGACTGGGAATGCCTGAGAAATCAACAAACAAATATTTTGAAAACCCCCAAAATCTACGTTAACGGCGTGAGGGGAACCTAGCTTTGAGAGTCGAGGCGGTTGGGATTCGCGTAACTTAACTGTGAGTGCCCTTCCATAATCCTTTGGCCCTTCCGTAATCCTTTGGCTCAAAGCAACTTTGCGTATAGTAGGACCTGGTGAAAATCCTATAACAGGAGGCCAGGACCTATGTGGGGACTTATATCAACCTAGCCGCATTTCAATAGTTTGGAACCCACTCTCAAGCCAAGCCAACCTCTAATATCGGTCAAACATTTTCATGTATTGTGCTTGCTTATTTATGTTTGTTAATCTTAGAAATCAGTCCAGACCCGCTTTTGGTTCGAGCTGAACCCTTTGGGTCCAAGTCTAGGCTTATTCCCAGCTTAGCCTAGATCTGAACTAGGTTTCGCCTTGGTTCGAACTTAGGCCCCCTCTTGGACCAAGCCCAAGGCTCATTCCTAGTTCATCCTTGATCCAGTCCAGGTCCATACCGTTCCTGATCATCTTAATTCTTTGGGTCCAAGTTCAGGCTTATACTCAGCTTATCCCAGGCCCGAACCATGTTTCCCCCTGGTCCGAACCTAGGCCCCCCCTTTTGGTCTGAGCCAAGGGCTCGTGCCTAAACCAATCTTGATCCAGTCCGGGTCCACACCTTGTTTGATCTTCAAAACTCTCTTGGTCCAAGCCCAGGCTTGCACCCAGCTTAGTCTAGGTCGGAACCAGGCTCACACCTAGGTCCGAACTTAGACCCACTCTTAGTCCGAACCGATACTCATACCCATCTAGTCTAGATCTTAGTCTAGGTTCTAGCATAGGTCTAAGCATAGAATTACCTCTAGAGCTAGACTAGGCTTACCCTAGTTCAGGGTCTAAACCTAAATTTGAGTATAGAAAGTTCATCCAGTCTAATCTTAGCCTAGGTCTCAGCTAAGGTTTTGCCCCTAGAGTCAGGCTAGGTTTGCCTTAAGTCTTCGAGTCTAGCTCTTACTTAAGTCTAGATTCTAGAACCCCACCAAAAGAAATCACCATATCAGTCACTCAAGACGACTATGATGATCACTACACAACCGACTCTAAGCTTAACCGGCCCAAACCTAGAGATCAGTATGTCGTGATCCCTTGGGATTATTGACTTAACTCAGATCAATCCATTATCCAATGCCCAGGTCTTCAATTAGAGGCAGAGTCAATTAGAGGCAGAGTTCTAAGGGTCCACTCCTAATCCTAAAATCTTTGTGGCCCGAAAAGTCTGCTCGGCCCAAAAACTTTGAATAGTCAGGGGGTCAGACTGGGCGTCGTCCTACAGGGGCTTTTAGGCAACCAAAGTAAGAGTCGAATGAGGGAAGATGTTCATGCAATATCAAACGCCAATTCCTGTAACTTGAATCGAGATAACCTTGGGGCACAACGATCTCAAAACCATGACCCACCTAGGTCTAGGGGATCTAACCCAACCTCGAGCCACCATAGTACAGCTCATGATGTCCTGGACACTGTAGGAAGAAGAGGTGTCAATCTAGACCAACCCTTAGGCGAGATAGGTATCCAAGCTGCCCTTAAAAGTCTAGTTGACCTAAGTTACATTGTTCATGCCCCAACTTACGGGTCAATCCCAAACCAACTCAGTGGTATAGGTCAACCCCTAGCCCAATCGAGTCAGCTGATTCTTCAATCAGTCCCTCTAGTTCATCCGGTCTAATAAACCGTGCAATCCGCAATTGGTGAGTACGCCCCTCAGGCACAAATGTATCAAATCGCCCCGGTGACTACGGCTCATCAATCTCAAGCCCATGCAGGCCAATGTGTACCCCAAGTCTCAACTCATCAGTCTATGCTTGGGAACCCATCAACCGGTGGACCTACTGTCATGCCAAATACCCAACAGGAAGGCACCTTAAAAGCAATGTAGGATGTGCTTGTAAGAATGGGCATGCATGAAATTCTACCCCTGAAGGCCTATGTTCACGAGACCCTTGGAGGCATGGAAGACTTTCCCTATGATTTGTTGTGGTAGAATTTAGAAACAAGTTCAATGGGAAGAGCTATCCAGATACTCACGTCAGCGCGTACCTCCTCTCCGTTCGAGCTTTGCGAGATAGGGCCAACCAGCTGAAGGCCATATTTTCGCAAACATTGACCATCGAGGCTTTGAATTGGCATCGGAGAACAATGTCCGCTAGACCACACATCACCCTAAATGAAATGTTCAACCTATTAGTCTCTCACTACTGTAGGTCGACACCAAGACCTCTCTCCCAAGGCGAGCTCAGTACAATAAAACAAAACCCAAGAGAATGTCTACTTACCGACCCAGCCAAAATCTCCATAGTCTTAGAGAATGCCGCTCTTGAATACACGACCTTCTTTAGCTAAGGTCCTATCCCCCACTCTTTTGACTCCATGATTGAGCAGGTGACGTGACATAAAAGGGCTAGAGCGACACCCCACAACACCAGGCTCGACAATAAACCGATAACAACTCCCCAAAATAAGAACAAAAACACTGACAAGGGGAATGCTTTCGGTCAGGTTAATGAAATTGTGGTTAACGGACTAGCTCAAAGTTCAGCTGCTCAACGCAACAATTAGAACCAAAATCGAAGGGGTCAGGCTAGAGACAATGCTCAAAATAATAACCAAAGGCGAGAGGACAGTTTCACCCCTCTCAAAGATCCATTAGAAAAAGTGCTGGAATTACTTCTGGTTAGAAATATGGTTTATCTCCCGCAACCATCTGAACCACTATTTCAAGTCACGGATAAGAGCAAGTGGTGCAAATGGCATCAAAACCATGCTCATGATACTCAAAATTGCTTGTATGTGAAACAGGTGATTCAAGACTTAATCAATAGGGGGGACATCATTGTCGCACCTATCAATCAACCTGTCGAAGAACCTAATCAAAAGATGGGTATCTTCAAAATTCTTCTCCCTAAAAACATGGTCACAACTACTGAAAAGTCGGGAGCTCAAGACAACTCAAAAGAGAACGTCGTCATTCACATGATTGAGAGTGGAGACGAAGAAGATGATCCTAGTCAATTCATATTTCCTTGTGATCATCACTTTTAAGAGTCCGAAGAAGATCTTTTGAGCCTTCTAAGAGGAAACCCTTCATCTCTGAGCCTCGATAACCTTCCCAAATGGGACCAATATGGCGAAGATGATACGCTAGAAATTGATATGGTCAAAATAAATGAAAAGGCGTCCTCCCCAAACAAGGGGCCAACACTCCAAAATCTCTCATTACTCTCGCTAGGGCTGACCTTGTCGAGCTTCAGGTTGGCGAGGTCGATTCCCTAACCCAAAGAGGCTGAGTGTTCAAACCCATTCAATTGATGGCCGATACTCTCGATCAAAGAATAGGAAACACCTCAAAAGCCAGAGAACTAGCAGGGGTCACAGATCACGAACCGAATAAAGAAATTCAAGGATCTGCAACCACCTATGATCTAACAGCTCATATCGGGAAGATCCAGGCTCAAAAGTCCATCTTGGACCTTCTTGCCAATTCACTAGCACACAGAGCTCACATCGAAAAGGTACTCTCCAAGACACACATCCCGAGCAACATACAGCCGGATGGGTTGTGCACCAACGCCAGTCGTGTTCATGAAGGATGACATCCCAGCCAGCTTCAACCGCTTTCATGTCCAATCTCTTCACATCACCATTTTCATGCAAGGATATGCGATACAGAGAGTGCTTGTTGATAATGGGGCATCCTTAAATATATGCCCTATGAAAACAGTGAAGGAAATAGGTAAAAGCCTGAATAACTTCAAGCCATGTTAACTAACTATTGTTTCATACGATAGGACCAAGCGACAAGCTGAAGGCATATTGCCTCTCACACTCAAGATCGACCCTATTGTCCAAGTGATAAAGTTTTATGTCTTGGAAATAAAACCTTCATTCAACATATTGCTAGAAAGGTTGTGGCTGCATGAAAACCTCGTGGTCGCCTCTACACTCCATCAATGCCTCAAATTTCAGACTAAAAACGGTGTTGTGAAGGTATGTGCTGAACCCCCTTCTTTTCTCAATTCTAGTATAGGTAATGGGAAGCTAGCCGTAGGGGTCGACCTTGGAGAAATCGTGCTCGCTTCCTTCGAGCAAGCTGATTGTGCCACCTTATGCTTAGAGGCCAGCGACCCCATTCCTCAAAATTTGTAAACTTCCGCATCAATGGATGACATTATCCAATGTCAGCATTGATACAGTTTTGGGTCCCTCGAGGCTTGGCACATGCTCTTCTCCTAAGGCTTCCAACCAAGCTAAGGTTTGGTGAATCAAGGGTAAGGCGTAACAGAGGCAATTTCTGAATCACTCCATGCCAAAACTGAAAACGGGGATTGAAGAGGTCTCGGGTGTTCTCTTACCTTATTTCAAAGCCGAGTGAAGCCTTCAAGCTATCTAGGCTTTGTATCTGGAGGCATTCAAAGCCTTGATCCTCTCGATGCCCGTCATTCAAAACGGCCAAAGATGATCCTTGATTCCCAAATGGTTGGGAATTCTTCTTCCACACCTCAACACATATAAGAATTAAGTATTGAAGACCTTTTTGTTGACATGGATTTGAAGGTGTGCACAATTGGTTCTAATCCATCGATACAAATCCATGAATGAATTGGTTGATCATTCCTCTACCTCGAGAATCAATGGAAGCATACTAGCGGCACCTTCAAGTCCCAATGCCAAAAAATGGATAGGCACATGGTGGCCGCCTAACCACCATACGCATCCAGTCCCCAACATTTCTCTCGCAAGTCTCATAAGGGACACCTCTTGTGTTATTTCAAAAACCATTGAAAATTAAAAACATGATAAAATTGATAATAATGAAAAAGAATTTTCAAAAACGACGAACACTCAAGATAGCCCAATAACGGTGCACAATGCCCAAGACGACAAATTGGACCATCAAGATGAAGATCAAGAGATCCAAGTCTCTGAAGAAATCCCTCAACTTGAGGAGCTCACTTCCCATGGTGAGCAATTCAAGAAGAGGTTTGATGGTGACCCAACGGCTATCATCGAAGAGACGATCGATGTAAACCTAGGAACTGAGGAGGACCCAAGGTTAACCAAGATTGGAACCTCCCTATCTCCTGAGGAGCGTGAAAATATGATGTCCTTTCTTAAGGAATATCGCGATGTCTTCGTCTGGTCATACGACGATTGCCAGAGCTAGATCCCAAATTGGTGCAGCATCACCTAATATTCAACAAAGGAGCAAGGCCTATAAGGAAGAAACTCCGACGTCAGAAGACCCACCTTGAGCTCAAAATTAAGGAAGAAATCAACAAACTGCTCAAGGCGAAGTTCATTACCCCCATCGATTACTCAGAGTGGTTGGCCAGAATAGTGGTTGTACCTAAGAAAGACAGGAGGATCCGAGTGTGTGTCGACTACCGAGACCTCAACAAGGCATGCTCAAAGGACAATTTTCCATTACCAAAAATAGATGCCTTAGTTAACAACACTGCAGGGGACAAAATGTTGTCATTTATTGACGGTTTCTCAGGCTACAACCAGATCCTCATGGCAAAAGAAGACCAAACCAAAATATCATTCATAACGCAATGGGGAACCTTCTGCTTTTGTGTCATGCCATTTAGCCTCAAATCTGCAGGGGGAAGCTTATTAGTGGGTGATGAATAACATCTTCCACGATTTAATGCATACCATCATGGGAGACTATGTCGACGACATTCTGATCAAGTCGAAGACCAGGTCTGATCATCTCACCAACTTGAGAACCATTTTCGAAAGACTCCGGAAACATCAACTCAAACTCAATCCACAAAAATGTGCTTTTAGGGTTGAATCCGTCAATTACTAGGCTTTATAGTAAGCTAAAGGGGCATTGAGGTGGACCCGTCCATACTACGAGCCATCACTAAAATGCCCCCTCCTTGGAATATCAGATAAATCCATGGGCTTCAAGGTCGCATACAGGCCATAAGGCATTTTATTTCACAATTGGCAGACAAGGTGCACAGTTCAATAGGTTCCTTAAGAAGGATACCCCATTCATATGGGATAATGAATGTCAAGAAGCGTTCGATCAAATCAAGGAGTACCTCACCAAAACCTCCCATCCTTAATCCTCCTAGTTCAGACAAACCTCTATTTCTATACATATCTGTGAAAGACAAGACCATGGGGGCAATGTTAGGACAATATGACGACCATGGAAAAGAATAAACGATATACTACATCAGTAAAACTATGGTAGACTACGAGATAAGATACATAGATGTGGAGAAGCACTGCTTGACGCTTGTGTGGTCTATACAGAAGTTAAGACACTATGTCTTATCTCATATAGTCAAGTTCATCTAAAAAATAGACCCACTCAAGTGTCTATTGGAAAGACTAGTCCTAAACAGATGTTTGGTGAAGTGGAGAATGTTACTGAGTGAGTTTGAGATCGAATATTTCACTAAAAAATCGATCAAAGGACAAGCCATTACTGACCACTTAGCTGAACACGCATGGCCAGATAACACTCTTGTTAACACGGATCTCCCTGACGAGAACCTCTTCATAATTGAGGACTCAATTTGGGAGCTATACGTTGACGGTGCAAGGAACGAATACGGGTCAAGCGTAAGTATCATATTATGCTCACACGAGAAGATTTTAATGCCAACAGCCATAATAATGCATTTCCCATATACTAATAATATTGCTGAATATGAAACCTTGATAGCCGGGCTCGAGAACTCCATGGGAATGAAAATCTAGCAAATACAAGTAATTGGCGACTCCTTACTCGTCATAAACCAAGTTCAAGGGATTTGAAAGGTGAAAGAAGAAAAGCTCAAACCTTATCAAGAAAAGGTGGAAACGATAATCCCATATTTCAAGAAAATCACCTTTCAACACGTAACTAGGGAAAATA
Source organism: Amborella trichopoda (assembly GCF_054954075.1). Lineage (NCBI taxonomy): Eukaryota > Viridiplantae > Streptophyta > Magnoliopsida > Amborellales > Amborellaceae > Amborella > Amborella trichopoda. Next base: position 31,854,654 of record NC_142339.1, read on the forward strand.
ATCGTTTGTCGACACCCTTACGATCCTTGCTTCAATGGTTGATATTCCTTCAGAAATCACCACACTACCATCTACATCAGGAACAAACATGTCCCTTCCCCACTAAGGATCAAAAAAGAAATAGAGCATGAATAATGAGGATGATGGTGAAGTGTCTCTCGTGGCTTCAGATGTTCTAGTTAAGGCAAAACCATGGTTCCATGATGTTTTATCTCTGCTGAAAGATAGGTTATACCCCGAAGGAGCCACCAAAAAGGATAGAGAAGCCCTTCGAAGGTTTTCTATAGGATTCTTAGTCAGAGATGATCTCATGTTCAATAAGTTCTTTGATGACATCATTCTATGATGTCTTGATCAGCTAGAAATCGACCAAGTACTAACAGAGTTACACAATGAAGGAGGCCATTCTGGAGCATCCGCCTTAGCTCCGAAAATTAGGAGTCAAGGCTATTACTGGACCACCATGGCCGAATATTGTTGGAAGTTCGTTAAGAGGTATCCCAAATGTCAACTTTATGGAGACCTCATCCATGCACCGTCCGTAACACTCAACTCAACATTGCCCGTATGGCTTTGCCATGTGGGGTCTTGATATCAAATGAATGATCTCACCAAAAGCCTCAAACGGCTATCGTTTCATATTAACGGCTATAGAGTACTTCACAAAATGGGTAGAGGCCACATCATTTGTGAAAATTAAAGGATAACATGTTGCCCATTTCATAGAGAACAACATTGTACTTAGATTGTTCCTGAGTCAATCATTACTGACAATGGGTCCAACTTGAAAAATGAAAAAGTCATTAAGGTAAGCAAAACATTCACTGTAAAAATTCTCCACACCTTACGAAATGGACAAGCAGATGCCACAAACAAAGGACTTCTTAGAGTTATAGATAGAGCAATAAAAGGTGGTAGAGACTGGCACGAAAAGTTAAATGACACGCTATGGGCCAACCGGACAACTGAGAAAACTCCTACTGGCATGACCCCATACTCATTGGTGTATGACATGGAAGCAGTGCTACCCATTAAAGTTGAGATATCATCTCTCCAAGTGCTTATTCACAAAAATTCAGATGAGGAACAAAAGGTTGAAGCATGAACTTTTGCCCTCGTTACTTTGGATGAAAGACGACTACGAGTAACACAAAATATTGTTGCTTACCAACGTAAAATCGAGAGGGCATCCCAAAGAAAAGTTGTTCCTCGACAATTTAGAGAAGCGAATATGATACTCAAGAAAATCTTTCACACTCTTGCAAATTCACACCCTTTCGGCAAGTTCAAACCTAATTGGGAGGGGCCATTCGTGGTTACCCGAGTGCACGCAGGAAATTCTTATAAGATAAAAGTCAGGAGGGATACAAACTCAATGACCCCATTAATGCGATGTATCTCATAAAATACTACTCGTGATAAGCTCAAAAGCGTGATGAAAACCTGAAAGGGCATCACAAAGAAAATAAAAAATAAAAATGGGCGTGGTGAAAACCTGAAAAGGCATCACAAGTATAAGAAATAAAAATAAAAAAATCTCCGATTCAAAACCTCAAGTCCAAACAAGTACCTGCAAGTTACAACAGTATTGCACAACCAAAACACTCAAGTACAAACAAGCACTTGTAAGTTCCAACAATACTGCACAAGCAGACCTTGAGGACGAAGACTCCTCCTAAACCCTGCAGGTTTCCATCAGAACCAACTCAAAAAGATGTAAGAGGGTGATATGAATGGAAACCGAAGTGACTTCGACAAACACTGGAAGAACATTGAGACGTCTCCAAGATGGAAGCTCGGCAAGAATCTAGAGAACTCTTCATGGATCTGCGACACACAAGATGAAAGCTCCAAAGGTAAAAGGATAACTTCGAGACTTTTTAGTTCTCACGATCCCACAAGAAAATCCTTCCATCATCTTCCTTCATCTTTAGGTAAAACATAACAAAGAAAATGACCACTAAAGTGGTCACAGGTGGCCAAAATCTAAGGCTCATCCCTTTTAAATTTTTTTTTTCCATTTAATTGTTAAAAACGTCCATTTCCAAAACCCTTTTAGAAAGGACTTCCTCCATCACTACAAGAGGCTAAACTATTAGTCAATCTAGCCTCGTTCTCGAAGCCAACTTCCTATGCCTGTTATGAAGGCTTGAAACTAGCCAGGCACTCCATGGTTGTATGAGTATAACTACCAACTACCACATATCGGAGATTGGTGAACCTCGCCAATGATGATATTGGCTAGTCTCGGAGTGTTTTTCTTAACTGGATCCCTTGAGGCAAAATGAGGCAAGCTCATCCTCGTGTGTACATACGATGACCCAATATCCGGAAATTCGAGACAAAAAACCTTACAACTAGGGGACCGAATGTGTGGGAATTCAGATTGAAAAGTGTGTGCAAAGAAAGTGTTCCACTATGTTTCAGCAAATAAAACCACAGACTTATTGACGAACAAGAACCCCCCAACAGGGGCAAGTTGAACAAGGACCCCCCAACGAGGGCAATAAAAAAAAAAAAAAAAATAGAGGCGATTTCACAATCCCATAAGATCAATCAAAATGGGAAACAAAATTTTGGGTATCTCAAAACTCTGATTTTATTCATCCATTGATATAGGCATATTACAGGCATTTATGCAATCAACTCTGGTCCCGAGACCGAAATTTCTACTGTCCCAACGGACTTCAATAAACAAAAAAAACTACTGAAAATGAGAATGATCACAAGATCAATTTATTCATGCCAAAAAAAAAACAAGAAAAAAACACTTTGGCTTATTCAGTCTTTGACTTGGGATCAACGTCTTTCTCCTTGAGTTCCGCCATGAAGGCCACCCATCGAGCCAATTCAACTTCAGTATCTTCCAAACTGATGCTAGAAACATCCTCATTCGATTTGAGTCGCTTATTTGAATAAGAGGCATCATATTTTCAAGAAGACACAAGACCCTGAGTAGGAGTAGAAGATTCATCACGAAGTCCAAAAGCCTTGGGACATAGTGGAAGAGGGCCGTCACGTTCCCACTAAGTATCATAGTTGGAAGTGGTTGAGGGCTTGTCTTGCTTAATCAACCCCTCATTAGAAGAAGACTTCTTCACCTTCCACGACAAACCTGACTTAACTAGAAGGGTGGAAAGATAAGGCGACGATAGATCGCTTCTCTAGAAGAAGTATAATGTGAATATAGCGAAACTGGTGAAGTACCCTTTGAGGGAAATACCCCTATGTGTAGTACTGCCCCTCCAGAATAAGACACGAATGCCCCATAGCAGGAAGAAACAAGGGCACATTCTCAAGACTCCTGATCATCCAATCAAAGGGAGACAACTCATCCAAAACCCGCCAATAATAATTGACATCACGAGGACGGGTGGTATCATTGACATATGCCTAACCCAGAGCGGCAGACACAACTGTTGTGGATCGAGGGGGATGGATAACAAAAATGTGTTCATAGGCCCAAATAGGCAGAAAATAGGAGCAAAAAACACCCCAACAGGTCACAAAATAGAAGCTCAAAACCCCGGAACCATCCTGGGCAAGATGATCAAGGATACACTACTGGTGTTGCCCATCTTGTGTGGGCGACACCGCCAATGTCGCTCAACTCAAAGCCTCCAGGTTCAGTCTGGGCCTTTTTTCAGTGATTTTTATGGCAAAAATATGGGTTCCAGGGACCAAAACCAAAAGAAAAAGTGTAAATTGTGTTCGAAAATGTACTTGCAAAATCAAGATACTGCCCTCAATGAATCGGTCACCTCGGGTAACCCGATCGTGAAGACCTTGGTAAATGCCGGCCAACACGGCCGGAACAATGGTGTAACCCACTCACTCCCAGAATGCATGGGCTAAAGGAACAAGAGAACTACGCACCGTCTTATGACCGCTCAAAAAATGAACAGATTCCAATATCGCAAAAAGGAAAATACGGATCTATTCGATGGCTCGAGATAGCTCTCGATTCTGGACCAGCAACTCCATATCGACCCACTGACTGTGTGAAGAATAAGCAGCCGTGCACCCATGATGGAATGATCGTCGGTGGCAGTAGAAGGCTGATATGTAATCTCGGTTAAGCTCAAGCCAGAAACCTTGGCAATTTCCTCCAAAGTTGGCGTTGTCTTGCCCGTAGGAAAGAAGAAGGTGTTCATTTGATAGGTGAACCTCTCAGCAAGACCCTTGAGGAGTGGAAAGTTCACATGGCAAGATGCCATGCTCAAAATACCTATCATCGAAACTGAAGCCAAAAAAGCCATGAGCTCGGGCCACTGCCGAGTGAAATGAATCCAATCCCTTAACCAGGGCTCGATGACATGAAAGCCATTGACACGCTGAGGGACTTCACTCGATCAAAGGCCCTATGAGATATGGGAGGGCAGACCTTCAGGGAAGTGCCTAATCCTAGAAAGCAAAGGAAGAACCTCCTCCTCTCTTCCATTGTCAACCCACTCAGAAATCTTCCCCTAGGAGCCATGAAATCCTAAGGGTGAGAGCAAGAAAAACCAATAAGATCAGAGGGAAGATGATGAAGAAGGAAGAAGATGAAGATGGGAAGAAGAAAGAAGAGATTAAAGGATGAGAAAAGAATGGGAAGAAGATGATTTTATGGGAAACAAAAAGTCCGAACCAAAACTCATCTTGTAGGTTTCCACTTCGACCAATAGAAGGTTTAAGCAAACCTAAGATCTTCCAAAAGAAGAAAACTAAATTTGGAGGTCAATGGTCTGAGCGACATGCCTAGTGTTGCCCACAAAATTTTTGAAAAAAGACCCTCTCTCATCTCAGCATTTTCCAAATAAAAACAATGGGCGACATGCCTAGTGTGGCCCAGTCTGTGAGGGTGACACTGCTCGTGTCGCCCAGGCGACACCATTGGTGTTGCCCAAATCTTTCATGCCCTACTTAGCCCTAGTAAAACATTTCCACTTAATAAAAAAAAGATGTTTTTTTTCTATGGGCGACACCAGCCGTGTCGCCCAGACTTGTGGGCGACACCACTAGTGCCTCCCGAGCGACAACACTAGCGTTGCTAAAAAAATTTTGTAAAAAAAAAGCCTCTGCTCACTTTTGAGGTCTTCCGGGGATCAATTTTGGTTCTATCATGAGTTTTTATGACTATTTTCAAACATTTTAAATTATTTTCGAAAACATTTCAAACTCTCCTTAGTTGCATGAGCCTAAATTGTCAACCAATTTCAAAAAATTCAAAAAAAAAGAAAATGCTCCTCGGTGGTACAAGCCTAATCTTCCAACCAAAGTCCAATTTAGAAAATGTCAAATTCGTGCGACATAAAAGAGTCGAGACAGGAAAAATTTCAAACTCGTGCGACATAAAAGAGACGGGACAGGAAAAACGTCAAAATCATGTGACATAAAACAGTCGAGATAAGAAAAACATCAAACTTGTGCGACATAAAAGAGCCGAGACATGAAAAAAACGTCAAACTCGTACGATGTAAAAGAGCCGAGACAGGAAAAATGTCAAACTCGTGCGACATAAAAAGGCTGAGACAAGAAAATGCCTAGCCCTATATGACGTAAAAGGTTGGGTGTATCCAGTTCAACGTCAAACTGGTGCGACATAAAAGAGCCGAGACAGGTACTATCTAGCCCCGTATGATGTAAAAGGTTGAGTGTATCCAATTCAACATTAAACTTGTGCGACATAAAAGAGTCGAGACAGGTACCGTCTAGCCACGTATGACGTGAAAGGTCGAGTGTATCCAGTTCAACATCAAACTCATGCGACGTAAAGCTAAGGCAGGTATCCTTTAGCTCTGTATGATGTGAATGGTAAGGTGTATTTTGTCTAGCCCCGTATGATGGAAAAGGTCTAGTGTATCCAGTTCAACGTCAAACTTGTGCGACGTAAAAGATCCGAGGCGGGTAACGTCTAGCCCCGTATGACATAAAAGGTCGGCTGTATTCCGTCTCTCCCCGTATGACGTAAAAGTTCAGGTGTCGTATGTTTAGCCCCGTATGCTGTAAAAGGGTCGGGTGTATTTCGACTATTCCCTTATGACATAAAAGGGTCAGGTGTATTTCATCTATCCCCGTATGATGTAAAAGGGTCAGGTGTATTTTGTCTAGTGCCGTATGACATAAAACGGTCGGGTGTATGGTCCATCGCTGCATGACGCTAAACTGCTTGGATGGCTATATGGTTGTAGGAGTTAAAACTGCTAACCAACATTGCTTTTTGAAATATCTTTCTCTTTTAAAAATTGTCACTTTATGCCTTGTGTTTTCAAAAAATTTTAATTTCTTTGTTAAAATCGTAACATGTCCTTGCTCTGGGTTCTATTTCAAATTTCCCCCTACTTTCAAAATTTCTAAAATGTCTTTTAAAATAAAGGAACTTGGACACCAGTATATGATGATTACCGCATTGCCATGATTGTCGTATTGCTGCCTCGTCTCTCTCTTCGGAATCGACCAGACAAGTCTCTTCCCATAGAAAGCTTTTTCCTATATAAAGCTTTAGGAAACCTTGAGGAAATCAAAGAAGATGCTAGGGTCAAAAAAATTTCAAAATGCAAAACCCCTGGAGTTAAATAGCATAACAAGAAAATCTAACTCGAGTTTCGAGCTTGTGTAACTCATCGACATCTCACTAACCCTAGGAGGAAAAATGCCCTCGATGGGTGAGTTCGGTGAGCACAATGACTTTGAGGGATTAGTTGGTGTGCCCTCTGACCACGTGACCTCCTAAAGAAATTTAAAATTTTTGCATTATCTTTGACGTTTACCTGCCCATCGAAGGATAGGGAACACCAAATTATCTACTTCTTTGCCACTCACCTGTCCCTCGAAGGACAAGGATTTCCAAAGAGGGGAAACTGTAGACACCCCATTTTAAATCTGGCAAATTCTATGGTATCATGAACCTTTAAGACCACACTATCCTAGTAAACCCAAATCCATAGTCCACATAGCCTACCCTATGATTATTAGGCTTCTCTATTCACCAAAGCGATTCTTGCAGTTAGTTTACTTTTGGGGCTTTGTGCGTGTGTGAGGCACTACACAATGGATTTACCCGTCGGTGGCGCTTCTCCTATGGGATGGTAGAAGTTCTAAACTTGGACCCAAGGTTAGTGCTTCTATTGTAGGACTTTTGTTAATGTGAATGTTTGTTTGATTATATCTGATACTTAATGTTGATCTTGATATGAATTGTGTGCATATGGTTTATATGTCATGCTTATTTTCATTGTCTAATTAGGAATACAAGATATATGTAAGATTAAAAATGAATCGTCTAATAGCATGTATCAGAATGCATAAAATCAATATTTCAAAATTCTACTTAATATATAGTCTTTTAGAAAATATTTACACTTTCTAACTATGATTTGTAAGGATAATGATGTTCACTACTTAATAGCCAAACTCATCAAGTTATTGTGAAATATTTTCAGAGTAATAGCCACCGTATTGCTCGTATGTACAATAGGAGGAGTATGGAAGAAGTTTGTAGTCATGGAAAAATTCGCCTTTGTAACTGTTGTTTTATCAAAGTTGTACACACACACACACACACACACACACACACACATATATATATATATATATATATATATATATATATATATATATATATATATATATATAGATCCTCATGTTACTATCAGCTGTGAAATAGATGTTGTACAAATCTAAAAGTTCTTTAATGGAAAAAATTTATTTTGATACAATATATGGTGAATCTTTAAATTCGTTTGGTTCCTTAAGAATAGACTGTCACATCTCAGGAATTTTGGTGTTATAAAACTTGGGGTGTGACAATCATATGGTATCAGAGCACTGGGATAGGATTCTTGGCCTAGAGTCTTAAAAGGACCCTTAGGTTGTGTGGGTATAGATTAGTAATTAGAGTTTGGATGTTCCTGTTACAAGTTAAGATGTCAAGGACTCATGTTAGCAATACAAGTAAAGAATAATGGGAACACTAAGGTTTTCAGGGAATTCATCAGGACTCTCGGGGCCATGACTCAAGTCATGAAGGATTGCATGTCAGCCCCAGCTGTCCTTGCCCTAGAGTATGTAGATGGTGGAATAAGTGGATTTGATCAGAGTAAGACTGGGGTTGCTATCATAAGAGTGGAGGCCCAATTAATTCAAAAGGTTCGGCTAACACAAAAGAGGGACCCTTAGCTTATAAAAAAAAAAAATGTTAAAGAGATGAATTCTCCATAAGCAGCAATGACTTGTTAAGATTTAGAGGTTGGGTCAACGTCCCAAATGACGAGAGTGTGAAGAAAGCTCTCTTAGAAGAAGGATATCATTCCCGTTAATCTTTACATCCCAGGGATACTAAGATGTATTAGGACCTGAAGAAAACCTTCTAGTAGAATGACATAAAAAGGAGGTGGCACTATTTGTGTTTAAGTACTTAACATGCCAGCAAGTTTCTACAACATTTGGGTCATTGTAGACCGATTGGCCAAAGTTGGTCAGTTTCTACTGATCCACACCTACATTTTGAATCGACATGCCCAATTGTATGTCAAGATAAATAAATTAATAAATACCCCATCTTTTACAGCAATCAGGTACAAAAATTTAGGCGATTAAATTTCTTTAAGCGGGGCAGAATGCGATGGCCCTAATTTGTTTGAAATTGAAGATGATGATGATGATGATAATCATAATAATAATAATAATAATAATAATAATAATAATAATAATAATAATAATAATAATAATAATAATAATAATAATAATAATAATAATAATAATAATAATAATAATAATAATAATAATAATAATAATAGCAATAATAATAATAAATACAATAGTAATACTATTAAAAATAATAATAATAATAATAATAATAATAATAATAGTAATAATAATAATAGTAATAATAATAATAATAATAATAATAATAGTAGTAATACTAATAATAGTAGTAATAATAATAATACTAGTAATAATAATAATAATAATAATAGTAATACTAATAATAGTAGTAATAATAATAATAATAATAATAATAATAATAATAATAATAATAATAATAATAATAATAATAATAATAATAATAATAATAATAATAATAATAATAATAATAATAATAATAATAATAATAATAATAATAATAATAATAATAATAATAATAATAATAATAATAATAATAATAATAATAATAATAATAATAATAATAAATAAAAATTGTGCTGGTCCATTTTGTTAGTGTGAACGTTTGGTCCACCAGCTTTTGCAAAAGCTTTTATTTGACGGTGGTCAGTCTTTCCACCTTACCAGGCAACTCAATCCCTGAATATGATACACCTTTATATGAGGTGTTAAAAATTTAAAAACGTCCTCTCTCTCTTTAAAGAGTGGGGTTTGGTTCTCTCTCTGTACATTTTATGCGGTGGAGTGGGTTATAGGATGTTGATTATGAGGCTTCTCTATTCACCAAAGCGATTCTTTCTGTTGGTTTACTTTTGTGGCTGTGAACGTCTAAGGCACTACACAACGAATTTACCCATTGGTGATGCTTCTCTTGTGGGATGGTAGAAGTTCTAACCTTGGACCCAAGTTTAGTGGTTCTATTGCAGGATTTTTGTCGTTGTAAATGTTTGTTTGATTATATCTAATACTTAATAATGATCTTGATATGAATCCTATGCATATGGTTTATGTATCATGCTCATTTCCTTTGCCTAATTAGGAATACAGGATATGTGTAAGATTAGAAATGAATTTGTCTAATAACATGTATCAAAATGCATAAAGTCAATACATCAAAATTTTGCTTAATATATATTTTTTTAGAAAATATTTACACTTTCTAACTATGATTTGTAAGGATAATAATGGTTACTTACTGAGTACACAATCTCATCAAGTTATTGTGAAATATTTTCAGAGTAATCGCCGCCGTATTGCTCATATGTATAGTAGGAGTATGGAAGAAGTTTGTAGTCATGGATAAATTTGCCTTGTAAGTGTTGTTCTATCAAAGTTATATATATATATAACCTCATGTTATTATAAGCTGTGAAATAGACGTTGTACAAATATGAAAGTTCTTGAATGGAAAAAATTTATTTTGATACATAATATGGTAAAAGTTTGAATTTGTTTGGTTCATTAATAATAGACTATCACATTTCAGGAATTTTGGTGTTATAAAACTTGGCGTGTACCATAGGCACTACACAATGGATTTACCCATTGATGGTGCTTCTCTCCTGGTTGTGACGGTAGAGGCTACACATCAGGAATTGATTGATGGGTGTGACTTCTACTTCAGGAGTTAGTATCTCTTTATCTTGATTATGCTGGTTATATGCATGCCTAAATATTTTGATCTGTTATAATGCTCATGCCTGAATGATTTGATTGACTTCTTATTACAATCATATCTGATTAATCTGATTAGTTATTACTCCACCTTGAAATAAATCATGCATGACACATATGTTTAAATATGAATTTGACACATGATTTCATGTTTTGTAAGACTTGCTTCTAATTTTTTATGTGACAGAATATTTGTAAGCATGAATGCATGGCACCTATATTTTATTCATTGAGCTTTGCAGCTCCCTTGCTAATTTTTCCTCCATGTAGATTGATAGCCAGTCGTAATTGGAGTGATGTGTCTTGATGGTCGTACTTGGGGTCCCTTACCCCCCTTCTGTTGAAGCTTTATTTTCTAGTGTATATTTTGGTTGGTGGTCTGGCCATATAGTCTATTTTAATTTGGTAATATGTCCTAATGTTGGGCCTTTTGTGCCTTGGACTTATATGTTGGACTGTTATATGTAATTTGGAACTTGTTTGTCTAGGAGACTATGACTATGTATATTTTATTTCGTTTTTCTTTTCTTCTGTGATTGGCTTGATACCAGAAATTCTTTCTCTTTTCAAGGTATTGAGCGCACTCCATCCAAAGTGCCACTTGCAACTTGTGGTCGTGGCGCCACTCCCTACGGTCCTCCGGTGAGCTCAGGCTTGGCCATCTGTGGGTCTGGCGGGGACGGCAAGGAGCGGGGTCATGATAAGTACCCTTTGGGTATGTGATACACCGATGGATGCTTTATATCCGTAAGACATCAAACTAGCCCTGTTTTCTTTGAGTCAGTGCGATTGAGAAGTCAATGACAATTGAGATCCGAAGTGATAATCAATAAGAACAATGTTATCTTTGAGCCAGTGATACTTCTTGTTGTAGTTACCCCAATGCTACCTAAGATGCTGTCAGTGTAGTCATCTTCAACTTTATACCTTTTTCTTGGGGTCGGGTTCGCCAATCGAATGAGAGTTTGATTTAAAAGAAATGATGGAATGATGAATTCTTGATTAATTAAACTTCTTATTCGCCTTCGATTCTAATTCTTGACATCCATAGGTATAGGTTTTTTGTCTTGGGAACTTATGGGTTGGTTTTTCTGTTTTTCCAAGGGTTTGCAAGCATGACAATTCGTGATTTGGTGGCGGCAGAAACATCATATCCAAGCCTCCATGAAACTCCTTCGTTTTGAAAATATTTTAGAAATTTTGAAGATAGATAGAATTTTGAAACTGATACAGTGTTCTTGGCTACTTTTTAACCAAAGAAATTAAGGTTTTTGTAAGCCTCACGAAACATTTAGGTGAAATTTTGAAGATGGTCGAGAAATTTTGAAAATAAGTTTGGTAAACAGTTTAGGCTCATGTTACATTGGAGCTATTTTTCTTTTTCTTTTCGTCCTTTTTTTTTTTGTTTTTACCATGAGCTTACCAATCTCTACTTGGGACTTCACCAAGTACTTTGTCATCTTCCAATCTTGGCTCTTATGTCACACAATTCAAGGGATAATTTTTCTTGAAGTTTTTGAGAAAACAATGTCTTGGATAATGTGGGATACTGCCCTTGAGTGCTTAGAATCTCCTTGGACTTCTAATTTTATTCCTTCACTATCTACCTTTCTAAAGTTCAAATAATCGTGGCTCTTCAGGTTTGTATGATTGATGCTTTTCGTATTTCGTTCACTTTTGACACCATTCAAATTTGAGAAGCTAGGAATTTCTAGAGATTTTGGAGAAGAGATTAAATGATAGAGAAGTTTTCTATTATGTCACCTCGGGTTCTCTTTTGGGTGTTCAGCTTGGTGCCCTTTTTTGAATGTTCACCCATAGGATCCCTTTAGGGTGTTCAGCCTGGTGGCCTTTTTTCCGATGCTCAAGATTGCTTTCGATTTTTCATCTTGGTAGAATTTCTTTTCTCTATCTTTTTTTTCAACCCAACGGAATTTCTTTCCTCTTTTTATTTGATTTTATGTTTTGAATAAGATGAATAAAGAGGAGGAGAAAAGGAAGAGTCAATGGTGTTTTTCCTTTTTCCGGCACTTCGTCCTAGAAACACATGAGAGCTCGATCATCATTCTTTCGTTTAGGTAACAAGGAGATTTTAACATTGGTTATCTTTGGATTTTCCTTACCCTGGTTGGTATCCAATACTTATTTGATAGAGGTTTCTGAATTTTTATGGAGTCCTTCCTCCTCAAAATGCTTCACTGGGGCCTTGATTTTAAGACTCGGAGTCACTCTCAGTATCCTAGTCCTCCAGTCTGTTGCTTGATTAGCTAAGCTCATTTCACTTTTTATCATCAATTTTTTTTTCTTTAACATGACTCCTTAGGCTGCTAATGCGATGGAGTAGGATGCCTAAGTGGAGCGTGGATGCCCCACTTGGCTTATTTGAGAGGGAGGAGCAAGTGATCATCCTATTCCTTTTTGATGATCCTTTTTAGTTGCAAGTTCGTGTTTTTCTTGAGCAGTATATCGCCTTGAGGCATGTTGAGAGTCTTCAAACAAGGTGTAGGCCTCATCGACTGCCCCTGCTATATTCTCATTACAAATGAAGGTATCCTTGTCAAGTAGTTTGGTGGAGATAATCCTATAGGATCTTCTTCATTAGATGAGACTGCCTCTCTTAGCATGTTGGATGGGATAATCTCTACGACATTTTCTTTAGAAGGGGGGATCCCTATCAAGTTGGTCGATAGGATTGCCCTTGCTAGATCTTCTTTTTCCTCTTGAATATGGGGTGCCCGAAGTAGTGTAGTCATGCTCCTGCCCCTATCTTCTTCTTTGGATTCTTCGTCCAAGATGAGCGAATCATCTAGAAAATCTTGTGAGAGCAATGTGGGATTTCCTCTTAGAATTTCTTGAGGTTCAACTTCTTTTTATTCTTGCAAAAGTGTTGAATCTTTAGGAATGGCTAAGTCTTGACTTTTTGCTTCTTCGAATTAGCTGTTAGATCAAACTTAGACGATTGTATGAATGGTTTCATTAGGCTTAAATATTCATCCCAAATAGGAGGGTCCATCAAGAATCTAGTGAAGGTGGCCCAAGCAGGTCCCTTAGGATTTCTAGAGGTTTTATTTCTTTCATCCATTCTTGAGAGGATGGAGCTTCTTTTGAGTTCACATTAGGGGATAGTTCAATTGAATCCTCTAGGCTTGAATCCTTTGCTTCTTCTTGGATTGCACTTTCACTTTTGAGATTGAGGCATTTCTCGTTAATGTCGTCTTGGGAATCCCCAGCTTCGTGATCTAGATGGAGCTCACTATTCTTCATCTTCATCGGTTGTATCATCTAATATTACATGGGTTTGCTTTGAGTAAGCCCCAGTTATGTCCTTAAATGAATGTGGTGATGGTTCTTACTTAGAATTGGCTTCACATTCTTCAATTGTCACCTCTTCAGAGTCACATTCAGATGAATCTTCATTGTAGTCAGGCTCTTGTTCCATCATGACTTCATCTGGCTCTTGCTTCAGTATCGTTCCATTGGGCTCTTGCCGCAGTGTGACTAGTGACTGATCTTGGGCCCTTTCATTTTCTCTCTCATAAAATGAAACCAATTCTAGCATTGAGTCAAAAGAGAAAGGCCGAATTCTTTTACTGAAGTAAAGTTTACACTTAGGGGATGCATTGATATACTTTTTACGTATTATCGGAGGCCGGATGACGTGAATTTTTTAGGCTGAAAGTGACATACTTTTTCGGTCACCGGAATCCCATTTTCCAACTACTTTCCAAAATTGGAACATGCTCAAACGGAGACCAAAATGGACGAAATTTATTGCAAAATAATCGTCATAGTATCCTCTTCAATTTGTGATCAAAATAAAGGCTTGGAACATCATAGATTGTGCCAGATTGGTGGTCAAGGAATCACAAGTTTATGGAACTTGGTAGGATTTTGGGTTCTTCCTAAAAAAATACGTTTCAAGCCGATCAAATGATATCAAAACATGCGCAATAGTTCAAGCATCGATTCAATGACAATTGATCGCCTGAACTACCATCGTAAGCATCTGAAAAAGCTCCCGACGCCTAGCAATGGCAAGAGGCTCCTCATGGAGGGATGGTTTTGTCATTTGTTGAAAAGTCCTGAGGGGTATTTTGATCATTTGGTCCAAAAATGGGATTAATATTTTAATTCATAAAATGTGTATTTTTTGACAATTTTGGGTGTTTTTGAGCAATTCACCCTTATTTTGCGGTTGCTCTATATAAGGAACCCATGTCATTTGTAATATCTCTCTTAGAGTATCTCTTGAACTCTTAGTCATTAGCAATTACGCTCTTGAAATTCATGCTTGTTCTTCGGCTTTGCTTTCAAGTTCAAGACTCAAGATGAGCGAAAAGAAAAATACCCCATGAACCCCTCACTCCCTAGAATCCCAAAAGACCAATTCCTTTAGGATTTTCAACCCTTAATTCCATACACTCTAGGATTCTTAGCTTCCATACACCTTAGAATCCTTAGCTCCCAACCCTACTCCATACACCCTATACCATACCTTAGCTTGCCTACACCATAGCCTACATCATACACAATAATACATCATATAACTTAGACTATCCTACACACTTTAGTTATCTTACACCCTACCCTATACCATATACCCTAGTCCCTATACACCACACCTCAACCTAACTTACCTAAACCATACACCAAAGCCTTAGACCCTACTCTTGACTCACTAAGATCAAGACCTCTCTCTCTTATATGCATGCAAAGGACCGATGAAGGTGTACCTAGATTAAGTTCGTTTTAGATCTACTCTCTCTCCTCTCTCTTTCTCTTTCCCTATCTCTTCATTCTCTCTTTCTATCTCTTCTTTCTCTCATTCTCTTTCTTCACTCTTTCTTTCTCCCTCCCCTCTCTTTCTCTCTCTCTTTCCCTCTCTGTCTTCTTCTTTCTCTCTCTCTCACTCGGACCTAAGGCGGGTTTGAGCACCCTCTCTCTCTCTCTCTCTCTCTTACCTCCCCTCTCTTATCCAGGAAGTCATAGACCCGCGCCTAGGGCAGGCCTGGCTTCTCTTTCTCTCTTTCTCTTTCTTTTTCTCTCTTCTTCTCCTCTCTCTCATTCTCTCTCCATCCGCCCCTAGTCTCTCTACCTTCTATCCACCCCACTCCCTCTGCTCTCACTCCTCTCCATCCGCTCCTCTCTCCCATCTTCACCATCTGCCCCACTCTCTCTTCTCTCACTCTTCTCCATCTGCCCCTCTCTCCACTCTCTCTATCTGCCCCTATCTCATTCCTTATCCTCCCCTCTCTCTCTCTCAATCTTTTCTATCTTCCTATCTCTTCACTCTCTCCATCCACCCCTCTCTCTCATCTTAACCTATCCGCCCCTCTCTTCCACTCTCTCCATCTGCCCCTCTCTTCTCTCTATACCCTATTCGCCCTACCCCCCCATACCCTCCTATCCGCCCTAACCTCACATACTCCCCTATCCTCCCTACCCTCACATACTCCCCTATCCACCCTACCTTCACACACACCTATACGCCTTACCCTCGCACACCCCTATCTGCTCTACTCTCACTACTACCCTATCCAGCCTACTTTCACACTCCTAATTGCCCTAATCTCATCACACTCTTCTATTCACCCCATTCTCATACTAGCCATATCCGCCCTTCATTCTCTCACATCCTTTATTCTCTCTTCTCCCCTTCAAGTCCAGACCCGCACCATAGGCGGGTCCATCATCCCTTGACCCCCCATTTTCTCTTATTTTAAACACTCTCTTGTCTCTTTAACTCACACTAAACTTCTCACCCATTTTACTTTGTTTTTATTTTATCATCTCGTTATTTTTCCCTTTGCTTGTTGCTTCTTTCACTTCTTGAGCACTTGATTTGAGGCCATCCTGAGATAGTGTTCTAGGGTTCTAACTCTCAGAATGCTACTCTAACCATCAGCTCATATAGTACATTCAGGTCATAAAAGACACTGATTCTCTTACACTCGGTCACTCGGATTGGGGTCATCCTGAGTCAACTTTCTTTAGAGTTCTGACCCTTTCACTACTCTAACCACTGAGTCACATAGTGTTTGTGTTGTGAGAGACTTTCATCTCTCTCTATCTCTTTATCTCTTTCACTTTCTTTTCTCCCTTGTTGGAATTTGCAAGTACTTGTTTGTACTTGAGTGCTTTGAATCGAAAGCTCCTTTTTGGAGAATTTTTTTTTATTCTTTTTACCTGTGATACCATTTAAGGTTTCCTCCACGTCCATTTTTTTTTATATTCTTTCATTTTTCCTTTGTGATGCCTTTCAGGTTTTCACCACGATTTTGAGCCCGTTATGGGTAGTATTTTCTGAGATACTTCGCATTACTGGGGTCGTTGAGTTCGTACCCCTCCTGATTTTTTATCTTGTAAGAATTGCCTGCATGCACTCTGGTAACCACGAAGGGCCCCTCTCAATTAGGTTTGAACTTACCGAAAGGGTGTGGAATTACAGGAGTGTGGAAGATTTTCTTGAGTATCATATCCCCTTCTTTGAACTGTCGAGGAACAACTTTTCTTTGGTATGCCCTGTCGATCCTACACTAATAAGCAACGATATTTTATGTTGCTCGTAGTCGTCTTTCATCCAAATTAAAGAGAGTAGCGGTTCGTGCTTCAATCTTTTGTCCCTCATCAGAATTTCTATGAATGAGCACTCAGAGAGATGGTATCTCCACTTCAATGGGTAGCACTACTTCTATGTCATACACCAATGAGTATGGGGTCAAGCCAGTAGGAGTCTTCTCAGTTTTTCGGTAGGCCCGTAGGGCATCGTTTAGCTTTTCGTGCCAACCTTTGCCACGTACTATTATTTTGTTTATTATTCTGAGAAGTCTTTTGTTTGTGGCTTCCGCTTGTCCGTTTCCTTGAGGGTAGTAAGGTGTGGAGAATTTCTGTGCTATCTCGAAATTTTAACACACCTTAGTGACCCTTTCATTTTTTAAATTGGATCCATTATCAATAATGATTGACTCTGGAATACCAAATCTGAATACAATGTTGTTCTTTATGAAACGGGCAACATGTTGTCATTCTATTTTGACAAATGATGTGGCCTCTACCCATTTAGTGAAGTACTCTGTGGCCGTTAATAAAAAATGGTGGTCGTTTGAGGCTTTTGGTGATATCATTCCGATGATATCAAGACCCCACATGGCAAAGGGCCATACAGGCGGTGTTGAGTTGAGTGGTGCAGATGGGGCATGGATGAGATCTCTATAAAGTTGACATTTGGGACACCTCTTAACAAACTTCCAATATCTTCAGCCATGGTGGTCTAGTAATAGCCATGGCGCCTGATTTTTTGAGCTAAGGCTGCTGACCTAAAATGACCTCCTTCATTGTGTAACTCTATCAGTACTTGGTCAATTTCTAGCTGATCGAGATACCTAGAATGATGTCGTCGAAGGATTTCTTGAACAGGGGGTCACCACTTACCAAGAATCCCATCGAAAACCTTCGAAGGGCTTCTTTATCCTTTTTGGTGGCTCCTTCAGGGTAGAACCTATCTTTTAGCAGGGACAAAACATCGTGGAACCATGGTTTTTCCTTAACTAGTGCATCTGAAGCCACGAGAGACACTTCGCTAATGTTCTCATTTTCTTGCTCTATTTCTTTTACGATTCTTGGTGGGGTAGGGTCATGTTTGCTCCTAATGTAGAATGGGAGTGTAGTGATTTCTAAGGGAATATTGACTATTGAGGCAAAGGTTGCAAGGGTGTCAATGAATTGATTATTTTCCCTAGTTACGTACTGGAATGTGATTTTCTTAAAATATGGGATCATCTTTTCCACCTTTTCTTGATAAGGTTTAAGATTTTCTTCTTTGACCTTCCAAATCCCTTAAACTTGGCTTATGATGAATAAGGAGTCACCAATCACTCATATTTGCTGGATTTTCATTCCCATGGCATTCTCGAGCCTAGCTATCAAAGCTTCATATTTAGCAATGTTATTGGTACATGGGAAATTCAATCTGATGGTTGTTGGCATTAAAATTTTATCGGGTGAGCATAGTATGAATCTGATACCTGACCCGTACTCATTCTTTACACCATCGAGTGTACTCCCAAATTGAGTCCTCAATTGTGAAGAGGTTATCATCAGGGAGAGGGAGATCCATGTTGACAGGAGTGTTATCTAGCAGTGTGTGTTCAGCCAAGTGATCAGCCATCAAAACACCCTCGGTTCAGTTATAAATGATCATGCAAGATCTCGGGCAACAGCATGGACTGTTCCGAAATTCCACACATTGTTAGGCAGGGGCAAAACAGTCCTTTTACACCCATTTTTATATTTTATTTTAATTCAATTAAATATTAATTTCAGCAATTAGGTCTAATTTTGATCAATCCACCCATGTTTGGATACAATTCTATATAAACTGGCACTGCCACATTGTAAACATACCTCTCGCCCTTCAGTTGATTTTTTGAAGATTGAATAAAAATTTTGATTCCTTGCTTGAACCTGTGAGTGCGTCTTCGAGAGAAAGAGAGAGGAGAGAGAAGGAAAGGGCCGGTACCTTTCGAGCAGACAACTTTTCTCTCTCTTCTCTCTTCTCTCTCTTTCTCTCTCTTTCTCTCTTCTCTCTCTTTCTCTCTCTCTTCTCTCTCTCTTCTCTTTCTCTCTCTTCACTCTTTCTTATCCCTCTTATCTCTCTTCTCTCTCTTCCTCTCTCTTCCTCTCCCTTTCTCTCTTCTCTCTCTCTTCTCTCTTTCCCTCTGTCTCTCTTTTTCTCTCTCGCTGATTGGTTTTCTCTCTCTTCTTATGTTAGTTAACGAAACTTAATGCCAGTTGGTTGTCTTCCTCTCTTCTCATCTAACACAGTCGGTGAAGCCTAGCATCGACTGCTTCCTTTGTCTCCCATCTCCTAAAACATTCGGCAATGTATAACGTCGACTGCATCTCCTCTTCCTTCTTCTCCCTCCCCTCTTCCTTCTTTTCTCTCCTTTCGTTCATTCCCTTTTTCTCTTTAACCATTCCTTGGTTACTCTTTCGTTTGACCAAGAGGGATTGAGGTTAGCATCTCATGGCAGTCCTATCGTCTAGCCATAATGTTGTTGTGCCAGGTTTGCTTGGCTCGCTTTACTGCCATGACAGACCGACCATCGTTCTTAGCTAGTCGATATTGACAATAATGTTTAGTAGCGATCCTGTGAGCCAGTCTCAGTTACTGAGCCTGTTTCATCAGTCATCCACCAGCCTAGTCACTGCTTTGATCGTCTCGCATGGTCGAATTCTTCTCCCCCTCCCATCTTTCTTTCTTCTTTTGAATACGCATGCTTACGTATGTTCTTCAAAGAGGAAAAGGGTGAGGCCTGACCTACCTGTCCCATAACCTTTGCCATATATGTGTGTGATTACAAAAAAGCAAAAAATAAGAAGAATACTAGCCAAAGGAGGCGATTCTGAACCAGTTTCATTACTGGAGGACTTGCTTCGTGTTCTTAAAGGGCACCCACACGAGTTAACCCGAGCAAGTCCCGAACCCACCTTTAAATTCCTCTCTCACCAGTGGGTAACACCTGCCCCAGTTTTCGAATGAACTTCTCAAGAGAGCGATCTCACAAACGTCCCGGGTCTCTCCCAAAGCACGAGACGTGAGCTGCCTGATCCTCCAAGGATCCGAAGGGCGAGATCGAGGTACCTAACCACACACAAAACAAGAAAGGAAATAAGTGAGCGCTAAGCACTGATTGTGCCTAGCGATGTGTGCTTCGAGACGAAACTCGAACGAAGCACAGTATAGACGGAGGGGTAAGAAACCCTTAAGAAGGTAAAGTCAAAATAATCAAACCAGGCAAAGTCCATGCTAGGTCGAGCATGGCCCGGGTCGAGAGTGACTCGAACGAGACACGGTTCATGGAGGGTACAAGCGGCCCTCGATATATTTTTTTTATTTTTTTATCTTTTTTTAACTTTGATGAAACACAGTTAAACTAAGCATGGTGAAATCAGGGAAAACATGGTTTCAATCAAAATTAACAAACTAAAATGAAATAACAAGAGATAGGAACGAATTAGATCCATCTACATCAGAATATTTTTTTTTATATTTTTTAAAATTTTATTTTAGGCTAAAACTAGGTCAACAGGGAGTCAAAAGGCTCTAAAACAGGCCTGTGGGGTCCCAGAATTTTTATGGGACCTTTGCAGTTGGGTGACACGAGTGGCGTCGCCGGGGCGACAATGGTGGTGTCGCCTTTGCAGCGTGGGTGACACAGCTAGTGGTGCCCAAAAGCATATTTTTGTTTTATATTTTTTCCTTGTCAAACTTGATGAAATAATCCTACTTTAAACTTGGAAGAAGCAACAAAAAAATATATTTATGATGAAATAAATTAAAACAGAGTAAAGAAGAATAGTGCAGACAGAACAGTAAAATATGTTTTTGGTATTTTTAAAACTTTTATTTTTCTCTAAAACTTTGTGGACAGTCACAAAAGTCACCCCAGCATAGATCTACAAAATTTCAGAAGATTCTGAAACTTTTAGATTTTGGGCAACACGGGGAGTGTCGCCCTGATTTTGGCGGCACTAGTGGTGTGGCCCAGGCGACATGGCTGGTGTCGCCCAAAAAAATCAGAATTTCACAGCACTGAAACCATGGATCCTGGTTACTACCGCCTTCTGGGACTTTTTGTGACTGAAAACAGTGAAAAACGATGAATAAAATTGTATTTTGGCGCTTGGATCAAGCTCGAAAGTCCCCACGGTGGGTGCCAAACTGTTTAAAATCTAGCAGATATGGAAATGAGATCTCTCGGATCTGACACCTTAAACTAATAAAAATGAAATAGTCGAAAAGGTGGGACAAATCGAATTCAGATCTGAGGCCAGATCTGCCTGCAAATGGGCAGATCTACTCTCTGATCTATGGCAGAGCCAGCATGATCCAAGATATTACAAAACATAACTTTTAAGTAAACAAATAGATCAAAATAAAATGAACACAATAAAAGCAAAAGAGATAAAATCGAAGAAAATGATACCGAACAGGGCCAGATGGCTCAAAACTCCCAAGCCTTATGGGGCTCGCCCGTATTAGAACAGGTCCTCTTTTGTCTCTCTGATCCATATATTAGCCAGCAACTCTCTTCTGTTCGCCCAAATGACACTGGTTATGTCGCCCAAATCTGTGCGACACTGCCCGGTCGCCCAAGGCAAACTTGGTCAAAGTTCATTTTTATCACTTTAAGTGCATTCCCCATCCTCTTGTGAAGCTACCAGAAAACATTTGGGTCAAAACAAATTTTTTTACTATTTTTAAAGATTGTTTTGGTAAAATAGGAAATTTAAGGGAATGACTTGAGCGACACTGGCAGTGTCGCGACACTAGTGGTGTCGTCCAAACCAAAACTTGTCAAATTTGATAGTTTTCAATTTTGGGTGTCTTCCTCAGACTCTTATGAATCTCTCAGAGAAAATTTGGATCAAAACATATTCATTTACTATTTTTAATGATTGTTTTGGTAAAACAGGGCGTTTACAAAAATCTGGATCAAAACAGGGTTTTTGCAGGGTTCCAGGAAGACAGACTGGTTTCGGGTCACAAGATAGGTTGTGTGGACTATGGATTTTGGTTTACTAGGATAAGTGTGGTCCTAAGAGTTCACGAAATCATACAATTTGCCAGATTTAAAATGCGGTATCTACACATTTCAGAGCATATTTCATATCATATCAGAGTATGTGCATAGCACATCATAATAGAGCATGTCTAACTAAATGCATTCATATCATAACAGAGCATTTCTCATTATCATACATTCATGTTATAACTGAGCATGTCTTATTACATGCATTCATATCATAACAGAGCATATCTCATTATCATGCATTCATATCATAACTGAGCATATCTCTTGCACACACATGCATATCATAATAGAGCATATCTCATTATCATTCATTCATATCATAATTGAGCATGTCTTATTACATGCATTCCTATCATAACTGAAGCATGTCCACAGGAAACATCAACAACACATGTAATTATATCATCAGGCTCATTAGCTCAAAAGACATCATCATGTCATTTTTTCGGTTTTTTCACATTAAACACAGTCTACCTTTAAAGGCATATCTTGAGATTCAAAAAGAATTTGGACCTAAGACCAATTTTATTACAGTTTATGCTTATGAAAACACAACTTTTGTAAAGGGGGTAACCCCAAATTTTAGTTTAAAGTCCACCAAACTGTTTGGTGTTCTTGACTAAAGCTCCTGTCGTCACAGCAAAAAATCCAATGTGACATTCTCATAGTAAAACGGGCATAAATTTCAAACCACAGGAAATGCTATCATGATTTTAAAACCATTTTCAAAATAATTTCATTTATCTATCATTTCGAAGTGGTTTAACCTCATTCTGATGTCTTTTGGTCAATGAAAAGCTTCACACAAAAACATATTAAATTCATAAAATTTCATTTCACAAATCTAGCATGCTCCAGAAAATGGTTAATAACTTTCAAACTAAATAAGATATTAGCAAGGGGTCTTTTCCATGATAAAATAGATTCAATGGGATGCTTTTCCACCAAATTTGATCTAAGTTGATATTTGAGATACTCAAACGATCTTTCAAACAGATGCCATGATTCTGGAAATCATAACACATTTTACATGAAGTTCATTAGCATGCACCCTCATTCATATTTACATCCATATTCATACTTGAGTTTCATACTTTGATTAGATAAGGAAATATGCATTGACATAAGCATGAAGACATGGAAACCAGATCCACTTACTAATTCCAAATCGAATCTTCAAAGTATTCCGCCAACTTCTCCTTGAATGTCAAACTCCAAAGGTTTGGGTCCAAGCTTAAGGGATTAAGGCTTGGCGAGGTCAAATAACCAAAGGAGGAGAAGGAGAACGTGGGTGAGAGATAGAAACCCCATTTCATGAGTGGTGGGATGAATAAATAAGCATGGATGGTGGCAGCATGTAATTACCACATGGCACACTAGTGGGCATGCATGAGGAGAGAGAAGGGAGCAAGCATGGGAGACGTCATGATGGTGTTGTAGCATGCATGTGCCACATGTCACTCATGCATGGAGAGAGAAAGCAAGCAATAGAGAGAAGAAGCACCCCAAGACTACCATACACCACTTGCGTCCAGTGGCGCTCATCTGCCTGCGCTCTCAACGTGCATCCAACAACCCGCACTTGCCAGCGCGCTCATCCATCCGCACTCAACAACGCCATATCCGTCCACGTTCAACAGCGCAATATCCACCCGCGCTCAACAACGCAATATCCATCCGCACTCAGCAGCACCACATTCACCTGCACTCAACAGTGCAATATCCATCTGCACTCAACCGCGCGTCAGTTCACCTACGCCTAATTGCATGCTCACCTCTGCCCGCGCTCTATGCGGCACATTCGTTGCCCACGCACAACCGCGCACTTAACCGTTATCACCTCTTAAAATATGAGTCCTTACATCATCCCCCCTTAAAAATGATTTAGTCCTCTAAATTGTACAGTTGTTATTCAAATAAATGGGGGTATATTTCCTAGATCTCTTTTTCCCGCTCCCAAGTAGACTCTTCCCGTGAATGGTACTACCATAAAACACAAGCCAGTGGGATTTCCTTATTCTGCAATACCTGCACCCTTCTATTCAGTATGTAAACTAGCTGCTCAATGAAGGTCAGGTCTTCTCTGATCGGTACAGGTTCATATCTCAAAACATGGGATGGGTCTGGCTGATACTTCCCCACTTGAATACAACTTCAAACTTAGAAGGGTCAACTGCTACACCATCCTTAGAAACAATGTGCCCAAGAAAGGCCACACTAAGAAGCCAGAACTCACACTTTTCTGACCTAAGAGTGTGAAGGACTACTCTCAGGTATTGTTCATGCTCCTCTTGGCTCTTTGAATATACCAAAATATCATCAATAGGAGACCACTATAAAACTATCCAAAAAGGGTCTGAATATCCTATTCATTAGGTCCATGAAACCGGGGCATTCGTCAATCCAAATGGCAACACCAAAAACTCATAGTGACCATATCGAGTTTTGAATGCGGTCTTGGGAACATCTCCCTCCTTAACATGCAACTGATGATAACTGGTTGGGAGATCAATCTTAGAGAACACTTGGGCCCCTTGAATCTGGTCAAAGAGGTCATCAATCCTAGGCAGAGGGTACTTGTTTTTCACTGTCACTTGATTCAATTACCTATAGTCGATGCAAAGCCTCATGGACCCATCCTTCTTCTTCACAAAAAGGACCAAGGTGACATACTAGGTCCTTCTCTAACAATTCTTGCAATTGCACTTTCAGCTCCTTCAATTCTGCTGAGGCCATATTATATGGGGACCTTAGAAATGGGAGCAGTAACATCTATCTCAAACTCTATCTTTTTAACTGGGGGAAAGAGGACAACTCCTAGGGAAAAATCTAGGGTATTCTCTAACCACTGGGACCTCCTCCAGCTTGGACTGGACGTCCCGATTTTGCACCACATACGCCAAGTACCCGACACACCTTCTAGCCAAAAGACGATGAGCCCTAAGGGCAGAAACCGCACACTGTTTGTATACAACATCAGTGTCTATCAAGATAAAGAGCTTACCTCGGATCACTGAGGTAGAGGCCTTACCCTCCTACTCCGTGAGTGAAAACACCAGATCTTGAGTCTTTGGTCTGTTCTCCAGCCTCTTCACAGGGCGGTGGTTGATAAGGTGGCCATGCTTGCCACAACCAAAGACACTTTTGGCTTCTCGCGGCACTGAGCTACATAGTGGTTGCTCAACCCACAATATGAGCATGTCGGGTGCTGATTCTCTCTCACATTGCTCGGGAAAGTCTTCTGGGGTTTCACATTGCCCTGTTGAGTCCTTTCCCTAAAATATCTCTTAGTCCCAAAATTACCGGATGGTGTCCCTTCCTTCCTCGGTTGGAACTCCTCAAAATCCTTCTCGATCTTCATAGCAAGGTCCATCAATGGGGAGAACGCCTTAAGATTGGCTGACATTACTCTCCCTCGGGTATCTATCCCGAGGCCATTCTCAAATTTGGTCACGTTACATGCCTCTATGTTGATAATATGGGGCACATACTGAGAGAGCTCCGCAAACTTGGCTGCATATTGTGCTACCAATAGTCTCCAGTGCGGTAGCTCAATGAATTTAACTTCTTTCATCTTTCAGACAGAGTCAAGGAAATACTTCTCATTGGATGCCACTAGGAAGTTCTCCCAGGTGGCCGCAGTCCCTGTCTCCACCCAGGACTGTTTCACCGAACTCCACCAATGCTCGCATCCCTTTCTAGAATAAAGGTTCCCAATCTAACTCTTAGCTCATCTGAACAATGTAAAACTTTAAAGATCTTCTCAAGTTGCTTCCACCATCTTTCATGCTTCTTTACTCCTTCATGCCCCGAGAATGTAGGAGGTGCAAGTCTCCTAAATCTTTCAATCAACCTATTATCTACCTAGTCTGGGGCAGGTGCAGCCGGGGCTGACATACAATCCTTCATAACTTGAGTTATGACACCGAGCATCCTAAAGAATTCCCCGAAAGCCTTCGTGTTCCCATTACTCACACTTGAATTATTAGCACGAGTCCTCGACATCTTGACCAAAGACAAGAACACCTAGACGCTAGTTACTAGCCTAATCAACAACATAAAGGATCCTCTAAGACTCTCTACACTAAGAATCCAATCCTGACTGCTCTAATACTACAAATTGTCATGACCCCGCCCCCTTCCCCCTACCATACTCACCGGAGGGCAATAGGGTGTGGGATCACGACCACAGATAGTGAATGCCACTCAGGTGGAAGTGCGCTCAACACTTTGAAGGGTCCGAAAGTGGGCGACTTTTAAGGTTGTTCCCCTCATTAGACTGATCTGGGCAGCTTTTCACATCATCACCAGGGTTGGACATGTACAGGGAATCTTTCAGGTTTTTCCCCTACTTAGACCATTGTAACGTCATCATGCTCATTGGATGTGATTTGAGGAGAAGATGACTCGGGGACGTCCTCTTGATGAGATGGGGAAGGAAAGAGGATCGTGTCAGGGATAAAGTCTAGTAACGTTGGCAGTGGGGGAAGGGGCCTGAGAAATTCCTGCTCGACTAGTGGTTGAGTCGTCTTGTTTCTCTTGCAAGCAGCCCTTGATGCCCATCTCCTTCTGGTTTACTGAGGTGGTGCTTTATTCATCTCACTAGGCTTGTGAACAACCCTAGTTTGGCGAACTGCTTCTCTCCTTAAAGACTTGAGTCTGCTTCACCCATGGTGGACTATCCATGGCTGAGAAGTCGAAGTTTTAGCAAGATCTGATTCATCTTCACATAGGTCTTGAGTTGGGAGGTCCTGCTGGACCGGTGGAGCAATGACTTGTGGATCACTTACTGAAACGTTGTAAGACTCTTGACATTCCTGTATTTTTTTTGTAATTATATCATGGAAACTAGTACATTCGCACAGGTAATGCACTCATATCTTGTGGTATGAGCACCAACAGTCCTCATTCCTCGAGTAAGGCGTCGGGGCTGCCTTGCCAATTTCGGTGTGATATGATTTTCTTGAAGCATTATAACAAAAAATGTGTGAAGGAGACCGGGGCTTCATCTTCCTCTCGGACTGTTACTGCATGGGAGGCTTCTGTTACCCCGAATGCCTCTTTTAGCTCTTCAAGCTTGATTTGACCCTTCTGAATCAGAGCCTAAATAATGTCTTTCAGCGTGAACCAGTCATTTGTGGGGTGGCTGACCATTCTATGGTAAGCACAGTAATTTGCCTGGGTATCAAGTCCAACTTGATCAAAGAACTTGGCCTTTGGAAGCTCGATCATGTTTTGTTCCAATAATAATCAAAATAGCGCAGGGACCCATTCCTTCTCAAAGGGGTATACTTTATTCCTATGTCTGGTCCAATAATCTTCCCGATTAAGAATTGTGGGTGGGGGTACTCGGTTGTATGCCTGTTGTTGCTTGCCTGCCTGAGGCGTTATCTTTATTGTGCTCACACCTTTGGAGAGGTCCAAAGTTTGGGAGGGAGCCTTCTTTGAATCAGTGACCGTGACAGCTGCACTGATCACTCCTTTTTGTTGGTTGCCCCGGGTGCTCGTACGAGTATTTTCATTGCCCCGGTTGTTTCTCGAGCTTGCAGACGATTGTCATGACCCACCGTGGTGGCGCGATAGGCTTTCTATGCGGACCGATTTGGAGATCAACTCTGACATGGAAGTCGGATTTGAGGCCTCAACATGTAGAGCGATTTCAGGTCGCATGTTCCGCACATAAGTTTGAACTGCTTCCTTCTCAAGCATAGGATTGAGATGGTGAGCAGCCAAATTTCTCCACCTTGATATGACCTGGTCCATGGGCTCATCAAGGTCTTGGGCCAGGGTGAGAAGCTTGATGGTTTGAACCTCTCTCTCGACCTCGTCAAAGCACTGATAAAAGACTTTCTCCATTTCCTCCCAAGTATGCACCGAGTTTGGGGGAAGTCGAGCATACCACTGAAAAACTGATGGAGAAGGAGTCTCCCATCAGCAGTTGTTTCTCGACACACTGCTTAGAAGTAAGCGATATGCTGGTTCGGGGAAGTGGTTTTATTGAAAAGGGGAATTTTCCCTTTCTTGTAGTATGAGGGAAACGGTACCTAATCAATGTATGAAGGGTACGGCCTTTGATAAGGCCCTTCACCCTGTATCCCCAGAATTTGTCTGCTCTTTAAGCTATGGATAACCATAGCATCAATGTCTGCCTGTGAGACGGGATAACGGACAGAATTGTTCTATGAGGCAGAGGGAAGGGGATGCCTTGGTGGTGCACCATTTGAGTGATGGGAATTGACCTCATGGTTAACTGATCGTCGTGCGATGGCTATACGATCTATCTTCTCCATCATTGTGCACACCATATCTTCAAACTTGTTCATGCGGTCTTCCTGCGAGTAAGGTTCGTTTATAACCATTACACTGACTATTTCTCCAGGGAGGTCAACCTTAGTTGCAGTTGAGGGCTTGCAAACTTGACTGGTCGTGCACGGCAAATCTGTCAGCAGGGGGTCAGCATGCCCCGACTGGACTCTATTCTTATATGCCGCTCACGTGAGGACCGGTTCTCGATGGTCTTGGGACTGTGGCTGCCGAGTGGCTGGGTCATTTTCTACAACGCCAACCACAATGCAAGGCTCATGTACATCTTCTTCAGTTTTCATCATCTGAAGAGGGAAGAAGGGGTTTAGGCGAAGAGGGTCATCAGTGCTGGTTGCCCCGACTGCCTGAGTCACTTCCTTGGTCAGAATTTACAGACCTCTAGCTCGTTTAGCTTTGAGGTTTTGTTGGACCTCGCATTAAAACTGTGATCGGGACTACGGATGATCTGCCCTTCTTGCACAAGAGAGAGCTGTCTCCATCAAGGGCAGCAAAGGATGAGGGCCAGAGACTGAAGTCATCCTGGGCTTGGGAGGATGAAGGACTCGATCTTCCATCAGGTCTTTGCCCCAAGCTCTCTTATGAGTTCCAAAGACATGATTGAGATGACAAGGTTGGTTCAGGATTGTACTCTTGGGGAAGGTCTTGGAGTACCAAGGCTGGGGGTGCTTGCTCGAAGAAGGAGGAGCAGGCAAGAGCAGGGTTGACTCATGAGGATGCCTGAGTCGAGGGCGAGGGGCTATCTGTAACGGCGACGCGTGTGCACCCCTTGAAGAAGGATCACGGGTGACTTAGGGGTCAGCCAGGGCTCGAGCAAGTGGTCTGGCCTTAGGAGGCCGAGAATCGTGAGCAGATGTATGTAAACACCTGGAAACCTGCCCCTTACAAGGTGTGCTAGTGTGTGCTGAGTAGGAGGATGAGGGGTCATCTTTCGTGTAATCGGGTTGGGGTAATGATGGTGTTGCCCCGAGCAGTGGGATGCATATGATTAACGTATGCAGGACCTGACCTCGGGAGGTCTGATCCTGGACGCTGACTTGAGGTAATATAAGGGTTGCCTCGAGATTTGGCTCGAGTGGATGACCCATGACCCTTATGGTGTGTGCTAAAGGTGGAGGCCCCGGGGTCTCCACCTCGATGTATCTAGCTTCTAGGGATAGAGACTCATGATGGTACAAGAATGTGGGGGGTAGTCTTCTGGCAACCCACAGAAGTAATGACAACTTGTTTGCCTTTTGCAGCAAGGGATTGGGCAGCCTTCCAGTGTACCTTGGCAATACGACCGACAAGTGACTTGCCGGTGGCAGGGTGCATGTTGTGTATGGCAACATATGTGTTGCCGATGCAAGGGACCTTGATGAAAGTTCCACCAGAGTTAGGAGACGGGGAGTTAGGGACCTTTAAGTCCCTCCTCACACCAATCCAGGTTAAGACCCGGAAGCTAGACCCGCGGTCTTTGCTCAAAAGGAAGTTTAGAAACAAAATTCAAGGAACTTGTTCCCTGAGGACACTCGCGAATGCAGAGATAAGAAAATCCCTGATCTGGATGAATGGGTTAAGAAACCCAGCGGCCATGTGATATGTGAAAACAGAAAAAAAGAAAGAAAAACTAGCCAAACAAGAACGACCCAACGAAGGGGTTGTAAGTCCCCGGTGGAGTCGTCAAGTTGGTTAGGTGCCTCGATCTCACCCTCCGGATCCGGATGATCAGGCGGCACATGTATCGGGTTTCAAGGGAACCCGGGACTTTGAGATTGCTCACTCGGGAACCTTGCTAAAAAACAAAGGCAAGTAGACCAATTGATGAGAGAGGAATTTAAGATGGGTTCAGGACTTACTCGGCTGGCTCACGTGGACGCCCTCTTAGATCACGAAGTAAGCCCCTCAGCCGTAAAACTAGTTCGGAATCACCTCCCTTAGCCTGTATTTTCCTGTTTCTGCAATAACACACACATAGAAAATGTTACCAAACAAGTGGGTCAAGGACCCCACCTTGCCTTTCGGGAATGTACACGGACGTGCACATTCAAAAAGAGGAAGAGAAGAATGAGAGAAGAAAGATTGGGGTTAAAAGAATTTGACCAGATAGTGAGACCGACACAGTGACTAAACTAGTAAGTAATTGACCCGGCATGGCAGTAAAACGGGTTCGGTACTTCAGATCGGCTCAACAGAATTACTACTAGACGATAGTACAATGCTGACTAGCTAAACAAAATGGCTAGTTTGTCGTGGCGATAAAGCGGGCACAGTAACTCTGACTGACACAACGACATTACGGCTAAATGACAAGACTACCATGGATGGCTAGTCTTGACCTCTCTTGGTCAAACGAAAGGGTAAGAGAAAGAAATAAGAAAAATAGGAAGATAGAGAGAAAATTAGAAGAAGAAGAAAAGAAGAGAAAAGAGAAGAAGAAGAAAAGAAGATAAAAGAGAAGAAGAAGAGAGTAAGAGGGACAACAATGAGAAAATAAGAAGAGAGAGAAGGGAAGGAAGGGAGCAGGAACACAGATGGCAATGAGATGGAGAGAGAGAAGACTCAGATGGTAATGGCTTCCATCGGCTATGACGTGAGGAAGAAGAATGAGGAGGAAACACAGGCAGCAATAGGCTTCCACCGGCTGTGACGTGAGAAAGAAGTAGATGAAACTTAGGCGGCGATGGTCCTCTACCGGCCGTGACATAAGGAGAGAAGAGAGAGAAAGAACACACGATGTGCTTCTGTCGTCTTTGACAAAAGAGAGAGAGAAGGAACACAGGTGGCAATAGGCTTGCGCCGACTGTGTCAGAAGAAAGAGGAGAGGGAAAGAACACAGACGACGATAGGCTTCTGCCGTATGTGATAAAAGAACAAGGATGGAAAACACAGGCGGCGCTAGGCTTGTGCCGGCTGACAGAAGAGAAGATAGAAAGAGAAAACATAGGAGGCACTAGGCTCGTGTCGTGTGTGACAGAAGAGAGAAAAAGGAAGAAAACACAGGCGGCGATAGGCTTACGCCATCTGTGACAGAAGAGAGAAGTGAGAATTTTGATAAAGGCCCGGCCCACCACTCGAGCTAAGGCCCAGCTCACTGTTCATGTCTCATGAGCAGGAAGGCATCACACCAGACGATAGGTCTGCCATGCGTGAATGGAGAAAGAAAGAGGAACATGGAGACAGAAACATGATAGACTAGAGGAGGAAGAGAGAGAAAGAGACAGATGAGAGAAAAGAGAAAGAGAGAAATGAGAGAGAAAAGAAGAGAGATAGAGATGAGAGAGAAAAGAGGAGGGAGAGAAAGAGAGAGATGGAGATGAGAGATAAAACAGGAGGAGAGAGATAGAGATGAGAGTGAAAAGTAGAGAGAAAGAGAGATAAAAATGAGAGAGAAAAGGAGGAGAGAGAAAGTTACCTTACTGAGGGATATCGACCCTTTTCTTCTCTCTCCTCTCTCAATCTCCAAGACGCACCTACAAGCTTAAGCAAGAAATGAAAACTTTATTGAATGATTGAAGAATGAACCCAAGGTTTTTTTGCAATTAAGCTTTGCATGTTTATATAGAATTGAGCCCAAACGTGGGTGGATGCCCAAAAACTACCTAAAATTGAAGAGAATAACAATTTAATTGAATTAAAATAAATTCTAAAATTGGGTACAAAAGGATTGTTTTGCACCCAATTTTAGACTTTATTTTAATTCAATTAACAGTTGCTGCTGTTGTTTGAGAACTTGCATGATCTTCCATGACTGATCTGGGGTTGCTCCGATGCCCGTTTGTTCAAAAGTTGATTGTTTTCTTGTAGGGCTCGGCATGGCAATCGATTTGATACCAACTTCGAGTCATGAATCATGTTTTTAAGTCATGATCATGAGACTTGAAATTTGCTTAAAACTTGAAAACTTTGGATCGATAGTGTGCTCGTTTCTTGATGTTTTTTTTCGGTTTCTTCACTAAATCACATTGAGCATGTTGTCACGATTACGTTGCAACAAACTCAACTCGATTCGTATCCGGACGAAGATTTCGTCGTCTTAAGTGTTTGGCCGGAATCTTGAAATATGGTGGCCGGAATCTTGAAATATGGTAGCCAAAATAGCAGCTTTGACGCCTCTGTGTGTGAAATCCAACCGTTCATCGTACGCAGGGTTCGGACCAAGGATTGCCTCAGACCTAACGCAATTGGTTTCGTGTTGATCGAGTACGCGAGCGTCGTGATTTGACCGCTCGAGTGAGACATGCTGCTACTGAATTTTTTGCAATTTTCTTCAAGGATCAGCAACTTCTCTCTAGTTTTTCTCTTTGCTTAGGCATCGTCAAGAGGCGTAACACATATCGAAACGCGCGTCTTGATGAGACGAACATGCTCACAAAATTTGAAAGCCATCCGACTTAGAACGAGTGAGATATAGGCTCTGAAAGTCACTGCCCGGGACTGTGAAACAACCACCTTTAATAGTGTTTTGTTGTAGGGTGGCCACATGGGAATAGTGTGCGGCTTACCCCTTTTTGGTATTTTATCTATAACTTTGTCCTGGGGTACCCGATTAAGACGAAGCTTGACCCATAGGGGTTTTCGACCGTGCCGGATCTAATGGTGGTAGTCCCAAAGCTGTTTGATGTATCAGAAATATAATTCTAGTTACGGGGTCCATTTCAGGGTGCTAGAGGCCAATTTTGTCGAAATTATTTCTTTGTGTTTACTGCCTTAGATATGTCGGATTGATACAAAACTTGGCAAGTGGCCTTTTGGAGTGCTTTCTTGACCAGTTCTGAGGCCATTCTAAGACTGTCAAAATTTCCACTGAGGTTTTATTGACCTGCTTCCTCTTTATTCCGCATTAGGGATCAAGGTGCTGAAAAATGTGTTCAAACAACTGCTTTTATAACAATTTAGGCTCATGAAAACACAACTTTCGTAAGGGTATAACCCCAAATTTTGGTTTAAAGTCTGCCAAACTGTTTGGTGTTCTTGACTAAAGTTCCTGTCTTCACAGCAGAAAATCCAATGTGACATTCGCATAGGAAAATAGACATAAATTTCAAACCACAGGGAATTTTATCATTCTTCCAAAATTTTTTTCAAAATAGATTCATTTATCTATCATTTTGAAGTAGTTTTACCTCATTATATTGTGTTTTAGTCAATGAAAAGCTTCACACAAAAACATGTTAAATCACTGGAATTTCATTTCACAAATCGGGCATGCTCCATAAAATGGTTAATAACTTTCAAACCAAATAAGCTATTAGTAAGGGGTCTTTTCCATGATAAAATAAATTCAATGGGTTGCTTTCTCACCAAATTTCATAATCTAAGTAGATATTTAAAATACTCAAACGATCTCTCAAACAGATGCTAAAATTGTGGAAATCATAACACATTTTATAGGAAGTTCAATAACATGCACCCTCACTCACATTTACATCCATATTCATACTTAAGTTTCATACTTTGATTAGGTAAAAAACATGCATTAACATAAGTATAAAGACATGAAAACTACATCCACTTACCAATTCCAAATCGAAGCTCTAAAGTATTCCTCCAACTTCTCCTCGAATGTCAAACTCCAAGGGAGAAGGAGAATGTGGGTGAGAGATAGAAACCCCATTTCATGAGTGGTGGAGTGAATAAATAATCATGGATGGTGGCAGCATATAATTTTCACATGACACACTAGTGGGCATGCATGAGGAGAAGGAAGGAAGCAAGCATGGGAGCCATCATGATGGTGGTGCGGCATGCATGTGCCACATAGCACTCTTGCATGGAGAGATAAAGCAAGCAAGAGAGAGAAGAAGCAACCCTAGACTATCATACATCACTAATGCCTAGTGGCACTCTCATCTGCCTGCGCTCTCAACGCGTATCTAGCCATCCGCGCTCATCCATCTGTGCTCAACGGCGCCATATCCATCTGCTCTCAACAACGTAATATCCATCCACGCTCAACAGCGTAATATCCATCTGCGCTCAATAGCGCCATATCTACCCGCTCTCAACAGTGCAATATCCATTCGTGCTCAACAGTGCTTCGGTTCACCCATTCCTAACTGCACACTCACCTCCACTCGCGCTCTACGCAGACTCGTCTACCCGTGCGTGTGCTCTAATACACATCCACCCGTGCGTGTGCGCTCTAACACGTATCCACCCACGTGCATTCGCCTGCCTGCGCTCAACCGCGCACTTAATCGTTATCACCTTAGGAAAGTCCAGGTCCTTACAGTTCCTAATGGCCTTCTTCTAGGAATTCTGGGATTAATCAATGGGGATCTCATAAATTTCTTTCATGAATTCGATTCCGATGCTACTGTCAATAGAGACCTAAACTTCACCTTCATCGCCCTCATCCCCAAGAAGAGGCAATTGGATATATTATAAGATATTAAGCCCATCGATTTAGTAACTTCAACCTACAAAATCCAAGTTAAAATTATGGGAAATAGGTTGAAAAAGATGAATTCCTTAGTGGTGGAGGGGCCTCAATCTGCCTTTATCAAAGGAAGGAAAATTACATATGGTATACTAGTGGCTCAAGAGGTGGTTTATTCTATCAGAAGCAATGCCACTAAAGGACTTTTTATGCAAATTTGACTTTGGAAAAACCTATGACAGGGTAGAGTGGGACTATCTGGATGACATAATGAGATTAATGGGCTTTAGTTTGAGATGGAGAAAATGGATCAAAGGTTGTGTCTCCTTTACTCACCTTTCTATCTCAATGAATGGCAAGGCTTGTGGTTATTTTCAAGCCATGAGAGGTTTACAGTGAGACCCTCTATCGCCATTCCTATTCACACTAATGGAAGAATCTTTTAGCCAAATGATGAGATGTTTCGTCAACTCGTACCTAATTGAAGACCTCAAGGTCCATGGATACAAGACTCCAATTTCATATCTACAATATGCATATGACACTCTACTCCTTACTATGGCCTCCCTTGAATAGGTGCAACACATCTAGTTGTCCTTAAGTACTATGAACTCATATCAGGGGCCAGTATAAATTTATCAAAATAAAAAATTTTAGGCATCAACTATTCAAAAAGTGAATTGAATATTTACGTTGAATGGTTACGCTATGATATTGAAAAACTTCATTCCAAATATTTAGGAGTTCCCTTGCGGGTGGGAAACTGCCTAAATCAACTTGGGGTCCAATTATAGAGCGCTTTGATTACAATCTAGATGGTTGGGAGAGAAGATATCTTTCTTTCGGGGGTAGAATCACACTAACCAACTCTACATTAACCAACACGCCTTATTTCATCTCCTTTTACTGAGCACCAATCTCAATCCTTAAAATATTAGAGGCCTTGATGCAACAATTTCGGTAGAGTGGCTATGCTGAATCTGTAGACTAAAACTTATGAATGATGCCTTGCTAACTAAGTAGCGTTGGAGAATCAGTCAAGAACATCCAGTGGAATGTCAAAGGCTAAATATATCCAAATAGAGAAAAGATCAACATGGATCGTACCAAAGAAACTCAGCAATGGACACTCCTCATCGATGATTTGGAAAGGTATAGACTCTGAAAGGAATCTTTTCCTCATGTTCAACAGAATGAGAGTTGGCACAAGTGATAAGACAAAGTTCTAGTCAGCAAAATGGTTGGGCAATACTTCTCTCAAAATGTAATATCCGGAACTTTATAGATGGTCAACCTCCGTACAAGCTTACCTCTCATAAATGGTCACATGGTTGGAGTCTAATTGTACTTGCAGTGTTGAACTACTTTTGATGCAGTGTTGAACTACTTTTGAGAAGATTTGATGCAACCACAGAACATCAATATATATCTTTGATGCAGAAATTCTACTCAATCTTTTATTATCCTCGTAGATAGAATTCCATCATTTGGGAGCTAAAACCCAGTGGCACTTTCTCGTTCAAATCTTTATATCACGAGATAAGCATTGATTGAATACTAGAAATACTATGAGTCTGGAGCATTAAGGCTCCCAGAAGCGTAAGAGATTTCATAGGGCTATTGGAACGGAACCAAGTGCTGACTGGCTAACAACTCAGAAACGCGGGCAAAATACTTGTGAATGTGTGTATCCTGTGCAAACAAGATGCAGAAAATAGTAACCATCTTTTTCTACATTGTCGTTTTGTCAAAAGTTTATGCGATTGGGTCTTAAGCAATTTAAGTGGCAATGGGTCATACCTGAGACAATTCATCAATTTTTTGCATCCATTCTTAACCCAGCCTTTCCAAAGAGTATAGGTCACCTATGGCAAATCTTACTCGCAGCCCTTCTATGGACTTTATGGAAGGAGAGGAATGCAAGAGTACTTGAGGGACACTCCAGAACATCAACAGACCTTAACAAGAGCAGTCTCGAGGCTCATGGTTTACGGGGCATAGGTCTCTTCAAATCTGAACAGTTACCCGAAAGAGTTATTTTTCATCAATTTCGCTGATTGATGAAAGAGACTATCAAATCAGCAGAGGGGCTACCACGTCAAGACGGCTGGTTGAAGTTGCCTTTTGATGGGAGTGTTCGTACAGAAGCACAAAAAGCTGGCTATGGAGGCATCTTGAGTGATTCACATAGGAATGTCATCTCCACCCATCATGGGCAGCTCAAATTCTATTACATCAATGAGGCAAAACTGAGGGCAATTAAAGAAGGTGTTTGAAAGCTCTATGAAGAACATGCACATCATCATATAGGGAGACACTGCAAATGCTATTAAGTGGTGCGCTAGCCCTCATCTTGGCCATGGCAATTGACCCCCATCATGGATGAAATAATGCTAAGCCTACAAATCATAGAGATCATCTTTGAGCACATCAATAGGGAGAAAAATGGAGAAGCTGACAGTCTAGCTAAATTAGCCACTCTTTAATGCCATCTTTCTACTGAGCCATGCTTCTTCTTTTTGTCCGTTTCCCTTTCCCTTTCTTTTCTTTATCTTATAACATCCCAAAAAAAAAAAAGTTGTCATGGTTCATCATTAAAAAAAAGTAGTCATGGCTCTCTCTCTTTAATTTGTACAAATATGTACATTAGATTCAATATTTCAATTCCATCCTTATTGAGTAGATTGCTTGTTACCGAAACAACTCAACCAGGAGGACCTAGGGTGAAAGCACTCAAGCAGACATTCTGGATATGCAATGCATTGCAGTACTAAGTAGACGAGGGATATCATAGAACTTGAAGGCTTTTGCTCAGTACGCTACTATTAAATTTAGCCACATTTTACAAAGGGTGTGATTTGCATAAGGTCGTAATCTTAAACAATCAAAGTAGGGGCACCTCCAAATTTTATTTTAAGATATAGTTTTGGTGAAAAAAATTCTTAGGATGCCTAAAAATCTATTTTCAACTCTAATTATAAAATTTTAAACTCCAAAAATAATTCAAATCAAGTAGATCTATAACCATATGAAAATTTAAAAATAGATCTTCTAGATAATATACGGCAAGATGAACTATTTTTTAGACACGAAATCTCTCTCTTTTTTCCTTTTTCATTTCCATATATCTCGTTGTCGAGGTGATCTTTCCAATATCAAAATAGCATTTTTTGATGGATTTTTGAGGCACACCTTAATTCTACATTTTAAAGTTGCAACTTCTTTTTTTTTTTACATAATTCAGTGAAGAAGACATACCCGTACCCGGGTTTTTTAAATAGTTTGGGAATTAGCTTTTTGAAGGTGTTGGAATTAGTTTTTTGAAGGTATTACTGGGATGGTGTAAGTGACAATAGAAACCACAACGTAGTGACTAGAGTGTGTGGTTGCTACTAAACATTTCATTTTTATAAATCATTTGTGAGCCAATGATTGATACAGTCTACTTGATACAAAAAGAGGTTAGGACCAGCTA
This sequence comes from Amborella trichopoda, assembly GCF_054954075.1. Classification (NCBI taxonomy): domain Eukaryota; kingdom Viridiplantae; phylum Streptophyta; class Magnoliopsida; order Amborellales; family Amborellaceae; genus Amborella; species Amborella trichopoda. Next base: position 31,892,728 of record NC_142339.1, read on the forward strand.
TCAGTTGTTAACAACGGAAGATTATTTTGAAAATGAGGTTGAGGTCATGATGGTAGCATTATTTATTTCAAAGTTTTCATTATTACCTAACACTTTAAAAAACTACTAACGATTTAAAAAACAAATAGAGGCTCGTCCTCCCCACTAAATTACCCAAAAAAAACAAAAAAGGGTCGTTGTTTTGACATCGAGCACAATAAACATTATCGTGAGGGCAACACCGGGCAACCTTGTTACGGGGAAACGAAAGCATTGGTTATTTATCTTTTCAACCTTTGAAAAGGGCTTCTCCATGAGACGCGGAGGGTCTGGGTCCTCTCACACTTCTCCTCACCCTCTATCTAAATGAATTACCCAAACAAACTGCCAAAGTTCAACAGATCTTCAGGACGTACCAATTTTTTAAAAATTAAAACCTAATTTTTAAAAATTAAAAAAATATAAACTAAAAAGTAAAAGACCTTTTAATCCTACGAGAATATATACTGTTTCGGTCAAATTTTGTGCTATGAATATATTTTTAGATCTCAAATTGTAATTTTTAGAGCTAAAAGGTATTATATTCCTGCATGAGTATTGATATTCATTTATTCCCTCGGGTAAAACCGCCACCTATAATTAATTTTAGGATCCTAAATTTTAGGATGTAACCTCTTAAACCCACACATTAACCTTAATAAGAAAAATTTCCTAACTGCACCTTATGCACACTTGAAAAAAAAAAAAAAAAAAAAAATGCATCGAGATTAAATACACACCATCTAATTTGTAGAGGGTATAATCTAAGTATTAGAAAACTCAAATTTTAAATTTTTTTTTTTACAATAATCATCTAGTGATTTTTTGGTTGTTCCCAAAATTTCAGGTTGGAAAAAATCTCCCCATAGGTTTGTTCACAAGGGAGTAGAAATAAACTATAGTCCAAAGGGATCATAGTTTATGACCTCTTTACTAACCTCACAAAAAAAAAAAAAAAAAAACCCTAATTCTCACTCTCTACATACCTAAAAAAAATGACATCTCAATAGCACACAAAAGTTGTCTACTTTTTTTAAGGAAAAGATCTAGACCAAGAACTAAAAATAAAAATAAAAAATTCATCAAAAACAAGAATGAGATGGATCCCAAAATCTTGAATTCGAAATAATCTCCCAAGTAGCTACGAGGGAGTTGTTCTTCAGTATACTCTCGCGGGATCATATCATACTCGTAAGAGAAAATGACAAGGAGCGAAGGCAAGAAAACGTGGTTGTCGGGATTCAGGAAATGGATGGTGGAAGAAGGGACACTCCGCAGCATCTTATTGGGTGAGCGTCACATCACAGGCGACAGGGAAACGTTTCTACTGGACCACGTGTGTGACATTTATTGGTACGCTTAGGGTTCTCGATTAATGGATAATGAAGCACATTTAGTGTCCTGCGGGATGGCCAAAACCGACACCTGGCCATCCAATATTTGGAGTAAGAAACGCAGAGCCACCGCCCCACTTTTCGACTTGTGGTATGAGCGCCCCTCTTGTGGTATGATCATTCGTTTCATAATTTTTTGAAATCTCAGTATCTATTTTCATGTCTGAAACTTTCTGATTTTTTTCTCCTCCTTTCCATCTATGGTAGTTTGAGGTTTACAAAGATTTGATATGCAGGTTTCGACGACAGAGCCACCCAACTTCCGTGTTTTATGACTCTTATCATGAAACACTTTTGACTGCATAACTCGTTATTGGAAGTTTGAATTGTGAATTTTTTTTATGTTCTCTCTCTTTTTTCATTTCTGTTTTGTTTTTGGTGAGGACTGAGGTGTGTGTGATGGTGGGATTGCTTTGGATGGAAAATTTGGATTTTGATGAGGGGAAGTGGATTTGATGAGGTTAATGAGTTTCTTGTTTGGGTTTTTTAGATCTGTGACTTGAAGAACTGGATTTGTTGGGGGCTACCTGAGATGGATGACTACATTATCCATATCATGGGCTTCGAATTCGTTGATTAAGGCGGAATTAGATGCATTTCTCTCTAAACTTTATGATTGTATGATCTGAAGTGTTTACGGTTTTTGTGTCTCCTTGTGCTGGTGAAGTAAGCTCGGGAAGCTCTCTCTTGAGGATTGGAAGTGTATTTGTTGGTATTTCGAATGGAGATATTCTCCCAATCCTGCTCTGTAAAATCCCAGCATCTTTAGGACATGTTGTAGAGTTTGAATGAGTGAAGCTTTTTCAAGTGCAAGGACATTATTAGATGTGATTTCTAGACCATTTTTGAGTTATATCCAGGGTCTTCAACTTGTTTATTCCTTGCTCTTGCGGAGTCCTGTCCATCTGATACAAGAATTACAAGATTGAGAGGAAAGAAGGAAGCATCCTGAATTTGCAGAGAAAAAGCAAGGTAACTAATTATGGGTTCTCACATGAATTTCAGAAATCTTCAACCAGATGGCCCTGATTCCTATCATCAACAGGGGAACAATTCTCGGATGGTTAACAACAACTACGCCGATAGTAGTAATCCTCTGGCTCGGCAACCTTCAGTCTACTCTCTGACGCTCGATGAGTTCCAGAATGCACTAGGGGGCATGGGTAAGGACTTTGGTTCCATGAACATGGATGAGTTCCTAAAAAACATATGGACTGCAGAAGAAAGCCAAGCCATGGCTCTTGCATTCGAAGGAAATCTAGGAAACAGTAGCAATAACAGTAATCTTCCAAGGCAGTTTAGCTTGCAAAGGCAGGGCTCGCTCACTTTGCCTCGGACACTTAGCCAAAAGACGGTGGATGAAGTGTGGAGAGACTTATTCAAGGAGAGTAAAGAAGGGAACAATGGGAACAATGCAGGGCCCGCTTTGCAACAGAGGCAACAAACACTAGGAGAAATAACTTTGGAGGAGTTTCTAGTGAGAGCAGGGGTTGTGAGAGAAGATACCCAGTCGACGGCTCCAAACCCAATGAACAATGGCTGGTACAGCGGTTCCGGAGGCAACCCAATTGGGAAGAGTGGGGGCCTTGCTCTGGGGATCCAGCAACCGACTTGGCAAAACGGTGGAGGAGGTCTTCTTTCCAATAACAAGTCACAACAAGGAGTACAACAGAGCAATTCTCTCACTAACCAGCCCACTCCTTCTCAGCAAGCATCATGGCTGAATTCACAGTATAGGAGGAGCCCTGTAGTCCAACAACAACAGCAAAAACAACCTCAAAACCATCTTTTCCGGGATGAATCACAGGTAGGTTTCACCTCTACTCTGCAATTACCCAACAACCTTGACTTAACGAACCCTGGTATGGGAAGCGGGCTTGGCTTATCTCAAGTGGGGGGAGCTGGAAATGGTCTTCAGGGAAGGCCTGGAGTTGGAATGGTAGGTATTGGTGATGGGTCATCAGTTAATAGCATTGGAACAGCTGCTCCAGTTGGGAATGGCTTTATGCATGGCGGTGGTCTCCAAGGTGGTGGGGTTGGATTGGGCCTTGTTGGGTTAGGAGGAGGAGCAACCAAGAATGTAGCTGCAGGCTCTCCTGCTCAGCTTTCCTCTGATGGTCTAGGCAAGAGCAATGGAGACAATTCCTCTCTGTCTCCCACTCCTTACATTTTCAGTGGGGGCCTTAGAGGGAGGAAATGTAGTGGATCTGTGGAGAAAGTTGTTGAGCGGCGGCAGAGGCGTATGATAAAGAACAGGGAATCAGCTGCAAGGTCACGGGCACGCAAACAGGTATTTATGGTCTTCCAATTTTCTCGTATGCTTTCATTTTTCTTTTTCTTTTTTAGTTCTTTCTTCTATGGATTGGTAACTTAGTTTTCAGTAAATTCTTTTTGGAAAACAAACATCATTTAGTTTATTTTATGACATATTACTTTATGTATGTGTATAATTTCTTTGCCTGAAATGGGTTTTCTCTTTGAGAGTAAAAAAGGGATTTCTTCCTTTGCCTAGTTTTTGTTTTCCCCATATGGTTTTGAATGTTTTTATATTGGTACAGTTTTTTCTATCATTAGTTTGTAAATAAATGGAATTTTGCATAAATGATCTTCATGGTCGTACCTTTGGAGATCTTTTGACGGCTAACATAATGATCTCTCAAGTTTTCAATATTTGTTCAAGTTCTATGAGGAATTCTTCCATTCTTGCATGTTACGGGAATATGATAGTGATTGTCTTTGTAACCATGTCTTCTCAATTAATTTTGTGAGACGCACACACTTTCAGAAACTACGATATTCTTTGACAGCCAAGTTTGTGAACACTCTATGTAAACATCGTTAAAGCCTTTTCCCAGCTAATTGGGGTTTTTAGGATTTATGATAAGTTTGGGCAAAGTTTTACGTTGGCTACCTACCTAATACAACCTAGCTCCTTTACCTGGGCATAAGACAGGCTAAGGGAAAGTTTAAGGTTCTCACCCTTCTTAGATAATGTACCATATATCTGATAATTGAAAATAAGACAATTATAGCAATTACAGTTTGATATTATTGATCGAGGTGATATTATAAGAGGGGGAAATGTCCATGGATTCATCATGTGGCTTGCATCTTAATCAAAGTGATCCAGGAAAGTATACCACGACTGTTTCATGTCAAAATGGGGATGGATAGTTTGAAAGATATGTCTGCAATCTTCAATCCTTGCTATGCATGCCCATAGTCTACTTGTAAGGAAAGAAAGCACATAACTTGGAAAAAAAATACTTTTGCTTAAGCGTGTATATTTTGAATTTTTAAAATGAAACATTTGAAATCTTTATCAAATATGGTGCTGAATTATTTATTTTCGGTTTTTTTATGTCCTTCTAAACTTGTGTCAGGCATATACAATGGAGTTGGAAGCCGAAGTGCAGAAACTCAAAGAAGAGAACATGGAACTGCAGAAAAAACAGGTAATCTGATTGCTTTATTAAAATGGAATTGCTGTCATTTACAACAGTAAATATTGATTGTAAATGTGCTTGTGCATCTAGTTTCTCAGTACTTCTACTAGCTCGGCCACTCACCTTGGGAAAGTCTTGGAAACTCACTATCGTGTGTTTTTTGTTGCCTGTACAACATTATTGCAGGAGCAATTAATGGAACTACGAAAAAATCAGGTGTGAATACTAAATTAATCTTTCATTTTATTATTTCATTCAGTGAAATGCTTAGTTTATAATTCTTTTCTCTTCAGGCATCTTAATGGACTTCATCAAATACTTATCACTGATAATAATGTATGAGAATCTGTAAAAAGTTCTTTGTTTTTAAAAAGAATGAATTTGTATGGTGGGTTGGATCTATGGCACATTACTAAGAATCCATATTTTCTTTTTCTAGTTTGAATAAGTCCTAAAACAACTTTAAAATGGAAAATCAAATGACGTATGTCTCTTAAAATAGTTGCGAAAAGGCTTTGATGATGACGATGAGAATAGTTTGTCATTGTTATGAAGCAGGCTTATGAAATTCATATAAATGGATGTAACATTGTTCATCTCAAGAAATAAATATAAAATTGTTGAACAGACACATGGTGAACAAGGATGACGTCCCAACTATAAGATGGTGTATGAAACCAGAGCACAAAATGGAGAAAATTATATGATATAGTTAATATGAATTTGGATTGAACATGAATGAGGGTTTTCCTGTGAAAGACTGATGCTCATGGCCAAATTAGAATGACTAACTATCTAGTTTGTTAATAAGTTTTATTCTAATGTTGATTCAAAAATAATTTATGGGGAGAAAATGGAATCACTTTCAGCTTTAGGATAGGTAAATATTCAGATATCCATTTTTCCATGCCAGCAATTTTATCTGTTCATATACATCCAGTACAAACTTAGATCTTTGTTTGTTAGGTCTTCAATCACTACTCCATAGTTCTTCTACTTTTTTCTATCACTCCACATTTTTTCTATGTTTGGGAAACTGTGAGCCATATGATTGTTGTTTTACCATCTACAAATTGCATTCCTCTTTCAAGATACTCTGTTCACAAATAGACTTTCATCCATGGATCTTGTTTTCTCTTATTTAAGGTTGTGTAGACTGTAGAGCACGATATTGTGCTCTGTAGGTGGTAGAATAGTTTGGAACTGAGGTCCATATTTGAGATACCAGATATTGCATTCACATGAGGGAGTGTATGGAACCTACATGAGACAATAAATTGGTCCATATATTGGCAAAATCATTTTTCTACCTCGGTAATATTGGGAATGGACATGTTATGAGAGAATGAAAATCCTCATACTTTTTCCTTTTGGGTATGTTAGTGATGGCATACGAACTTGGGGTCTAGTGTCGCCATTGTCTACACCATAGCCATCATATCAAGTGCCTAAATTCCAAGAAAACTATTCCAAAATTTCTATTAAAAAGATGTTGATCCTGTTAAGCAGTTTATTTCTTACCAAGGTCAAGATAAGTTTAAAGAACAATCATTGTAAACATAAATTTCATGTGTAGATGGTTTTGTCATAATCCTCAGGAAGGGGTGTCTCAGGTTGATTGAAGTTCTTTCTCCAAAGGAAGAAGATATGTTGAATGCCTCCCATATTCAGTTACTAGATGATATGATTAATTTAGGGGAGAATACATCAGTTGCCATCGGCCTATGAGATTTCGATGACAATCTTCCCCACCAATCCTTTCTAGCTCGGCATCAAGCACAATGGTTTCATATTAAGTATGTTTTCCCCAACAATGTCCTGGTTCCTTCTATCCATAACAGTCAGCAATCCGTGCTCCACAGATTGCACTAGGCTTGGTGCAAGGTTTGACCTAGCTGCAAGTTGACTGTAAAAAGAGGCATTTTCTTTGTGAAGTTTGATATTGCAGGGACTATCTAAATGCAATTAAATGTAGTGACTGCCTAAATGCATTAAAACACATTTAAACACAATGTTTTTGTTTTATTTTTGCATGGATATCTTAAAGTATGCATCAAGGGCACTGGGTGTAGACAGCTTAGAACAAAAATAAGTATGCAACAGGAAGGGGAAAGAGATGAATAGAAGGGGAGGAAAGCAGGGAAGAAAGTGACAAAGTGCAACAGCCTAGGATGCAATACTAGTAGTCTAGAAGCAGTAGAACAAACTATCCTAGAGACCCAAGGTTACGGTGATAAGACATGCTCTGGGAAGTCCATCCCTTGTGCTTTTACATAGGATGGTGAAGGAGATTGTAAATTTGTTGCTAATATCCAAGATCTTCTCCATAATGTGCCATGATAGTAAATTTGTCACTAATATCCTAGATCTCCTTAATATCCATTCCTGATTGCTTTGTGAGAGTCTTGTTCCGCCATCACAACCCATGAAGGACAAGGAATCACCATTCTCAAGCCAGTGAGCAGTGCACGAGCCTTGGCCTTGGTCTAGTTTCAGGAACCCATGGGGTCAAAGAAGATAAACAGAGTTGTTTTTGTAGTCAAACCGCAGCATAGGGGACCATGGAAATAGGCTGTAAGCTTTAGAAGTCTTATTTTGCGGTATGGTGTTTTCAAAGGAAATAATCAATATATTATGTAGATTTTGCAGCCTATCATGTCTTCTAGTTGCTTAAATTTCGCTCCTCTGTTGCAGTGGCACAAGCTATGATGGCCAATGTCGAGTTAGATCCCGAAATTGCAGCCTTTGGTCCATTAGTATCAAGTTTTCATTCTGGGAAGCTACACAAATTAGATTTGTATTTGATGGCTTGAGGCGTTCAAGTGGGTCATCTATTTTCTAGCTACTTATATTTTGGTTATCTGAAAGGAGGTATTCAACTTTTACTTTGCCTGAGAAGGGAAACCAGTTATTCAGGAGATCGGACCCTATTTGAATGGACCTGCATGATATGCTCCACCAGTCATTGGTAACGGATTTTTCTTGACCTGTACTTGTTATAAAATACCGCCAAAGGTCCCCAGTTCTGGAGAAAAAAACTCCTTTTAACTAGTTACTAAATAACCTGATTCCTTGTTGGAGTTGTTATACCATCCAAATGGGCCCTTAGGCGTCATCTTGATGCATGAATTATCAGCTACTTTGTGGTCTGCAAGTGACATAGATGTAATGTTTGAATTATCAGCTATGTAGTGCTTTGCACCTACCCATATGGTAAGCTTGGCTGTAGTCAAGCATGTACCCAAAACCCTTTTTGGTAATTTCCGCCTCTACCTAATGAGCCTCTACCTAATGAGCCCCTAAACACTGTCTTTTTCGAATGCCTTGTAATGGGCTGGATGCCAAGTCTGTTGAGAGCGCACTGCATTCTGATGGGAAAGGAAGGCAACATGCTTTTTTTGTTGGCAAACGCACCCTTGTGAAAACTAATGGTACTTGGCTGGTTAAAAGTCACAAGGTTGGCAAGTAAATTTTAGATTACATAGAGCCTTGCACTGTCAAATCACGAATATTTTATGCAGTTCCTGTAGCGAAGATAAAACTGTTTGAATACACTGTTATGGTTGCTTGCATATTATTCTTAGTGCTTACAGTGCTCCTTTTACTTCTCCCATGTTTCATTATATAAAAAATTATCATCCTATCGCTTGTTTCAGCAAATGCAGAAATTCTAATTTGATCAACACATTGTCATGCTTCTTGTTCTGATCTATCTTATTATACTGGAACTTATTATACTGGAACTGCTAGGTACTGGAGATGACGAACCATGAAGTTGGACCAAAGAGGTGTTTGAGGAGGACACGAACTGGGCCTTGGTAGATGTGATCAATCTAATCAGTGAGCTGTGAGTTTAGTTCGATTGTCAATGTTAGATGTACATAGTGAGGGGAAATCTTTTGTGTTCTGTAAATTAAGAATTTATATTAGATTGTTGTGAATTAAGTTTACCATTCTTCATGTATTTAGCTGCTCTTCTTTTAGATGTAATGCCATAAGGGAAGTGAAGCAGAGTGCAACAAACTTTAAAACTCGTTGCAGATTGGAGAAAATGCAGGACTCATGAAATTTTCCACTTTTCGCTCATTAAGAGATACCTGTCTTATCCATACTGAATTTCTTACCCAAATACTGATGTATGTCGCCATGTGTCTAGGTCGGGTAAGCCTGACGACCCAACCTGGATCTAGGTCTGGGTAATGCTTCCCAACCCTACCACTCAGGTCCTGGTGCAAAATCATGGACCTGACTAATTCCCAGGTTGAGTCTAGATATAGGTCTGCCCAACCTCATCTACCAGGTCTTTAGACATTTTTTATATATTTATATAATACAATGTGTATATACACTTTAAATTTCATTACAATGTACAAATTTTAATTTATAGGAAAATTGTTTCATGTGAGCTGGTCTGCATTTCTACAATATGCGGTCCAAAGATATAAAGCATCCATCTTAAAGATAGATGCAAATAGGTGGTCCATCTAAAAATAATTGTAACTAATGGTCCAAATTTTTTTTAATATAATTATTATTTTTAGTTTTCAAAAAAATAAAATTCATAAGATTATGTATTTTCTAAAAATTAAAATCAAATTATATTTAAAAGATATATTTATTGTCAAGCCTGCATTACTACAATATGGCTGGCCGCATAGAAACCGAATCTATATCATTCCCCTATTGTATATAAGTTAAATCAAAACCTTTCTCTCTCTCTCTCTAATATTAAGTGGTCATTTCATACGTGTGACAGTTTGACCGGAAAATATTTACATATACAAATAATTTTATAAGAGAAAATTACCCAAGCATGTTTTTTCCTGCTTTAAGTTTGGTAAAGAAAAATGACAAACAAGCACAAATGGAGAGTGTACAACAAACTTGAAATTTTGGGATAGTTTCTTTTTCAATCTATCTAAAATTTAGAATTTGAAATAGCTTATCTCTTTACAATTTTTTAAATAATTTCTCTCTAAAACATAAGTTTTGAGATAGTTTTTCTCTCTAAAAAATTTGATATAGTTATCCTCTAAAAACTTGAAATTTGAGATCAAGCTTTTCTCTCTAAAAACCTTGAGGTAGTTTCTCTTGAAAAATTTTGAGATAGTTTCTCCCTCTAAAAGTTTTCAGGTAGTTTCTCTCTCCAAAAGTTGATATAGTTTTTTTTTTAAATTTTAAGATACTTTTTCTCTCTAAAACCTAAAATTTGTGATAGTTTCTCTTTCAAAATTTTGAGATAGTTTCTCTTTAAAAAATTTCAGGTACTTTCTAAAATTTGATAATCTCTGTAAATTTTAAGATAGTTTTCCTCTCTAAAACTTAAAATTTGACATAATTTCCCTCTAAAAATTTTCAGGTAGTTTCTCTGTCTAAAATTTTAACTTAAATTTGAGATAGTTTCTCTCTTTAAAAATTTTGAAATAGTTTCTCTCCAAAAAGTTTGAAGTAATTTCTCTCTAAAATTTGATATAGCCTCTCTCTAAAATTTAAAATTTGAACTAGTTTCTTTAAAAATTTTGAGATAGTTTCCTACTCTAAAAAGTTGCCTATCTAAAATTTGATATAGTCTCTCTTTAAAATTTTAATATATTTTCTCTCTCTAAAACTTAAATTTTGATATAGTTTTTTTAAAAATTTAGGATAGTTTTTTGCTAAAAGTTTTAGATGCTTTCTCTCTCTCTCTCTAAATTTTTAAGATACTTTCTCTTTGAAACTTAAATTTGATATTGTTTCTCTATCTAATTCATAAGAGTGTTTTAGCAAAAATAATTATATTTGATAACACAGGTGGCTCCGATATGTGAAAATAAACCCACGAAACTATCCCCACCTCAAGAGATGTTGGTCCAATTTGTGGTAAAAAAATTTACCATATGTTTATTTCAAGTGGAAATATTTTCACATGCAAAAATTCCCTCGTATAGTTAGATGTGGGAATATTTTCACACTAATTGGTCCTTGTGAATCTTTTTACACCAAATAACTTGCAATTGGTGTGAAAATATTTTTTTTGATCGAAATTAAGCAATTTCATTAAGAAAAGTACCACCCATAGCAAGATAATCCGTCAACATATTGGCCTCCCGATAAACATGCATAAAAGAGACATTAAAAGACTGAATTAAGTCAAGAATATGTAACAGTATAGATCTTATGCCAATTGATGACATTCAAAGAATCACCTTCAACAACACAAAGAGACCTAAATTTTTAGCTATGAAAAGTTTTAAGCGGCAAAGCCAAGAATTCAACATGGTTTTTTGTTTTTCTCACCAAGAGGACCTGCAAACATTATATTTTCTTCCCAATCCCTCACCACTCCAAATCTAGCAAATTCAGCGTTTTGCCCCAAGAGGATGTATGAGGACATGCATACATGAACACTATATTTCCATCTCAATCCCTCACCACTCCCCCAAATCCAGTGAGAGCTGGATTCCCTAAAGAACTACCATGTGTGAAAATATTATCACACGATAGAAATCTTATATCCATGGGAAATTTTTTTACATAAAAGTATTTTTTGAAAAATATTTTCATATGTACCGAGTGTGAAAAACAAAAAAGTTTATACATATTTGTCAAATATGAAAATTTTTTTTTAAAATTTTAAGATACTTTTTCTCTCTAAAACCTAAAATTTGTGATAGTTTCTCTTTCAAAATTTTGAGATAGTTTCTCTTTAAAAAATTTCAGGTACTTTCTAAAATTTGATAATCTCTGTAAATTTTAAGATAGTTTTCCTCTCTAAAACTTAAAATTTGACATAATTTCCCTCTAAAAATTTTCAGGTAGTTTCTCTGTCTAAAATTTTAACTTAAATTTGAGATAGTTTCTCTCTTTAAAAATTTTGAAATAGTTTCTCTCCAAAAAGTTTGAAGTAATTTCTCTCTAAAATTTGATATAGCCTCTCTCTAAAATTTAAAATTTGAACTAGTTTCTTTAAAAATTTTGAGATAGTTTCCTACTCTAAAAAGTTGCCTATCTAAAATTTGATATAGTCTCTCTTTAAAATTTTAATATATTTTCTCTCTCTAAAACTTAAATTTTGATATAGTTTTTTTAAAAATTTAGGATAGTTTTTTGCTAAAAGTTTTAGATGCTTTCTCTCTCTCTCTCTAAATTTTTAAGATACTTTCTCTTTGAAACTTAAATTTGATATTGTTTCTCTATCTAATTCATAAGAGTGTTTTAGCAAAAATAATTATATTTGATAACACAGGTGGCTCCGATATGTGAAAATAAACCCACGAAACTATCCCCACCTCAAGAGATGTTGGTCCAATTTGTGGTAAAAAAATTTACCATATGTTTATTTCAAGTGGAAATATTTTCACATGCAAAAATTCCCTCGTATAGTTAGATGTGGGAATATTTTCACACTAATTGGTCCTTGTGAATCTTTTTACACCAAATAACTTGCAATTGGTGTGAAAATATTTTTTTTGATCGAAATTAAGCAATTTCATTAAGAAAAGTACCACCCATAGCAAGATAATCCGTCAACATATTGGCCTCCCGATAAACATGCATAAAAGAGACATTAAAAGACTGAATTAAGTCAAGAATATGTAACAGTATAGATCTTATGCCAATTGATGACATTCAAAGAATCACCTTCAACAACACAAAGAGACCTAAATTTTTAGCTATGAAAAGTTTTAAGCGGCAAAGCCAAGAATTCAACATGGTTTTTTGTTTTTCTCACCAAGAGGACCTGCAAACATTATATTTTCTTCCCAATCCCTCACCACTCCAAATCTAGCAAATTCAGCGTTTTGCCCCAAGAGGATGTATGAGGACATGCATACATGAACACTATATTTCCATCTCAATCCCTCACCACTCCCCCAAATCCAGTGAGAGCTGGATTCCCTAAAGAACTACCATGTGTGAAAATATTATCACACGATAGAAATCTTATATCCATGGGAAATTTTTTTACATAAAAGTATTTTTTGAAAAATATTTTCATATGTACCGAGTGTGAAAAACAAAAAAGTTTATACATATTTGTCAAATATGAAAATTTTTTTTTAAAATTTTAAGATACTTTTTCTCTCTAAAACCTAAAATTTGTGATAGTTTCTCTTTCAAAATTTTGAGATAGTTTCTCTTTAAAAAATTTCAGGTACTTTCTAAAATTTGATAATCTCTGTAAATTTTAAGATAGTTTTCCTCTCTAAAACTTAAAATTTGACATAATTTCCCTCTAAAAATTTTCAGGTAGTTTCTCTATCTAAAATTTTAACTTAAATTTGAGATAGTTTCTCTCTTTAAAAATTTTGAAATAGTTTCTCTCCAAAAAGTTTGAAGTAATTTCTCTCTAAAATTTGATATAGCCTCTCTCTAAAATTTAAAATTTGAACTAGTTTCTTTAAAAATTTTGAGATAGTTTCCTACTCTAAAAAGTTGCCTATCTAAAATTTGATATAGTCTCTCTTTAAAATTTTAATATATTTTCTCTCTCTAAAACTTAAATTTTGATATAGTTTTTTTAAAAATTTAGGATAGTTTTTTGCTAAAAGTTTTAGATGCTTTCTCTCTCTCTCTCTAAATTTTTAAGATACTTTCTCTTTGAAACTTAAATTTGATATTGTTTCTCTATCTAATTCATAAGAGTGTTTTAGCAAAAATAATTATATTTGATAACACAGGTGGCTCCGATATGTGAAAATAAACCCACGAAACTATCCCCACCTCAAGAGATGTTGGTCCAATTTGTGGTAAAAAAATTTACCATATGTTTATTTCAAGTGGAAATATTTTCACATGCAAAAATTCCCTCGTATAGTTAGATGTGGGAATATTTTCACACTAATTGGTCCTTGTGAATCTTTTTACACCAAATAACTTGCAATTGGTGTGAAAATATTTTTTTTGATCGAAATTAAGCAATTTCATTAAGAAAAGTACCACCCATAGCAAGATAATCCGTCAACATATTGGCCTCCCGATAAACATGCATAAAAGAGACATTAAAAGACTGAATTAAGTCAAGAATATGTAACAGTATAGATCTTATGCCAATTGATGACATTCAAAGAATCACCTTCAACAACACAAAGAGACCTAAATTTCTAGCTATGAAAAGTTTTAAGCGGCAAAGCCAAGAATTCAACATGGTTTTTTGTTTTTCTCACCAAGAGGACCTGCAAACATTATATTTTCTTCCCAATCCCTCACCACTCCAAATCTAGCAAATTCAGCGTTTTGCCCCAAGAGGATGTATGAGGACATGCATACATGAACACTATATTTCCATCTCAATCCCTCACCACTCCCCCAAATCCAGTGAGAGCTGGATTCCCTAAAGAACTACCATGTGTGAAAATATTATCACACGATAGAAATCTTATATCCATGGGAAATTTTTTTACATAAAAGTATTTTTTGAAAAATATTTTCATATGTACCGAGTGTGAAAAACAAAAAAGTTTATAAATATTTGTCAAATATGAAACGTGCGTAATATTATTTTGCATAAAAATATTCTGCACAAAAATATTATCTCCTCATCAACCGTGCGACTTTCTCTCCACATCCACCTGCCTCCTCTTTGCATCTGCCCTTCTCAGTTAATTGATCCTTACTTCACTTGCACATGAATTGTTCCTCACCTCACTTGTACATTTAGGGGCCGTTTAGATCTATTGAAAAAGATTAAAAGTATTTATTATAAAAAGGAAAAAATTTCACGCGAGCTAGACCGTATGATTACATCTACGGTCCAAAAAGTGTAAAGCATCCATCTTAAAGATGGATGCAAGTAGTTGCTCTATCTAAAAACAATAGAAACTAACGGTCCAAATGTTTTCTTATTAGAATTATTATTTCTAGTTTTTAAAATTTACTTATTTATCCATATTTATGATCTCCATGTTAGAAATTATATGTCATTAAAAATTAAGTCTAAATATTCATCTCAAAAATAAATTTATTAGAGAAAATTACATAAAAATCCGTTATATTTTGTGTTATTACCGATATACCAAATAGTTTCCGTTATTACATTTATACCCTCTTTTTACCTTTAATAACGCAATTTTAAAAAAAAGACCACTTTACCCTTTGTAGGATGTTAAACATCCGAATTGGTGGGATTTTCGGATGATCATCATCTGAAAATAGGCCTAAAGTTAAATGTTAAATTTCCTATTTTCGGATGCTGAACATCTGAAAATAAGGAATTTTCGGATGTTCAACATCCGAAAATATCCCGATAGTTTAACGTTAAGTATAACATTTCGGATGTTGAACATCCAAATTTAAGAGATTTTCGGATGTTCAACATCCGAAAACAAAGAAGACGAAGGTTTATTTAACTATCAGGGGTATTTTCGGATGTTGACCATCCGAAAATCTCTTAAATTCGGGTGTTCAACATCCGAAAATGTTATACATAGCGTTAAATTATCGGGGTATTTTCGGATGTTGAACATCCGAAAATCCCTGAATTTCGGATGTTCAACATCCGAAAATAAGAAATTTAAAGTTTAACTTTTGGCCTATTTTCGAATGTTGAACATTTGAAAAATGATAAAGTGGTGTTTTTCAAAAAATTATGTTATAAAAGGTAAACAACGGACATACATGTAATAACAGAAACTATTTGGTATATCCATAATAACGCAAAGTATAATGGATTTTTATGTAATTTTCCCAATTTATTAATAGGCATGTATGCGGGCTTGGGCGCATAGAAACTGGGTCCTTATAAAAATAGCTTTCTATTGTTTAGATGGCACATAAATTTATAACATTTTCATGCCCTTTTTTTTAAAAATTGTATACACTAGTTAGGATCAGTTTAGGGTGGCTACTAATATGGATTAATATAAAATCTGATTGGATCAAAATCTCTATTTAAACCTTATTTGAAGATATTAGCAAACACTTTGTATGCATGTAACCTCAATCACACAAGAAGCATAAGTATATGTATATAATAAGGGCTCCTCAAACGATCTATTTAAATCCTCAGTCATAGTCATCAATCACACAAAGATGAGCAAATAAAAGTATGGAATGAAGTCACCAATATCCCGCGACTGGGAATTGTAGAGAACAAGTAGTTCCACACCTTTAGAACATCATAAGCGTGCCAAACATTGCTGGAAAACCTGAAACATGAATGGATTAGTAGCAATGTATAGAGAAAGCAATAGGGATGTGATGTAGCAAGATGGCTTCACGATAGATGATTAAGGTGTCCCTTGCAAGGCTATGGTTGCACCATTAAACTCAAAGCACCTCTAAATGCTTAGAGAGAGAGAGAGAGATAGTGAACAAGGAAGTTAAGTGAGCACGAGAGGTGCAACGCACCAAACTCCCCAAACCCTACCTCACTGTATATAGCTATTTACTCCAAAAGTTAGAAAAAAATACACGGATGGGTTTTTCTTTTTTATGACAAAATGTGAATAAAATGGGTCAAGTAATAAAGGGAATATTTTGGTCATTTAGAAAAATATAAATAAAATAAGTTTATTTATTTCAAAACCTCCCCTAAGGGCATGAGAAAATCCACGCTCAACATTCCCCCACTGTTTTCGACATGGTTTTGACTTATTAAAACATCCACCTATTGAACCAAGAAGGTCTATCGTGATCACTTGAGTTGTACATCCTCAAGCGATCGATCTACCCACACATACAATCCACTCTCTCAATGGCATCAACCACACTATTTTTCATGCTCATCATAGTCGTGATGTATTGCATGATCATCAACCGCGTCATAAACTTCATGTATATACTTCTAAATCTATATAATCTCTCCACCAGGTATCCAAAAACAAATAGTAGTGGATACCATCTATTGTTATGCCATACATATACGCATCGCATGTGCCATTTCATCAGTGCAATGAATCACGACAAAATCTCACAAAGAGATGCATCTCATTAAGAGATTATCAACTGCCCAGATAACCACTAGCACATTACTTCCCTCTAACTAGAGATAGTGGCAAAATGTGGGCAAATTGCAAGCTAGCTGGCGGTGGTTCGTGGCTACATCATTTCGAAGGATTTTCATCACAAAATGAACTATTAAAGGTTAAATCACCTAACCTTTCCTCCCTTGGAGGCTAGGCGACTCATAAACTCCATAATCATTAAAGTGCCATAGAGATGACTCATAACATCTCATAGTCATAAAGACCTATCAACTAATTGACAAACACTCTAACATACCACTAAGGCATCAATTATGATGATCAATCAATTCATCTAAGTCCCATGACAGCCACACCCCTTTCAAATGGGTTAATATTAATACCCTTTGTTAATGGATCAGCAACCACCAACTGTATAGGAAGATAGCTAACTTCTGCCCCTTTTTTTGTCATAAATTCTCTTAAAGAGTGATATTTTTTCTTAACATTCTTTGACTTACCATGATACATTGGGTATTTTAAAATGGCTATTTCCGCTTGATTATCACAATATATCATTGTAGGCCGATGCTCATATTTAATTAGTGGCATTTCACTAAGAAATTGCCTCTATTGAGGCATGATGTAATGCAATGTACTGTGCTTCCATAGTAGAGGGCGATATATTTTTTCTTCTTACTACCCCATGAGATTCATGTCTCACAAAAAACAAATAACCATCATGATATTGATCTATATTTATCAACTTCACCTTCTAAATTAGCATCACTATATCCCTCAAGGATTAGATTCTTGGTGCCATAACATAAGCCATAATCATGAGTCCGTTTTAAATATCTAAATATTATCTTAATTAATTTTCAATGCTCAATACCAAAAATAATCATGTATTGATTAGCAACCCCATTGCATAAGCTATATTGGGTCTAACATAATTCATCAGATAATTAAGTGACCCCACAACCTGTGCACAACGACAATCCTGCATGATTTCTTTATCTTCATTAATCGTAGGATACATTTCCTTTGTTAATTTACAATTTTTGTCAATTGGGATAGCTATGGGTTTAGAACTCTCTATTCTACATTTCTTTAGTACTATAGTATATTGCTCTTGGTCAAGATATAACAATCTTTTATTTATGTTTCTAATAACTTTAATTCATATTCCTCAATGGCTTTTCCAACATTTATTGTCATGATTATACCTACATACAAAACGAAATATAAATGAATACCCCCACTGTCCTTAGTGTATATACAATAATCTGCAGTGATATTATTAAATACATATTTTCTACGTGTATATGAGAAAATCAAGTAGTGACGATTGTTTAAACCATATAATGATTTAATTAATTTGCAAACTTTATTTTCTTGACCTTCACATTCAAAACCTTCAGGTTGAGATATGTAAATTTATTCTTCTAATTCAACATTTAGAAAAGCAGTTTCAACATTCATTTGATGACTCTCAAAATCATAATGATTAACTATGACTAATATTATTCTAATGGAAAAAATATTCTACATGTGAAAATGTTTCTTTGTAGTCAATGCCTTCTTTATGATTAAACCCCTTAGCCACTAACCTTGCTTTATATTTGTTAACACTTTCATCAGAATTAAGCTTCTTTGAATATACCCATTATAACCAATTGCTTTTTTATTTGTAGGTAATTCTGCTAATACACATGTTTTATTATTTATTAAAAATTCATATTCAGTCTTCATAGCTTCCATCCAACTCATTGCTTCAAGTGAACTAATAGCTTCCTCAAAATTACATGGTGCTTCATTAACTTATTATAATATACATAATCACATAAATAACTAAGTCTTTTAATCTCCCTAGTACTTCTTCTTAGCTCAAATAATTTAGTGTTGTCAATTTGAGAAGAGCTTCATTCATCAATTATATTAGAATTTTGTAGTTCTTCTTCCCTACTTTGTTCTAAACTTCTAGCTTCTTTTACTTTTGATGTTTCAACATTTTCAAAGAAATAAGCATCTCTACTCTCAACAATTTCTTTAGATTCTTCATTATAAAATCTATATCCCTTAGAGTCACTTGAGTATCCTACAACTGTTCACTTTATAGTTTTAGGTCTTAGTTTATCCCTCTTCTCATAGAGAATTTAAACATGTGCCACAGTGTCCCATACCTTGATATGGTCTAGATTGAGTTTCCTATTAAGCTATAGCTCATAGGGTGTTACACTAGTTGATTTGGAAGGCACTCTATTCATAATATATGTTGCCATCATGATATTTCTCCCCAAAATTGATATTCTACACTGGCTTTTTGAATCATATAATTGACCATATCAATTAAAGTTCTATTTTTTCTCTTGGTCATTCCATTTTGTTGAGGGGTGTAAGGCAAAGAGGTTTGCCTAACTATTCCATTGTTATTACAAAACTCACTAAATTCATTGGATTTATATTTTTCTCTTCTATCACTTCTAAGAATCTTGATTTTTATATTTAATTGGTAAATATTTAATTGGTTTTCAACTTCTAATTTATACCTTTTAAATTTGTCTAGTGATTCATCTTTATGAGAAATTAAGTAACTATACGAGTATCTAGAATAATCATCTATAAAAGTAATGAAATACTACTTCCACTTATACTTTTGGGTTTCAATTTTTCACATATAACGGTAGGAACAATTTCAAGTAAATTTTGAGTTCTTTTACCTTTAGAAAAATGTTTTCTATGCATTTTTTCTTTTCAGCAGGTTTCACATTTGAAATTTTCCTATTCTATATAAGGGATAACAATATGTTTCATTAATCTACTTAATTTTTCATAACCAATATGACCATGCATTCTATGCTAAATATTAAAACACTCATCATAAAAAAATGGTCTTTTCATTCCATTATCAAGATGAAGTTTGTACATGTTGCTAACTATTATGGCCTTTACAACAAAAGCATCAATATCTTGATAATAGTTTTGCCATCCATTACATAAATTTCACCCCCACGCCTATCAATCCTAGAGAGAAACTAAATTCTTTCTTATATCAGGAGCATACAAAACATCATTAAGAATCAAATTGCGACCAGATGGGAGTGGAAGCTTAATTGTCCCTTTTCCAAGAATATTAATGCTAGACGAGTTGCCCATAAAAAGTTTCCCAGTACTATCACCCTTTTATTTGAACTCCACCATATTGTTCTTGGT
Organism: Amborella trichopoda; assembly: GCF_054954075.1. Classification (NCBI taxonomy): domain Eukaryota; kingdom Viridiplantae; phylum Streptophyta; class Magnoliopsida; order Amborellales; family Amborellaceae; genus Amborella; species Amborella trichopoda. The sequence continues at coordinate 31,912,684 of NC_142339.1, forward strand.
ATTGACAATGTTCTTAGTAGCTCTAGAGTCCACTCACCATTCATCGGGGGAGCTCACTATCAACGACTCTTCAACCATAAAGGATTATCCAACATTCTTCTTCTTGGGTTCCCTAAAAAAATTAGCAATAGGACCAAATTTGTACAATTATAGCACTTCCTAAACTCGTAGGAATTTTTAGGATGCAAAGGCTTCTTAGTATTCTTATTTGGAGCTTCGCTATCATTTTTCTTGGCCCTTGCTAAAGAGGCTTGGTTTTTAGCTCTTTCATCCTTCTCCTTAATTCTATCATTCTCTTTCATCCTCAAATGTCCTTCAAGGTATAGATTGTATCACTATGGCATAAGTTGTATTTCAAATCTTTTCAAGAATTTGGAAGGTTTTCAATAATTTTAATAATTTGTTGGTTCTCACTTATGGGCTTATCATAACCGGCAAGTTGATTAGCCATAATATTCATATCATCAAAATACTTTAGCCCTGATCGATCATATTTCATCTTACACATTATATTTTTCATAAACTTCACATTTAGCAACATAATTTTCATCGGTATGCCTCTTTTCAATGGAAACCTACATATCCTTAGCATTAGCATACTTTTCAAACACTTTGTGCAACTTATCACTTAAACAATATAGGATAACACCTCTATATGAAAAATATCATTTTTCCACTTCAAATATTTTTGCCTCTATCTAAGAGCTGAATCATCAACGGGTTCACTAGGTTTCTTTTTATTAATCGCATACAACAATTCCATATTATAAAGCAAGAAAAATAATTTACTTTTCCATAAAGAAAAATTAGGTCCATCAAGCTTCTCAATTTTTACCAATTCAGAAAGTATGCTTGTTGGAGTAGCCATCCAACATAGGCTCTGATACTAAATGTTAGAATTGGTTTAGGGTGGCTACTAATATGGGCTAATATAAAATTAGATTTGGATCAAAATCTCTCTTTAAACCTTATTTGAAGATATTATCATACACTTTGCATGTATATAACCCTAATCACATAAGAAGTATAAGCATATATAAGCATATGTATATAATAAGAGCTCATCAAATGATCTATTCAAATCCCCAATCTATTATCCTCTATTTCATGCTCTCTATCATAGTCATTAATCACACCAAGATGAGCAAATGAAAGTACGGAACAAACTCGTCAATAACCCATGACTACGGCTTGTAGAGAACAAGTAAATCCACACCTTTAGAGCATCATAATTATACCAAACATTGCTGAAAAATCTAGAACATGAATGAATTAATAGTAATGTCGAGAGAGAAAACAATAGGGACATGATGGAGAAAGATTACTTCACAATAGATGATTAGGGTATCCCTTATAAGGCTATGGATGCACCCTTAGACTCAAGCCACCTCTAAATGCTTAGTAAGCTAGAGAGGGAACAATGATATTGAGAGAGAATGAAAAGTGCGACACACCAAACTCCTCAAACCCTAACCCTTGCTTCAACAATTAGAAAGAAAGGAGTGGAGGGATTTTTTATTTTATTTTATTTTTATGACAAAATGTGGAATAAAATGAGTAAAGTAATAAAGATAATATTTTGGTTATTTCAAAAAAAATAAAATAATTTTACTTATTCCAAAACATCCCGTAAGGGCATGAGAAAACCCACGCTCAACAACACTTGCCCATGTTTTGGGTGGAAAATAGGCAAATGGTGGCTAAAGGAAGACTACTTTAGTGCTTGCCCTCCCCCATTTTGAGAACCCGTAGGAAAGCTATATTTGCTCATATGTAACAAGAAAAATTGGTTCTGTTTTAGAGTGAAAATGCCTTGAATATGGGCTCTCCTAGGGGTTATGTGGGCTACTAAGTATGGCTTGGAGGGATCATTAGTACACATTTGATCCCAAATGTTACAGATCACCTCTATCATCATTAGATAAATAATGCTTTTTAGAAAAAGATAAACTAATTTTTAGTTCTTAAAAGTTAGACCTCATAGCACATGAAATGGATGGATTGCAGTCGTAGAGTTCTAAAAAAGAAAATCATTCTTTCTATTTCTTTTTTAATGGCATTTGCGCTGGGTTTTAGGTGATGTGCTTGCAAAATTGAGACGAAACAGTTGCCTCAAAGGGAATAGAATACCTTGGGTGAGCCAAATATTTTTTGTCTCTTTTATTTGAAACATCACGGCAGATTCACGTATGTAATGTAATATGGAATTTTTTTTTTTTTTGATGCCATTTGTATGTGATTTACCAGTACTACATGGCCCCCTTTTTATAGAAACTTTGAGGGTATTGAAACTTCTAGTTGTGCTTGTGCTCCCTCTCTTTTTTAAAAGAGAATGTTGATTTTCAGAATTGGTATATCTAGAGAGAGGCGTGAGACATGACTTTTTTATAGGGAAGAGAATTGGGTGTTAGAGGGGAATTGAAGCCATGGGGTGGAGAAATCTCATTCATATGCCAATAGAAATGGAGATAGAGAGAGATTTTTTTTAAGTTCTAATGGGGCTACTACTGATGGTCCTAAGGTGCAGATTGGAAGTTTGAATGAATTTGATAGGAAGGCATGACAAATCTTGGTAGGTTCATTTTGTCCCCCGCTAGATGATACTCTAAGGCTTGAGTGATTGAGCAAAATGAGGGTGGGGTCTATCATATTTGCAAGATGTTAAGATGTTAGGCAAAGGTAGGGCTACTTTTACATTATGTTTCGACCAAGATGTTGATCGTGCATGGAAGGATAGATTTAACCGAGTTCGTGGTTCGTTAATGACTCTGTTAGAATAGGGCCCATTGATGCAATCATCTTTTGTGAAGAGGGATCTTATCTGGGTTCGCTTGTGGGGTGTTCCTCTTCATGTTGGGAGTGAGTCCGTGTTTAAGGATATTGTTAATTCATTTGGAGAATACTGTGACGTTGACTGTAAGCTCCTAGGTGGTCCCAATGCTTCTTTTGTCGGAGTTAAAATCAATCGTTTCTTGGGAGTTCCTTGCCCATGACAAATAAGATTACAAGTGGGCCATGATTTGTTTTTGATCGATGTGAATTTGGAGGGTACAGGCATGCCGGTGGATAATCCTCACAAAGTATGCCTGGTGTTTCCACCTTGTGAGATACAACGTCCTAAAAAGGAATGGATTGTAGTGCAGAGGGGAAAGTTGACAGGGAATTTTTGAATTGGGATGGTGGAGTTTCCGAGCCGATGAGGTTTTATCGGGAAAATTTGAATTTGGTTGGGAATAATTTTGGGTGTTTCCAACATCAGGTTCTGAAACGGCATACTGTTACAAAACATTTAAAGATCTGAAAAATGTGGATTCCAGTGGGGTGCTTCCTAGATTCCTCTACATTGCCTTCCTTTCTGGTGGGGAAAACATCTATCAATTCTTTTAAGCATGGTAACAATGCGACTGAAGTGGACCTTGCGAGAACACATGCTCCATTTGCAAAAAAAATTTCGACGGTTAAGGCGGCACGATGTGACACGTGGCAGAAGCTATTCCGGAAGATCTTGGGAATATGGTTTTTAAAAATTGTCTCAGTGGGAAAGTGGATGTGTAGGGTCTAAGGAAAGCGATAACTCCTTTTCCGATGCAGGAGAAACTGCTCTTTGCTGCCTCCAAACAGTTGGCTGGTATCTTACTGTGTGCGCTCCTCATGGCTGGACGATTGAAGTTTCGCACTTGCCATAGAACTGTGAAAAAGAGGACTAACCCAGGGGAGAGGTCGCGTTTTGATCCTCTGTCGGTAGATAAAATGGCGGCGATTCCATTATTTGACTCTGATGAGGAAACATGGGAGTTCGCAATGAAGTCTTATGTATTTGATATGGGTGAGGAGGCTTATGAGGTTAACCAGATCCACGAAGTGGTAGAATCTTTCGATCCACCGTGAGCAATGGTGCTAGCTGAGTCGGTCATACCCATTGCTTCTCTTCCTGGGTGGAGATGAGGGCGATGAAGAAGTGAAAGATGCTCAATATAGGGCCATAATTGAAGATATGGGATTGGACCATAATGTCCTTATTGCTGTGATTCTTCAGGCTATCAAGGATATGAAGAAGATAGAGAAGCAAGCAACTCAGGAAGCTTGATTGCAGGGCAAGATTGTCATGGAGAATGTTGCGACTGATAAGGAGGCAGATATTGAGTTGCAGGTGCCTGTGCATGTGACAACTGATGCGGTGACGCAGCCAAATGCCATGGAAAAGGCTCTGGCTCAAGATTTTGGCAAATCCCCTTGCACTGTGCCTCGGAGCAAGGGGAAGAAGATGGTGATGCCCAAAACAAAGGAGAAGAGATCGAATGGTCTTTCTAGATTCTCGAGTAGGCTGAGGTTCAGAGACACTAATTTGGTGATCAGGGAGCTGGTTTCGATTGCCGATGCTCCGTTTTCAGTGAGCTCGGATGAATGCTCCGGCGATGATGATGGAGCTGGCATGATGGACACTAATTTTTATGGGCCTGATGTTGAAGGTCCAGGTTCTTCTTCTAACCTTTTCTGATGTTTATTTTAAACTGGAATGTTAGAGGCTTAGGGGATGTAAGTAGGAAGAAGGATGTTTTATTTTTGGTCAAGAAGTATAAACCAAATGTCCTAATTTTGCAAGAGACAAAACTTCCCAGCCCTTTTGTAGTGGGGGCTCAGGAAGTTTGGGGTTCTGGTGTTGTGTGTTTTGAGGGCATTAATTCTGTTGGGGCTTCGGGTAGGCTATGGGTGTTGTGAAATCCTCAGATTCTGCAAGGTTTTGAGATTTTAAAAGGGGATAGATGGTTCGCTATTCTATTCAATGGTCTTGAGCTTAATTTTTCATGGGGTCTTCTGAATATGTATGGTCCAAACAATGTAGCTCTCAAAGCTGGCTTTCTTAATGATTTATCGGGGGTTTTATCTGGTTTGAATGTTCCCTTTTATGTGGGGGGTGATTTCAATTTAATTCGATGGCGATGGCCTAAGGAGTCTTTCTCAGAAGGTCGGACTAACTCTTCTATGAGATTGTTTAATGCTTTTATCTAGAACCATTATTTGGTGGATTTTCCTTTGTTAGGTGCTTATTTTACTTGGACTAATAATTGCTTTGAGAATCTTATTATAACTAAAATTGATAGATTCCTGGTCTCAAGTGATTTTTTGGAGTGGTTTCTGTTAACTTCTGTGAAAGCCTTGCCTAGGCTGTCTTCGGATCATACACCTCTTCTACTTTGTTCTAGTTCTCCTCTACGAGGGCCTAAGCCTTTTAGACTTGAGATTGGATGGTTGGATGAAGCAGGAGTGATGGACCTTATTAGGAGGACTTGGGAAAATGCAATTACCTTTGGGTCTTTAGACTTCCAGTTACACAAAAAATTGCTTTATGTTAAGCATAAGCTGATAGACTGGAAGAAAGAAAATAAGTATAAATTGAGAGCTAAGATTGACAATCTCTTGGAGGATATTCAGGGGATTGACCAAACCATGCAAAGTGGAGGGGTGTATTTTGAGATACTTGCTAATGAGAGAACTGGAAAGATAATACTTTAAATGAACTCTTGCGTTCTGAGGAAATTTATTAGAGACAAAGGTCTCGGATCAAATGGTTGAAGGAGGGTCATCTGAACACTAAGTTTTTTCGCTCTATAGCCTGTGCACGGAGGAGGTAGAATGATATCTCAGGGCTTACTATCCAAGGGATAATGCATGATGATGTGGATGGATGCAATTTAGTGATTATTGAACATTTTTGTAAGGCATTCATGTCAGAAGTTTGTGCTACCCCTTGCATGAATCATATCCCCTTTAAAACTCTTCCAGAGGAGGCTGCAGCTTAGTTAGAAATTGAGGTATCTATGGAGGTGCTAAAAGTGGCAGATTTCTCTCTAGCAGGGGATAAGGCTCCAAGACCTGATGGTTTCCCTATGTGTTTCTTCTAGAGATTATGGTCTGTGCTTTCAATAAAACGGTGTTGAGTAATGTCATTTCAGGACCCAAAACTGCTTTTATTCAGAATAAGCTCATAACGGATAGTGTCTTAATTGCCCAAGAGTGCATCCATTCCAGAATTGAAAGTAAAGAACCTGAGGTAGTTATAAAGTTGGATATGGAAAAGGGATATGACATAGTGGAATGGAGCATTTTGGTTGAAATTTTAAAGTGCATGGAGTTCGGTGATAAATGACATAACTGGATTTATGGGTGCATCTCCTCGGCTCATTTCTCTGTTCTTATTGATGGGTGTCCCAAATGTTTATTTAATTCCTACAGAGTGTTTCGTCAGGGTGACCCATTATCACCTTTTTTATTCACCATCTATGCGGAGTGTTTCAGCTTGATCAATAGGGGCAATTTTGTGGGATTTCAATTGGGACAGGACGGTCATATTATTTCTCACCTACAGTGTGCAGATGACACTCTGATCTTTACGGAGGGCAAGAAGGAGTCTGTTGAATATATTGGCAGATTTATGAGGTGTTGCAAAGTGGCGGTGGGGTTAAAAGTAAATATTGCACAAACTTCTTTGGTCGGTGTTAATTGCAGCGGAAGGCTGGCTATGACTCTTGGATGCAAAGTGAAAAAATTCCCCATTATTTATCTGGGCTTTCCTATTTCCAACTTCAGATTTCCTATTTCTATATGGGACAGAGTAATTCAACGTGCTCAAACAAAATTGGATTTATGGAAGCCTAAGTATCTGTCGCTTGGGGGACGTGTGACTTTAGTTAAGTCGTGCTTAGCAAACTTACCCATTTATTAGTCTCTTTTGAAAATGGCAGTAAGTATAGTCAAGAAAAGTGAGAAGATGATGCATAGTTTTCTATGGGGGTCTTTGAGGAGATTAGGAAATATCATTTGTTAAGATAGAATAAAGTGTGTACCACTAAATGTGAAGGAGGTCTTGGTATTCGAAGAGTGGCTTTGATGAATGAGGTTCAAAGATTAGCTTTGGTGTAAGGTTCTTATTACAAAATATGGTATTGATAGGTTTGGAGTTTGGATTGGAGGAGGTAGAAGAAGTGCATCAAGGTCTGTCTTTTGGAAAGATATTTTTCTGTTCAAAGCCTATCTACATAGAGATATCAGGTGGTGTGTGGGGAATGGTAATCTAGTTTCGTTTTGGCACCATAAGTAGCTAGGTGATAGCCCTTTGAAGATTTCCTTCCCTGATTTATTTTCTAATGCCTCTTTTCCTAATGTTTTGATATGTGAAACCTATCAGGTTGATGGAGAGCAGAAGGCGTGGGATATCCAGTTTCCTTATAATAGTGTTAATGACTATTTTGTGGCGCATGTCTCGAGCTTGTTATCATAGTTATAGGAGGTGGTGCTGTCCAATAACATTGGTGATGAGGTGATTTGAGAACACAATAAGGATGGTCTTTTTTCGGTAAAATCCATGTATTCCCTCTTGTTCCACTATCGTCACAGGTGGTCTTTGCCCTAAATTTCCCAAATTTGGAAGTTGCCCATTCCTCATAAAGTTCAATGTTTTATTAGGTTGGTAGGGCAAAGTAAGGTTCTTACCATTGATAATCTCATTAAAATGGAAAGGTTTTGCCAAATGTGTGCATGATGTGTAAAGAGAACGGGGAGTCAATTTCGCACTTGCTTCTTCATTGTCGTTATGCAACGAATATATGGAACTTTTTCTTTGGTACGCTAGGCTTCGGTGTGGCTCTACCTCAAAGTGTTTTGGGTATCATCTCCCAGTTAGTATTTCTAGCTTTACTTAAATTGGGGGTAATGATTTGGCAAATTGTAAGAGGAGCTGTGTGATGGGAATTATGGAAGGAGCATAATAGATGTACTTTTGAAGGAATTGGCCTTTTCTATGTAGGCCTCATCCAACGTATTATTCATACTATATGGAGCTGGCTGTTGGTCAGTAATAAAGGAAGAGGTTTTAGCGAGATCGATGTGCAGCTTAATCTAGCCGATTTGGTATTCTCTAAGAGTGTTAGGACAAGACCGGTTGATAGATGAATAGTCCCTGTACAAGGTTGTTTAAAGCTAAACTTTGATGGTAGCTCCCTCGGTAATCCGGGTAGTGCTGGTATTGGAGGTGTGGTACGAGATTGAACTAGATCAATTAATCTTGCTTATGCCGGACCTATTGGAATTGCCACTACTAACATGGTTGAGTTCAAAGCCTTGCTCAAAGGAATACTTTTTATTAAAGCCATGAATCTAGGTCACTGTATAATGGTCGAAGGTGATTCTCAAAATGTGATTAGGTGGTGTAACAAGGAACAAAGAGTCCCCTGGCCGATGTGGTCGATCTGGGAACAAGTGGTTAATTTGGAAGGGGATTTGTCTTTGTTGTTCCATCATGTCTTTTGAGAATCGAACGGTGTCGTTGATGGACTGGCTAAAAGAGGAGTTTTTATAGATTTTGTTTCTATTTTGAATGATGTAATGAGTGACCAAAGTAACCGTACTCTACTTTGGCAATAAAATTTGATAACATTTGTCAAAAAAAAGAGAAAGTCTTTCCTCAGGGACTTACGCAAAAAATAAAAACAATATAAAAAATAAAAGTTCTTTCTTGATATATTATTAATGGGGTTATCTACAAAGAGACTATCATTTTAAAATGAATAAACTATAATAAGTCAAAGGAGATTTTCAAGGGGTAAAAATTTGCTAAATTTTTTTAAAAACAAATTGTGGAAGGAGTTTTATTAAAGGAAAACGTTTATATAAAGGTGAGTCCCTAAACAATTAAATTAAGGCACGCGTCAAAAATTTACTAAAAGAGTTTGTTTCGATGCCCAAAAGTTCTCAAATCGATCATCTCTACTTTAAGATGTGTGAGCATGAGAAAAAATGGATTTCAAGTCTAGAGAATAATGCATCTTGTAATGCATTTTCTGGACCGTCAATTTTTAAGGTTATCAAGTACTCATAGATCTGCTTGATTTATACAAGTTTTGAAGCATTAAATTTTATAATTAGAGATAAAAATAGATTTTGACGCCATCACAAAGATTTACTTTACTGAGATAACATTTTCGATATTATTTTAAGGTGCCCTTTTACTTTGATTGTTGAGAGCCTCAGCCCTATACAAACCACACCCATTATTAAAATTGTAATTTACTTTAAATTTATAACTGTCCTCAATTTAAAATTTACATTATAGAAATCAATTTTACAAGGAAAAATATCTCCTTACCCCCTAATTTTAACTTCTCTATCTCTTTTGACCCAAGAACGAAAAATATTACTTGGAAGCGGAAGTCCATTTTTTCTATCTTGCAACCCCCTGAATCCTTTTTTTATGAATTTTTGACCCCAATAAAAATTAAAATGACATCCTATCTTGCAAAGACTTCATTTGTGAGTTTTCTTAGAGAGAGGGGGGAATGATCTCTCACTGTCGCTTTATCTTCACGAGAAAAGCTTTTGTCATTATTGGGAGGTGGGTTTGTCTTCTCTCGCACCAACATGGTAGAGAGACAAGAGTATCTCTCATGGTGGGCTTGCAGAGATTTCTTCTTTCATCAACTTGGACGAGAGAGAGGTGCTTCTTTCGTTTTGGGATTGGGGTTAATTCTTCTCTCTCAATGTGGTAGAGAGAGAAGAGGAAGAACTTCTTTTACGAGTGGGTTGTGGGTGCTTCTCTCTCCTCAAGAGTTAGAGAGAGAAGAACGAGAAGAGAGAGAAATGATTCTCTTGAGCACTTTTGTGGGGCCTGGTCTGATGGGTGGTGGATCTCTCTCCTTGATGAGAGATGCAATTTTGCCAACCCCAAAAATGTGAGACTCTAAGGTGTCTTGGCCTGAATCTGAGATGGGTTGGGGGGTGAGAGGTAGGTAGAGAGAGAGAGTTAGAGGTTGATGAGTTTTTCTTGGAGATAGAAGGCACAAATGCCAATTGGGGGGTGGGTAGAGAAAGAGTGGAGTTTGTAAGGGGGTTTGTCTATGAGTTCCATCAACCTGAAATGCTTTTGCCTCAGTCTTGCATCTAGAGAGAGAGTAATTTGCAGTTAGAGAGATAATGAAGAAAGAGAGTATTCTTCAATTAAAGAGAGAATGAAGAGAGAGTTATTTGCAGTTCGAGAGAATGAATTAGGAGTTAGAGAGGAAGTAATTTGCAGTTAGAGAGAATGAATTAGGAGTTAGAGAGGAAGTAATTTGCAGTTAGAGAGAGAATGAATTAGGAGTTAGAGAGAGAGTAAACTCGGAGTTGGGTTAGTGAAGAAAAGCCATCTACCAGTGTATATGAGAGAGACAATCACGAAGATATTTTCCCATTTTACAATTTGATTTCTAAAATATATAAAAAACCATCCCCAATCACATAAATGCTTCCCTCTTTGACCTAAAACGAGCAGGCCTCCACATAACAATGAGTAAATGAGCAAAAGCATTGTGCATGAGTAAATGAGTAAAAGTATTGTGCGAGCAACGAATCCGCCGTCTTTTGTCGACATTTAATTGCCATTTACCGTTCAATCTCCGTTAAACTCTTTTATAAAACTAGGCAATTTCTAATCCAGAATGTTGATTTAGATTGGATATATATATATATATATATATATATATATATATATATATATGGAAAATGATCTTGTGAGTCAGTAGGCTCACAAGTAAAAATGAGCCCAATGGTCCAGATTGAATCTGGGCCGATCTGACGACCACTGATATTTGGTAGTGTTTGAATTTTTGTGATTTTTTTTTAACAACTCCAAATCACTTGAAATTTTAGGCATGTGTTAATAAAAAATAGGTGAATCTTAAAAAAATATAAAAAAAATATTTTACATGAAAACAATTGACCAAAATACCCCTGAAAAGCTTCAGGGGTATTTTGGTCAATAAATTTTTTGTGAATTTTTTTTTTTTACATTTTTATTAGATGTGGTTTGATGATAAGAACACATTTTAAAATTTTAAGTGATTTGGATTTGTAGAAAAACAATTAAAATTAAAACACTACCAGACATCTGTGATAGTCAGATCAGCCTAGATTCAATCTGGGCCGTTGGGCTCATTTTATCTTGTGAGCCCACTAGTTCGCATGATCATGATAATTTATATATATATATATATATATATATATGGGAGTGAATTCTGTCAGCCCATGGGCTCACTGCTATCGTATCATCCAATGGTCTAGATTCAATCTGGGTTGATCTGACGGTTACATTATCATTTCGTATCTAATTTATTTTATTTTTTTTCTTAAAATTTAAATCACTTGAAATTTTAGGAATTCATTCTTCTTATCAAAGCTCACCTAATAAAAATAATAATTCGCAAGATGTAAATTGATCAAAATACCCCCGAAATGTTTCGGGGGTATTTTGGTCAATTTATATCTTGTGAATTACTATTTTTTTTATTTTTATTAGATTATTTTATTTTTTAAGAATAGATGCTCCACATTTCAAGTGATTTGGACTTGTAGAAAAAAAAATGAAAATTCAAACACGAAATGAGGTCGTGACCGTTAGATCGGCCCAGATTCAATCTGGGCCATTTGCAGACACTGAGCTATCAGCGCATGGGCTGACAGGATCTTTTCCCTATATATGAAAAAATACTCATGTTAGCCTATGGGCTGATGGAACAGTGTCAACCCAACAGGCTGATATATATATATATATGTATATATATATATATATATATATATATATATATATATATATATGTATATATATATATATATATATATATATATATATATATATGGCAATGATTTCATTCCACTGTTGTATAGTAATATGATGCAACAACCTTAAAAAACCATCGTATAGGCATTTGTTTGATGCAAATTTTGGAATATGCACTTTTTTCATTCTAATGAACAATCACAAAAGAAGAAAAAATTGAAAACACAACCTAGAAAGTATTTTTTTAGTCCAATTAATATAGGCTGTTCATTTTGGTGAGATGCTTAGATCTAGGCCTTAGAAGGATTTTTTCATTTCTAATTTTTTTGGATGGCTTTAATATCATTAGATGAACAATGTTAAAAAAGGAAAACAATAATTTTGAGTCTATAAAGGCTAAGATCTTGAAATTCACAAAATGTATGGTCTAGATTTGGAGGGGACTCATTTTAACCATATGTACAGTCCAAATTGAACTTTTGTTATTTAGGGATTGATTATTCAAATGAAGAGAGTGTTTGTGAAAAATTTGGGGTCATACAAATACCACAAATATGATTTTCTAGAAATGTCGTTGCATTATACCATGATACAACCGTTGCATTGGATCATTACTCATATATATATATATATATATATATATATATATATCAGAAAATATTTCTTTGTTTCCCCTACAAAATAGAAGTTCTATCCTCCCCCTACTATCTAGCCATCTATTTCTTATCAAGAGAGCCACTCACCGTTTGATCTTAAATCCGACGTCTCAAAGTATTTTATTTTTAGTGTTTTTAATATAAATTTTCTAAATGTGAAATTTAGTACGTGCCATCTTCTCGTTGGGACGTACCTATCAAAATATTAACAATAAATTTTTGATAAAACATAATGATTTAAAATATCCCTTGAATCTTTCAAGGGTATTTTGGTCATTTTATTTTATCAAAAATATGTTTTTTGTATTTTTCGTTAATGCAAGTTTAATAGAGGAATGGACGTACTAAATTTGGTGTCAAAATAATATATTGAAAAAAATTTAAAATAAAATAGTGTAGAGACATGACATTGTGATTGGGGCCATCTTAGCCCTCCATTAAAAAATGGACGGTTGGATACGAGGGAGGATAGAACTTCTATGTTATAGGGGAACATAGAAAAATTTCTCATATATATATATATATATGAAAACTCTTCCCAATGCCTATAGGCGAAAATGAATAGTGATATCACCTACCATCATCACCATCCAAACTTCATCGCACGGTCACATTTGTCAGGTAGTGTTTTAAATTTTTTTTTCCCCTACAAATCTAAGTTTCTTAAAATTTGGAGCGTGTTTACATATTAGTGAGGTACACCTAATAAAAATATGAAAAAATAATTTGTAAAATATAAATTGATCAAAATACCCATTTAAATTTACGAAGGTATTTTGGTTAATTTATATTTTACAAATTATTTTTTTCATGTTTTTATTAGGAGCGTCTCACTAAGATGTACACACACTCTAATATTTAGATTATTCTGATAAGTAAAAAAAATAAAAATAAAAATTGAAATACTACGGGACAATTGTGATAGTGCGATGAAGTTTGGTTGGTGATGAGGGTAGGCGAAATCACTGTTCGTTTTCGCCTATAAACGTTTTGTAGTATCTTCCATATATATATATATATATATATATATATATATATATATATGGGAGGGGATTCTGTCAGCCTACGGGCTGGCTGCTATAGTATCAACCAATGGTCCAGATTTAATCTGGGTTGATATGACGGTTACAATCTCATTTTGTATTTGAATTTTCATTTTTTTTCTACAAATCCAAATCACTTGAAAGTTTAGCCGTTCATTCTTCTTATCAAGGCCCACCTAATAAAAATATAAAAATAATAATTCGTAAAATATAAATTGACCAAAATACCCTTGAAATGTTTAGGAGGTATTTTTGTCAATTTATATTTTGTGAATTATTGTTTTATTTTATTTTTTTAGATTCTTATATTTTTGAAGAATAGAAGCTCCAAATTTTAAGTGATTTGGATTTATAAAAAATAATGAAAATTCAAACACGAAATGAGGTCGTGATCGTCAGATCGGCCCATATTCAATCTGGGCCATTGGCTGACACTGTAGCTATCAGCTTGTGGGCTGACAGGATCTTATATATATAACCCTGCAGGAAGAAAGAAAAATAGATAAAAAATTTATAGAAGCAGATTATCTATCTGATGATAATAAAAAAATTAGGAATTGGTATCTTACTACCTTTGAACCCAGATTATTAGAACTACTTCATAAAAAATATAATAAATTTTTGAAAAAAGATAAACAGAATAAAGGATTCTTTATATGGTTAAGAGAAATACTGGCAGAAAGCGGAGTTTTAGTCCCTAACTTTGAAATACATACTTTAGAAAATCAATACAGTACTTATAATACATTAGAAGGAAATAAAATAACTAGTATATATCTTCCAGAAAGAAGCCTTATTATAAAAAGAAAAGAATCAGATAATGCACCTACCTTAGAAACAAAAGCCACTCCATATAAAATGACCACTGGTCAAATAGTACATAGAACAGAATTAATCTCTCATATAATAGAACAAAATAATTATACTAATCTATGTATGCAATCTATAGGTAAACAAACTTTAAGAATTGAAAATTTGTTAAGACCAGCCCCTATACAAGAATCACAAAAATCTTTATTATTTAAACCACCTCTTGCAATAAATAAAGTAAAATTTCATATTGGAGATAATAATAAAACCCTTATGGATCAATTAATAGCAAAGCTAGCCAAACTTGAAATAAAAGATGCTAGAAAAGAAATTATTGACATAAAAGGTAAAGGGAAAATCCAAGAATCAGAAACTCTAACCCTTCAAGAAGAAGAACCGTTGATAAATGATACCATAGAAAATATGGAAATAGCATTTACATTGATGATGTCTTAATTTTTTTAGAAAATATAGATCGACACTTTAAACATACTAATGTTTTTATCAATGCAGTAAAACATTCAAGACTAGTAGTATCTGCAAAAAAGATAGTTTTGTGCCAAACTAAAATTAGAAATTTAGGACATAATATATACCAAGGAACTATAATACCAATAGAAAGGTCTATACAGTTTGCAGACAAATTTCCAGATGTCATACTAGATAAAAAAGAATTACAGATGGTTTAGGTTCTTCTGGTATATATATATATATATATATATATATATATATATATATGTTAGCTTATGGGTTGATGGAACAGTATAAGCCCAATGACTCAGAGTGAATATGGGCCGATCCAATGACCACAATTGTATTCGTAATTGAATTTTAATTTGTTTTCTACAAATCTAAATAACTTGAAGTTTGGAGAGTCTATTATTAAAAAATATTGGAATCCAATAAGCATATCAAAAACATAATTTCTATAAAATAAACTGATCAAAATACCATTGAAAGTTTCAGGGGTATTTTGGTCCATTTATTTTATGCCAATGATTTTTAATATTTTTATTAGATGCATTTTGATGAGAAGAGTTGATGCTCCAAATTTCATGATTGTTTACAGTGCAAAATCAAAGAGATCTTTAGAGGAAGATCCCTCAAATCGGAACACCACAAACTGATTTTATAAACAGATGATAGAGAATGTGGGGAAAATTGAATTCTGATCGGAGGCCAGATTCACCAAGAAACGAACGGATCCATTCTCAGATTAGTGACACCGCCAGCATTAATTTGAATATGAACACGAAATAAAAAGCAATAAAAACTAATCTAATCTAATTAAAATGAAATAAAAGCATAAAATAAATAATGAAAGAGTAAGAAACGATACCGAACTGGGCCAGATGGCCCGGGACTCTGAAGCCGTCTAGGGCTCGCCTGTATCAGAACCGGTCATCTTTTGTCTCTCTGAGTCGGATGTTCACCAGAAAGTCTCTGGTTGAAGAAGGGTGGTTGTGCCCTAAGGGTATATCTAGGGTGGTTGTGCTCTAGGTCTAGGTTTTCTCAGACTTAGGTTTTCTCCCAAGAGGCTCGGGTTCTTACAACAGTTTCTAGGGTTTTCTCTTCTCTCTGATCTCTATCTGTTCTCTTCCTTAGGGTTCTAGTTTTTCAGATTTTGTATCTCTATCTGCTCTCTCTTAGGGTTTGGTATCTCTCTTTTCAAATGACCTTGAAAAGAGGGTTTATAGGGGTCAAAATCCACTGGGGAGAATATACTAACATAACCAACACGTACTTATATAAAAAAATAGGTTTACTAGGTTAAGTGTGATCCTAAGGGTTCAAGAAACCACAAAATTTGCCAGATTTAAAATGGGGTGTCTACAGTTGCCCCTCTTTGGCACTCCTTGCCCTTCGAGGGATAGGTGAGTGGCAAAAAAGTAGATCCTTTGGCGTTCCCTGTCGTTCGAGGGGGAGGTGAACGTCAAAGATTTCTTCCTGAGGTCACGTGGTTAGAGGGCACACCAACTATCCCTCCAAGTCGAGCTCATCCACCTAGGGCATTTTTCCTCCTAGGATTTTCGGCGTGAGATGTTGATGAGTTACACAAGCTTGAAACACGAGTTGGATTTTCTGGCCATGACACTTAACTTCAGGGGTTTTACAGTTCGAAAATTTTTAACCTTGGCATCTTCTTTGATCTCCTTAGGGTTTCCTAAGGCTGTCGATAGGAAAGGCTTTCTATAAGAAGAGACTTGTTTGACTGAATCTGAAGTGAGAGATGAGGCAGCAACATGAAAATCGTTGCAAACACGGTACTCATCATGTACGGGTGTCCAAGCTCCTTCGTTTTAAAAGACGTTTTAGAAATTTTGAAGATGATAGAACCCGAAGCAGGGACATGTTACGATTTTAACAAAGAAATTAAAGATTTTGAAAACACAAGACATAAAGTGAAAATTTTGAAAAGGGGAAGAGATTTCGAAACACTAGGTTGGTTAGCAGTTTAAACTCCTGCAACCATAGAGCCCTCTAAGCAGTTTAACGTCATGCAGTGATGAACGGTGTAGTCGGTAGTTATACTCATATGACCGTGGAGTTAATATATATATATATATTTTCCTGCTGCCCCTGTTGGGGGGTGGTTTTCTTTTAATGTAGGTCTCACAGTTTAACCACCCCCTTTGGTGGACCCTATGTGAGCCTATCGGATCCTTTTGCTTGAATCTTCGGGACAAGGAATCATCAAGTATTTCTTTATCTTCCAATCTCAGCTCTTGTGTTGCAATTCAATGAGACTTCTCTAGTGTTTCGAGCGAAACAAAGTCTTGAAAATATAGGATACTGTCCTTGGGTGTTCAGAATCTCTTTGGATTTCCAATTTTGTTCCTCCACCACTCGCCTTTCGGAGTTGCAGATGATCTTAGATCCTTAACAATGTTCCGTCGAGCTAATGCTTATTGATTTTCTTTTAACACCACTTTGTCTCAGGGGGAGGAGGAGAAGATGTTTAGAGAGAAGAGACTTTGGAGTGTAGAAGGACGGAGAGAACTTCTTTTTCATGGCCCTAGGGTCCCTTTTCGGTATTCAGCTCGGTAGCCTTTTTCCCAATACTTGGGGTTCCTTTTGGATTTTCAGCCCAGCAGAATTTTTTTTTTTTTTTTTTTTCTCGCTCCGAGGTCCCTTTTGGGTGTTCAGCCCGGTAGGCTTTTTTCCAATGCTTGGGGTTCCTTTCGAATTTTCAGCCCAACGGATTTTTTATTTTTTTTTAAAGAAGAGAACATGACAAAGGGAGAGGAGGATGAGGGAGAAGAGTCAAAGGTGCTCCTCTTTTTTTAGCAATTCGCCTTAAGATCATGTAAGAATTCGATCATCGTTCCCTCCTCCAAGTCGTAGGGAGGTTCTAATATCGGTCTTCCTCTGATTTCCCTTGACCTAGGTTGGCATCTAAAATCTCTTTGACAATGGTTGTTGAATTTTTGTTGAACTTTTCTTTTAAACTGCTCCACTTGAACTTTGATTTTGGGACTAAAAATCATTTTCAGTTTCTAAATGCCTTAGTCTTCTGTATGGACAGATATGCTCATTAGGGTTTTCCTGTTAATGGAGTACTTCATGTTACACATTAGGCATTAATGCCTTTTTAAGTGTGAGGCATAAATGCCTCATTTGGCTAATTGTAAGAGGTGAGTGATCACCCAACTCCTTTTCGATAATCTTTTTCATTGCAAATTTCAAATTGCTTTTCAGAGGTTAACTCCATGGTAGGCTCATTCTCAGTGCTCGAGTTTAGGTGAGACTTTCGCACAAGAGGAGTGGTTGAGTTGGTAGTAGATGGCCTTATGACATGTTGGGAGTCAACGAAGAAGGGTTTAGTCTCATTAGTTGCCCTATTGTATCCTCTTCATGAGAGGAGTTTGCCCCTATTGAATATTGTGATGGGGTTGCCCCTACAGGGTTTTTTGTTCCGTTGGGAACTTGTTTTTCACATGATGAATTCTCTTGACATGGTGGTGCTCCGATTATCGGAGTTGTACCATGTCGTTAATGACTTTTAGAGAGCCTGCCTCTTGAGGAGGTAACATGGTCAGATTTTCAATATCCAATTCTTGATTCCAGATTGGCAGATCATTCAAGAAATCTTGTGAAGGTGGCCAAGGTGAGCCTCTTAGAATTTCTAAAGGTTCGAGCTCTATCAACTCTAGTGAAGATGCCAAATCTTTGGGAATAGTCAAATTTAGGCTATTTGCTTTTCCATCATCTATAACTGGGTTCACCTCGAGAGGTGACTTGATTAAATCTTTTAAGCTTGGCTCATCATCCCATGTAGGTGTGTTGGTGAGGAAGTTTGGTGAAGGTGGCCCAGGTGGGCCCCTTAGAATTTCCAAAGGTTCGACCTCTTTTGATATTTGAGGTGTTGGCCCCTTATTTAGAAGCGTAGGAGACTTTGGGGTGTTGACCCCTTGTTTGGAAGATGATCCCTTCTCGTTGATCTGGATCACATCAATTTCTAAAATGTCGTCCTCATCATATTGATCCCGCTTAGGTGGGTCATCAAGGTTTTGAGGTGAAGGGCTTCTTTTAGCAGTTGCTCATCACGCGTTACTGTCTCAGAATTAAGGTTTTTCTTATCATCATGGGCTTGGGAATCCATAGCTTCAAAACCTTGTTTGAGCTTATACTCGAGTTCATAATGCTCTTACGAGTTTGATTCATTGTCACACACGTATGAACCATTTATTTTATTAACTTGAAAGTAGGGGTTGAAGGGTTCACATGCCCAAGTGTGACTCTTGATGAAGGGGATTGCTTGTGCCAATTTTGGGAGTGTATCTTGGAGTGGAATCCCATATGCGATACCCCTTTCTTCTCCCCCTTCTTAGGTTATGGGCTTAGAGCTAAGGTTATCCTCACTGCTTTGATCTTGAGTATCTTTAGTCATTAACTCCTGGGTAAGGTTATGTTCGTTTTGTTCTTCATCTACTGGACTTTCTAGTTGATTTCTTCATGTAATCCAAGTCCTTTGTGGATGTTCTTCGGGTTTGGGTACAGCTTGTGAGTCTCTTGAGTTATCAGGTTGACATCATAATTGTTTATCGAAGCATCTAGAGTTTCTGCTTTTTTTATGTCATCAGCCTCTTTCTTTCTGACACTTATCATGCCATTATCGATGAGGTCTTGGACTCTATGTCTGAAAGCTCGACATTCCTCAGTGCTATGGGCATAGTTTTGATGTTAATCGCATCATCGAGATGTATCGCCTCCATGGAAAGGAAGAATCTTGGCTGTTGTCAGTAATTCTATGAGCCTTGCCTAATTCTATGAGCCTTGCCTTAAGCAACTTCTTCATAACATCGATCATAGGCTCATCAATGGAAGTGAATTCCCTTGGTGTGGAAGTCTGCATTCTTCATGTGGTAGAATGAATTTTCGTATTTTCTTGTGAATGATTTGCAAAAGGGTTGTTTTTTTTTACATGTTTACCTCTCCCTTTTGAGAAGGTTTTTCATCTGCGGCTTTATCTTCCTTGGCTCGCTCATATCATGATATTATTTCAAGCATAACATCAAATGAGTAAGGGACTGCTCCCATACTAAGAAACTAGCCAGGCCAGGAAGTTGAGGCGGGGACAGGATTCGAACCTGTAATTCTCAGATCATGAGCCTGATGAGTCGACCAATTACTCTACCCCGCTTGTTCTCCTTCTCTTTGAGTGGATTCCGATTCATGCGGTCGTTCTCTGCTGCATTGGTGTTTTCACTTCCCACTCTCCACCATAACAAAATGTTTCCACTATATCTCAGGAGTAGTCAAATAAAGTACTAGGGTACAGAGCTTAGGAGCTATACAAGCAAACCCTTCGGTGTTAGCTTCCCTTGCCTTACTTATGGGCCTACGGCTGCGCTTCGCTTGCCCTCCTACCGGCTGCGCTTCGCTTGTTGCCTTCCTATGGCTGCGCTTCGCTTGCCTTCCTTATGGGCATGGGCCTACGGCTGCGCTTCGCTTGCCTTCCTATGGCTGCGCTTCGCTTGCCTTCCTAACGGCTGCGCTTTAGAATGTGACATATTCTAGAGTCATGTTCTCTAATGCTATGCTATGTGACATATTCTAGAGTCATGTTCTCTAATGCTATGCTTACCTTCGCGGCTTTAGGGAGTGGAGTTTCAATAACTTTCATAGCGACTTCTCTGAATTTGGAAATAAATAGGGAAAGAGACTCGCCCATCTTCTGTTTGATGGAAGTTAACTCATCAAGGGTAATAGGTCTTGGGCTTCCTCCCCTATAGTGGGAGGAAAATTGCCTGAACATTTTGTTAGGAGTTGCTTGAGGGTTATCCTTCATGAATCTTCGGTGCCACATCAAGGGTTCTTCTGATAAGCTATGCGAGAACATGACCTTAACTTGGTTTGGTCGGTCTCATAGTATGTGGACCAGCAATAAGTAGGCATTGATGTGTGCCTCAGAATCCCCTTTCCCTGAAAATCTGTTTATGAACTGTGGCATCCCAAACCCCACTGGTAGATCTTCTAGATGTCTTATAACTTCTTGTACATAAGCTTTAGGAGTTGAGAAATCTCATATTCCCATTTTCTCTAAAGAGTCTTGGAGGTGTTTTATACGAGAGAATTGAGCCGTCGTTGTAGCTGTGTGTTAGCTCGGTTGTATGGTTTGTTGAACCTTATTTTGTAGTATGTGGCTCGTATATGAACTGGCTGTTAGGCCGATGTAGCGGGTTGCCCCAAGGACTAAGCCTGAGGAATGTGTTGAACTTGATATGCCGGTTATCGGCTTGTAGACTCACCCCAGTTGACTTGGGTCAGAGTATACCCATTACTCGGAGGTTGCACAACTTGGCCATGCAAGGAGGCTTGCAGGATAAAATCACCACTTAACTGGGATGGACGATTCAAGTTGCTATGACGACTAGACCTCTCACCTTGGGTGGCTAGGTCTACTTGACCCTGACCTTGATTGGATGATTTATCCCTAGGGAGGGTACTCTCTTGCCCCAGCACTGGACTGAAAGAGTGAAGGAATGCCATAACTACTGCCAGAGGGAGTCTACCCTTTAGGTAGTCTTGGGCTCGAGTGATGGTTAAGACTAGACCCCTGACTCGTAGTGAATTGGATTGGCAAGCTAACAACCCTAGGATTATCTTGGTTTGAGCCAAAATGTTGGGCTTGGCCTATGGCTTGAGCTTCTGACCTGACTTTCCTAGATTGAGTGTGTTGGATGGTGTATCATCTATTGAGCAGGCGTTGAAAGTAAGCATACACCTTAGGATTATCTTTATATCGAGTTAGGTCAAAACCTTGATCTTTATTGGTGATGGGTTGCTTGCGTAGACTTTCCTTAGTTGTATGTGAACCCATTCGCCTACTAACTGGCTGATTGCCAAGACTGGAATGTTGGGCTGCTAATTGACCATCAGGGTTCACACAACTGAGATCAGCTGACTTAGAGATTTCGGCCAGCGCATATTCTTGTTGTGCCAACTGGATTTGAGGTTAACTCCTATGTCTTGGAGGATTTCCCCCGGCCTGAGCCCTTGTCTGTTTAAGGTGTTACAAACCTTATCAACCTATTAGCTCATGACTTCTAAATGGTGGCTTTGAAGGCGGCTTGGACGGCTAGGTTTGGTTCCATGTGGGTCGAGAGTCGGCTCACTGACATGGGTACTATGAATGATTTGTGAGGGAGCACTCCGACGGTGCCTCTCTGACTGACTAGGTTCTTTGGATCTAGACTGAGCTGGGACTATGGGGTTGGACAGTGCTCTGTTATGATCTTGGGTCATGATTTCTAGTCTCGGTGAGATCTTGACTCAACGCCTCAGGGTAGACCTAGTTTGACTCTAGGGGAAAAACCCTAACTAAGATCTAGGCTAGGACTAGACTAGATAAAACCTGCTAGACTTGATGGGTTTTTGCTTGAACCCTAAACTAGGGTAAGCCTAGTCTAGTTTTAGAGGCAACTCTAGGTTTACACCTATGCTAGAACCTAGACTAAGACCTAAACTAGATGGGTACGAGTCTCGGCCTGGACCAAGAGTGAGTTTGGGTTCCGACTTGGGTGTGAGCCTGGTTTGGACCTGCACTGAGTTGGGTGCAAGCCAGGGCTTAGACCAACAGGTTTTGAAGATCAGATCAGGTGTGGACCCGGACTGGATCAAGGTTGGTTTAGGCACGAGCCCTTGGCTCAAACCTGGTTCAGACCTGAGTTAAGCTGGGTATAAGCCTGAACTTGGACCCAGAAAGTTTAGCTCGGACCAAAAGGGGGTCTGGATTGAGATCTAAGATTAACGAACAGAAATAAACAAGCACAATACACGAAAACGTTTGTCCTAGATTATAAGTAAGCTTGGCTTGAGAGTGGGTTCCTAACTATTGAAATGCGGCTGGGCAGATGTAGGTCCCCACATAGGTCCTGGCCTCTTGTTATAGGATGTTCACCAGGTCCTATTATACGCGGAGTTGCTTTGAGGCAAAGGATTACGGAGGGGCGCTCACAGTTAAAGTTACGCGAATCCCAACCACCTCGACTCTCAAGCTAGGTTCCCCTCACGCCGTTAACGTAGATTTTTGGCGGTTTTCGAAATATTTATTTGTTGGTTTCTAGGGCATTCTCAGTCCAGTATGTGCTGGAGTGTGTAAAGAAGCACGCAAGTGAAAAGAAAAAATAGCAAACAGGCAAACACACAATGCAAGAAAAATGTGAACCCTTGGCACAAATCGTGCCAAGTGAGGTGTGCTTCGGGTCGGGTTTTTGATCGACCAAAAGCACAGTTCAGATGTGGGGGTAAGCAACTCCAAAGAAGGTATACAATAAATAAAGGTGGAACCAGTCACAGACTGTGCCAAGTTGAGCGCACCGCAAGTCGAGGGTGACTCGATCAGGGCACAATTAAAGAGAGTGCAGGTGAACCTGAATTTTTTTTTTTTTTTTTTGTGAATAGAGAAAAACATCAAATATTGAATCACAAGTAAAGAACCGAAAGAGAATTTTGTTTTTTGACAATTTTATTTTATTTTTTAAAGTAAGATTGCCTTTAAAAAACATTCAGACAAAGATGCCTAAAAAATTTGCAGATTTTTTTTTTTAAGAATTTTTTTTATTTTAAAATAAAAATAGCTAAAGATAGCCCTTTTACTTTTTTTAGTGGATAAGAAAGATGGCCTCAAATAATCACTCCGTTTTCTTTTCTTTTTTTTGAGATAGAATGACCTTAAAAAAAACGATAATTTTTCACAAAAATGATATATTTTTTTTGAAACAAAAATACTACCAAAAAAAAGTTTCTTCTTAATAAAATTTTCTTTTGAAAATGAGAAAGGTCTTTAAAGGTTTTTTTTTTTTTTAGCAAGATGCCCTTAAAAGATTTTTCTTGTTTTGTTTGAAAAAGAAAATGGCTTAAAAAAAAGTAATTTTTAGCAAAAGAGGTTTTTTTTTTTTTTTACCAAATAAGCTTTAAATTTTTTTTTCTTGCAAATCAAATTTTACTTTTTTAGAAATGAGAAAGGCATTAAATTTTTTTTTTGGAAAACAAATCGATTTAAAAATAAAAAAGAAAAAGAATTTTTTCTCTCTCACGCCCTTAAAACTCTCTTTCCCACGAGCCTTTTTTTTTTTCGTTATTTTCTCTCAATTTCCATTCTAAAGATCTTTTTTCCCTACTTTCTCTCAACCTCGTTTCCCTATTTCTTCTCCCTATTTTCTCTCAAACTTTCCCTTTTTTTTTTTTTTTTTGCCTGTTTTCTCTTGATCTCCCTCCCAAGATCTTTCTCTCAATCTCCTTTCCCTAATTCTTCTCCTCGTTTCCCTATTTATTCTCCTTTTTTTCTCTCAATCTCCCTTCTTTATCCATCTCTATATAAATCTTCCATAAATTTCTCTCACGAGATTAGTTGCTATCTTAACAACTCACACACCTCCTCCTACTTAATATGAAGTCACATACTATTGATATGAAAAATTGTCCCGTGAATATCAAACAAGATTAAAATTGGTAACATAATCCCATTAATATCAAAGAAGATTAAAATTTGTAACCATTTACAAAAATCAACTCCAAAGAATGGAAAGATGGTTTTTTCTTCTTTTTTTAACAAAATAATTCTCAGCAAGAGACATGAAATTTGAATGCGAACAAAGATAATCTAACCAAATTGTAAGCAACATAAAGCAACAACAAAAATAATCTAACCATATCATAAGCACCAAAAAGTAAAATATGTAAAAAAAATGCACAAGCTTTATCCATCCAAATCATAAGCAACAAAGAGCACGTATTTCTTTTGGAAAGAGAAGATGAGGATGTCACAACAAAGAAATCCACACGAATAAATAAAATAAATAAATAAACAAATAAATAAATCTAGAGAAGAGATTCAATGAAAGTGGAAATGGTGATAATGGTGCATACTATGAGCCCGTTCCCAAAACAGAAAAGAAACACCTTTTAAAAATCGCGAAATGTATTTTTTTTTTTACTAACAAGTAGATAAACGAAAAAAAAAAGAAAAAAAATAAAAAAAAGAAAAGAAAATGTTATGAGAAAGAAATAAAACGAAATTTTTCGAATGTGAGGAAATCGAATTCTAATCTGAGGCCAGATTCGCCCAGAAACGAGTAGATCTGATCTCAGATCAGTGGCAGTGCCAGCATTGATCCGAATATGAAACACGAAATAAAAAACAATAAAAACTAATCTAATCTAATTAAAATAAAATAAAAGCAGAAAATAAATAATAAAAGAATAATAAACAATACCGAACTGGGCCAGATGTCCCGGGACTTCCGAGTCTTCTGAGGCTCGCCCGTATCAGAACCCGTCATTGTCTCTCTGAGTCGGATGTTCACCAGAAAGTCTCTGGTTAAAGAAAGGTGGTTGTGCCCTAAGGGTAGATCTAAGGTGGTTGTGCCCTAGGTCTAGGTTTTCTCAGACTTAGGTTTTTTCTCAAGAGGCTCGGGTTCCTGAAGCAGTTTTAAAGGTTTTCTCTTCTCTTGTGTAACTCTCTCTGTTTTTTGTTTTTCTTTCTGATCTCTATCTGTTCTCTTTCCGAGATTTTTGATCTCTCAGATTTTTGATCTGTATTTGCTCTCTCTTAGGGTTTGGTTTCTCTCTCTCTCTCTCTCTCTGTCTCTCTCTCCAAATGACCACGAAAAAAGGCTTATAAGGGTCAAAATCCACTGCAGAGGATATACTCACACAACCAACACGTACTTATCCAAAAAAATGGGTTTACTAGGTTAAGTGTGATCCTAATGGTTCAGGAAACCACGGAATTTGCCAGATTTAAAATGGGGTGTCTACAATGATATATATATATATATATATATATATATATATATATACTTCCCAACGCCTATAAGAGAAAATGAACAGTGATCTCACCTACTCTCATCACCGTCTAAAGTTCATCGTACGGTCATGACTGTTTGATAGTATTTTTGTTTTTTTTTCTACAAATCGAAATGACCTGAAATTTGGAACGTGTATACATTTTAGTGAGGGACATCTAATAAAAGTATAAAAAAAATAATTTGTGGAACAAAAATAACCAAAATACCCCCAAAATATTTTGGGGTATTTTGGGCAATTGTTTTCATGTAAAATATTTTTTGATTTGTATTTTAGATTTACCTATTTTTTATGAACACACGCTCTAAATTTCAGGTCAGTCCAATATATAGAAAAAAATGAAAAATGAAAAACTACCGGATCCATGCAATGAACTTTGGACGGTAATGAGGGTAGGCGAAATCACTGTTCATTTTCACCTATAGGAGTTTTGAAGTATCTTCCAATACATACATACATACATACATACATACATACATATATATATATATATATATATATATATAGGGATAGTTTAAACTTCACAACCCTATATATATAGGGGTAATTTAAACTTCACAACCCTTCAAATTATAAAGGTTAAGGATAGAGAGAGTTGTGAAAGGTGGATTTATTAATTTTGTAGTCTATTTTCTAAAAAAAAGTCACTAAGTAAAGGCAATTTTGTAAATATTACTACAAGACAAGGGGTATTTTTGTCTTCTCCATAAAGGATAAAGTTGAAAATTTTACTAAAAGACAAGGGGCACTCTACAAATAAAATTCCAGAATACCAACTTCCAAAACGCCATTGTACTTTTGTAAAAATTTGAAATTTGTCTTAGCTTAAAAGTTAAGTTACCTATTAAAATAATTTTTTAAACAAAAAGTAATGAAACTTTTGATAAATATACCCATCACAACCCCTTCTAACTTTAACCTTTGTATTTTGAGGGGTTGTTAACTCTAGACAAACCCATATATATATATATATATAAGCAACGATCCAATGCAATAATTGTATCATAGTATAATGCAATGACACTTCTAGAAAACCATGTTTGTGGTATTTGTATGGCCCCAAATTTGCACACACACTCTGTCAATCTCAATAATCAATCCCCAAAAAAAAAGGTTCAATTTGAACCCTAGATATGGTCAAAATGAGTTCCCTCCAAAAATGAATGTAGACCATTCATTTTGTGAATTTCAAGATCTTAGCCTTTATGAACGCAAAATCTTTTTTTTTTTTTTTAACATTGTTCATCTAATGAGAATAAAGCCATCCAAAAAAATTGGAAATGAAAAAATCGTTCTAAGGCCTAGATCTAAGCTTCTCACCAAAATGAACGGCCTATGTTAATTGGGCTAAAAAACTACTTTCTAGGTTGTGTTTTCAATTTTTTTGTGATTTTTTAGTAGAATAAAAAGAGTGTATATTTCAAAATTTGGATCAAACAAACTGCCATAAGATGGTTTTTTAAGGTTGTTGCATTATATTACTATACAACGGTTGCATGAAATCATTGGCCCATATATATATATATATATATATGGAAGTGAATTCTTTACACCCACTAGCTGACCGCTACAGTAAACGGTAATGGCCCAGATTGAATCTAGGCCGATTTGATGATCACGACCTCTTTTCGTGTTTGAATTTTAAAATTTATTTGTATGAATCAAAATCACTTGAAATTTTAGGTGTATATTCCTCTTATCAAGGTGAACCTAATAAAAATAGAAAAAAAATAATTCGTAAAAATAAATTGATCAAAATACCTCATTACAAGGGTATTTTGGTCAATGTTTTTCATGTAAAATATTTTTTTTATATTTTTTGAAGATTCATCTATTTTTTATGTACACACGCTCTAAATTTCAGATGATCCGATTTGTAGAGAAAAATTAAAATTCAAACACTACCGGATATTGGGATCGTAAGATCGGCCCAGATTGAATCTGGGCCGTTGGCGTTTACTGTAGATTTACGTCCTTGGGCTGACAGGATCTTTTTCATATATATATATATATATATATATATATATATATATATGTATATATATATATATATATATATATATATATATATATATATATATATATATATATGTATATATATATATATATATATATGTATATATATATATATATGTATATATATATATATACACAAATATATATATGGAAAAGTCTTCCCAACGCCTATAGGCGAAAATGAACAGTGATTTCGCCTACCCTCGTCCCCATCCAAAGTTCATCACACGGTCATGATTGTTTGGTAGTGTTTCATTTTTACAATTTTTCTATAAATTGGAATGACCTGAAATTTGGAGCGTGTGTACATCTTAGTGATGCGCATGTAATAAAAATATAAAAAAACTAATTCACAAAAAATAAATTGACCGAAATACTCCCAAAATGTTTTGGGAATATTTTGGTCAATTTGTTTCATGTAAAATATTTTTTTTGATATTTTTCATAGATTCACTATTTTTGATGAGTACACACTCCAGATTTTAGGTTATTCCGATTAGTAAGAAAAAGAAAAAATGAAACACTGTCAGACAGTCGTGAACATGCGATGAACTTTGGACGGTGATGAGGGTAGGTGAAATCACTGTTCATTTTCGCTTATAGGTATTTTGTAGTATCTTCCTATATATATATATATGGTTAGATACCTTGATCTCACCCTTCGGGTAGGGATGACCTGGTGACATGGCTCCGGGTTCGAGATGTACTCGGGACCTGAAGTCGTTCTCTCGGAACCATGTAAGGAGGCCTCAGACAGGAATACCAACCGGTGAGAGAGGAATTTGGGGCATGAGGCGGGACTCACCTCACGTGGGTCAGTGATACACTCGGACTACTTGTGTGGGTGCCCTCTTAGATCACGTGGAATGCCTCTTGGCCTGTGGCTTGTTTGGAATCGCCTCCCTTGACCTGTTATTCTTACCTGCGACCACATGCACACATTAGGATACAAACAGGTGGGTCTGAGGACCGCACCTTATCATAGGGTGAGCGCACACGTGCGTGTGTACTTAACAGAGAATGAATGAATTAACATAATGGAGTCCGTGTCAATTCGATAGCCTTACGGCGTCTCCTTGACGAGGGACTCTTAGTGCATATTTTACAATAAAGACAAAGGGAAAACGGGGTTAGATGGGGAAGATACATTAGAGAGAAGAGAATTTTAAGGATGAGAGAAAGAAAGAGAAGAGGATAGTGAGAGCAAAAGAGATGAAGGCTGGTTTGGCTTTCATCCAGCTCTTCAGAGAAAGAATAAAAAGAGTAAAGAAAGAAAAGAGAGACGAAGACTAGTTTGACTTTTACCTAGTTCTTTCGAGAAAGACGAAAAAGGGAAACAAAGGTTGGTCTGTTTTTCATCCAGATACTTCAGAAATAAAATGTATTTTTGAAAGAAAAGAGAGAAAAAGATACGGAGGCTGGTTTGGCTTTCACCCAGATCCTTCAGAGAAAGAGAAGGGAGAAACAAAAGTTGGCTTGTTTTTCACGCAGATTCTTTAGAGAAAGTATTCATTTTATAGAGAGGAAGAATAAAAGGGTTGTGAGAGGGAGAAGGTTAGCTTGACTCTCGCTAAACCTTCCAAAAGAGAGAAGAGACGAAAAAGAATAAGAGAAGAGAGGAGAAAATAAGTGAGAAGAGAAGTGAAAGAGAGTGAAGAAGTTTGACCCGACGGCTAGGCTGGCATAGTGGCAAGACTGGCGCAGTGGCTAGTTTGATGCCGCAGCTAGACTGACATGGTGACTAGACCGGCACGATGGCTAAATTGCACCGTAACAAGATTGGCACGGTGGCTAGTCTGACATAGCGGCTAATCTGACGCAACACCTAGACGGGCACGGTAACTAGATCGACGTGACAATTAAACTGCTCGGTAGCGAGACTCGCATGGTAGTACAAGGCTCAGCTTACCCTTTGGTCAAGCAAACAAAGGAGAGAAAAAGAAGAGGAGAGAGAAAGAGGAACACAACAGTAAACGTTGACATGTGAGACAGGAGAAAGAGAGAAGAGGAAAGAGAGAGAATGTCGCGCTCGACAGTGTATGCTGCCGTGCACGATAGAAGAAAGAAAGAAGAGGGAGTAGAGAGAAGGTCACGCTCGACAGTGTACGCTACCATGCACGACAGAAAAAGAAAGAAGAGGGAGAAGAGAGAAGGTCGCACTTGGCAGTGTATGCTGCCGTGCACGATAGAAGAAAGAAAGAAGAGAGAGAAGAGAGAGGGTTGCGCTCGGCAGTGTATGCTGCCATGCACGACAGAAGAAAGAAACAAGAAAGAAGGTCGCACTCGGTAGTGTATGCTGCCGTGCACAACAAAAGAAAGAAAGAAGAGAGAGGAGAGAGAAGGTCGCACTCGGTAGTGTATGCTGACATGTACGACAGACATAGAGAGGAGAGAGAAATGTCACGCTCGGTAGTGTGCGTTGCTGTGAGTGACAGATAGAGATAGAAGAGATATAGAAACATTATGCTTGGAAACATGCGCTGCTGTGCGCGACAGTCAGAGAGAGAAGAGAAAGAGTCACGCTCGGCAGTGTACCATGCCGTAGGTGACATACAGAGTGAGAAGAGATAGAAACGTCATGCTCGATAATGTGCACTACCGTGTGCGACAAAGAGAGAGAAAAACGTCATGCTCTACAGCATGTGCTGCCGTGCCTGACAGATATGGGAAAGCATGAGAAAAGAAAGACACAGAGAGAGAAAAAGGAAAGAGAGAAGGAAAGAAGAAGAGAGAGAAGGGAAAGAGAGAGAAAAGGAAAGAAGTGTGACGACCCTAAAACTTTTTTTGATAGAAAAATAATCATAATAATAATAATAACAACAACAATAATAAATAATGATGGTAATAATAGCAAATAAATATGCATATATAATAAAAATAATGAAAATTGAAAATAAAATATAAAGTATGGACCATAGTATTAAAAGTATACCATGAGACTACCCTTTTTAATTAATGACGCTTTTGCATCAAAAAGATTAAAAGAAACAATAAAATAATATATGAATGAGGTGTCCATCATTACACATTCATTAGTGTGAGGTGGCACAAAATAGTATTAAAGAATGAGAGGTGGCACAAAAAGACATGAGGTGGCTTAGAAATTAAAATAAATAAAATAAAAAGAGACACATGAAAGACATGTAAAATAAAAAGAGACACATGAAAGACATGTGTCAATTGGGTAGTAAATCTGTAACTTATAAATACTTACCATTTGCCCTTAACTAATCCTCAAATTGGTTTCTCTCTCTCTTCAACTCAAAGTGGGCTTCTTCTCTCTGTACGTAAGTCACCACTCTCATTTCAATCATATTTCTCTCTCCCTCATCATATCTTATTAATAATATTCTTATAATTCCAATTATGGTAATAATATTCCAACTCTCATAAAAAAAAGTATTGCTATTATTATCTCATCATGATACTTTCTTTCTCTTATATCAATCATTTTTCTCCCTCATCATATTCTAATTATGATACTCTCATTTCAATTATTTTCTCTACATCATCATACTCTCTTAATACTCTCAATATCATGTTAAATAACAATTCTCATAATGATAGTGTGCTTTTTAATCACGTTCTCATTACTAAGCTTTCATGATAATATTATGATGATAATATGATGGTATTCTTATAAAAATAATAATATTGGTTATATAATTAATATTTTCATTCTCATATTTTTATAAATATGTGATGATTAATAAAAAAACTTCTCTTGACATAGTAATGATTGATAATATTCTCATTATCATACTCTTTTGATAAAATCATGATTTTAATGTTAGTCTCATTATTCTAAAATGATAGTATTTTTATAGAAATAATATAATTAATAATTTCATGAAATATTATTTTCTCATAATAATAATAATAATAATAATAATATTTCTCTCTCTTATATGAACGTATTAATCTTTCATCCCATATAAACTCATTTAGCCTCTTTTCGCATACTTTAGCTGAAGGGCAGTAATCTCAGTTTTGCTCTGACAGTAGTAAAACATAACCATCTCGTGACATATAAAAGTAAATGATCGCATTCTCCTGAAAAATAGTATGTTTCCGTACAACATCTTTATTTTATAAGTTTTATGCGTAAGTGATCTCATCTGCCTGAAAAATAGTTTGTTTTCAATAAAATAGTGATATCTCCATCCAACATCTTTATTTTATAAGTTTTATGTGTTAGTGATCCCATTTTCTTGAAAGTAGTTTGTTTATAATAAAATAGTGATATTTCAGTCCATCATCTTTATTTTATAAGTTTTATGCGTAAGTGAGGTCACTGTCTTGAAAAATAATCCTTTTAATGAAATTATGATATTTTTGTATTTAACTTTGAATTTTCTTAAAAAAAACTCTTCTATTAATAATAGATTGTTTATTATATTACATTTCAAGAATGCCCTTTAAGAAATGCTATCTTTCATAAATTATTGCCAAAATGTTTGACTAGTTACTTATAGATATTTCAATGAAAGTGATTGTTTAAATTGCTTCAAGTTAATTCCGGTTAATGATTTCAATGATACTTTGCATATATGGTGTTGCTGCTTTCCGATGTTTAAAGAGTTTCAGAGATACTTTAAGTATACAAGTGGACCTATCTGGGATACCGGTAGGGATTAAGTGGACTCACCTGGTTTGTCGGTGAGGTATAAGTGGACCTATCCGAT
Organism: Amborella trichopoda; assembly: GCF_054954075.1. Classification (NCBI taxonomy): domain Eukaryota; kingdom Viridiplantae; phylum Streptophyta; class Magnoliopsida; order Amborellales; family Amborellaceae; genus Amborella; species Amborella trichopoda. The sequence continues at coordinate 31,944,794 of NC_142339.1, forward strand.
AGGCCAATAGGGATTAAGTGGACTCATCCGGTATGTCGGTAAGGTATAAGTGGACTTGTAGGGATTAAGTGGATCTATCGGCATGCCGGTAGGGATTAAGTGGACCCATCAGGATGTTGGTAGGGTATTTAGTCAACCTACTTGGGACACCAGTAGGGTACTTTGTGAAATCTTTTGAATGATGTATTTCTGTTAAAGTGTTTATATGCATTTCAATCTTTTGGATTATGCTTAATTGTGCTTTTCTGAAAGAGAAATTGTTACCCACAAATGTTTTTGGCTCGCAATTCTTCCTCAGGTTGCTTTTAATATATACATTCTTTAGAAAAAGTTGATATCTTCCAACCATGATTATTTTTATGGCTATGATGATCACTTACTGAGTAGTTAAACTCATCAAACTATTATGAACTCTTTTCAGAGTAATTGTAGCATTACTATTCAGCAGGAGTAGCAGGAAAAGCTTTGAGGAAGTTTGTAATGGATAAATTCACTCTTGTAACTTTTGTACTATCAATGTTATGTATATATATATCCTCGTGTTAGTATAAGCTGTGAAATAAACTTTGTACAAGTCTGAAATAAACTTTGTACAAGTCTTAAAAGCCTGAAATAAACTTTGTACAAGTCTGAAATAAACTTTGTACAAGTCTTAAAAGCCTGTGATTGGAAAAAAATTATTTTTAGAGCAATATATAAATCTCAAATTTATTTTTGTTCTTAAGATTAGTATGTCACACCTCAGGAATGTTAGTAAGCTTGAGGTGTGACAAGAAGAGAGAAAGAAGAAAGAGAAGAAGAGAGAGAAAGAAGACGAGAGAGAAAGAAAAGAGAGAAAAAAGAAAGAGAAAGAAGAAAGGAAAGAGGAGAGGAGAGAGATTGAAGATAGGAGAGAGAAAGTTATCTTTGAAGCCTAAGGGTTCCCATCCAAATTTTCTCTCTCCTATCTCTCTCTCCAAACTGTGACCCAAGACTTAAGCAAAAAGTCAAAATTTTTAATTGATGAAGAAGAGGTCCTTTACGTGAAGAGAGTACGTGCTTATATAGAGTGGGTCCCCAAACTTGGGTGGATAATCAAATTCTAACCTAATTGATGAAAATTAATAATTAAATAAAATAAAAAAATTCTAAAAAAATAAGCAAAATGATGATTTTGTCCCTGCACTAACAATATGTAAAATTCCAAATCAGTCCCTATAATGGCTGTTCAATTGTGCAAACTTCCTGTGGCTGATTTAAGGCCTTTCTGGTCTCCGTTTAGCCAAAAGATTATTATTTTCTTGATCGGCTCGGGAAGACGATCATTTTGATACCCATTCGAGTCATGAATTGGAGTTTTGAACCATGATCATGACGCGACAAAAACATGAGAAAACGTGCAATGCTAGATTTCGGATTTATTTGGTGGTTTCTTCGCTATAGCGTGATGAGCAAGTTGCCACGATCATTCTGCAAAAATAACAGCTCGTTTTGATGCCCGGATGACCGTTTTCCAAATTGGAAAACTTTGGCTGGAATCTAGATTTCGGTGGTAGAAATTTGCCACTATTCATCCCTAATTTATGAGGAATTCGATCGTCCATCACGCTCGAGGTTTGACTAGAAGGAAGGTCGCGACCTTGTGGTCGTAATGGGCCTGATTGCTCGTCGATTTGATATACAAGCGCCATGATACGGGCGTTCGATCGTGGAGACATGCTGTTAAAAATTTCCTGCTACTTTTGAAAATTTTTGGCAATCTTCTCTCTTCGATTTCTCTTAGCTCGAGGCGTGTCACTGTGTGTGCCGCATATCAAATTGATCGGGTCGATGAGATGAATATGTTCCCAAATTTTGGGCTCGATTCGACTCAAGATGAGGAAGATACGGTCATGGAATGTTTACCTCGAAATGGAGAACCACGGAAACTAGTTCACCGAGGGTGCACTGTAATAGTGTACGACCTACCATTTAGGGTAAGTTGGTCATAACTTGCTCCAGAAGTGTCCAAATATACCGAAAATGGGTACTCTAAGGTTTACGAATGTTATGAATCCAATGGCGATGCTCTGGAGACTATTTGAGGCTCTCATAATGGTGTTGTAGTTCAAGGTCCATTTTTAGTATGATAGAGGCAGAATTTCTCAAAACTGTTTTATCGTCTGCCCTACCCTAAACTCGTCGGATTGCGACGAAACTTGGCAGCCCTTAGGCATGACCTTGATCCTTCTTAGGACATTTTGAGACTATCAAAACTTTCACTTGTGGATCAGGGCATATTGCCTTATGACTTTCGTAGTCCACAGGCTTCTTGGTACTTGCGGATCTGGATCGTGAAATGCTTTCTCTTTATTTTCCTTGGGGATACAGTGTTGAAAAATATCTTCAAACAGCTTGCCCCACTGGATCAAACAAACACCAGAGGGATACTCGTGCAAAGTTGCTTCTCGGAGGGGTGACTAGGGTGCTCAGACATCTGGGAGCCTTGTTTAAGGGCTTGTAGACCCAAATGTGGAGACTTAAGGGGGGAGAAGAGACTTGAGTTACTGATGGGGGACATCTCATAGAATGCCTATGGTCCACGTTGGGAACTCTTGTTTTGCTGCTGGTGGGGGACATCTCATGGAATGCCCATCGTCCACGTCGAGAGCTTTTCTCAGATTCCAACCACTATGGGCCTTGCTTAAGGGCTTGTAGACCCAATCAGTTAGAATCTATGCATGTCTGGCAGTCAGAGGCCTTGCTTAAGGGATTTCTTCCCAATAGGTCAGATTTGTTTGTTTCTTCTGGTGGGGGACTTCTCATGAAATTCTCATCATCCACGTCAGGGACTTTGTTTTACTGCTGTTGGGGGACATCTCATGAAATGTCCATCATCCACGTCAGGAGTGCTTCTTTGGATAGACAGCCAAGGAGCCCTTGGTGGGTATTGTTTGCTGCTACACCAGGTTTGCTTTGATAAGTAGGTTACCTCTATGGGCCCCATCCTACTGAGTCCAGTTGGGGGTTTTTGTTGGTCTTTCCCGAACATCTGGTCTGGCCAGGGGGGGATGTTGGCGAGGCGGCCTTGAAAGGGCTCTACCTTGATTGCTGTGGGTAGGTATTGACTTGATTTGACAGTTTATTGCTTCTGAAGAGGGTCTTTGGCTTGTCAGAATGACTATCTTGTTTTTGTTTGAGTTCTTGAGAATGGGGTTCTTTAACATGGAACCCCGACTTTCCGTCTTAGCGATTCATCTGACTCATGGGTCCTTTTATGAATGGACTTAGACTATTAGATTTTTCTTGAAGCTCTTTCCGTTTGGGTTCCAATAGCAGGGTATTTTGCATTGGGGATTTTTTTCTTTTTGAAGTGTTGTCTGAAGGCGCCTGTAGAGGCAAGCGCTGCATCAACATGTTTATTGATCTGAGTGCCCTTTTGGGTTTTCACTTGGACTGGGGAAGCGGTGCCGTAAAAGAGGTTTTCACTAACTTCCTTTTTATTAGGCGCTTTTTCCCATGACCTGACGGCCATGTCTGCCCCTTTTCCATTTTTACTTATGGTGCCCTTTTCGAGTTTTCACCATGCCTGGTTTTTATTTTACGAAACACTTTTACTCATGGTTTCATGACCATGCCCGTCCGTCATTTTTACTTATGGCGTTCCCCTTTCGGGATTACAGCATGCCCGTTTTTTTTGTGGGGTGTGTTTAAGGCCATGCCTCTGGAACCTGGGTTATGATTTAAGGTTATATAGCCTTGACCATTATGCAAATTAGTTTAACTTCATGGGGTCAGGATGTGCGCTACAGTTTAAGATCATATCACTTAGACTGTGATAGTTATGGATGATGATATGTGGGCCCGACTCACTGGGAACTGTTGCGAGTTTATGATGGGTAATGGAGATGGATGCACTAGGGAAGAAGTGAAGGCGGTATGTACGCACAGGTGGGCCAGCTAGGGGAAGCATGCATGGATTGGTATGAAAAGGGCAAGTGTGCAGCGAAGCCATCGATCCTCTAAGACCTAGGCTATGATTTAAGGTCATATTACTTGACCATTGTGCAAATCAGTTTAACGTCATGCGGTTAGGACGTGCACTACAGTTTAAGGTCATATAACTTGGACCGTGATGGTGATGGATGATGATCTGTGGAGGCCATAGAGTGAGTATGGTGGCGATTTGACTCACTTGGGGGAGATGGCACGAGACCGTCTAAGTGTGATGGGTGGTGTTTTGTGTGAATAATGGTTAGGGGGTGGCTCATTAGCTGTTGGTGAGTATGGGTGATGGAATGGCTCACCGAGAGTTCATAAGCATGGGCTCGACTCACTGGGGAATGTTGTGAGTTTATGATAGGTAATGGAGATGGATTCACTGGGGAGGAAGTGAAGTTGGTATGTACACGCGGGTGGGTCTGCTAGGGGAAGCATGCATGGAATGGTACGCAAAGGGTGTGCATGCAACAGAGGGGGCACACAGGTGTGGCGGCGTGTTTAAGGTCGTGCCATCGGGACTTGGGCAAAGCAGTCTAATGCCATGCAGCCAAGATGTATGCTGCAGTTTAATGTCATGAAACTGGACCGTGGTTCGAAGCAATTTAACATCATGAGGTTAGGACGTGTGTGTTGGAAGATATTTTTCATTATCATGGGGCCCCTACTTAATAAAAGCCTAACAAATAGTGGAAATCCCGACAGTCTCAGAATACCCCTAGAACTGGTTAATATCTTCATGAGGACGCTCAAAAGACTCTTACCAGGTTTCGTCACATTTCGAGATGCCTAAAGCAGTGCAGACTGAGAAAATCGGCCTCTAGCACCCTGAAATGGACCCTATAACTAGAATTACATTTTTAGTATCTCAATTTGTTGTGGAACCACTACCATTGGATCTGGCACGGTTGAAAAAGGGGTCAAATTTAAGCCTGAATGGACACTCCATGAAGAAGTTATAGGTAAAAGAGTGAAACAGGAGGATCCGTACGCTTTTCCCGTGCGGCCACCTTGCAACTCCACACCATTGAAGGGACAGTCACGACCAATGAATTTCGACACTCATATCTCACTCATCCGAGATCGGATCAAGCCCAAATTTTGTGAGCGTATTCATCTCAGCAAGACGAGCGTTTCGATATGTGGCACGCCACATGATGACGCCCAAGCATGAAGAAAAGCTAGAGAGAAGTTACTGATCCGTGAAGATAGTGCAGGAAAATCAACAACGTTATGCCTCGCTCGAGCAACAAAATCATGCCGCCCGCGAGCCCGAACGATGTGAGACAAATTTCATCGCGGACGTAAGGTCTCAGGCTATCTCTGACCCGAACCCCGTGCATGATGAATGGTCAGATTCTGCACACTAAGCTGACGAAGCAATTGCAAATTCTGTCCCTGGAATTCAGGATTCCGACAAAAATTCCAAAGTTTTAAAATCTTTGTTCGGGCACGGAATCAAGCTGCGTTTGTTGTTCCACGATTGTAACGGCATGCTCAGTGTGATCTAGTGAAGAAATCACTAAAAACATCAAGGAACGAGCACACTATTGATCCAAAGTTTCAAGATCCATTCAAATTTCATGTCCCATGATCGGGCCCTAAAAACACGATTCATGACTTGAAGTTGATATCAAAACAATCGCCATGTTGAGCTCTACAAAAAAACAATCATCTTTCGATCAACCGGGCATCAGAACGACCTTGGATCAACCATGAAAAATCATGCACGTTCTAGGGCAACATAGGGACTATTCTAGACTTTTACAAATTGTTAGGAAGGGGCAAATATGTCATTTTGTGTCCTATTTTTTAATTTCTTTTAATTCAATTTAATCTTAATTTCTAGCAGTTAGGGTTACGTTTGATCATCCACCCATGTTTGGGGCAAGTTCTATATATACCACGTACCATCATTGTACACTGGGGGCAATACACACACACACAGAATACACAAAGAGAGTTTTTACTGAATAAAGTTTCTCTTTCTTCTCATTGTTGGGTCACGTTTGGAGAGAGAGAGTAAGGTGAGAGAAATTTTTGGATCGATAACCTTAGGCTCAAGGTAAACCTTCTCTCTCTTCTTTTTCTTTTTTTCTTCTCTCTCTTCCTCTCCTTCTTCCTCTTCTCTATCTCGGCTCCCCTCTAAGGTCATGCACGGTAGTGACAGTGCCGTGCATGCCTCTCCTGTGGTCTCACAGCGCCATGTGCGAGCCTCCTTCTCCTTCTGTTCTTCCATCTCTACTTGCCAGCGGGGCTTGCAGAGGACATTGCTCATTGCCGTCCTAGATGCATCCTCAATGCTTGTGTGAAGAGCGTAGACGGCAAAACTATTGCCTCCTGCAAGGGGCTTCCCCCGTCGTACACCTATCGCAGACATCGATGCCTATCACCGCCCGCAAGAGGTCTCGACAATGTCTATCGTCGCCTGCGAGCTTTCTTCGCATGCGCGGTGCCTATCGCCGTCCGTGAGCCTCCTTCGTGCGTTCAGTGCTCATCATCGCTCCCCCTACATTCCACTCCTACCGCCATGAGCCTCATGAGAACTATCGCTTTGCACTTCGCAAATGGCTATTGCCACATGCTTAACGAGAGGCTATCGCCACCCTCGTAGGGGTGCGCTACCTTCTTGTGTTGCCAACAACAATGCCTAGCGCAGTCTGTCGTTCCCTGCTTCCCGTCATGCCGTGAGCAGTAGTGTTCAGCACTGTTCAAGGCCCGTGACACTGCCACTCCACGGTCCGGGGTGGCACCGCCATATCGGCTTCGATTTTGAGTAGTCTTGCTATCGTGCTGGTCTTGAGTACCATGCCCTTCTTGCTACCTCCGAGTCGGTCACTGTCCGGCTATCAAGCTTGTCACATCCCTTCATCAAGTTTTCTTCTCTTTTCAACCTTTGCTCGAAACTTCCACTCAACCATCCTAACCTCTCACATTCTTAGCTACACGAATGTGCATTACCCTAAGACAAGGGTGGGTCTCTTCGACTCACTTGTCTTGGAAATTAACTATAGAAGTGTTGTGTAGAAAAACAAGGAGATTACAAGTCAAGGGAGGGGATTTTGAACCAGCTAATGCAGTTGGGGGGCTTTTCAATGTAATCTAGGAGGGTGCCCATGCGAGTCAGCTCGAGTAAGTCCCAAACCCACCTGAAATTCCTCTCTCATCGGTTGGTATACTTACCCTTGTTCTTGAGTAAGGTTCTGAGAGAGTGATCTCAAATCTGAAGTTCACTTGAAACCTGAGATACGTGCCGCCAGATCATCTAGATCCGGAAAGCGAGATTGAGGCACCTAACCAGCTTGGGACTCCACTGGGGACTTACTATCCCTTGATTAGTATCTTCTTTCACTTTCTGCATTAATTTCTATGGCATCTGGGTTGTTCAACCCTTTCATCCTAGTCGGGGACTTTCTTATCCCTATACTCATGACTGCTTCGGGGAAGCGAACTGCTCGAGCTTCATTCCCTACTCTCTTGCTGAGTCGTGACTCACAGTCCGGCTCCTAGGTTCTTTCCTGGGTTGGTGCGAGAGGGGACTTAAAGGTTTTTGACTCCCTGCTTCCTCGCCCTGGTGGACCCTCCACAAAGGCCGCTTGCATTGGTAGCACATCTACCACACACAATACACACCCTGCTACCAGCAAGTCTCTTACCGGTCATACTGTTGAGGCACGTCAGAAGGCTGGCCCCGCCGCTTTTGTGAAAGGCAAGCAGGTTGCCGTCGCTCTTGAGGTTCGTCACAAGGCAACCCCCCATACTCCTTCACCACCTCGAACCCCTACACCTAGAGGCTGGATACACCGAGGTGGAGACCTTACGGCCTCTACCTCTGACACATACTTATCGGCTCGTGGTTCAACCACTCGAGCCACACCTAAGGGCAACCTTCACGTCGCCTTGAGCTCGCATCTAGGGGTAGGCCTTCTCAAGCTGAACCCTGCATGCACCATGCATTTGCTTTTCGCAGCTCAGGGTAGTGCTAGCTCTATGCCACCTCGAGCACATGACGATCGATCGCTCCATCCTCCCTCCCAGCACACACAGCTTCACCTTGTGAGAGATGGGCTCCTGCTCGGTCCCTCGCAGACACAAGCTCGCAGGTCTCGACCTCCTCAGGTTGAACCCGTTGACCGAGCCCGGGCTGACTCCCAAATCACCCTGACGGCTAACCCTGAAGATGTACACACACCGACTCTGCAGGTTCCTCCCCGGTCCAGACTCAGGCAAAGTCATAAACCAGCTACTTCCTATGTCACTCTCCCAACACCAGGAAAGCACCTCGATCTATGGTACTCAAAGGTCTTCCCTAAGAGTACCATCCTGAGCCAGCCTCAAGTCAGCCGTGCACCTGGGCCTCACAAAGGGATTTAGGGCAGTGGCCTAATGTCTGACAAAAACCTCCTACCTTGAAGGCAGAAACCAAGGCTGCCTTCTGTCCTTAGACCCCATTCCCTACTCCAACTCATAGACACAATCCTTGCATGTTCAAAGAGTCCCGGGCAGTCCAGGTCTCAGGCTCGGTTCTGGAATGAAGTCAGCCTCAGGATTATGCAGAAGAGAGGTCTTCAAATTCTGACCAAAGAAGACTCCAAGGCAGTTGAGGTTACCACCCTTGATGACCTCCTGCCTCATAACCTTTTTTTCCCTCTTCAAACTCCAGAACACGAGCGAGTCTAAGAGTATTGTTGGGTTGTTACTGCCAAGAAACCACGGTCCTAAGACCGTCGAGAACTGGTCCTCATAAGATCGGCATTCAAGGCTCAAGTCCAGTAGAGGCAAGCTGAACCCCTGCAGCCACACCCGACTCGCCAACCTTGGCAGTCCACTGCGCCTCCTGGCTCTAACCTTCCAGAAGAAATGGTCAGTGTCATGGTGATCAATGATCCGTATGACGCTCAGGAAGAGAGGATGAGTAGGTTTGAGGTAATGGTCCAATCCATCCTTAAAAAGAAGGAACGCTTAGAAGCCTCCAGGTCCCCTTCTTCTCACCATGAGACTGATTCCCCGACTAGTGAGGATACAGTTCCCAAGCAAACTCCCTCACCTGCCTCCTAAGACAAGTCTGCCTCTTGCGGGGTCTCCCAAACTGATATAGATGCTATGGTGGCCCATAGCCTCAAGAACAAGGTCCCAGGTATGCAGGAGGCGCCGCTCTACTAGAAGCTATATCCCTCGTACATTAACTAGGTGCCGTTTCCCCCAAACTACGAAAATGGGAAACTTCCCTTGTTCAATGGTATTACATCCCCTCACCAGCATACCACCCACTTCCAAGCAACTTATAGGGAGACGACAACTGACGGGCGACTTCTCCTCTATTACTTTGTCAAGACTCTCAAAGAGCTAGCCTTCCAGTGGTATGCTCGACTGCCTCCAAACCTTGTGCACACGTGACAAGAAATGGAGCAGTTGTTTTACCAACGCTTCTACGAAGTCCAAAGGAACATGGAAACCATCGAGCTCCTTACTCTGATGCATGACCCTGGTGAGCCGGTTGACAAGTTCATTGGTCGATGGAGAGAGCTGCCAACCTTTCATGCCACTCCCATGACTAAGAAGGAAGCGATCCAAACCTGCATACGGAATATGCTTCCCCGAGATTGCCCTACATGTCGAGGCATCCAATCCACCCTCCATGTCAGACCTCATCTCTAAGGTAGTTCGTATTAAGGGATTGTTCAAACACCATGGCAGCTCTCGACAGCAACCCTACGGCTCAAATTCTCACTCCAACAGTCGAGACAGCCAAAAGGTAGTGATCAGCGCACCTGTCATCGTGACTGACACTAAGAGCACGACTCCTCAAACCTTGGACCTCTCCAAGGTACAGACGCCTTAGGCCCGAGGCAAGCAGTAGTCCTACAATGAGGTCCCCCCTCCTAAAAATTCTAAGCGAAATGACTTCTAGATCAGCACTAGAACAAAGTTTACCCCTTCGATAAGGAGTGGACTCCTGCACTGCTTCGACTGCTGCTAGAACACAATATGATCCCGCTGTTGAAGGTCAACACCGACGAGCCGACTGGTTAAGAGACAAATAAGAGGTATTGTGCCTATCATAGGAGAGTAGGCCACCCTACTCATGATTGCTATAAGCTCAACGGCACTATCAAAGACCTTATTAACAAGGGTGAGATAAATCTCGAAGAGCTAAAGAAGGCATTCGGGGAAACTAAGGCTTCTCATATAGTGACAATCTAAGTGGGTGACGACGCTGGTTAGGTGCCTCGATCTCGCCCTTCGGATCTGGATGATTGGACGACATGCGTCTCGGGTTTCGAGGAGATCGAGACTTTTGAGATCGCTCTCTCGGGAACCTTGTTCAAAAACAAGGGCAGGTATTACCAACTAATGAGAGAGGAATTTAAGATGGTTCGGGACTTACTCGGGTTGGCTCACTTGGGCGCCCTCTTAGAGCACGAAGAAAGCCCCCCAGTAATAAAACTGATTCGAAATCGCCTCCCTTGGCTTGTTTTCTCCTGTTTTCTGCAATCACACACATATGGCAAATATTATAAGACAGGTGGGTCAACAGACCTCAACTTGCCTCTATGGTGAACGTACATAAGCATGCACATTCAAAAAAAAGAGGAGAAGAATGATAGAAGAAAGATAGGGGAGAGAAGAATTTGACCAGGACGGGAGATCAAAATAGTGGCTACGCTGATGAGTAATTGGACTGACGTGGTAGTAAAACGGGCTCGATAACTCAGACCGGCTCAACATGATTACGACGTCAATACTAATACTGACTAGCTAGACACGATGGTTTGTCTGTCGTGGCAATAAATCAGATACAATAATTCTAGCACAACAACATTACGGCTAGACGACAGGACTACCATGATAGGCTAATATCAACCCCGATTTAATCAAAAGAAAGAATAACATAAATAATAGATATCATAAAGAAAAAACATAAGAAGAGTAAGATAAGAGAAGAAGAGAAAAGAAACATGGAGTGGGAAGAGAAAGAAAGAAAAAGAAGAATATGAGGGAAAAGAGAAAAACACAGATGGTTCTAGAAGTCGTTGGCTGTATTAAGCAAAGACGAGGAAGAGGACTCAGTCGGCACTGAGCGTAGCTGACTGGTTTGGACAAAGAAGAGAGAGGTGCACAGTCGGCATTGAGCATTACCAAGCTGTGCTAGACAGAGAAGAGAGAAGATGCAGTTAGTGTTAGAATTCGCTAACTGTGTTAGACGAGAAGAGAGAGAGGATGCAGTCGGCGTTAAGTTTCCTCGACTATGTTAGACAAAGAGTAGAAAAGATGCAGTCGGTGCTAGGCTTCACCGACTGTGTTAAATGAAGAGCTGAAAGAGAGATAGAGATGAGAAAAAGAGAGAGGATGCAGTCGGCGCTAGGTTTCACCGATTGTGTTAGACGAGAAGAGAGAGAAGATGCAGTCGACGTTAGGCTTTGCCGACTGTGTTGGACGAGAAGAGCGAGGATGCAGTCGGTGTTGAGTTTTGTCGACTGTGTTAGATGAGAAGAGAGAGATGATGCAGTCGGTGCTAAGCATCGTCGACTATGTTTGATGAAGAGCAGAAAAGATGTAGTCAGTGCTAGGGTTCACCGACTGTGTTAGATGAAGAGCGAAAAGAGAGATAGAGATGAGAAGAACAAAGAAAGAGAGATAGGGATGAGAAGAAGAGAGAGATAGAGATGAGAAGAGAAGAGAGAGAGATAGGGATGAGAAGAAGAGAGAGAAGGAAAGATAGGGATGAGAAGAGAAGAGAGAGAAAGAGAGATAAGGATGAGAAGAAGAGAAAAGGAGAGGAGGAGAGAGAAAGGGGAAGGAGAGAGAAAGAGGGGAGGAGAGAGAAAGTTACCTTACAAAAGGGTAACGACCCTTTTCTTCTCTCTCCTCTCTCTCTTTCTTCAAGATGCACCCATGATTTCAAGAGGAAATTGAAAATTTATAGATCGTTGTGTGAAATGAACGAAGGTCCTTTACAATTTGGGTTTGCATGCTTATATAGAATTGGGCTGAAACATAGGTGTACGTCCAAAAACTATCTAGAATTGAAGATAATTACAATTTAATTGAATTAAAAGAAATTCTAAAAATGGGTGCAAAAGGACTGTTTTGCCCCTGCCTAACAATATGCGAAATTTCAAAACAGTCCCTGATGCTACCCGAGAACTTACGTGACCTTCTATGACTGATCCGGGGTTGTTCTGTTGCCCGTTTGATCTAAAGATGATTGTTTTCTTGTGGGGCTCGGCATGGTGATCGATTTGATACCAAATTCGAGCCATGAATCATGTTTTTGAGCCATGATCATGGACTTGAAATTTGCTTAAATCTTGAAAACTTTGGTTCAATTATGTGTTCGTTCCTTGATTTTTCTTTGTAATTTCTTCGCTGAATCACACTGATATGCTGTCATGATCACGTTGCAACAAATGTAGCTCGATTTTGTATCTTCATAAAGATTTGATCGTCTTGAGTTTTTGGCCGGAATCTCGAAATTCAGCGATCGAAATTTATAGCAGCTTTGACTCCTTCGTGTACAAAATCCAACCGTTCATTGTATGCGAGGTTAAGATTAAAGATAACCTCAGACCTTACGCACATAATGCAATTAGTTTCGTATCGATCTGATATGCGAGGGTTGTGATTTGGCCCCTAGAGTGGGGAATGCTGCTGCTAAATTTTCTGCAACTTCCTTCATGGATCAGCAACTTCTCTCTAGTTTTTCTCCATGCTCGGGCATCGTCATGGGGCATGCCACCTATCGAAACGCTCGTCTCGATGAGACGAACACGTTCACCAAATTGAGCAGGATCAGACTCAGATCAAGTGAGATATAGACCCCGAAAGTAACTGCCCTTGATTGTGAAAACAACCACCTTTAATGGTGTTTTGGTGTAGGGTGGCCATACGGGAATAGTATATGACCTACCCCTTTTTGGTATTTTACTCATAACTATTTGGAGTGCCCGATTAAGCTGAAACTTGACCCACAGAGGTTTTCGACCATGTTAGATCTAATGGCTATGGTCCTACAGCTGTTTGACGTACCAAAAAGATAGTTCTAGTTATGGGGTCCATTTCAGGGTGCCAGGGGCTGATTTTGATGAAATTGTTTCTTTGTGTTCATTACCTTAGACATGTCTGATCGCGATGAAACTTGGCAGGTGGTCTTTTGAAGTGATGATGAAGATCATTGACCAATTCTAGGGCAATTATGAGACTGTCAAAATTTCCACTTATTTTGTAGGCTTTATTGACCTACTTCCTCTTTATTCCGTACCCAATATCCTCTTGTGTATTTTTATCCATAATGCTCGAAGAAGGACTCGTCACACCCAAGCTAACAAGGAAACCTAACTTCCTGTCTCTAGGAACCGAGAACCTCTAGTGCGTGTACCACCAGATACGAGGCCATGACATCAGCGAATGCACTGGCTTCCATAAGCACTTGGCAGAGAAGATGCAACAATGCCAAGTCCCTCTCCCATTGGTGCCAGAAGACCTCCCGACATATGCCCAAGGAAACACGGAGCAAGACCATCTGAAGGCTCTCTTCGGGGCAATGCTCTAACAGGGCCTCATCACCCCCAAGCCCGCCAGGAAGCCTAAATGCCTTGCCCATGGTACCGAAAACCTCTGGTGCCCATATCACCAAGTATGGGGCCACGAGCGGAAAGAATGTTTTGAGTTCGAAGCTATTGTAACTCGAAAGGTACAAGAAGGCCACCTCAACTGTGCCATTCTCCCAGAGCAATTCCAAGCCAACTCTCCTATCCAAGAGGAGACCTCGATGTAGGTCCCCTAGGACCATACACCAGACCCTTCAGAGCCCTCGACCTCTCAGCCCTGGGAAGTCTACCATGGGAGAAGTAGGCTCAAGTCCTTGAAGCATGAGGCAGTCCACCAAGCTAAGGCTACTCACCAGCCCGATAGAAAGGTCCAGACACCCCTTCAGGGATTCAGAAGGACACGATGACACCTAGGTCAGTTTGCCAAAGGAATCCCATCCCACAACCACCATTCGAGGAAGAATTCCTTAAGCCCCTTCCTCCATTGCCGACCTTGTAAGACTTCATCCCAGGCTCATCTCACCTCATCCTTTCATCCAATCAGGCGGACATCCTTGAGTCACCAGTAGCTCGGGATCCTCCAATATGGGTGGCGATGCTAAAAGCACCCCTCAATGGTCAAAGCCGAGGCAAGACCTAAAATATCCCATGCACACATTCAATTTCGACGACGACATAAAAACCTGCTCGAAATATTCTAACTCTTCTCCTCCATTCTCTTTTATTTTCTCCACAGGTGCAGCTTGATAGTGTTTAGACTTCAATGCTCTAAATAGAGAGCTCGAAGGCACCAACCTTAGCAGGACGCAGTAAAAGCGCCTCAGAGAAATGCTGGCCTAGGCGGCTGGATTCTTGACAATCGCTGGCACCCCAACAGCCCTAGCCAAAATCCATTCATCTTTAGGCTCCTGCTCCCATTAGGCTTGCCACATGATCCAAGTGCATGAAGCACCCAACTCGAGGAAAGCACCAAGTGATCCCAGTCACGAGATCATCGAATCATTGGACCAGCTAGAGACCGGTCCTCTTCCACACTGTGCCCCTCCTAGAAGCCGAGATGTCAAGATCATGGGTTTCTACATTTAAAGTCAATGAGAATCCTTGTTAGTCCCCTGATGAGGAACTCCAGGGAGCTCCAAAAGAGTGGGAAGAAGGCTGTCAGGCCACGGATGATGAGCTCATGGAGATCCACTTGGGGGATGAGGCTGACCTGAGGCCAACTTTTATCTCAGCAAAAATGTTCTCAGAGGAGAAAGAAGGTTATATTTCCCTCCTCCGAGCAAATCAAGAGGTCTTCGCCTATTGTTGTCCATCACCTTGGTATTGATCCAACCATCAAACCCATGAATCAGAAATCAAGAAGCTTTAAACCTGACCTCGAGATACAGATTGACGTTGAGGTGAACAAGCTCAGGCAAGCTGGATTCATACCTGAAGTCAAATACCCAAAATGGCTGGCAAATGTTGTTCCAGTCAAGAAGAAGAATGACCAAATCAGGGTCTGCATTGATTTCCGTGACTTGAACACTGCCCCAAGGATGAGTTCCCCCTTCCATTCATCGAGATGCTTGTCGACTCCACTGCTCATTGCCAGATCTTCTCCTTTAAGGATGAGTATTCTATTTATAATCACATCAAGATGGGACCAGAAGATGAGGAGGCCATTGCGTTCTTGACCCTAAAAGGTGTCTTTTGCTACACTGTGATGCCTTTCGGGTTAAAGAATGCCGGTGCCATGTACCAGTGAGCCATGACAACCATATTCAAGGATATGATCCACAAGGAGGTCGAGTGTTATGTGGATGACCTGGTGGTGAAGTCTGAAACAAAGGACACTCATGTACAAGTGTAGACACCCTATTTCAAAGCTGGAAAATTCTACGATATCTGAACCCTTAGGATCAAGTTATCTTAGTACAAGTTATCTGAACACTCATGTACAAGTGTAGACACCCTATTTCAAAGTTGGAAAATTCTACGATATCTGAACCCTTAGGATCAAGTTATCGAGTGTTATGTGGATGACCTGGTGGTGAAGTCTGAAACAAAGGACACTCATGTACAAGTGTAGACACCCTATTTCAAAGCTGGAAAATTCTACGATATCTGAACCCTTAGGATCAAGTTATCTTAGTAAACTCAAAATCCATAGTACACATAGCCTACCCTGTGACCTAGAACCAGTCTACCTGTTCGAAACGCTGTTTTTGACCCAGATTTTTGTAAACACTCTGTTTTACCAAAATAATCATTAAAAATAGTAAATAAATTTGTTTTGATCCAAATTTTCTCAGAGAGCTTCATAAGAGGCTAAGGGAAACTCCCAAAGTGAAAGAAAGAAAATTTGGACAAGTTTTGAGTTGGGCGGCACAAGCTGTGTCGCCCAGCCTGGACTGGGAGACATTGGAAGTGTCGTCCAAGTCAATCCAGTAAATGTCTTGTTTTACAAAAAAAATCACTTAAAATTGTAAAAAAATCCATTTTGACCCAAATTTTTCTGATAGCTTCACAAGAGGATGAGGAATGCACCGAAGTTTTTTTAAAAAAATGAACTTTGACCAATTTTGACTTGGGTGACATGGGCAGTGTCGCCCAGTCTAGACTAGGCGATACGCCTAGTGTCACCCATATTTGGGCGACAGTACCAGTGTCGCCCGAGTGAAACGGCCCGTGTCTCCCAGAAAATTTTGCCCCGAAGAGAAATTTTAGGTTTTTGAATGTTTTTTTTTTACCTTTCTGGGTGATACTAGGCGTATCGCCCCGGCGACACAGCCCTCAACAGGTGAACCTTTTGACCAGGATTTGTTTGTTGTGTGATTTTATTCTCCCCAACAAATTTGGCCCCCTTTTGAGGATCTTTTGGGGACCATTTAGAGGGGACGGAGAGAGAAACGAGGGGGACTTCGAAGATTTTCCGAAAAAGAGACTTCAGAAAAAGAAATGCTAGAGATAGAAAAACTCTAGCAGAGAGAAAGAAACAAAGAGATAGAGATGAAAAACCTGAGGGAGTTACAAGAGAGAAAACCTTGGAAATTGCGTCAGGAAGCCTTAGCCTCTTGAGAGAAACCTCAGATCTACCCTTAGGATAGAACCCTAAATCAAAACCGTCATACTAAAGATATTGGCTAATAAACATCTGACTCAAAGAGACAAAAGATGACCAGTGCTGATACGGGCGAGTCTCACAAGGCTTGGGAGCCCCGGGCCATTCGGCCTGGTTCGGTACCGTTTCTTTCCTTTTCTTATTATTTTATCATTTTAATTTTATTTTGATCATTTTTTTAATTTTATTTAAGATCGCTTTTTGGATGCTCTGGATCCTACTGGGCCCTGCCACATACTTGAGAACAGATCTGCTCGTTTTCTGGCAGATCTGGCCTCAGATCTGAATTCGATTTGTCCCACTTTCTTTACCACTCTTTTAATGCATTTTTTCGTTTATTTTAAGGTATTAAAATCGAGATATATTCATCAAAAGATCTGTCTGATTTTCATCATAAACAGTTTAGCGCCCACCGTGGGGCGTTTCGAGATTGATCTATGCAGCAAAGTCAATTTTATTTCACTATTTTTCACTATGATTAGTCACAAAAGGTCTCAGAAATCTACGGGGATTAGGATCCAGTGTTTTTATGCTCCAAAACCCGGTCTGATTTCGGCGACACCAGCCGTGTCGCCTGGGCAAAAGCACTAGTGCCGCCCAAATCCAGGGCGACACTTCCCGTCTTGCCGAAAATTCGAAAGTTTCAGAAAAATTTGAAATATGTTCTAAGGAATTTTTTGTTACTTTTCATAAAATTTTAGAGCAAAATATAATTTCTAAAAATACTAAAAAAATATTTTACATGATGTAGACCTGTCTTATCTGCTTTTGTCAGTTTACTCTATTTTAATTTATTTCATAAAAAATATATTTTTTTACTAATTCATGAAATTTTAAAATAGTCTTATTTAATTAATTTTAACATGAAAAAAATATAAAAAAATAAAACAAAAATATTGTTTTGGGCCACCCGGTAAAGGTGACACCATCCGTGTTGCCCAGCTGCAAAGGTACCAGAAATATTTTGGGCCCCCACAAACCTGTTCTAGAGCCTTTGGGATTCTTGTTCACCCATATTTATTTCAAAATAAATTTTTTAAAAATATAAAAAATATTTTTCCTCAAATAGGTCTGTTTTGTTCTGGCTATCTGATTTTATTTTAGTTTGTTATTTTTCATCTAAGTCATGTTTTCCATGATTTAACTGTGCTTAGTTTAACTGTTATTCACCAAGGTTGAAAAGATAAAAAAATAAAAAATAAATATACATCGACGGCTGCTTGCACCCTCCTAAACCGTGTCCCCGTTCGAGTCACCCTCGACCCATGCCACGCTCGACTTAGCACGGATCGTGCCTGGTCTCCTTGTTTTGACTTTAACTTCTTAGGGGTTGCTTACCCCTCCATTTATATTGTGCTTCAAGCGATTTTTTCCTCGAAGCGCATGCATCGCTGGGCACGATTAGTGCCGAGCGCTCACTTATTTCCCCTTGAACCGTGTCTTGTTCGAGACACCCTCGACTTGGGCCGCGCTCGACTTAGCACAGACTATGCCTGGTGTCTTTTTTTCTGAATTTACCTTCTTAGGGATACCCCTCCATCTATAATGTGCTTCGAGCGAGTTTCACCCAGAAGCATGCATCGCTAGGCACGATCAGTGCCGAGCGCTCACTTATTGCCTTGCTTGTTTTGCATCCATTGTTTTCTTGACTTTAGTTTTTATTGTGTGATTTTTTACACACTCTAGCACACACCGGACCGGGAATTCCTAGAAAACTAACAAACAAATATTTCAAAAACCCCCAAAATCTGTGTTAACAGCGTGAGGGGAACCTAGCATTGAGGTAGTTGGGATTCGCGTAAGTTTAACTGTGAGCACCCCTCCATAATATTTTGCCTCAAAGCAACTCCGCGTATAGTAGGACTAGGTGAGCATCCTATAACAGGAGGCCAGGACCAATGTGGAGACCTATATCAGCCTAGCCGCATTTCAATAGTTAGGAACCCACTCTCAAGCTAAGCCTACCTATAATCAGACTAGGTCAAACGTTTTTGTGTGCTTGCTTGCTTATTTAATCTTAGATTCTAGTCCGGACCCACTTTAGGTCCGAGCTAAAGCTTCTGGGTCCAAGTTCAGGCTTATACCCAGCCCAGCCCAATTCCGAACCAGGTTTCACCTTGGTTCGAACTTAGGGCCCCTCTTGGTCCGAGCCGAAGGCTCGTTCCTAGCTCATCTCTAATCTAGTTCAGGTCCACGCTGGGGCTGATCTTTAAAACTCTCTAGGTCCAAGTCCAGGCTTGTACCCACCCTAGCCCAGATCCGAACCAGATTTCGCATTGGTCCGAACCTAGGCCCCCTCTTGGTTCGTGCCGAAAGCTCGTTCCTAGCTCATCTTGATCCAGTTCGGGTCCACATTCGATCTGAGTTTCAAAACCCTCTAGGTCCAAGCCCAGGCTTACACCAAACTCAGTCCAGGTTCGAACCAGGCTCACACCCCGGTTCGAACTTAGATCCACCGTTGATCTGAGCCGAGACTCGTGCACCATCTAGTCTAGATCCTAGTCTAGGTTCTAGCATAGGTCTAAGCATAGGGTTGCCTTTAGAGCTAGACTAGGCTTACCTTCGTTCAGGGTCTAAACCAAAACCCATTTAGTCTAGCAACGTTATATTCTAGTCTAGTCTTAGCTTAGGTCTTAGTCAAAGTATTGCCTCTAGAGTCAGGCTAGTTCTTACCTTAGTATAGATTCCAGAACCCAGCCAAAGAGAGTCACCATGTCAGTTACTCAAAGCGACTATGATGATCACTCCACGACCAACTCTAAGCCTAACCTACATAAACCTAGGGACTAGTATGCTACAATCCCTTGGAATTATCAACTAACCTCAGGCCCATCCATTATCTAGCACCCATGTCTTCAGTTAGAGACAGTGCCCCAAGAATCCATTCTTAATCCTGAAATTGGTGTGATCCGAAAGGCTGGTTCAACCCAAAAGACTTTGAATAGTCAAGGGGTCCGACCTGGAGTTATCCTGCAAGGGGTCTTAGGAAAACAAACTGCAAGTCGAGCGAGGGAAGAAATCTAGCAGCATTCAATGTCAATTCCCGTAACTCGAACCTAGATAACCCTGAGGTCCATCGATATCAAGACCAAGCCCAACCTAGGTCTAAGAGATCCACCCTACCTCGAGTCACCGTAGTACAGCTCATGATGTCCTGAAAATTGTATGAGGCAGAGGTGTCGACCCAAACCGACCCCTAAGCAAGATAGGTGTCCAAGTTGCCCTTAAAAGTCTAGTTGGCCTAGGATACACTGTTCATGTCCCAGCTTATGGGTCAATGTCAAATCAACTTAGTGGTATAGGCTAACCCTTAGCACAACCGAGTCAGTCGATTCTTCAATCGATCCCTTTAGTTTATCCGGTCCAACAAATTGTGCAATTTTTGCAACTGGTGGCTACACCCATGGGTCACTATGCCTCTCAGGCGCAAGTGTATCAAACTGCCCCAGTGACTGCGGCTCATCAATCTCAGGCCCATGCAGGACAACGTATACCCCAAATCTCGACTCATCAGTCCACGCTTGGGCACCCACCGATCAGTGGGCCTACTATCATGCCGAACACCCAACAAGAGGGCACTTTAAAAGCGATGCAGGATATGTTGGTAAGAATGGGAATGCATGATATTCTACCCCTAAAGGCCTATGTTCAAGAGACCCTTGGAGGCATGGAGGACTTTCCCCTGAGATTTGTTATCTCAGAATTTAGAAACAAGTTTAACGGAAATAGTGATCCAGATGCTCATGTCAACTCGTATCTCCTCTCCATGAGAGCTTTGCGAGACAAGCCTAACCAACTGAAGGCCATATTTTTGCAAACATTGACAGGCGAGGCCTTGAACTAGCATTGGAGAATAATGTCTACTTAACCGCACATCATTCTAGACGAAATGTTCAACCTATTTGTCTCTCACTACCGCAGGTCGATACCAAGATCTCTCTCCCTGGGTGAGCTCAGTGCAACGAAGCGAAATCCCGGAGAATCCTTCGAGGATTTCATTCGTTGATTCTGTGAGGCGGTAATTCGGGTCATAAAATGCCTATTAACAAACCCAACTAAAATCTCTATGGCCTTAGAGAATGCTGCTCTTGAATGCAGGACCTTTTTAAGCCAAGGTCTTATCCCCCACTGTTTTGACTCCATCATCGAGCTGGTGGCACGACTTGAAAGGGTGAGAGGGACACCCCTCAACACCAGGCCCGACAATAAACCAATAATGACTCCTCAAAATAAGAGCAAAAACAATAACAAGGGGAAGACTTCCAATCAGGTTAACGAGATTGTTGTTAACGGACCGGCTCAAGGTTAAGCCACTCAGCACAACAATCAGAACCAAAACTGAAGGGGTCTGCCTAGAGCCAACCCTCAAAATAATAACCAAAGGCGAGAGGAGGATTTCACTCCTCTCAAAGACTCGCTAAAAAAAGTGTTGGAATTACTCTTGGCGAGAGATATGGTTTATCTACCACCACCATCTGAACCACCATTTCAAGTCATGTACAAGAGCAGGTGGTGCAAATGCATCAAAACTATACAATGATACCCAAACCTGCATAATTTGAAACGGGTAATTCAAGGGGGACATCACTGTCGCACCTAGAACTCAACCCGTTAAAGAGCCTAATCAAATTTTGGGTATCTTCACAAACCCTCTCCCTGAGAATATGGTCACAATGACTGAAAAGTCGAGAGCTCAAGACAACACAAAAGAGAACGTTGTCATTCATATGATTGAGAATGGAGACGAAGAAGATGATCCCAGCCAATTCATATTTGCTTGTGATCATCATTTTCAAAAGCTGAAAGTAGATCTTTTGAGTCTTTTGAGAGGAAACCCTTCATCTCCGAACCTCGACAACCTTCCCAAATGGGATCATTACGATGAAGATGACATATTAGAGATCGATATGGTAAGAACCAACGAAAAGACGTCATCTCCCAAACAAGGGGCCAAACACCCCGAAATCTCCCATTACTCTTGCTAGGGCTGACCTTATCGAGCTTCAAGCTGGAGAGGTTGATTCCCTAACCCGAAGAGGCCGAGTGTTCAAACCCATTCAATCAATGATCGACACTCTCAATGAAAGGATGGGAAACTCCTCAAGAGCTAGACAACCAGCAGGGGTTGTAGATCACGAGCTGAACAAGGAAATTCAAGGATCTACAACTACCTATGATCTACTGACTCATCTCGGGAAGATCCAGGCTCAAATCTCCATGTTGGAGCTACTCGGCAACTCACCAGCACACAGGGCCAAGATCTAAAAGGTCCTGGCCAAGACACACATCCCAAGCAACACAGAGCCGGATGAGTTGTGCAGTATGATCAACCAACTAATGGCACCAACGCCAATCGTGTTCACGAACGATGAGATCCCGGCCAGCTTCAACCACTTTCATGTCCAACCTCTACACATCACTGTTTTCATGCAAGGATATGAAATACGGAGAGTGCTTGTTGATAATGGAGCATCCCTAAATATATGCCTTGTGAAAACGGTGAAGTAGATAGGCAAAAGCCCAGATAACTTCGAGCCGTGTCAACTAACTATCGCTGCGTACGATGGGACCAAGAGACATGCTGAAGGCATACTGCCTCTCGCACTTAAGAGCGGCCCGGTCGTCCAAGTGATAAAGTTTATGTCTTAGACATAAAACCTTCATTCAACATGCTGCTAGGAAGACCGTGCCTGCAGGACAACCTCGTAGTAGCCTCTACGCTCCATCAATGCCTCAAATTTCCAATGAAAAATGTGCACTGACCCTACTTTTCTCAATCCCAGCATACATAACGAGAAACTAACCGTAGGGGTCGAGCTTGGAGAAATCCCACTCGCTTCCTTCGAGCAAGCTGATTGTGCCACCTTACGCCTAGAGGCCAGCGGCCATGTTCCTCAAATTTTGCAAACTTTTGCATCAATGGAGGACAGTATCCAATGTCAACATTGATATGGTTTTGAGTCCCTCAAAGCTTGGCACATGCTCCTCTCCCAAGGCTTCCAACCAGGCCAAGGCTTGGGGAGTCAAGTGTAAGGCATAATGGAGGCGAATTCTGAATCACCGCAAGCCCAAATTGAAAACAAGGATCAAAGAGGACTCGGGTGTTCTCTCACTTTATTTCAAAGCCGGATGAAGCCTTCAAGCTATCCAGGATTTGTATCAGGAGGCATTCAAAGCCTTGATCCTCTTGATGCCTGTCCTTCAGAACGGCCAAAGGTGATCCTTGATTCCCAACAGGGAATAACTCTTCTTCCACATCACAGCAAACACAAGAACTGGGAATTGAAGGTATGCACAATCGGCTCTAACACATCCAAGCGTGCTCATCCGCTTACTCAAACTCAAGAAAGGAATTGGTCGATCACTCCTTTATCTAGAGAATCGCTAGAAGCATACCAACGGTACCTCCAAGTCCTGGTTCCAAAAAATGGATAGGCATAGGGTGGCCATCTAACCAGCCTGCGCGTCCAGTCCCAACATTTCTCTCGCGAGTCTCATAAGGGACACTTCTTGTGACATTTCAAAAACCATGTTCGCTGACCTGGATTTGAAGGTATGCACAATCGCCTCTAACACAGCCAAGCGTGCTCATCTGCCTACTAAAACTGAGGAACGGAATTGGTCGATCACTCCTTTATCTCAAGAATCACTGGAAGCATACTAGCTGTACCTCCAAGTGCTGGTGCCAAAAAATGGAAAGGCGTAGGGTGGCCATCTAACCACCCTGCTCGTCCAGTCCTCAACATTTCTCTCGCGAGTCCCATAAAGGACACCTCTTGCAACATTTCAAAAACCGTGGAAAATTCAAAACATGATAAAACTGATAATAATGAAAAATAATTTTCAAAAACGACACTCACTCAAGATATAATGGTTGATAATACCCAAGACGATGAATTGGATGACCAAGATGAAGATCAAGAAAGTCAAGAGTTTGAAGAAATCTCTCAATCTAAGGAACTTACTTCCCATGTTGAGCAATTCAGAAAGAGGTTCGATGGTGACCCAACGGCTATTATCGAAGAGACGATTGACGTAAACCTAAGAATTGAGAAGGACGTAAACCCAAAGTTAACCTAGATTGAAACCTCCTTATCTTCTACGGAGCGGGAAAATGTGATTTCCTTTCTCAAGGAATATCGCGATATCTTCGCCTGGTCATACGATGATATGCCAGGGCTAGATCCCACATTGGTTATATTCAACGAAGGGGCAAAGCCTGTAAGGCAGAAACTCCGACGTCAAAAGACGCACCTTGAGCTCAAAATAAAGGAAGAAATAGACAAATTGCTCAAGGCGAAGTTCATTACCCCCGTCGATTACTCAGAATGGTTGGCCAACATAGTGGTCGTACCTAAGAAAGACGGGAAGATCCGAGTGTGTGTCGACTACCGAGACCTCAACAAGGCATGTCCCAAAGACAATTTTGCGTTACCAAATATAGATGCCTTGGTCGATAACTCTGCCGGTCACGAGATGTTGTCATTCATGGACGGCTTCTCAGGTTACAACTAAAGACTCATGGCAGAAGAAGACCAAACCAAGATGTCATTCATAATGCAATGAGGAACCTACTAATACAAAGTCATGCCCTTCGGTCTTAAAAACACAAGAGCAACTTAGGAACGGGCAATGACTAGCATCTTCCACGATGGGTAAAGACTAGGTCTGATGACATTCTGGTTAAGTGAAAGACTAGGTCTGATCATCTCATCAACCTGAGAACCATTTTTGAGATACTCCGGAAACATCAAATCAACTCAATCCACCAAAAATGTGCCTTTGGAGTTGAATCCGGAAAATTACTAGACTTTATAGTAAGCCAAAGAGGCATTGAGGTGGACCCGTCCAAAATACGAGCCATCACTGAAATGCTTCCTCCCCGAAACATCAGAGAAATCTGTGGGCTTCAAGGTCGCATACAAGCCATAAGGCGTTTCATTTCACAACTTGCGGATAAGTGCACACCATTCAATAGACTCCTTCAAAGGGACACCCCATTCATATGGGACAATGAATGCTAAGAAGCGTTTGACCAAATCAAGGAGTACCTTACCAAAAACTCCCATCCTTAGTCCTCCTAGTCTAGATAAACCCTTGTTCCTATACATAGACCATGGGGGCAATGTTAGGACAATATAACGACCATGGAAAAGAACAAACGATATACTATATCAGCAAAACCATGGTCGACTATGATACAAGATACACAGATGTGGAGAAATAATGCTTAACGCTTGTGTGGGCCATGCAGAAACTAACACATTATGTCTTATCTCATTCAGTCAAGCTCATATAAAAAATTGACCCACTCAAGTACCTTTTGGAGAGACCAGTCCTTAATGGATATTCAGCGAAATGGAGAATGTTATTGAGTGAGTTCATGATCGAGTATGTCACTCAAAAATCAGGCAAAGGACAAGCCATTACTGACCATTTAGCTGAACACGCACTGCCAGATAACATTCCCATTAACATGAATCTCCTTGATGAGAACCTCTTCACAATTGAGGACTAATTTGGAAGCAATACTTTGACGGTGCAAAGAATGAATATGGGTGAAGTGTAGGAGTTATACTATGCTCACCCGAGAAGATTTTAATACCAATAGCTATCAGATTGAATTTACCACGTACCAATAATGTTGCTGAATACGTAGCCTTGATAGCCGGGCTTGAGAATACCATGGGAATAAAAATCCAGCAAATACGAATGGTTGGTGACTCCTTACCAATCATAAACCAAGTTCAAGGGATTTGGAGGGTGAAAGAAGAAAAGCTCAAACCCTATCAAGAAAAGGTGGTAAAGATGATTCCATATTTTAAGAAAATCACCTTTCAACATGTAACTTGGGAAAATAATCGGTTCATTGACACCCTTGCAGCCCTTGCTTTGATGGTTGATGTTCCTCCAGAAATCACCACATTGCCATTTTATATTAGGAACAAACATGACCCTTCTCCACCGAGGATCTAACAATATATAGAGCAAGAGAATGATAATGATGGGGAAGTATCTTCCATGGTTTCAGATGCGTTAGACAATGCAAAACCATGGTTCCACGATGTTTTGTCCTTGTTAAAAGATGGCTTATACCCTAAAGGAGCCATCCAAAAGGATAAAGAGGCCCTTCGAAAGTTTTTTGTGGGATTCTTAGTAAGAGGTGAACTCATATTCAAAAATTCCTTTGATGACATCATTCTACGGTGCCTCGATCAACCAAAAATTGATCAAGTACTAACAGAGTTGTACAATGAAGGAGGTCATACTAGGGCAGCCGCCTTAGCTCAGAAAATCAAGCGCCAAGGCTATTACTAGACCTCCATGGTTGAAGACTGCTGGAAGTTCGTTAAGAGGCGTCCTAAATGTCAACTCTATGGAGACCTCATCCATGCATCGTTCGTATCACTCAATTTAACACCGCCCGCACGGCCTTCGCCATGTGGGGTCTTGATATCATCGAAATGATATCACGAAAACCCTCAAACGACCACCGTTTTATATTAACGACTACATAATACTTCACTAAATAGGTAGAGGCCGCATCATTTGTTAAAATTGAAGGCCAACATGTTGCCCATTTCATAAAGAACAATGTCATATTCAAATTCGGTGTTCCCGAGTCAATCATCACTGATAATGGATCCAATCTCAAAAATGAAGTGAGAAGGTCACTAAGGTGTGTAAAAGGTTTGGGATAACACAAAAATTCTCCACACCTTACTACCCTCAAGGAAATGGACAAGCAGAAGCCACAAATAAAGGACTTCTCAGAATCATAGACAAAATAATAGAAGGCGGAAAAGATTAGCACGAAAAAGCTAAATGACGCCCTATGGGCCTACCGGACAACTGAGAAGACTTCTACTCGCATGACCCCATACTCATTGGTGTATGGTATGGAAGTAGTCCTACCTATCGAGGTTGAGATACCATCTCTTTTAGTCCTTATTCATAAAAATTCAGATGAGGAACAAAAGATCAAAGCATGAATCGC
Source organism: Amborella trichopoda (assembly GCF_054954075.1). NCBI lineage: Eukaryota > Viridiplantae > Streptophyta > Magnoliopsida > Amborellales > Amborellaceae > Amborella > Amborella trichopoda. The sequence continues at coordinate 31,971,402 of NC_142339.1, forward strand.
TGCCCTCATTAATTTAGATGAAAAACTGAGCAACACAAAATATCATTGCTTACCAGCGTAGAACTAAGAGGGCATACCAAAGAAAAGTTGTTCCTAGACAATTCAGAGGAGACATGATACTCAAGAAAATCTTCCACACTTCGGCAAATCCACACCCTTTAGGCAAGTTCAAACCTAATTGGGAGGGACCATTTGTGGTTACCCGAGTGCATGCAGGAAATTTGTATAAGATAAAATATCAGGAGGGGTATGAACTTAATGAACCCATTAATGCAATGTATCTCAAAAAATACTACCCTTAACGGGCTAAAAAAAGTGGGGAAAACCTGAAAGGAATCACAAAAAATGGACGTGGTGAAACCCTGAAAAGGCATCACGAGTAAAAAGAATAAAAAGATCTCCAAGAAGGAGCTTTCGATGCAAAACACTCAAGTTCAAACAAGTGCTTGCAAGTTCCAATAATACTGCACAAGCAGACCCTGAGGATGAAGACTCCCCCTAAACCCTGCAGGTTCCCAACAAAACCAACTCAGAAAGATGTAGGAGGGTGACATGAATAGAAAATCGAAGTGATGTCGATGAGAAAATGTCGAGACCCTCCAAGAGGAAAGTCCGGCAAGAATCCGGAGGCCTCTTCATGGATCCGCGAAGCAGAGGATGAAAGCTCCAAAGATAAAAAGATAACTTCGTGACTCTTGAATTCTCATGATCCCATAAGGGAATCCTTTCATCATCTCTGGGTAAAATATAACAAAGAAAAGCACCACCAAAGGGGCCACAAGTGGCAAGACTATAAGGCCTTTCCCTTTTGAAAATGCTGTTTCAATTTGATTGTTAAAATCATCCATTTTCAAAAGCTTTCTCCTTTTATACGGGACTTCCTCCATCACTATAAGAGGCTAAACTATTAGTCAATCTGACCTCGCTCTCGAAGCCAACTTCCTATGCCTATTATGAAGGCTTGAAACTAGCCAAGCACTCCATGGTTGTATGAGTATAACTACCAACTACCACATATCGGAGATGGGTGAACCTCGCCAATGATGATAGTGGCTAGTCTGTGAGCATTTTTCTCTCGACTGGATCCCCTAAGGCAAAATGAGTCAAGCTCATCCTCGTGTGTGCGTACGATATCCCAATAGTTGGAAATTCGAGACAAAGACCCTACAATTACGGGGCTGAGTTTGTGACAATTCAGTTTGGAAAGTGTGTGCAAAGAAAGTGTTCTACTCTACTTCAACGAGTCAACTGCACATGTATAAGTTAAAAGACCCCCCAACAGGGACAATAAAAAAAAAAAGAGAAATCAAGTTAAACAGAAAACAAAATTTTGGCTCTCTCAAAATTCTGACTTTATTCATTTGATTAAAAATTTGCTTATTACAAGCGTTCACGCCATCAAACTTGGTCTAACTACTGAAATTTCTACTGTCTCAATGGACTTCAATAAAATGAAAAAGTACTGAAAATGAGAATGATCATAGGATCAACTCATTCATGCTAAGGAAAAAAGTAAATAACCTGGCTATTCAGTCTTTGACTTCAGATCAACATCCTTCTCCTTGAGTTCAGTCACGAAGGCTACCTATCGAGCTAATTCGACTTCAGCCTCTTCCAAGCTGATGTCAGATGTGTTCTCATCTGATTTGATTTCTTTATTTGAACAAGAGGCGCCATCTACTTGATGAGGCACAAGACTCTGACCAGGAATAGAAGACTCGCCATGAAGTCTCGAAGATCTGGGGCATAGTGGAAGAGGGAAGGCACGTTCCCACCAAGAATCATAATTCGAAGTGGTCGTGGGCTTTTCTTGCTTTGCTAACCCCTCACTAGAAGATGACTTCTTCCCCTTCCATGACAAAATTGCCTTGATTAGAAGAGCTGAAGAGTGTCGATGAAGCAGAAAGATAGGGCGAGGATCGATTGCCTCTCCAGAAGAAGTGTAATTCTGAATTTAGTGAAACTGGTGAAGAACCCTTTTAGGGAAATACCCCTCTGTGAAGAATTGCCCCACCAGTATAATACATGAATGCCCCATAGCAGGAAAAAATAGGGACATGTTCTAATCACCCAATCGAAAGAAGACAACTCGTCCAAAACATGCCGATATAAACTAACGTTTTGTGGTCGGGTGGAGTCATTGACATATGCCAGTCCCAGAGCAGTAGATACGACTGTCATTGATCGAGGAGTACGGACAATGATGACGTGTTCATAAGCCGAAATCTACAGAAAATAGGAGTAAAAAGCATCCCAAAAAGTCACAAAGTGAGAATCTAAGATCCCAGAATAATCTGGACATTTTGGTTTGGGTGACAATGGTAGTGTCGCCCAGCCCAGATTGGGTGATACTAGGTGGGTCGCCCAGATTGGGTGACACTAGGGGGGTTGCCTAGACCCTGGCGACACTGGCCGTGTCACCCAACTGAGACCCTCCCGGATCGAGCCCAGCTTTTTCCAAATAAATTTCTGATGCCAAATATGAGTTCCAGAACTCAAAACCAGAGAAAAAAATGAGTTCCAAGAGCAAAATAAAATAAATTTGTGTTAAAAGAAATATACCTGCAAAATCAGAACACAACCCTTAATAAATAGGTCACATCGCGTGACCCGGTTGTGAAGACCCCGGTATATGCCTGCCAACACGGTCGAAACAATGGTGTAACCCACTTGTTCCCAGAAGGCATGGACTGAAGGAATAAGGGAGCTATGAACCGTCTTGTGACCACTTGGAAAAGGACGGAGCCCAACAACATGAAAAGAAAAATACAGATCTGTTCAGCGGCTCGAGATTGCTCTCAATTCTGAACCAGCAACTCCATATCAACCCATTGGCCACGAGAAGAATAAGCAGCCCCCAACAGTCATGCACCCATGATATAATGGTCGTCGGTGGTAGTGGAAGGTTGATATATAATATCGGCTCGGTTCAGGCCAGAAATCTGGGCACTTCCTCCAAGGTTGGTGTTGTCTCGCCCATAAGAAGAAAGAAGGTATTCGTCTGATAATTTAACCTTTTAGCGAGAGCTTCGAGGAGCGAAAATTTCACATGGCAAGAGGCCATGTTCAAGATACCCATCATCGAAATTGAAGCCAGAAGTGCCACGAACTCGGGCCACAGACGAGCAGAAAGAAACCAATCTCGAAACCAGGGTCCAATAATAGGGAAGCCATTGACGCGTCAGCATCCGACCGAAGGCCCTGAGAAATGTGAGAGGGCAGACTTTCAGGGAAGTGCCTAACCCAAGGAAAAATAAGGGAGTCCTCCTCCTCTCTTCTGTCATCAACTCGCTCGAGAACCTTTCCCTTGCCTATGGAGATCGCATTGTTCTTCCTAGGAGCCATGAAAATCTGAAAATGTGAGCAAGAAGAACTTGTAAAAATAGAAGGAAGATGATGATAAAGGGAGAGGATGAAGATGAAAGAAGAAAGATGAATTTGGAGGATGAGAAAGAGGAGAAGAAGGATGATTTTTATAGAAAAAAAAAAAAAAATCGATCCAAAACATGTCCTATAGTTATCAACTTTGGCCAACATCAGGTTTTGATAATCCCAAAGCCATAAAAATGATAAAAAATAATTTTGAGGGTTAGAGGTCTGGGAGAAACACCTAGTGTCGCCCAACTCCGTATTCATACTTGGGCAACACCACCCGTGTCGCCCATGTATTTTTTTAAAAGGCCCCTTTTAATCCCATTTACTAAAAAAAAAACCAAGCAAAAAATAATTTTTTTTTTTTATGGGCGACACCAGCCGTGTCACACAGCCTGTGACGGTGACATTCCTCGTGTCGCTTAGGCGACACCAATGACATTGCCCATGTTTTTTTATCAAAACTTGTCAGTGTGGGCGACACTACTCGTGTTGCCCAAATGTTCCATGCTCTGTTTGTTTGTCTTGGCAAAAGAAATAAAAAAAAAAAATAATTTGTTGTTAGGTAGGCAACACCAGTTGTGTTTGCCCAAACCTGGGCGACATCACCAGTCCCGCCCAGGAGACGCGCCTTGTGTCGCCCAAGTTGTTTTTTTTCAAAAATGCCCCCACTTAATTTTGGGAACTTTCGGGAATTAAATTTTGTTTTTCCATGGTTTTATAATTATTTTCGAAAATTTTTATCAAGTTTTTTTAAAAAAAACGCTCATTGCTGGCACGAGCCTAAACTGCCAACCAAAAAAAAAAAAAAAAGACAATGGTCCTTGGTGGCATGAGCTTAAAATGACAACCAATTTTCTAGAAAATTTCCAAAAAAATAAAAAAAAACGCTGCACGGTGCCATGAGCCTAAACTACCAACCAAGTTTCCAAAATTCAAAAAAATAAAAATAAATAAAAAAGAGAGAACACTCCTCGGTGGCACGAGCCTAAACTGTCAACCAAAGTCTAATCCAGGGCACAACCACCCTATTTCAATGGAAAAACGTCAAACTCGTGGGACATTAAAGACCCAGGATAGGAAAAACGTCAAACTTGTGCAATGTTAAAGAGCCGCGAAAGGAAAAATGTCAAACTCGTGCGACGTTAAGGAGCCGAGATAGGAAAAGCATCAAACTCGTGTGACGTTAAAGAGCCGAGACAGGTAACGTCTAGCCCCGTATGACGTAAAATGTTGGATGTGTTCAGGGCACAACCACTCTGTTCAATGTGTTAGGGCACAACCACCCCATTCAATGTGTTTAGGGCATAACCACCTTGTTCAAATGTCTAGCCTCGTACGACACTAAAGGTTGAGTATATCTAGTTCAACATCAAACTCGTGCGACGTAAAAGAGCCGAGACAGGTAACGTTTAGCGCCGTATGATGTAAAATGTCGGATGTGTTTAGGGCACAACCACCTTGTTTAATGTCGTTCAAAGCGCAACCACCCTGTTCAATGTATTCAAGGCATAACCACCATGTTCAAATGTCTATCGCAGTATGACGTAAAAGGGTTGTGGTCCATCGTTGCATGATGCTAAACTGCTTAGAGGGAGGGCTTTATGGTTGCAGGAGTTAAAATTGCTAACCAACTTTATTTTTCAAATATCTTTCTCTTTCCAAAATTTTCACTATACGTCTGTGATTTCAAAAACTTTAATTTCTTTGTTAAAATCGTAACTTGTCCCTCCTCCGGGTTCTATTTCAAATCTCCCCCTACTTTCAAAATTTTTAAAATATCTTCTAAAATGAAGAAGCTTCAACACCCGTATATGATGAATAAATGTTGTTGTGTTTACCCCGTTGCTGCCTTGTCTCTCTCTTTGGATTCAACCAGACAAGTCTCTTCCTATAGAAGGCCTTTTCCTATAGATAGCCTTAGGAAACCCTAAGGAGATTAAAGCTAGGGATCAAAATTTCAAATTGCAAAACCCTTGAAGCTAAGTGGCATGGCCAGAAAATCCAACTCGAGTTTCAAGCTTGTGTAACTCATCAATAACACCGAAAACCCTAGGAGGAAAAATGCCCTAGGTAGATGAGTTCGGTGAGCACAAATGGTGAGCCCTCTAACCATGTGACATTAGGATAAAATATAAAATGTCAGCTTTATCTTTGATGTTCACCTGCCCCTCGAAGGATAGGGATTGCCAAAGTGTCTACTTCTTTGCCACTCGCCTGTCTCTCGAAGGACAGGGAGTGCCAAAGAGGAGCAATTGTAGACACCCCATTTTAAAACTGGCAAATTCTATATTTCTAACCCTTATGACCACATTATCCTAGTAAACCCAAAATCCATAGTTCACATAGCCTACCCTGTGTCCTGAAATCAGTCTTGCTGCCCAAAACCCTGTTTTGACCCAGATTTTTGTAAATGCCCTATTTTACGAAAAAAATCATTAAAAATAGTAAATATATATGTTTTGATCCAAAATTTCTTTGAGAGCTTCATACGAGGGTAAGGAAAACTCCCAAAGTGGAAAAAGAAATTTTGGAAAAGTTTTGAGTTGGGCGACACTAACCGTGTCGCCCAGCCTGGACTGAGCTACACTGGCAGTGACACCCAAGTCATTCCAGTAAATGTCCTATTTTACCAAACAAATCATTAAAAATAGTACAAAAAAGCTGTTTAGACCCAAATGTTTTTTGGTAGCTTCACAAGAGGATGGGAAATGTAATAAAAGTTAAAAAAAATGAACTTTGACCAAGTTTGACTTGGGAGACATGGGCAGTGTAGCTCAGCCTAGACTGAGCGACACGCCTGGTGTCGCCCAGATTTAGGCGACACTACCAGTGTCGCTAGAGCGACATGGCCCTTGTCGCCCAAACCATTTTACCCCGAAGCAAAATTTTAGGCTTTTGAATGTTTTTTTTTACCTTTTTGGGCGACATTGGGCGTGTCGCCCAGGTGACCCGGCCCGTGTCGCCCAAATATGTGACCCTAAAAAGGTGGACCTTTTTACCAGGGATTTGTGTGTTGCGTGAGTTTATTCTCCCCAACAAATTTGGCCCCCTTTTGAGGATATTTTGGGGACCATTTAGAGGGGACGGAGAGAGAAATGAGGGAGAGTTTAGAAATTATTAAAAAAAGAGACTTCAGAAAACGAAACACTAGAGAGAGAAAAACCCTAGTAGAGAAAAAGAAACAGAAGAGATAGAGATGAAAAACGTAAGGGAGTTACCAGAGAGAAAACCCTGGAAATTGCATCAGGAAGCCTTAGCCTATTGAGAGAAACCCCAGATTTACCCTTAGGATAGAACCCCTAAATCAAAGCCTTCATACCTAAGAGATTTGTTGATAAACATCTGACTTAGAGAGACAAAAGAGGTCCGGTTCTGATACGGGCGAGCCCTAGAAGGCTCGAGACCCCTGGGCCATCCAGCCTGATTCGGTACCATTTCTTTCCTTTTCTTCTTATTTTATCATTTTAGCTTTATTTTGATCTGTTTTGTTAATTTTATTTAAGATCGCATTTTGAGCCCTCTGGATCATGCTGGCCCTGCCACAGACTGGAGAACATATCTGCTCGTTTCCGGGTAGATCTGGCCTCAGATCTAAATTCGATTTGTCCCACTTTCTTTACCACCCTTTTAATGCATTTTTTCATTTAGTTTAAGGTGTTAAAATCGAGAGATCTTCAGCGGAAGATCTGTCTGATTTTCATCATAAACAAGAAGACCTTAAAAAGGTATTTAAAGGACTGCGGTGTCACCAAGTCAAATGAACCCCTTGAAATGCTCCTTTAGTGTACGCTCAAGAAAATTCTTAGGGTTCATCGTGAGGAACCGTGGATTGGAGATCAAGCCAGTGAAAATCAAGGCCATTCAGGACATGCCATTGCCTACGTCCCTCCATGAATTGCGGTCTCTTCAAGGACAACTCACCTACATTCAGAGGTTCATCTCAAACCTCTCAGGACGATGCATGCCCTTTTCACATCTCCTAAAGAAGGACACTCCTTTCATATGGGATGAGGAGTGCCAAGCTACATTCGATGATATCAAGCAGTACCTGTTGAATCCTTTAGTACTCTCTACACCAATGTTGGGAAGGCCTCTCATCCTATACATGACCGCTCTTGATGAGTCACTCAGAGCGCTCCTAGTGTAGAACAACGATGGGGGGAACGAGACAACACTTTATTATCTCAGTCGCAGGATGTAAGAGCTGAAAAGAATTACCCTCCCAACGAAAAGATGTGCTTAGCTCTGATCTTCGTGGTACAGAAGCTCTACCATTATTTGCTTGCTCGATCACGAGGTCAAGTTAATCTCAAAGGCTGAACCGGTCAAGTTCCTTATGACCCGGCCATGCCTGTTAGGACGTTTGGCCAAGTGGGAATTATTGTTGATGGAGTTCGACATCACGTATGTACCATAGAAGGCAGTCAAAGGTCAAGACCTAGCAGACTTCCTTGCGACTCACCCAGTCCCGTCGGATTCTCCCTAATCAAGTGATCTCCCGGATGAAGAAGTTTTCTATACAGCGCTAACTCGGCCGTGGGAGATGTACATCGATGGAGCGTTCCAGTCTAATAGAGGGGGCGCCAGAGTCGTGTTCTTGACTCCTAATGGTGGAATGATTCCTTTATCCTTCTCATTGACAGAGGCATTTTCTCATAATGAAGCTGAATATCAAGCACTCATAATTGGGTTGGAGATCGCCTAAGAGCTAGATCTTGGGCGGCTAAACATCTTCGACGATTTTAAGCTTGTCATCCAGCAGCTTAAAGGGATTTATGATGTAAGGAAGGATACTCTCAAGCCTTATCATGACACGACCAAAACGAATATGGCCCAGTTTGATGATTTCTTCCTAAGTCATATCCCTAGAAGGCTAAAATCGCAGGTTTATGCACTCTCAAAGCTCGGGGCCACCATTCAACTGTCTTCATCAAGGCCCACACCATTCTGGGTAATTGAATGGAGACATGTCGACTTGAGAACCGAAGTTGACGTAGATAATGAGAGGGATGTCTTTCCTGAGTGCCCGCCTTACTCATTTGGGGCACTTCTCTCGACCAAGGATGTCATTGAGGCAGAGTAGGAGATGTCCCAAGGTGAAGAATTCAACGTCAAGAAGCAAGAGCCCGAATTCTTCGACCCGATGGGTGCACAAGTTGAACAAGTGGAAGACTGGAGGGAGCCTATCGTGGACTTCATAAAGCAGAGAAGGCTACCTTAGGATCGGGCGGAACGAACGACATACAATGGATCTACCAAGGACACCCTTCTCTACGGGGACATTCTCTTTCGACGATCGATTTGATGGAATTATCCTCAGATGCGTCGATACGCAAGAGGCAAGCAAAGTACTCAAAGAAGTGCACTCGGGTATCTGTGGTCTGCATCAGTCTGGCCCTAAGCTCTATGAGCGCATACGCAGACTCGGCTATTATTGGCCTTCAATGGTGGCTGTCGCCCAAAACTATGCTAAGAGATGCCAGGTGTGCTAGATTCACTCAAGCCTCATTCATTAGCCCCCGGAGCCTCTCCACCTTACAGTGACATCGTGGCCCTTTTCCCAGTGGGCTATGTATATTGTTGGGAATATTGACCCTTCTTCTACCTTGGGTCATGCCTTCATTCTAGTAGCGATAGGTTACTTTTCCAAGTGGGTTGGAGCGGTTCCTCTCAAATAGGTTCCAGGGACCACAGTAACCAACTTCGTGCGTCACCACATCATATATTGGTTCAGGGTTCCGGACCAAATAATTTCTGATAATGGCCCCAAGTTGAGAATCCATCATGTTTTCCGCCTAGCCAACCAGTTTGGTTTCGAGTGGAAGTACTTGACTATGTACTGTCCTCGAGCCAATGGTTTAGCTGAGGCGTTCAACAAAACTCTGTGCGGGGTGATCCGGAAGTCAGTTTCGAAGTCAAAGAAGAATTGGCATGAGAAGCTACCTGAAGCTTTTTGAGCCTATCTCAACACCACTCGAAATGCTACAAACTCCACTCCTTATTCCTTGGTCTATGAAGGTGAGGCGGCCTTACCCCTCGAGGTTCAAATACCCTCACTCCGTGTTGCCATACATTAGGGACTGACTGAAGATGAGCGGTTCAAGCTCTGTTACCAAGAGTTGGATGCCCTTGATGAAAAGAGACTAGAGGCCTAGCAGAACGTTGAGCTCAATCAATGAAGAATGAAGAGAGCCTTTGACAAGTTTGTCAAGGTTCGCTCCTTTGTTGGTGGGGATATGCTCTTAGTAGTCAAGAGACTGATTGCAATGCATGAGTGCCACAAAGGAAAATTCGAACCTACGTGGGAGGGTCCATTCATAGTCAAGAAAGTTACACCAAATGGGGCCTATATACTGGCAAACTCTGATGGAGAAGAGGTAATGCCCCCCATCAACGAGTAGTATTTAATGAAGTACTATCTGACATATCCCTAAAGTGCGGTGCATACAGTAAAACAAAAGAAAAGAAGATGAGGAACATCAAGCCAACTCAAAGGAAGTTCATTTCTTTTATTGCATTGGGAAAAATTAAAAGATACAGTCCAAAGCCCATTAGTAGGGAAGTTACAAAGCTCTTGCATTTGAGGGTAAGAGGACAGTTACATGCAAAAAAGAAATGCTCTCCTCATGAAGAAGAAGAAAACCCACCAAAGAAATGCTCTCCTCAAGAAGAAGAAGCAAAACCACCAAAGAGGACGATTACAGGTAGGGCCTGGAGGACTTGGCTTTCAACACATCACAGCGGTAGGGCCTCCTCATTTTCCATCACTCTTGGCCCCTCACAAGGCATCCTTGTCCATGGTCATTGTCATGCCCAACTCAATGTCGTGCAAGATCATCGCCGCATATAACTCAACACGATGCGTGGCCATCACCGTGCACAACACAATGCCCCGTTCTCCATCACCATGGGTAGGCCAACGCCACGTGATACCATTGTCGCGAACGACGTTCTCCCGAGCATGGCTATCATCGTGCGTGGCCTAAGGGCACGTGAAGCTAGGACTACATGAGACTTAATGTCGCACATGCCCTTGGAGTGCTCCAGTTCCCACTGTCTCCAACTCTCGGGGGACATTAACTCCCATGCCTCTTCGATTTCCCCAACCATCACTCCTTGCCGGTGGTCCACCTTCTCACGACCTTTCAAACCTTTGGGTTTCATCGAAAACACTCCTCTGCCTGTTGAGAACCCTTGTTTGACCCTGATCTTTCCTCTACCGGTGTTCCCTCTCCCTGACAGAAACACTCATCTGCCAGCTAGACACCGCGTTTGACCCTATTTTTTTCCCCCTTTTCTGACAGCCGAGCATATCACAAAAAACCACCAAAATCCGTAGAAAACTCCCCTGTGGCCCTATAGATCTCCCTTCTCCCCGTTTTCACACACCAACAGTTTGCCACAAACTCACTGAAATTCCAGTGAGGTTTCGGTGAGCCCACTGCTGCACCTCCTTCTCTCCCCCTGATGGCTAGAGGACCGTCAGACTCCCCCGACTTCTCTGCGACCTCCCCTTCAGCCATGGGACTACCGAAGAAGCATTTGAACTCCAGCATAGCACCTCTGCAAATCTTGCTAAACCCTGTTCCTTGCTTAGAGAGCTGCTGTACTCTCCAAAAATGTTCGCCAACACATTACAGTGGCCCGCAACTTACTGAAGCTTGCCGAAAAAGATCTTGAAAGCTTGTCTGTTGCAAGCTTTGACCGAAAAACTCTCGCTGAAATTCTCTTGCCAAAAGCTCAGGCTCTATCTCTCTCTCACTTTAGACTGTTTTACCCTTGGTAAAACTGTAAAAGGGGGTTTTCCCCCTTTTTATACTCAGCAATGCCACAAACGGCCTTCGACAAATCTGAAACGACACTGCAGTCCTCATCTTCAGATGACAATACTAGGCCGAGGTGGGTCAAGCCCGAGACCCGAAAGGGCTATCGCTGCGCGTCGCATAGGAAGCCATCATTGTGTGCCTTCGTCAAGGGCCATCACGACACGCCTTCGTCGAGGGCCATTGTCGCGCACCTTCATCAAAGGCCATCTCCGCGTGCCTTCATCAAGGGCTATCTTTGCATGCCTTCGTCAAGGGCCATCAACGTATGCCTTCACCCAGAGGCTATTGCCGGGCCCTTCATCAAGGATTTAATGCCATGCTCTTCAACAAGTATGTAACGGCGTGCACGCACCATCTAAGCCTAGTGCCGTGTGCACGATCCAACACTTAGTGCCGCGATCATGTCACGACACTCCCCTCTGGACCATTGTCCTGCCAAGCTCATTCCCTGCATCACTGTCTCACTCCTCAGGGAGTCTAGTCTCTGCTGACGGCTTTGTTCCCCATGGAGTCGCATTCCTTCACCACACATCGGTTTGTGTTGCATGACCTTAAACTGCGCAGCGATGGTCCAAACTATATGACCCTAAATTGTAGAGGAGGTCTAGTTGCACGACCTTAAACTGCTTAGTCCTCATCGCACGACTCAAAACTGTACGACTATGGTCTAGGTGTGTGACATTAAACCGTAGTGCACATCCTGGCGGCGTGACTTAAAAGGCTTAGCGACATGGTCCAAACTACATGACCTTAAACTGTAGCGAAGGTCTAGTTGCACGACCTTAAACTGCATGGTCCTAACCGCATGACTTAAAACTGCATGGCCATGGTCCGAGCTACAAGACCCTAAAACTGTAATGCACAGTGTGACAAATGGTCCATATGCATAACTCCAATCGAGAGATGGGCCACTTATTCGCTAATTGTGTACTTCTTCAACACCCTTAGTGGAGTTAGATGCATGCAACGTACCTACCCCTTTAATCCTCAATAAGTTTATTTCACATCAACATTCCACTGAGAGTCACATCTTACTGCGACCCACTATCCCCAGGGAGTCAGGGCCATTCTTATCCCTTCAACCCTCATTAAGGTTCATCTGTGGTCTAGCCAGTCATTCTAAGTAGAGTTACATCCATACCATTACTCATTATCCACGTACAGTCACACTGACCCTTCTAATCCCCAGTGAGATCTCTTCCGCTTGCCACTCCTTGTAGGGCTGCCATCTTTATCTAAACCTCTATGCTTGTATAACCTTAACTATCTTTATCCCCATTGAGTCAGGTAGCTATCTAAGGACCCATCTCCCATGCAGCTTTACCTTCATTGCGACCCACTTACTGGTCCGTATTGCATGACCGTAAACTGCACAACCATGGTCCGTATTAAATGACCTTTAACTGCACAGCCCTGGTCTGCACTGCATGACCTTAAACTCTGCACAGCCAAATTCTGCATTGCATGACCTTAAACTGCACATCTATTGTCCGCATTGCATGACCTTAAACTACACAGCCATGATCCGTGCTGCATGACTTTAAACTACATAGCCATGGTCTGTGTTGCTTGACCTTAACCTGCACAGCTCTGGACTGTGTTGCATGACCTTTAAACTATACAAGCCATGGTCCAAACTATATGACCTTAAACTATAATGGAGGTCTAGTTGAATGACCTTAAACTACACGGTCCTGGTTGTATGAATTTAAACTGCATGACCATGGTCCAAGCTATATGACCTTAAACCAAAGTGCACGTCCTGACCGCATGACGTTAAACTGCTTTGCTCAGGTCTAGGAGGCTTGACCTTAAATATGCCCCCATACATGCGCACACCCCTTTTATGTGCATCTTCACACACGTCTTCCCTAACTGACCTATTCATGTGCGCACACCTCCTTTATTGCCTCCCCAATGAGTCCACATACGTGCACATGCCCTTTACGTGCATCTCCACGCACGCCTTCCCTAACCGACCCGTCTTGTGCACGCACCACCTTCATTACCTCCTTAGTGAGTCCATTTATATCATCATCATTCACCATTCCTCTGTGATTCTTACCCAGGCTCACAAAATGGTGAACCATTCCGCAATCCATATTCACCGTCAGCTAGTGGGTCACCACTTTTTACTCACCGTTCATACATCATCCATCCTTCACAGGCAACCTCATGCCATCTTCCCAAAGTGAGTGGAAACCATCACCATACTCACTCCATGGCCTCCACAGACTGCCATTCATCACCACTATGGTCCAGCTATATGACACAAAACTATGGTGCACATCCTGACGCCATGACATTACAAGGCTTCGCATAGGTTCTGAAGGCATGACCCTAAACACGCCTTCATAGAAAAAAAAAAATGGGCATGGTGTACACCTGAATAAGGGAATGCCACGAGTAAAAATGACGGACGGGCATGGTCACGAAACCATGAGTAAAAGTGTTCCATGGAAAACAAAACCCAGGCATGGTGAAAACTCAAAAAGGGCATCGTGAGCAAATAAGGATGAAAAGGTGGATATGACCACAAGGTCATGAGTAATAGAGCCTCAAAAAAGAAGGAAGTCGGTGAACACTATCTCTATGGCGTCACTTCCCATGTTCAAGTGAAAACCCTTGAAAGGGCGCTTGGACCATTAAAACAGGTTGACGCACTACCATCGCCTCAACCGACATTCAATTTCCAAACAAGTCACAAGCTTGGTTAATGAGGTCCACCTAAAATCCTCAAAAGGCAGCATCCAATCACAACACAAATTAGCTCATCAGGGAGTGAGAGCTATATAAGATCTCCCACATTTCAACATGATCAACAACAAGAGTCCTTGAGGGTGAGGACGATGACTAAGAGATTCCTCCGGAATGCTAAAGACCATCACGAAGGCAAGAAATTGATGACGTTAGGGTCTAACTTGTCAGAAACTTCAGGGTATTCCTTGCTAAAATCCCCTAGCCAACAAGGGCCTAGACTTTCAGGCAGGTCAGAGGCCCCCGACTAGACCCTGCTAGATGAGACCTATAGAGATACCCTGACCATCAAAAGCAAACCTGGTGTAGTAGTGAACAATGGAAACCAAAGGTTCATAGTAGTTGGCTTTTAGATAGGCCTGATTATGTATTAGGAGGTCCCTATAAAGGCCTCATGCTTCAAAATCACAGATAGTCCCTCGAGGGTGTGGAATTCGACAAAATCCCTCAAACTTCCTGAATGATTATACTTCTCGATTCTCTCGAAGCACAACATTCGGTGGGGCATGCTGTTTGAAGATATTTTTCATCATCATGGGGCCCCCGCTTAATAAAAGCCTAGCTAACAGTGGAAATCTCGATAGTCTTAGATTAGCTCTAGAATAGGTCAAGATATTCATAAGGACTCTTAAAATATGTCTGTTAGGTTTCGTCGCATTCCGACATGTCTAAGGTAGTGCAAACTGAGAAATAGTTCCTGTAAAATCGCCTCTAGCACTCTGAAATGGACCCTATAACTAGAGTTACATTTTCGGTGTCTCAATTTTCTATAGAACCACAACCAATAGTTCCAACAGGGTTGAAAAACCCCAGGGGTCAAATTTCAGCTTGAACAAACATTTAAGGAAGAAGTTATAGGCAAAAGAGTGAAACAGGATGAGCTGCATGCTATTCCTGTGTGGCCACCCTGCAACTCCACACCATTGAAGGGACAGTCACGACCAGTGACTTTTGATGCCCATATCTCACTCGTTTGAGATCGAATCAAGCTCAATTGTTTTGAGCGTATTTTTCTTATCAAGAAGAGTGTTTCGATATTTGGCACGTCTCATAATGACGCCCTAGCACAAAGAAAAGATAAAGAGAAGTTGCTGATCTGTGAAGAAAGTGCAAGAAAATCAGTAGCATCGTGCCTCGCTCGAGCAGCCAAATGACGCTGCTCGCGAGCTTGATCGATGTGAGACCAATTCCATCGCATACGTAAGGCCTCGGGCTATCTTTGACTCGAACCCCATGCGTGATGAATGGTCGGATTCTGCACACGAAGCCGACGAAGCGACTAGAAAGATTGTCTCCAGAATTTCAGATTTCGACAAAAATTATAAAGCTGCAAAATCTTCATTTAGGCACAGAATCGAGCTATGTTTATTGCCCCACGATTGTAACGGCATTCTCAGTGTGATCCAGTGACGAAATCACCAAAAAACATCAATGACCGAGCACACTATTGATCCGAAGTTTCAAGATCCATTCAAATTTCAAGTCACATGATCATGTACTGAAAACACGATCCATCGCTTGAAGTTGGTATCAAAATGATCGCCATTCTGAACCCTACAAGAAAGCAATCATCTTTCGATCAACCGGGCATCAAAACGACCCCGGATCATCCATGAAAAATCATGCACGTTCTAGGGCAACACAGGGACTGTTCTGAAATTCTAAAAATTGTTAGGAAGTGGCAAATCTGTCATTTTGCACTCTATTTTCTAATTTCTTTTAATTCAATTTAGTCTTAATTTTCAACAATTAGGGTAACTTTTGATCATCCACCCATGTTTGGGGCAAATTCTATATATACCACGTACCATCATTGTATGCTAGGAGCAATACACACACACACAGAGAATATACAAAGGGAGAGTTTTTACTGAATACAGTTTCTCTTTCTGCTCATTGTTGGGTCACATTTGGAGAGAAAGAGTAAGGTGAGAGAAACTTTTAGACTGGTACACCTAGGTGCAAGGTAAATCTTCTCTCTCTTCTTTTTCTTTTCTTTTCTCTCTCTTCCTCTCCTTCATCCACTTCTCCATCTAAGCTCCCCTCAGAGGTCATGCACGATAGTGGCAGTGTCATGCATGATAGTGGCAGTGCCATGCATGCCTCTCTTGTGGTCTCACAGGTCACGCATAGCGATGGCAGCGTCATGCGTGAGCCTCCTTCTCCTTCTGTTCATCCATCTCTACCTCTCAGTGAGGCTTGCAGATGGCGCTGCTCATCGCCGTCTGCAGACGCGTCCTCGATGCCTCAGTGAAGAGTGCAGACGACGAAACTCTTTGCCACCTGCAGGGGTCTTCCCCTATCTCATGCCTATCACAGACGGTGATTCCTATCGCTGCCTGCGAGAGGTCTCGACAATGTCTATCGCCTCCTGCGAGCTTTCTTCGTGTGTGCGGTGCCTATCGCCATTCGTGAGCCTCCTTTGAGAATTTAGTGCTTATCACCGACCTCCCTGCGTCCCACGCTTACCGCCGTGTGCCTCATGAGAACTATCACAGTGTGCTTCACAAATGGCTATTATCACGTGCTTCACGAGAGGCTATCGCCACCCCCGCAAGGGTGCGTTGCCTTCTTGTGTTGCCAACGGTAATTCCTAGCATCGTCTGTAGTTCCCTGCTTCCCCTCATGTCACGAGCAGTAGTGTCTAGCACCGTCCAAGGGCTGTGACACTGCTAATCCACATTCGACGGTGGCGTCGCCTAGCGTTGTCAGGACCCTATCTCTTTGCCATCTCATGCCTTCTATTCATTCTCTCCTCTTCTCACTTAATTGAGGTTGACCTAGCCTAGCACCACCATATCGGCCTCGATTTTGAGTAGTTTTGGCACCATGCTGATCCCGACTACCATGCCCATCTTGCTACCACTCTGAGTCGGTCACTCTTCGGCTATCAAGCTAGTCTAGTCCCTTCATCAAGTTTTCTTCTCTTTTTGACCTTTGCTCAAAACTTCCATTCCATCATCCTAAGCTCTCACATTCTTATCCACATGAATGTTCATTGCCCTAAGACAAGGGTGGGTCTCTTCCTCCCACTTGTCTTGCAAATTAACCATAGAAGTGTTGTACAGAAAAACAAGGAGATTACAGGTCAAGGGAGGTGATTTCGTACTAGCTAAAGCAGCTGGGGGGCTTTCCGACGTGATCTAAGAGGGCGCCCACGTGAGCTAGCCTGAGTAAGCCCCGAGCCCACCTTAAATTCCTCTCTTATCGGTTGGTATACCTGCCCTTGATCTTGAGCAAGGTTCCGAGAGAGCGATCTCAAATCTCGGGTTCACTAGAAACCCGAGATACGTTCCGCCAGATCATCTAGATATGGAGGGCAAGATCGAGGCACCTAACCAGTGTGCTACAATTTATGGTCTTGCAACTAGACGTTTGTGCAAAGCAGTTTAACATCGTGCAGCCAGGACATGTGCTACTGTTTAGGGTCGTGCAGCTGGACTGTGGTGCGAGTCGCCATATGTGGGTAGTTCAGTAAAGGGTGGACTCACAGGGGGATGTGAAGTGGATGAGACTCTATGGGGAATGCGTCTATGGATGGTCGTTCAACTCATTGGGAATGGAAATGGCTGAAGCCATTCATGGGCAATGGGTTCAGATGATGAAGGTGTCCTAATGAGGGATGGTATGCGAAAACAGATTCACTGGGGATTATGGAGTGAATGTGACTCTCTGGTGATTAAAATGGGTGGAATCATGTGATGAGAAGCATGAATATGACTCTAATGGGAATGGAAAGGTGATGAGGGTCGAACCTTGCAGATGCGCACACGAACGAGCTGCCTAGGGAAGGCATGCATGAAAGTGCATGCAAAAGGTGTAGGTGAAAAGGTAGAAGAGATGTGCTTGGTGGCATCTAATGGAGGGCGTGTTTAAGGTCATGCCTCTAAGACCATAAGTCACAGGTAGTACCGCTTTAAGTAACGTCCTTTGATAGGAAGCATTGCCGATCCTACATTTGGATGAGTCAGTATGTATCCTCCATTTGGAGAAACCTTTTTTATTACAAAATGGCCCTTCCATTTTGGTTCAAACTTCCCCTTACGTTGCCAATGCATAACAATTGGTCACTTTACTGCTAGGACCAAGTCACCACGAGTGAATGAGTGAACTTTGACTGACTTGTCAAAAACCCTTTTCATTCTCCCCTGATGGAGCTCAAGGTTCTGCTGGGCTCCAAATTGCTTCTCGTCAAGTGCATCTAATTCTTGGTAGTGAAGCTTAACATGTTCATCTTCGGTCATATCATGATGTACGGCAACACGAAGTGAAGGAAGTTGGATCTCGAGGGATCCCATAAACTAACGAGTAGGGAGTAGAGTCGGTGGCACTCCCGTTGGTGGTGTGATAAGCTCATAAGGCCTCGGGAAGCTTCTCATGCAAATTCTTCCTCGTCTTCGACACCGATTTCTTCAAAAAACTGCAAAGGGTCTTGTTGAAGGCTTCGGCCAAACCATTTGCCTGAGGGTGGTACATAGTAGAGTACTTCCACTAGAAGCCAAATTGGTTAACCAAGTGGTCAATGTGCTGGCTTTTGAACTGGGGACCATTATCTGATATGTTTTGGTCAGGCACACCAGATCAATAAATGATGTGATGTCGCACGAATTTGGCCACTGATTCCCCAGGGACATGTTTGAGAGGCCCATTTGGAGAAATAGTTTGTAGCAACTAAAATGAAAGTGTGACTCAATGCTGAGGGAGAGGATCGATGGGTCCGACAATGTCCATACCCCATTGTGAGAAGGGCCATGACATCTCCTTGGGATGCAAAGTCTCTGGTGGCTGGTGAATGAGGTTTGAATGTATCTGACACACTTGACACCTTTTGGCATAGGTCAACGAATCTACGACCATTGATGGCCAGTATTATCCCAACCTACGTATCCTTTCATAGAGCTTAGGACAAGACTAATGAAGACCACAGATTCTGGCATGCCCCCTTTTGTGTCGATGAATCAGAGGAGGATGTCGTTGAATGATCGTCGAAAGAGAGCATCTCCATCAAGAAGAGTGTATTTGGTGGCCATTCTTCGTATACTATTGCGTTCAATGCAATCATCCGATAGCCTACCATGTTTAATAAAGTTGATTATGCTTCCCTCCAATGCTCAGCTTGTTCGATCTCAGCACATATTGGATCAAAGATCTCCCCTTCTTGTTTCTCAGACTTATCATCTTGGTCCTGCTTCATCTTCTTTTCAACTTCGAGAGCATCCTTGGCAGTGAGGAGTTCCCCTAATGGGTAAGTAGGGCATTCTGGAAAAATAATCCTTTCATCGTCCCCTTTTAACTCTTTAACCAGCTCGATGTGTCTCCACTCTGCTACCCATATAGGTGTGGGTTATTTCTAGGAGATTTGAATAGTGGCATCAAGCTTGACAAGGGCATCAGCCTGGGAATTCAACCTTTGAGGGATGTGCCCTAAGGAAAAGTCATCGAGGTTTGTCATCAGGGTCTTAGCAGTGTCATGATAATGCTTGGGGCTATCTTTTCTCACATCATATATCCCTTTGAGCTACGGTATTACCAGCTTGAAATCACCGAAAATGGCTAACCGGTCCAGTTCCAGGTCCAAGGCAACTTCAAGCCCTATTATGAGGGCTTGATATTCAGCCTCATTGTGCGAGTTAGCTTTTGAGAGGGAGAAGGATAAGGGAATGATGCCATCTTGAGGGGTAAAAAATACTATGCCAGCACCACCTCGTTCAGACTGAAAGGCCCCATTAATGTACATCTTCCAATAATATACTGGTTCAACGCAGAACACTTCCTCATTGAGGAAATCGCTCAACAAGGGAGATTCTGTCTGCATGAGATGAGCTACCAAGAAATCAGCCAGGGCTTGGCCCTTGATGGCTTTTTGTGGCACATACTTGAAGTTGAATTCCATTAGTAATAACACCCATTTAGCTAAGTGTCCGGACAAACAAGGGCATGTCATGAGGAACTTGATGGGGTCAGTTCTTGAAATAAGTTGCACCTCATGACCGAGCAGATAATGGCGAAGCTTTTGGATTGTGAATATCAGCGACAGGTACATCTTCTTGATTGTTGGGTAATTCTTTACAGCCCCTTGCATACTACGGCTAAGGTAGTATAGAGAGGTTCTTTCCCCTGCTCATTATTCTGTTCTAGGAGCAACCGAGCGACTCATCGAGGGCGGTCATGTACAGAATGAGGGGCCTTCCTAACACGGGCGTGGAGAGTACCGGGGGGCATAGCAAATATTCTTTGATATCATCCAAGGCGGCTTGACCTGCCTCATCCTATATGAAAGGGGAGTCCTTCAACAAGTGTGTGAAAGACTTACAACGACCCGAGAGATCGAAAATGAATCTTTGAATATAAGAAAGCTGTCAATGAAGAGACTAAAGTTCTCAGAGTGTCGTTGGCAGTGACATTAGTCGAATTGCCTTGATCTTAATAAGCTCGATTTCCAATCCCCAATACCTGACAATGAACCCTAAGAATTTCCCTGAATGTACACCAAAGGTGCATTTCAAGGGGTTCATCTTGAGTTGATGAAGAAGCCGCTCGAATACTTGCTCAAGGTCTTGCATGTGAACATCCTTCATTTTGGATTTCACCACCAAATCATTTAGGTAACATTCCACCTCCTTGTAGTGCATATCTTTGATAATGGTGGTCATTGCTCGTTGGTACATAGCACCTGCATTCTTTAATCTAAATGGCATCATTGTGTAATAGAAGACCCCATTGGGAGTCAGGAAGGCGGTGGCCTCCTCATCATTTGGTGCCATCCTTATCTGATTGTACCCTGAATATCCATCCATGAAGTAGAAGATTTGACAATGGGTTGTGGAGTCGATAAGAATTTCTGTGAACGGAAATGGGAAGTCGTCTTTTGGACCGGCAGCATTTCGATGCAAACCCTGATTTTCCCATTCTACTTTTTAACTAGCACTACGTTGGCGAGCTATTTTGGGTATTTGACTTTCGAATAAAGCCTGCTTCCCTAAGTTTGGTTACGTTTGCATCATCTGCATTTCAAGATCAAGCTGGAACCTTCTCGATTTCTGTTTTACGAGTTTGAAGGATGGGTTAATTCCGAGTAGATGTAACGCGACTTGGGGATCAAGACTGGGCATCTCATGATAGTGTAAGGCGAAGACGTCTTGATTTTCTCTTAGAAAGGCAATATAATGTTCCCTCTCATCCGATGACATGTTAGTTGAAATAAAAGTTGGCCTGGAGTCATTCTCATCGCCCAAGTTTATTTCCTCGAGATCGTCAGCTGTAGCTTGTCCACCCTCTTCCCATTCCTTGGGGGCTTCTTGAACTTCCATCTCATCAACGGTCTGTGATCCAAGGGGTCTTTCATCGACTTCAAATATCCCGACCTCTGAGTTTGTAGGTACCCACACTTTTGACATCTCTGCTTCAAATTGAGCTGTGACGATATAGAGCATTGTGGCCACTTCTTTGATTGCTTGCTTGAGGAGGGATCAGTTTCAAGGAGAGGGAGTGCATGTGGTTGAGGGAGCAAATTTTGAGACACTTGGGTCAATTGGGAAGAACATGGCTCAGAGAGTGTGAGGGGAGAGTTATGTGATTCAGCGGTCATGGATATAGTCACCACATCATTCTCGTTATTGTGATCACCATTTCTATGTACTCCTAGATCCGCCACGGGCTTTAGTGGGATGGTAGATTTAGGTGATGGAACCTTGTTTTGGCATACCGGCTAGCTTTTTTATGCAATCAGTATGGGTTGGAGAGGTTGTGAAAATTGGGTAGGTACAGATTGCACCACCAGACTTGATGCTGACTACCCAGGTCATGCAGTCGAGTGTGGTGGGGGCTGGTTGGATTGAGTGTTTTGAAATGGTTGGGTGTATGGAACCAATGGTGGTCTTAAGAATTTAAGGAGTGGTGGATTAGTCGGTGTGTTAGGGTATGGGACAAGTGGCGGACCAGGGTACTTCAAGAGTTTTGGTTTCTGGATGAGTGGCTGTAACTTCTTGCTTAATCTAAGACTGATTGGGTCAATCTTGGTTACTGCTTCAAAGAACTGTACCATGTGGCATGCTTCGTGAGAATGGAAGCTCTACCCTATTGACTCTCTCAGCTGTTGCTTAAAATTGGGCTCAAGAAGCCATTGGATTTTCTTGGCCTTAGGATTCCTATGTTTCTTGAGGAGCTCCTCAATAGTGGAAGGAAGCTTCTCATTGGCTCTAGACGCCAAGGCATCAGTGACTATTAGGTTGTTAGGTTCCTCGATCTCGCCTTTAGGTCAGGATGACCTGGTGGCTTGGCTCCAGGTTCCATATGGACCTGGGACTTGAGATCACTCTCTCATGAACCTTGTGAAGAAGACACGGATAGGAATACCAACCGTTGAGAGAGGAATTAAGGTGTGAGGTGAGACTTACCTCACCTGGGTCCGTGACACACTTGGGCTAACTCTTGTGGGCACCCTCTTAGATCATGTTGGAATGCCTCTCGAACTTATAACCGCTTCGAAATCACTTTCTTTGGCCTATTTCTTCTTTTCCTACAGTCACACACTCACATTAGAGTACAGATAAGTGGGTCTAAGGACCCCACCTTGTCATAGGGTGAGTGCACACATGCATGTGTACTCAAAGAAAAATAGAAAATGACATGATTGAGTTTGTATCAATTCGATAGCTCTCCAGCGTCTCCTTGACAAAGGACCCTTAATACACATTTCATATTAATAAAAACAAGAGCTGAGTGAGATATAAGAAAGTAGATGAGTGAAGGTGAAAAGGAGGGAAGAAGTTTAATTCGACAGCTAGACTGACACAATGTTAAGACCGGCATGAAGGTTAGTCTGGTGCGGTAGATAGATGACCTCAATAATTATACCAGCACGATGGTTAGGCTGCTCGATGAGAAGACTACCATAGTGGTTGGTCTGACACAACGGTTGATCTGACATAGCAGTTAGATAGGCACAGTAACTAGACTGACACGATGGCTAAACTGCTCGGTGTCGAGACCAACACAGATGCACAAGGCTCAGCTTACCCTCTTGTCAAACAAACGAAGAAAAAAGGGGGAAAGGAGAAATCATGCTCGACAACATGCACTACCGTGCAAGATAGAAAAGACGGTGAGAGAAAGATAATGCCTGACAGTGTGTGGTGCCACACAGGATAGCAAGAAGGAAGACAGAAAGGTCCGCTCGGCAATTTTCACCATCGTGCGAGATAGGAAGAAGAAGAAAAGGATAGATTCGAGCTTGACAGCATTCACTGTTGTGCGAGATAGAAAGGTGAGAAAGAGAGGGTCATGCTCGACAGCATCCACTGCCGTTCGAGACAAAAAGGAGAGAGAGGAAAGAGAGGGTGGCACGCGATAGGACTCACGGTCGTGCAAGACAGAGAGGAAAGAGAAGAGAGAGAGTCGTGCTCGACAGTGTTCACTGCCATTTGAGGCTGAGAAGAAAGAGAGAGAAAGTCATGTTCGACAGTATTCATTACCATGCACGATAGATAAAGGAAAGAGACAAGACAGATAAGGAAAGAAGAAGAGAGAGAAAGGGAAGAAGAAGAAAGAGAGAGAAGAAAAAGAGAGAAAAAGGAAAGAAGAAGAAAGAGAAGAAGAAAGAGAAGAAGGAAAGCATGGGATAGAAAGGAAAGAAGAAGAAAGAGAAGAAGGGAAAGAAAGAGAGAAAGGAAAGAAGAAGAAAGAGAAGAAGGAAAGCAAGGGAGAGAAAGGGAAGAAGAAGAAAGAGAAGAAGGAAGGCAAGGGAGAGAAAGGGAAGAAAAAGAAAGAGAACAAGGAAAGAAAGAGAGAGAAAGGAAAGAAGAAAAAGAAGAGAGAGGAAATTATGCTCGATAGCGTTCACTGCCGTGTAAAACAAAGAGAAAAGAGAAGAGAGAGAGGGTCACACTTGGCACCCAGCAGTACTCAATGCCATGCGAAACTAAGAGGAAAGAGAGAGGAAATCATGCTCAGCAGCATTCACTACCATGCCTGACAGAAGAAGGAAAGAGAAGAGAGAAAGAAGAGAGAGGAAGAAGAGAGAAAAAAAATAGGAGAGAAAGAAGAGAGAAAGAAAAGAGAGAAAGATGAGAGAGAAAGAAAAGAGAAAAAAGAAGAGAGAGAGAGAAGAAGATTGAGGAAAGAAGAGAGAAAGATCAGAGAGAAAGAAAAGAGAGAAAAAAGAGAGAGAAAAGAAGAGAGAGAGAAGAAGACAGAGGAAAGAAGAGAGAAAGATGAGAGAAAAGAAGAGTGAGGAAAGAAGAGAAACAAAGAAGAGAGAGAAAGATGACAGAGAAAGAAAAAAGAGAAAATCATGCTAGGCAGTATTCACTGATGTGCTAAACAAAAGAAAGAAAGAGAAGAGAGAAAGAAAGAGAAGAGAGAAATAAGAGAGAAAGAAGAGAGAAAAAACAGAGAGAAAGATTAGAGAGAAAAGAAGACAGAGAAAAGAAGAGAGAAAAGAAGAGAGAGAAAGAAGAGAGGAAGAAGAGAGAGAAAATGAGCGATAAAAGAGAGAAAAGAAGAGAGAGAAAGAACATAGAGAAAAGAGAGAAAATTGTGCTCGATAGTATTCACTGTCGTGCTCAACAGAAGAAGGAAAGAGAAGAGAGAAAGAAGTGAGAGAAAGAAAAAAGACAAAGAAGAGAGAGAAGGATGAGAGAGAAGGAAAAAACAGAAAGATGAGAGAGAAAAGAAGAGAGGGAAAAGAAGAGAGAAACAAGAGAGAGAAGGATGAGAGAGAAAAGAGAGAAAATCGTGCTCGATAGTATTCACTATCATGCAAGACAAAAGAAGGAAAGAGAAGAGAGAAAGAAGAGAGAGAATGAAGAAAAAGAAAGATAAAGATGAGAGAGAAAGAGAGAAGAGAGAAATAGAGAAGAGAAAGAAAGAGATGAGAAGAGAGAGTCACCTTAAGCTTGAGGGTACCAACAAAATATCTTCTCTCTCCTCTCTCTCTTTCTGTCAAATGTGACCCAACAGTGAACAAAAGATGGAATTTTTATTAAGCAAAAGTGGGATCCTTTACATGTAGATGGTATGTTGCTTATATAAATGTGGGACCCAAACATGAGTGTACAATCAATTTTCGACCTAATTTTTGAAAATTATGCATTAAAAGAATTATATAAAATCTAAGAAAATGGGAAAAAATGATAATTTTACCGCTGCACCAACAACCTGAGTAATTTCAAATTAGTATTTGTAATGGCCATTCAATCGTATAGACTTTTTATGATTAATTCGGGGCTTTTTCAATCACCATCCGATTGAAATATTACTCTTTTATTGATGAGCTTGAGAAGATGATCATTTTCGTGCCAATTTCAAGCAATGGATATGAGTTTTGAACAATGATCTTGACGTGGTAAAAACGTGTAATATTGATTTTAAGATTCAACGCATTTCTCAGTAGTTTTTGTTGATTTCTTGATTGTTGCTTGACGAACAAGTTGCCATGATCGTTCTGCAAAAAGAACAGCTCGATTTGATGCCCAGATGACCATTTTCTAAATTGGAAAACTTTGGTCGGAGTTTGGATTCGGTGGCCGAAATTGTAGCATTTTTGGACTCGTCGTGCATTGAATCTGACCGTCCATCATGTGCATGGCTCAGCTCAGATGAAGCCTCCGACCTTGTGCTCGTAATGGGTCTGTCTTGTGGTCAATCTGACACGCGTGCACTATGATATGAGAGTTTGATCGGCGAGACGCGTGACTGGAATTTCCTTGCAACTCTTGGGTTTTTCCAGCAATCTCTCTCTTTGATATCTCCCAGCTCGTGCCATGTCACCGTGTGTGCCACATATCAAATCGATTGGATCGAAGAGACGAACATGCTCCCAACATTTGGAATCGATGTGAAGTTTTTCTCAGAATTGGTGACGCACAGTTTCCATTAATGGAAATTGGTTAGTCAAGGGCGCACCGTAATAGTGTACGACTTACCTATTTTAAGTAATTTGGCCGTAACTTGCTTTAAAAAAGTCCAAACTCGTCGAAAACTGGTACCCAGGGGTTTACAACCATTCTAAGCCCAATGACAATGGTCTGGAGAGCATATGACACTTTGACACTTTAGTTCAAAGTCCATTTTTAACATGATAGAGGCAGGATTTCCTAAAACTAGTTTGACGTCTACACTACCTAAAACTCAATCGGATTACGACGAAACTTGACAAGTGTTTTTAGGAGACCCTTAGCCACATTATTACACATTCTCTAGTTGTTCTGAGACTGTTAAAATCTTCACATCAGATCAGTGCTTATTATTCTATGGCTTCTGTAGTCCACAAGCATTTTGGCACCTGCGGACATAAGTGTTTGAACACATTTTTCAAAACCTTGGTCCATGATAAAGAATAAAGAGGAAGCCAGTCAATGAAGCCTGAAAAAAGAGTGAGATTCTTGATAGTTTCAGAATGGCCCTGCTTCATCGCAATCCGATAGGTCTAAGGCAGTGAGCACAAAGAAACAATTTCAGAAAATTCACCTCTAACACCTTGAAATGGACCATGTAATTGGAACGAGCAAACTATCGATCCAAGGAACGAGCAAACTATCGATCCAAAGTTTTCAAGATTTATGCAAATTTCAAGTCTCGTGATCATGGCCTAAAAACACGATTCATGGCTCGAAGTTGGTATCAAATTGATCGCCATGCTGAGCCCTACAAGAAAAAAATCATATTTTGATCAAATGGGCATCAAAGCAACCTCAAATCAGTCATGGAAGATCACACAATTTCTAGGGCAGCAGCAGGGATTGTTTTGAAATTTTATCTATTGTTAGGCAGGGGCAAAAAACTCCTTTTGCACCCTATTTTTGTAATCTTATTTAATTTAATTAAATTTTAATTATCTTCAATTTAAGTAGTTTTGGGTATCCACCCATGTTTGGGCCTAATTTTATATAAACATGCAAAACCTAATTATAAAGGACCTTTGGTTCATTCTTCAATCATTCAATAAAGAGTTCAATTCTTGCTTCAGTTCGTGGGTACATCTTGGGGAGAGAGAGAGGAGAGAGAATAAAAGGGCTAATATCCCTCGATAAGGTAATTTTCTCTTTCCTCCTCTTTTCTCTCATCTCTATCTCTCTCTTTCTCTCTCCTCTTTTCTCTCTCATATCTATCTCTCTTTCTCTCACTTCTTTTCTCTCTTGTTTATACCTTTCTCTTTCCTGCTTTCATCTTTATCTCTTTCTCTCTCTTTCTCCTTTAATCTATCATGTCTCTCTTTCCCTGCTCCTCTTTCTTTCTCCATTCATGCATGGCAGACCTATCGTCTGGTGTGATGCCTTCCTGTTCATGAGAAATGAATAATGAGCCACGTCTCAACCTGGATGGCAGGCCGAGCCTCTGTCAAAATTCTCTTTCTTTTCCCCTGGCACAGACAACGCAAGCCTATTACCACCGGTGCATTCTCTTTCTTTCTTCTCTTTTGTCACAGATGGTGCAAGCCTATCGTCGCATGGGCTTTATCTCTCTTTTTTCTCTTCTATCATAGACGGCACAAGCCTATCGTCACCTATGCTTTCTCTCTCTTTCTTCTCTGCTGTCACAGATGATGCAAGCCTGTCGTTGCCTAGCTTCCTCTCTCTTTCTTCTCTTCTGTGATAGACGGTACAAGCCTGTCGCCGCTTGTGCTTTGTCTCTCTTTCTTCTTTTCTATCACAGACGGCGCAAGCCTAGCACCACCTGTGCTTTCTCTCTCTTTCTTCTCTTCTTTCACAAACGACACAAGCCTATCGCCACCTGTGCTTTTTCTCTCTTCTCTTTTGTCACAGATGGCACAAGCCTGTCGTCGCCTGTGCTTTCTCTCTCTTTCTTCTCTTCTGTCACAGACATCACAAGCCTATCGTCGCTTGTGTTTTCTCTCTACTTCTTCTTTTTTGTCACAGACGATGCAAGCCTTTCACTGCCTATATTTTCCCTCTCTTTCTTCTCTTCTATCACAGCCGGCGCAAGCCTAGTGCCACCTATGTTTTCCATCCTGGTTCTTCTATCACAGACGGTGGAAGCTTATCATCGCATGTGTTCTTTCTCTCTTCTCTTTCTTTTGAAGCAATCGGTGCAAGCCTATTGCCGCCTGTGTTCCTTCTCTCTCTCTCTCTTCTCTCACAGACGACAGAAGCACATCGCCACTTGTGTTCTTTTTCTCTCTTCTCACTTGATGTCACAGTTAGTGGAGGACCATCACCGCCTGAGTCTCATCTACCTCTTTCTCACGTCACAACTGGCGGAACCTATTGCCGTTTGTGTTTCCTCCTCACTTTTCTTCCTCACGTCATAGCCTGCAGAAGCCATCGTCGTCTGAGTCTTCTATATCCCCATCTCGTTGCCGTCTATATCATCCTTCTCCTTTCCTTCCCTTCTCTCTCTTCTTCTTCTATCATTGTTTTCTCTCTTACTCTATTTCATCTTCTCTTTTCTCTTCTTTTCTTCTTCTTCTGTCATTATTTCTCTCTCTTTATATTCGTCTTCTTTCTTTCTCTTACCCTTTCGTTTGACCAAGAGAGGTGAAGACTAGGATTCCATGGTATTCCAGTTGTCTAGCAGTAATGCTGTTGTGTCAATCAGAGTTATTATGCTCACTTTACTGTCATGATGGCCTAACCATCATGTTAAGCTAGTCGGTATTGATACCGTCGTCTTGTTGTAATTCGGTTGAGCCGGTGTGAGTTACTGAGCCCGTTTTACCGCCACGTCAAGTCAATTACTTACTAGTTTAGTCACTGTATCAGTCTCACCGTCTGGTCAAATTCTTCTAACCCCAATATTTCTTCTCTTATTCTTCTCTTCCTCTTTTTGAATGTGCACACCCGTGTACGTTCCCCAAAGGCAAGGTGGGGCCCCTTGACCCACTTGTCTTGTATCATTTTCCATATGTGTGTGATTACAGAAACAGGAGAATACAGGTTCAGGGAGGCGATTCCAAACCAGTTTTACGACTGGGGAGACTTTCTTCAGGATTTAAGAGGGTACCCACGTGAGGTAGCCCGAGTAAGTCTCGAACCCACTTTAAATTCCTCTCTCATTAGTTGGTCTACCTGCCCTTGTTTTTTAGCAGGGTTCCCGAGAGAGCAATCTCA
Source organism: Amborella trichopoda (assembly GCF_054954075.1). Taxonomy (NCBI): domain Eukaryota; kingdom Viridiplantae; phylum Streptophyta; class Magnoliopsida; order Amborellales; family Amborellaceae; genus Amborella; species Amborella trichopoda. The sequence continues at coordinate 32,000,428 of NC_142339.1, forward strand.
AGTCCCAGGTTTCCTTAAAACATGAGACACGTGCCAGCAGATCATCCAGATCCGGAGGGTGAGAACGAGGCACATAACCACTAGGTCAAGGACTGCTCTCTCCTTATTCTCATCGGGGGTACAAGGGATGGAAAATGACCTCAAATAGCTTGCCCCACAAAATGTTGTGCTTTGAGAGAAGCGAGAAGTACAACATTCAGAACACAATTGTTCCTTCGACTTCAATTTTCTTCCTGGTCACCGAACCACACGAACATAAATGGGATACACAAGCAAAGTTGCTTCCCATAGGGGTGACCAAGGAGCTCAAACAGCTAAGGGTTTTGTTGGCTTACCCCAGATGTGGAGACTTTTAAGGGATGTGTTTAAAGTCGTCACCCATGTTGGACATATAAGATGCTTTTAAAGTATTCACCCTCATCGAACTTGTTGGTGGCATTGTTTGCTGCTACACCAGGTTTACTTTGACAAGTAGGGTACCTCTGTGTAGCCCCCATCTTGCTAAGCATAGTCGAGGGTTTTTGGTGGCGTACCCTAAATGTCTGGTTCGGCCTGAGAGGGATTTTGACGAGGTGGCCTCGATTGTCTTCACCCTAGTTGTAGGCAGGTATTGACCTGATTTGACAGTTACTTACTTGTGTGGGATCTGGAGGGATAATTTTAATGTCTACACCTCATTAGATGTATAGCGAAATGATTTATTATTGGGTCCCGATGACAGGATATTCTGCTACTTCTTTTTCTCTTGAAATGCTGGCTGAAGCAGCTTATGGTGACAAACGCTGCATCAACCTGCTTATTGGTCCGAGCGCACTTTTAGGTTTTTACTTGGATAGGGGAAGAGCTGTTGTAGAGACGGTTTTCACCAACCTCCTTTTTATTTAGGCTCTTTTGTCATGACCTGACGACCATGTCTGCCTTTCTTATCATTTTTACTCACAGTGCCCTTTCGGGTTTTCACCATGCTTAGTTTTTATTTTACGGAACACTCTTACTCATGGTTTCGTGACCATGCCTGTCCGTCATTTTTACTTATGGTGTTCCCCTTTGTGGTTTGCATCATGCCCTTTTTTTTTTTTTGTGGGACGTGTTTTAAGGTCATGCCTCTAGGTGTTTGAATACATTTTTAACACCTCAAGCCCTTGATGCAGAATAAAAGAGAAGCTGGTCAATAAAGCCCCGACTTATAGTTGAATTTTTGACAGTCTCAGAATTACCTTAGAACGGGTGAAAATGTTCCTAAGGACTTCAAAAGGCCACCTGCCAGGTTTCTTAGCAATCCGACATGTCTAAGGCAATGCAAACAAAGGAACAGTTTTAGAAAAATCTGCCTCTAGCACCCTGAAACGGCCTCGTAACTAGAACTCTATTTTAGTTGCGTCAAATGGCTATAAGACCACTGCCATGGGATCTGATATGGTCGAAATCCCCCAAGAGTCAAGTTTCGGCTTAAACAGATGTTTCAGGACAAAGTTATGCATAAAACATTAAAAAGAGGTAGGTCGCATGCTATTCTAGAGCCGCCTCCTTGCAACAACCTCCATTAAAGGAGTCTGATTTGCACAATCATGAGCAGCAATTTCAGAGATTCATATCTCACTCGTTTTGAGTCGAATCATGCTCAAAACGTGTTCGTCTCGTTAAGACGAGCATTTTGATATGTGGCACGCCCCTTGAGGACGCCCGAGTAGGGAGAAAAACTAGAGATAATTGGTGATTTTTTAAGACAGTTGCAAGAAAATTAGCAGTAGCACGACCCACTTGAGCAATAATATCACGACGCTCGCGTATCGGATCGACACGAAACTAGTTTCGTCGCATATGTAAGATATGAGGCTATGTACAGGACGCGCTCCACACATGATGAACGGTTGGATTCGGCACATGAAGGCATCGAAGTTTCTGTAGATTCTGATCGTCGAAATTTAAGATCCGATAAAAAACCCAAGATGGAAAAGTCTTCATTCGGGCATGAAATTGAGCCACATTTGTTTCAACGCGATAATGACGACATGCTCATTGTAATCCAGTGATGAAATCATGAAAAAACATCAAGAAACGATTGTACTATTGATCAAAAGTTTTCAAGAGTCATAAAAACTTTGAGTCGCATGATCATGGCTTAAAAACGCGATCCGGAGCTCGAAGTTAGTAGCAAATTGATCATCATGCCGAGCTCAACAAGAAAGTAATCATCTTTCAGCTAAACAAGTGTTGGAGCAACCCTAAATCGGCTTAGGAAAATCACACACGTTCTAAGGCAGCAACAGGGACTGTTTTGGATTTTTTATATTGTTGAGCAGGGGCAAAACCATCATTTTGCACCCATTTTTAGATTTTTTTAATTCAAATAAGTTGTAATTATCATCAATTAGGTTAGATTTTTGGCATCCACTCACGTTTTGAGCCTAATTCTATAAATATATGATAAACCTAATTGTAAGGGGCTTGCTCTCAAGCTTCGATTTCATGAATAAAATTTAAGAGTTTTACATTGAAATTGTGGGTATGTCTTGGAGAGAGAGAGAGAGGAGAGAGAATAAAAAGTTTGGTATCCCTCGATGAAGGTCACTTTCTCTCTCCTCTCTTCTCTCTTCCTCTTTTTTCTTTCTCTCTCCTCTATTCTCTCCCTTCTTATTTTTCTATCTCTCTACTCTCCTCTTCTCTCTATCTCTTTCCTTTTAGCTTTAAGCACACATGACAGTAGCCATCATTGTGCGTGTCTCTCTTCTCTCTTTCTCTTATTTCTTTCTCTCTCCTATTTCCCTCTTTTTCTCTCTCCTCTCCTTTTCCTCAGTCTCATGTTCTTGTCTCAATATTTCTCTTTCTTCCTCTTTCTATCTCTCTCTTCACTCAACACGCATGGCAGTGGGCCATCGCCGTGCATTTCTTCCATCCCCTTCTTTCTTCTTTTTCCTGCTCTTTCCTTCACTTACTCATCCCCTTTGCTTTTCTAATCCTTCCTCTCTCTTTCTTGAACTCCTTTCTGCCCTCTCCTCCTTTCTCTTCTTTCCTTCCTTTCTCTTTCCTCTTTCCTAATCTCTCTTATTTCTTTCTCCATATTCTTTTCTTTGTCTCTCTTCTCCATTCATGCATGACGGTGCCTATCGCTAGGCATGATGTACTCCTTCTTTTAGAACATGCACATTGAGCCGAGTCTTAACCCGAGTGGCGGGCCAGACCACTGTCCAAGTTCCTCCTGTCTCATGTCGCACATAGTGATGCTCATCGCTCTGCACGACATTCCCTTTCCTAAACTCTGACAAGGATATTAAACCGGGCCCTTTCCCGAGCGATGCTTCGGGTTGTGTCTAGATGCACGGCGATGCCTATCACCGCACGTGTCTTTTTCTTATCCATGTTCTCTTTTTCTCTCTCTCCCCTGTCATGGACGGTAGAACTTATCGCCGTCCATGTTCTCTTTTTCTCTCTCTTTCCTATCATAGACGGTGGAACCCATTACCGTTCATGTTCTCTTTTTCTATTTCTTTCCTGTCATGGACGACAGAACCCATTGTTGTCCATGTTCTCTTTTTCTCTCTCCCTTTCCTGTCATGGACCGTGAAACCCCATCATTATCCATGCTTCTATCTTTCTTCTCTCTCCTCGGTCATGAACGACATAACCTCATCACCATCTATGCTTTCTCCTCTCTTCTCTCTCTTCTGTCATGGACGGTGGAATCCCATCGCCGTCCATGCTTCTTTTCCTTTCTTTTTCTTTTGTTTTTCTTCTGTCATAGACGGCGGGACCTTATCACCGTTCATGTTTATCTCCCTTCTTTCTCTCTCTTCTCTCCTCTTTCTTCTTTCTCTCTCTTCTCCCCTCTTTTTTCTTTCTCTCTCTTCTGACTTTCTCTTTTCCCCTATTGTTTCTTTCTCTCTCTTCTGACTTTCTCTTCTCCCCTCTTTTTCTTTCTCTCTTCTTATTTTTTATTTCTCACTCTTTTTTCTCTCTCTTCTCCCTTCTCTCTTCTGACTTCTCTCTTCTCTTCTTTCTCTCTCTTTTGACTTCTCTCGTCTCTTCTTCCTGTCTCACTCCTCTCTTTCCTTTCTTTCTCTCTCTTCTGACTTCTCTCGTCTCTTCTTTCTCTCTCTTCTTCCTCTCTCCCTCCTCTCTTTCCTTTCTCTTCTTCCTCACTTCTCATCTTTTCTTCCTTTCTTCCTTTCTTCTTTCCTCTCTATTCTTTCCTTTCTTCTTTCCTCTCTATTCTTTCCTTTCTTCTTTTCTCTTCTTCTTCTTCTTGTCTCTTCTCCTCTCTTCTATTCCCTTCTTCTCTTCTTCTTCTCTCTCTTATGACTTCTCTCTAATCTCTCATCTATTTATCTCCCTTCTCTTCTCTTCTTCTTTTTCCTTTTCCTTCTCTATCTTTCTTCTCTCTAATCTATCCCTCCTTTCTTTTCTCTTTTCTTCTCCTTCTCTCTTTCCCTCTCGTTTGACCAAGAGACAGGATAAGTCAAGCACTGCTCTGGGTCGAGTAGTATTGCCACCGTGTCAATCTGAGTTACTGTGTCTGTCATGCTGCCACAACAGGCTAGCCATCGTGGCTGGCCGGTTAGTGTTCGTTCTGTCGTCGAGTAGTATTGTAGTAATGTCGGTCTGAGTTACCATGCTAGTTTTGCTACCACGTCGGGTCAATCACTTACTGGTCTAGCCACTGTGTCAATCTAGCTACTTGGTAAAATTCTTCTCTTCTCTGTCCTTTATTCTCTCTCTTTCTTTTCCTTTCATCACCCCAACCTCTATCCTCTTATTCTTTCCTTCTTCTTTAGATGTGCACACCTGTGCACATTTGCTCAAAGACAAGGTGGGGTCCCTTGGCCCTTGTTTTGTAAAATTAACAATGTGTGTGTGATCGCAATATCATGAGAGTACAAGTTATGGGAGGAGATTTTGAGCCAGTTAAAGGACTGGGGGACTTTCCATCGTGATCTAAGAGGACGCCCATGCAAGTCAGCTCGAGTGATTCACGAACCCATGTGAGGTGTGTCCAGCCTCATACCAAATTCTTCTCTCACCAGTTGGTTTACCTGCCCTTGTTTCCTAACAAAGTTCCCAAGAGAGCGGTCTCAAGTCCCGAGTTCTCCTTTAAACTCGAGACACATGCCACCAGGTCATCTCAACTCGGGGGCGAGATTGAGGCATCTTACCAGCTTAACCTTGTTGGGGACTTACTACCCCTTTGTCGGATAGTCCTTTTTTGGCTAGTCTCTCCTTTGTTTTTTTTTCTGTATTGCACACACACCTGGCTTCCGGGTTCCTTAACCCATTTATTTAGATCGAGGATTTTCTCATCCCTGAATTCACGAGCTTCCCCCTAGAACAAGTTCCTCGAACTTCGTTCCCAACTTTCTTTTTTAGCAACGACCCAATGTCGAGCTCCTAGGTCTTAACCTGGGCAGGTGTGAGAAGGGACTTAAACGTTCCTAACTCCCCATCTTCTAACTCTGGTGGAACTTCCACCAAAGCAGTTTGCATCGGTAGCACATATGCTACCACTTACAGCACGCACCTTGTCACCGGCAAGTCACTTGCCGACGTATTGTTGAGGTACGCAGAAAGGCTACCCAGTCCCTTTATGTAAAAGGCAAGGAAGTTGCCATTGCACCTGTGGGTCGCCGCACGGCTACCCCCCACATTCCTCCATCACCTCGGGTCTCTATGTTTAGAAACTCAACACATCGAGGTAGAGACCCAGAAGCCTCCATGGTAAGCACACACCCTAAGGCTCGTGGGTCACCCACTCGAGCCACACCTCGGGGAAACCTTTGTGTGATCTTGAGTAAGTGTCCAGGATCAAGCCTCCTCAAGCTAAAACCTGTACATGTGCATGTGTATCCCACTACTTGGGGCAACGTTGTCGCTATGCTAACCCCAGTACATGGAAGACGACCCCCTTGTCCTCCCTGGTACTCGAAGATTGCCATCTTGAACCAGCCCCGTCATCTCAATGATGCCTCTGGAGCTCATAAGAGAGCTCCGGGCAAAGGCTTGATGGGAGATCAAGTCCTTCGTCCTCCGTCCTCCCCGATCTAGGTTGACCCCAGTTTTAGGCTCACACCCAATGCTCCACCTAATGGAGACGGCTCTCTCTTGTGCAAGAATGACCGACCAGTCACAGTCTCGATCGCAGTTCTGACATGAGGTTCATCAAAGCCTCAAATCGAAGCATGACAGGGATCTACAAATCCTGACCAGGGAAGCCACTAAAACAGTTGGGACGCCCAGCTTTGATGACCCTATTCACCAGAACCCCTTCTACCCTCTTTAATTGACAAAGCTTGAAGAAGATGTGCGTGAATCTTGCATCGTGGTCAGCGTCATAGAAGAAGACCCGACCACCCAGCAGCCACGGTCCCAAGATCATCTAGAACCGGTCCTCGCGCGATAGACATGTAAGACTTGAGTTCAATAGGGGCATGCTGAGCCCTTGCGAACCAATATGCCGCAGACGACACGTCAAGCTTGGAAGCCTTCAACTACACCCTAGGCTAACCTCCCCGAAGAAACGGTCACTGTAATGGTGGTGAATGAACCTAATGATAGCCAAGAAGAACGCATGGATAGGTTCGAACAGATGGTGCATGCAATGATGGAGAAGATTGATATCATGGAAAGCATGCTGTCCCCGGTCAATGTACCCCATCATGAGGTCGACTCTCATCACTCGGATGAGGTAGCTCCAAGGCAATCTCCTCCTCCTGCCTCACTGGAAACTTTCGTCCCTCACCTCGTCTCACAGGCAGACATTAACGCTATGGTGACCCGTAGTTTGAAGAACAGACAAATCCCAGGTATACAAGGTACAACACTTTACCAAAAGTCGTACCCCTCCTACATTGATCAGATTCCGTTTCCCATGGACTACAAAAAAGGGAAGTTACCCCTGTTCAACGATACGACATTCCCACACCAACATATCACGTATTTCCAAGCGGCATGTCAAGAGACAGCAGCTGATGGGAGACTCCTCCTCCATTAATTTGTTGAAACCCTTGATGGCCCGGCCTTTCATTGATATGCTCGGCTTTCCCCAAATTCAGTACATACTTGGGAGGAAATGAAGCAACTTTTCCATCAGCGCTTCTATGAGGTCGAGAGAGAGGTCCAAACAATCGAGCTTCTCACATTGACCCAAGAGCTTGACAAACCCGTGGATCAATTCATAGCAAGATGGAGAGATTTGGCTGCTCGCCATCCTAATCCCATGTCTGAGAAGGATGCAGTCCAGACTTGTGTACAAAACATGCGACCTGAGATTACTTTACAAGTTGAGGCCTCCAATCTGACCTCCATGTCAGAGCTGGACTCTAAGTCAATTCACATAGAGAGTCTGTCACAACACCATGGCGGGTCATGTCAACAGTCTTCGAGCTCGGAAAACAACTAGGGCAACGGTAATTCTTGAACTAACACCTAGAGCAATCAGCAAAAAGGTGTAATCAGTGCGGCCGTCACCATAATCATTTCGAGGAAGTCTGCCTCTTAGACTCTTGATCTCTCAAAAGGTGTAGGAACAACAAGGACAATGCTTCAGGGAGGAAAGCAGCAGCAATCATACAACTGGGTACCCCCATCTGCGAACCTTAATCGAGATGATTATTTGTCCAGGCATAAGAATAAAGTCTACCCTTTTGAAAAGGAATGGGTTCCCGCGCTACTTCGATTATTACTGGAGCAGAACATGATCGAGCTGCCTGAGACCAAGTTCCCTGATCAAGCTAGACTCGACACCCACGCAAACTACTGTTCTTATCATTGAAGGATAAACCACCCCACAGTGGAATGCTACACACTTAAGGACTTTATCGAGGCTCTGATCCAGAAAGGTTAGTTAAAACTCGAAGAACTTAAGAAAGCATTCAGGGCAACTGAGGATGCCCACGCAGTGATAGTATAAGAGGAAAGCAAAGTACCACACTCTTTTGATGACTTGCCATCGGATCTCCTTCAGGCTTTGTTTGGTATGATGCTCCAACAAGGACTCGTCACACCAAAGTTGACAAGGCAGTCAAGCGCTTTGCTCAAGGAACCAAGAATCACTAGTGCTCGTATCACCTGATATGGGGCCACAGGCTGAGCAAATGTTATGGGCTCGAAGCCATAGTCGCAAAGAAGGTGCGAAGAGGTCACATTTCCTACCCCTTCATGGAAGAACACCCACAAGTTAGTGACCCCATCCACGAGAATACTTTAGTGTAAGAATCTCATGTTGATGCCTCCGATCTTGCTGAACCCTTGACTTCCCATCCATATAGAGTCTACCATGGGAGAAGAAGACTCAAGTTCTTAAAGCGAGAGGCAGTTCACTAACTTAGGGCTGCTCACAAACCTAGCAAGACGAATCAAGCCCCTCCCAAGGAAACCATACGGAGACGAGTGCTAAAGGCTGCTCGTCGTAGGAACAAGATTCCTCTACCGTCGGTCAAGCAAGAATTTCTCTGACCTCTTCCACCACTGCCAACCTTACAGGTCTTCATCTCCGACGCGATCATTCATACTCCCTCACCTCACCAAGAGGACATCCATGAACCATCTCCAACCCGGGGCACGTCTAATGAGGGTGACGACATTAAAAGCACCCCCCAATGGTCTAAGCAAGGGAAAACCCCCAAAAAACCCCCTGCACATGTCCAACTCTGGTGATGATGTAAAAAGCTACCCAAAGCGGTCCGATGAGGAGAATGACCTTAAAAGTCCCTCATCTACTAACCCCTCTTCTTCCTCTTCCACTTCCTCTTCCTATTCGTCTTCTTCTCCTCCTTCCTCTTTTATATCGATTGTAGGTTCAATCTTGAAATGTCCAGACTTCGAGGCCCTCGACAGAGAACTCCAAGGAACAAATATAAGCAAGACATACCAGAGGCGGCAGAGAAAGACGCTAGCTCAGGCTGCTGGATTCTTGACAATCGTTTACGCCCTAGCTGCTCGAGCCACGTCAGAGCCATCCTTTTCTATAAAGAAGCACAAGAGGTCAAAGTCGAAGAAACCTCAGTGGCCCCTAGAGCCCGACTTTGAGCAAAGACTGAAAGAATAAAGAGGACAGAGCTTCTATTCTTAGTAAGTCTGTCACTTGGTAAAAATCTCAGACGCACCACCCAACACGGGGCAAATGAACCTGAGATTAGGGAAAATGCTGCAACCTCCACCTCAGAAGCCAAGCGTTTTGAAGTTTCCTAGTCCACCGTTTCTCCCTCACCTGAATACCCCAAACAATTTACCCATCCTTGAGCTCCCTTGTCTCCTTCCTCACCCAAATACCTCGAACAATCCACCTCCAATTTCTTAGGATGCCTCTGGTCCCATATACCCAACCACCTTCTAACCCTCAACCGAAAACCTTCACCCCACTAAAAAAAATCCCATAATCCACTCAGACCATCCAAACCAAGCCGGTTGCGCAACCAAGACAGCCAGCAGCCCAAAATAAACCTTCTCCACCTAAACCTTCTCCTCAACCTACTATACCACCCAAACCAGTGGTAGGACCAAGAGCACAAAAGGCTGACGAGGAAAAAGTGAAATACGATGTGATTGGGAACCTGATGAAGCTTCCAACCCTTCTCAACATCTATGATGCTCTCATGCTCTCAAGGGATTATGATATGGTTCTGGTTCAGCCTCTTTCCAATCAAGAGGTGTACGAGATCGAGGTGGAACCCATTGAGGTGGACTCAGCGATCTTGAGTGGATGTATGGTGATCACCTTCTCAGAGGATGATTTGCAATTGGGAGAAAAATTTTACATTCGCCCTTTCTTTGTGACTGGGGAATTACATGCATGCTCCATCAATCGAATTATACTTGACGGAGGGTCAGCAGTCAACCTTATCCTAAGGAGGATCCTCACTCGATTGGGATTAGGCTCTGAGGATCTCACTCCGACTCACATCACAGTTCAGGGGTTCACCTAGTTATGAGAGATTACCTTCTCAGAGGATGACTTGTAATTGGGAGAAAAATTTCACATTCGCCCTCTCTTTGTGACTGGTGAAATACATGCATGCCTCATCAACCGAATTATGCTGGATGGAGGGTCAATAGTCAACGTTATCTCAAGGAGGATCCGCACTCAATTAGGATTAGCTTCTGAGGATCTCACTTTGACTCACATCACAGTGCATGGTCCACCTTCGTCTCAAGATCGGTGAATTAAACAATTACGCTCAATTTCATGTAATAAACACCGACACATCCTACAACATCGTTCTCGACCACCCGTGGCTCCATGACCAGGGGGTGGTTCCATCCACATTACATCAGTGCTTCAAATGTAGTAGAGATGGGAGACAGTATACGGTCTATGTCGATAAAAGACCATTTCCTAGAGCCGAAACTCACTATGCTGATGTCAAGTATTACTTCAAAGATTCAGTGTCAACGCAAAAGTCAAATGATGGTGATCATAAGTTTGTGAGGAAGACAGAACCTTCGCCTCATGAAGATGTTGAGGATATCGGGCGAACACTAGTGAACATGTTCAAAGAAGAGGAAAGACAAGGAAAAATTCTCCCTTTGACTCCCATTCATCCTAGTAGGCCATTCTCCATCCTTGAGGAAACTCCATATTTGCCAAAAGATGAGGCTTCCCCCTCTAGTTTTGGGTCGACTTTCCAAGAAGATGAACCAGAAGTCATTCTTGAGATTGAAGAAGTTATGGGGATATATCTTCCTGCTCTGAAGGTGGCCTACACGCCGGACCATTAAAAAGTCCTGCATGTCCCCATTGCACTCTTGAAAGGAGAACTGGCGCACCAAGCACCGTGGAAGGTACTCCAAACCCGGTCTCCCAAAGCAAAGAGGATGCTTCTCATCCCATTGTAAGGTCAGCTCAAGTCGGTAGTCAGCTTTAGGTCTTGCGCTTCCCTGATTCTTTGGGAAAAGAGTTGTCGAGGAAAGGACGACCCTCTCACCCTCAAGAGCAAGATCCTCTGGCGGAGTTGAGAAGCAAAGTTTGCAGTCTCCAGAACCAATTTGGGGTTATGCATATCGTTGCAAAACATCTAAAGGAGTTTGTGCCTGAGACCAAGAGCTATGGCGGGCTTAAAGTGAATACACCTCGAACGGAGGCAAAGCCCCTTCTGCTTGGACTATTTACAGTGAGAATGCTCATTACATTAGGAGAACAATGAATTATGAGCCCCAGTCTAATCAAACATTAAGGGAAGAAGAAGCAACTGCTCCCCCATTCGAGGTCATTGAAGCCACAATAGCTTGTCAAAAGATGAAGCAAGGCATAGGGTATTCTGTCTTGACCCCCTGAGACAATGAACATTTTGAGAGGCGGTCAAGCCCAAAAGAAGGAAATGAAGTGCAGTGAAGTAAAAATAAGAATAAAATCATGCAGGAAAATGAGCCAGAGGAGAAAAAGAGGCATTTCATTCATAAATCCAAAATTTTTACAAGTGCCGGAATATATATAAATAAAAAGCAAAGAAAGGACACTCTAAAAAATGACCAATGATCTTATGGATCTCCGTTCTAGATGCTACAGAAGAAGCCTCGGCATGCTGAATACGCTCCTTTAGTTTAACCACCATTTGAGCCTCCTGTTCCACGAAGGCGGTTTCCGACTCGATGGTGCGAATGATATGTGATAGATCCTTAGCCAAAGAGGCATCCAAGGCCCTCCTCTGATTCATCTCCCTCTCAAGATCATCAAATTCATTCCTCAACCTCCACATCTCCATCCTTATGGCTATCATCCTGTTAAAACAAGCTCTTCCTTCCATCTTGAGATCGAGTTGATGAGCAACCATAACAGCCTTCTTCTATGCGCAAGAATCTATTCCCTCACAACGATGTGTGATTGACGCCTCCAAGGAAGCCAGCTTTCTGGTTTCTTCCTCATAATGAAACCTCCCCAATCTTTAGCTCTCTAATTCATTTAAAGTAGCATCAAAACGAGAGAGGACTTCTTGTGTGTTCCCCAAAACAGTGGTCGCAAAGGAAAGCTCCCTGAGTTTGGCCAATGCCTCGCCCATCTAGATGAGAGGCTGCTCCCCAAAATGCTGAAGACCTACATGGAGCATGTCCGCAATCATGCCGGATACCCCACTGAAATTTGGTTTGGATGGTACTGTTGGGTCCTTCACTACGAAAGGAGCTTCAGTTTCGAGGGCTGGGCTCATAGGGATGATAGCCATGTGAGTCACTGGCTCTTCTGGAGCAATTGTGAAGCCCAAAGTCTTAGGCTCTTCAGATTCAAGGGTAGCCCCAGTCTCAACCTGCTTGGTCCCCTTAGTGTTTGCCTCCTCACCTTGACCTTCGCCTGCTGAAGCCACCTCTCCTATCTCAGCATGCTCCAAAGTAGCCTATTTTCCTTGCCTCTGGTACGGCCTCAATAAGTTCGGGGCCAGCTTCTCCTCCTTGCCTTTCCTCCTCCCGAATTGCTAATTCAGGGCCCACCTCCTTCCTTTGGCCCACATCCTCTCAGATCACTACTCTAGTCTCATTCGCGGCCTCTTCTACCTGGTTCGCATCCCCTACAACCTGAACCTCTACCTCTTCCTCTTAAAGACCTACAATCTTTAGATCCACTACCTCTGAACCCCCAAGATCACCCTCCTTAGAATGGCCTGCATCACTCATAACTTCGTTGGGACAACATCTTCCTGATGCTCTGGAACCTCATCAATCATAGGTTCCTCCTCTCGAGAGATGCTCGGGCTTACCCTTGACTACAACCCCTACCTTAGTCGGGGCAGCAACCTGCAGAGGTTCAGAGGCCCTCTCAGATTTCAGTTCCTCCCCTTGAGCAGCATTTGCAGGATCCTCGTCTCCAGCTCCATTTATCTTCATCGGAATCGAATTTGACTCAGGGACCTGGGGCACCACCCTAAGCTCTGGTATCCCCTCTCTTTCATAAGAAAAGATGACAGGCTCAGAGGGGCCAGATTTGTCTACCTTAGTTTCTAAAGAGGTAGAACACAGTTTAAGAGAGGCAAAAGATGATGGAGAAAGGGCAGAGGGTGACTTGGAAGGAGTAGCAAATGAACTAGAGAAGGCAGAAGATGAAGACCTACCTCTTGATTCTAGAATGACAGGAAGTTTTGCACTTCTGCGTTTTGGGGCACGTCTAACATCCCGTGGTGGTGCACGAGTGCCAGTGGAGGCAGTGCGCTGCCTTTTCTTTCCTCTTGCCAGGGAAGAAGCAGTCGCCTCAGAACTCCCCTCTCAAGAAAAGCCTGAAGTAAGAGCATTGTGTGGGCCGCCCCCTATCAGTGCATTCAAGTCTTGAATTAGACGTCCTTCATGACTACGGACCTTTCGACCCTCCCTCCATTGAAAGATAAAGGTGAGGTTGTCAAAAAGGCTCCCCATCTTCTTCTCCATGGCAAAACGCTGCGGTGAAGAGTCATCTACTGCTATCTCTCATGGTATCCCAAGAGCGTGTCAGTTCCAAGCATAGCCCAAGTCAAAGACCTCGCCAAGAAGGGGAGTGTTGATGATCTTCCTCTTTCTAATATCTTAGCTCCAGTTGTAGTTCTCCCCTTTCCAACGATGATCAGCTTTCTAGTATCCTCGGCTAGTAATCCTCCATTAGCGTGCATAGCTCTCGGTTGCTCGGACCCTTCTGTCACAATGCGGTACCACATATTTGCTAACCTCTGTCATAGCCAAACAGGTGGACCATGCGGTGCGAATATGCTCTTGTTGCCATGATTCCCAAAGATTCCCTAGCTCTTCCTTCTTCCCTGTGTTTACTCTGCCATGGTGTTTTTCGAAGAATACAAAGAAGGGGCAACCCTAATCCAGCCCGTGCTGACGAGTGAAATGATGAGGGAAGTACCCTTCGATCCTAGCACTATAGGGGGTCTGGTAGGGCAAAACTCCCCCTCTAATGCTCAAAATGAACATGAGCTCCTTGATGATAGTAGGAGCACCATCCATCTCTTTACCCATCTCATAGATAAAAGCCTGATCAATGTGGACCCCGACTGGAAAAGGGCCCAACGCATGCTGAAAGTCTCATTCCCAAACAAGTTATGAGTATCTCTCGGGCTATGAAATATAGCCTTCTGACCGGCAGTCCTCATCATGTAAGGGCACATCTTCTCCCCCACGTCTAAATTTCTGACTTAAGTGGCGGGGAAATAGGCTTCTAGCCACCCGTACACCTAGTGAATGGGGAATGGAATCTTGAAGTCCTCAGAGAAAGCTTTGCCTCCGACAAGGCCATTACCCCCTTCCTTGCCTTTGTAGGCCTTCCCTCTGAGATAGCTCCCAGTCCATGATAGATGCTGCACAGGACTGGTTGTGCAAGGGCATATTGGCGCACCCTCGCCATGTCACAAACCACATAGAATGTGCTTGGATGGATCGTATCTGCTCCTCCAGGGAGAGCAAACTTGCATAGGAACAAGGCCAGGTATGAGGCCAAGAAGACACAATCATCACTAAAATTGGAGGCGTCCTGTTCACAACTGCTTTTTGTTTTCTTCTCGAAATACCTGGGCCAGCCTCCTAAGGGAAATCCCCGTAAAAGAATATCTGCCATTTGAAAAAAGTCACGCAGCCATTACTGGACTTGGAGAAAAGCAGCTGGTAAATGTCAAAGAACTTCTGAAGACCAATGGGTGATTCCTCTTCCCCAAGGCTGACACCACCAAAAATCACTGAGTTCTAAGGCACGGACTTGTCATATCTAGCCTATAAGTGGGAGACCGCCAATGAAATGATGGTCCAGTAAGCAGATCCTTGCTTCACCATGACCGAGGAGCCATGTATTGCTCGCATGACTCCATGTCTCTAATAATACCTTGATGGTATTCGAGCATTGGTCATAAGAGCTGCCTAAGCACTGCACAACAGCTAATAGAGAGGCACGCTCATAAATGCTTTTGTGTGACCCCAGCACCTTGATGGTCTAGGAAGAGTACTCCTTCAAATACTGGTGTTGTCCTTGCACTTGAAGACCGACAGAAGACCATCATCTACCCCAAAGTGGGCAAGTTCTCACCAGAAGCCACGTTTCTATGCATACAATGAAAGAGGGCCACCCCTTCTTCAATACTGACATTTCCATCATTGTCTTCCTGGGCATCAAAACGAACCAAGTCAGTAATGAAAGTGACGATAAGGGGCCACTCTGGTTTGCATATTGGTTTTGTTAACCAAATGGGCTCACCCCTGACTAGGATCTCCCCAGTAAAATCATTGTTTCCAAGCTCTCCTCCCCTTAGAAGATTCTTCACGTCAGGGATTCTATAAGAAGACCTAATCATTATTTTAAGCTTAAGGACTCACTGCCATGTGCAAATCACTAAGGCATTGCCTATCACAGCATGTGAAAGGCACTGACTAGTGCCGCGTGTGATTAACGTTGCTCGTGTTGATTAAAACTAGCACCAGATGTGTTTATCAAGAGCTAGCGTTGGCTGTGTTAGTCAAGTCCCAGTGTCGGTTGTGTTCTCAAAAGCTAGCGCCGGTTGTGTTAGTCAAGTCCCAGCGCTGGTTGTGTTCTCAAAGGCTAGCGGCAGTTGTGTTTGTCAAGGCCCAGCACCGGTTGTGTTCTCAAAGGCCCAACAACGGCTGTGTTCGTCAAGTCTAGCATCGGCCATGTTTGTCAAGGCCCAACACCGGCTGTGTTTGTTAAGGCTAGCATCGACTGTGTTTGTTAAGGCCCAGCATCGACTGTGTTCACGAGGGTTAATGCCGGTTGTGTTTGTCAAGGCCCAGCACAGGCTATGCATCTCAAGGGCTAACGTCGGCTATGTTTTGATCATTGCCCAATGCCGTCCGTGTTCAAATCCCTCACACGTGCTACAGATTGTGCACGTGTCACCTTGAATCTCGGGTGTGCCGCCCGACAATTGTCAGCCGTGACGTGGTTTGACGCGCGTCCTTGCACATGTCGATGGCAACCGTTACCTTCCCCGAGGACCTTTGTCTACCGCCATCGACTGTTCACTGCCCTGTGACCTCTCGGCTTCTTGTCGAGAAACCTCTCCACTCGTTGAAAACCCATTGGCGGACCTTTCACCTTCCTCCAAACCACTGGAAAACCATCCGAAGCCTGTGGCAAGTCTCTGCTATACCCTCAGTCCAGAATCTCTGTAGGTACCAGCAGAACTACCTACTTTCCCCAACTCTGACAACAATGACCCTCGCAAAGGCCCCTGCGTTCCCTTGCCGGTGCTCTCTCTTCCCAGCCAGAACTTTCCTACCGGCAAACTCCTCTAAACCTCTTTGATGTGCCTTATGTTGTTGCCAGAGTTCTTGCTGGGAAGCTTCTCTCTTTCACTGCTAAAATTCCTTAATCTTTCGTAAAATGGTAAAAAAGGGGTTTACGCCCTTATGTAGACAACACTTCCCTGAAGTGCCCTCAACAAATTGAGAATGCCAGTCAGGTCTCCAAAGACGAAACGACGATGGGCCGGACCGGGTCGGGCTCAGACCCAAAGCCAATACATAGGTTACCACCGCCTATGTAACATCAAGAATCAAATAGACCAGGACCGGGTCGGGCTCAAGCCCGAGGCCCTAACTCAAACCAATGCCGCTCGCGACTAATGCTGCACGACGTCGTGCATGACTAATGACATCTGTGACTAACGCCACACGTGAGTAATGCCGTCTGTGACTAACACCGCACGTGAAAGTCACTGACCTACGTCGCACGTGACCAACACCAAGGACTGCTCAACGTTGTTCACGCAACTGTTGCCTGTGCTAGTGCCGTGTGTGTCAATGCTACAGCAACCCATGACTACCGATGCGTGTGTTACTGCTGCCCATGTCAGCACCGTGCATGGCTATGTCCGGTCACCAACGTGAGTGTTCTGCCATCATCCCCAGTAAGGGTTACACCTATGCCATAGCTCGTCATTCCCAGTGGAGTTAGGCGTATGCCAAAAAAAAAAAAAAAAGTTACGCTTACCTCTGTAATTCCCAGTGGGTCTGTTTTGTACTAAGCTATCTTATCCTCAGAGAGTCGGGTGACCTTCCATAAACCTATTCTCCATGAAGTTTCATCTTTTACCCCGGGGAGTCACACTTACCCCCCTAATCCCCAGTGAAGTCCACTTCCGTTTGCCACCCCTCGTAGGGCCGCTGCTGGCATTAACCGTTTCATCCCCAGGAAGTTGGACTTTCATCCATAGACCTATTCCCCATGGAGCTTCACCTACATGGAGACCCACATGATGGTCCATGCTGCATGACCCTAAACTGCATAGCCACGGTCTAGATGCACGACCTAAACTATATGGTCCAAACTATACAACCTTCAACTGTAGCGATGGTCTAGTTGCACGACCTTAAACTGCATGGTCCAAGCTGCATGACTTTAAACTGCATAGCCATCGTCCAGCTATATGTCCCTAAACTATAGTGCATGTCATGGCCGCATGACGTTAAAAGGCTTAGCACCATGGTCCAGTTGCATGACCTTAAACTGTAACAATGGTCCTAGCAACATGACTTTAAACTACATAGCCATGGTCTAAACTATACGACCTTAAACTGTCGATGAAGTCTAGTTGCACAACGATAAACTACATGGACTTAGTTGCATGACTTTAAACTGTATAGCCACGGTCCAAGCTATATGACCTTAAACCATAGTGCACGTCCTGGCTGCATAACGTTAAACTGCTATGCTTAGGTCTCGGAGGCATGACCATAAACATGCCCCACACAAGTGCGCACGCCCTTTACATGCGTCTTTACGCACGCTTTCCCTAACCGACCTGATCTGTGCGCACGCAACCTTCATCAACTCCCTAGTAAATCCATCGTCCTTCATTACCATTCATCATTCCCTAGTGAGTCTTGCCCACACTCACAAATGGTGATCCATCCCACCATTCATACTCGTCGTCAGCTAGTGTTCCACCTTCCATACATACATCATCCATCTTTTGTAGGCAGCCTCGTGCCATCCCCCCCAAGTGAGTCAAACCACCACCATACTCACTTCATGGCCTCCACAGACTACCATCCATCTCCATCACGATCCAGCTATATGACCTTAAACTATAGTACACGTCCCAAGCGCATGACGTTAAACAGCTTCGCATAGGTTCAAGAGGCAGGACCCTAAACACGCCTTCACAAAAAAAGAACAACAAAAAAAGAACAACACAAAAAGAAAGAAAAAAAAAAGACTAATGGGCATGGTGTATACATGGTCAAGGGAATTCCATGAGTAAAAATGACGGATGGGCATAGTAATGAAACCATGAGGAAAAGAGTTCCATGAAAATAAAAACCCAGGCATGGTGAAAACCCGAAAGGGCACCATGAGTAAAAATGGAAGAATAAGGGTAGACATGGCTGTAAGGTCATGGGTAAAAGAGCCTCGAATAAAAAGAGGTTGGTGAAAACCATCTCTACGACGCCACTTCCCAAGTCCAAGTGAAAATCCACAAAAGGGTGCTTGGACAAATAACCAGGTTGATGCAACACACGCCTCATGGACAACTTCAACTAGCATTCAACAGAAAATTCCATCGTGTCAGAATGCCTCGATATCAAGACCCAAATATCCAAGCTTCAAGAAGAATCCGACAGTCTGATTCCATTCACAAAAGGACTCAAAAGTCAGAAGAATTGCCAAGACGGCAGGTCAGGGGCCCATGCTAAAGGACCCCATTCCCAAGAAGTTACCAAAAATAAGAAAGTCATTCTGACAAACCAAAGATGCTCTTGAAGGAAAGAAAATGTCAAACTAGGTTAGAACTTGCCTACAGCAACCAGGGTAGAGCCCTTTCAAGGCCGCCTTACTAAACCCCTCCCTAGCCGACATGCTTAGACTTTTAGAACAGGCTACCAAAAAGCCCTCGACTGGACGTAGCAGGACAGGACCCATAAAGGTACCTATAGAGCAAACCTAGTGTAGCAACAAACAACTCCTTGGCTGTCAATCTAAAGAAAAGCTCTTAACGTGGATGATGGGCATTCCATGAGATGTCCCCCACCAGCAGCCAAGCAAGCTCCCTACATGGATGATGCGCATTCCATGAGATGTCCCCCACCGGCAGCAAAAAGCAAAAATCCTTGACATGGATGATGGGCATTCCATGAGATGTCCCCCATTAGAAGAAACAAAAACCCTGACTGATTGGGAAGAAATCCCTTAAGAAAGGCACCTGACTGCCAGACAAACCTGGATTATGACCAACTAGGTCTACAAGCTTTTGAAAGCCCCCAATTGTCGGAACTCGAAACAACGCTCTTGATGTGGATGATGGGCATTCCATGAGATGTCTCCAACCAGTAGCTCAAGTCTCTTCTCCCCCAAAGTCCCTACGGATGGATCTACGACAAATTCATCCAAACATCTGAGCATCCTAGTTACAACATTACGTGGATATCTCCTCGACGTTCACGTGGTCCTGTGGCTAGGAAGAAAAAAGTAATAAAGCCGAAGGAAAATTTTCAAATGTTGTCCTTATCGCTTCTCTCGAAAAACACCATTCGATGAGGCAAGCAGTATGAACACATTTTTCAACACCTTGGACCGCCGATGCAGAATAAAAGAGAAGCCGGTCAATAAAGCCTTGACTTATAATGGAATTTTGACAGTCTCAGAATCCCCTTAGAACGAGTGAAAATGTTCCTAGGGACTTCAAAAGGCCACCTACCAAGTTTTGTTACAATCTGACATGTCTAAAGTAATACAGACAGAGGAACAGTTTCAAAAAAATTAGCCTCAAGCACCTTGAAACAGACTCCATAACTAGAACTCTATTTTTGGTGCTTAAATGGCTGTGGTACCACCGTCATTGGATCCAACATGGTCGAAAACCCCCAGGGGTCAAGTTTCGACTTAAACAGACGCTCCAGGACAAAGTTATGGCTGAAACATTAAAAAGGGGTAAGCTGCACTCTATTCCCGTGTGGCCTCCTGCACCAATCTCCTTTAAAGGAGATTGGTTGGTATAGTCACGAGCAGCAACTTCAAAGATTCATATCTCACTCGTTTTGAGTTGGATTGAGAATAAATTTCACGAGCGTGTTCATCTCGTTATGACGAGCGTTTTGATATGTGGCACACCTCGTGATGACACTCGAGCAGAGAGAAAAACTAGAGAGAAGTTCACACTTCGGGAAGATAGTTGTAGGAAAATCAGCAGTAGTATGACCCACTCAAGCGGCCATATCACGGCGTTCGCATACCCAATCGATGCAAAACCAATTTCATCGCGTGCATAAGGTCCGAAGTTATGTCTGGTTCGATCTGTACATGATGAACGGTTTGATTCGACACACGAAGGTGTCGAATTTGCTGCATATTTTGACCATCGGAATTCAAGATCCGGCCAAAAACCCAAGATGGCAAAATCTTTGTTCGGGCACAAAATCTGTGTTTATAGCAATGCGATCATGACAGTATGCTCAGTGCAATTCAGCGAAGAAAACACGAGAAAACATCAAGAAATGAGTGCACTATTGATCAGAAGCTTTCAAGAGTCATAAAAACTTCGAGTTACATGATCGTGGCTTAAAAACACGATTCGTGGCTCGAAGTTAATACTAAATTGATTGTCATGTTGAGCCAAACGAGAAAGTAATCATCGTTTGGCTAAATAGGCACCGGAGAAACCCCGAACAGGCCTAGGAAAATCGCGCACGTTTTAGGGTAGGCACCGGGACTGTTTTGGAGTTTTTTATATTGTTGGGCAGCGGAAAAACTGTCATTTTGCACCCATTTTTAGATTTTATTTTAATTCAAATAAATTCTAATTATTATCAACTAGGTTATTATCAACATGACTCATGCCGCCTAGCCTTGTGCCACACGACTAGTGCCGCCCAGCCTTGTGCCACACAACCCGTGCCGCCAGGCGACACGACCCATTCCGCCCAGACACATTTTCCCCAAACATGTTTTTATCATATTTCTTGATTTTAGGGTTATTTTGTGGGTGTTTTGTTCGCGTGATGCTATCAGCGTCGGTCAAAACCGAATTTTAAAAAATTGAAGATTGGTTTGACCATGCGATTTGTTGGTTACGGGATAACTCTAAACCAACAAATCCTTCGTTCAGATGAACGCACTTTGGGTGACCATAAATGGATGAAAAATGAGAGGGTTGAAGAGGGATGAGACTTTTAGAAACTATAAGCTGGAAGAGAAACCCTAAGAGAGTAGAAAGACCTTCCTTGAGAAAACCCTAACCCTCATCTTAAGCCTGAGTATACCTAAACCTAAGGCACAATAACCTTAGATCTAAACCATTTCTAGAGCACAACCACCCTACTACTACCAGAGACTTGTTGATCGACATCTGGACCACAAGGGCAAAAGGAACCGGTTCTAATACGAGCGAGCCTCGAAGCCTCGGGAAGCCCGAGCCATCCGGTCCGGTTTGGTATTTTCTTATCCTTCATTTCCTCTTTTCTTTTATTATATTTATTTTATTTTGATCTGGCTTTGATTTTTTTTTATTGAAAATATTGTTTTGAAATGCTTCTGATCACGCTGGCTCCTCCATAGATCTGAGAGTAGATATGCTCGTTTTTGTGCGGATCTGATCTCAGATATGAATTCGATTGTTCCCACTTTCTCTACCATTGCTTTTTCATTTATTTTTATTTGTTGAAAGTTTAATATTTGAGAGATCTACATCGTTAGATTGCTCGATTCTACGCTATAAATAGTTTGGCTCCCACCTTGGGGCAAATCGAGCGTGATCCGAGAATCAAAATTTCAAAAACCTCATAATCTTTTGAAACTTTACAGGCATGTTCTAGGTACCATTTTGTGTCTGTTCCAAAAGCTTTAGGTCAAAATAAAATATTTAAAAATACAAAAACATAGTTTTCTGTTAGATATGCAGTAGCATTATTTTAATTTATTATAATCAGAAAAAATTTTATTTGCTGTTTCGCGAAGTTTAAAGTAATCTTATAATATCAAGATCTACAAGAAACAAATATAATTTTTTTTTAGGAGACACTAGGCGTGCCGCTCAGGCGACATAGAGCGTGCCACCCAGGCGACACAGGGTGTGTTGATCAAGCAACACGGACCGTGCCGCTCAGGTCTAGGGCATCACGCACTCTGGTTCCCCCTGTTGCCCAATTCATAATTTTTTGAAATTTTGTAGGCTGGGTCTTGGGACTTTCTTATGACTGATCAAAAACTTTTGGAGGAAAGTAAAATTTTTAAAAATACTAAAAAATAATTTTGCTTGATACAAGTCTGTTCTATCTGTTGTTCATTTGTTTCACTTTGTTTTAATTTTATTTCATAAAAAATTATGATTTTTCTACTTCTGTAAGTTTTACTAGCCTTATTTCATCTAGATCAAC
Organism: Amborella trichopoda; assembly: GCF_054954075.1. Classification (NCBI taxonomy): domain Eukaryota; kingdom Viridiplantae; phylum Streptophyta; class Magnoliopsida; order Amborellales; family Amborellaceae; genus Amborella; species Amborella trichopoda. The sequence goes on from NC_142339.1 coordinate 32,022,691, forward strand.
AAATTAAAAATACAAAATAAATAAACTTTTTTTTAGGGACATCCGTGCTGCCTAACCAACAGGTGCTACACGACCCATGCCGTACACGACCATGCCTCCCGGGTGACACGGTCCATGCCGCCCTATCACAGAGGTCTCAAAACATTCTGAGACCCCACATGTCTGTTCTAGACCATTTTTTGTGCTTTTTCACCAATTTTGGCTTAAAATAAATTTTTTAAAAATATAAAAAAAATATTTTGCTATAGATAAGTCTTCTTGCTCCTGACTTCTTTCTTTTATATTTTAGTTTAATAATTTTTGATGAAACCATTTTTCCCTGCTTTCACCATGCTTAGTCTAATTGTATTTCATCAAAGTTAAAAAAAATAAAAAATAAAATATATATATATATCGAGGGCTGCTCGCACCCTTCTTGAACCATGTCCCGTTCGAGTCATCCTTGACTCGGGTCGTGCTTGACTTAGCATGAACTGTGCCTGGTTTCACTGTTTTGACCATACATTATTAGGGGTTCCTCATCCCTCCATTTATATTGTGCCCCGAGCGAGTTTCGCCTAGAAGTGCGCGTCACTAGGCACGATCAGCGTCGAGCGCGCAGTTGTTTTCTTTCTTATTGGTGTCTATGTGCTTTACTTTATTTTCATTTGTGTGTTTCTTTACACACTCTAGCACACACTGACCGAGAATCTCAGAAAAATAGAAAATAAATTTTTCAAAAACCCCCAAAATCCGCATTAACAGCATGAGGGGAACCTAGCTTTAAGAGTCGAGGCAGTTGGGATTCGAGTAACTTTAACTGTGAGCACTCCTCCGTAATCCTTTGTCTCAAAGAAACTCGACGTATAGTAGGACCTAGTGAACCTCCTATAACAGGAGCCCAGGCCCTATGTGGGGACCTATATCAGCCTAGCCGCATTTCATTAGTTAGGATCCCACTCCAGACCTAGCCTACCTATAGTCTTATATTCTTGTAGGTCAAACATTTTTGTGTGCTTGTTTGCTTACTTTTGGTAGATTAACTTAGATCTCAGTTCGGACCTACTTAGGGTCTGAGCTAAGCCTTCTAGATCTGAGCCCAAGCTGGTACCCAGTTTAGTTTAGGTCCGAACCAGGTTGACACCCAGGTCCCATCTTGGTTTGAGCCAAAGGCTCGTTCTTAGCTCTCTTTGATCCAGTCCAGGTCCTTACCTGGTCTGATCATTAAAACTCTCTGGATCCAAGTTCAGGCTTGTACCCAGCCTAGCCCAGATCCAAACCAAGTTCACACCCATATCCGAACCTAGGCCCCCTCTAGGTCCGAGTCGAAGGTTCGATCCAAGTTCAATCTTGATCCAGTCCGGGTCCACATCTGGTCTGAGTTTCAAAACCCTCTAGGTTCAAGCCCAGGCTTGCACCTAGCTCAGTCTAGGTCCAAACCAGGCTCACACCCTGGTCCGAACCTAGACCCACCCTTAGTCCGAGTCGAGACTCGTGCACCATCTAGTCTAGATCTTAGTTTAGGTTCTAGCATAGGTCTAAGCATAGAGTTGCCTCTAGAGCTAGACTAGGCTTACCTTCGTTTAGGGTTTGAACCAATACCCATTGACTTTAGCAAGTCTAGGTCCCAGTCTAGTCTTAGCCTAAGTCTTAGTCAAAGTTTTGCCCCTGGAGTCAAGATTAGGTCTGCCTTTGGTCGTCGAGTCTAGATCTTATCGAAGTCGAGACTCAAGAACCCAATCAAAGAGAGTCGCCATGTCGGTTACCCAAGGCGATTATGATGACCGCTTCACGGCTGACTCTAAACCGAACCTTCCCAAACCTAAGGACCAGTATGTCGCAATCCCTTCGGATTACGGCCAGAACGCGGGCCAATCCATTATCCATCGTCCACGTCTTCAATTAGAAGCTGGGTCCCAGGGATCCACTCTAAACCCTGAGCTCTGTATGGTCCGAAAAGTTGGCTTCGCCCGGAAAACATTGAACAGCCAGGGGGTCCGACTAGACATTGTCCTACAGGGAACCTTACATAGCCACAGTAGGAGCCATCTGACCTTAGGAAACCAAAGTAGGAGCCATGTAAGGGAAGAAGTTCATGCAGCATCTAACGCCAATTCCCACAACTCGAACCCAGATAACCCCGATGTCCAACGATCTCATGACTAAGACCCACCTAGATTTAGGGGATCCAACCCTACCTCGAGTCGCCGTAGTACAGCCCATGATGTCCTAAACACTGTAGGAGGCAGAGGTGTCAATCTAAACCAACCCTTAGGCGAGATAGGTATCCAGGCTGCCCTCAAAAGTCTAATTGACTTAGGTTACACAGTTCATGCCCCAGTTCATGGGTCAGTCCAAAACCAACGTAATAGCATAGGTCAACCCATAGCACAACCGAGTTAGCCGATTCTTCAATCTGTCCCTCCTGTGTATCCGGTCAAACCAACCATACAATTTCCGCAACCAGTGGCGATGTGTATGGGTCAGTACACCCCTCAAGGAAAAATGTGTCAAACTGCCCCGGTAACCGCGGCTCATACATCACAGGCCCAAGCAAGCCAACATCTACCCCAAGTCTCGACTCATCAGTCTATGCTTAGGAACCCACCGACCGGTGGGCCAACTCTCATGCCAAATACTCGACAAGAAGGCACTTTAAAAGCGATGCAGAATATGCTCATAAGGATGGCCATGCATGAAATCCTAACCCCAAAGGCTTATGTTTGTGAGACCCTTGAAGGCATGGAAGACCTTCCCCCTGGGTTTGTCATCCCAAAGTTTAGAAAAAAATTCATTGGAAAGAATGACCCAGATATTCACGCCAACACGTACCTCCTCTCTGTCCGAGCCTTACGAGACAAGCCTAACCAGTTGAAGGCCCTATTTTCACAAACTTTGACTGGTGAGGCTTTAAACTGGCATCGGAGAATAATGACCACACATAACTCTAGAGGAAATGTTCAACCAGTTCATCTCTCATTACCGTGGGTCAACACCAAGATCTCTTTCCCTAGGCGAGCTCAATGCAACCAAACAAAACCTAGGAGAATCCTTCAAGGATTTTATTGGTCTATACCATGAGGTGGCGATGCAGGTCATCGAATGTCCACTTTTGATCCCAGCTAAAATCTCCATGGCCTTAGAAAATGCAGCTCTTGAATACAGGAGCTTCTTTAGCCAGGGCCTTAACCCCCACTCTTTCGACTCCATGACCGAGCAAGTGGCGCGACATGAAAGGGTAAGAGGGACACCACCAACATTAGGCCCGATAACAAACCCATCACCACTCCCTAGAATAAAAGTAAGAGTAACGGCAAGGGGAAAGCTTTTGATCCGGTTAACGAAATTGTTGTCAATAGACCGGCTCAAGGTTCAGCCACCCAACACAATAATAGAAATTAAAATCGAAGGGGTCATTCTAGAGCTAACACTCAAAATACTAATCGAAGGCGAGAGGACAACGTCACTCCTCTCAAAGACCAGTTAGAAAAAGTGTTGGAGTTACTCTTGAAGAAAACATGGTTCAACTCCTGCCATCATCTGAACCACCATTTGAGGTTAAGGATAAGAACAAATGGTGCAAGTGGCATAGAAACCATGCCCGTGATACCTAAAACTGTTTCTACTTGAAGCAAGTGATTCAAGGGTTGATTAATACGGGCGACATCACTGTCGGACCTAGAAATCAACTTGTTGAAGAACCTAATCAAAAGATGGGTATCTTCACAAACCCTCTCCCCAAAAATACGGCCAAAACGACCGATGAAACGAATGCTCCAAGTAACTCAAAGGAGGATGTTGTCATTCACATGATTGAAAATAGAGATGAAGAAGATGATCCCAGCCAATTCAAATTTGCTTGTGATCATCATCTCCAAGAAGTTGAAGAAGATCTTTTGAGTCTTCTTAGAGGAAATTCTTTGTCCCTGAACTCTAATGATCCTCCTAATCGGGGCCATTATGACGAAGATGATGCCCTTGAGATTGACATGGTCCAAGCTGGCGAAGTTGATTCCTTAACCCTAAGAGGTCGAATGTTCAAACCCATCCAATTGATGGCGGACACTCTTGATGACAGAATGGGAGCCACTTCAACAGCCAAACCATTAACAGGGGTTGCAGATCATGAACCTAAGAAAATAACTCAAGGATCCACAACAGCCTATGATCTACCGACTCATCTTGGGAAGATCCAGGCTAAAATCTCCGTCTTGGAGCTACTCGCTAACTCACCAGCACACAGAGCCCAGATAGAAAGGGTTCTCGTTAAGACACACATCCCTTGCAACACATAGTTGGATGAGTTGTGTGAGATACTCAACCAACTAGTGGCACCAACGCCAATCATATTCATGGACGATGACAGCCCCACTAATGTCGATCGCTTTCACGTCCAGCATCTTCATATCACTATTTTCTTGAAAGGATATGAGATAAGGAGAGTTCGGGTTGATAATGGGGCATCCCTGAATATATGCCCTATGAAAATGGTGAAGCAGATAGGCAAAAGCACGGATGACTTCGAGCCGTGCCAACTAAATATCACCGCATACGATGGGACCAAGAGGCAAGCTGAAGGCATATTACCTCTCACACTCAAGATCGATCCTACTATCTAGACTTAAAACCTTCATTCCACATGCTGCTAGGCCGATCAGAGCTACACGATAACCTCGTGGTCGCCTCCACGCCCCATCAATGCCCCAAATTTCCAACAAAAAATGGCGTCGCGAAGGTATGCTTTGAACCCCCTTATAGCGGAAACCATAAGGGTCGAGCTCGATTTAATCCCACTCGCTTCCTTCGAGAATGACCCAATGTTAACCAAGATTGGAACCTCCTTATCTTCTGAGGATTGGGAAAATGTGATTTCCTCTCTCAAGGAATATCACGATGTTTTCGCCTGGTCATACGAGGATATGCTAGGGCTTGATCCCACATCGGTGCAACATCACTTAATATTCAATGAAGGAGCAAGGCTTGTAAGGCAGAAACTACGATGTCAAAAGACTCACCTTGAGCTCAAAATCAAGGAAGAAATCAACAAACAGCTTAAGGCGAAGGTCATTATCCCCGTCGATTACTCAGAATGGTCGGCCAACATAGTGGTCGTACCCAAGAAAGATGGGAGGATCCGAGTGTGCGTCAACTACCGAGACCTCAATAAGGCATGTCCCAAAGATAATTTTCCATTACCAAACATAGATGTCATGGTTGACAACACTGCAGGTCATGAGTTACTGTCATTCATGGACGGCTTCTCGAGTTACACCCTAATCCTCATGGCAGAAGAAGACCAAACCAAGAGGTCATTCATAACACAGTGGGGAACCTACTGTTACAAAGTCATGCCCTTTGGTCTCAAAGAAGCTAGAGCAACTTATCAATGGGCAATGACTAGTATCTTCCACGATCTAATGCATACCATTATGGAAGACTATGAAGACGATATCCTGGTCAAGTCAAAGTCTAGGTCTGATCATCTCACCAACCTGAGAACCATTTTTTAGAGACTCCGAAAACATCAACTCAAACTCAATCCACAAAAATGTGCCTTTGGAGTTGAATCTGGCAAATTACTAGGCTTTGTAGTAAGCCAAAGAGGTATTAAGGTGGACCCGTCCAAAATACGAGCCATCATTGAAATGCCTCCTTCCCGAAACATCAGATAAATCTGTGGGCTTCAAGGTCGCATACAAGCCATAAGGCATTTCATTTCACAACTGGCAGATAAGTGTGCACCATTCAATAGACTCCTTAAGAAGGACACCCCATTCATATGGGACAATGAATGCTAAGAAGCGTTCGATCAAATCAAGGAGTACCTCACCAAACCTCCCATCCTTAGTCCTTCTAGTATAGATAAACCCTTGTTCCTATACATGTTAGTGAAAGACAAGACCATGGGGGCAATGTTAGGACAATATAACGATCATGGAAAAAAACAAATGATATACTATATCAGTAAAACCATGATACATGGTTGTGAAGAAACACTGCTTAACACTCGTGTGGGCCATGCAGAAACTAAGACATTATGTCTTACCTCATTTTGTCAATCTCATATAAAAAATTGACCCACTCAAGTACCTATTGCAGAGGTCAGTCCTCAACGAACGTTTGGCGAAGTAGAGATGTCAGTCCTCAATGGACGTTTGGCGAAGTGGAGAATGTTATTGAGTGAGTTCGAGATCAAGTATATCACTAAAAACTCAGTCAAAGGACAAGCCATTGCTGACCACTTAGCTGAACACGCACTGCCAAACAATATTCCCGTTAACATGGATCTCCCTGATGAGAACCTCTTCACAATTGAGGACTCAATTTGGGAGCTATACTTCAATGGTGTAAGGAATGAATACGGGTCAGGTATTGGAGTCATACTACGCTCACCCAAGAATATTTTAATGCCAACAGCCATCAGATTGAATTTCCCATGTACCAATAATGTTGCTGAATAGCCGGGCTTGAGAATATCTTGGGATTAAAAATCCAGCAAATAAGAGTAATTGGTGACTCCTTACTCATCATAAACCAAGTTCAAGGGATTTGGAAGGTGAAAGAAGAAAAGCTCAAACCCTATCAAGAAAAGGTGGAAAAGATGATCCCATATTTCAAGAAATCACCTTCTAGCACGTGACTAGGGAAAATAATAGGTTCGCTGACACCCTTGCAACCCTTGCCTCAATAGTCGATATTCCTCTAGAAATCACCATGCTCCCATTCTACATTAGGAACAAACATGACCGTTCCCCACCAAGGATCGAAAAAGAATTAGAGTAAGAAAATGAGAACGATGGGGAAGTGTCTCTCGTGGCTTCAAATGCACTAATCAAAGAAAAACCGTGGTTCCACCAAGTTTTGTCCTTGCTAAAAGATGGGTCATACCCCAAAGGAGCCACTAAAAAGGATAAAGAAGCCCTTCGAAGGTTTTCTATTGGATTCTTAGTAAGAGGTGACCTCATGTTCAAGAAATCCTTCGATGGCATCATTCTATGGTGCCTTGATCAACCCAAAATTGACTAAGTACAAACAGAGTTGCACAATGAAGGAGGTCATTCTAGGGTAGCCGCCTTAGCTCAGAAAATCAGGCGCCAAGGCTATTACTGGACCACCATGGTTGAAGACTGCTGGAAGTTCTTTAAGAAGTGTCCCAAATGTAACCTTTATAGAGACCTCATCCATGCACCATCCGTATCACTCAACTCAACATCGCCTGTAAGGCCCTTCGCCAAGTGGGGTCTTGATATTATTAGAATGATAGCACCAAAAGCCTCAAACAACCACCGTTTCATATTAACGGCTACAAAATACTTCACCAAATGGGTAGAGGTCGCATCATTTGTTAAAATCGAAGACCAACATATTGCCCGTTTCATAAAGAACAATATTGTATTTAGATTCTATGTTTCTGAGTCAATCATCATTGACAATGGATCCAATCTCAAAAATGAAAAGGTCACTAAGGTGTGCAAAAGGTTCGAGATAACGTAGAAATTCTCCACACCTTACTACCCTCAAGGAAACGGACAGGCGGAGGCCACAAACAAAGGACTTCTTAGAATCATAGACAAAAAAATAGATGGCAGGAATGATTGGCACGGAAAGCTAAATGACACCCTATGGGCCTAACTAACAAATGAGAAGACTTCTACTGGCATGACCCCATACTCATTGGTGTATGGTATGGAAGCAGTGCTACCTATCGAGGTTGAGATACCATCCCTCCGAGTGGTTATTCATGAAAATGCAGATGAGGAACAAAAGATCGAAGCACGAATCACTACCCTCATTACTTTGGATGAAAATGATTACGACCAACACAAAATAGCATTGCTTACCAACGTAGAATCAAGAGGTCGTACCAAAGGAAAGTTGTTCCTCCACAGTTCAAAGAAGGGGACATCGTACTCAAGAAAATCATGCACACTCCTACAAATCCACACCCTTTAGGTAAGTTCAAACCTAACTGGGAGGGGCCATTCGTGGTTACCCGATTGCATGCAGACAATTCTTATAAGATAAAAAATCAGGAGGGGTACAAACTCAACGACCCCATTAATGCAATGTATCTCAAAAAATACTACCTATAAAGGGCCTAAAAACGTGGTGAAAGTCTGAAAAGCCATCACAAAGAAAAAAAAAAAAAAAAAGATTTACGTGTTGAAAACCTGAAAAGGCATCACGGCTAAAACTAAAAAATAATAAACAAAAAAATCTCCAAGAAGGAGCTTTCGATGTAAAACATTCAAGTATAAACAAGTACTTGCAAGTTCCAATAATACTGCACAAGCAGACCCTGAGGAGGAAGACTCCTCCTAAACCCTGCAGGTATCCAACATAACCAACTCAGAGAGATGTAGGAGAGTGGCATGAATGGAAAACCGAAGCGATTTCGACGAACCCTGAAAAACGTTCCAGGATGAAAGCCCAAGAATCCAGAGGACTCTTCATGGATCGCAAAGCAAAGGATGAAAGTTCCAAAGGTAAAAACACAAATTCATGATTTCTGAGTTCTCACGATCCTGCAAGGGAACCTTTCATCATTTTTGGGTACAATATAACAAAGAAAACAACCACCAAAGGGGCCACAGGTGGAAAACTGTAGGTCCCATCCCTTTTGAAAATGCTATTTCAATTTGATTTTTAAAATCATCTATTTTCCAAAGCTTTCTCCTTTTAAAAGGGATTTCCTCCATCACTACAAGAGTATAACTGTTAGCCAATCTGACTCTGCTCTCGAAGCCAACTTCCTATGCCTGTTATGAAGGCTTGAAACTAGCCAGGCACTCCATGGTTGTATGAGTATAACTACCAACTACCACATATAAGCGATGGGTGAACCTCGCCAATGGCGAAATTGGCTAGTCTGGGAGCGTTTTTCTCTTGACTGGATCTCCCGAGGCAAAATGAGGCAAGCTCATCCCTATGCGTGCATACGATGACCCAATTGCCGGAAATTCGAGACAAAAGCCCTACAATTAGGGAGTTGAATTTGTAAAAAAATCAGTTTGAAAATTGTGTGCAAGGAAAGTGTTCTACTCTACTTTGACTAATCAATTACACACGTACAAGTAGAACAAGAACCCCCCAACGTTGACAATAAAGAAAAGAAAATAAAAATTTCAAACTCCCCATAATAGGGGCAAAGTTGAAAAGCCCCTTTTCTCAACCAATTCTCCAAAAAAATAAAATTTCTAAAAAAATAATGATAAAAAAAAAAACAAGAATAATTTGCTCCTCAGTGGCATGAGCCCAAACTGTCGACCAATTTTCCAAAATTTAAAAAAAGTAATAAAAAATAAAAAGAAAAAAAGTTTTACTCTCCTTGGTGGCACGAGCCTAAACTGTCAAAAAATCTTTCCAAATAAAAAAAAAAATTCATATACTCCTCGGTGACATGAGCCTAACTACCAATCGGCTTCAAAATCTTGTACTCCTAGGTGGCATGAGTCTAAACTGCCAACCAATTTCAGAAAAATCCTTTGCCCCATGGTCGCATGAGTCTAAACATCCAACCAAGATTCAGATCGTCAAACTCGTGCAACATTAAAAACTAGAGCTAACACGTCAAACTCGTGCGACACTAAAAACCTGAGCTAACACGTCAAACTCGTGCAACGTTAAAAAACCGAGCTAACAGTCAAACTCGTGTGACATTAAAAAACTGAGCGAACACGTCAAACTCTTGCGACGTTAAAAACCCGAGCTAACACATCAAACTCGTGTGACATTAAAAAACCGAGCTAACATGTCAAACTCGTGCGATGTTAAAAAATCGAGCTAATACGTCAAACTCATGAGATGTAAAAGAGCTGAGACAGGTGACGTCTAGCCCCGTATGACATAAAAGGTTGGGTTCTCCAGTTCAACATCAAACTTGTGCGACGTCTATCCCTGTATGATGTAAAAGGTTGGGTGTATCGTCCATCGCTACATAATGCTAAACTGCTTAGCGAGCTTTATGGTTGTAGGAGTTGATACTATGTCTTGTGTTTTCAAAAAATTTAATTTCTTTATTAAAATCGTAACTTGTCCCTGCTCTGGGTTCTATTTCAAATCTTCCCCTACTTTCAAAATTTCTAAAGCATTTTCTAAAACGAAGGAGCTTGGACACCCGTCTATGATGAACACTGCATTGCCGCGATTACCACGGTGCTGCCTCGCCTTTATATTTGGAATTGATTAGACAAGTCTTGTCTTATAGAAAGCCTTTTTTTATAGACAGCCTTAGGAAACCCCTAAGGAAATCAAGGAAATTGCCAAGGTTAAAATTTTCAAATTGAGAAAACCCTGACCTTAAGTGGCATGGCGGTAAAATCCACCTCAAGTTTCAAGGACATGGAGCATCAAAGAGTCTACTGTTGCTACTCACATGTCCCTCGAAAGATAGGGAGTACGCGTTCACCTGCTCCTCGAAGGACAGTGAGCGACATCGTGTCTACTTCTTTGCCACTCTCCTGTCCCTCGAAGGACATGGAGTGCCAAAGAGGGGCAACTGTAGATACCCGCTTTAAATCTGGCAAGTTCTGTGATTTTGTTAGACCCGTAGGATAAAATTGGCATAGTAAACCCAAAATCCATAGGTCACAAAACTTACGATGTAAGCCGGAACCATTTTGCCAGCCCAGAACCCAACAAATGCTTGTTTTGATCAGGAATCTAATAAATGTGTTGTTTTATGGAAACAATCATCTAAAATAGTAAAAATATCTGTTTTGACCCAAATTTTCTTTGAGAGCTTCACAAGATGCTGAGGAAGACACCTAAATTGAAAACCCTCAATTTGGACAAATTTTGGTTTGGGAGACACGGGGCGTGCCGCCCAAGCGACACAGGGTGTGTCACCCAAGCCATCTTGCAAATTCCCTATTTTACCAAAACAATCATTAAAAATAGCAAAAAAATCTATTTTGACCCAAATGTTTTTTGGTAACTTCAAAAGAGGCCAAGGAACACACTTGAAAAGAAAATTTTAAATTTGGACAAGTTTTGGTTTGGGCAATACGAGGCATGCTGCCCAGGCAACACGACTCGTGCTACCCAGCCTTAGGTGACACAACCTGTGCCTCCCAGACACGTTTTTCCCCAAATTTGTTTTTATCATTTTTCATGTTTATAGGGTTATCTTATGGGTGGTTTGGCTGTGTGATGCTATCCGCATTGGTCAAATCAGAATTTAAAAAAAATAAAAGATTGGTTTGATGAAGGGATTTGTTGGTTATGGGATAACTCTGCCCCAACAAATCCCTCGTTTAGATGAACTCACTTTGGGTGACCATAAAAGGAAGAAAAATGAGAGGGTTGAAAGAAGGGACAGACGGACTTCTTCGAAAAAGGCAGAAACCCTTGGAAAGAGTTAGCTTCAAAAACCTTCGCCTCCTGAAACCCTAACCTTAAGCCAAAAGCCTAGATCTCTAGGGCACAAAAACCCTAGTTATATAACCATTTCCAAGGCACAACCATCCTATACATCACAGATTTTCTGGTCAACATCTAGATAAGAGAGGCAAAGAGGATGATGGTGTTGATACGGGCGAGCCCTCGAAGGCTTGGGAGTCCAGGGACATCTGACCCGGCTTGGTATCATTTTTTTCTGTTGTTTTACTATTTTAATTTTATTTTGATCTTATTTTGATTAGTTTTCTTTTAAAATATTGTTTTGAAATGCTTCCGATCACGCTGACTCTGCTACAAGTTTGAGAGCAGGCCTGCTCATTTCTAGGCAGATCTGAATTCGATTGTTCCCACTTTCTCTACCATTTCTTTTTCATTTCTTTTTTATCAGTTTAAAGTGTCAGATCTGAGTGATCTACCTCGTTAGATCGCTAGATTATGCACTATAAACACTCTCTCTTTCTCTCTTTATTTCCTTTTAGTTTCAAACATGCATGGCAGTATCCATCTACAATGACCCTAGAGAGAGAACCAGCACCGACTGTGAAGAGAGGAGTTAGCGCCGGTTGTGAAGAGAGAGCTGGCACCGGCTGTGAAGAGAGAGAGGCAGAGCCTGCTGTGAAGAGAGAGAAAAGAGCAGCTCCATGTGTGGCACTGCCATACATGGTTAGCGTCCGCCACTTGTCCTGCTGCATGGAAGATGTTTTTCACCTATAAGCTCGGGGTTGCCACCTCCCACTGGGGGGAATACTTAAGCCCTCCTCCTCAAGCTATTTCACTCCCACACTCTCTCTCTCTAAGAACCAACTCTTGAGCCTTACCCAATGTTACCCCATTACTACTCTCTAAGGAATCTTGAGGAGACTATGCAAGGAGTTGGAGCACTATTTGCTCATCATGTAAGTCGATTTAGAAGCTATGTATTACTATTTTTATCCAACATGAGGTATAGAAGTGTAGAATGCATAAACATGTGTATGGATGTGCAAGAGTAAGCTTGGAAATCTTGGAACTTAAGTACTAGAATCCATAACTGTTTAGTTTATGTTAATGGTGAAAATTTTTGCAAAATCCTCTTATGAATCTATTCTAAGTGAAGTCGATTTGACTGAATACTAGACATTGGCTTGAAGGAAATTGTTTGTACTTGTGTATGTGGTAAAATTTGGGAAAGGAATGGGGAAATGAATTTCCAAAAACTGTGAGTGTTTTTGTATCAAATGGTCCAATGACCAAACAGTATCCAAATAGGTTCAAATCGGTCTTGAATGAAAGGTGTGCTTGTCTATTACAACTTTGTTTCTTGTAACATCTTGAAATTCTTCATATTTTAGGATTTACAATCCAAAATGTGTGAGCATGTCACTGATGACAGACAGCAGATATTCCAGCCACTATTACCTTGTATCAAACTTTTGACCACCCAATAAGTTCACAAATACCTCTAAATCACCGCCATTTGAGCTGTATGAAGTCTATTACAACGTGCATGTTTAAACCTTATTGAAATTCTTTACGAATGAGAAGCTATACTCCAAATATGCTAACATGTCACTGTTACCAGAAATTGTGAAAATTCAGAATTATCACCTTAAATTATCACGAGTTTGATTAATCAAATGAAGTTCAATTTTTTCCAAACCACCACTATTTGAATGATTTATACGAAAACTTAAATTTGCATGTAAATATTTTCTTGAAAAACCCCCTAGATTGAAAGTTTTTCTTTTTAGGGGAGTATGTCACTGTTGATAGAGCCTCCCCGAAACTGTGTTTGCTATGTGATGAAAGTGAATGCTAATTAGTGAGTTCCATGTGATATTTAAGCGATGAATGCGAATGCAAATTAGTGATAGCCATGTGATATTCCAGTGATGAATGTGAATGCTAATTAGAGAGTGCCATGCGAGATTCTAGTGATGAAAGTGAATGTTAATTTGTGAGTACCATGTAATATTCATATGATAAGTGTGAATGCTATATAATGAGAGCCAAATGGTGAATTCCATGTGTTAATCATGTAATAGGTGTAAACGCCAAGTGATGAATGTCAAGCGATGTATAATCTGATGATATGCTTCAAGCATGACCCTTTTGTGTTTAATATTTGTAAAGTGATTTAAGAGGCGCTATGCACGGGTTACTTGTGGTAATATGTTGCGATCAGATATGAAAGTGAGGCCAGTAGTGTTTCCTAACTTCCTATGATAGGAGGGAAGTTTGGTTGAAATTGTGATGGGTGGGTTGTGCCCCCTAAATTTCAATGCATTCTAAAAAGAAATAGTGTATCGGGTCTTGTAAGGAAAGTGCATATCAAAAGTCCCAAAGCGCGCTGGGGATTGTGTGTGTGAGTGTGAGGGCATTACCGAATGGAAGACTCACTGTCATTGCCATCTCTCCTAAGTGATGGTAGAAGTCTTAACCAATGGGATTGGCTTGGCCTGATGATTATGTCTTCTACTTCGGGAATAGGTGAATCTAAGGAGCGAGTGGTTAATGATTGGATGTACGAAGGTGAATGATGATAGTTATGTTGATTGTATGATAGCCATGATATTCGATATGCCATCCGTGATGAATATATTGATAAGATTGTACATTAAATGTTTTCCACCATGATTTCTTATAGTTAAAAAAATATATATATTTATAATGCCTAGATGGATATATCATTGATGCATAGCAACTACATCCTCTTACTGGGCTTTCTAGCTCATTCATCTTTTTCCCTCCCTGTAGAGTAGAAGCTGCAGGTCAAGAACAACCGGTGGGGTGATCGATCTGGCCGACGAAGGCTTGTACCTGCCATGGAGATCTTTTGCTTGTGTGTGTTTAGCAGCCTCAAGTTGTGTTTTTGTCTATATTGAAACTAGATGTTGTGTACCTAGGCCTTTAATGCCTTGAACAATTGTGTCATTCCAAGTTGTTAATGTAATAACAAAAGTTTCAGTTTTTTTTTTTATCTTGATCTTGTGCTTTTTATATAAAGTTTCTTTACTTTTGTGGTTTGCTCCGTTTATCACAGTAATAGAGTATTGAGTTCTATCCGATCTGAGTGACATATGCGACCTCCGATAGTGATCCCGCACTTTGTCGCCCTCTGGTTTGGGACGGCAGGGGTCAGGGGCCTATGTCATGACACCATCGATGTGCGTGTCTCTCTTCTCTCTCTTCCTCTTCTTTCTTTCTCTCTCCACTTTCCTCTCCTTTTTCTCTCTCTCCTTATCTTCTTCTCTCTATCTTTATCTTTCTTCCTCTTTTTGTCACTCTCTCTTCACTCAACACACACAGCAGTGGGCCATCACCGTGTGTGTCTTTCATCACCTTCTTTCTTCTTTTTCCTGCTTTCTTTCCTTTCTTTACTCATCCCCCTTTCTTTCCTAATCCTTCCTCTCTCTTTCCTGATCTCCTTTCTTCTCTCTCCTCCTTTCTTTCCTTTCCTTCCTTTCTCTTCCTCTCTTTTGTAATCTCTCTTCTAATATCTCTCTTATTTCTTTCTCCATGTTCTTTTCTTTCTTTCTCTTCTCCATTCGTGCACGACGGTGCCTATCGCCGATCATGATGTACTCCTTCTTCTAGATCATGTACAATGAGCTGGATCTTAACCCGAGTGGCGGGCAAGGCCACTATCTAAGTTCCTCTTGCCCCATGTCACACACGGTGATGCTTATCACCGTGCATGACATTCCCTTTCCTAAAATCTGATAAGGATATTGAACCAGGCACTTTCTCGAGAGGTGGGCTGGGTCATGTCTGAGTCCCTTTTGACATGCACAGTGATGCCTATCGTCGCACGTGTCTTTTTCTTTTCCATGTTCTCTTTTTCCCTCTGTCCCCTGTCATGGATGGCAAAACCTATCACCGTCCATGTTCTCTTTTCTCTCTCTTTCCTGTCATGGACCCACCCATCGCCATCCATGTTCTTTTTTTCTCTCTCTTTGCTATCATAGATAGTGGAACCCATCGCCGTCCATGTTCTCTTGTTCTCTCTCCCTTTTCTATCATGGACGGTGAAACCCCATCGCCATCCTTACTTTTGTCTTTCTTCTCTCTCCTCAGCCATGAACGGTGGGACCTCATTGCCGTCTATGCTTTCTCCTCTCTTCTATCTCCTCTGTCATGGAGCCATCGGCATCCATGTTTCTTTCTCCTTTCTTTTCCTTTCTTTTTCCTTTACCATAGATGGCGGGACCTCATCGCTGTCCATGTTTATCTCCCTTCTTTCTTCCTTCTCTCTCTTCTCCTCTCTTTCTTCTTTCTCTCTCTTCTCCCCTCTTTTTTCTTTCTCTCTTTTGACTTCTCTCTTCTCCCCTCTTTTTCTTTCTCTCTCTTCTCCCTTCTTTCTTGTTTCTCTTTCTTTTTCCTTTTCTCTTCGTTCTCTCTTTTGACTTCTCTCTTCTATTCTTTTTCTCTCTTCTTCTCTCTCTCCCTCCTTCTCTCTTTCCTTTCTCTTCTTCCTCACTTCTCATCTTTTCTTCCTTTCTTCTTTCCTCTCTCTTCATTCCTTTCTTCTCTTCTCTTCTTCTTCTACTTCTCTTCTTCTTCTACTCTCTTCTACTTTCTTCTATTCCCTTCTTCTCTTCTTTTAGTCTATGTTATGACTTCTCTCTTAATCTCTCATTTATTTCTCTCCCTTCTCTTCTCTTCTTTTTCCTCTTCCTTCTCTTTCTTTCTTATTTCTTATCTCTCCTTCCTTTATTTTCTCTTTTCTTCTCATTCTCTCTTTCCCTCTCATTTAACTAATAGAAAGGCTAATTCAAGCACTGCCATGGTAGTCTCGTCGTCGAACAGTATTACTGCCGTGCCGGTCTGAGTTACCGTGCCTATCTTATTGCCACGAGAAGGCTGGCCATCATGCCAGGCCGATTAGTGTTCGTTCTGTTGTCGAGTAGTATTGCCATCATGCCGGTCTGAGTTACAATTCCCGTCTTTCTACCACATCGAGTTGGTTAAGTGCCCCGATCTCGTCCTCCGAATCTAGATGATCTGGCAGCACATGTTTCAGGTTTCAGGAGAAGCCAGGACTTGAGATCACTCTCTTGAGAACCTTGCTCAAGAACAAGTGTAGGTATACCAATCGATGACAGTGGAATATAAGGTGGGTTCGGGACCTACTCGGGCTGGCTCACGTGGGCTCCCTCTTAGATCATAAAGAAAGCCTCCCAATTCTATAACTGGTTTGGAATTGCCTTTCTTGACCTGTATTCTCTTTTTTCTGCAATGACTCACACATGGTTAATTTTATAAGATAACTGGGCCGAGGAACCCCACCTTGTCTTTGGGTGAATGTACACAGGCGTGCACATTCAAAGGAGAAAAGAGAAGAGCTGATGAGATCAGTGTTGAGAAAAGGAAGAAGAGAGAAGAAAAGAAAAGAAGGAGACATTTTACCCGGTGGCTAGCCTAGCACGGTGGCTAGCCTAGCACAGTGGCTAGATTAGCATGATGATTGACCTGACATGGTAGCAAGAGGGGCAAGGCAACACGAATTTATGCAACGATAATACTACTCAATGATAAAATACTAATACCAACTAGCCTAGCACAACGACAAGTTTGATGTGCCAGTAAGACGGGTACGGTAACATGGATAGGCACAGTAGCAATATTGCTCGACGATGAGAGTACCGTGACAGTGCTAGACTTGTCCCTTAGTCAAAGGAGAGAGAAAGAAGAAAGAACAGAGAATGAAAAAAGAGAGATGAGAGGGATGTAGAGAAAAAGAGAGGATAAAAGAGAGAGAAGAAAAGAAGGGGAAGAGAGAAAAGAAGAGGGAGACAGGGGAAAGAAGAGAGAGAAAGAAGAGAGAAAAGAAAAGAGAAATGAAGAGAGAAATGAGAGAGAAAGAAGAGAAAGAAAAGGAGAGAGAAATGAGAGAGAAAAAAGACAGAGAAAGGAAGAGAGAAAGAAGAGGGAAATGAGAGAGAAAAGAAGAGTGAGAAAAGAGAGATAAAAGAAGAGAAAAAAGAGAAAAAAATAGAGAGAGGAAGGAGAGAGAAAGGAGAGAGAGAAAGAAGAGAGAGAAGAAAAAAAGAGAGAAAGAAGAGAGAAGCATGGTCAACGATGGACACCCACCCATCCATGATAGATTAAAGGAGAGAGAAAGAACATGGACAGCGATGGACTTCCACCTTCCATGACAAAGAAAGAGAAGAGAGAAAGAACATGAATGACGATGCACTTCTGTTGTCTATGATAGAGAAAGACGAGAGAGAAAGAACATGGATGGCGATGGACTTTCACCATCCATGATAGAGGAAAGATGAGAGAGAAAGAACATGGATGGTGATGGACTTCCACCGTCCATGATAATGAAAAGATGAAAGAGAAAGAACATGGACGACGATCAAGGCTCGGATCACTGTGCATGTCTCAAGAGGATAAGGGGGAAACTGAGAACATCATACTCGGCGATGGGCATCGCCGTGTATGACTGGAGAGAAAAAGAAGAGAGAAGAGAAATAACGTAGTGAGAGAAAGAGAAGGAGGAAGAAAGAGGTTTTAAGGAAGAGAAAGAGGAAAGGAAAGTAGAGAGAGAAGAAAGGAAAGAAGAGAGAGCGAAGGGAAGTGAGGAGAGAGATTAGATGAGAGCCAAAGAAGAAAGAAGGAAAGAGAGAGAAAGAAATTAAGAAAGAGAGAAAAAGAAGGAAAGAGGAGAAAAGGAAAAACACACGGTGCTACCACCGCCATGTGTATTAGAGAGAGAAGAAAATAGGAAAAGGGATTTGTGCACGGTGCTGCCATCATCATGTATGTCAGAGGGAGAAGAAAATAGAGAGAGATTTGTGCACAACATTACCATCACCGTGAATGTTAAGATAGAGAGAAAGATGGAACCAAAAGAATGAAGAAGAAAGGAGAAGAAGAGAGGGAGAGAAGAAAAGAAGAAAATCAAAAAGAAAAGAGGGAGGAAAGCGAAGAAAGAGAAAAAGAGAGGCATGCACGGTGATGGTCACTACCATGCATGTTTGAGAGGAAGATGAGAGAGACAGAGAGAAGAAGAGGAAGATAGAGACGGAGCTAGATGAGAGGAAGGAGGAGGAGAGAGAAGGATAGAGATGAGGAGAGATAAAAGAGGAGGAGAGAGAAAGCTACCTTCATTGAGGGGTACCTAAATTTTTCTTCTCTCTCATCTCTCTCTCTCTTAAAGACATGCCTCCTAAACTCAATGAAAAATTTATTCATCAATTGAAAGTATCAAGGGGGTCCTTTTTATAATTAAGTTTAGCATGTATGTATAGAATTGGGCCCAAACAAGGGTGGATGCCTAAAACCCATCTTAGTTGATGATAATTACAATTATTTTGAATTAAAATAAAATCTAAAAATGGGTGTAAAGTGATTGTTTTACCCCTGCCTGACAATTTATGAAATTAAAAAATAGTCCCTTTTGCTGTTGCTCTGGTGCCCGTTTGACCAAAAGATGATTTTTTTTTCTTGTAGAGCTCAGCATGCAATCGATTTGATACCAACTTCAAGCCACGAATCGAGCTTTTTAAGCCATGATCATGCAACTTGAAATTTGTGTGAATCTTGGAAACTTATGATTGATAGTGTCCTCGTTTCTTGATATTTTTTGGTGATTTCTTCGTTGTATTGCACTGAGCATGTCGTCATGATCGCGTGGCAATAAACACAACTCAATTTCGTGCCCAGACGCAGATTTTGCATTGTTTGGGTTTTGATCAGAATCTGAATTCCGTCGACTGGAATTTATAACAGATTTGATGCCTTCATTTGTGAAATCCGATCGTTCATCATGCATGAGGCTCGGACCATGGATAGCCCTAAACCTTTCTTAACCAACATGTGCATGAATACGCATGTTAAAGGCGTGTGCGCGTGTGTGGGGGTATGTTTAAGGTCATGCCTCCTAGACCTGGGCAAAGCAAGTTAACGTCATGCGGTCAGGCCGTGTATTGCAGTTTAAAGTCATACAACTAGGATCAGCAATTTAACGTTGTGCAACTAGACCTCCGCTACAGGTTAACGTCATATAGTTTGGACCATGGTGCTAAGCCTTTTAATATCGTGCGGCCATGAGGTGCACAATGGTTTAAGGTCATGCAGTTTAAAGCTATGCAGTTTAAAGTCATGCAGTTAAGACTATACAGTTTAAGGTCGTGCAACTAGACCTCCACTAAAGTTTAAGGTCATATAGTTTGGACCATGATACTAAGCCATTTAACGTCATGCAGCCAGGATGTGTTCTATAGTTTAAGATCATATAGTTTGGGCAATGGTGCTAAGCCTTTTAACGTCATGCGCTCAGGGCGTGTACTACAGTTTAAGGTCACATAGTTTGGACCATAGCTCTGCATTTTAAGGTCATGCAGCATGGACCATGCAGTTTAAGGTCGTGCAACTAGACCTTTACTGCAGTTTAAGGTCTTACAGTTTAGGGTCGTGCAACTAGACCAAGGTTGTGCAGTTTAAGGTCATGCAGCATGGACCGTGCAGTTTATGATCATGCTATAGTTGAATGTCGTATAGTTTGGACCATGGTGTTAAGCCCTTTAATGTCATGCGGTCAGGACAGGTATTACAGTTTAATGTCGTATAGTTTGGACCATGACTTTGCATTTTATGGTCATGCAGCATGGACCATGCAGTTTAAGGTCATGTAACTGGACCTTTGCTGCAGTTTAAGGTCATATAGTTTGGATCATGCAGTTTAGGGTCGTGCAACTAGACTAAGGTTGAGCAGTTTAAGTTCATGCAGTACAGACCATTGTGTGGGTCGCCTAGTAGGTGAAGCTCCATGAGTATAAAATGAAAGGCCAGTAGGGGTTTAGATGAGAAGCAGACTTCAGTGGGGATTAGGGGATGAGTGCGACTCCCTGGTGAGACTCCATAGCGAATAAGCTTATGGAAGGTAACCCGACTCCTGGGGATAAGACAGTGCAAGACTAACCCACTGGGCATTGAAGGGGTAAGCATGACCTTTTTGGTATACACCTAACTCCACTGGGGCTGATGGGCTACAACACTAGTATAACTCTTAATGGGGATGATGGTAAAACACTCACTATGATCGAGTTCAGACATACGCGGCGCTAGCCACAGACAGTAGCAACATATGTGGTGGTCGCATTACCACATACAACGCTAGCATGAGTGACTTTGGCATGCACGGGAGTGGTCATGGGTGACAGTAGTACTGACAGGCACAACATTTGTTACACGTGGAGTTAGTCATGCTCGGCAATATAGAACACAGCTGGCGTTAGCCTACGTTCGGGCCTCGAGCTTGAGCCAGACCCGGTCTTACCCTTTTGAAGGTTGATTCTCGACATTGCATAAGCAGCGGTAAGCCTCTATTCGAGCCTCAGGTTTGAACCCAACCCGGTTCGACCTGTTGAAGTTTGGCCTTCATGGACTTGTCTGATATTCTTGCTTTGTGAGGGGCACTTCAGGGAAGCTTTGCCTATATAAGGGGATTAACCCCATTTTTCACCATTTTTATCTTAAGTAAAAACTTTTAATAGTGAGAGAGAGAAAGAAGACTTTCGGTGAGAACTCTGGTAAGGGCAAGGTTTTGCAAGAATTTTGTAGCAAGAAGGAGAGAATTCCGGTTGAAAAGAGAGAATACAGGCAGGGGAAACACAAGGAGTGCAAGGGCTTTTTGGTTTCACGGTTGCCGGATTTTGAAGGAGGCAAACAGTTTACCGATCAACTAAGATTCCGATGGTAGAGTATCAGGATAGGGGAAAGGAATTCAAGTCACAGCAAGGAGTTGCCGGTGAACTTCTGTTGATTTTTGGGAGGTCTCCAGTGGTTTTTGGTGTCGGGAAGGAGAGGGAGACGTGTCAGTCAGTTTTCGGTGAGTGGAAGTGGTTTCCCAACGAGAAACCGAAGGGTCGAGGAGGCAAAAAGCTGCAGTCAAGGGGAAGATGAGGATTTTAGGAATTTGATCCATCGTGGAAGATGAGGAGTCTCGGGAAGGTGCACAGTCACAGGGGAGACGAAGGGTCATGGGGAGACGAAGAGTCTCGAGAAGGTGAAGCGTCACCGTCGCGAGCGAACACGTGCAGTGATAGAGGACACAACCGACATTTAACCCCTTGTTAAACACGATTGACGTTACCCCCTCTAAGTCACAATCGGTGTTAGCCTTTGAAAATGCAACCGGCGTTGGGCCTTAGTCGCTCATGGCCAACGGTATGATGCATTCGGCATTAGTCACGCACGGTGATGATTCACACGCGGCAATTGTTGCGCATGATGCTAAGTTATGTGCGACGATGATCACGTACGGTGTTGAGTTATGCGCGATGATGATCACGCACGGTGCTGACTCAGGTAGACAAAGGGTGGTGTCCAATAGAAAGGTTGGGCTTATGATGCCTATTGGAAGCCGAGTCCTCAAGTACAATTGTGGACTCCATGTTGTTATGTGGAAGGGTGCTCATTGTGAGGAGAGCGTGCTCTCCATCATAGGCCAGTTCGTTTCCAGAGAAGTCTACCTTGTATGACAGATATACTCGATCAAAGCACTTCCACCTTCTCGTAATGGCCTGTAACCGTCCTCTTTTCCTCAGATGCAAGAGTGACGCTGGGATCAACTGTCTTCTTTTCCTCAGATGCAAGAGCAACGCTTTCTCGCAGTCGTTATCTTTTTCTCAGATGTAAAAGATTTGTAACCTCCCTAATAATGGGCATTGATTGTAACTCTTAGCTCCTTCTAATGCAATAAAAGAGTTAAAATTCATTTGGATTGCCTTGCTTCTTTTTCTTTCCCTTTCTTTTATTCTTAACCCTTTTTTATTGCACATTGGATCCTTTAAGAGCGTATTAGGGATATTACTTCTTCAGATATTGCCCATTGACAGGGGCAAGGTCAATGAAGTGATTGATCGATTTTGACAGTGTCATCATATTTTCTTTTCCTTTTACCATTTTTTTATTCTAACACTTGTAATATCCCCTTGCTTTATGAATAAAATTATCATTTTTACTTCAGTGTGATGCGTGACTCTTTTTTTTATTTGCTTCTATGCACTCTTCCTCTTGCTCTTGTTCATTGTTTCTTCCCCTTCATGGAATGGGACATGGAGGGATACCCTACACCTTGCTTTGTTTTGTGACAAGTCACTGTAGCTTCAATGACCTCGAATGGGGGAGCAATTGCTTCTTCTCCCCTTAATGTTTGAATGAACTTGGGCTCATAATTCATTGTTCTCATAATGTGATGAGCCTAATCATTGTAAATAGTCTAATCAGGAGGAGCTTTGGCTTCTATTCGAGGTGCATTCACCCCAAGCCCATCGTAGCTCTTGATTTCACGTACGAACACCTTTAGGTGTTTTGAGGCAATACGCATAACCCCCAATTGATTTTGGAGACTGCGAACGTCGCTTCTTAACGAAGTGGAATTTTTCTCTCAATTGCAAGTCATCTTCTGAGAAGGTGATCTCCATGCATCCACTTAAGATAGTTGGGTCCACCTCAATGGGTTCCACCTCGGGCTCGTACACCTATGGATTCAAAAGAGCCTAAACAAGAACCATACAGTAATCCCTTGAGAGCATGAGGGCATCATAGATGCTAAGAAGGGCTGGAAGTTTCCTTACATGTCCTATCACATCATATTTAACCTTTTCATCGTCAACTGTTTGTGTTCCTGCTCCTACCACGGGCTTTGGTGGTATAATAGGTTTAGGTGGAAGAGGTTTATTTTGGGTTGCTGACTGGCATGATTACACAACCTGCTTAGTTTGGGTAGTCTGAGTGAACTGGGAAGGAAGAGTTTGTTTTGACAGAGTGGGAGTTTGAGGTTGAGGCTTAGGAGGTGGCTGGGTATATGGGACCAGCGACATCCCAGGAAATTGGAAGATGGGTGAACTGTCCAAGGTATTTGGGCGAGGAAGGAGCTTAGGGAGCTGGAGGATGCGTAAATTGTTTAAAGTATTGGGGAGAGGGAGAAGTGACATACCAAGAAACTTCAAAATGCTTGGCTTCTGAGGTGGAGGTTGTAGCATTTTCCCTGACCTTAGACTCATCTGCCCTGTGTTGGGTAATGCTTTTAAGCTTTGCACCATGTGACAAGCTTTCTGATAATAGAAGATCTGCCCTCTTGATTCTCTACTCAAAGTCGGGCTCAGGAGGTGACTGTAGTTTCTTTGGTTTTGACCTCTTGTGTTTCTTAGTGGAACAAGATGGATTTGCCTTTGCTCGAGCTGTAAGAGCGTTAGCAACTCTCAAGAATCTAGCTGCTTGAGCTAACGCCTTTTTCAGCCTTCTCCGGTGCGTCCTGCTTATATTGGTTCCTTCAAGCGCTATGCTAAGAGCCTTGAAGTATGGACATTTCTAGGTTGTACCTGTAGGAGATATAGAAGAGGAAGGATAAGAAGACAAAGAAGTTGTGGAAGTCAAAGCATTCGCTTAGGTCATGCCCCCCATATATGATGATATGGACACCGAAGACTCTTGGCTCTTTGAGCCTGATGATGGGTGCCTCATCTTTCTTCTGAACTGTCATTGCGTGGGACACTTCTGCTGCCCCAAATGTTCGATGGGACGAGAAAAAGAAGAGAGAGAAAGGGGAGAGAAAAGAAGAGAGAGAAAAGAAGAGAGAGAAAAGAAGGAGAAAAGAAGAGAGAAAGAAGCGAGGAAAAGAAAAGAGAAAAGAAGAGAGATAGAGAGAGAAAAGAGAGAGAAAAGAAGAGAGAAAAGAGAGAGAAAAGAAGAGACAAATGAGAGAGAAATGAGAGAGAAAAGAGAAAGAAAAGAAGAGAGAAGAAGAAGAGAGAAAGAAGAGAGAGAAAGAAGAGAGAAGAAAAAAGAGAGAAAGAAGAGAGAAGCATGGTCAGCGATGGATTTCTGTCATTCATCATAGAGAAAGAGGAGAGAGAAAAAACATGGATGACCATGGACTTCTGCCGTCCATGACAGAGAAAAAGGAGATAGAAAGAACATGGACGGCGATAGACTTCTGCCATCCATGATAGATAAAGATGAGAGAGAAAGAACATGGACAACGATGGACTTCTATCATCCATGATAGAGGAAAGACAAGAGAGAAAGAACATCGACGACGATGGACTTCCTCCATTCATGATAGAGGAAAGACGAGAGAGAAAGAACATGAAGAGTGATGGACTTCCACTGTCCTTGACAAAGGAAAGAGGAGAGAGAAAGAACATGGATAGTGATGGACTTCCGCCGTCCATGACAGAGAGAGAGACATGAATGAGAAAGGAGTGTCATGCGCGATGACCATCACCGTGCACAACATGGGAAAGGGGAACTTGAACATAGGCCCGGCCCACCACTCAAGTTAATGCTCGCCTCACTTTGCATGTCTTTAGAGGATAAGGGGAAAACTGAGAACGTCATACCCTGCGCCCGGCCCACCACTCGGGTTAATGCTCGCCGATAAGGAGAAAACTGAGAATGTCATACTCGGCGATGGGCATCGTCGTGTATGACTGAAGAGAAAGAAGAGAGAAAAGAAATAACAGAGTGAGAGAAAGATAGGGACGAAGAAAGTGGGTAGGGAAGAGAAAGAGGAAAGGAAAGTAGAGAAATAAGAAAGGAAAGAAGAGAGAGTAAAGGGAAGTGAGGAGAGAAATTGAGTGAGAGCTAGAGAAGAAATAAGGAAAGAGAGAAACAAATTAGTAGAGAGAGAAGAAGAATAAGGAAAGAGGAGAGTAAAAAACATGCACGGCACAGCCACTGCTGTGTGTGTTAGAGAGAGCAGAAAACAGGGAAAGGGATTTATGCACAACACTGTCATCACCGTGTATGTCAGAGAGAGAAGAAAATAGAGAGAGATTCATGCATGACAATCCCATTGCCGTGCATGTTTAGATAAAGAGAGACAGAGAGAAAGATAGAGCCGAAAGAATGAAGAAGAAAGGAGAAGAAGAGAGGGAGTGATGAAAAGAAGAAAAGCAAGAAGAAAAGAGGAAGGATGAAGAAGAGAGAGAGAAAGAGAGGCATGTATGGTGATGGTCACTGTTGTACATGTTTGAGAGGGAGATGAGAGCAATAGAGAGAAGAAGAGGAAGATAGAGATAAAGTTAGATGAGAGGAAGGATGAGGAGAGAGAAAGATAGAGATGAGTTGAGAAAAGAGGAGGAGAGAGAAAGTTACCTTCATTGAGGGGTATTAGACTTTTTCTTCTCTCTCCTCTCTCTCTCCAAGATGTGCCACCCAAACTCAATGGAAAAACTCAAACTTTATTCATCAATTAAAAGTATGAAGGGGGTCCTTTTTACAATTAGGTTTGGCATGTATTTATAGAATTGGGTCCAAACATGGGTGGATATCAAAAACCTATCTCAATTGATGATCATTACAATTATTTTGAATTAAAATAAAATTTAAAAATGTGTGCAAAATGACTAACAATTCATGAAATTTTAAAAGAGTCCCTGTTGCTGCCCTATAACATGCGTGATCTTTTGTGGATGATCAGCAGTTGCTCTGGTGCCCGTTTGACTAAAGGATGATTTTTTTCTTCTAGGGATCGGAGTGGCGATCGATTTGGTACCAACTTCGAGCCACAAATCGTGTTTTTTATGCCACCATCATGTGACTTGAAATTTACGTGAACCTTAGAAACTTCCTATCGATAGTGCACTCGTTTCTTGATGTTTTTCCATGTTTTGCCATCAAGATCACGTGGCAACAAATGTAGCTCAATTTCGTGCTTGGACGAAGATTTTGCATCGTTTTGGTTTTGGTTGAAATCTGAATTATGAGGGCTGGAATTTACAATAGCGTGGACCCCTTTGTTTGTGAAATCTGACCATTCATCACGTGTATGGTTCGGATCAAGGATAACCCTGAAGCTTACGCACGTGATGGAACTGGTCTCACGTCGATTCGTTATGCGAGCAACATAATTTGGCCGCTTGAGCGAGGAGTTTCGCTATTGATTTTTCTGCAACTTTCTTTACGAATCGACAACTTCTCTATAACTTTTCTCCCCACTCGGGCGTGGTCACGGGGCGTGCCACATATCGAAACGCTCGTCTTGACGAGACAACAGCTCACAAAATTTGAGCGCGATCCGACTCGAGACAGGTGAGATATGGCTCCCGAAAGTCACTTCCCAAAACTATAAAAACAGCCACCATCAATGGTGATTTGGTTCAGGGAGGGCACACGGGAATAGTGTGGGGCTTACCCTTTTTCGGTCTTTTACCCATAACTTTGTCCAGGAATGCTTGATTAAGCCGAAACCTGACCCTTAAAGGTTTTCGACTATTTCGGATCTAATGGCGGTTGTCCCACAACAATTTGATGCACCAAAAATGGGTTCTAGTTACATGGTCTATTTTAGGGTGTTAAAGGCTGATTTTTTGAAGTTGTTTCTTTGTCTGTACTTCCTTAGACATGTTGGATTGCGACAAAACTTGGTATGTGGCCTTTTGAAGTGCTTTTGAATATTCCTACTTGTTTTGGGGAAATTCTGAGACTATCGAGAATTCCACTATAATTCAGGCTTTATTGATCGGCTTCCTCTTTATTCTGCATCAGGGATGAAGGTGCTGAAAAATGTCTTCAAACACGGGTTAATCACTTACTGGTCTAGCCACTGTGTTAGTCTAGCCACTTGGTCAAATTCTTCTCTTCTCTTTCCTCTATTCTATCTCTTTCTTCTTTTTTCATCACCCCAACCTCTATCCTCTTATTCTTTCCTTCTTCTTTTGGATGTTCATGCCTGTGTGCATTCGCCCAAAGACAAGGTGGGGTCCCTTGGCCCACTTGTCTTGTAAAATTATCCATGTATGTGTGATTGCCGAAACATGAGAGTACAGGTCAAGGGCAATGACTTTGAACTAGTTGAAGGACTAGGGGCTTTCCGTCGTGATCTAAGAGGGCACCGATGCAAGCAAGCCCAAGTGAGTCACGGACCCAGGTGAGGTGTGTCCTGCCTCACACCAAATTCCTCTATTACCGGTTGGTGTACATGCTCTTGTTTCTTAACAAGGTTCTTGAAAGAGCGGTATCAAGTCTCGAGTTCTCCTTGAAACTCGAGGCACATGCGACCAGGTCATCCCAACTAGGGGGCGAGATCGAGGCTTCTAAGCACCGAGACCTGGGCAAAGCAATCTAACTTCATGCGGTCTAGAATGATAACAGAAAGAATGAAAATTATAGAGAGAGAGTAAGAAGTAAGAGAATAGGACAGAGAAGAGAAAGAAAGAGAGGAAGAGAGAAAGTAGGAGAAGAGTGTGAGAGAAGAGAGAAGGAAGGAGAAAAGAGGGTGAAAGACATAGTTGGCGCTAGGCATCACCGGCTGTGTTGGAAGAGGAAGTGAAGGGAAGACACAATCGATGCTAGGCATCGCCAACTGGGTTGGAAAGAAAAAGAGAAGGAAAGACACAGTCGGTGCAAGGCATCGCCGACTGGGTTAAAAGAGAAGAGAGAGACGGACATAGTCGGCGCTAGGCTTTGTCAATTGTGTTTAAAAAATGAGGAAAGAAAAACACAGTATGCGTTGAGCATCACCCGTTGGGTTGGAATGAGAAGAGAGAGAAAGGCGCAGTTGGTCCTAGGCTTCGTCGATTGTATTAGACATAAAAGAGAGAGAAGATGCAGTTGGTGCTAGGCTTCGTTGACTGTATTCCATAGAGAAGAGAGAGAAGATGCAATCGGTGTTAGGCTTCAACGACTGTATTGGATAGATAAGAGAGAAGATGCAGTCGGTGCTAGGCTTTACTGACTATATTTGACAGAGAAGAGAAAGAAGATACAGTCAACATTAAGCTTTGCCGATTGTATTAGACAGAGAAGAGAGAGAAGATGTAGTCAGTGTTAGACTTCACAGACTGTGTTAGATAGAGAAGAGACAGAAGATGCAGTCGACACTAGATTTCACTGACTATATTAGACAGAGAAGTGAGAGAAGATGCAGTCGGTACTAGACTTCACTGACTGTGTCAGAGAAAGAGAGAGATAGAGATGAGAAAGAGGAGAGAGAAAGAGAGATAAAAATGAGAAAGAGGTGAGAGAAAGAGAGATAGAGATGAGAAAGAAGAGAGAAAAAGAGAGATGGAGATGAGAAAGAGGAGGGAGAAAGAGAGACAGAGATGAGAAATATAACAGAGATAGAGATGAGTGAGAGGGGGGAGAAAGGGAGAAATAAAGATGAGATGACAAGAAACAAATGAGGAAAGAGGGGAGGAAGAGAAAGAGGGGAGGATAAAGAAATAGAGGAGGAGAGAGAAAGAGGGAAGGAGAGAGAAAGATGAGAGAAGAGAAAAAATTACCTTACCGAAGGGTATCGACCCTTTTCTTCACTCTCCTTGTTGAAAGAATGAACCCCAAACTCTTTTACAATTTGGCTTTGCATGCTTGTATAGAATTGGGCCCAAACATGGGTGGACACTCAAAACCTACCTAGATTTGAAGATAATTGCAATTTAATTGAATTAATAGAAATTTTAAAAATGGGTGCAAAAGGACTGTTTTGCCCCTACCTAACAATGCGTGGAATTTCAGAACAGTCCTTGCTATTCCTTGAGAACTTGTGTGATCTTTCATAACTGATCAGGGGTTGTTCTGTTGCCTGTTTGACCAAAGGATGATTGTTTTCTTATGGGGCTCGGCACGGCGATCGATTTGATACCAATTTCAAGCCATGAATCATGTCTTTAAGCCATGTTCATGAGACTTGAATTTTGGATGAATCTTGAAAACTTCTGATTGGTAGTGTGCTCTCTCCTTTATGTTTTTCTTTTGTTTCTTATCTGAATTACACTGATCATGCCATCATGATCACATTACAATGAGCACAGCTCGATTTTGTATTTGGATGAAGATTTTATAGTCTTGCATTTTTGACCGAAATCTTGAAATTCAACGGCTGAAATTTATAGCAGCTTCGACGCCTCCGTGTGTGAAATCCAACAATTCATTGTACATTCAGACCAAAGCTAACCACAGACCTCACGCACATGATGTAATTGGTTTCATGCTGATCGAGTATGTGAGCGTCGTGATTTGGTTGCCGGAGTGGGGCGCGCTGCTGCTAAATTTTCTACAACTTTTCTTCACAGGTCAGCAACTTCTCTCTAGCTTTTCTCCTTGCTCGGGCATCGTCACGGGGAGTTACACATGTCGAAACGCCCGTCTTGATGAAACGAACATACTCACCAAATTTGACTGTGATCTAACTTGGAAGGAGTGAGACATAGGCCCTGAATTCACTGCCCATGATTGTAAAAATAGCCACCTTTAATGGCGTTTTGGTGCAGGGTGCCCACACGGGAATAGTGTGCGGCCTACCCCTTTTCGATATTTTACCCATAACTTTGTCCTAGAGTTCCCGATTAAACTGAAACTTGACCCATAGGGGTTGAATCCATGAGCGGTTTGACGCATCAAAGAGATAGTTCTAGTTATGGGGTCCATTTCAGGGTGCTAGTGGCTGATTTTACAGGAATTATTTCTTTGTGTTCACTGCCTTAAATATATCTGATCACGATGAAACTTAACAGGTGGCCTTTTGGAGTGCTTATGAAGATCATGACCAATTCTGGGGGAATTATGAGACTATCAAAATTTTCCCTTATTTTGTAGGTTTGATTGACCTGCTTCCTCTTTAATCAGCATCTGGGACCAAAGTGCTGAAAAATGCGTTCAAATAGCTTGCCCCACAGATTGTTGCACTTCGAGAGAAGCGAGAAGGACAACATTTAGAAAATTTTCTTCGATTTTTTTTGTTTTTTCTTTCTAGTCACAGGTCCACGTGAACACCGAGGAGATTCACGCAATGGTGCGACTAGGATACTCAGACGTAGGGATGCATTATTCACGGGTCCATCTGTGGAGACTTTAGGGGAGAAGAGGCTTTTTTGAGGGATATTGTCGAAGTCCTTACCCTCATGATGACTATTTGTGATTTTGACTGAGGATTTTGTACGGACCTCGACAGACAGAATCAGGCCTGTCTGTCAATTGAGTGCCATGTTGAAGGCCATTGTTCCCATTTAGTTTGGATTTGTGTATATCCTCTAGTGTTGAGCCATGTTTCGAGGATTACGTGAATGGTATCCTGAAAGGCCTTTGCGTTAGGGCCGTCTGCTTCGTGCATCATTCATTCCTTGGCGAGTAGGGTACCTCAGTTTATCAAGGTGACCAGCTTTGGGTACAATCACCCCTACCCACTACTTTGTAGCTACAACAATCATCTGATTACAGCTCAAAATTCATGACTGGCCAGATATTCTTTGGCAAGTAGGGTACTTCAGTTTATCGAGCTAAGCAGCTCTGGGTACAACCTCCCCTACCCACTGCTTTCCAGCTCTGACAATCATCTGATTGCCGCTCCAAAGTCATGGTTGACTTAGCTTCCTTGGGACATCTTCAACATCTTGGAAGTCTGTTGGTGACCTTATGAGAATGATGCTCTTTGTCATGAGACTTGTCTTGCCTTCTTGGCAAATCTTCTGTCCTTCGAGTCCTTTCTGACGAATGGACTCAAGCTTTTGGATCATGGAATGTGTCACCAAGGATTTTTCTTTTTGAATGAGGGCAGAAGCCGCCTATTGAGGCGAACACTGCATCAACTTGTTTATTGGTCCAAGCATCCTTTACGGATTTTCACTTGAACTTGGGAAGTGACGTGGTTGAGATGGTTTTTACCAAATTCTTTTTATTTGGGGCCCTTTTACCCTTGACCTCTCGGCCATGTCCATCCTTATTCTTCCATTCTTACTCACGATGCCCTTTCGGGTTTTCACCATGCTCGAGTATTTATTTACGGAACTCTTTTACTTATGGTTTCGTGACCATGCCCATCCGTCATTTTTACTCATAGCGTTCCTTTGTTAAGGTATACACCATGCCCATTTTTTTTTTTTTTTTGTGAAGACGTGTTTAAGGTCATGCTTTCGGGACCTGTGCAAAGCAATTTATCGTCATGGGGCCAAGACTTTCACTATGGTTTAAATTCATACATCTAGACCATAATGAAGATGGATGGCAGTCTGTAGAGGCAATGGAGTGAGTATGTAGTGGTTTAGCTCACTGTTGAGGAGATGGCATGAGGCTACTTGTGAAAGATGGATGATGTATGAAAGGAAGGTGAAAAGTGGTGACCCACTAGCTTATGACGAGTATAGGTGGCAGAATGGTTCACTATTTTGTGAGCGCGGATGAGGCTCATTGGGGAATGATATATGATTATGAAATGAATGGAATCACCGGGTAGATAGTAATAGTGGTGCTCGTATGTGGGGGCGCGTTTATGGTCGTGCCTCCTGGACCTATGCAAAGCAGTTTATCGTTATGCAGCCAGAACGTGTACTATAGTTTTAGGTTCATATAAATTAGATCGTGGTTATGAAGTTTAGAGTCATACAACTAGGACCGTGCAATTTACGATCATGTAAGTAGACCTCTGCTACAGTTTAAGGTCATATAGTTTGGACCATGGTTATGCAGTTTAGAGTCATGCAACTAGGACCGTGCAGTTTAAGGTCGTGTGACTAGACCTCCGCTACAGTTTAAGATCATATAGTTTGGACTATGGTTATGAAGTCTAGAGTCATGAAACTAAGACCGTGCTTTTTAAGGTCGTGCAACTAGACCTCCGCTATAATTTAAAGTCATATAGTTTTGACCATGCACTTTAGGGTGGTGCATCTAAACCAAGGCTATACAGTTTAAGGTCATGCAGGACGGACCAAGGTTGTGCAGTTTAGGGTCATGCAGCACAGACCAAGGCTGTGCAATTTAGGGTCATGCAGTACAGACCATGGTTTGGGTCACGATGTAGGTGAGACTCCATATGGAATAGGTCTATGGATGACAATCTGACTCCCTGGGGATAAAGTGGTTAGTGTCATACATAAGCAGAGGGTTCAGATGGCAAACGAAAGAAGGCTTCACTAGGTATTAGGGTGCGAGTATGACTCCTAGGAGATGAAAGATGAGACTCCATGGAGAATAGGTAAGCCGACTCCATGACGATAAGATAACAAAGTAGTAGTGACTTGGTGTGAAACAGACCCACTGGGGATTGAAGAGATAAGAATGACCTTAACTCCACTAGGGATAATGGGCTGCAGTACGGGTGTGACCCATAATGGGGATGAGCGACAGTGGCCTGCTCCTTACTCCATTAGGGATGTTAGATCAAGCACAACTTTGGCATAGGTTGCTTAAAATACAATCGATGCCAGGTGCAGCAACCATTATTTATTGAGCAGTCAGCCGACGCTAAGTCTATAAAAACACACCCGACGCTGAAGTCTATAAAAACACACCCGACGCTGAAGTTGGCCAACACTGACTCTTAACCACTCAGCCGACGCTGGCTTGTTAAAATTACAGTGGGCGCTGAAGACGACATGTGCCACCACTGGCGCTGAGTTGCTGAGCACACAACCGGTGCTAAGTTTGTTGAAACACAGTTGACGCTAGGTCACTTTGACTGTATAATCCGTGCTGGGTTATTAAATACGTAGCTGGAGCTGAGGGCAGCCCATGCTATAGTTTGAACACGGTCGGTGCTGGGTTATTGAGCACATGACCGATGCTAGGGCTGTTGAAACACAGTCGACGCTAGGTCACTTCGACTACATAGACGGTGCTTGGTTATTAAAAACACAGTCGATGCTAAGGGAAGCCCATGCTATCATTTGAACATGGCTGACGTGGGTTATCGAGCACTCGACCTGCGCTAGGGCGGTTGAAACTTAGCCGGCGCTAGGTCACTTCGACCGCATGGCCGGCGCTGGTTGTGGATTGGTACTCGGGCTGTAGCCCAAGCCCGACCAGGCCTTGATGAGGTGGTAAATGAAAATTTTCTCGAGCCTCAGCTCAAAACTTGATTCAGTCCAGCCCATTTGTTGGGCTTTTACAGGCGGCGATGCGAGTTGCCTTGGATCAAGCCTGACCCGGCTCATCGTTGTTTTGCTTTCCTTGGACACTGCTGAGAGTCTCAGTTTTTTAGGGGCATTTGAGGGTAGTGTTGGCTATATAAGGGGGTCAAACCCCATTTCCTTCATGGTTCACCAAAGATAAAAAACTTAAACAAATTTTTTAACAGTGAGCAGATGATTTTTGGGTGAAATCTTTGGCAAGCAGAGAGATTCCGATAAGAGATCAAGTGTTTCAACAAGCCTTATAGGGAAGGTTTCACCAAGATTGTGAAGGGATTGTCGAAAAATGAAGAGTTGCAGGAATTTCTCGTTTTAGCACAAGAGGTTTTACGGGAAGCAGGAGAACTCCGGCTGTGATCTTCAAGGGTAGAAGAGGCGAGAAGTTCCACAGTTCGCATTTTCGCAATCTTTGGGAAGTTTTCGAGAGCTTAGGGGGTTTCTTGGTGACTTAGGGAAAGTTGTTGAGGGTTTTCGATGGACTTTTTGTGACTTCCCGGCCCAGACGCGGGGGGGGGACTGAAAAGTCTCTCAGTGAGTTTCTGACCGTGCAGGAGAGGTTCCAGCAAAACACCAAAGAGTCGGAGGAAATGAATGATCGAGGGAGGTGAACCGTCGCCGGAGGTTGATGGTTTTCGCTTGGAGGTCGTGCAATCATTTTACGGAAGCGAAGGGATTTCAGAGATGAAAATGAGGAGTTTCAAGAGGCGAACAATCAAGATAGTGTCAGCGCTGGCAGAAGCACGGCCGGCACTGACACAGTCGACGCTGATGGTTATAAGCATAACTGGCACTGATACGGTCGGTGCTGATCCTCAAGAAAGGCAGCCGACGTTGGCTTTTGGGGGCACAACCGACGTTGGCCTTTGGGGACCACAGCCGGCACTAGCTTCAGACGGTGCTCCTCAGCTCATGTGGCACATTGTGACACGCACAGTGCTGCTTGCATGTGGTAGTAAGTTACATGCGTGAATTGGGGCGCTCAACAATGATCTACATACGACGATGTTCATGCATGGTGCT
The DNA here is from genome assembly GCF_054954075.1 of Amborella trichopoda. Lineage (NCBI taxonomy): Eukaryota > Viridiplantae > Streptophyta > Magnoliopsida > Amborellales > Amborellaceae > Amborella > Amborella trichopoda. The sequence continues at coordinate 32,056,932 of NC_142339.1, forward strand.
ATCATGGGTCGGCAAAGGGTGGTGGCTGATGGTAAAGCATGGCTTGTAATACTTGTTAGAAGCCAAGTCCTCCAGCATAGCAGTGAAGTCCCTGTTGTTCTGTGGAAGGGCATTCACTATGAACAGGGTATGCTTTCCATCATAGGCCAGTTCCTTGCCAGAGTAGCCTACTTTGTATGTTTGATACACACATCAAATGAATTATGCTTTATATGTTTGATATACATGTCAGATGAGATATTTGGTGTGTATGTTTGATATACATGTCGGATGAACTGAAGCTAACTTCTTTCGAGTGGTTTCACATTGTATTTTGGCCTGTAACCGTCCTCTTATGGCAGGTTTCAGATGAATTGAAGTTCACTCTCCTATTATCACCTTCTGTGCTTTTTTCGCCATCTTCTGTCTCTCCTAAATTATTTTCTTCTTCTTCAGAGACTGAAGTAGACAACTACGGCCCCTCTGAGCCCATTATTATTGCTTCTGATCAAGAAGTGACTCTTAATCTTGGAGAAGCACCTCTAAGTCCAAGGGTTGTTCCTGAGTCAGAGCTAGCTCGAATGGAGACTGACGAGGCTAAAGGCCCCGAAGCAACAGCTCCAAAAAGGGGCTCTGATGTTGATGTGGCCTCCATGCCTCAAGATTTTAGTGCTCTGACTGAGGCAAGGGTTATGACCCAAGAAGAAGGGCCCATAGTTAATGATGCCCATGAGAACCAAGAAGTTACAGCTCTTGAGGGCACAGATCTTGGAGATGAGGGTGATGAGATTTTTGTGGTGGAGGTCTTAGCCAATGGGGGCGTAGCACAGATGAAAGAAAAGATGGTTGAAGCTAAATCGTCTGACAAAGGCAAGAGGGAAGAGGAAGTTCCTGAACTTGCCAATACTGAAGTGGCAGATCAGGAGGGCGAGGAGCAAGGGGAAAACGTTTCTCCAGAACCTGTGGTTACCGAAGTAAAGCGAAGTGGACATTCTTGAACTTGCTAATGCTTAAGTGGTAGTTCAGAAGGGTGAAGAGCAGGGGGAACAACTTTCTTCAGAGCCTGTTGGGACAGAAGTGGAAGCCCCCATAAACGAGGGTCAAGGTGACGACACTGGTGTTGAAGCCCAGGCAGGTTGAGACGGATGCCTCTGAGAGTGAAGTATAAGAAGCTCTGGACTTTGCCATTGTTCTAGAGGAGCCAGCGGCTTAGATGATTATTGCTTCGACCAGCCCAGCCCTCGAAGCCGAAGTCTCTTCAGTTGTAGTAATCCCAACAACGTCATCTAGGCCCATCTTTAGTGGGGTTTCTAGTATGATGGCTGACATGCTTCGAGAAGGCCTTTAGGGCTTAAGGGAGATGCTTTTCATTGAGGTGGGCGAGGCTTTGGCTAAACTGAAGGAATTCGCTGTGACCGCCACGATTGGGAGTGCACCAGAAGTCCTTTCTCATTTTGATGCAACGCTAAATGAGTTAGAGAGCTAGTAATTGAGAATACTGCATCATGAAGCGGAGACCAGTAGGTTAGCCTCCTTAGAGGACTCCATCTTGCGTCGTCACGAGGAGATAGATTCCTACACAAAGAAGAAGGCCACTATAACTGGCCGTTGGTAGGATTTCAAGAGGGAGAGGCAAGGCAACTATAAGAGGATGGTCGAGATAAGGGAGGAGATGCGAATATTATGGTAGGAATTCGCTGGTCTTGAGACGAAGATGATTCAGAGGAGGGCCATGGAGGCTTCTCTGATTACAGATTTGTCCAAACTCAATCGCACCCTTGAGTCTGAAACTGTGGCGATGGAGGAGAAGACCCAGATGGTGGCCGAATTGAAGGAGCGTATCCAGAGCACCGAGACTTCTCCCACAACATGCAAGGCTGAGATCAATAGGATAATTGATCCTTTTTTAATGTGCCTTTTCTTTTGCCAACACTTGGTAAAACATTTTCGCTCATTAATAAAATGCTTCTTTTTCTCTCCTAGCTATCTTTGTTGTATGGTTTCATTGTCTCAAGAGGCTAATACCCTAAGCCTTGTTTAGTCCCGTGACGGGCTGCTATGGCTTCAATGACTTCAAAATGGGAAGCCGTCACTTTCTAACCTTTTAAAGTTTGATTTGCTAAGGGCTCATAATTCATTTTCCTCAATATTTGATGAGCTTGTTTGTTGTAAATAGTCCAATTAGGAGGGGCTTTGGCCTCCATTAGTGGTGCATTTACTTCAAACTCATCATAACTTTTAGTCTCAGGCACGATCTCCTTGAGATATTTTGAAGCAATGTGCATAACCTCCAATTGGCTCTGGAGACTGCGCACTTCGCTCCTTAACTTAGCTAGAGGATCGTGCTCTTGAGTGGAAGAAGATTGTCCTTTCTCAAATTGCACTCCTCCCATCGTACCCGAAAAGTATAAAACTTGTGGCTGGTCCATGATCCGAGGAGCATCCTCTATGCTTATAGCAACTGGGTCTTGAAAAATCTTTCGCGACAGTTGACGTGCCACTCCTGCTTTCTAGAGTGTGATGGGGATGTGCAGAACGTTTTAATGGTCTGACGTATAAGTGATCTTTGGAGATTAGAATTCTATCCCCATAACTAGCTCAATCTCAGAGATGACCTCTGGTTCATCTTCTCGCCAAGGTGGTCTAGAACTAGGGGCAGAGGGTGAGGACTCCTCTTGAAGTGAAGAAGGGGTTTCTTCAGGGATGATTTCGAGGATACTAGAATGAATAGGGGTTAAAGGAAGAGTTTTGTCTTACCTCACCTCTTCCTCGAACATGTTTAGCAATGTTCTCCGCACATCCTCCTAAGGTAAAGATCATGTCGTCATTGAAAACTTGTGATCCTCTCATTTAGCTTCTGAGGTGACACCAGATTTGTGAAGTAATATTTAGCATCAACATAGTGAGTTTCGGCTGCAAGAAATGGTATTTTGTCAGCATAGACCGTATGCTATCTCCCATATCTACTATACTTGAAGCACTGATGCAACGATGGAACCACTCGCTAGTCATGGAGCCATGGCCGACAGAGGAGAATGTTGTAGGAAGTGTAGGTGTCAATTTCATGAAACTGGGTGTAGTCGTTCAGCTCACTGATCTTAAAACGAAGATGAACTATGCCAGACGACTTCTCTCTTGACTGGTTGAACCCTTGGACAGTGACATGGGTTGGAGTAAGATCCTCGGATCCTAATCCCAATCAAGTAAGGATCCTCCTTGAAATAAGGTTAATTGTCGACCCTGCATCTAACATGATTCGGTTGGTGGGCCATGCATGTAATTCGCTAGTGACAAAGAGAGGGCTATTATGAAACTTTTTCCCTCCCAGCTGCTGATCATCCTCTGAAAACGTGATCGACATACATCCTTCTAAAATCGCCAGGTCCACCTCAATGGGTTCTACTTCCATCTTGTACACCTTCGCATTAGAGAGAGCCTGAACCAAAGCCATCCAGTATTCCTTCGAGAGCATGAGGGCATCGTAGATACTAAGGAGTGCTGGAAGCTTCCGTAGATGCCCTTTCACATTATATTCAACTTTTCTTGATCAAGGCCTTATGCTCCTAGTCCTGCCATTGGTTTGGGTGATATGATGGGTTGAGGAGCAGGTTTGGGTGGAAGAGGTTTATTTAGCCTGCTGGATGACTCGATTGCACAATAGGCTTAGTTCGGGTGATGAACGTTTGAGGTTTTGGAAGTGATTGAGTATATGGGATCAGTGGTGTCCCTGAGAATTGGAAAATAGGTGGACTGTTTGAGGTATTGGGATTGGGATTGCAAGATAGGCAGATTGGTATTTGGATCAGGGCGTAGTAGCGAACCAAGAAATTTCGAGGTGCCCGACTTCTGCGATAGAGGTTGCAGCATCTTCCCCGATCTGAGATTCATCTCCCAGTGCAGGGTGATGCTCTTGAGATTTGCACCATGTGGCAAGCTTCTCGAGAATATAAACTCTGCCCCTTTGACTCTCTCACTCTCTGCTCAAAGTCAGGCTCAAGGGGCCACTGGGGTTTCTTTGTCTTTGACCTTTTTCTCTTCTTTGAAGAGGATATTTGTGCTTTGGTACGAGCTGTCATGGTGTCAACAATTGTCAAGAATCCTGCTTTCTGAGCCAGCGTCTTTTTCAACCGTCTCCGTTGCATTCTAGTTATGTTTGATCCCTTAAGTTCTCTGTCAAGAGTCTTGAAGTCTGGACATATCAAGGTTGTACTTGTAAAAGACATAGATGCGAAAGACTGAGAAGTAGAAGAAGAAGAAGGAAAAGGGCTAGAAGGTGGGGGACTTTTAAGGTCGTTCACCTCATCAAACCGCTCTGAGCAGCTTTTTACGTCATCACCAGGGTTGGACAAGTGCAGGGGTTCTTTTACGTGTTGCACTTGCCTAGACCATTGATGAATTCTTTTAATATCGTCACCCTCATTGGACGTATTGTGAGTGGAAGTGGACTCTGGGAGGTCTTCTCGATGGGAAGGAAGAAGGAGCGTGTCAGGGAGAAACTCTAGTAAAGTTGGTAGTGGGGGAAGGGGCTTGAGAAATTCCTGCTCGACTAGCAGTTGAGCTGTCTTGTTTCTTTGGTGAGTAGCCCTCGGTGCCCATCTCCTTTTTGTTTTCTGAGGTGGTGTTTGATTCATCCCACTAGGCTTGTGAGTGACCTTAGCTTGGAGAACTGCTTCTTGCCTTAAAGACTTAAGTCTGCTTCACCTGTGGTGAACTATCCATGGCTGGGAAGTCAAGGGTTCTGTAGAGTTTGAATCGTTATTAGGAAGGTCCTGTGTTGGGAGGTCCTCTTGCATTGGCGGAACAGTGGCTTGGGGTCACTTATTGGGATGTTGTAAAGCTCCGCATTTTCTTTACAAATATATCATGGAAACTGGTGCATTCCCACAAGTAGTGACCCCATATCCGGTGATATAAGCACCAAAGGTCCTCGGTCCCCTTAGCAAGGCGTCGGGGGTGCCTTGCCTGCTTCAATGTGATTATGCCTTCGTGAAGCATTATAACTAAGAAGGCGTGAAGGATACCAGGGGCTTCGTCTTCTTCCTGGATGGTTACTGTATGGGAGGCTTCTGCTACCTTGAAGGCCTTCTTTAAGTCTTCGAGCTTTATTTGACCCTTCTGGATCAGGGCCTCGATAATATCTTTTGGCGTGTAGTAGTCATCTGTGGGATGATTGATCCTTCTATGATAAGCGCAATAATTTTCCTGAGTATCAAGGCCAGCTTGCTCAGGAAACTTGGCCTTTGGAAGCTGAATCATATTATATTCCAATAATAACCGAAACAGTGCAGGGACCCATTCCTTCTCAAAGGGGTAGACCTTGTTCCTATGTCTCGTGAAATAATCACCCCGATCAAGGTTGGCCGACGGGGGTACTCAGTTGTACAACTGTTGTTGCCTGCCTGCCTTCTTGAGGAGTTGTCTTTGCTGTGCTCCCCCCTTTGGAGAGGTCCAAAGTTTGGGAGGGAGCCTTCTTTGGGTCAGTGACCGTGACCGCTACACTGATTACTCCTTTCTGTTGACCGCCCCGTGTGTTGTTCCGAGAGCTACCATTGCCCCAGTTGTTCGCTGAGCGTGCAGATGGTTGTCGTGACCCCCCGTGGTGGCATGATAGACTTTCTATCCAGACTGATTTAGAGATCAATTTTGACATGGAGGTTGGATTAGAGTTCTCGACATGTAGAGTGATGTTGGATCCCATGTTTCGCATGCAAGTTTGGACTGCTTCCTTCTCGGGCATAGGATTAGGATGGTGAGCTTTCTCTATCTTGATATGAACTAGTCTACGGGCTCATCAGGGTCATGAGTCAGGGTGAGAAGTTCGATGGTTTGAACTTCTCTCTCGACCTCATAGAAGTGTTGATAAAACAATTTTTCCATTTCATATATGTACTGAGTTTGGAGGGAGTCGAGAGTACCACTGAAAAGTTGGGCTGTCAAGGGTTTCAACAAACTGATGGAGAAGATGTCTCCCATCGACCGCTGTTTCTCAACATGCTGCCTGGAAGTGGGCAATATGCTGGTTCGGGGACGTGGTTCAGTTGAATAGAGGAAACTTCCCTTTCTTGTGATATGAGGGAAACGTGACTTGGTCGATGTATGAAGGGTATGACCTTTGGTAAGGCATCGCACCCTTTATCCTTAGGATTTGTCTGTTTGTTAGGCTATGGGTCACCATAGCATCAATGTCTGGCTGAGAGATAGGGTGAGGGACAAAATTGTTCTGTGAGGCAGAGGGCTGGGCCTGCCTTGGAAGTGCATCATCTGAGTGATGGGAATTGACCTCGTGGTTAGCTAATTAGCGTGCGACATTTATATGATCGATCTTTTTCATCATCGTGCGCACCATATCCTCAAACTTGTTCATGTGCTCTTCCAGCATGTCACCAGGCTCGTTTACGACCATTACGCTGGCTGTTTCTCTATGAAGGTCAGCGTTAGTTGCAACTGAGGGGTTGCGAAGTTGATGGGTCATGCGTGGTAGATTAGCCAGTAGGGGGCCAGCATGCCCAGACTGAACTCGACTATTGTATGCCGATCGCATTAGGATCGGTTCTCGACGGTCTTGGGACCGTGCTTGCTGAGTGGCTGGATCATCTTCTACGACACTAACCACAATGCAGGGCTCATGACCCTCATCTTTAGGCTTCATCATATGAAGAAGGTAGAAGGGATTTAGGCTAAGAGGGTCATCTGAACTGATTGTTTTAATTGCCTTGGTCACTTCCTTCGTCAAAATTTACAGACCTCCATCACGTTTAGCTTTGAGGCTTTGATGGACCTTGCATCAAAACTGTGATTGGGACTGCAGCTAATTGGCTCTTCTTGCACAAGAGAGAGCCATCTCCATCTGGTGTGGCAAGGGATGAGTGTCAGGGACTGGGGTCATCTTGGGCTGGGGAGGATGAAGGACTCGATCTTCCATCAGGTCTTTGCCCCGAGCTCTCTTGTGGGCTCCAGAGACGTGACTGGTTTATGATGGTACTCTCGGGGAAGGTCTTCGAATACCAAGGCTGAAGATGCTTTCTCAAAGAAGTAAGAGCAGGCAAGAGTAGGGTTGACTCATGAGGAGGCCTGAGTCGAGGGTGAGGGGCTGTCTGTGACGGCGACGTGTGTGCACCTCGTAAAGAAGGGTCACGGGTGACCTAGGGGTCAGCCCGGCTCGAGCAAGTGGTCTGACCTTAGGAGGCCAAGATTTGCGAGCAGGTGTTTGTAAGAGAACAGACGAAGGCCTACCCCTCACAAGGTGCGCTTGTGTGTGCAGAGTAAGAGGATGAGGAGGTCGTCTCCTGTGTACTTGGGTTGGCGTAGCAATGGCATTGTCCTGAGTGGTGGGATGAATATGAGTAGCGTGAGCAAGATTTGGCCTAAGAAGGTTCAATCCTGGACACCGACTCGAGTTAACAGAAGGGTTGCCCCGAGGTGTGACTCGAGCAGGTAACCAACGAGCTTTGTGGTGTGTGTAAGAGGTGGAGGCCACAGGGCCTCTGTCTTTATGTTTCGAGCCCCTAGGGATAGAGACTCTTGGTGGTACAAGAATGTAGGGGGCAGCCTTATGGTGATCCACAAAAGCAATGGAAAATTGCTTGCCTTCTGTAGAGAGGGACTGGGCAACCTCCCGATGTACCTCGAAAATCACTTGTCGGTGGCTGGGTGCTTGTTGTGTGTGGCAACAGCAGTGCTACCGATGCAGGGTGCCTTGGTGGAGTTTCCACCAGAGCGAGGAGATGGGGAGTGAGGGACTTTTTAGTCCCACCTCACACCGGTCCAGGTTAAGACCTAAGAGCTAGACAAGGGGTCTTTGCTCAAAAGGGTGGTTTGGAATTAAGTTGAAGGAACTTGTTCCTTGGGGACACTCACGAATGCAGAGATAAGAAATCCCCGATCCGGATGTATGGGTTACAGGATCTACAAGCCATAAGTGAACTGTTAAAATATAAAAGAAGATAATCAAAGAAGAAAATAGACAAAGAAGAAAGATCCGATCAAGGAGTAGTAAGTCCCCAGTGGAGTCGCCAAGCTTGTTAGGTTCCTTGATCTCGTCCTCCTGATCTGGATGATCGGCACGTGTCTCGGGTTTAAGGGGAGACCCAGGACATTTGAGATCGTTCTCTTAAGAACCTCATTCGAGAACAGGAGAATGTATTACCAACCTATGAGAGAGGAACTCGGGCTGGCTCGCGTGGGTGCCCTCTTCGATCATGAAGAAAGCCCCCCAGTAGGAAAATAGGTTCGAAATTGCCTCCCTTGGATTGTATTCTCCTGTTTTCTACAATCACACATATATGGCAAAGGCTATAAGACAAGTGGGTTAGTGGACCTCACCTGACTTTTTGGGTGAACGTACACAAGCGTGCACATTAAATAGAACAAGGAAAGATAGAGAGAAGAAAGATGAGGGGAAGAAGAGTTTGACCAGGCAGGGAGATCGACACAATGACTAAGCTGGTGGGTAATTGGCCTGACGTGGTAGTAAAATGGGCACGGTAACTCAGACCAGCTCAACAAGATTACAACTAGAAGTCAATACTGATACTGACTAGCTAGACACGATGGTTAGTCTGTCGTGGTGATAAAGCGGGCGCAATAATTCTAACACAACAACATTACTGCTAGACAATAGGACTACCAAAAGAGGTTAATCTCAACCCTTCTTAATCAAATGAAAGGATAACAAAATGAATGAAAATAAAAAAGAGAGAGTAAGAAGTAAGAGAATAGGAAAGAGAAGAGAAAGAAAGAGAGGAAGAGAAAGAAAGAAGGAGAAGAGTGTGAGAGAAGAGAGAAGGAAGGATAAAAGAGGGTGAAAGACACAGTCTGCGCTAGGCATCGTCGACTGTGTTGGAAGAGGAAGAGAAGGAAAGGCACAGTCGGCACTAGGCATTGACAATTGGGTTGGAAAGAGAAAGAGAAAGAAAGACACAATCGATGCTAGACATCGCCAACTAAGTTGAAAAGAGAAGAGAGAGACGAACACAGTTGGCGTTAGGCTTCGTCGACTATGTTTAAGAAATGAGGAGAGAGAAAACACAGTTGGTGTTGGGCATCACCAGTTGGGTTGGAATGAGAAGAGAGAGAAAGGTGCAGTCGGTGCTAAGCTTCACCAATTGTGTTCAAGAACAGAGGAGAGAGAAGATTGTCAACGCTGTGCATCACTGGCTGGGTTGGAATGAGAAGAGAGAGAAAGGTGCAGTCAATGTTAAACTTCGTCGACTGTAATAAGCAGAGAATAGAGAAAAGGTGCAATCAACACTAGGCTTTGTTAACTGTAATAGATCGAGAAGAAAGAGAAGATGCAGTTGACGCTAGGCTTGCCCGTCTGTATTAGACAGAGAAGAGAGAAAAGATGCAGTTGGCATTAGGCTTCATCGACTATTTTAGATTGAGAAGAGAGGGAAGATGCAGTTAATGCTAGGCTTTACCGACTGTATTAAACAGAGAAGCGAGAGAAGATGCAGTCGATGTTAGGCTTTGTCGACTGTATTAGATAGAGAAAAGAGAGAAGATATAGTCGATGTTAGGCTTCATCGACTGTATTAGACAGAGAAGAGAGAGAAGATGCAATCAGCGCTAAGCCTCACCAACTGTATTATACAGAGAAGAGAGAGGATACGGTCGGCATAAGGCTTCGTCAAATGTGTTAGAAGAAAAGAGAGATAGATGAGAAAGAGGAGAGAGAATGAGAGATAGAGATGAGAAAGAGGAAAGAGAAAGAGAGATAGAGATGAGAAAGAGGAGAGAGAAAGAGAGATAGAGATGAGAAAGGGGAGAGAGAAAGAGGGATTAAGATGAGTAAGAGGAAAGAAAATGGGAGAGGTAGAGATGATAAAGAGGAGAGAGAAAGGGAGAGATAGAGACGAGAAGAAGAGAGAGAAATGACGAACAAGGGCATGAGATAGAAAGAGGGGACGAGAGAAAGAGGGGATGAGAGAAAAAGAGGGGAGGAGAGAGAAAATTACTTTACCAAAGCGTACCAACCCTTTTCTTCTCTATCCTCTCTCTCTCTAACACGCACCCATGAGCTTAAGAAAAAATGAAGTCTTTATTGAATCTTTAAACATGAACCAACCCCATGCTCTTTTACAATTGACTTTACATGCTTACATAGAATTGGGCTCAAACATGGGTGAACGCCCAAAAACTACCTAGAATTGAAGATAATTACAATTTAATTGAATTAAAAGAAATTTTAAAAATGGGTGCAAAATGACTGTTTTACCTCTGCCTAACAATGTGTAGAATTTCATAACAGTCCCTGCTGCTGCCCAAGAAGTGTGTCATCTTTGATGACTTATTCGAGGTTGTTCTAATACATGTTTGATAGAAAGATGATTGTTTTATTATGGAGCTCGGCATGGTGATCGATTTGATACCAACTTCTAGCCATGAATCATGTCTTTAAGCCATGATAATGAGACTTGAATTTTGGATGAATCTTGAAAACCTCGGATCGATAGTGTGCTCGTTCCTTGATGTTTTTCTTCTGTTTTTTTGTTGAATCACATTGAGCATGCCGTCACGATCATGTTGTAACAAGCGCGGCTCGATTTCATGTGCAGATGAAGATTTTGTTTTCTTGAGTTTTAGGCCGAAATCTTGAAATCCGTTGGTTGGAATTTACAGCAGCTTTGACACCTCCATGTGTGAAATCCAATCATTCAGCGTACCAGAGTTTCGGACCAGAGATAGCCATGGACCTCAAGCACATAATGCAATTGGTTTCATGCAGATCGGATATGTGAGCATCATGATTTGGCTGCCAGAGGGGGTTGCACTGCTGTCGAATTTTATGCATCTTTTCTTCATGAATCAGCAACTTCTCTCTAGTTTTTCTCCCTACTCGGGCATCGTCAAGGGGTGTACCACATATCGAAATGTTCGTCTTGATGAGACGAACATGCTCACCAAATTTGAGCAAGATCCGACTTGGAACGAGTGAGATATAGGCCCCGAAAGTCACTACCCATGGCTGTAAAAATAGCCACCTTTAATGGTGTTTTGGTGCAGGGTGGCCGCATGGGAATAGTGTACGCCTTATCCCTTTTCGATATTTTACCCATAAATTTGTCTTGGAATGCCCGATTAAGCTGAAACTTTACCCATAGGGGTTTTTGATAGTGTCAGATCCAACGGCGATGGTCCCACAGCTGTTTGATGCATTGAAAAGATAGTTCTAATTATGGGGTCTATTTAAGGGTGCTCGAGGTCGATTTTTCTGAAATTATTTCTTTGTATTCACAACCCTAAATATGTCAGATCGCGATGAAACTTGGCAAGTGGCATTTTGGAGTGCTTATGAAGATCATGACCAATTCTAGGGCAATTATGAGATTGTCAAAACTTGCACTTATTTTGTAGGTTTTATTGACCTTCTTCTTCTTTATTCCGCATTAGGGATTGAGGTGCTGAAAAATGCATTCAAACAGAGCACTATAGTTTAGGGTCATACAGTTAGACCATAATACACAGCAGTTTAATGTCATTCGGCCAGGACATGCACTATAGTTTAGGGTCATACGGTTGGACCATTGCGCGAAGCAGTTTAATATCATGAGGCTAGGACGTGCACTATAGTTTAGGGTCATACCGTTAGACCGTCATGTGAAGCAGTTTAAAATCATGCGGTCAGAACATGCACTATAGTTTATGATCATACAGTTAGACCGTTGCATGAAGCAATTTAACATCATGCAGTCAGGATATGCACTATAGTTTAAGGTCATATAACAGGACCGTGAGGGGAGTCTCCATGTATTCGGGTTGCTAAATGAGGGGGGGACTCACTGAGATATGTAGAGTGGAAGAGGCTCCATAGGAAATGAGCTTGTGGATGGTGGTCAGACTCACTGGGAATGAAATGGCCGAGACCACTTATAAGCAGTGGGTTCAGATGGTGGAGGTGGCTCAGTGAGGGATGGTAGGCAGGAGTGGACTCACTGGGAATTAGGAATTGGGTATGACTCAGTGGGGATGGCCAGGTGATGAGGGTCGAACCTTGCCAATGTGCACACGAATGGACCGACTAGGGAAGACATGCACACATGTGCATGTAAAGGGCATGTGCACCATGGAAGGACACTAGCGACCACTTGGGGCTCACCCTCTGCACTCACAGTGGCTTGGGCAATCATATTGAACATTCACGGCTTAAATGCAATCGTGTGGTAGAATACACGCATGGCAGCGAGAGGCCCATGGTGATGAGCACGTATGGCAGTGTGCATACACAATGGTGATACACGTATGGTGACCAACCCACATGACGGTTGCATGAGGAAGATAGAACACTCGCGACAGCTAATCATTGAGACAATCACACCTGATGGCTCCATGGCGTTGTATACACTCACGACGACTTTGTGAACTCTCACGATGGCTACATGATGCTGTGAACACTCACAGCGGCTACGTGACGCTCTGAACACTCATGGAAGCCTTGAGCATTTGCACGACAGTTGCATGGGCGAGAAGAAACGCTCGCGGTGATAGTTGAATAGTTGTATCTCGATCTCAGGCTTGCTCGACTCGACTCAGTCCACTGCAGCTTGATTTCTTCAATGCCATGGGCTTCTCGAAAATGGCCTTAGTCTTTTCTCGAAATGACACACTAGTTCACATGGACTTGGGTGTCATTCGCATTATAAGAGGGGTAGGACGAGGAACATCCAGTTATAAGCAGGGGTAAGAACCTTTTATCCTTTTTTACCTAAGTAAAAACTTCAGGCGCTTTGCAGTAAAAAGGGGCTTCAGCAAGTAGTGAGAGCATTCTGGCAGAGGAGAGCAAACGGTCAGGGACACTGGCGGAGGGGAATTTCGGCGACTGCAACAAAAATAATTTCGACAACTGCGTGAAGAAAATCATGGCAGAGGGCGCAATAGAAATTGGTGGATTTTTTTGGGGAAGGGAGTTCTGTAACAGGGAGCCTGGGACAGGGGAAACGGGATTTGCCGAGGTTTCTCGGTGTCTGTGGGATTTTTACAAGGATCATAAAGGATTTTTCGGTGAGCCGCGGTGAGATAGGATCAGTCAGTTGAGGGAGTCGCAAGGGTCATAGGCAACTGGAAGGTTGCAGGAAGACGAAGCGTCACCAAGCAGCCGAAGCATCATGTGAGAACACGTGGCAAGTATGTGTGTGTAGAGAAACACACTCGTTACTTCTTTGCACATGACGGCCAATAGTGCATGGCCACAAGTGTGTTTGGTAATGGTCGTCCACAAAAGTGGTTGTGCACGACAGCGGTCAGGCACGATAGTTGTCGTACGTGGCGGTGAGCGCTGATCGCTCTCGGCAGTGGACACGCATGATAGTTTAGTGTGCTCGGCGCGAACACACGTGACAGCTTAACATGCCCAACTGTGAACGCACACGAAGCCTTAGCGCACTTAGTAGTGAACACGCATGACAGCTTAGTGTAACATGCCCAGTAGTTAGTGTAATGAGCAGCTTGGACCGTTAAAGGGAAGTGCCCACATCTGCTGACAAGACCTTCTGAGAGTATTCCATCGCTAAAGAACTTTCTGAGGGCTGGGGACTTTGGAAGTCACAACTTTATTGACAGTAACTTAGTTAGGAGGGATTCTGTCTGGTTTGGAAGCCAAGTCCTCAAGCACAATGGTGAACTCCATATTGCTTTGTGGAAAGACACTTACTACGAACAGGGCATGATCTGCATTATAGGCCAGTTCCTTACCAGAGAAGTCTGCTTTATATGTATGATATACTCGATCTAGAACCCTTCTCATTTCCTCTAATGCTGAAGTGACACTGGTGATCAACGGCGCTCTTTTCCTCAGATACAAGAGCAACACCGACTATCAATCGCTCCTCTTTTCCTCAGATGCAAGAGTTAAATTTTGATATTTCGCACTTGTAATGAAAATTTGTCTTTGTAACTTGCAGCTTCTCTTAATGAAAAATTTTGTTGGTTTTGCACTGATTATCTCCTTTTCCTTTTTTCACAGTGGTGCATTTTTAAAGCCATACACCATGACCTGAAGGCATGTTTAAGGTTACGTTCACGGGGAATACCTTTTTTGGTAACGTCCATTGATAGGGGCATTGCATCCTTTTCGTCAGAATGAGTTAATATATAAGCTCCATTTGGAGACACTTTTTTTATTACATAAGGCCCCTCCCACTTTGGTTCAAACTTTCCTTTACGGCGCCCATGCATGATGATCGGCCTTTTTGCTGCTTGAACCAAGTCACCACGAGTGAATGACTGGACTTTGACAGACTTGTCAAAAGCCCTCCTAATCCTCTCTGGTGGAGTTTAAGGTTTTGCCGAGCTTCCAATCTCTTCTCATCAAGTACATCTTATTTGACGTAACTTGACCTGTACATTATCTGTATCATGATGTACAGCAATGCAAAGCGATGGATGTTGAATTTCAAGGGTAGGACCGCTTCACTCCCATAAACTAAAGAATAGGAAGTAGAATTGGTGGCACTCCGAGTTGTAGTGCGATAAGCCCATAAAGCTTCAAGAAGCTTCTCATACCAAATTTTCCTTGTTTTTGACACTGATTTTCTTAGAACACTGCAAAGGGTCATGTTTAAGGATTCGGCTAAACCATTTTCTCGAAGATGATACATAGTACAGTACTTCTACTTGAAGCCAAATTGATTAGCCAGGCGGTCGATATGCTGATTCCTGAACTGGGGTCCATTGTCTGATATGATCCGGTCAAGCATATCGAATAGGTAAATGATGTGATTTCACACAAAGTTGGCTACTGATTCCTCAGGGACATGCTTAAGAGGAATCGCTTCAGCTCATTTGGAGAAGTAATCCGTAGCAATTAGGATGAAGGTATGACCCAATGCTGAGGGAGGATCAATGGGTCCGACAATGTCCATATCCCATTGTGAGAAGGGCCATGACATCACTGTAGGATGGAAAGGCTCTGGTGGCTGGTGAATGAGGTTTGAATGTAGCTGAAACACTTGGCACCATTTGGCATGGGCCAATGAATCCACAACCATTGATGGGTAGTAATACCCCAACCTGCGTATCTGTTCATAGAGCTTAGGATCGGACTAATGAAGGCCACAAATACCAACATGTACTTCTTCCAGGACTTGCTTCGCTCCTTTTGTGTCAACGCATAGGAGAAGGATATAGTCGAAAGAGAGCATCTCCATCAAGCAGAGAGTATTTGGTGGACATTCTTCGTATATTGTTGCGCTCAATGCTATCCTCCGATAACCGACCGTGCTAAAGAAAGTTGATTATTGGCTCCCTGCAATCCTCAATTTGTTCAATCTCAGCAGATATTGGATCAAAGATCTCCTCCTCTTGTCTTTCGAACTTATTCCCTTGGCCTTGCTTCGCCTTCTTTTAAGCTTCGAGAGCATCCTTAGTAGCGAGAAGTGCCGAAAGTGATAAGGGGGGCATTTTGGGAAAATAATCCTTTCATCATCCCCATTTAACTCTCTAACTAGTTCAATGTGTCTTCACTTTGCTACCCATATAGGCATGGGTTCCTTCAAGGAGATTTGAATAGTGGCGTCGAGCTTGGCAAGGGCATCGACCTTGGAATTTAACCTTCTAGGGATGTGCCCTAAGGAAAAATCGTCGAGGTTTGCCATCAACATTTTTGCAGTGTCATGATTGGGCTTGAGATTGTCTTTCCTCACATCATATATCCTTTTGAGTTGTCGCATTACCAGCTCGGAGTCGCTGAAAATAGCTAACCGCTTCAATTCTGGTTCTAAGGAGACTTCAAGCCCTATTATCAGGTTCTGGTACTCAGCCTCATTGTGCGAGTCGACTTTTGTGAGAGAAAAGGACAAGGGAATGATGCCACCTTGTGGGGTCAAGAGTACTATTCCAGCGTCAGCTCGTTCATATTGGAAGGCCCCGTCAAAGTACATCTTCCAATCATAAATTGGTTCAGTGCAAAATACTTCCTCATCGAGGAGGTCACTTAACAGAGGGGGATGATGTAAGGACCAATGTTTTCGTGCCACAGTGTCACGCTCAGCGGTAGGAGTTTGTTAATAAGGCGAGCAACGTCGTCTGACTTTGTAAAGACCAGCGCCAGTTTTGTATAGACCAACTCTTGCTGTGTAAAGACTAGCGCCGGTGTGTAGAGACCATTGCCGGCTGTGTAGAGACCAGTGCCAGCTGTGTAGAGACCAGTGCCAGCTGTGTAGAGACTAAGGCCGACTGTGTAGAGACTAACGCCTATTGTGTAGAGGCCAGCCCCGGCTGTGTAGAGACCAGTGCCGGCAGTGTAGAGACTAATGCCTAGTGTGTAGAGACCAACATCTACTGTGTAGAGACCAGTGCTGACTATGTAGAGACTAGCACTGGCTGTGTAGAGACCAGCGTCAGCTGTGAAGAGACCAGCGTTGGCTGTGTCTCTGACGTGCATGAGTTGTGAGTGCCACCTGTTGAGTGCATATTGTTTTGACTGCCACTTGTCCAGGCTTGGCGCCACTTGGACAGCCACCCCAACCACATGGGTACTTAAGCCACTCCTTTCACTCACTCACACGCCATTCATTTGTCTCATCTCTCTCTAAGGCAAAGGTTGGGGGGGGGGAAGATAGCCATTGAAGAGTAGCCATTGGAGTCGGTGTGAGTTGTGGAAGAAAAGTTTTGAAAAGGCACCATTGCTGATCATAAGTAAGTGGATTCCTCACCATTGCATTGTAGCCATGAGAATACATGAACTTATATGTCTATTAAAAGAGTAAGAAAAGTGTATGTGATGTGAACACTTTTATGTCTTGTTCACTAAATATTAGGGCCTTGGTTCTATGATGAATACGGATGCTAAAAATGAAAGTATGGTTTACAAATGTTGTAATAAATGCATTTTTATGTGTGTATATTGTGAGATAATAGCTGTTAGCATGTCCTTTACCATGAAATAAAGATCATGGAACATGTTCTTAAGGCATGTGTAACTTCACTTTGACATTTCAGAAATATATACGTGTATTTGTAAGGGGTTTTGAACAGCCAAACGAGGTCCGGTTGATCTCAAATCATGTCCATTAAAAAGATATGGAAGTCTAGTAAAATGTTTGCGCCTGCCTCCTGTCAAAATTCCTTACGAAACTACATATATATTTCAAAATGTACGTGTAGGTCACTGTTTGACTGTTTTTCCTGGATTTTACACTAACCCTGCTGTGGTCACTGGTTTTCACTAACCAAGCGAAGTACATTTCCAGTCAAACCATAGTCATTTGAAAGATCTTTGAGTGGGCTAAAAGTTATAAATTCCTCTTAGATTGGAAGTTATGCGTCTTTTAATGAAGAGATGTCACTGTGGACAGTTTTGATAAAAACCAGAACTATCACTTTGTTTGATACAAAATTTTTATCAACCAAATGGAGTCAAAATTCTCTCAAATTGGCCTTGTTAGAAATATATATGTCTTGTCTTGAATTTTTATTTTTGAAATTGTCTCAAATTCTTTAAGGTTTAAGAGTTATAGTGATGCGAAGCAGGGTATCTCATTGTTCCATGTACACAGCAGGGTACCGCGAATAAACCCTCATCCACTTGAACCTTTAAGAGTTCAAATTAAGTCCAATTGCCTTCGAACATCCGTTTGAAGGATAGGTGTGTCTAGTATAAAATTTGTTTTGGAACCATCTTCAAACTCTTACTGGACCAAAAGTTACGACCCAAATTGTGAGCGCACGTCATTGTCTACAATTGCAGGAAATTGAACTATAATAGCTTAAACTGGAAATCTATTACTGCCACAATGATACTGTCTTTACGACACTATTAAAATGTGATATTGCTATTGTCATGCTAAGATGGTCATAATGACACATTGATACTATGATTTTGACCCCTACGCAATGGGGCACCCATTATAGTGGACACTGTTATCTTGATACTGTAAGCCATTAGTGGTGGCTATTGTCATACTACGACACCTTGTGGTACTACTATATTTTTTTATACACAATGTGAGACTGACCACTACGCAATGGGGCAACCCATAGGTAGTGTAATATGAGATTTTCGAGACTTTTGATATCAAGCACTGCACAACGGGTCATCTGTTGGTAGTGCAATTTGTTCTGATGTGAATATGTGTGCATGGTAATATGCTGCTCATGTGATATTTGAATGGCCACCTACTATGTGAATGAGGGTGCCGTTAATATGTTGCTTATGTGATATGTGAAGGGGAACCTACTGTGTGAATGATGGAACCGGTAGCTACAATCTTTCCCTAACTCCCTATGATAGGACAGGAGTAAGGATGTGAATGTGAATATTTGGAAGGGTCACGTCCCCCCAGATCTTTATGGGCACCACGCATTGCATCACACAATGGTAGTGTAACGCTCTCTCGTCAAAAGGGTATAAGGAGAGGGTCCTGTCTTACAAGGCCACTGCCTATCGAAAACCTAAAAGCGTGCTAGGGATGTGTGTGTGTGTGTACGAGGGCATTACGAAGTGGGATACCCACTTCTCATTGTCCTCCCTCCAGAATGAGGGTAGAGGTTTCAAGTAACAGGATTAGCTTACCCTGAGCAATGAAACATCTACTTCAGAAGTAGGCTTTATTAGTTTTGTAATGTGATTTGTTATTCCTATTGTTCTGCTTATTGTGAAGTGAGTTATGGCTCAAGCACTGTATATTAAACTGTTTTATCATGATACTTTTAGAATATTGAACAGTATATCGGGGGACCCCACTTGATACTCTGTATTCGTGCTGTAGGCAAGTGAGCCATGTTTAGGTAACTGAAGTTCGAAGTCTGAGGAGTTGAAGAGCTATCTTTTGAAGATTTTGCATAGTATGTTTTGGGTGGACTTACCACTGTGATGTTGACTTTACCTTGTGTATTTTTGGGCCAGTTGTGCGTTGAAGAAAAATTGTAAGAACTTTAGGATATCAATGTGAATGGTTTGGCTGTACCTTTCGATGTAATACTTGTCTTTATGTGTAAGTTCTAGTTTTCTTTCATGTTTTACTCATGATTCCACCTGTTTTATGCATTGAGCCACCCCCACCTGAGTGCTGTGCACCACCTTCTGTCGCGGTCCTGCACCCTGTCGCTGCTGGCTCGTACGGTTTAGGGTTAGGGGGCAGGGTCGTGACAGATCGAGACCAGGCATCTCATGATAGTGCCAAGCTAAGACATCCCGGTTTGCCCGTGGAAAGGCAATATAGTGTTCCTTCTCTTCCAGCATCCTGTTTGCTGAAATAAAAGTTGGCCTCGTCACCCAAGTTTATTTCTTCGAGATCATCAGCTATAGCTTGTCCATCTTCTTCCCATTCCTCATAAGCTTCTTGAACTTCCACTTTGTCATCAATCGATGGTCCAGAGGATCCTTCATTGACCTCGAATGCCTCGACTTCAGATCTTGTAAGTACCCATGCTCTTGACATCTCCGCCTCATATTGGGCATTGACAGTATAGAGCATGGTGGCTACTCTACCACTTGTTTGCTTGATGAGGGGTTAGCTTCAAGGAGAGAGAGTGTATATGACTGAGAGGGTGAATTTTGAGGCACCTAGGTTGATTGGGAAGAGCAAGGCTCAAAAAGTTAAAGGGGAGAGTTCTGTGATCCAGCGATCATATATACAGCCGCCACATCATCCTCATTTTTGCAATCACCATTTTCATATACTTCTGGATCCACCACGAGTTTCGATGCTATAGAGGGTTGTGAATGGTGAAGGTTGGTTTTGGGATACCAGCTATCTTTGTCATGCAATCGGTGTGGATTAGAGAGTTTCTGAGGGTTGAGTAGGTAAGGATTGTGCCACCAAACTTGGTGTTGACTGTTCAGGTTTGGTGGACAGCTTAAAAGCTGTGCCACCAACAGGGGTAGTTGTTGGTAAAATGGAGGTTGATGGAGGTTTAGGTCTTGGAGATGGTTGGGCATATGGGACTAATGGTGATCTTGAGAATTTAAGGAGTGGTGGATTGGTATGTGTGTTAGGGTAAGGGATAAGTGGCGGACCATGGTACTTCAAAAGCTTCGGCTTCTGAGCAGGTGGCTGTAACGCCTTGCCTGACTTGAAGCCGAAGCTTTTGAGTAACACATGGTGTGGCATGCCTCTTGAGAATAAAAGCTCTATCCTCTTGATTCTCTTGTCCTTTGCTCGAAGTCGGGCTTAGGGGGCCATTAAGGTTTCTTGGTCCTGCGTTTTTGTGTCGCTTAGGAAGCTCTTCGATAGTGAGAAGAGGTTTTACGTTGGTTCTGGATGACAAGGCATCAGCAACTAATAGGAAGCCAGCTACTTGGGCCAGTATCTTTTTCAGCTACCTCCAATGTCGTCTGCTAGTGCTGTAACTCTTCAGCTCTTTGTTAAGAGCCTCAAAGTCCGGACATTTGCGTGATGATCCTACAGAAGAAGATGAAGGGCTTGAAGAGCCAAGGATAAAAGAAAGGGGGACAGCTTTTAAGGTCACCACTTGAATTAGACCGATCTGGGTAGCTTTTAACGTCATTTTTTGAAGATATTTTTCAGCATCATGGATCCCCGATGCAGAATAAAAAGAGAAGCCGATCAATAAAGCCTGACAAACAGTGGAAATTTTCACAATCTCAGAATGGCCCCATAATAGGTCAAGATTTCATAAGGACTTTAAAAAGTCTCCTGCCAAGTTTTGTCACATTCCGACATCTCTAAGGCAGTGCAGACTGTGAAACAGTTCTAACAAAATCAACCTCTAGCACCCTGAAATGGACCCCTACAATTCGAACCCATCTTTCAGAGCGTGGAACGATCTCCATTGCATCTGACACGGTAGAAAACTATCAAGGGTCAAATTTTAGCTTAAATGGACACTCCAGGAATAAGTTATGGGTAAAAGATCAAAGCAGGAGGAGTCACACACTCTTCCCGTGTTGCCACAATGCAACTAAACTCCATTCAAGGGGCAGTCACAAACAGTGACTTGGAATACTCATATCTCACTCATCCATCAAATAGTGCTCAAACTTATTGGAGATTGTTCGTCTTTTCGAGACGAGCATTTTGATATGTGGCACGCCTCGTGACGACGCCCGAGCAAGGAGAAAAGCTAGAGAGAAGTTGTCAATCCGTGAAGAAAGTTGCACGAAAATTAGCAGTGACATGCCTCGTTCAAGCGGCCAAATCACAGCGCTCGAGAACTCAATCGATGTGAAACCACCTACATCATGTGCACATGGTCCATGGCTCTCACTAGACCGAACCATGTGCATCATGAATGGTCAGATTCCGCACACGAAGCCAATGAAGTGACTGCAAATTTTGAAGTCGAAATTCCAGAATCCAGCGAAAACTCCAAAGTTGCGAAATCTTCATCCGGTACGAAATCAAGCTGCATTTGTTGCCACGCGACCGTGACGGTTTGCTCAGTGCAATACAGCGAAGAAATCATGAGGAAACATTAATGAACAAATGCATTATCGATCTGAAGTTTGCAAGATTCGTCCAAATTTCAAGTCACATGATCGTGGCCTGAAAACATGATCCATGGCTCGAAGTTGGTATCAAATCGACTGCCATGCCGAGCCTTATAAGAAAACAATCATCTTTTGAGAAAACGGGCACCAGAGCATCCTCGGATCATCCATGAAAGATTACGCACGTTCTACGGCAGCAGCAAGGATTGTTCCAGAATTTCCCAATTTTTATAAAGGGGAAAATCAATCATTTTGCACCTTATTTTCCTATTTTACTTAATTTCATTAAATCTTAATTTTCAACAATTAGGTTTAATTTTGATCAATCCACCCATGTTTGGGAAAAAACTCTATATATATCATGTACTATCATTGTACATGGACCGAACTTTGCATAGTAAAATTTCCATCTCTTCTTATCATTGGGTCAAGTTTCGAGAGAGACAGGAAGGAGAGAGAATCATTTAGGTCGATACCCTTGGGCATAAGGTAAATATCTTTCTCTCTCTTCTCTTCTTTCCTCTCTTCTTCTCTTTCTTCTCCATCGTCTGAGTTTTTCTTAGAGGCCATGGGCGATAGTGGCAGTGCCGTGCATGCCTCTTTCTTTCTTTCTTCCCTTTCCTGTGGTTTCGCTGGTCGTGCATGGCTATAGTAGCGCCATGTGTGAGTTTCTTTCCCCCTCTCTTCAGTCGTTTCTATTTCTCAATGTAGTTCACAGACAACGCTGCTCATCACTGTTCGTAGGCATATCCTCGGCGTCTCGCGTAAGCGCCGACGGTAATGCTTATTGCCACCTGCAAGGGTCTCATCCTGTTGCATGCCTTTTGCAGACGGCAATGCCTATTACCGCCCACGAAGGGTTGCGACAATACCTAGCGTCATCCACAAGCTTCTCTTGCATCCTATGCCTATCACAAATGGCGATGCCTATCACCGCCCGTGAAGGGTCTCGGTGATGCCTATCACCATCCAGATCTTCTCTCTTGCACCCAATGCTTATCGCAAACGACGATGCATAACGCCGCCTGTGAAGGGCCGCGGTGATGCCTATCGCCATCCACAGGCTTATTTCATGGGTGGTGATGCCTATCGTCGTCTGCAGGCTTCTCTCGTGTCCCTCGCCTATTGCCGTGAACTTCACAACAAACTATCGAACTTCACAACAAACTATCGCCACCCACGGAGGGATGTGCCACCTTATCGTGTTGCTTAATGTCGTCTGAAGTTTGCTGCCTCCCCCTTTTGCCGTGAGAAACAGTGTCTAGTGCCATCCAAAGGCCACGACATGATTACTCCACGGCTGTGAGTGGCGATCTTATCGCCATCGGGTCCCACTTTGCCATCTCATGCCTTCTTTTCAATCTCTTTTCTTCTCAGTCTAGCACTGTCGGCTGTCGAGCACTATTGCCGTGGTGCTGGTCCTAAGTACCATGCCCGTCTTGCTGCCACACTAGATTGGGACAATCATATCGACCTTGGTTTCGAGTAGTATTGCCGTCGTGCTAGTCTAAGTTACATTGCCCATCTTGCTACCACTCTGAGTCAATCACTGCATTAGTCAAGCTATCATGCTAGCCTCGTCCCCTTATGAAGTCCTCTTCTCTTTTCTTTCTTTATTTGAACCTTCATCACCATAACTTCTTATCTTCTCTGCCTTATGAATGTGCATTGCCCTAAGACAAGGGTGGGTCCTTCGACCCACTTGTCTTGCAAGTTAACCATGATAGTGTTGTACAGAAAACAAGGAGATTGCAAGTCAAGGGAGGCGATTTTGAACTAGCAGAAGCAGCTGGGGAGCTTTCTGTTATGATCTATGAGGGCACTCGCGAGAGTCAGCTCGAGTATGTCACGGACCTAGGTGAGGTTGGTCCCCACCTCACGAATAAAACTCATCTCTCACTAATTGGGAACCTGCCCTTGTTCTGTGAACAAGATTCTCGAGAGAGCGATCTCAGGTCTCGGGTCTTCCGAACCCTAGACACTGTCACGCGATCACCTAGATTCAGGGAGGCAAGATAGAGGCATTTGACCAATTTGGTGACTCCACTGGGGACTTATTACCCCTTCATCGATTCGCTCTTGCTTGATCATGGTTATTCAACCCATTCATCCAAGTTGGGGATTTTCTAATCCCCGGACTCGTGACCGTCCCAGGGAAGCGTGCTTCTCAAGCTTCGTTCCCTACACTCCTCTTGAGTTACGACTCACAGTCTGGCTCCTAAGTTCTCTCCTGAATTGGTGCAAGAAGGGACTTAAAGGTCCCTTAACTCCCCACTTCCAAGCTCTCCTGGACCCTCTAAAAAGGCCCTTCGCATTGGTGGCACACATGCCATCACACACAGCACATACCATGCTATTGTCAAGTCCCTTGTCGGTCATATTGTTGAGGTATGCCGAAAGGTTGCCCTTTCCATGGAGGTTGACATCGCCTCTGAGGGTCGCCACAAGGCCTCTCCTCATACTCCTTACCCACCCCGAACCTCTATGCCTAGAGGCTCGACACGTCGAGGGGGAGATCCTACGGCCTCCACCTCTCGAACACACCTTAAGGCTCATGGTCAGACCACTCGAGCCACACCTCGAGGCAACTTTCATGCAGCCTTGAGTTCGCGTCCAAGGCTAGGCCTTCTCAGGCCAAACCTTACACGCATCATGCATCTGCATCCCACAGCTCGAGGCAACGCCAATTTTGTGCCAACTCGAGCACACGAGAGTCGAGCACTTCGTCCTCCCTATCAGCACACACGGCTTCACCTGTGAGAGAAGGGCTCCTTCCCTGTCCCTCACAAACATGCGCTCATAGGTCTCGGCCTCCTAAGGTCAAACTAGCTAACTGAGCCCGGGATGACCACCCAGTCACCTGGATGGCTACCTCAAAAGGTGCACTCACACCAATTCTTAGGTTCCTCCTTGATCCCAACACAGGTGGAGTCGTGAGCCAGATCCTTCTTTTGTCGCTCTTCCTTTGCCAGGCAAACAGCTCGAGACTTGGTGCACAAAGGTTTTCCCTACGAGTACCATCTTCAGTCAGCCTCCCCAGGTTTAGCCATGCACCTAGACCTCACAAGGGAATTCGGGGCAAAGCCCTGATGGCAACTAGAAGCCTACATATTCCAAGGCAGCAGCCCAGATTACCCTCTATCTTGAGACCTCATTCTCTGCTCCAGCTGACACACATAGCCCTCCCATGCCCAAGACTAATAGGGCAGTCCAAGTCTGAAGCTTGATTCTAGACATAAATCTATTGTAGTCTCAGGATCAAGTAGAAGAGAGGCTTGGAGCTCCTTACGAGAGAGACTCCTAAGGCAGTCAAAGTGACCACACTTGATGACCTCCTGCCTCACAATCCCTTCTTCCCTCTTCAGATTCCAGAACCTAAGCAAGAAGTCGAAGATTGCTTGGTGGTTACCATCACAGGAAAAGATTGAGATGCCAGGAAGTCACGATCCCGAGACCCTCAAGAACCGGTCCTCACATGGTCAGCGTAAAAGGCTAGAGTCCAGTAGGAGAATGCTGAGCCCCTACAAACCGACTAGCTACATATGACTTGCCAGCCCTGACAGTCCACAACTCCACCTAGCTCCAATCTTCTAGAAGAAACAGTCTCCGTCATGGTGATCAACGAGCAGGATGACATTCAAGAAGAGCGGATGAACAGGTTCGAGGTGATGATCCAGTCCATTCTCAAAAAGATGGATCGCCTAGAGGCCTCCAGGTCCCCTACATCCCTTCCTCACCATGAGGCCAATTCCCAGCCTGGAGAGGATATAGCTCCCAGGCAAACTCCCCCAATGGCCTCCCAAGACAGCTCTGCACCTTGCATTATTGTACAAACCGACATAGATGCCATGGTGACCCACAGTCTCAAGAATAAGGTCTCAGGCATGCAAGGGGCGCCGCTTTACCAAAAGGCAAACCCCTCGTCTATTGACCAGGTGAAGTTTCCCCCAAACTATCAAAAAGGGAAGCTCCCCTCGTTCAATGGTACTACGTCCTAGCACCAGCATACCGCTCACTTCCAAGCAGGTTGTCTAGAGATAGAAACTGACGGTCGACTCCTCCTTCGTCAGATCATCGAAACTATCGGTTACCTCCAAGCTTGGTGGACACATGTCAAGAAATGGAGCAATTGTTTTACCAACACTTCTATGAAGTCCAGATAAACGTGGAAACCATCGAGTTCCTCACTCTGACTCAAGACCCTGGTGAGCTGGTTGATAAGTTCATCACCCGATGGAGAGAGTTGGCAACCTATCATGCCACTCCCATGACTGAAAGAGAAGCAGTTCAGACCTGCATACGAAATATACTGCTTGAGATCGCCCTTCATGTTGACGCCTCCAATCAACCCTCCATGTTAGAGCTCATCTCTAAAGCAATTCGTATAGAAGTTTTTTCCAAGAACCATGGTGGATCTCACCAACAACCCTCTAACTCAGAAACAACCGGGGTAATGGTAATTCTCACTCTAACAATCGGGAAAACCAGTAAAAAGCGATGATTAGTGCGGCCGTCACCGTGACTGACACTAGTCCTCTCCAAGGCACAGACACCTCAGGTTGGAGGCAAGCAGCAACCGTCATATAACAGGGTCCCGCCCCCTAAAAATATAAATCGAAGTGACAACTGGATCCTGCACCAGAACAAGGTGTACCCCTTCGAGAAGGAGTGGGTTCCTACATTGCTTCAATTACTACTAGAGCAGAACATGATCCAGCTACCTGAAGTCAATACCCCAGAGCAAGCTCAACAGGAGACACACGAGAGGTACTGCGCCTATAACAAGAAAGTAGCCCACCCCACTCAAGTGTGCTATACTCTTTAAGACATTATCGAAATCCTTATTAACAAGGGCCAGATAAAGCTCGAAGAGCTAAAGAAGGCATTTGAGGCAATTGAGGCTTCCCACATAGTGACAATCTAAGAGGATGACGAGGCAGCTGCTGTCCTCTGTGCAGTTTTTTCAGTAATGCTCAAAGAAGGTCTCATCATGCCAAAGCCGACAAGGCAGCCCAAGTTTCTACGTCTAGGAACTGAGAGCCTCAGGTGTCCGTACCATCTGATACGAGGTCATGACCTGAGCGAATGCACTTGCTTCCATGAGCTCGTGGCAAAGAAGATGCAATAGCACCAAGAAGTTCATGGTAACCCAGAAGGACACCCTTAAGTCCCTGCTTCACCAGTACAAGAAGACCTCTCGACACAAGCCCAACATAGTGCGTTTCACCCTCTACAGATCCTCTTCTAGGGGATGCTCCAATAGGGTCTTGTCACTCCCAAGCCCGTCAGGCAACCTAGGCATCTTGCCTAGGGTACATAAAATCTTGGCCATGAGCTAAAAGAATGCTCTGGTTTCGAAGCTGTAGTCGCAGAGAAGGTACCGAAAGGCTACATAGTTTTCGTTGTTCTCCAAAAATGTTTCCAAGCCATCACTCCCGTCCAAGAGGAAATCCTACAACGGGTCCTCTTTCTGCATACACTGATCCTTCAGAACCCTCGACCTCTCAACCTTGGGAAGTCTACCATGCGCGAAGTAGGCTCAAGTCCCTGAAGCGTGAGGCAATCCACCAAGCTAAGGCTACTCATCTACTCGATAGGACAGACCAAACACTTCCCAAGGGATCCAAATGGAGACGAGCACCCAGGTCAGCTCGCCGAAGGAATCATATTCATCAGCCACAAGTCGAGGAAAAATTCCTCAGTCCCCTTCCTCCACTGCCGACCATACAAGACTTCATTCCAGGTGCAACTCGCCTTATCCCTTCGTCCGATCAAGTGGACGTCCCTAAGTCATCAACTACTCGGGACTCGTCCAATATGGGTGACGATGCTAAAAGCACACCACAACGTTAGAGTCGGGGCAAGACCTAAAATACCCCCTGCACATGTCCAATTCTTGAGATGATGTAAAACGTTGCCCAAAACATTCTAACTCCACTGCTTCTTCTTCTTCTCCTCCCTTCTCTTTTATTTCTTTCACATGTGCAGTTCGGCAGTGCCATGACTTCAACACTCCAAATAGAGAGATCGAAGGCACCAACATTAGAAGATCATAGAGGAAGTGCCTAAGGAAGATGCTAGCCTAGGAAGTTGGATTCTTGTCAGTCGTCGATGCCCTGGTAAACCAAGCCAAGACTGAGTCATCTTCAAGTTCCTATTCCCATGAGGCTTATCACATGGTTCAAGTTCATGAAATGCCATCCAGCTCAAGGCAAGTACCGAGTGACCCCAGTTACAATGCCATGGGCACCATGTTTGAAGTTGACCCTTTAATTACCTGGTCCTACC
The DNA here is from genome assembly GCF_054954075.1 of Amborella trichopoda. Taxonomy (NCBI): domain Eukaryota; kingdom Viridiplantae; phylum Streptophyta; class Magnoliopsida; order Amborellales; family Amborellaceae; genus Amborella; species Amborella trichopoda. The sequence goes on from NC_142339.1 coordinate 32,084,587, forward strand.
AAGGACCGAAATTGTTTCCCACACTGGGACCCTCCTAGAAGCCGAAATGTCAGGGGCATGGGTCTCTACACTCAAGATTGATAAGAAGTATCCTGAATCCCCTGATGAAGAATTGCAAGATGCTTCGGAGGAGCGGGAAAAAGGTGGTCAGGCCACAGCTGACGAGATTAAAGATATAAAATTAGGGGATGATGCCGATTGGAGAAATAAAGTTATATTTCCCTCGTCAGAGCAAACCAGGACATCTTTACCTGGCATTATCATGAGATGCCTGATCTAAGCCCTCAAATCGTTGTCCACCATCTCGGTATTGATCCGACCTTCAAACCCATAAAGTAGAAATCAAGAAGGTTTAGACCCGACCTCGAGATGCCGATCAATGCTGAGGTGAACAAGCTCAAGCAAGCTGGATTCATACTTGAATTCAAAAACCCAACATGGATGGCAAATGTTGTCCCAGTCAAGAAGAAAAATTGCCAAATCAAGGTCTGTATCGACTTTCGTGACTTGAACACTGCCTGCACAAAGGACGACTTCCCCCTGCCGTTCACCGAGATGCTTGTTGATTCCACGGCTCATTGCCAGATCTTTGCCATCATGGATGGATATTTTGGTTATAATCAGATCAGGATGGCACTAGAGGATGAAGACGCCACTGCATTCATGACCCCAAGAGGTGTCTTTTGCTACACTGTAATGCCATTCAGGTTAAAGAATGCCGGTGCCATGTACCAGAGAGCCATGATGGCCATCTTTAAGGACATGATGCACAAGGAGGTCGTGTGCTATGTGGATGACTTAGTGGTGAAGTCCGAAATAAATGACACTCACATGAAGGACCTTGAGAAGGTACTTGAGCTGCTGCGGTGTCACCAACTCAAGATGAACCCCTTGAAATGCGCCTTTGGCGTATGCTCAGGAAAGTTCTTAGGGTTCATTATGAGGTATCGCGGGCTAGAGATAGAGCCAGTTAAAATCAAGACGATTCAGGACATGCCAACGCCTACAACCCTGCGGGAGCTTCTATCTCTCCAAGGTCAGCTGACCTACATTCGAAGGTTCATCTCAAACCACTCGGGATGATACAAGCCCTTTTTACACCTGCTGAAGAAGGACACTCCCTTCATATGGGATGAGGCGTGCCAAGCTGCACTTGATGATATCAAGAAATACTTGTTGAATCCTCCAATACACTCCACGCCGGTGTTAGGAAGACCTCTCATCCTATATGTGACTGTTCTTGATGAGTCACTTGGGGAACTGCTAGTGCAGAATAATGATGGTGGAAAAGAAACAACACTCTATTATCTGAGCCGCATGATGCAGGGGGTCAAGAAAAATTACCCTCCCATCGAGAAGATGTGCCTAGCCTTGATCTTTGCATTACAGAAGCTCTGCCATTACTTGCCTGGTCATGAGGTCAAGCTAATCTCAAAGGCGGACTCTGTCAAGTTCCTTAAGACCCTGTAATGCCTGTTAGGACGCTTGGCCAAGTGGAGCATTATTAATGATGGAGTTCGACATCAAATGTGTACCACAACAGGGCGTCAAAGGTCAAGCCTTAGCAGATTTTCTCGTGGCTCACCCATTCTCTTCAGGATCTCCGCTATCAAGTGACCTCCTGGATGAAGAAGTCTTATGTACGATGCTAACTCGGACATGGGAAATGTACTTTAACGGAGCATTTCAGCCTGATAGTGGGGGTTCTAGAGTATTATTCCTGACTCTTGATGGTGGAATGATTCCTCTATCCTTGTAACGACCCTGAATTTTGGGAACTGAAAAATAATATTAATATTGTTGATAGAAATAAATACAAACAATAATAATAATAAATAAACAAACAAAATATAATATAAGATTATACTTACATAAAGAAATAATTTTTGAATGAGAGTCCATCATACTAATATTATACCATGTGGACTATTTACATAGGGTGGTCCATAAAAGACCACTCCTTATCTTACTCCTTTTAATTAATGTGTTAGCCTTCTATTTTGTTACCTATAATACCAAAATTAACATTTTTGGCCCTCTCTCTTGATACTTTTGACGTGGCAAGTTAGTACGCCATCTCCCATTTTATATTATAATCTATTACCCATTTTATATTCTCATTTCATATTTTATTGACACTTTTTACTTGAGGTGTCATAAAAAAAAAAAAAAAGGGGTTTTAAAAGTTGGTGGTTCATCACCTGACGTGGCTAACTCAACAGCCCCGTCCATGTAGTTGAGACACCTTTAAAAAGGGTCTTAAAAATTGTAAAGGTCTCATTCTCTCATAAAAACCCTTATCGGGCTTAGTTTTAACAGGGGATGGGACTCTCTTTCATCAAACGCTCTCTCTCACTCTCTCTCGTATTTACTGGATGGGAGTTGGAAGATGGTGTGGTAAATCTTACAGATTAGTTTGGACTTTTGGTTGGAGCTTTATGGATTTTGGATGGTAGACCTCCTAGAGTTCGGACGACTATGTTACTCAGCCAATATCAGCCAAGCTTGAGGGGGGTCCCTACAGCAATAATATATTTTGGTTGATGCTTGTAGGGCAACGATAATTACACATCAGAGTAATTTAAAGGGTAAGTGATCGCATTTTTCTGAAAAATAGTCTATTTTTAATAAATAGTGATATTTCCATCCAAGATCGTTATTTTATAAGTTTTGTGTATAAGTGACCTTATTGTCTCAAAAAATAATCCATTCTTTTTAAAAATAAAATGAAATAATTATTTCTACTTATTATCATGAATTTTAGGCGCGATAAATTTTATGCATACACGACCTCATTATCTTGAAAAATAATATTTTTAATAAAAATTGTGATATTTTATCTATGTTAGAAATTTTAAATGCTGTAAATTCCTAGAAAAATAAATTTATTTATTTTTCTTGGCTATTGTTAGAAAATTTTAGATACTATCAAATTATTAGAAATAAATGTGATATTTCTGCTTTTAGTAAAATTGTGATATTTCTTTCTACTGTTTTGAATATTTAGACATTGTAAAATTCATGTGCAAATGACTGTCTTATTATTTAAAAATTGACATTTTTGCAATTGATTATAGTATTGTTGTGAAATGTTTATTTGTGGATTGATATCCCATAAATTGTGATAATTCCGTATTCTTGAATTTCTATAAGAGTTTTTCTATACATATTAAATTGACAATTATGCTAGAATGCCTTTACAAACTGCTACCTTTCTAAATTTGAGCCCAAAATATTTGATTGGTTATTTTTGAAATGTTATAGAGAGTGACTGTTATTAATGGTTTAAGTGAAATTCATATTAATGATTTCAATGATATGTTGAGTACATGATATTGCTGCTTTCGAATGTTTAAAGAGATTTAGAAATAATTTAAGTATGCAAGTGGACTCATCCGGTTCGCCGGTGAGGTATAAGTGGACCTATCAGGGACGCCGGTAGCGATTAAGTGGACTCATCCGGTACGCCGGTGAGGTATAAGTGGACCTGCAGGGATTAAGTGGACCTATCTGGGACGCCGATAGGGATTAAGTGGACCCATCAGGACGCTGATCGGATATATAGGTGACCTACTTGGGACGCCAGTAGGGTATTTTGTGAAATCCTTTGAATTATGTACTGTCGTTAAAAGTGTTATAAGCATTTCAATTACTCGGATTATACTTAATTATGCATTTATTGAAAGTGAAACTGTTGATGCATTTCTGTTAATAGATCTCATTTTGGAAAATATTAATATCTTTCAATCATGATTAGTTTTAGGATTATGATGATCACTTACTGAGTAGCCAAACTCATCAAACTATGGTAAACATTTTTTCAGGATAACTGCGGATTCATTTTGAGTGCTAGTCAAGATCAACCTTGGAAGATACTGTTGTTGTGCTAGCTTTCTTTATTCACTTTGTAAGACCTCGCCACTGTAAATTTGTCCTATCAATAGATGTATATATGTTTTGTCTGTCACATCTCAGGAATAACAGTATTGTAAATTCTTGGGGTGTGACAATCCTTCTCACTCGCAGAGGCATTTTCTCATAATTCAACTGAATATCAAGCCCTCATAATCGGATTGCAGATCGCCCAAGAGCTAGACCTAAAGCAGCTGAACATCTTCGGCGGCTTTGAGCTTGTCATCCGGCAGCCTAAAGGAATTTATGACGTAAGAAAGGATACTATCAAGCCTTATCATGACACGACCAAATATTATGTGGCCCGGTTCGATGTTTCTCCCTAAGTCATATCCCTAGACGGCTAAACTGGCAGGCCGATGCACTCTCAAAGCTTGGTGCCACCATTCAACTGTCTCCATCAGGTCCCACGCCTGTCTGGGTAACAAATTGGAGACATGTTGACTTGAGAGCTGAAGTTGATGCAGATGATGGGCGACATGTCTTCCCTTAATGCCCGTCATATCCATTCGGAGCACTCATTGCAGCAAATGATGTTATTAAGGTAGAGTAGGAAATGTCCCAAGGCAAAGAATCCAAGGCCGAGAAGCTGGAGCCTGGATTCTTCTACTCAATATGTGCAGAGGTTGAGCAAGTGGAAGACAGGAGGGATCCTATCATGAGCTTCGTAAAGAATGGAAGGAACCCGAGGATTGATCAAAACGCAAGGGTATACGATGGATGTCTACCAAGTACACCCTTCTTGATGGGGATGTTCTCTTTCGCCGATCATTTGACAGAATTCTCCTCAGATGAGTCGATACACAAGAAGCAAATAAAGTACTGGCGTTGAGTATCTACGGGCTGCATCAATATGGCCCTAAGATCTATGAGCACATACACAGACTCAACTAATATTAGTCTTCAATGGTGGCTGATGCTCAAAATAATGTTGAAAGATGTGCCAAATGCACTCTAGCCTCATTCATCAGCCCCCATAGCCTCTCCATTCTACAGTGACACCATGGCCTTTTTCCTTGTGGGGTATGGACATTATAGGACCCATCGACCCTCCTTCTGCCTTGGGTCATGTCTTCATCCTAGCAGCGACATAGTACTTCTCAAAGTGGGCTGAGGCGGTCCCTCTCAAGCAAGTTTCAGGAGCCACTATGGTCAACTTCGTGCGTCACCACATCATATACCGGTTCGGGGTTTCAGACCGAATAATCTCTGACAATGGCCCTCAATTCAGAAGCCATCACGTTGATCGCTTAGTTAACCAGTTTGGTTTTGAGTGGAGGTACTCGACCATGGACCACCCTCGAGGCAATGGTTTAGCTGAGGCATTCAATAAAACCCTATGTGGGGTGCTCTGGAAGTCAGTCTCGAAGTCAAAGAAGAATTGGCATGAGAGGCTGCTTGAAGTTCTGGTCGTACCACCACTCGGGATGCTACAAACTCTACTCCTTATTCCTTGGTTTATGGAGGTGAGGCTGTTTTACCCCTCGAAGTTCAAATACCATCATTCCGTGTCTCTATACATCAGGGACTGATTGAAGAAGAGAGGTCAAGATCCATTATTAGGAGTTAGATTCCCTTGATGAAAATAGACTAGAGGCCTAGTAGAACCTCCAGCTCAATCAGGGAAGAATGAAGAGAGCGTTTGACAAGTCTGTCAAGGTTCGCTCATGAAGATCTAGTTTTAGCAGTCAAGAGACCAATTGTCATGCATGGGAACCACAATGGAAAGTTCAAACCCAAGTGGGAAGGTCCCTTTATAGGAAAGAAGGTCACACCAAATGGGGCCTACGTACAGGCAAACTTTGATTGAGAAGAGGCAATGCCCCTATCAATTGGTGATACCTAAAGAAGTATTATCCTTGATGGGCTCTTAAATTGCAGTGCATGCAGTAAAGAGAAAGAAATGGAAAAGAAAAATAGCGACCAACTCAAAATAAATTCATGTCTTTTATTGCAAATACCCATTATTAGGAAGGTTACAGATATAGTATCCATAGTTGCACTTGCTTCGGAGAAGTGTTATTCTTTCTTCCAAGGAGGACCAACCATTTTTGAGTCAGCATCAATTCATCTAACAAAGTATGGCTGGTTTCAGGAAGAGGGAAGAAGTACTCTAATAAAGTCTATCAGCCATACAAAGCGGACTTCCCTCTGCTCCTATGCTGAATGCCCTTCCTTAGAAACAACATGGACTTCACTGTTGTGCCGGAGGACTTGGCTTCCAACAAACCACAGTGGCTGAGCCTTCTCATTTGCCATCACTCTTGACCCCCACAAGGCATTGCTGTCCATGGTCATCGCCGCGTGAAACCCAATACCACACGCGATCATCGTCGTGCATGGCTTAATGCTGCAGGTGACCACTTCCTCGAGTAGTTCAATGTTGCGTTCTACCATCACCGTGAGCAGGTCAACACCACGCACGACAATTTTCGTGAGCGGCATGCTGTCGAGCATGGCTGTTTCCACGTGAAGCTCAATACCACGCGAAGGCAGCACTGCATGCGACTTAATGTCATGCATGCCCTTGCCGCGCTCCGGTTCCCACTGTACCCAATTCCCAAGGGGCATTAATCCTTGTGGCTCTTCGGTTTCTCCAACTATCGCCCCTCGGTGATTATCAACCTTCTCATGACCTTTACCTTCCCCCAAAACCCCTCGGGTTTCACCACAAATTCACCTCCGTTCGTCGGGAACTCCCGTCTGACCCACCTTGATCTTTCCCCTACCAGCATTTCCTCCCCTTGCCGGAAACACTCCTGCATCTGTCGGGAACCCCATCTAACCCTGTTTTTTCCCCTATCGGTGTTTCTGGGAAACCCTTCCTCGTCTTTTCCCTCTCTTCCACCAATGGCCGAAGCGAATGAAAAACCACCAGAATTCCTATAGAAGCTCCCCTAAGACCCTACGTGTTTACCTTCTCCCTTCTTCGCATGCCTCAACTCGACGAAATTTCACTGTGTTTTTTATGAGCCCACTACTGCTCCTCCTTCTTCTTCGTCAGAGTACCCTGACTCTCTGCAACCTGTCGACAACCACAGAACGATCGGAAGATCACTAGAACTCTAGCAAAGTACCACTGCGACCCTTGGAGTTTCGCTAAAGTCTCGATGAAGCCCTGTGAAGCTCCCTGTTCCCTGCTCAGAAGGTCTTAGCACTATCTGAAGAAGTTCATAAGTGCTCTGCAAAGGCTCACGACTTGCTGGACTTTGCTGAAGAGCTCTTGAATGCCTGCACATTGTGACTTTTGGTCGAGAAGCTCTGGCTGGAAGTCTCTTGACGGACAGAAGCTCTGGCTCTCTCTAAAACTCTCTTCACTGTTTACCCTTTGATAAAATAGTAAAATAGCGTTTTACCGCCTTTCATACTCAGCAGTGCCGCTAAGTGCCCCTCACAAGTTCGAAATCATGCTTCAGTCCTCGTCTTCAAACGGTGAAAGGTTCACGTTGGGGCGGGTCAAAGCCCGAGACCCTAATACAAATCGCTGTCGCCTATGCCTCATGAACCCGCTGCTATTGATATGCCTTATCGCCATGTGTTTCTCCAAGAAGCTATCACCGTGCGCTTCACCATGGAGCTAATGGTGCACGCTTCACCAGAGGCTAACACTGCGTGCTTCATTAGAAGTTATCGCCGCGTGCTTCATTAAAAGTTATCGCCGTGTGCTTCACCAGAGTCTGTCGTTGTGTGCTTCACCAAAGGCTATCGTCGCATGCTTCACTAGAGGCTATCGCTGCGCGCTTCACTGGAAGCTATCGTCGTACGTCACACCAATGGCTTAGACGCCGTGCACCTCATCATTTATATTTCCTATGCTCGCGCCATGCCCATGATGTAGCGTTGCCGATTGTGGAATTTTTCCCACTTTCCCCAGATTATGATCTGTCATCCCCACGAGCAGGCTGCCGCTTTACATCCCTAGGGAATCAAGTCTCTGGCTATGACTCTGTTCCCCATGGAGTCACATTCCCTACCCACCTAAATTCACAACCCTAAATTGCATGGTCCAAACTATATGGCCTTAAACTGTAGCGAAGGTCTAGTTGCACGACCTTAAACTGCACAGTCCTGATTGCATGACTCTAAACTGCATAACCATGGTCCAGCTGTATAACCTTAAACTGTATTGCACTTCTTGATCGTATGACGTTAAAAGGCTTAGCACCATGGTCCAAACTATATGACCTTAAATTGCAGTGGAGGTCTAGTTGTACGACTTTAAACTGCATGATCTTAGCTGCAGGACTTTAAACTGCATAGCCATGGTCCAAGCGATAGGACTTTAAAATTGCAGCGCATGTCCCTGTAGCAAGACATTAAAACGACGCGACAAATAGTCCATGCGCAAGACTTTAATATGTGAAATGGATGCACCTCCTTCATCCCCAGTAAAAGTCACATTCGTATAATAGCTCGTTATCCTTAGTGGAGTTAGGGTCATTCTTATCTATTCAATCCCCAGTGGGGTTGCACCTGTGTTCCAACCTATCATTCTCAGTAGTGTTACATGCATATTATTGCTCACTGTCTTTGTGGATTCATGCTTAGCACTTCAATCCCCTTGGGTCACTCGTTCACCAAGCTATCCTATCCCCAGAAGTTGGGTTACTTTCCCATGAGCCATGGAGTTCCATCTTTCACCTTAGAGAGTCATAATTGTCCCCTAATCCCCAACAAAGTCTGCCTCTCCATCTAAATATCTTGCTGGTTTTAACCATTTTTATCTCCAAGGGAGTCGGATTGTTATCCACAGACCTATTCCTCAGGGAGAATCACCTACACGGCAACCTGCCTAAACGGTCTAGGTGCACAACCCTACAATGCATGTCTAAACTATATGACCTTAAACTGTAGCGAAGGTCTAGTTGCATGACCTTAAACGACACAGTCCTCGTTGACTCTAAACTACATAACTATGGTCCAGTTGTACGACCTTAAACTGTAGTGCACTCCCTGACCGCATGAGGATAAAAGGCTTAGCACCATGGTCCAAACCATATGACCTTAAACTATAGCAGAGGTCTAATTGCACGACCTGAAACTACATGGTCCCAGTTTCATGACTTTAAACTGCATAATCACATTCCAAGATAGATGACCTTAAACCATAGTGCGTGTCCTAACCGTATGACGTTACAACTGCTTTGCCCAAGTCCTGGAGGCATGACCTTAAAGATGCCCCCACACATGCACGTACGCCCTTGATGTGCATCTTCACACACGCTTCTCTAACCGACCCGTTCATGTGCGCGCACCACCTTCATCATTTCCCTAGTGAATCCATTCACTTCATCATTACTATTCATCATTCTTCAATGAGTCTCACCCATGCTCACAAAATGGCGAGCCATCCCACCATCCATACTCTTCTTAAGCTAGTGGGTCACCACTTTTCATCTTCCATTCATAAATTTTCCCCTTTTCATAGGTAGCCTCGTACCATCTCCCCAAAGTGGGTCAAGACCACCACCACACTCACTCTATGGTCTCTACAGATTGCCATCTATCTCCACCATAGTCCATTTGTATGACCCTAAACTATAGTTCATGTCCTGGCCACATGATGCTAAAAGGCTTCGCACAAGTCCCGAAGGCTTGACCTTAAACACGCCTTCACTAAAAAATAAAATAAATAAATAAATAAAATAACGAGCATGGACTAAACCTTGACAAGGGAACACCATGAGTAAAAATGACGGACGGTCATGGTCCCAAAACCATGAGTAAAAGAGTTTCGCGTAAACAAAAGCCCGAGCACAGTGAAAACCCCAAAAGGGCACCGTGAGCAAAAATAGATGAAAAGGGTGTATATGGTCGCAAGGTCATGGGTAAAAGATCCCAAAAATAAAGGAAGTTGGTGAAAGTTGTCTTTAAGGCACCACTTCCCCAGTCCAAGCAGAAAACCGCAAAGGCCGCTTGAACCAATAAAGCAGGTTGATGCAGCATCACTGCCTTAGCCAGCACCCAATTGTCAAACAAGCACAATTCTAACTATTGAGTCCCACACAAAATCCTCAACTGCCAGCATCCAATCACAACACATAATGGCTCACCAGGGAATGAGAGCTTCACAAGATCTCCCAAACTTCAACATTAAACTAAAAAAGAGTCCCTGAGGGTACGGGTGATGAACAATAAATCCCTCAAAATAAAAAGGAGTCCCTAAGGGTATGGGCGATAAACACTAGATCCCTCCAAAATAAAAAAAAAATCCCTAAGGGTGCAGGTGATGAATAATAAATCCCTCAAAATAAAAAATAGTCCCTAAGGGTACGGGCGATGAAAAATAGATCCCTCCAAAATAAAAAAGAGTCCTTGAGGGTATGGACTATGAACAATAAACCCCTCAAAATAAAAAAGAGTCCCTGCGGGTGAGGACGATGGCCAAAAGATCCTTCTAAAATGCTAAAGAGTCTCATGATAGCAAGAGACTAACAAAGCTAGGGTGGAACCTACCAGGGAGGTACCTTGATAGGTGGTAAAGCCCCTGACTGGACTTGGAAAGAGGAGGGCCCACAGAGGTACCTTGATTGTAAAATGCTAACCTGGTGTAACAGCAAAAAATGTCGATCGAAGGCTCGTAGCACTTGGCTGCTAGAAAGGCCTGATTTTGACCAATGAGACCTAAAAAAAATCCTCAGCTGTCAAAATCACAAATAGTCCCTTGAGGGTGAGGAGTTCTATAAGATCCCTCAGTCTCTTCTCTCCTAAAGTCTCCACGGATGGATCTGTACATTGCATCCAAATGTCTGAGCATCATAGTTACAGAACTGCGTGGATCTCCTCGGCATTCACATAGTCCTGTGGCTAGGAAGAACGAAGAAATAAAGCCAGAGAAAATTTTTCGAATGTCGACAACATTCAATGGCGCATGATGTTGGAAGATATTTTTCAGTACCATGGATCCCCGATGCGAAATAAAAAGAGAAGCCAATCAATAAATTCTGAGAGACGGTGGAAAATTTGACAGTCTCAGAATTCCCCCATATTATGTCAAGATCTTCATAAGAACTCCAAAATGTCTCCTATCAAGTTTCCTCGTGTTTCGACATCTCTAAAGCAATGGAGAATGAAAAATAGTTCTGGCAGAATCAACCTCTAACACCCTGAAATGGATCCCTACTTTCAGAGCATCAAACGGTCATGGGACCACCGCCATTGGATCTGGCACTGTTGAAAACCTTTAAGGGTCAAATTTCAGCTTAAACGGACACTCTAAGAAGAAGTTATGGGTAAAAGATCAAAATAAGAAGAACCGTACACTATTCCCTTGCGGCCACCCTACAACTAAACTCCATTAAAGGGGCAATCACGAACAGTTTCTTTCAATATGCATATCTCACTCTTTCAAGGTCAGATTACGCTCAAACTTGTGGAGCGTGTTGATCTTGTCAAGACGACCATTTCATATGTGGCACACCCCATGACGACGCCCAAGCAAGGAGAAAATCTAGAGAGAGTTGCCGATCCGTGAAGAAAGTTACAGGAAAATCAATAGCGACATGCCTCTCTCGAGTGACTAAATCACGGTGCTCGCAAACCCAATCGACGTGAAACCACATGCGTCGCATGCGTAAGGTCCATGGCTATCACTGGTCCAAGCCCCGTGCATGATGAACTGTCAGATTCTGCACACGAAGCCGATGAAGTGACTGCAAATTCTAGAGCCGAAACTCTAGATTCCGGTCAAAACTCTAAAGTTGCAAAATCTTCGTTTGGACATGAAATCGAGTTGTGTTTGCTGCCACACGACCATGACGGCATGCCCAGTTCAATACAATAAAGAAATCACAAAGAAAAATTAAGGAACGAGCAAACTATCCATCCAAAGTTTTTAAGATTCATCCAAATTTCTAGTCACATGATCGTAGCTTAAAAACACGATCCGTGGCTCGAAGTTGGTATCAAATCGATCGCCATGCCGAGCCTTACAAGAAACAATAATCTTTTAGACAAATGGGCACTAGAGCAACCCCGGATCATCAATGAAAGATCACCCACGTTTTAGGGCAGCAGCAGGGACTATTTTGAAATTTCCCTAATTGTGAGGAAGGGGCAAATTGGTCATTTTGCACCCTATTTTCCTATTTTATTTAATTCAATTAAATCTTAATTTTCAAAAATTAAAGTTTAATTTTGATCAATCCACCCATGTTGGGGCAAAAGTCTATATATATCACGTATTATCATTGTACATGGACCAAACTTTGCTTAATAAAATTTCCATCTCTTCTTATCGTTGGGTCAAGTTTCGAGAGAGACAGGAAGGAGTGAGAAACTTTTAAGTCGATACCCCTGGGCTTAAGGTAATTATCTTTCTCTCTCTTCTCTTCTCTTCTTTCCTATCTTCTTCTCTCGCTTCTTCTCTTTCAAATCCTTCACTTGAGTTTTTCTCAGAGGCCATGCACAACAATGGCAGTGCTGTGCATGCCTCTTTCTTTCTTTCCTTTCCTGTGGTTTCGTTGGTCGTGCATGGCGATAGCAGCGCCATGCATGAGTTTCTTTCACCCTCTCTTCAGTCATTTCTGTTTCTCGACAAAGTTCATAGACGGTGCTGCTCATCGCTATCCGTAGGTGTATCCTCGGCATCCTGCGTAAGAGCAGATGGCGATGCCTATTACTACCCTTGGGGGTCTCATCCTGTTGTGTGCCTTCCACCTATGGCGATGCCTAATGCTGCCCATGAAGGATTGCAACAATACCTTTCGCCGTCCGTAGGCTTCTCTTGCATCTTGTGCCTATCGCAGACAGCAACGCCTATCACCACCTGCAGAGGGTTGAGACGATGCCTATCACCGTTTGCGAGCTTCTCTCTTATGCCCTGTGCCTATTGCAGACGGTGATGCCTATCGTTGCCTGCTCGTTGCCTGCGAAGGGCCATGACGATGCCTATCACCGTCCACAGGCTTCTTTCATGTGCGACAATGCCTATCGTTGTTTGTGGGCTGCTTTCATGCGCTCGGTGCCTATTGCCATCTGTAAGCATCTTTCGCATCCCCTGCCTATCACCGTGTGCTTGACAAGAAGGTATCATCGCTCGTGAAGGGATGTGCTGCCTTTTTGTGTTGCCAACGGTGATGCCTAATGCTGTCTGAAGTTCGCTGCCTCCCCCTTTTGTTGTGCCCAGCAGTGTTCAGTGCCATTTAGAGGCCGCGACAGTGTTACTCCACGGGCATGAGTGGCGATCTTAATGTCGTCAGGACCCTCCCAGTTCTCCATCTCGTGCCTTCTTTTAATTCTCTTTTCTCCTCATTCTTTCTTGACTAAAGGACAGACTTAGTCTAGCACTGTCATAGCGGTCTGGCTGTCGAGCAGTATTGTCGTCGTGCTGGTCCTGAGTACCATGCCAATCTTGCTACCATACCAGATTGGGACAATCATATCGACCTTGGTTTCGAGTAGCAATACTGTCGTGCTCGTTTATGTTACCATGCCCTTCTTGTTACCACTCCAAGTCGGTCGCTATATTGGTTCAGCTATCATGCTAGCCTCGTCCCCTTGTCAAGTCCTCTTCTCTTTCCTTTCTTTATTCGACCCTTCTTTTTCATCACCATAACTTCTTATCTTCTCTTCCATATGAATGTGCATTGCCCTAAGATAAGGATGGATCGTTCGACCCACTTGTCTTGTAAGTTAACCATGATAGTGTTGTGCTGAAAATAAGGAGATTGCAGGTCAAGGGACGTGATTTTGAACTAGCTGAAGCAACTGGGGAGCTTTTCGTCGTGATCTAAGAGGGCGCCCGTGCAATTCCTCTCTCACTAATCGGGCACCTGCCCTTGTTCTGTGAACATGATTATCGAGAGAGAGATCTCAGGTCCTGGGTCTTCTGAACCCAAGACACATGTCACCCGATCACTTAGTTCTAGGGAGGCGAGATCAAGGCATCCAACCAATCATCACCAGAATTGGACGTGCTCAGGGAATCTTTTAGGTCTTTGCCTTGCTTGCACCATTGGGGGGTGCTTTTAATGTCGTCACCCTTATTGGATGTGGTGGCAGCCCGAGATGAGGAAGACCCATGAATATCTTCTTCGCTGGATTGTGGGTTTAAGTCAGCATAAGGGATCGGCTTAGGGAACAAGTTCTACAAGGTTGGCAATGGAGGAAGGGGCTTGAGGAACTCGACCTTAGTTTGGGGTTGAGGGAGTTTCCTCTTTCCGCTAGCAGCCCTTAGTGCTCGTTTCCTTCTACCATTTTTGAGAGTAGGTATGGGCGCACCAGGTTCAAGAGGCTCGAGGGTCGACCTTGCTCACCAAACAACCTCTCTCTTCATGGATTTCATCCTACTTTATCCTCGATAGACCTGCCATGGCTTAGATGTTGAAGGTATGTCAGAGTCAGAAGGTTTCGAAAGAGGGTCATCATAGGGGATTTGTGTCTGGGCAACCTCCTGTGTTGATCGTTCCATGGTTCGAGCATGATCCTCTAAGATAGAGAGGATCGAGTGTCCTCGTACTTTCTTTGACATTATAGCTTGAAAGTCAAAGCATCCTCCTAAGTCATGACCTCGGATCTGGTGATATGGGCACCAGAGGTTTTCAATCCCTCTAGCAAGGTGCCTAGGTTGTCTTGATGATTTTGGTGTGATGACCTGAATTTGAGCATCATGCAGAATAACGCTTGAAGAAGATCTGGTGGTAGTTCATCAAGCCGATATACTTGCCCAACTTCTTCTTGAACTGTCACTACGTGAGAAGCTTCAACTGCCCCGAATGCCTTTTTGAGACTATCGAGCTATATCTACCCCTTTCGAATTAAGGCCTCGATGTGATCTTTGAGGGTGATGCAATCCTGAATAGGATGTCTCAACATCCTATGATATGTACAATTCCTCTTGTGGGTGGCAAAGTCAGCTTCTCCTGCCCTTTTTACCTCAAGCAGGGTGATCATCTATTGCTCGATCAACATTTGGAGTAAGGTCAGAACCCACTCCCTATCGAAACTGTATACCTTCTTATTCTGCTCTTCCCAGTAATCCTTCCATAGAGATTCTGAGGCAGAGGCACCTTATTGTATGACTGAATTTTCTGACCTGGTTGAGGTGTCCCTTGAGCATTTGGAGAGTTCACCCCCTTAAAGAAATCAAAAGTTTGAGGTGTGGCCTTCTTGGTGTCTGTGACAGTAATAGCATCATTGATCACTCTTTTTTGTTGATTGCCTCAAGAATTGTTGTGACTATTGCTTGAACTTCGATTGTTTTCTCCACTTGATGCTGGAGTTTGAAGCTTGCCATGATGCTTAAAGAGATTCTTTATTCGGACCGCTTTGAAGATTAGATCCGATATAGAGGTCAGGTTTGATGCTTCAACATGCAGGGAAATTTCTGACTGCCTGTTGCGCACACATGTTTGGACTGCCTCAATTTCTGGGATAGGGCTAGCTTGATATGCAGCTAGATCTCTCCATTTTGCTATGAACTGATCGACTGGCTCTTCTAGGTTCTGGGTCAATGTGAGAAGTTCAATAGTTTGGACCTCTTTTTCAACCTCGTAGAGACGCTAGTCAAACAATTGCTCCATTTCTTCCCAAGTCTGTGCTGAGTTTGGTGGAAGTCTAACATACCACTTGAATGCTAACCCGTCAAGGGTTTCAACAAACTGACGAAGAAGAAGTCGCCCATTAGCTGTTGTCTCTTGACACGCCGAATTGAAGTGGGCCATATGTTGGTGAGGCGAACGCGTGCCGTTGAAGTGCGGAAGTTTCCCCTTTTGATAATCAGGGGTAAACAAGAGTTGGTCGATATAAGATGGATATGGCTTCTGATAAAGGGCTGTAGCTTGTACACCTGGGATCTGTCTGCCTCGCAAGCTATGGGTGACCATGGCATCAATGTCGGTTTGAGAGATCTACAGAGAGGCGGAATGGTCATGGTCAGGAGATGACGGCCTTGGGATCGGATTAACTAGATGTGAAGAATTGGCCTCCTGGTGGTATGAGTTCCCAAGAAGTCGGGTACTTTCCATCAAGTCAATCTTCTCCATCATCTTTCGAATCATGTCCTAGAACCGATTCATGCGGTCCTCTCGATCATCATTGGGTTTGTTAACGACCATCATGCTGACAATTTCCACATGAGGATTAGTCTCTTGTACTGATGGGGTTCGGTGCATATGCCGGACGGGGTGTGGCAAGTAGGCCAGTAAGGGTTTAGCATGCCCCGACTGAGCTCGAGCCTTGTACGCTGACCTAGTCAAGATCGATTCACGACGGTCTTAGGAACGAAAGTGCTGCACGATTGGATCATCTCCTACAACGTTAACAATCGTGTAGGATTCCCCCATCTCGAGCTCCACCTCAGCCGGTAGTGGATGAAAGGGGTTCTCAGCCCATGGATCAACATGCTTAATTGCCCCATGTGTCATGACTTCTTCTGTTGGGAGTATTCGTAGGCCTCAACCATGTATGGTTCTCAAGTTCTGATGTACTTCACTCCAGAACTGAGACTGGGACTGTGATTGAGACCGATCCGCTTTCTTCAGACATGATTGCGTCGTCTGCATGAGATGTGTCAAGGAATGTTGGCAAGAGACGGGAGTCAATTCAGGCTTCTACCTTGGCTTGGGAAGAGACGGGGAATGGAAGACCTCGTCACCCAAGGGAGCCTTGCCCCGAGCTCTTTTGTGGGCACCAAAGATAGGGTCGGTCTGAAGAGGGTATCTCAAGATGGTACTCTTGCGGAATTTCTGTGAGTACCAGGTCTTGAGCAGTTCGTCAAGAGGAGAAGGGACGAGCAGGAGAGGAGTCAACTGCCACTGACCCTTCGATCGAGAGCATGAAATTGTCCTTGGGTGTCGCGCATGTGTGTTACTTGCAAAAGGGTTCAGGGTGACCTGAGGGTCAACCCGAGCTTTAGGAGGTCGCGGATTGCGAGGATGTGTTTGTGAGAGATTGGCTTTGTGACCACCCCTCACAGAGTGGGCATGCATGTGCTGAAAGGGACGTCGAGGGGGTCGTCCCTTGTGTACTCCGTCAAGCGCAATCAAGGGACTGCCCTGAGTAGTGCGGTATGCATGCATCAAGTATACAGGGCCAGATCGAAGAAGACCTGAGCCTGGGTAGTGATTCGGAGCAGCTTGAGGGTTACCCAAAAGTCCGACTCGAGTGGGTGAGAGGTGGCGGCCTTAGGAACTCCTCCTCCATGTGTCGAGCCTCTTCCTACAAAGGCTCGATGTGGTAGAACATGGGGGGTGTCCTTTTTACGACCCACAAAAGCATTGACAACTGGACTGCCATGTGCGGGAAGAGAAGGGGCTGCCTTTTGCCTGTCTCGAACAGTAGGACCGGCAAGTGACTTGTCGGTAGTAGGGTGCATGTTGTGTGCAGTGGTTAATGCACCACCCATGCAAAGTGCTTTGATGGAGGGTCAACCAAGGCTAGGAGATGGGGAGTGAGGGACTTTTGGGTCCTCCCTTGCACCAACCCATGTCAAGACCTTAGAGCGTGACAATGCTCAAAAGAAAGGTCAGGAACGACGTTCGTGGAAAGTGTTTCCGAAGCGAGCTCATGGGTGTAGGGATTAGAAAATCCTCGACTTGGATGAAAGGGTTAGGCAAGGAGACATGTATGTGTAAAGTGAATATGAAACAGAAGAAAGGCAAGCCAGACAAGATGATCCGACTATAGGGTAGTGTTTCCCAAATGGAGTCACTAAGCTGGTTAGGTGCCTCGATCTCGCCTTCAGGTCGAGATGAACTGGTGGCTTGGCTCTGGGTTCGATATGGACTCAAGACCAAAGACCGCTCTCTCGTGAACCATGTGAGGAAGACAACTGCAGGAATACCAATCGGTTAGAGAGGAAATAAGGTGTGAGGTGGGACTTACCTCACTTGGGTTCAGGACGCACTCGGGCTAACTCGAATGGACAGCCTCTTAGATCACATTAAAATGTCCCCCGGGACTTACAATCGGTTCGAAATCGCCTTCTTTGGCCTATTTCTTATTTTCTTACAGCCGCACACACACATTAGTGTACAGACAAGTGGGTTTGAGGACCCCACATTGTCATAGGTTGAGTGCACACATGTGTGTGTAATCAAAGATAAATGAAAAATGACCTGATCATGTTCGTATCAATTCGACAGCCTTCCAGCGTCTCCCTGACAAAGGACCCTTAATACATATTTTACAGTAATAAAAATGAGAATTGAGTGATATATAAGAAAGCATATTAGTGAAGGTGAAAAGGAGGGAAGAATTTTAATCAGACATCTAGACTGATACAATGGCAAGATCGACACAGAGGTTAATCTGGTGTGGCAGATAGACAGTCTCGGTAATTATACCGGCATGACAGCTAGGCTGCTCGACGATCAGACTACCACGGTGGCTAGTCTAACACAATGGCTAATCTAACATGGCAGTTAGACCGACACAGTAATTAGACCGACACAACAACTAGGTTGCACTACTGTGCAAGACAGAAAAGAGGGAGAGAGAAAGATAATGATCGGCAGTGTGTGCTGCCGCACAGGATAGAAAGAAGGAAGTAAGAAAGGTCACGCTCGGCAGCGTTCACTACCATGCGAGATAGAAAGAAGAAGGAAAGGAAAGAGTCATGCTTGGCAGCATTCACTGCTGTGAGAGACAAAGAGGTGAGAAAGAGAGGGTCACGCTGGGCAGTATTCACTGCTGTACGAGATAGAAGGAGAGAGAAGAAAGAGAGGGTCGCGCTTGACAAGACTCAAGGCCGTGCAAGATGGAGTGGAAAGAGAAGAGAGAGGGTCATGCTTGGTAATGTTCACTGCCATGTGAGACTGAAAAGAAAGAGAGAGAAAGTTGTGCTCGATAGTATTCATTACCGTGAACGATAAAAAAAGGAAAGAGACGAGAGAGAAAAGGAATGGAGAAGAGAGTAGAGAGAAAGAAGAAGAGAGAGAAAGGGAAGAAGAAGAAAGGGAAAGATAAGCAAAAGAGAGAAAAAGAATAGAAGAAGAAAGAGAAGAAGGAAAGCATGGAAGAGAAAGGAAAGAAGAAGAAAGAGTAGAAGAGAGAGAAAGAAAAGAAGAGAGAGAAGAAGTAAAGTAATGGGGAGAAAGGAAAGAAGAAGAAAGAGAAGAAGGAAAGGGAAGAAAGAAAGAAAGAGAGAGAAAGGAAAGAAGAAAAATAAGAGAGGGGAAATTGTGCTCAACAGTATTCACTGTCGTGCAAAACATAGAAAAAAGAGAAGAGAGAGAGGGTCAAGCTCGGCACCCAATAGTGCTCACTATTGTGCAAGATTGAGACGAAAGAGAGAGACAATCATGCTCGATAGCATTCACTATCGTGCATGATAAAAGAAAGAAAGAGAATAGAGAAAAAAGAGAGAGAAAGGAGAGAGAAAAAAGGGAGGAAGAAGAGAGAGAAAGAAAAGAGAGAAAGAAGAGAGAGAAAATAAAGAGGGAAAGAAGAGAGAGAAAACAAGAGAGAGGAAAGAAGAGAGAAAGAAGAGAGTGAAAGATGAGAAAGAAAAGATGAGAGATGAAAGATGAAAGAAGAGAGAAAGATGAGAGAGAAAAAGAGATACAATCGTGCTCGATAAAAGATGGAAAGAGAAGAGAAAAAGCAGAGAGAGAAAGAAGAGAGAGAAAAAAGAGAGAGAAAAAGAGAGAAAATTAAGAAAGAAGAAAGAAGAGAGAGAAAAGAAGAGAGAGAAAAGAAGAGAGAGAAAGAAGAGAGAGAAAGAAGAGAGAAAAGAAGAGAGACAAAATAAGAGAGAGAAAGAAGAGAGAGAAAGAAGAGAGAGAAAAAAAGAGAGAGGAAGGAAGAGAGAGAAAGATGAGATAAAGAAAAGAGAAAAAATCGTCCTTGACAGTATTCACCGTCATGCTCGATAGAAGAAGGAAAAAAGAAGAGAGAAAGAAGAAAGAGAAAGATGAGAGAAAGAGAGAAGAGAGAGAAAGAGATGAGAGGAGAGAGAGTCACCTTAAGCTCGAGGGTACTAACCAAAAATCTTCTCTCTCCTCTCTCTCTCTCAAACATGACCCAACAGTGAAGAAAAGATGAAATTGTTATTAAGCAAAAGTGGAGCCCTTTACATGTAGATGGTACGTTGCTTATATAGACGTGGGATCGAAACATAGGTGTACAATCAAATTTTGACCTAATTATTAAAAATTGGGCATTAAAAGAATTAAACAAATTCTAAGAAAATGAGGCAAAATGATGATTTTGCCCCTACACCAACAACTTGAGTAATTTCAAATCAATCCCTGTAATGGTCGTTCAATCATGCAGACTTTCTGTGGCTGATTCGGGCCTTTTCTGGTGGCCATCCAACCGAAAGACTACTCTTTTCTTGAGGAGCTCGAGAAGGTGATCATTTTCATGTCAATTTCAGGCCATGGATATGAGTTTCGAACCACGATCATGACGTAGCGAAAACGTGCAACCTTGATTTTAAGATTCAACACGTTTCTTTGTGTTTTTTGCTGATTTCTTGATTGTTGAATGATGAACAAGTTGCCATGATTGTTTTGCAAAACGAACGGCTCGATTTGATGCCTGGATGACCATTTTTTAAATTAGGAAACTTTGGCTAGAGTTTGAATTTCAGTGGCTGAAATTGCAACAACTTTGGACTCCTCATGTGTTGAATCTGACCGTCCATCACGGGCGAGGCTCGACTCAGATGAAGCATTTGACCTTGTGCTCGTAATGGGTCTAGTTTGAGGTCGATCCAACACCCGAGTGCTATGATATGGGAGTTTGATTGGCGAGACACGTGGCTGGAATTTCCTTGCAACTCTTGGATTTTTCTGGCAAAAGTCTCTCTTCAATTTCTCCTGGCTCGAGCCATGTCACCATGCGTGCCACATATCAAATCGATCGGGTCGACGAGACAAACATGCTTCCAAAATTTGAGCTCGATCTGACCCAGGATAAAGAAGATATGACATTATGAATTTTATCCCGAATTGCTGAGTTACAGTTTCCATTAATGGAAACTGGTTAGCCGAGGGCGCACCCTAATAGTGTTCGGCCTACACATTTTTGGTAAATTGACTGTAACTTGCTCCAGCAGCATCCAAACGTGCTGAAAACTAGTACCCAAGGGTTTTTTATCATTTTAAATCCATTGGTGATGGTATGGAGACCATATTACACTTTGATAATGGTGTTATAGTTCAAAGCCCATTTTTAGCATGAAAGAGTCTAGATTTCCCGAAACTGTTTTGACGTCTGCACTACCTAAAACTCGTCGAATTGCAACAAAAATTGGTAGGTGTTCTTAGGAGACCCTTAGCCATGTTCTTGCACATTCTTGGTCCATTATGAGACTTTTGGAATTTTCACTTCAGATCAGTGCTTATTGTTCTACGTCTTTCGTAGTCCACAAGCATTTTGGCACTGACGGACCTAGGTCACGAACTGCTCTGTCCATATTCACACCAGGGATAGAAGTGATGGAAAATGACCTCAAACATCAGGAACCCAGCTCCTTGGACCACCGTCTTTTTAAGTTGTTTTCCATGTCTCTTGTTAATGTTGCAATTTTTAAGCTCTTCGTCAAGAGCCTCAAAGTATGGGCATTCGAGAGTTGTGCCTGCAAAAGACATGTTAGTAGTAGAAGAAGAAATGTTAGAAGAGTCAAGGATAGAAGATGGGGAAGAGCTTTTAAGGTTGTCACTCAAATTGGACCGATTCAGGTAGCTTTTAGAGTCATCACCAGAATTGGATGTGTGTAGGGAATCTTTTAGGTCTTCACCCTGCTTGGACCGTTGGGGAGCGCTTTTAATGTCGTCACCCTTATCGGACGTGTTGGGAGCCTGGGCAAAGGAAGGCTTAAGAATTCCCTACTGACTGGGCTGCAAGTCTTGGTCAGTGAAAGCGACTGACTTAGGGAAGAAATCCTACAGGGTTGGCAACGGAGGAAGGGGCTTGAGAAATTTGACCTAAGTCCAAGATTGAGGGAGTTTCCTCTTTCGGCGGGCAGCCCTTAGTGCTCGTCTCCTTTTACCATTTTTGTGAACAGGCGCAGGCTGACCAGGCCCACGTGGCTGGGGAGCAGGCTTTGCTTGGCGAACCACTTCCCTTTCCATAGACTTCATTTTGTGTCATCCTCAATAAACTTGCCACGATTGCGATGTTGAGGGTTCGTCGTGATCTGAAGGATCGGGTAGTGCACTTTCACAGAAGGTCTATGTCTGGGTGACCTCTTATGTTGGCATCCAGTGGCTCGCACGTCATCCCCTGAGATTGTACCAACGATGTGTCCTCCTTGGACTTTCTTTATGGTTATGGCTTGGAAGTTGAAACACCCCTCTAAGTCGTGACTTCGTATCTGGTGATACAGGCACCAAAGGTTTCAGTCCCACGAGCAAGGTGCCTGGGCTATCTTGATGGCTTTGGTTTGATGATCCCTACTTGAAGCATGATACAAAATAGAGCCTGAAGAAGGTCTGGTGGTAGTTCATCAAGATGATACTCTTGCTTGTCTTCTTCTTGAAATGTCACCACATGAGATGCTTCAGCTGCACTGAATACCTTTTTGAGACTATCAAGTTGTAACTGCCCCTTCTGGATTAGAGCCTGAATGTCTTCTTTGTGCGTGAAGCAATCCTGAACAGGGTACCCCAACATCCTACGATAAGCGCAGTAATTCTTGTGGGTGGCGAAATCAGCATCGTACGTCCGTTTCATCTCAAGCAAGGTGATAACTTATTGCTCAATCAACATTTGAAGTAATATTGAGACCCACTCCTTATCGAAGCTGTAGACTTTCTTTTTCTGCTCCTCCCAGTAGTCATTTTCGTAAAGGTTCCAAGATGCAGGCACCTTGTTGTAGGACTGAGGTTTTTACTAGCTTGCTTGAGGTGTCCCCTATGAATTTGCAGGGTTCACCCCCTTGGAGAAATCGATAGTTTGAGGTGAAGCCTTCTTGGGGTCTGATACAATGAAAGCAGCATGATCACTCCTTTTTGTTGATTGCCCCAAGAATTGGGGCGAAAATTTTCAGAGCTTCGATTGTTTTCCCTATTTGATGATGGGGTTTGAAGTTTTCCATGATGCTTAAGGAGGCTCTCCATTCGGACTGTTTTAGAGATCAGCTCTGATATAGAGGTCGAGTTTGATGCCTCAACATGTAAGGAGATTTCTAATCGCATGTTGCGCACACATGTTTGGACTGCATCAATTTCAGGCATGGAGAAAGCTTTGTGTACAGCTAGTGCTCTCTATCTTGCCATGAATGATCCACCGACTCTTCTATACCCTAGGTTAATGTGGGAAGCACATTATTCTGGACTTCTCTCTCAACTTCATAAAAGCGCTTGTAGAACAAGTGCTCCATTTCTTCTCAAGTCTGCACTAAGTTCGAGGGAAGTTGGGCATACCACTTGAATGCTGGCCCATCAAGAGTTTCAACGAACTGACGGAGAAGAAGCCTCTCATCAGCTATTATCTCTTAACATGCCGAATATAAGTGGGCAATATGTTGATGTGGCAAAATCATGCCATTGAAGAGTGGTAGTCTCCACTTCTGGTAATTAGGGGGAAACAGGAGCTAATCCATGGAAGCAGGATAAGGCTTCAGATACAGGGCTCTATTCACCTCGCAAACTGTGGGTGACCATGGCATCGATGTAAGCTTGTGAGACCTACTGAGAGTAGGAATGGTCATTCGAAGGAGGGGGCTACCTCAGGATCGGAATGGTTGGATGAGGAGCATTGGTTTTCTGGGTAAATGAGTTCCAAGGAGCCGGGTACTTTCCATTAACTCGATTTTCTCCATCATCTTACGCATCATATTCTCGAACCCATTCTTATGGCCTTCTTGATCATCACTGGGC
Source organism: Amborella trichopoda (assembly GCF_054954075.1). Lineage (NCBI taxonomy): Eukaryota > Viridiplantae > Streptophyta > Magnoliopsida > Amborellales > Amborellaceae > Amborella > Amborella trichopoda. The sequence goes on from NC_142339.1 coordinate 32,108,268, forward strand.
TCCTCAATGACCATCACTCTAACTATTTCCTAAAGAGGATTGATCTCTTATGCGATTGGGGTCTCGCATACCCACCGGAATTGGTGCGACAAATCAGTCAGCAGGGGTTCGGCATGCCCCGATTGAGCTCGAGCTTTGTACGCTAATCGGATCAAGACCGGTTCATGATGATCTTGGGACAGTAAGGGCTGCAATGTTGAGTCATCTCTTATGACAACCATGCAAAATTTTGATTCTTCCACTTCAGGTTCTGTTGTGGCCTGTAGTGGATAAAAGGGATTCTCGATCAGAGGATCAGTAGGCTTGCTTACCCCATCTTGGGTTCTCCTCTTGGCACTATTCGCATACCTTAGTCATATTTGGCTCAGTCATATTTGGCTCTCAGGCTCTGGTATACTTCCCTTAAAAACAAAGATTAGGAATGTGATAGTGTACAGTCCGCTTTCTTCAAACACGACAGAGTCATCTCCATGAGGTGCGACAAGGGATGTGGACCAGAAACAGGAGTCAGCTCGGGCTTCTGTCTTAGTTTGGGAAGAGACGGGGGATGGATGACTTCATTACCCAAGGAGCCTTTCTCGAGCTCTTTTGTGAGCTCCGAAGATAGGGCCAGTCTAAAGAGGGTACTCTTAAGGAAGGCCTTCAAGTACCAATTCTTGAGTGGTTCATCCGGTGGATAAGGGACGAATGGGGGAGGAGATAGCTGTCAATGACCTTTCGGTCAAGGGCTTGGAGTCATCTGTTGGGGCTCGTGTGTGCCACTTGCAGAAGGGTTCCAGGTGATCTGGGGATCAACCCAGGCTCGAGCAATAGGTCGGGCCTTAGCAGGCCGAGAATTGTGAGCACGTGTTTGTGAGGGAATGGTTTTGCGACCACTCCTCACAGAGTGCACAGGCATGTGCTAGGAGGGATGGCGAGGGGGTCATCTCTCTTGTACTCAAGTAAATGCAACAACAGGGCTGCCCCGAGAAGTACGATGCATATGCAATAGATATACAGGGCTGGGTCTAAGAAGACCCGAACCTGGAAAGTGGTTCGAGGAAGCCTAATGGTTTCCCCAAGGTATGGCTCGAGTCAATGGTCCACAAGCTCTGGTGTGTGTGTGGGAGCGGGTGGCCTTAGGGCCTCCTCCTCAACGTGTCGAGCCTCTTGCTACAGGAGCCCGATGTGATAAAAATTTGGGGGTGGCCTTACAGCGATTGGAAGGAGCACTGACAGCCAGATTGTCTTGTGCAAGAAAGGAAGGGGCAGCATTTCGGCTGCCCGGAGCAATGGGATCAACGAGTGATTTGCCAGTAGCAGGGTCCATGCTGCATGTGGTGGCTAGTGCGCTACCCATGCAAGGTGCATTAGTGGAAGGTCCACTAAGACTAGGAGAAGGGGAGTAAGGGAAATTTAAGTCCCTCCTTGCACCAATCCTGGTCAAGACCTGGGAGCATGACACAGGGTCAACACTAAGAAGGAAGGTCGGGAACGAGGTTCGCGAAACCTTCTCCTGCGGCTGACTCATGAGTGCGGGGATCAAAAAGTCCCCGACTCGGATGAATTGGTTAAACAACCTTGAAGACATGTGTGTGTAAGTGAGCAGGAAATAGAAGAAAGGAAAGTCAAACAATGATGATCCAACTATGGGGTAGTGTGTCCCCATTAGAGTCACCAAGCGGCCCTCCAGGTCGGGATGACCTAGTGGCATGGCTCCAAATTCGAGATATACTCAGGACCTAAAATCGCTCTCTTAAGAACCGCATAAGGAGGAAACGGGTAGGAATACCAACCGGAAAGAGAAGAATTAGGGTCGTGAGGCAGATGTTTTAAGACATTTTTCATCACCTTGGTCTCCGATGCGGAATAAAGGAAGAAGCCGTTCAACAAAGCCTAACAACCAGTGGAAATTTCGATAATCTCACCATGGCCCCAAAACTGGAAAAGATCTTCATGAGGACTCTCAAAAGTCTCTTGCCAAGTTTCGTCTCATTTCGACACGTCTAAGACAATGCAGACTTAAATATAGTTTAGGTAGAATCAGCCTCTTGCACCCTGAAGCGGACCCTATAACTAAAACTATATTTTTGGTGCATCAAATTGCTCTAGGACCACTTCCATCGGATCGGGCACGATTGAAAACCCATAGGGGTCAAATTTCAGCTTAAACAGACATTCCAAGAATTAGTTATAGGCAAAAGAGAAAAACAGGAGGAGCCGCAAGCTATTCCCGTGCGGCCACCCTGCAACTAAACTCTATTAAAGGGACTGTCACAAGTAGTGACTTTCGATGCTCATATCTCACTCGTCTCAAGTCGGATCATGCTCAAATTTTGTGAGCATGTTCATTTCGTCAAGACAAGCATTTCGATATGTGGCATGCCTCATGATGACGCCCGAGATTGAAGTCAAGCTAGAGAGAAATTGTTAATCCGTGTAGAAAGTTGTAGAAAAATCAATAGTATCACACCTCGCATGAGCGGCCAAATCACACCACTCAGAAACCCGATCGACATGAAACGAGTTTCATCGAGTGTGTAAGGTCTAGGGCTATCTCTAATCCTAACTTCGTACATGATGAACGGTCGGATTCCACACACAAAGCTGATGAAGTGATTGTAAATTCCGTCATCAGAATTCCAAATTGCAAATTGTAAAATCTTCGTCCGGATACGAAATGAAGCTGCGTCTGTTGCCATGCGATCATGAAAACATGGTCAATGTAATCCAGTGAAAAAATCATAAAAAAATATCAAGGAACTAGCACACTATCGATCCGAAGTTTCAAGATTCATCCAAATTTCAAGACGCATGATCGTACCCTAAAAACATGATCCATGGCTCGAAGTTGGTATCAAATCGATGGCCAGGCCGAGCTCTACAAGAAAACAATCATCTCTTGATCAAATGGGCATCAAAAAAACCTCGGATCCTCTATGAAAAATCATGTATGTTATAGGGCAGCACAAGGACTATTTTGGAATTCCACAAATTGTTAGAAAGGCGAAAATCTGTCATTTTGCACGTTATTTTCCTGTATCTTTTAATTCAATTACGTTTAATTTTGATCAATCCATCGATGTTTGGGCACAATTCTATATATACCACGTACTACCATTGTACGTAGACCCTTCATTCATTTGTCAAGAAGAACTTTGCTTAATAAAAATTCTCTTTCTTCTCATTGTTGGGTCACATTTAGATAGAGAGATAAGAAAGAGAAAATTTTGGATTGGTACCCCTAGGCGCAAGGTAAATCTTCTCTCTCTTCTTCATCTTCGTCTGAGCTTCTCTCAAAGGCCATGTATAGCAGTGGCAGTGCCGTGAATGCCTCTTCCCTTCTTTCCCCCTCCTGTGGCTTCGCAGGTCATGCATGGCGATGGTCGTGCCATGTACGAGTTGTCTTCTCTTCACTCGTCTCTGCCTCTCCATGAGAAGCATAGACGACGATGCCTATTGTTGTCCACAAGGGTCTCACCCTGTTGCGCTCCAATCGTAGATGACGATGTCCATCAACTCCCGCAAAGGGTCGCGGCAATACCTATCGCCATCCTTTGGCTTCTCTCGCACCCTCTGCTTATCGCAGATGGTGATGTCTATCACTACTTGTAAAGGGTTCTGACGATACCTATCGTTATCGTGAGCTCCCTCCGTACTCTCAATGCCTACCGCCATCCGTAAGCTTACTTTGTGCGCTCGATGCCGATCGCCATCCCCAAGCTTTCTTCGTGCGCTCGGTGCCTACTGCTGTCCGTGAGCTTTCTTCGTGCGCTTTGTGCTTATCACCGTCCTTAAGGTTCCTTCGTGCGTTCGGTGCTTATCATCGTCGGTGAGCCTCCTTTGCGTGCTCAGTGCCTATCGCCGTCCGCGAGCCTCCTTTGCGCACTCTATGCCTATCACCTTTCGCGAGCCTCCTTCTCGAGCTCGGTGCCTATCGCCGTCCGTGAGCCTCCTTCACGTGCTCGGTGCCTATCACCGTCTGCAAGCCTCCTTCGCATTCTCTGCGACCTCTTTCGTGCGCTCGCTGCCTATCGTTGTCCACGAGCCTACTTCATGTGCTTGGTGCCTATCGCCATCTGTGAGCCTCCTTCGTGCGCTCGGTGTCTATTGCCTTCCACGAGCTCCCTTTGTGCGCAGGCTCTTCATTGCGTCTCATGACTATCGTAATGTGCTTCACAAGAAGTCATCGAAGCCCGCGATGGGACGTGCTGCCTTCTCGCGTTGCCCACGACGATGCCTAACACCGCATGCAGTACACTGTTTTCCCCCTTTCACTATGAACAATAGTGTCCAGTGTCGTAGAGACTTCCTTTCCCTTGCCATCTCGAGCCTTCTCCTCGTTCTCTCCCCTTCTCACTTGACTGAGGGTAGACTCAGTTTAGCATTGCTATAGCGGTCTGGCTGTCAAGCATTATTACCGTCGTGCTGGTTCTGTCTACCATGCCCGTCTTGCTGCCACACTAGATTAGGACAATCATTTCAACCTTGGATTCGAGTAGCAATGCTGTCACATCTGTCTGAGTTACTGTCCCTGTCATACTACCACTCTAAGTCGGTCATTAAACTAGTCCAGTTATCATGCTAGTCCCGTCTCCATGTTGAGTTCCCTCTTCTTTTCTCCTCTCATCCAAACCCTCTTCCTTTCCTCACCCTAACATCTCACCTTCTCAACCATATGAAGGTGCATTGCCTTAAGACAAGGGTGTGTTCTTCGGCCCACTTGTCTTGCAAATTAACCATAGTAGTGTTGTGCAAAAACCAAGATGTTGCAGATCAAGGGAGGCGATTCTGAAACAGCTGAAGCAGCTGGGGGGCTTTCTGTCGTGATCTACGCCAGTCAGCCCGAGTAAGTCACAGACCCAAGTGAGGTTGGTTCCCACCTCATATCAAAAATTCTTCTCTCACTAGTTGGACACCTAGCCTTGTTCTGTGAATGAGGTTCCCGAGAGAGCGATCTCAGGTCCCGGGTCCTTCAAACCCGAGACACATGTCACCCGATCACCTAGATCCAGGGAGGTGAGATCGAGGCACCTAACCAGCTTGGTGCCTCCATTGGGGACTTATTACCCCTTCGTCGGTTCGCTTTTGGTTGATCAATATCTTCGTTTACTTTGTGCACTACTTTCTATGGCATCTGGGTTACTCAACGTGTTCATCCGAGTTGGGGATTTTCTCATCCCTGCACTCGTGACCATCCCAAGGAAACGAGTTGCTCAAGCTCCCTTCCCTACACTCATTTTGAGTCAGGACTCACAGTCCGTCTCCTAGGTTCTTTCGTGGGTTGGTGCGAGAAGGGACTTAAAGGTCCTTGATTTCTCACTTCCTCTCCCTGGTGGACCCTTCATCAAGGCCCCTTGCATTGGTAGCACATCTGCTACCGCACGTAGCACGCACCCTGCTACTAACAAGTCCCTAGCCAATCAAATTGCTGGGGTACATCGGAAGGCTGCCCTGACCGCTTTCGCGAGAGGCAAGCAAGTTGTAATCGCTTATGAGGGTTGCTGCAAGGCTACCCCCCGAACTCCTTCACCACCCCGAATGTGTACACCTGGAGGCGCGACACACAAAGGCAGAGATCCTAAGGTCTCCACCCTGCGCACACACCTAAAGGCTCGTGGTCCAACCACTTGAGCCATACCTTAGGGAAATTTCATACTACCTTGAGCTCACGTCCAGGGCTAGGCCTTCTCGAGCCAAGCGTTGCATGCGCCATAAAATTGGATCTCACAGCTCAGGGCAGTGCTAGTTCTGCGTCAGCTCGAGCACATGACGCCACTTTTTCCTCCCTCTCACCACACATAGCTTCACCTTGTGAGAGATAGTTTCCTACCCGATCCTTAACAGACACAAGCTCATGGGTCTCGACAAGCTCATGGGTCTCGACCTCCTAAGGTCAATCCAGTTGAGCAAACCCAAGCTGACCCCCAAGTCACCCAAACGGCTAACCTTAAAGGTGTACACACACCGACTTTGCAGGTTGCTCCCCAATCCCGATTCACAGGGAGTCATGAACCAGGTCTTTCTTCTGTCACTCCTCCCTCACAGGCAAGCACCTTGAGACCTGGTACTTAAAGGTTTTCCCTAAGAGTACCATCTTGAGTCAGCCACCACAGGTTAGGCATACACCCAGGCCTCAGAAGGGAATCCGGAGCAATGGCCTCATGTCAAACAGAACCTTGCAGCCTCCAAATCAGCGACTCAAGTTGCCCTCTGTCCTTGGACCCCACTCTCTACTGCAATTAATAGACACAACCCTCGCCTGCTTAAGAAAAGCAGGGCAGTCAAAATCTCAAGGTCGATTCTGGAAGCCTCAGATTAAGCAGAAGAGAGTTCTGGAGATCATGACTAAAGAAGCTCCTAAGGCAGTTGAGGCTACCACCTTTGGTGACCTCCTGCCTCATAATCCCTTCTTCCCTCTGCGGATCCCAGAGCCTGAGCAAGTCTAAGAATATTGCTCGGTGATCACTGCTAAGAAGCTACGGTCCCAAGACCGTCAAGAACTGATCCTCACGCGGTCGGTGTAAAAGGCTCGAGTCTAGACGAGGCATGTTAAGCCCCTGCAGACCAACTTGCCACACACAACTCGCTAACCCCAGCCATCCACTACTCCACCTAGCTCTGACCCTCCAGAAGAAATGGTAAGTGTCATGGTGATCAACGAGCCGGACGATGCCCAGGAAGAACAGATAAATAAGTTCGAGGTAATGATGTAGTCCATCCACGAAAAGATGGAACGTCTAAAAGCCTCCAAGTCCCCTTGTTCTCACGATGAGACCGATTCTCCGTCTAGTGAGGACATAGTTCCCAAGCAGATTCCCCCACTAGTCTCCCAAGACAACTCTCCTTCTCACGGGGTTTCCCAAACTGAGATAGATGACATGGTGGCCCATAGCATCAAGAAAAAGGTCCCAGGAATGCAAGAGGCACCGCTCTATCAGAAGTCGTACCCCTCATACATAGAACAAGTGTCGTTTCCCCCAAACTATGAAAAAGGGAAGCTCCCCATGTTCCCCGCACCAGCATACTGCTCACTTTCAAGCGGCTAGTCGAGAAATATCAACTGATGGGCGACTCCTCCTCTGTCAGTTCGTCGAGACTCTCGAAGGGCCAACCTTTCAGTGGTACGCTCGACGGCCTCCAAACTCGATGCACCATATGGCAGGAAATGGAGCACTTGTTTTATCAATGCTTCTACGAAGTCCAAAGGAACATGGAAACCGTTGAGCTGCTCACTTTAACTCAAGACCCTGGTGAGCCGGTTGACAAGTTCATTGCCCGATGGAGACAGTTAGCAACCTTTCGTGTCATGTCCATGACTGAAAAAGAAGCAGTTTAGACCTGCATACGGAATATGCTGCCCGAGATCGCCCTGCATGTCGAGGGCTTCAATCCACCCTCCATGTCAGAACTCATCTCTAAAGCAGTTTGTGTAGAGGGTGTGTTCAAGCACCATGGTGGATCTCGTCAGCAACCCTTTGGCTCACACTCCCGCTCAAAAAATCGGGGCAACCAGCAAAAAGCAATGATCAGTGCAGCTGTCACTATAACTGACACTAAGAACGATGCCCCTCAAACCCTGGACCTCTCTAAGGCACAGACACCTTAGGCCTAGGGCAAGCAATAGTCCTACAACTAGGTCCCGCCCCCAAAAAATATAAATCAAAGTGACTACTGGATCCAACACCAGAACAAGGTGTATCCTTTTGACAAGGAGTGGGTTCCTGCACTATTTCAACTAATAGTGGAGCAAAACATGATCCAGTTGCCGGAAGTCAACACTGAAGAACAAGTTGGACAGGAGATAGACGAGAGTTACTGCGCCTATCACAAAAAAGTAGGCCACCCCACTCAAGACTTTTATAAGCTCAAGCTCGAAGAGTTAAAGAAAGCGTTCAAGGCAACTGAGGTTTCTCACAAAGTGACAATACAAGAAGATGGTGGGGCACCCGCCATCCTCGGTGCACTATTTTCCATAATTCTCGAAGAGCAACACATCACACCAAAGACGACAAGGTAGCCCAAGTTCCTGCCTTCAGGAATTGAGAACCTCTGGTGCTCGTTTCACCTGATACGAGGCCATGACTTGAACGAATGCACCTGCTTCCATGAGCTCTTGGCAAAGAAGATGCGGTAATGCCAGGAAGTTCATGGTAACCCAAAAGGACACCCTCAAATCCCTCTTCCACCAGTACAAGAAGAACTCTTGAAGCAAGCCCCAGGAACTGTTGAGCTAGACCCTCTGCAGACCCCCTTCGAAGCACTGCTCCAACAGGGTCTCGTCACTCCCAAGCCTGCAAAGCAGCCGAGGCATCTTGCCCAGGGAACAAAAAATCTCTGGTGCCCATATCACCAAGTATGGGTCCATGAGCTGAAAGAATGGTCTGGACTTGAAGCTATAGTCACTCAGAAGGTACAAGAAGGCCACATCGTTTGCGTCGTTCTGTCAAAGCGCTTCCAAGATGTCACTCCCATCCAAGAGGAATCCTAATATAGGTCCCTTATGAGCCTACATTGGGTCCTTTAGAGCCCCCGACTTCTCAACCCTGGGAAGTCTACCAAGGACAAAGTAGGCTCAATCCCTGATGCGTGAGCCAGTCCACCATGCTAGGACTACTCACTGGAGCGATAGGGTAGATCAAACACTTCCTCAGGGATCCAAAAAGAGATGAGCACCTATGTCAGCCCTCCAAAGGAATCATCTTCCTCAACCACCAGTCGAGGAAGAATTTCTCAGGCTCCTTCCTCCATTGCCAACCTTACATGACTTCATCCCAGGCACAGCTCGCCTTATCCTGTCATCAAATCAAATAGACATCCTTGAGTCATCAATAGCTCGGGAGTCATCCAATATGGGTGACGACGCTAAAAGCACCCCACAGCGGTCAAAGCCGGGGCAAGACCTAAAATACCCCCTGTGCATGTCCAATTCGGGTGAAGACGTAAAAATTTTCCCGAAACATTCTAACTCTTCTTCTACTCCCTCCTCTTCTATTTCTTCCACAGGTGCAGCTTGATAGTGTCCCAGACTTCGACACTCTAAACAGAGAGCTCAGAGGCACTACCCTCAACAGGTCGCAGTGGAAGTGCTCAAGAAAGATGCTGGCCCAGGAGGCTGGGTTCTTGACAGTCGCCGACGCCATGTCAACCCAAGCCAAAACCGAGCCATCCTCAAGATCCTTTTCCAAAGAGGCCTCGCACATTGTGTAGATCATTGAAGTACCATCCAGCACAGGGCAAATGAACCTGAGATAGGGAAAGAAGCTGCAGCCCACTCCTCAAAAACTCAAGGTCCTCAAGTTTCCTGATCCTTCACCTTTCTCTAAGCCTCAACCTCAAACCTCTCCATCCTACAATGACATCATGGCCCTTTTCCCAGTGGGGTATGGATATTATAGAACCCATCAACCCTCCTTCTGCCTTGGGTCATGACTTCATTCTAACAGCGACAAATTACATTTCCAAGTGGGCTGAAGCAGTCCCTCTCAAGCAGGTTTCAGGGACCACTGTGGCCAAATTTGTGCATCACCACATCATATACCTGTTCAGGGTTTCGGACCGAATAATCTCTGATAATGGCCGTCAGTTCAGAAGTCGTCACGTTGATCACCTAGTCAACCATTTTGGCTTCGAGTGGAAATACCCGTCGATGTACTACCCTCGAGCCAACAGTTTAGATGAGGCATTCAACAAAACCCTGTGCAGGGTGCTCTGAAAGTCAGTTTCGAAGTCAAGGAAGAATTGGAATGAGAAGCTGCCTGAGGCTCTGTGGGCCTATAGCACCACCACTAGCAATGCTCCAAACTCTACCCCTTATTCCCTTTTTTATGGAGGTGAGGCAGTTTTACCCTCAAAGTTTAGATACCTTAACTCCGTATCACTATACATCAGGGACTAACCGAAGATGAGAGTGTCAAACTCCTTTATCAAGAGTTGGATGCCCTCGATGAAAAGAGGCCCAGCATAACCTCAAGCTCAATCAAGGGAGAATGAAGACAGCCTTTGACAAATCTGTCAAGGTTCACTCATTCACCTGTGGAGATCTAGTCTTAGCAATGAAGAGACCGATTGTCAGCATGGGCGCCGCAAAGGAATGTTCAAACCTAAGGGGAAGGACCATTCATAGTCACGAAGGTCATGCTAAATGGGGCCTATATATTGCTAAACTCTAATGGAGAAGAGACAATGCCCCCTATCAATGGGCAGTACTTAAAGAAGTACTTTCCCTAACATATCCCTAAAATGTGGTGCATGCAATAAAAAGAAGGAAATGGAAAATAAGAACATTAAGCTGGATCAAAAGAAGGTCATTTCTTTCATTACATTAGAAAAGGTTACAAGCTACATTCAAATGCCCAGTATTAGGGAGGTTACAAATCTCTTGCATATGAGGATAAGAGGACGGTTACAGGCAACAATGAAACGCCCTTATCATGAAGAAGAAGCCAAACCACTTGGAAGCTAGCTTCAATTCATCTGCCAGGTGTTCTCAAAAGAGGATGGTTACAGGCCAAAAGAAGAAGCCAACCATTTTCGAGTCAAATCCATCTGACATACAAAGCAGACTTCTTTGGCAAGGAGCTGGCCCATGATGGATTCCCTTTCTCTAAAACAACATGGATTTCATTGTTGTGCTGGAGGACTTGGCTTTCAACAGATCACTGTAACCGGGCCGTCTCATTTTCCATCACTCTTGGCCCCCACAAGGCATCGTCGTCCATGATCAGCATCGCGCGTAACTCAATGTCATGCGTGATCATCACCACGTGTGACTTAACGCCGTAGGTGACCACTACTGCTACCATCATCACAGGCAGGCCAACACCGCTTGAGACCAATGCCGCGAGCAGCATGCTCTCGAGCATGGCTATCGCTGTGCGCAGCCTAGAGACACGTGAAGGCAGCACTACATGCGACTTAATATCGCACATGCCCTTGCAGTGCCCCGATTTCCACTGTTCCCAATTTTCTGGAGGCATTAAATCCTGCATGTCTTCAGTTTCCCCAATTATCGCTCCTCGTCGACGGTCCTCCTTCTCCCAACCGTTGAGGGCCTGTGACGCCTAGAGTTCTCACCGACGCTTCCTCTTCTTGTCGGTAACTCACTCCTGTCCGCTGAGAATCCCCTCTAACCCTGTATTTTCCCCTTATCGATAGCTGGGAATATCGAGAGAACCATTGAAATCCCTAGAAGGCTTCCCTGAGACCCTACGGGTTTCCCTTCTCCCATTTATCGCACTTTGGCAACATGCCACAACTCACCAAAAATTCACTGTGGTTCCAGTGAGCCCACTGCTGCTCCTCCTCCTTCTCGTCCGATAACCAGAGGACCGTCAGAGCCCCTGGCCCTTCTGCAACTCTCCAACGATCGTGGAACTACCAGAAAAGCAGTCGAACTCTGACAAAGAACCACTGCGACTCTCGCAGCTTCACAAAAAAAGTCTTGATGAAGCTTTGAGAAGCTCCCTCTTCCCTGCTCAGAGAGCCTTGACACTTTTCAAAAACATCCACAAGCATGTTGCAAAGGTTCGCGACCTACTCAAGCTCAGCAAAAAACTCCTAAAGGCTTGGGTACTACAAATTTTAGCTAGGAAACTCTCGTCGGGAAACTCTTGATGGATGCTCCTACTCTCTCTCTCTCTAGAAAAATCTCTTCAATTGTTTTATGCTTCAGTAATATACTCAGCAGTGCCACAAACTGCCCCTCACAAGTTCAAAAAGATGCTTCAGTCCTCATCTTCAGACGTCAATAAGTCCAAGCCAGAGCGGGTCAAGCCCGAGACCCGAAGGGGTTGTCACCGCACAATTCGTCAAGGAGTTATCGCCGCGTGCTTTGTCAAAGAGCTATCACCACACACTTCATCAAGGAGCTATCGCTGCGTGCTTTGTCAAGGAGCTATCACTGAGCACTTCATCAAGGAGCTAGCATCACGTGCCTCATCAAGTGGCTAATGCCACGTGCCCTTCATCATGGGCCTAACACCTCGTGCGCCATCCACAACTTAGCACCGTGCGCATGCCATGACACTCCCATCTGGACCTTCATCCTGCATCCTCAAGAAGTTCATTCCCTTCACCCCAGTCTCACTCTACATGAGTCAACTCTTCAGTTGCGGCTCAGTTCCCAAGAGAGTCACTTTCCCTTACCACACAATGGTCCAGATGCATGACCCCAAATTACATGATCAAAACTATACGACCTTAAACTATACGATCAAAACTATACGACCTTAAACATCATCCATCTTTCATAGGTAGCCTCGTGGCATCTCCCCAAAGTAAGTCAAAACCACTATCATGCCTACTCTGTGGCCTCCACAGATTGTCATCCATCCCCACAATGGTCCAGTTGTATGACCCTAAACTATAGTGCAAGTCCTGGCTGTATGACGTTAAAAGGCTTCGTACAGGTCTCGAAGGCAATGACCCTAAACACGCCTTCACAAAAAACGAGCATGGTGTACACCTAGACAAGGGAATGCCTTGAGTAAAAATGACGGACGGGCATGGTCATGAAACCATGAATAAAAATTTCAGCGAAAAGAAAAACCCAGGCACAGTGAAAACCCCAAAAGGGGGCTGTGAGCAAAAACAGATGAACAGGGTGGACATGGCCGTAAGGTCATGGGTAAAAGACCTCAAAATAAAGGAGGTTGGTGAAAACCATCTTTACGACGCCAATTTCCCAGTCCAAGAAAAAACCCGCAAATGGTGCTTAGACTAACAAAACAGGTTGACACAGCATCATAGCCTCAACCGGCACCCAATTATCAAAACAAGCATAATTTTGGCTAATGAGGTCTATGCAAAATCCTCAACTGCCAGCATCCAATCACAATGCAAAATGGCTCGCCTGAGAGTGAGAGCCTCATATACTTTACCTCCAAACACAATAAGATTCCTCGAGGGTGAGGACGACGACCGAAAGATCCCTCTAAAATGCTAAAGATCCCCACCAAGGCAAGAAACTGACAAAGTCAAGGCCCAACCTACCGAAGACTTTAGGGTTATTCCTCACCAAGAGATCGCCCCGCCAAAAACCTTCCTTAACAAAGAGGCCCAGATCTTCAGGACATGCCCATAAAAAGCCCCCGACTGGTCCCAGCAGGATGCAGCCCACGAGGCCACCTCGCCAAAATTCCCCCTAATCGACATGCCCAGATCTTTGGGACAGGTCAGAAGCCCTCGACTGGACCCCACTGGACGGGACCTACAAAGATACCTTAATCATCAAAAGCAAACCAGGTGCAGCAGCAAATAATGCCGACCAAAGGTTCATAGCACTTAGCCACCAGATAGACCTGATTCTGACCAATGAGGTCCCTACAAAATCCTCAAGCTCTCAGAATCGCCAATAATCCCTTGAGGGTGGGGACTTCTACAAATCCCTCAAAAAGTCTCTCCTCCCCCTAAAGTCTCCACAGATGGACTTGCACATTGCATCCAAATGTCTGAGCATCCTTTCCGAATGTTTTCCTTCTCATTTCTTTAAAAGAACAAAATTCGATGGGGCAAGCTGTATGAAGACATTTTTTAGTACCTTGGTCCTCGATGCAGAACAAAGCGAGAAGACATTCAATAAAGCCTAACAAATAGTGGAAATTTGATAGTCTCAGAATGGCCCCAGAAATGGTCAAGATCTTTATGAGGACTCACAAAAGTCTCCTACCAAGTTTCGTCACATTCCGATATGTCTAAGGCAGTGCAAACTGAGAAACAATTTTAGTAGAATCAGCCTCTAGCACCCTGAAGCGGACCCTATAAATAAAACTACTTTTTTGGTGAGTCAAATTGCTATGGGACCATCGTCATTGGATCTAGCACAATTGAAAGCCTCTAAGGGTTAGATTTCAGCTTAAACAAACATTCTAAGAAGATGTTATAGGCGAAAGAGTGAAACAAGAGGAGCCACACGCTATTCCCGTGTGGCCGCCCTGCGACTAAACTCCATTAAAGGGACAGTCACGAGCAGTGACTTTTGACGCTTATATCTCACCCATCTCAAGTCGGATGGTGCTCAAATTTTGTGAGCATGTTCGTCTCGTTAAGACAAGCGTTTCGAAATGTGGCAGGCCCCATGATGACACCCCGAGCATGAAGAAAAGCTAGAGAGAAGTTGCTGATCCATGAAGAAAGTTACAAGAAAATCAAGAGCATCGCAGCTCGCTCGAGAAGCCAAATCACGTCGCTCACAAACACGATCAACACGTAACCAGTTCCATCATGTGCGTAAGGTCTAGGGCTACCTCTAGTCAGAGCCCCGTATATGATGAACGGTTGGATTCCACACATGAAACCGATGAAGTGACTGCAAATTTTGATGCTGGAATTCCAGATTTTGGCCAAAACTTCAAAGTTACAGAATCTTCGTGCGGACACGGAATCGAGCTGCGTTTATTTTCACGTGACCGTGATGCCATGCTCTATGTGATCCAGCGAAGAAATCAAAAAAACATTAAGGAACGAATACACTATCGATCTGAAGTTTCAAGATTCATCCAAATTTCAAGATGCATGATCGTGAGCTAAAAACACAATCCATGGCTCGAAGTTGGTATCAAATCAACCACCAAGTTGAGCCCTACAAGAAAACATTCATCTTTCAATCAAACGGGCATCAAACCAACACCGGATCATCCATGAAAAATCACACATGTTCTAAGGCACCACAAGAACTATTTTGAAATTCCACAAATTGTTAGGAAGGGGCAAATCTGGCATCTTGCACCTTATTTTCCTATTTATTTTAATTCAATTAAATCTTAATTTCTAGCAATTAGGTTCAATTTTGATCAATCCACCCATGTTTGGGCACAATTCTATATATACTATGTACTACCATTGTACGCAGACCCTTCATTCATTCACCAAGAAGAACTTTGCTTAATAAAATCTATCTTTCTTCTCATTGTTGGGTCACATTTAGAGAGAGAGAAAGATGAGAGAGAAAATTTTGGATTGGTACCCCTAGGTTCAAGGTAAATCGTCTCTCTATTCTTCTTCTTCGTCTGAGCTTCTCTCAGAAGCCATGCATGGCAGTGGCAGTGTCGTGCATACCTCTTCCCTTCATTCCCCTCTAGTGGCTTCACAGGTCGTGCGTGGCGATGGAAGCGCCATGTGCGAGTTGTCTTCTCTTCATTTGTCTCTGCCTTTTCGCGAGAAGCACAGATCGCGATGCCTATTACCGTCCGCAGGACATGTCCATGCCGCCTGCGAAGTGTCGCCACAATACCTATCGCTGTCCACTGGCTTCTCATGCTCTCTACCTATCGCAGGCGATGATGTCTATCGCCGCCCGTAAAGGGAACATATCGTCATCCACGAGCTCCCTTCACGTGCTTGGTGCTTGTCGTTATCTGCGAGCTATCTTCATGCGCTCGGTGCCTATCGCCATCCGTGAGGTTTCTTCGTGCGCTTGGTGCCTTTCGCTGTCTGCAAGCTCTCTTCATGCGCTCGGTGCTTATCACCATCCGCAAGCTTCCTTCGTGCGTTCAGTGCTTATCACCATCCCTGAGCCTCTTTCACGGGCTCGATGGCTATCGTCGTCCGCGAGCCTCCTTCGTGAGCTCGGGGCCTATTGCCATCAGCAAGCCTCATTCGCGTGCTCGACACTTATCGCCATCCATGAGCCTCCTTCACACGTTCGGTGCCTATCACCGTCTGTGAGCCTCCTTCATGTGCTCGGTGCCTATTGTCATCTACCAGATCCCTTCGTGTGCAAGCTCTTCTTTTTGTCTCACGACTATCATCGTGCGCTTCACAAGAAGCCGTCGCCGCTCTCGAAGGGATGTGCTACCTTCTCACGTTGCCCACAATGATGCCAACGCCGCCTGCAGTCCACTATTTGCCCCCTTTTGCTATGATCAGCAGTGTTCAGCATCGTTGGGACCTCCTTTCCCTTGTTGTATCGAGCCTTCTCCTCGTTCTCTCCCCTTGTCACTTGGCTAAGGGTAGACTCGGTCTAGCCTTGCCATAGCGGTCTGGCTGTCGAGCAGTATTGCCGTCGTGCTGGTCCTGAGTATCATGCCCGTCTTGCTGCCACACCAGATTAGGACAGTCATATCGACCTTGATTTCGAGTAGTATTGTCATCGCGTCGATCTGAGTTACCGTGTCCATCTTACTACCACTCCGAGTTGGTCATTACACTGGTCCAGCTGTCATGCTAGTACCGACGGGGGCCAAAGCCTTATCCATGTTCCATCACACGACATGCATATTGATAGATCGTTTGGGAAAGTAAGTAAGCTACCTTTCAGGGTGAAGGGTACGCATGTGCGAGAGATACCCCTATGCATCATAGGAGTTGTAGTCGTATCAGGTCTCGGTGACCTTGACTCATCTCTAGGAGAGGACTTGAAATCCACAGACTGGGATTGTGACCCCTTGGTTCATCGACCAGACTTTGGTGACTCGCTAGTGAGCCCCTACTTGGATTGTGGATCATCGGAAACACTGGGTCAGTCTGATAAAGCAAGTATGGTTTGTAGTCTACAGTTGAAGGTGAAGTGCTCCATGATTGTTGATTTAATTCTTAAACCATATAGATCTTTTTCCCATCAAATTAATTTAATTGTGTTTGTTTTATGGTGGAAATTATTTTAGAATTATTATTTGAATTTTTATGAACCCTTAGATATTTTATTTATAATTTTTGAATTTATAAAATTAAAGTTATTGATTTTAAAATGGTTTAAATATTCAAATGATATTCTAAAGTCTTTTTATTAATTTTAGATATATAAAAAATATTGTGGGGGCTCATTGTGCACATAGGTCCGCAATATTTCTAGAACGTGGGGCCCATGAGTGCCGCCTTAGGTGGCACCCCCCACCCTTATTCTCTTTCCTATTTTTGTTGTGATATGGCATGTGGCCATATGGCTGGAAGCTATTGACTAAATATTGACTTGATATATCTTTGAAAGAATTTGTGGAAAGATTGAGTAGACTTGTACTATTTTATGGTATCCACAATATTTTGATTAGATTTAATTTATTTAATTTCTATTGATGTAAAAATGGTTTAGGAAAGGGGGATAATGGTTCATGCACATTCCATAATATTGATGGCCCATCTATGAAATGGATGACTCAAATCTCTTACCCACAACTTACCTAAGATCAATGGTTCATATTCAATCTCACAAGAAACACTAATTTTGTTCAAAGCCTCTAAAAAAGGATTGTCTCTACCAAAAAAATTGTACACCTTATCTCTTGTACCTAATTATATATTTCTTTCTCATATCCCACTTAGAATTTCTCTATCTCTCTTTTAAGAAAAGTTTCTCTCTCTATCATGAAAGAAAAAAAAGGGGACACGTCCGACTCTCTCATCTTTGATCACTCTCTCTCTCATATTGTGAAAGAACCTAAGGGTTTAAGTTATAGAGTTCTCTCAACTATGGATTTATGGCTAAGGGTTTTAGGGTTTAGCAAAAAGAGAATACATCTCTCTCAAACTAGGTTGCTAAGGGAATTCACCTAGGGTTTGAGTTTGTGATCAAAGGGATTCATGTTCTATTGGTGTGGCTTGGCCTAAACTTACTTTCCCTGTTGAGATTGAAAGTTGATCATTGATCTTGTGCCATCGGATGGTGGTAACTCGGTGTGGGGTGTAATAAGCCCGATAGAGGTAATCTTCGGCACTCTCTTTTTGTTTCTTGTCAAATTTAATTATATGATATTTATATTCTCAAACATAAGAATTGAGAATATTTTATTTTTTAAAGAAAATTGGTTTAATGGCAACAAGGTTTTTAAGATCTTGGATTTATTAGTTTTATTTTCTTTGAAGGAAGAATTATTGTAATAAGACGACTTGTAAGTAATCTTTGCCCAAATAAAAGAAAAAAAAACAAAAAGGGGTGATAAGAAAACAAATAAAAAATATATTCTTCGGCAAGATTACATTAGTCTTTCTTTTAGGCTCACCCATAACCCATAGGCGAATAGACGTACTGGGAGATTTTTCCTCTCACTCTCTCTCACTCTATATATATATATATATATATATATATATATATATATATATATATATATATATATATATATATATATATATATATATATATATATATATATATATATATATATATGTGGAAGATATTACAAAACGCCTATAGGTAAAAATAAATAGTGATTTCGCTTACCCTCATCATCGTCCAAAGTTCATCGGATGATCATGATTGTCCGGTAGTATTTCATTTTTCATTTTTTTCTACAAATCGGAATGACCCAAAATTTAGGACGTGTATTCATCAAAAATAGATGAATTTATGAAAAATATCAAAAAAATATTTTACATGAAAACATTGATCAAAATACCCCCAAAACATTTTTGGGGTATTTTGGTCAATATTTTTTTTGCGAATTATTGTTTTTATATTTCTATTAGGTGCGTCTCACTAAGATGTACATACGCTCCAAATTCATATCATTCTTATTTGTAGAAAAAAAGTTAAAAATGAAATAGTACTGGACAACCGTGACCATGCGATGAACTTTGGACGGTGATGAGAGTTGGTGAAATCACCATTCCTTTTTTTTCCTATAGGCGTTGGGAAGACTTTTCTTATATATAACGATGATGAGGATCGATGAAATCACTATTCCTTTTTGCCTATAGGCGTTGGGAAGACTTTTTCTATATATAACGGTGATGAAGATTGGTGAAATCACTATTCTTTTATGCCTATAAGCATTGGGAAGACTCTTCCTATATATATATATATATATATATATATTATTCTAGAATTCATCATATTAATGTATTAAGGGTTATTTCAAAAAATATAAGTCAAACCCGCGTTCAAAATTCAAAACCAAATTTAAATCTCAAAGCCCTACTTTCTCTCTCTAAATAAGGAAAGAAAGATCAGTGTGACTCTCTCTCTCTCACAACAAGGAAAAAAGGTTCATGAACTCCTATGTGCGTACCGCTACAGTAAACGACCAACGGCTCAGATCAAATATGGGCCGATTTGACAATCACGGTTATCTAAGAGTGTTTGAATTTTAATTTTTTCTATAAATTAGAATGATCTGAAATTTGGAGCGTGTGCACATTTTAGTGAGGCGCACATATTGACCAAAATACCCCTGAAAGCCCTACTCTCTCTCTCTAAACAAGGAAAAACAGATCAGCGTGAGTCTTTCATTCTCTATCAAACAAAAATCGTGTCCTACTCTATCTCTCTCTAAAGAAATTTGGAGCAGCGTGAGTCTCTCATTCTCTCAAACCAAGATCATGCCCTACTCTCTCCCTCTCTACACAACGAATCAACGTGGAGTGTCATTCTCTCTCAACCAAGAGTGCCTCACCTTCTCAGCATAAAAAAGGGTTGCTGAAAGAAAAAACAACAACATGTTTGATTGAATTTGATAATTATAAAAATAAATAAAACTCTTTTGAAATGAGCAAATAAATCCAAGAAACATCAATGAATGAATTATGAGCAAGAACACCTTAAGCATGATATTTTCATGCACAAATTTAATCAAAATACAGAATTCTTGTTTTCTCTGATGCAAAAACAACAGTGAATTGATCCTATCTTGATGGTGAATTTATTCCAAGAAAGCCATTTTTGAGAGAGAATGAGAGATTCAGGGCGTAAAAGAGATTTAGTTGAGAAGGATTTAGGGACTTTACCGTGAGAGATATTTTGGGGGCTTTAGTGAGAAAAAGAGAGATTTTGGGGCTTAACACACACACACACACACACACACAGCGTTGTGGTTCTTGGGGCAGAGAGAGATTCAGTTGAGAAGATTAAGGGGCTTCATCATAAGATATTTGGGGGTTTTAGTGAGTGTAGGGTTCTCGTGAACCCGTCCTTGCAAAACCAGGGATCCCAAACATTGGGATCCCACCTAAGATCGTGTACATGATTTACTAAATGCGAAGTAGATGAATAAAACTATAAATCAAGTGCGAGAAATAAAGGAAATATAAAAAGCATATCACAACAATACATGATTTACGTGGTTCACCCCGTAGGGCTACATCCACGGCCTCGGCTACTAGAAATCCACTATCACAATGAAGATTACAGTTTTGGGTTACAAGAGATAATACCTATCTCTAAACATCGGTAAAGGACTATCACTGATCTTACCTTCTAAATCCACTCTCCAGACCGAGCAACACCGTCAATCAACATCCTCTTTCCCACCGCAATATCGTTACTGAAAAGATAACCTTGAGAGCAACCAAGAGACTTTTTCTCTTAAGAAGTGAAAGTTAACCAACCCAAAACTCATGGGAATATCGCCTCTCACTCAGAAGCCATGTCTCTCTTGGAGACCCATCTCCAGATTGGATATCCATGCCCATAAACCCCAAAGGGGTGACTCTCAAAAGATGGATCTTATGTCATCATTCACTCTCTTATAAAGATATCACTTTCTTGCTTATCAAAAAAGTCAATTTTTTATTTCCCATAATACCCTAATCTTTAGAAGAAAATATGGGTATGGTGATTTAGCTATCACCAAACCCAACAATCTCCACCTTGATAGCAAAATCATCATAATTTGCTTGACAACCTTGATTGAATAGATTTCTTGATTTTTTCATATTTGCCTCCAATGTGGAATTTTTACAAACACTTTGCTTTCATATTTCTCCACCTCAAACTATGTATCCATAAAACTTCGTTATTCCTCTTTTTTCTTAATATAAATCTTAGCTTTGTACACACCTTGTGCTCTGATACCAATTGTAGGGTTCTTGTGAACTCCTTACTTGTGGAACCGAGAATCCCAAACACTGAGATCCCACCTAAGATCGTGTACATAATTGACTAAATGCGAAGTAGATGAAAAGAACTATAAATCGAGTTAGAGAAATAAAGTAAACATAAAAAGCACACCACAACAACACATGATTTACGTGGTTCACCCCATAAGGCTACATCCACAGCCTCGACAACTAAAAATCCACTATCACAACAAAGATTACAGTTTTGGGTTACAAGTGATAATACATATCTCTAAACATCGGTAAAAGACTTTCCCCGATCTTCCCTTTTAAACCCTCTCTCTAGACTGAGCAATACCATTGATCAACATCCTCTTTCCTACAGTAATATCGCTACCGGAAAGATAACCTTGAGAGCAACTGCGAGACTTTATCTCTCTAGAAGTGAAAGTTAACTAACTCAAAACTTATGAGAGTACTGCCTCTCTCTCGGAGGCGATGTCTCTCTCTCTCTCTTGGAAACCCATCTCTATATTGGGGATCTATTCCCATAACCCCAAAGGGGTGACTCTCAAAGGATGGGTATTATGTCCTCCTTCACTCTCTTATAAAGATATCACTTTCTTACTTCCCAAGAAAGTCAAGTTTCTATATCCCATAATATCCTAATCTTTAGAAGAAAATATGGGTATGGTGATTTAGCTATCACCAAACCCAAGAGTGAGAGAAAAAGAGATACTTTGGGGCTTCACAGAGAGGAAGGGAGAGAGAGAGAGAGAGTTGCGTTTCTTTGGAGCAAAATGGAAGCGAGAAAAGGGGAGAGTGGACTCCAAGCGAGGAGAGACGCATCTTCTTTTCAAATTGCATCCCATGCCCTTTGATGAAATCGAATAGATTTAGGTAATTTGAATATTTTAAGGGCAACTCAACATCTAATATTCTGTAAAATGCATTATTTTTAAGACTTAAAATCTTTTCATTTTTCACGGTCATACATCTCAATGTCGAAATGATCAATCAAAGGGTTTTTCAACATTTAAACTACCTTTTTTTAGGGATTTTTTTGGTGCATCCGTAGCTCGACGTTATAAGGTTGCAACCATATATAGACTTTTATATGTTCATCGATGGATTCTGAAAAGATCAAGACATCATCAATATAAATGATCATAAATTGATAATAAGCATTGAATACATCATTCATTATTTTCTGAAATTCAGATGGGGCAGTTTTCAATCCAAATGGCATTACATTCCATTCATATTGTCCAAATAGAACATTGAATGTTGTTTTATATTTATCTTTTTCTTGGATTTGTATTTGCTAGTATCCTGAATTCATATCAAATTTGGAAAATATACAAGCATTTGCTACTCGATCTAATAAATCTTTTTCATTAGGAATTGGATAGCTTATCCATTGTAAAACTTTATTTAATGGTTTATTGTTGATAACTAGTCTTGGAACTCCTCGTTCCTTTTCAGCATTTTTGTTTACATAGAAAGCTGCACAACTCCATAGTGATGGGCTTGGTCTGATCAATTTCTTGGTTTGGAGATCAGCAATTTCTTTTCTACACATTTCTAGTAACGTAGTATTCATTTGAATAGGTCTGACTTTAGTAGGAATTTGTTTTTCATCAAATCCTGGTTCATATGGTAGACTGATACTATTTTTTTTCCTTGCTCAAAAAGCATTGGGATGTTCACTACAGATGGTGCTTTCTATCTGTTGTTGGAGTTGTTGAATCTTTGGAGTATCAAAGGATTTTGTAATATCTATCCATGGTGGTGGATTCTTTTTTAATCGATCATGTAGAGGTTTAACATCTATGACAAGATCTTGATAAAAATCAATAACATAATTAAGACATCCTAAGAACCTTTGGAGTTCTTTTTTATCTAGAATTTGATCGGGAAATTTATCAGCAAATTGTATTGATCTATCATTGGGAATAATTGTGCCTTGATGTATATTGTGTCCTAGAAATCTAATAATTGTTTTAAATAAAGTAATATTTCTAGCAGATACAACTAATCCAGCATGCAGGACTGCATGGATAAAAGTATTAATATGTTTTATATGTTCATCGATGGATTCTGAAAAGATCAAGACATCATCAATATAGATGATCATAAATTGATAATAAGCATTGAATACATCATTTAATGGTTTACAGCTGCACAACTCCATGGTGACGAGCTTGGTCTGATCAATTTCTTGGTTTGGAGATCAACAATTTCTTTTCTACACATTTCTAGTAACATACTATTCATTTGAATAGGTCTGGCTTTAGTAGGAATTAGTTTTTTATCAAATCCTGGTTCATATGGTAGACTGATACTATGTTTTTTCCTTACAGATAGTGCTTTCTATCTGTTGTTGGAGTTGTTGAATCTTTATATATATATATATATATATATATATATATAGGGTGCGGTTTGTATCGAGCCTGCCTTCAAATAGTGTTGAGAAATATGGTTTCAATACTGGAAATCTTTTTGATAGTCTTAAAATATATTTTCATTTTTGTTAATAAAGTTTAAAGCTTCAAAAATAATGTAGATCGAGAGATCTATGAAAACTTGAAAATCTTGTAATTTGACGGTCCAAAAGTGCGTTACAAAATACCCTATTTCCAAAACTTGAAATCCATTTTTTTATCATGTCCATGAAACTTGATATCAAGATGATGAATTTGAGGATATTTGGGTATCAAAACAATATCTTCTAGTGAAATTTTTGAGGTAGGCTTGAATTTGATTGTTTAGAGCCTCGGCTTTATATAAACTTTTCCCATATATATTTATGGATATTCTAAATTTCACAACCTTTCAAATTATAAATGTTAAAGATAGAGAGAGTTGTGAAGGGTGGATTTACTAATTTGTAGTCAATTTTTTTAAAAAGGTTTCTCTTTGTGATATCTTTATCATTAAGTAACAGCAATTTTGTATTATCACTACAGGACAAGGGGTACTTTTGTCATCTTCATAATGGGTAAAGTTGAAATTTTTACTAAAAGACAAGGGCACTTTACAAATAAAATTCTAGGACACTAACTTTCAAAATGTTATTGTACTTTTGTAAAATTTTCAAATTTGTCATTGCTTAATAGTTAAGTTACCTATTAACACCCATCACAACCCCTTCAAACTTTAATTTTTGTATTTTGAGGGGTTGTTAACTCTAGAAGGGAATATGCTACAGCATGCCGACAGGCTTACCGTATAGAATATGCTTAATGGCCCAGATTGAATCTGGGCCGATCTGATGCTCACAGATGCCTGATAGCATTTGAATTTTAATTTTTTTCTACAAATCCGATTGACCTGAATTGTTTTTCATGTGTTAATAAAAAATAGGAGAATCTACAAAAAATATCAAAAAAATATTTTACATGAAACAAATTCACCAAAATTAAAAATATTTCTTCGATATTTTTCGTAGATTCTCCTATTTTTGATGAACGCACGAAAACAAATTTCAGGTCAATCTGATTTGTAGAAAAATAAAATAAAATTCAAATACTATTGAACATCTGTGAGCTTCGGATCAGCCCAGATTCAATCTGCCGTTGGGCACATTCTCTACGGAAAGCCCATGGGCGCACATGAGTTTTTTTTCATATAAGAAAATGTTGAGATTAGCCCACTAGCTCATATGAACATAGGAGCCCAACAACCCAGATTGAATCTAGGCCGATCTGACTATCACAACCTCATTTTGTGTATTAATTTTAATATTATTTTTTTTACAAATCCAAATAACTTGAAATTTTAAGTGTGTATTCTTCATTCATAGGACAATCTAATAAAAATATATAAAAAATTATTTGCAAGAAATAAATTAACCAAAATTCCCTGAAATGTTTCGTGAGTATTTTGATGAATTTATTTCTTACGAATTATTTTTTAAATATTTTTGTTAGGTGAGCCTTAATGAGAACAATGGACGCCTAAAATTTCAAGTTATTTGGATTTGTAGAAAAACTTAAAATTCAAACACTAAATAAGGTTGTGACTGTCAGATTGACCAAGATTCAATCTGAACTGTTGGGCTCATATGTTTATATGTGCTAGTGGGCTAATCTCAATATTTTCCATATATATAGGTTGTGGTTTGTATAGAGCATGGGCTCTAAACAATCAAATTAGAGCCTACCTTTAAATAGTATGAAGAAATGTGGTTTCAATACTGAAAACCATTGTGAGAGCCTAAAAATATATTTTCATCTTTATTTATAAAGTATAAAGCTTCAAAAATAGTGTAGATGAACAGATCTATGAAAACTTGCAAATCTTAAAAATTGACAGTCCAAAAATGCGTTACAAAATACACTATTTCCAAAACTTGAAATCCAGTGTTTTCTTATGTCCAAGCATCTTGATGTCGAGATGATCGATTTGAAGATATTTGGGCATCAAAATAACATCTTCTAGTAAATATTTTGAGATAGGCTCTAATTTGATTGTTTAGAGCCTCTGCTCTATATAAGCTTTTCCCAGATATATACATATATATATATATATAGGGTGCTGTTTGTATAGAGCCTAGGCTCTAAACAATCAAATTAGAGCCTACCTTCAAATAGTGTCGAGAAATATGGTTTCACTACTGAAAATCTTTATTATAGCCTTAAAATATATTTTCATATCCATTCATTGTTTAGAGCTTCGGCTCTATATAAACTTTTCCCATATATATATGTGGAAGATACTACAAAATGCCTATAGGCGAAAATGAACAGTGATTTCTCCTACTCTCATCACCATCCAAACTTTATCGCATGGTCACAGGTGTCCGGTAGTGTTTCAATTTCCATTTTTTTTTTTACAAATCGGAATGATTTAAAATTTGGAGCGAGTATACATCTTAGTGAAGTGCACATAATAAAAATATAAAAAAAATAATTTGTAAAATATAAATTGAGCAAACTACCCTCATAAATGTTTTAGGGTATTTTGATCAATTTATGGTTCACGAATTATTTTTTTCATATTTTTATTAGGTGCGCCTCACTAAGATGTACACTAGTTCCCAATTTCAAGTAATTTAAATTTGTAGAAAAAAAATTGAAAATTGAAACACTACAGGACAACCGTGACCATGCGATGAAGTTTGGTTGGTGATGAGAGTAGGCGAAATCACTTTTCATTTTCGCCTATAGGTGTTGGGAATATATATATATATATATATATATATATATATATATATATATATATATATATATATATATATATATATATATATATATATATATATATATATATATATCTATATATATATAATTGAAACACTACCGGACAATCGTGACTGTGCGATGAAATTTGGATGATGATGAGAGTAGGCGAAATCACTTTTCATTTTCGCCTATAAGCGTTAGGAAGAGTTTATTTATATATATATATATATAGGGATAATCTAAACTCCATAATCCTTCAAATTACAAAGGTTCAAGATAGAAAGAGTTGTGAAGGGTGGGTTTATTAATTTTGTAGTTTATTTTTGAAAAAAAATTACTTTTATGGGGCAATTTTGTAAATATTACTACAAGACAAATGATACTTTTGTCATCTCCATAAGGGTTAGAGTTGAAATTTTAGCTAAATGACAAGGGCACTCTACAAATAAAGTTTCAGGACACTAACTTCCAAAATACCATTTTATTTTTGTGAAAATTTTCAAATTTGCCTTGCTTAATAGTAAAGTTACCTATTTAAATAATGTTTTAATAAAAAATAATGATTTTTTTGATAAATACACCCATCACAACCCCTTCTAACTTGAACCTTTATATTTTAAGGGGTTGTTAACTCTAGACAAACCCATATATATATATATATATATATATATATATATATGAAAAACTCTTCCTAATGCCTATAGGCGAAAATGAACAGTGATTTCACCTACCCTCATCAGCATCCAAACTTCATCGCACGGTCACAATTGTTCGATAGTGTTTTAATTTTTATTTGTTTTCTACAAATCTAAATTACTTGAAATTTGGAGCATGTGTACATCTTAGTGAGCGCACCTAATGAAAATATGAAAAAATTAATTTGCAAAGCATAAATTAACTAAAATACCCTTGTAATGTTTTGGAGGTATTTTGGCCAATTTATATTTCATGAATTATTTTTTTCATATTTTTATTAGATCCGCCTCACTAAGATGTACAAGAATTATATCTCGTGACAAAGTTTGAAGGTACACACGTTCCAAATTTCAAATCATTCCGAATATTAAAAAAAAAATGAAAAATGAAAAATGAAATACTACCTAACAACTGTGACCATGCGATGAAGTTTGGATAGTGATGAGGGTAGGCAAAATCACTGTTCATTTTCGGCTATAGGCATTTTGTAGTATCTTCCTATATATATATATATATATATATATATATATGATGATGCTACACTGTTAGCCGAAGAGCCAACAGGAAGATATGAGCCCAACGGCCCAGATTGAATCTGGGTTGAACTGACGATCACGGATGCTTGATAGTGTTTAAATTTTAATGTTTCAATTTATTTTTCACAAATTACTTTTTTTTCTATATTTTTATTAGGTGCGCCTTGATGAGAAGAACATACACCTCAAATTTCAAGTGATTTAGATTTGTAAAATAAAAAATTAAAATTTAGACATGAAATGAGGTCGTGACCGTCAGATCTGTCCAAATTCAATCTGGGTCATTAGCGCTTACTGTAGCGGTAAGCAAGTGGCTGTACAAAATCCACTGCATATATATATATATATATATATATATATATATATATATATATATATATATATATATATATATATATATATATATATATATATATATATATATATATATTCAACAATCCGCAACGGTTGTATTATAGTATAATGCAATGACACTTCTAGAAAATCATGTTTGTGGCATTTGTATGACCACAAATTTTGTACACACATTCTCCTGGATTTTCTCTCTCCTACTTCCTAAAAAATAGAATGCTCTCTCTGTCTCCCTCACGCTCTCTCTCTCTCTATTAAAGCCTGGGTTTTTCTCTCTCTCTCTTCTACTTCCCTCAATTTACAAATGCCCTCTCTCTCACTCTGCTTGCGCCAAAGTCTTTCTCTCTACTCGCACCACCTGTTCTTCCTGATGTTGCCCTCTCTTGCCCTCTTGTTGCTCGCCGAAAGAAGCCACCCTTCGCTCTCTTCACTATGCCTCTCTGCAACCCAGCACTCTTCACTGTGCCTCTCTGCAACCCAGCCCTCTTCACTATGCCTCTCTGCAGCCCACCCCATCAGTAAAGGTTCTCTCTCTCCTTGTATTTGTCTGAGATTTATAGTATTGCAAAAACCCCAATATTTCTGTATTTGTCTGAGATTTATAGTACTGCAAAAACTCCAATATCCGTGTATTTGTCTGAGATTTATGGCATTGTAACCCCCAATCTTTTTTTCTCCGTATTTCTTATCTACTATTGATTCTACAATTTTTGCCCTAAAAATGTATAGATGGAGCTTTATTTGATTTTCTGTTTTCTCTGAGAAATCTTTTTTTCTTTGTATTTCTAGTTGACTATTGATTCTACAACTTCTGCTTTGAAAATGCATAAATGGAGCTTCATATGATTTTCTGTTTTCTTTGAGAAATATTTTTTTCTCGGTACTTTATTGATTCTACAATTTTTGCCCTGAAAATGCATAGATGGAGCTTCATTTGATTTTCTGTTTTCTCTGAGAAATTTTTTTTTCTCTGTATTTCTTGTCTACTATTGATTCTAAAATTTTTGCCCTAAAAATGCATAGATGGAGCTTCATTTGATTTTCTGTTTTCTCTGAGAAATCTTTTTTTCTCTGTATTTCTTGTCTACTATTGATTCTACAATTTTTGCCCTGAAAATGCATAAATGGAGCTTCATTTGATTTTCTGTTTTCTCTGTATTACTTGTCTACTATTCATTCTACAATTTTTGCCCTGAAAATGCATAGATGGAGCTTCATTTGATTTTCTATTTTCTCTGATAAATCTTTTTTTGTTTGTATTTCTTGTCTACTATTGATTCTACAATTTTTGCCCTGAAAATGCATAGATGGAGCTTCATTTGATTTTCTGTTTTCTCTGATAAATTTTTTTTTTTCGGTATTTCTTGTCTATTATTGATTCTACAATTTTTGCACTGAAAATGGGTAGATGGAGCTTCATTTGATTTTATGTTTTCTCTGAGGTTGAGATTCTTTTTTTCCTGTCATACCTTATCTATTGTTTTTTTATTGTTTTTTTATTGTTATTTTTAGTATAAACTTTCTCAAAATTGGATAGAACGAAAGAGATGACTGAGGTTAATTGATATTTATGCTGATATTTGGAGGCTCAATAAGTTGGATAAGTTTAATTTATGGGTAAATGATTGGATTTTACTAAAACTTGAAAATGAAGAGTGGTAAATGCTTTCATGAATGGTGCAATTTGACTAAATTGGTACTTCATATTTTTTAGAAGAAAAACTGGATTTTTGCTATATCACTTGTGTTGATTCAGCTAGGATGTGGGTCTTATGGTGTTTGATTTTTTACGTTTTTTTTTTATAAGTTCAACAAGACTAGTGTTGGGACTTAAAACTTAAAGTTGGTTAATTAGTATGGTATTTTTGTCATTAATTTTGATGCATATAGTCATTTGTATGTCTCATGCCCCACTTTTTGGCTGAGCATTGCTTCACCTGCATAGATTGCCTGATTTGCATATTCTGATGTCTATAATGTTCCCCAACGAGTTTTTATGTAAATTTTGATATTCTTAACTTTTGGTGAATTGATGATTGTACTACTTCTTTCTATTTTCTGATTAAATTTTTAGATTCCTAACTTTTGGTGAATTGATGATTGTACCACTTCTTTCTATTTTCTGATATGGCTTCTAATACCTTAGTGTGGTCTTAATTGGACATACAAAGGCCTAAGAGGATATATTTAGCTTTCTGTAGTCTTCCATGACTTGACTTCTACTAGAAGAATATTTGTGCTTGGACTTTTTAGAAAGTAGATTAGTTTGTGATTTACATTTGGTGTTCATATATTCTTTGTCCATATAGCAAATTTCCAACCACGTAACTTTTTACTGAATCTTCTATTCAATAGTGAGAGAATGAACAATTAAAGGTTTCTTTTTTTACCCCTTCCATTTTGCTTGCATGACGTTCAAAAGACCACTCTGTTTAATTCGTGATCTGGGTTAAATCGACTCACACAATTCAACTTCATGTGGTTGGGATTCTTTTTTCCCTTTCATACTCTCTCTATTGTTTCTTTATTGTTATTTTCAATTTGATCTTTCTCAAAATTGGATAGAACGAAAGAGATGGCCGAGGTTAATTGATATTTATGCTGATATTTGGAGGCTCAATAAGTTGGGTAAGTTTAATTTATTGGTAAATGATTGGATTTTACTAAAAATTGAAAGTGAAGATTGGTAAATGCTTTCATGAATGGTGCAATTTGACTAAATCGGTACTTCTTTTTTTCTTGAAGAAAAACTGGATTTTTACTATATCACTTGTATTGGTTCATCTAGGATGTGGGTCTTATGGTCTTTGATTTTGTATGCTTTTTTTGTTTTTCCCCAGATAAGTGGTTACCTATTTGTTCCACTTATTTGGTTATAATTGATTGGACTTTTGTCATAGTTTTTGAGTTGGTTCTATGAGATGTTTTTGGCACATGGTTCTTATTGGTTGATAGTCTTATTGTCATGCCCTTTTCCTATTAGCCACATAATGCTAAATATATAAATTTTTGCATGTTGCATAATTTTTTCCTCTAAATCATCCGTTTAGACCCATTCCTGTGCTTTGGCCACTTTGGATCCATTTAAAAGTTTGGTATTTTGTATCCAACCTATGATTTGGGTCCTTATCGATAAAAAATAGACTTGTTTAATAGATTTTTGCTCTGTATTTTGTGGTAGAGACGTTCCGCTTTTTGACACTGGTTAAGCCCTTTTGAGCTCAAGTTATATTTTGACTACTATGTAATTTTAGAAGAAAAGCTAGTTTTTTCTCCTAGTAGCCACATAATGCTGAATATATAACATTTTGCATGTTGCATAATTTTTTTTTCTAATTTGACAATTGTCCTCATCTTGCCTTATACTTTCGCTTTTGTCTCTACTTTCAAGGTATATCTTAAGATGAAGGATTGAATAACCCATCAATCCTCATACCTTTATCCACTTGCTCTACCATGAGAGGTTTTTGGCACATAGTTCTTATTGGTTGATAGTTTTATTGACATGCCCTTTTCCTAGTACCCACATAATGGTGAATATATAAAATTTTGCATGTTGCATAATTTTACCACTCTAATTTGTCAATTGTCCTCATCTTACCTCATACTTTTGGCTTTGTCTTTACTTTCATGGTATTCTTAAGATGAAGGTTTGGATACATGTACTTTTGTAGTTTGTAGTTAGACATTGGGTACGTTAAAAATCTGAGATGGATCCCACGAGTTCATTCGGTGTGCCATCTAGCACATGCCCAAATTTAGGCAGCAATGATGAAATCCCGGATGGTGGTTGTGGCTCAGCAAACATAGGCCAAGAAATAGAAGAACCATATGTAGGAATGAGGTTTAGATAAGAGGATGATGCATATGACTACTTTAAGTCTTATGCATTGACCAAAGGTTTTGGTATACGTAGGGGGAGCACTCATAACAAGAAAGGTAAAAGGATCGATAAGGTTTATGTTTGCTTGAAGGAAGGGTTTAAACCAGAAAAATCTAATAAAAGTGGAAGGGTTTACCTTGAGTTAAGGTGTGGGTGCAAGGTTAGAATGTGCATAAGTAGCCAAGAAGACGATGAGTGGAAAGTGACTAGCGTCGAGCTAGATCATAATCACGATCTAGTTACTCCAAAAAAAGCTCGTCTAATTCGCACACACCGATCATTGTCGAGTGCTACAAGTCATTGATACATTCAATGAGCTCGACAATGGTTAAGCCTTGACATATTCATGATATATTCATAGAGCAGGCTAGAGGGATCGACAATGTCCCTTGTACACAAAAGGATATCCAAAATGAAATAGTAAACGCTAAAAGAAAACTTAGAGGAGAAGATTGCAATTTAATTTTGCAATTGCTCTATAGAACGAACCAATAGAACCCATCATTTTTCTATAGATTGAGATTAGAAGATGAAGATCACATTCACAATATCTTATGGGTAGATTCTACATCTAGAGTTTCCTACCAGTGCTTTTTTGATGTGGTTACCTTTGATACCGCATAGAAGACGAATACGTTTGGTATGCCCTTTGCACCTATACTTGATATAAATCATCATTTTAGTACAACGTTCTTTGGATTTGCACTCATATTTGATGAAAAAATAGAATCCTTTACCTGTGTATTTGAAAGCTAGTCAGAAGCCATGGGTGGACGGCAGCTAGGCATTATTCTCACTGATCATGATCCTACAATTTCATATGCAGTAAGACAAGTTTTTTTTCAAAGTAAGCATCATTATTGTAAGTGGCACATATTTGCGAAGGTCAAAGAAAAAATGTGTCATGTCTTGCGTATGCATCCATCTTATTCAGATACCTTTAGAAGGTGTGTGGCTAGCCCAACAATTGAAGAATTTGAATTAGGATGGAAATCAATGATTGAGAATTATCAGTTGGAAGACAATGAATGGCTAAGTAGGCTTTCTAGTTGTCGAATGCAATGGGTTGATGCATACTTGGCTGACACGTTTACAGCGGGTATGACCTCAACTCAAAGGAGTGAAGGGATTCACACTTAAAAACGTACTTGACTCCCACAACAAGCTTGCATACATTATTTGAAGTTATTGCAAAAGTCCAAGATAAGAAGGTGAGAAAAGAGAGGGAAAATGACTTGAAAGATATTCAAACTACTCCAGTCTTACGAACAACCACTTTCATTGAGTCACAAGCATAAAAAATCTATACTCAAAATATTTTAAAAATATTTGGGGAAGATGTGGCTAATTGCTTTAATTTTATAAGGGAGACAATTGAAGACAATGGACAGGTCGCTACCTTTAAGGTGGCAGTCCCAGGGATGGGATCTAGACCCTACTTAGTGAAATTCAATTGGCATGACAATTCTGTTTCTTGCAGTTTTCACTTCTTTAAGAGGATGGGCCTTCTTTGCAAGCATGTACTGAAGATTTTTATGGTGAAAGATGTGTTTGAAATCCCTCCACTATATATAATGAGGCGTTGGACCAAGGATGTAAAAACGGGAGTTGTTGTTGATGACATTGGGGAACAAATTCAAGTAACTTTTGAACTACCACATACCATTAGATTTAATGAGGATATGCAGGCAAGCCGATCCCTTGCCAATCATGCTTCACAAAGTGTAGAGGGACACAAGTTTATAATGTCCACAATACAAAATAGAATTTGTTAGTTTGATGAAAAGTTTGTATGCAAGAGAGGTCCACAGGATAATGCCATGAGCCATGTTAATGAAGATGAGAATTCTGTTAGTTGTAATAACACACCAAGTGGATGTAACCATTGTCGCAATGTCCTTGAGCCTCCACGAGCACGGACAAAGGGACGACCGACCACTAAAAGATTGAAAGCTCGTTCTGAGGGATGGAAGCCAAAGACAAAAAAAAGGAAATGCATAGTCTGCAATGGTAGCGAATAGGACAAAAGGAACTGCCCGTCGTTCGTTTCTGATAGGTACAACTACATACATTTACATTATTTTGATTTACAATTGTATTATCCTCATTATTGTTGACCTATTTGATTTACAATTATATTAGCTTCAATTGGAATACTAACATATAAATTTATCTTCCTTTTACAGGGCTAAGGACAAAACACGTAGTAAGCATGATGGATTTGTAGAGCCCATCTTAAGCAAGGAGGTCAAGTGACAGCAGATGTGCATTGATGGTATGGACAAAACACGTCGTAAAGCACTTTTGTAATAATCTACATGCAAATCACTAGCCCTAGGCCTATCTCGCATATAGCTGCTTGCATGCAATTTGCATTTCCATGCTAATATGGAAATTGTGACGGTGTTGTACGATTTTCCTTACATGATAATATGTTCATTTTGCTCTGTTTTCAGCTCAGGAACACTGTTAGTGAACTCAGGACTAGGAATGCTCTGAAATAGTGTATGTTATTTCCTTCTTTGTGACATTGTTCACTGCTTTCATTTGCTAGATTATGAAGTTTTATTTTGTAATTGTGCTTACAAGGAAAATTGTATGATTGTTCAATCTTAGCCCACCATCTATAGTCAACAAGTGCATGATTTTTCAATCTTTGTGACATGGGGAATTTTATTCATACAGGTGGATCATAGACCCTCCATTGGTGATTGTTGTTCCTGCTAAATGTACACCGTGGCTTGATGCACCCCCTGAACTTGTATCGAGCGAGAGAGAAAGTGGGATCAGAGACCATGCTGAGAAGCAAATTTGTACTCGACTGTAGATGGAGTATTAGGACAAGAAACAAATTTATATTCAATATATTTTGTTTTATCATGGAGAAATTTCATATTGGTTCCGTCAAATTTAGTTTAGATCATGAACTGTTATGTAGTATCCTCATTGGCTATGAAGAAGGTTCTTTTACATCATTTTACTTTTTATGATTCTTATATTGGTGTATATGATTTAAATTATTTATGTTGAATGGTTCCATTGTGGAGTGAAAGATAGGCTCGTGATCTTAATGGTGATTTGTCAAATTGTTTTTATGTTGCTGGAATCTTATAGCATCCACCTTACAGTTCGTTTAGGAAAAAATACAGCCTGGGTTTTGAAGGAAAAATACACACTATTGCTCTTTGTGACCACAAAAAGTAGGGGTTAAAATTATTAATTAATTTCTGGTCAAAAGTTAACATTCCGTTAATCCCTTTTATTATGAGTGGTTTAATTTGTGGTCAAAAGTTAATATTTCGTTAATCCCTTTTTATTATGAGTGGTTCACAAGTGCATGCCTCCTAAGGTCTCAGCTAAGGTTTTATAGCAACATTACATTAGATAGGTTTATTGAAACCACTACAGTGAAGCCAAAAGTTTTATGCTCCTGAGGGTACAGGCTCCTTTGGAGTAAAAACTCTATCTTGGAGTACTTATAGGATTCCAATTCTGCGGATGTAAACTCTCTACCTGGCAAAAAATTGTGAAGAGAAATCCTATGCATCTTGTATTTGCATGAAGTAATGCCGAAAGTCGTCTAATATTTGGACCATCTGATCTAAGGGTTTTTTTTTTTTTTTTGTTAAACTCAATGGGAACACTGCGCCTACCCATTTTTTTAAAATAGTTAGGTTTTCAAAGCTGTCAGTTGGATTGGAGAACACAATATGCGACTAAGGTATAGGGGGTACTACCATCACGACCCCAACCCCTTTCCCATATGATCTAAGGTTTTAGATAGAAAACATATAGATGAAGACAAGGAGAATTTTTGTGTTGAGCAATATAGTGTAGTGTAAATAGTATTAGTGTAAGAGATGGTTAATTATCAAATAGAAAATAAGTATAAGAAATAGTTGGTAGGAGCTCGTTTGAATGTCAAACTTGCAAAGTTTTTCATATGAAAGTTGAGAAAAACTGAAGTTATTTTTCCACGCGTACGTAGCTGATTGGGCCTTCTAAAAATCCTTTTTCTGGTATCCCTTGCAACCCTATCGAGAGAGTGAGATACCACTGAATCTGATTCTTCAAGTAGACAATGGCCCATTGAAAATCCAAACAAAATTGGTAAGAAGAATTTGACCCAAGCAATCTACAGCCTTTTCATGTTCCACTACTGTTATGACAATGGTGGCCTTTGCAGACAGTACTTTTAGAGAGAGAAACACAATAGTAGCGTTAGACAGGAACGAGTTGGAGATTAGACATAGAAAGAAATAAGTTGGAGAGCAAATCTAGAGAGAAACAAGGTGAATTCCGGTCGCAAGCAGTGCAAATATGTGGTTTTCAATTATCCGATTCAATTATCCCTAGTCTCCTACACTCAAATTATAATCGATTCAATTTATGAAAATATTCAAGCAACAAAACTACAAAACCACCAAAAATTCAATACCAAATCATTCATGATGTATTATAAAAAAATAAATTATTCAACACTCAAATCACTTAAGAATATCTGATGCTTGAGAGAGAGAGAGATTCAAACTACTTAAGAATAGTTCCAATTTACATTAATTGAACTGAACATTGTTGTTCCATAGAAGATAGAAAAATATAAATGTATACAACTATAAGTATATAGATACCATAATACATATACCCATTCTTTTTACAAAAAAAAAGAGGGCAAACATCAATATCATAAATAAAATTACACATATGACAATAATTCTGAATGTTTGCATTCTCAGTGACCCTTGCAGCAGTTTTGTGTTTCTCTATTTTTGACAAAGCTGCATCTACTCCATCAACAACACTGGCATCTGACCTCTGAGATACGAACCTTTTAACCATAGGCTTCCTATCTTCACTTAAAATTTCATCACACCACTCTAAATAGCCGCATCCAATCTCTTTCTAGTAGTTAACACAATAAGATAAATGTGTGTTACAAATATGCTTACAAATGAACACCAAAATACTTTTACTATATTAATGAATGCATATTACATACCTTCCAGTTAGAACATTTATAGAAATGCCTATTATAGTTATCGTGCGTCTTTGATATAAACACGTGCATCCGACCACATCCTGGTTTGCGTTTACAAATCCTTGGAGGGAATTGATTGTTGAGATCCATTCTATAAAGAAGTCACAAAGAAGATATTACAAACTTCATCATAACCATTCTTAATCCATTACCTTATTTGAGCTGGTTAACAATGGGTAGTGCATCTAAAATAAATCATAAAATTCATCCATATCATAATAGTTATTGTGTGCATAACAATTTTAATAAATACAGGCATTTGAAATTGGTACCCACTTCAAAGCAATCCTAATCTTACCAGTTCATATAGACAAGATGTTATAAATGTAGAAAGGCAAACAAAAGAAAAATCTCCTTAATGAGCAGCTCCTTGTAGAAAATATTTTATACATTGAGGTTCACAATAGAAGAATGCCAAATAAGTAACAAACAATTCTATCCCATATAGGCATATTCAAGAGCGGGGGATGAATTACAGTTGAAGACAGATCCTGCAACCAATTCATAACTTCATACCAGAAGAGACATGTTGTTTTTGCATAATGAATGCATGATGTTTAATCAGAAAGGTGGGTTTTGCAAATCTAGCATTTATGTGAGATTGAACAGGACAATCCCAAGAGTTTATTTCAAATCATATCTATATGCTCATAATATGAGCTTTGGTAAGATTTCCAACTCGCATGGCTCAGTATCCTAATAAACATATCAGCTACATGCAGATCAATATATATGCAAATAAAGTCTATATCACTGTTAAGAATCTTCTCCAAGGTGTTTCTTTTTTCTTTTGATTTTATGGGCAACCTTATTAGTATTTTTACATGAAATATGCATGTGCAAGCAGTTTTTAATCAATGTCAAAAGAACATCTAAGCTCCATGCAATAAAAATATCTCAAGCAGTAACCGTATGCTTAAACAAAATGTTCTATACAAGGTCAGAATGAACGAGTCTATGTTCAGAAAAGAGACAAAGGGCTACTTCTATAAGCAATAATAATATATGCTTGAACCTAGAACATTCCCAATTTATATTTTTGTTTATTATTGAGATAAATTTTAGAGATTTTGAATTGCCTTAGAAATTCACCCTGCTGGTCATGTCTGGATTTGATTAAAGTATTAGAGTTCAATTGAAGTTCATTACAAATTTCTGAATGCCATAAAATTCAAAATTATTCTTCTGAACATATGGGCCTACAAGCATGGAGTATTCCCAAACCAACTCTTTGGTTGGTTATAAAATTACCTAGTAGTTAAAAGATAACTTGAGCTCAATAGGGCTTAACCATTGTCAAAAAATAGGCTTCTCTACCACAAAATACAGAGCAAAAATCTATTAAACAAGCCTATTTTTTATCAATAAGGACTCAAATCATAGGTTGGATATAAAATACCAAACTTTCAATGAATGGGTCTAAACTAATGATTTAGAGGAAAAAATTATGCAACATGCAAAATTTTATATATTCAGCATTATGTGGCTACTAAGAAAATGGCATGGCAATAAAACTATCAACCAATAAGAACTATGTGCCAAAAACCTCTCATAGAACCAACTCAAATGCTATGACAAAAGTCCATTCAATTATAACTAAATAAGTGGAACAAATAGATAACCACTTCTCTGGGGGGGAAAAAAAAAACATAGAAAATCAAACACCATAAGACCCACATCCTAGCTGAACCAACACAAGTGATATAGCAAAAATTTAGATTTTCTTCTAAAAAATAAGAAGTACCAATTTAATCAAATTGCACCATTCGTGAAAGCATTTACCACTCTTCATTTTCAATTTTTAGTAAAATCCAATCATTTACCAATAAACTTACCCAACTTATTGAGCCTCCAAATATTAGCATAAATGTCAATGAACCTCAACCATCTCTTTCATTCTATCCAATTTTGAGAAAGATCATATTGAAAATAACAATAAAAAAGAATAGATAGGGTATGAAAGGAAAAAAGGAATCCCAACCTTATGAAGTTGAATTGTGTGAGTCGATTTAACCCAGATCAAGTATTAAACAGAGTGGTCTTTTGAACTTCATGCCAGCAAAATGGAAGGGGTAAAAAAAGAAACCGCCAACTATCCATTCTCTCACTATTGAATAGAAGATTCAATAAAAAGTCACATGGTTGGAAATTTGCTATATGGGCAGAGAATATATGAACACCAAATGTAAATCACAAACTAATCTACTTTCCAAAAAGTCCAAGCACAAGTATTCCTCTAGTAGAAGTCAAGTCATGGAAGACTACATAAAGCTAAATATATCATCTTAGGCCTTTGTATGTCCAATTAAGACCACACTACGGTATTAGAAGCCATATCAGAAAATAGAAAGAAGTGGTACAATCATCAATTCACCAAAAGTTAAGAATCTCAAAATTTAATCAAAAAATAGAAAGAAGTGGTACAATTATCAATTCACCAAAAGTTAAGAATCTCAAAATTTACATATTAACTCATTGGGGAACAATATAGACATCAGAATATGCAGATCAGGCAATCTATGCAGGTGAGGCAATGCTCTGCCAACAAGTGGAGCATGAGACATACAAATGACTATATGCATCAAAATCAATACCATACTAATTAACCAACTTTAAGTTTTAAGTTCCGACACTAGTCTTGTAGAAAATCAAACACCATAAGACCCACATCCTAGCTGAACCAACACAAGTGATATAGCAAAAATCCATTTTTTCTTCTAAGAAATAAGAAGTACCAATTTAGTCCAACTGCACCATTCGTGAAAGCATTTACCACTCTTTATTTTCAATTTTTAGTAAAATCCAATCATTTACCAATAAATTAAACTTATCCAACTTATTGAGCCTCCAAATATCTGCATAAATATCAATTAACCTTAACCATCTCTTTCGTTTTATCCAAATTTGAGAAAGATCATACTGAAAATAACAATAAAAGAACAATAGATAGGGTATGAAAGGAAAAAAACAATCCCAACCTCAGAGAAAACAGAAAATCAAATGAAGCTCCATCTATGCATTTTCAGGGTAAAAATTGTAGAATCAATAGTAGACAAGAAATATATAAAACAAAATATTTATTAGAGGAAACAGAAAATCAAATGAAGCTCCATCTATGCATTTTCGAGGCAAAAATTGTAGAATTAATAGTAGACAAGAAATACAGAGAAAAAAATATTTATCAGAGAAAAGAGAAAATCAAATGAAGCTCCATCTATGCATTTTTAAGGCAAAAATTGTAGAATCAATAGTAGATAAGAAATACAGAGAAAAAAAGATTTATCAGAGAAAACAGAATTAAACGAAGCTCCATCTATGCATTTTCAAGGCAAATATTGTAGACTCAATAGTAGACAAGAAATACAAAGAAAAAAAGATTTCTCAGAGATAACATAAAATCAAATGGAGCTCCATCTATGCATTTTTAGGGCAAAAATTGTAGAATCAATAGTAGACAAGAAATACAAAGAAAAAAAGATTGGGGTTTTTGCAATGCTATAAATCTCAGACAAATACAGAGATATTAGTCTTGCAATACTATAAATCTCAGACAAATACAGGGAGAGAGAGAACCTTTATAGATGGGGTAGGCTGCAGAGAGGCACAGTGAAGAGAGCTGGGCTGCAGAGAGGCGCAGTGAGGAGAGCGGAGGGTGGCTTCTTTCAGCGAGCAGCAAGAGGGCGGGAGAGGGCGACAACAGGAACAACAAACAGTGCGAGCAAAGAGAAAGACTTTGGCGCTAACAGAGTGAGAGAGAGGGCGTCTGTAGATTGGGGGAAGTAGAAGAGAGAGAGAAAAACTCAGGCTCTAATAGAGAGAGAGAGAGAGAGAGAGCGAGAGGGCGGAGAGAGAGAGAGAAAGAGAGAGAGAGAGCATTCTATTTTCTAAGAAGTAGGAGAGAGACAATCCAAGAGAGAGAGAGCGAAAGGCGCCCTTTTTAAGACGCTATCACCACAACGTACTTGCTGGCGAGCAGAATTTTCAAATGCACAGACCCCCTTTCGTAAAATGTGCAACTCGTTCCAACAACTGTTGGATTTTCTTTTTTTCATCAAAGCCATTCGGCTCATCTCAAAGGGCTAAGCGAGCGAGCTAACCCCATACTTTCCCATATACATATATATATATATATATATATATATATATATATATATATATATATATATATATATATATATATATATATATTGGGAAGGTTTCTATACTTCCCCTATAGCATAGAAGATCTATGCATTCCCCTCGGATCTATATATATATATATATATATATATATATATATATATATATATATATATATATATATATATATATATATATATATATATATATATATATATATATATGGGAAAGGTTTATGTGCTTCTCCTACAACATAGAAGTTCTATCCTCCCCCTACCATCCAGCGATCCAATTTTGATCAAGAGAGCCACTCACCATTTGATCTTAGATCTAACATCTCAAAGTATTTTATTTTTATTTTTTTTTTATACAAATTATATGATTATGAAATTTAGTAAGTGCCATATTCTCATTGGGGGGCACCTATAAAAATATTAAAAATAATGTTTTGATAAAATATAATGACCAAAATACCCCTTGAATCTTTTAGGGGTATTTTGGTCATTTTATTTTATTGGAAATGTTTTTTATTTTTTATTTTTTTGGCTAGTGCGAGTTTACTAGAGGATTGGATGTACAAAATTTGGTGTTGAAAAATTTTGTGTTAAACTAGTTTGTAGAAAAAATATTAAAAATAAAATAGTGTAAGGACGTGACATTGTGATTGGGGCAATCTTAACCCTCCATTCAGAATGAACAGTTGGATAAGGGAAAATATGTAACTTTTATGTTGTATGAGAAGTATATATATATATATATGGGCAATGATTTCATGCAACCGTTGTGTAGTAATATGATGCAACAACCTTAAAAAACCATCTTATGGCCATTTGTTTGATCCAAATTTTGACATACCCACTCTTTTCATTCTAATAAACAATCACAAAAAAAGAAAAAATAGAAAATACAATCTAGAAAATATTTTTTTGGCCCAATTAACATAGGCCGTTCATTTTAGAGAGATGCTTAGATCAAGGCCTTTGAAGAATTTTTTTCATTTCCAATTTTTTTGGATGTTATTGTCATTAGATGAACAATGTTAAAAAATAAAACAATGATTTAGAGTTCGTAAAGGCTAAGATCTTGAAATTCACAAAATGAATGGTCTAGATTTGTTTTTGGAGGGGACTCATTTTGACCATATCTAGGGTTCAAATTGAACTTTTTTTTTTGGGGGGATTGATTATTGAGATGAAGAGAGTATGTGTACAAAATTTGGGGTCATAGAAATACCACAAACATGGTTTTCTAGAAGTGTCGCTGCATTATATTATGATACAACTGTTGCATTGGATCATTGGTCATATATATATATATAGAGTAATGATCTTATGAGACCCTCTCATATTCATGTGTGTAGGAACCCAAAGGATCACCATTAAATTTGGCACAAATCTTTAGAAAAGTTATCACATGGGTGTGGGACT
Source organism: Amborella trichopoda (assembly GCF_054954075.1). NCBI lineage: Eukaryota > Viridiplantae > Streptophyta > Magnoliopsida > Amborellales > Amborellaceae > Amborella > Amborella trichopoda. The sequence goes on from NC_142339.1 coordinate 32,150,189, forward strand.
TGACTTTTCTAGATATATGTGTCAAATTTAATAGTGATCCTTTGGGGTCCTACATGGGTATGGGAGGGTCTCATGGGATCATTACTCATATTCATAAATATATATATATATATATACTACGCAACGCCTATAGGTGGAAATGAATAGTGATTTCACCAATGCTCATCACCGTCCAAAGTTTATCGCACGATCACAGTTGTCCGGTAGTATTTTAGTTTTCAATTTTTTTCTACAAATCAGAATCATCTGAATTTGAAGCATGTATTTATCAAAAATAAGAGAATCTAATAAAAAATATACAAACAATAATTCACAAAATATAAATTGATCAAAATATTCTTGAAAATTTACAAGGGTAATTTGGTTAATTTATATTTTACGAAATTTTTTTTTCATATTTTAGTTGGTGTATATATATATATATATATATATATATATATATATATATATATATATATATATATGTATGGAAAAGTCTTTTTAACGCCTATAAGCTAAAATGAATAGTGATTTCGCCTACCCTCATCACCGTCCAAGTTTCATCGTGCGGTCACGATTGTCCAGTAGTGTTTTATTTTTCATTGTTGTTATATAAATTGGAATGATATGAAATTTGGAGGGTATATATATCTTACTGAGACGTATCTAATAAAAATATAAAAACAATTATCTGTGAGAAAACAATTGACAAAAATACCCCGAAAACATTTCGGGGTATTTTTTTCAATTTTTTCATGTAAAATATTTTTCTTACATTTTTCGAAGATTCCCCTATTTTTTATGAATACACACTCTAACTTTCAGGTGATTCTGATTTATAAAAAAACAATGAAAAATAAAATACTTCCGGACAATAGTGACCGCGCGATGAACTTTGGACGGTGATGGGGTTAGGTGAAATCACTGTTCATTTTCGCCTATAGGCGTTAGGTGGATATATATATATATATATATATAATTAATTCTGTAAAATATGATAATAATTTAAGCATAATAAGATCATTAAAATAAAAGGAACAACAGAAATGTCAATTGCAAACCATGATGTATGTGTATGATTTCCTATTTTGATACAAAATACAAGTTTAAAATGCATCAAACTTACTTCAAATGGATTACAATACCAAACTTACTTTAAAGTATTACAATACCAAACTTACTACCGAATTTACAGAATTTAATACAGACTGTTCTGAACAAAATAAGAAAGTATAAACAGACACTTACAATTTACATATACAATAACTGGATAACAACTTCCATTTGTGAGGACAATACTATGGGAGTGTGTGGAAGTTACAGTCGCACATAATAAAATAGAGAAATACAAGAAAAGAGGATAAGAGATAACCTGGTTATCATGAAGCAAGGAGAAAGCAAAAGACCTGGAAAACATAAAATGTTTTCAAGCTGGTAGAGTGAGCTATGAGGTCAGGACAGCAGAGATGGAGCAGTTGAGCAAGGATGGAGCAGTTGAGCAGAGATGGAGCAGTTGAGCAGAGATGGAGCAGCAGTTGAGCAGAGATGGAAACGAGAAGGTTTAGAAGCAGAAAGCAGAGAGTTGGGAGAGTTGTGATGAGAGATTTTCGAGGGCTCCGAGACTTGCTTAGAATGAGGAGTTATGCCTCCTTTTATAGGCTAAGGGCGAAGGCAGATGAAAATGTCTTGGCAAAGGGACGAAGAGACAAGAAAAGACATAAAGGAAAGAAAGATGCTTGATCTGACTTAAAGGAGCATATGGAATAGTGACATATTTGTTTTGACATGTCAGTAGCACAGTATTTAATTTGTCTCTTATGTCAGTAGCACAGTATTTGTTTTGTCTTTTATGTCGGCAGCACAATGATCTGATACGGGGAGTATCCTGGTACAGTAGCTTGATAGTGATCTGGTACGGGGAGTATCAGGGTACAGTAGCTTGATAGTGACATGGTACGGCTGAGAATCTTTATGTCGGTGAGTGTCGGTGAAAACCTGCTTTGTCAGGTTGGGCTTCTTTATGGTTTTTGGCTGAACTCATTAGGATCTTCTTCTTCATCTTCTTCATTTGGGTCTGTTTCTTCCAACGGAAAATATCTATTGGCACGATTGGGGGATGATTGAACTGTTTCATCTGAAGAGACTGGCCTGCGGTCGGCTTCAGCAAATATTTCTCTCATTTTTTGTTCCAGAGTTTCTTTGGTGCCATTCGGATTGGTTTGGATCATATTTCACAGATATGTAAGAAAATCAAATGAAGTGTTGGCAGTATTATAAGCAGAAGGATTGGGATTACAAATAGGTTTCTCTGGTGGTATCCTTTTGGGCACAATAGTATTGGGATCCATGTTGAAAATATCCCACCATTTTACAAAGATGGTTTTTCCTTGGCGAGGGATATAGGTATAATCGGCTGTATTATTTGAAGATACAGTGTATTCCCACTTCATAATCCATTGGAGTTGATATAAAGTGACAAAGTATAAATGTGGATAAATATTACTATCAATCTTATTGAATAGTGCAAAATGCTCCTGTGCTTTCTTAAAAGCAAGAGGTAAAATAGCACTTGTAGAGCCCCATATAAGAAACCAGTTTTTGAACCAGCTAGAAAAACGTTCATAAAGGGGCATTCGGAATTGGATATACCAACTATGAGAATTGTTTGGATTTTGATAAGAAAATATTTTATGCCATGTTTCTATATACTCTGCATTTTTATAGTATTTATAGGAAAAATTTGAATTATTTAATTTTTTCCCTTGGGTGGGGTTGCCACCCCACTCCTCATAGGATAAAAGCTTTTTTATTTACATTTTAGAATATGCAATAACTCTAGTATTTGGTTGATAATAATGGACCACAGTGACGGACCCTGTTTCCATTAATATGGCTTCATAATATTCATTAGTCTTAACCCCGTTTGTGGGATTGAGATGATTGATCAAATAAAGAGGAGCAAGTTTGGTTGGGTCCATATGGGCATGTTGGTCCTCTATAGTTATATCCATGAGAAAGGCTGTTTCTATGAAGGTGGAACGAATAGCATTTGGATTAGGCTTTTGAGACGGCCGAGATTGAGCCGGTGTAAAAGCTGGGGTTGATGTATTATGTTCTGGGTAGGTAATTTGATGTATATGTGAAATGGATGGTGAGAGAGTGGCCAACGGTGGACTCTCAAGTAATTCTGGTATTATATCAAGAGGGCGTTTATCACTGTGAGTGCTCATTATAGCGGATAAATCAGGAGGAGTATTATTTTAATTTGCTTCAAAGAGCTGTAATGCAAGTGAGAGGGGTCTATCGTCGTTGGCGTCAGAGTGGCCCCCCTGCAAAAATTCACGGGTAAGAAAATCAGGCAAGGAATTAGAAGAGTCGTGTAGATGTTCAATAGTGAAATCAAAAGCAGAGAGAATCGCTTGCCAGCGGGCAAATATTTGTTTAGAAACAAGGTTTTGAACATCTTTTAAATTTCTTTGGCTGCTTTGCAATCTGTGCGAATAAGAAACTTTGATTGAGAATATCGCTTTGAAATGTGGTGACACAATGAACAATGGCAAGGAGTTCTTTTTTCACTGTAGAATAATTTTGTTGAGAAGAATTCCAGGCCTTAGAAGTATACCTGAGTAGTTGTTCATGATTATCAACTTGTTGTTTTAGGATTCCTCCTAAACCCAATTCTGGATCATCACATTCGATTATTTTAAATGAAGTAGGGTTAGGAAGAGAAAGACAAAGTAAAGATTTTACTTTTTGTTTGATCAGTTGTACTGCGCTGGTATGAATAATTGTCCAAGGTGGAGGAATCTTTTTTAAGCTATCATGCAATGGTTTGGTATCAATAGCAAGGTCTTGATAAAAATCACTAACATAATTTAAACATCCTAAAAATCGTTGAAGCTCTTTTTGATCTAAAATTTTATCTGAAAATTTATCAGCAAATTGAATGGAGCGATTTATGGGAATAATTGTACCATGATAGATATTATGTCCTAAAAATCTAATAGTAGTTTTGAACAAAGTAATTTTTTTAACCGATACTTCTAATCCTGCAGGCTTTACTGCATGTATAAAAGTATTAATGTGTTTAAAATGTTCTTCTATGGATTCTGAATAAATAAGGGCATCATCGATATAAACAATCATAAATTTATAATAAGCAATAAAGACATCATTCATTATTTTTTGGAATGAATAATGAAAGCATTGAGATGTTCACTACAAATAGAAGTATCTATTTGTTATTGAAGTTCTTGAATTTGTTTATAATAAATGGGTCTTGTAATTTCTCTTCCACATGTTTGCATTTAATTTCTTGTTTTAAAGTGCAGAAAAAAAAATTTTATTTTTTAATTGCCTTTTAACATTATTTATTTCCTTTAGTTTTGTTTTATTTATAAATTCAAATTTTATAGGGATATTTTGGTAAGTGGATGTTATTCTTGTTTGGTCTATGGAAATAGGGTATAATAATGTAAGAAATGGTACACCTAAAATAACTGTCTGGCTTAGTACTTTGACCATAATAAAAGGTGTTTGGATGCACTGTTGGTTATTACAAACAGAAGCCTTTGATAATTTATAAATGATAAAAATTCTGCTGCCGTCAGCAGTATTTAGTATTTGAGTTGTTTTATCAAAATACTTAGTTGGTACAAGTCCTTCATTTATACAATTCACGTCAGCACCTGAGTTTATTAATGCTGATGTTTGAAACTTATAATCTTCTGCTACTATAATAGTTACGAGTACAAACCATTTTTGTGTAATGACTCTATCAATGAGATTGACAGAAGTAGGACTATCATTTATCAGAATTGGTTTACTTCCTAAAGAGTCTGGAGTATTCATTGTTGGTTTTGGACTAGGAGAGAGAAGAGCATATGTTGTAACTAGATGGTTAAACTCTAATTCATCTGTATCCGAATTATGATTAGATAAATTTTGTAATTCTAATATTTTTATTCTTATTTTTAATTGTTGTACTTCCTTTGTTACTTCATTTATCTATTGTTTTAACTCCGAAATAGAAGGTTCTTTTTGGATAGTGAGATGTTGTTGACTAACTCTTTTCATAGTAGCTGCAAAATTATATTCATCTGGTGTTTTGACTGAAGCAAGTGGTTTTGGTTTTGTTTTTGTTAGATTAATAAATGTAGTAATAACATATCTTTTTTCTTCTGGATCAGCTATTTTTTCCATGAGATCTAATATCATATTATCTTCTTGTGTTAGGGTATGGAGATTATGTGTTTGGATAGGGCAGGCACAAGTTGGTTCTTGCATGGAAGTAGATGAATCTTCATCTGAGGAGGAAGAATCTGAAGACTCTGTCCAGTTGAAATCATCTTCTAGTATATTTCCTATTAAAGATTCATTTGAATTTGTATTAGAAGAGGATGTACTATCATAATTGATAATATGATATATTTTAGTTTTTAATGACTCATCCAATTGTAAAGCATCTATCTTCTTTTTAAGTTTACATTGATATTTATAATTTCCAAGTTTTCCACACTTGTAACATACTGGTATTTTCTTTTTATTCTTATTTTTATTCGTAGCTTTTTTGATAAATTTTTGTTTTTTAGCCTTTTTATATTTATGTGATTTTTCTGGCCTAAATTTATATTTATGATATTTTTTCTTTTTCTTAAACAATTTTTCTGGTTTATTTTTTTTATCTATGTGATACCCAAATTGTTCGCAAAAATCACCAAGCTCTTTTCGTTTAGTAATTTGTTGTTTGTCGAGTTGTCGTTTAAGCTTTAGGTCTGTGCATAAGACTAACCCTTCAGCACATATTTCTTCTTATAATTCTCCTAATGTATAAGCAGAATAAATAATAATTCCATTATGTTTCTTTCTTAGTCTTTTCTTAACCTTTTCAACAAATAAATAGGGAAGATCAGCAATAAACTTTTCCTTCTAATGATCAAGCTGACAGTCTTCTCTTATTAATAATCGTGAAAAGAATACATCTTTATACCATGTATAATGGGATAATGTAGGACATCTTAAGTTCGACAGCAAATCTTCTGATCTTGCTGCTAATAAAGCCGTACTTCTTACAAAATGTAAGATGATAGTATAAATTAAAGTGTTTACAGCATCACTTTCTGTATAAATTATTTCTTGATTATGTTCATTTCTGGCTGTCCATTGTCTAGTGTTCTTTAGGATTTTATTTTTAGTTTCATCATCAACATAAAAATCCCACCAGCCTCTTAGCCAGCCTGTGAATCTATTGACTACTGCTTTGGCAACCTCTTGATCAAGCTTGCCAGCCATCTTATTAGCTGATGCAAACATAGTCATATGTCTCATGATATCTAATATTTTTAAATCAGAGAGGCCATCAATAGTCTAATTTACAATTGATCTGCTGGAATATGATACTGCCTGTTGTATAGCGTCTTCTTCTAGTTGGACATCAATAGGTGTAGGTCTTTTATAATATGGTAAGGCTGTGATTGGTTTCCATGATTTACCATATGCTATCCGATTTATATCATTGGTTGTTCTATCCATAAAGGCTAGTTGCAAATTATCCACTATGATTGGCTCTTCTTCTTGAATCATTAAATTATCATATTCAGGAGGTTCATGGAGCATTAAGGTTTCATGCTCAGGAATCTTCTGTTTACCTTTATCAGATGATTCTGGGATACTAGGTATGGGTACATGAAGATTTATCTTTAAGAGGGGATTCTTTTGTTATCTAATTGAGCCAGTTTTGATATTAATTGATCCATTAATGTTTTGTTATCTTCTCCAATATGAAATTTAGTTTTATTGAGTTTTGGAGGAGGTTTAAACAAAACAGCTTTAGGAGTAGGAGGAATTACTGCTTTCAGTTGAGGAGTAATTAATCTTTCTATGCGTTCTGCTTGTCTTCCTAAAGATTGCATGTATAAATTTGTATAATTATTTTGTTCCACTATATGGGGTATTAATTCCTGCTTTTTACCCATATCCTTAGGTATAGCCTTATAAGGTGTAGCAATAATCTCATATAAGGTTTGTGGTGGTTCTCCTTTCAAAGGTGGAGTTTTTACACCATTGAGTACTATACTTTTCTCAGGAGGATGGACACTTGCAGTACTAGTTTCATCTGTGCTTATATAAGTTTTTTCTTCTATTGTTTGAATATCAAATTGGGGAATTTGGATGTTATATGTAGCACAGATTTCTTGTAACCATATGAAAAATCCTTTGGTTTGTTTTTCTTTCTTTAGGAATTTATTGTATTTTTTATGAAATAATTCTATTAGTCAAGGTTTAAAAGCTTTGAGATACCATTCTCTTATTCCTTGGTTTTCTTGTGCTAGATAATCATTTTTCATATATTCAATATCTACTTTTTTCTTGTTTGATAATAGGAAATATTCTTCTTCCTTCATATCTTCTTCTTGCAAAGTGAATATTTGAAATTCAGCTATATCTGGTTCAGACATATAAGTAGATATAACTACATGATCCGCTGTTCTCTTTGTTCCTTGTAATTGTAAATCTGAGGATCCTGTAGGTATTGCTGGAGGAGGAAGAATGATAATTTCTGGGGTTGTATAGCAAGATTTTCTTGCGGGAACTATTGGTTTTCTCTGTCTTTTTCTATTTATTTCTAAGTCATCTTGTACTAATGGTTTATTTTGAAATTTTATTTCAATATTACCATTTTGATGTTCAATTATTTGATTGGGGAATTATTCATTGGTACCTCTTTTGGTTGGTTTTCATTTTGAATTGACCATGATTGTGGTAGAATAATATCTGACCAACCAATAGTTCTTAGTATAATGGTATTTGCTTTTCTATATTAGTTTGAAATAATTCAGTATGTTCTTTTGTATCTGTCTGTATAATGTTGGGACAAAGAGTATTCATGATTTTGTAATATATACCATATACAATGACTAGGTTTTGAGATCCAGGAGTCATATTGAATCCATGGGTTTTAAGATTTATTGTTAATATATCTAGGATATTCGGGTCTATTAATGAAACAAAAAAATTTGGAAAACTTCTAAAGTAAATGGGTTCACTACAAATGCTAGATTCAGCCATGCCTAAGAGAGAGTCCGAAAACTTATTGTGCCTTGTATCTCTTAGGCATACAAGCCCTGAGTTGTTTAATCCCAACCGGGTTAAAGGTTTGATTGTTATTTGTATTAGTCCAATATGTAAATATCTATAGTTTTTCTCTTTGTGTTTTTCTATTATTTTTTTGGATAACAGTTGGAAGTCTTCCTGATTTTGTGTTACTGATAAATTTCTTCCACTGTCTTTATTGCATATCCTACTTATAAAGTGAATGTTCCCTTTTGATAAACATCTGAGATAGGCACTTTGGGAATGTTCCAATTTTGTATATGTTTTTCAACATCATTTATTACTATTTCTTCTTTATTTTTTACCCTTAAAGTTTGACTAGTTTGGGTTACTGTTTTACCTTTAAGATTCCTAATTAAATTTGTCATCTGTAGGTTGCGGATAATGACAATCTAGATGACCTAGAGTCCAGCGTTTTCCCCTAAGCGTCTCTCTTGGCCTTGGCGGGTACTTTGCCTAGACTTCTTTCGTCTCTTGCCTTAACACTCGGACCAACTTTCTTATATGGTAATTTAGCTAGGTTTCTAAGGTATTACTGTAACTTTCACTGTTCACTGTGGCTCTGATACCAAAACGCACCAAGATCTTTAATGATTCGTCAGTAAGTACATTTATATGTTCAGTAAGTATATTTATATGTTTTAGATAAGATAAGCAAAGATTAGACTATTGTATTTAATTAATTCTTGTAAAATACGATAATAATTTGAGCAAAATAAGATCATTAAAATAAAAGGAACAACAGAAATATCAATTACAAACCATGATGTACGTGTATGATTTTTTATTTTGTTCAGAACAGTCTTTATTAAATTCTGTAAATTCGGTAGTAAGTTTGGTATTGTAATACTTTAAAGTAAGTTTGGTATTGTAATCCATTTGAAGTACGTTTGATGTAGTTTAAACTTCCCTGCAAAAATTCACGAGTAAGAAAATCAGGCAAGGAATTAGAAGAGCCGTGCAGATGTTCAATAGTGAAATGAAAAGCAGAGAGAATCGCTTGCCAGCGGGCAAATATTTGTTTAGAAACAAGGTTTTGAACATCTTTTTGCATAATTTCTTTGGCTGCTTTGCAGTCTGTGCGAATAAGAAACTTTGATTGAGAATATCGCTTTGAAATTTGGTGACACAATGAACAATGGCAAGGAGTTCTTTTTTCACTGTAGAATAATTTTGTTGAGTAGAATTTCAGGCCTTAGAAGTATACCTGAGCAGTTGTTCATGATTATCAACTTGTTGTTTTAGGATTCCTCTTAAACCCAATTCTGAAGCATCACATTCAATTATTTTAAATGCAGTACGGTTAGGAAGATAAAGACAAGGTAAAGATTTTACTTTTTGTTTGATCAGTTGTACTGCGCTGGTATGAACAATTGCCCAAGTTGGAGGATTCTTTTTTACGTGATCATGCAATGGTTTGGCATCAATAGTAAGGTCTTGATAAAAATCAATAACATAATTTAAACATTCTAAAAATCGTTGAAGCTCTTTTTGATCTAAAATTTTATCTGGAAATTTATCAGCAAATTGAATTGAGCGGTTTATGGGAATAATTGTAACCTGATAGATATTATGTCCTAAAAATCTAATAGTAGTTTTTAACAAAGTAGTATTTTTAGCCGATACTACTAATCCTGCATGCTTTACTGCATATATAAAAGTATTAATGTGTTTAAAATTTTCTTCTATGGATTCTGAAAAAATGAAGACATCATCGATATAAACAATCATAAATTTATAATAAGCATTGAAGACATCATTCATTATTTTCTGGAATTCTTATGGAGCATTTTTTAATCCAAAAGGCATAACATTCCATTCATATTGTCCAAATGGAACATTAAATGCTGTTTTACATTTATCTTCTTCCTTAATTTGGATTTGCCAGTAGCCTGACTTCATATCGAATTTAGAAAATATGCAAGCATTAGCTACTCTATCTAATAAATCTTTTTTGTTGGGAATTGGTTATCTTATCCATTGTAATACTTTATTTAATGGTTTATAATTAATAACAAGTCTAAGAACTCCACGTTCTTTTTCAGCATTTTTGTTGACATAAAAAGCTGCACAGCTCCATGGTGATAAGCTTGGTCGAATTAGTCTTTTATTTTGGAGTTCAGTAATTTCTTTTCTGCACATATCTAATAATGTAGTATTCATTTGAATTGGTCTTGCTTTTGTAGGAATTTGTCTTTCATCAAATCCTACTTCATATGGAAGACTTAAACTATGTTTTTTAGTGTTCCAGAAAGCATTGGGATGTTCACTATAAATAAAAGTTTCTATTTGTTGTTGAAGTTCTTCAATTTTGTTTATAATTAATGGCTCTTCAAATTTTTCTTCCACGTATTTGTATTTAATTTCTTGTTTTAAAGTGCAGAGGAAATTTTCTTTATTTTTTAATTGGCTTTTAACATTATTTATTTCCTTTAGTTTTGGTTTATTTATAAATTCAAATTTTGTAGAGATATTTTGGTAAGTAGATGTTATTTCTTTATGGTCTATGGAAGTAGGGTATAATAATGTAAGAAATGTTACACTTAAAAAACTATCTGGCTTAGTCCTTTGACCACGATAAAAGGTGTTTGGATGCACTGTTGGTTATTACAAACAGAAGCCTTTGATAATTTATAATTGATAAAAAGTCTGCTGCCGTCAGCAGTATTTAGTATTTGAGTTGTTTTGTCAAAATACTTAGTTGGTACAAGTCCTTCATTCATACAATTCAAATCAGCACCTGAGTCTATTAATGCTGATGTTTGAAACTTATAATCTTCTGCTACAAAAATAGTTACGAGTACAAACCATTTTTGTGTAATGTCTCTATTAATGAGATTGACAGAAGTAGGACTATCATTTATCAGAATTGGTTTACTTCCTGAACATTCTGGAGTATTCGTTGTTGGTTCTGGACTAGGAGAGAGAGGAGCATATGTTGTAACCAGATGGTTAAACTCTAATTCATCTGTATCCGAATTAAGATTAGATAAATTTTGTAATTCTAATATTTTTAGTCTATTTTTTAATTGTTGTACTTCCTTTTTTACTTCGTTTATCTCTTGTTTTAACTCCGAAATAGAAGGTTCTTTTTGGATAGTGAGATGTTGTTGACTAACTCTTTTCATAATAGCTGCAAAATTATATTCATCTGGTGTTTTGACTGTAGCAAGTGGTTTTGGTTTTGTTTTTGTTAGAATAATAAATGTGGTAATAATAGATCTTTTTTCTTCTGGATCTGCTAATTTTTCTACGAGATCTAATATCAAATTATCTTCTTGTATTAGGGTATGGAGATTATGTGTTTGGATAGGGCAGGCACAAGTTGGTTCTTGCATAGAAGTAGATGAGTCTTCATCTGAGGAGGAAGAATCTGAAGACTCTGTCCCGTTGAAATCATCTTCTTGTATATTTCCTATTAAAGATTCATTTGAATTTGTACTAGAAGAGGATGTACTATCATAATTGATAATATGATATATTTTAGTTTTTAATGACTCATCCAATTGTAAAGCATCTATCTTCTTTTTTAGTTTACATTGATATTCATAATGTCCAAGTTTTCCACACTTGTAACATACAGGTATTTTCTTTTTATTCTTATTTTTAGTCGTAGCTTTTTTGATAAATTTTTTTTTTTTAGCCTTCTTATATTTATGTGATTTGTCTGGCCTAAATTTATCTTTATGATAGTTTTTCTTTTTCTTATACAATTTTTCTGGTTTAATTTTGTTATCTATGTGATACCCAAATTGTTCGCAAAAATCACCAAGCTCTTTTCGTTTAGTAATTTGTTGTTTGTCAAGTGAGCGTTTAAGCTTTAGGTCTGTCCATAAGACTAATCCTTCAGCACATATTTCTGCTGATAATTCTCATAATGTATAAGCAGAATAAATAATAATTCCATTATGTTTCTTTCTTAGTCTTTCCTTAACCTTTTCAGCAAATAAATAGGGAAGACCAGCAATAAGCTTTTCCTTCCAATGATCAAGCTGGTAGTCTTCTCTTATTAATAATCGTGAAAAGAATACATCTTTATACCATTTATAATGGGATAATGTAAGACATCTTAAGTTTGACAGCAAATCTTCTGATCTTGCTGCTAATAAAGCTGTACTTCCTACAAAATGTATGGTGATAGTATAAATTAAAGTGTTTACAACATCACTTTCTGTACAAATTATTTCTTGATTATGTTCATTTCTGGCTGTCCATTATCTGGTGTTGGTTAGGATTTTTTTTTTAGTTTCATCATCAACATAAAAATCCCACCAACCTCTTAGCCAGCCTATTAATCCACTGACTATTGCTTTGGCAACCTCTTGATCAGGATTGCCAGCCATCTTATTAGCTGATGCAAACGTAGTCATATGTCTCATGACATCTAATATTTTTAAATCAGAGAGGCCATCAATAGTTCAATTTACAATTGATCTGTCGGATATGATACTGTCTGTTGTATTACGTCTTCTTCTAGTGGGACATCAACAGGTGTAGGTCTTTTGTAATATGGTAAGGCTATGATTGGTTTCCATGATTTACCATATGCTATCCGATTTATATCATTGGTTGTTGTATCCGTAAAGGCTAGTTGCAAATTATCCACTATGATTGGCTCTTCTTCTTGAAGCATTAAATTGTCATATTCAGGAGGTTCATGGAGCATTAAGGTTTCATGCTCAAGAATTTTCTATTTACCTTTATCAGATGATTCTGGGATACTAGGTACGGGTACGGGAAGATTTATCTTTGGAGAGGGGATTCCTTTGATATCTAATTGAGCCAGTTTTGATATTAATTGATTCATTAATGTTTCGTTATCTTCTCCAATATGAAATTTAGTTTTATTGAGTTCTGGAGGAGGTTTAAACAAAACAGCTTTAGGAGTAGGAGGACTTACTGCTTTCGGTTGAGGAGTAATTAATTTTTCCATACGTTCTACTTGTCTTCCTAAAGATTGCATGTATAAATTTGTATAATTATTTTTTTCGACTATATGGGGTATTAATTCCTGCTTTTTACCCATATCCTTAGGTATAGCCTTATAAGGTGTACCAATAATCTCATATAAGGTTTGTGGTGGTTCTCCTTTCAAAGGTGCAGTTTTTACACCTTTGAGTACTATACTTTTCTCAAGAGGATGGACACTTGTAGTACTAGTCCCATCTGTGCTTATATAAGTTTTTTCTTCTATTGTTTGAATATCAAATTGAGGAATTTGGATGTTATATGTAGCACAGATTTCTTGTAACCATATGTAAAATCCTTTGGTTTTTTTTTCTTTCTTGAGGAATTTATTGTATTTTTTATGAAATAATTCTATTAGTCTAGGTTGAAAAGCTTTGGGATACCATTCTCTTATTCCCTGGTTTTCTTATGCTAGATAATCATTTTTCAGATATTCAATATCTACGTTTTTCTTTTTTGATATTACGAAGTATTCTTCTTCCTTCATATCTTCTTCTTGCAAAGTTATTATCTGAAATTCAGCTATATCTGGTTCAGACGTATAAGTAGGTATAACTGCATGATCCGCTGTTCTCTTTGTTCCTTGTAATTGTAAATCTGAGGATCCTGTAGGTATTGCTGGAGGAGGAAGAATGATTATTTCTGGGGTTGTATGGCAAGATTTTCTTGCCGAAACTGTTGGTTTTCTTAGTCTTTTTCTATTTATTTCTAAGTCATCTTGTACTAATGGTTTATTTTGAAATTTTATTTCTATAATCCCAATTTAATTTTCAATTATTTGATTGGGGATATTATTCATTGGTACCTATTTTAGTTGGTTTTCATTTTGAATTGACCATATTGTGGTAGAATAATATCTGACCAAGCAATAGTTCTTGGAATGATGGTATTTGCATTTTCTATATTAGTTTGAAATAATTCAGTATGTTCTTTTGTATCTGTCTGTATAATGTTGGGACAAAGAGTATTCATGACTTTGTAATATATACCATATACAATGACTAGGTTTTGAGATCCAGGAGTCATATTGAATCCATGGGTTTTAAGATTTATTGTTAATATATCTAGGATATTCGGGTCTGTTAATGAAATAGAAAAATTTGGAAAACTTCTAAAGTAAATGGGTCCACTACAAAGGCTAGATTCAGCCATGCCTAGGAGAGAGTCCGAAAACTTATTGTGCCTTATATCTCTTAGGCATACAAGCCCTGAGTTGTTTAATCCCAACCGGGTTAAAGGTTTGATTGCTATTTGTATTAGTCCAACATGTAAATATCTATAGGTTTTCTCTTTGTGTTTTTCTATTATTTTTTTGGATAACAGTTGGAAGTCTTCCTGATTTTGTGTTACTGATAAACTTTCTTCCACTGTCTTTATTGCATATCCTACTTATAACGTGAATGTTCCCTTTTGATAAACATCTGAGATAGGCACTTTGGGAATGTTCTAATTTTGTATATGTTTTTCAACATCATTTATTACTATTTCTTCTTTATTTTTTACCCTTAAAGTTTGACTAGTTTGGGTTACTGTTTTACCTTTAAGATTCCTAATTAAATTTGCCATCTGTAGGTTGCGGATAATGACAATCTAGACGACCAGGAGTCCAGCGTTTTCCCCTAAGCGGCTCTCTTGGCCTTGGCGGGTACTTTGCCTAGACTTCTTTCGTCTCTTGCCTTAACACTCGGACCAACTTTCTTAGATGGTAATTTAGTTAGGTTTCTATGGTACTACTGTAACTTTCACTATTCACCGTGGCTCTGATACCAAAACGCACCAAGATATTCAGTGATTCGTCAGTAAGTATATTTATATGTTTTAGCTAAGATAAGCAAAGATTAGACTATTATATTTAATTAATTCTTGTAAAATACAATAATAATTTAAGCAGAATAAGATCATTAAAATAAAAGGAACAACAGAAATATCAATTACAAACCATGATGTATGCGTATGATTTCCTATTTTTTTCAGAACAGTCTGTATTAAATTCTGTAAATTCTGTAGTAAGTTTGGTATTGTAATACTTTAAAGTAAGTTTGGTATTATAATCCATTTGAAGTAAGTTTGATGCAATTTAAACTTCCCTGCAAAAATTCACAAGTAAGAAAATCAGGGAAGGAATTAGAAGAGCCGTGCAGATGTTCAATAGTGAAATCAAAAGCAGAGAGAATAGCTTGCCAGCGGGCAAATATTTGTTTAGAAACAAGGTTTTGAACATCTTTTTGCATAATTTCTTTAAAAGCTTTGCAGTCCGTGCAAATAAGAAATCTTTGATTGAGAATATCGCTTTGAAATTTGGTGACACAATGAACAATGGCAAGGAGTTCTTTTTTCACTGTAGAATAATTTTGTTGAGTATAATTCCAGGCCTTAGTAGTATACCTGAGCAGTTGTTCATGATTATCAACTTGTTGTTTTAGGATTCCTCCTAAACCCAATTCTGAAGCATCACATTCAATTATTTTAAATGCAGTAGGGTTAGGAAGAGAAAGACAAGGTAAAGATTTTACTTTTTGTTTGATCAGTTGTACTGCGCTTGTATGAACAATTGTCCAAGGTGGATGATTCTTTTTTAAGCGATCATGCAATGGTTTGGCATCAATAGCAAGGTCTTGATAAAAATCAATAACATAATTTAAACGTCCTAAAAATCGTTGAAGCTCTTTTTTGTTTAAAATTTTATTTGGAAATTTATCAGCAAATTGAATTGAGCGGTTTATGGGAATAATTGTACCCTGATAGATATTTTGTCCTAAAAATCTAATAGTAGTTTTGAACAAAGTAATTTTTTTAGCCGATACTACTAATCCTGCATGCTTTAATGCATGTATAAAAGTATTAATGTGTTTAAATTGTTCTTCTATGGATTCTTAAAAAATAAGGACATCATCGATATAAACAATCATAAATTTATAATAAGCATTAAAGACATCATTCATTATTTTCTGGAATTCTGATGGAGCATTTTTTAATCCAAAAGGCATAACATTCCATTCATATAACATTAAATGCTGTTTTATATTTATCTTCTTCCTTAATTTGGATTTGCCAATAGCCTGACTTCATATCAAATTTAGGAAATATGCAAGCATTAGCTACTCTATCTAATGAATCTTTTTTATTGGGAATTGGATATCTTATCCATTGTAATATTTTATTTAATGGTTTATAATTAAAAACAAGTCTAGGAACTCCACGTTCTTTTTCAGCATTTTTATTGACATAAAAAGCTGCACAGCTCCATGGTGATAAGCTTGGTCGAATTAGTCTTTTATTTTGGAGTTCAGTAATTTCTTTTCTGCACATATCTAATAATGTAGTATTCATTTGAATTGGTCTTGCTTTTGTAGGAATTTGTCTTTCATCAAATCTTACTTCATATGGAAGACTTATACTATGCTTTTTCCTGTCCCAGAAAGCATTGTGTTACTAATAAACTTCCTTCCATTGTCTTTATTGCATATCCTAATTTTAAAGTGAATGTTCCCTTTTGATAAATATCTGAGATAGGCACTTTGGGAATGTTCCAATTTTGTATATGTTTTTCAACATCATTTATTACTAGTTCTTCTTTATTTTTTACCCTTAAAGTTTGACTAGTTTAGGTTACTTTTTTACCTTTAAGATTCTTAATTAAATTTGTCATCGATAGGTTGCGTATAATGACAATCTGGACGACCAAGAGTCCAACGTTTTCCCTTAAGCGGCTCTCTTGGCCTTGGCGGGTACTTTGCCTAGACTTCTTTCGTCTCTTGCCTTAACACTCAGACCAACTTTCTTTGATGGTAGTTTAGTTAGGTTTCAATGGTATTACTGTAACTTTCACTATTCACTGTGGCTCAGATACCAAAACGCACAAAGATCTTCAGTGATTCGTTAATAAGTATATTTATATGTTCAGTAAGTATATTTATATGTTTTAGATAAGATAAGCAAAGATTAGACTATTATATTTAATTAATTCTTGTAAAATACGATAATAATTTAAGCAGAATAAGATCATTAAAATAAAAGGAACAACATAAATATCAATTACAAACCATGATGTATGTGTATGATTTCCTATTTTGATACTAAATACAAGTTTAAACTGCATCAAACTTACTTCAAATGGATTACAATACCAAACTTACTTTAAAGTATTACAATACCAAACTTACTATCGAATTTACAGAATTTAATACAGACTGTTCTAAACAAAATAAGACAGTGTAAACAGACACTTACAGTTTACATATACAATAACTGGATAATAACTTCCATTTGTAAGGACAATACGATGGGAGTGTGTGGAAGTTACAGTCGCACATAATAAAACAGAGAAATACAAGAAAAGAGGATAAGAGATAACCTGGTTATGATGAAGCAAGGAGAAAGTAAAAGACCTGGAAAACATAAAATGTTTTCAAGCTGGTAGAGTGAGCTTGAGGTCAGGACAGCAGAGATGGATCAGTTGAGCAGGGATGGAGCAGTTGAGCAGAGATGGAGCAGTTGAGTAGAGATGGACAGCAGTTGAGCAGAGATGGGAAGGAGAAGGTTTAGAAGCAGAAAGCAGAGAGTTGGGAGAGTTGTGATGAGAGATTTTCGAGGGCTCCGAGACCTGCTTAGAATGAGGAGTTATGCCTCCTTTTATAGGCGAAGGGCGAAGGCAAATGAAAATGTCTTGGCAAAGGGACGAAGAGACAAGAAAAGACATAAAGGGAAGAAAGATGCTTGATCTGACTTAAAGGAGCATATGGAATAGTGACATATTTGTTTCGACATATCGGTAGTACAATATTTAATTTGTCTTTATGCTGGTAGCACAGTATTTGTTTTGTCTTTTATGGCGCCAGCACAGTGATCTGGTACGGGGAGTATCCTGGTACAGTAGCTTGATAGTGATTTGGTACGGGGAGTAACCTGGTACAGTAGCTTGATAGTGACATGGTACGGCTGAGAATCTTTATGTCGGTGAGTGTCGGTGAGAACCTGCTTTGTCGGGTCGGGCTTCTTTTTAGTTTTTGGCTGAACTCATTTGGATCTTCTTCTTCATCTTCTTCATCTAGGTCTGTTTCTTCCAACGGAAAATATCTATTGGCACGATTAGAAGATGATTGAACTGTTTCATCTGAAGAGACCGGCTTGCGGCCGGCTTCAGCAAATATTTCTCTCATTTGTTGTTCCAGAGTTTCTTTGGTGGCATTCGGATTGGCTTGGATCATATTTCTCATATATGTAGGAAAATAAAATGAAGTGTTGGCAGTATTATAAGCAGAAGGATTGGGATTATAAGTAGGTTTTTCCCAGGCGAGGGATATAGGTATAATTGACTGTATTATTTAAAGATACAGTGTATTCCCACTTCATAATCCATGGGAGTTGATATAAAGTGACAAAGTATATATGTGGATCAATATTACTATCAATCTTATTGAATAGTGCAAAATGCTCCTGTGCTTTCTTAAAAGTAGGAGGTAAAATAGCACTGGTAGAGCCCCATATAAGAAACCAGTTTTTGAACCAGCTAAGAAAACATTCATAAACGGGCATTCGGAATTGGATATACCAACTATGAGAATTGTTTGGATTTTGATAAGAAAATATTTTATGCCATGCTTCTATGTACTCTGCATGTTTATAGTATTTATAGGAAAAATCTGAATTATTTAATTTTTTCCCTTGGGTGGGGTTGCAACCCCACTCCTCATAGGATAAAAGCTTTTTTATTTGCATTTTAGAATATGCAATAACTCTCGTATTTTGTTGATAATAATGGACCACAGAGACGGACCTTGTTTCCATTAATATGGCTTCATAATATTCCCTAGTCTTAACCTCGTTTGTGGGATTGAGATGATTGATCAAATAAAGAGGAGCAAGTTTGGTTGGGTCCATATGGGAATCTTGGTCCTCTATAGTTATATCCATGAGAAAGGCTGTTTCTATGAATGTGGAACGAATAACATTTGGATTAGGCCTTTGAGACGGCCGAGATTGAGCCGATGTAAAAGCTGAGGTTGATGTGTTATGTTTTGGGTAGGTAATTTGATGTATAGGTGAAAGGGATGGTGACAGAGCGACCAACGGTGGACTCTCAAGTAATACTGGTATTATATCAAGAGGGCGTTTATCACTGTGAGTGCTCATTATAATGGATAAATCAGGAGAAGTATTATTTTTATTAGCTTCAAAGAGCTGTAATGCAAGTGAGAGGGGTGTATCGTCGTTGGTGTCAGATCCAACATCTACTTTTTTCTTGTTTGATATTAGAAAGTATTCTTCTTACTTCATATCTTCTTCTTGCAAAGTTTATATCTGAAATTCAGCTATATCTGGTTCAGACGTACAAGTAGGTTAAACTACATGATCCGCTGTTCTCTTTGTTCCTTGTAATTGTAAATCTGAGGATCCTGTAGGTATTGCTGAAGGACGAAGAATGATTATCTAGCACAAGAAAACCAAGGAATTAGAGAATGGTATCTCAAAGCTTTTCAACCTAGACTAATAGAATTATTTCATAAAAAATACAATAAATTCCTCAAGAAAAAAAAACAAACCAAAGGATTTTTCATATGGTTACAAGAAATCTGCGCTACATATAACATCCAAATTCCTCAATTTGATATTGAAAGCACAGATGGAACTAGTACTGCAAGTGTCCATCCTCCTAAGAAAAGTATAGTACTCAAAGGTGTAAAAACTGCACCTTTGAAAGGAGAACCACCACAAACCTTATATGAGATTATTGCTACACCTTATAAGGCTATACTTAAGGATATGGGTAAAAAGCAGGAATTAATACCCCATATAGTGGAACAAAATAATTATACAAATTTATACATGCAATCTTTAGGAAGACAAGCAGAACGCATAGAAAGATTAATTACTCCTCAACCGAAAGCAGTAATTCCTCTTACTCCTAAAGCTGTTTTGTTTAAACCTCCTCCAGAACT
Organism: Amborella trichopoda; assembly: GCF_054954075.1. Taxonomy (NCBI): domain Eukaryota; kingdom Viridiplantae; phylum Streptophyta; class Magnoliopsida; order Amborellales; family Amborellaceae; genus Amborella; species Amborella trichopoda. The sequence goes on from NC_142339.1 coordinate 32,170,186, forward strand.
CAATAAAACTAAATTTCATATTGGAGAAGATAACAAAACATTAATGGATCAATTAATATCAAAACTGGCTCAATTAGATAACAAAAGAATCCCCTCTCCAAAGATAAATCTTCCTGTACCCATACCTAGTATCCCAGAATCATCTGATAAAGGTAAACAGAAGATTCCTGAGCATGAAACCTTAATCCTCCATGAACCTCCTGAATATGATAATTTAATGCTTCAAGAAGTAGAGCCAATCATAGTGGATAATTTGCAACTAGCCTTTATGGATACAACAACCAATGATATAAATCAGATAGCATATGGTAAATCGTGGAAACCAATCACAGCCTTACCATATTATAAAAGACCTACACCTGTTGATGTCCAACTAGAAGAAGATGCTATACAACAGGCAGTATCATATTCCAGCAGATCAATTGTAAATTGGACTATTGATGGCCTCTCTGATTTAAAAATATTAGATGTCATCAGACATATGACTATGTTGGCATCAGCTAATAAGATGGCTAGCAATCCTGATCAATAGGTTGCCAAAGCAATAGTCAATGGATTCACAAGCTGGCTAAGAGGCTGGTGGGATTTTTATGTTGATGATGAAACTAAAAATAAAATCCTAACTAACACCAGACAATGGACAGCCAGAAATGAGCATAATCAAGAAATAATTTATACAGAAAGTGATGTTGTAAACACTTTAATTTATACTATCACCATACATTTTGTAGGAAGTACAACTTTATTAGCAGCAAGGTCAGAAGATTTGCTGTCAAACTTAAGATGTCCTACATTATCCCATTATAAATGGTATAAAGATGTATTCTTTTCACGATTATTAATAAGAGAAGACTGTCAGCTTGATCATTGGAAGAAAAAGTTTATTGCTAGTCTTCCCCATTTATTTGCTGAAAAGGTTAAAGAAAGACTTAGAAAGAAATATAATGGAATTATTATTTATTCTGCTTATATATTAGGAGAATTATCAGCAGAAATATGTGCTGAAGGATTAGTCTTATGCACAGACCTAAAGCTTAAACGCCAACTCGACAAACAACAAATTACTAAACGAAAAGAGCTTGGTGATTTTTGCGAACAATTTGGGTATCACATAGATAACTAAAATAAACCAGAAAAATTGTATAAGAAAAAGAAAAAATATCATAAAGATAAATTTAGGCCAGACAAATCACATAATTATAAGAAGGCTAAAAAACAAAAATTTATCAAAAAAGCTACGACTAAAAATAAGAATAAAAAGAAAATACCTGTATGTTACAAGTGTGGAAAACTTGGACATTATAAATATCAATGTAAACTAAAAAAGAAGATAGATGCTTTACAATTGGATGAGTCATTAAAAACTAAAATATATCATATTATCAATTATGATAGTACATCCTCTTCTAATACAAATTCAAATGAATCTTTAATAGGAAATTTACAAGAAGATGATTTCAACTGGACAGAGTCTTCAGATTCTTCCTCCTCAGATGAAGATTCATCTACTTCCATGCAAGAACCAACTTGTGCCTGCCCTATCCAAACACATAATCTCATATCAGGGTTATTCCCATAAACCGCTCAATTCAATTTGCTGATAAATTTCCAGATAAAATTTTAGATAAAAAAGAGCTTCAACAATTTTTAGGATGTTTAAATTATGTTATTGATTTTTATCAAGACCTTGCTATTGATGCCAAACCATTGCATGATCGCTTAAAAAAGAATCCTCCACCTTGGACAATTGTTCATACCAGCGCAGTACAACTGATCAAACAAAAAGTAAAATCTTTACCTTGTCTTTCTCTTCCTAACCCTACTGCATTTAAAATAATTGAATGTGATGCCTCAGGATTGGGTTTAGGAGGAATCCTAAAACAATAAGTTGATAATCATGAACAACTGTTCCGGTATACTTCTAAGGCCTGGAATTCTACTCATAGAGTTAACAACCCCTCAAAATATAAAGGTTAAAGTTAGAAGTAGTTGTGATGGGTGTATTTATCAAAAATATGATTACTTTTTGTTTAAAAAATTATTTTAAAACGTAACTTAACCATTAAGTAAAGGAAAATTTGAAATTCTTACAAAATTACAATGGCATTTTAAGAATTAGTGTCTTGGAATTTTATTAGTAAAGTGCCTTATTATTTTAGTAAACATTTTTCAACTTTACCCTTTATGGAGAGGACAAAAGTACCCCTGTCTTGTAGTAATATTTAGAAAATTACCCTTAATGATGAAGATATGACTAAAAATAACATCTTTTTAAAAAATAGATGATAAAATTAGTAAATCTACCCTTCATAACTCTCTCTATCTTTAACCTTTGTAATATGAGAGGTTGTAAAGTTTAAATTATCACTATGTATATATATATATATAGTAATGATTCAATAGGACCCTCCCATACCCAGTGTATAAGACTCCAAAGGATCACTATTAAAGTTTGCACAGATATCTAAAAACGTTATCACATAGGTGTGGGACTTGACTTTTTTAGAGATCCGTACCAACTTTAATAGTGATCTTTTAGGGTATCTACACACATGGATGGGAGAGGGTCCAATAGGATCATTTCTCATATATATATATATATATATATATATATATATATATATATATATATATATATATATATATATATATATATATATATATATATATATATACGGTTTGTCTAGAGTTAACAACCCCTCAAAATACAAATGTTTACGTTAGAAAGGGATGTGATGGGTGTATTTATCAAAATAATCATTACTTTTTTTATTAAAAAATTATTTAAATAGGTAACTTTACCATTAAGCAAAGATAAATTTGAAATTTTTACAAAAGTACAATAGCATTTTGGAAGTTAGTGTCCTGGAATTTTATTTGTAGAGTGCCCTTGTCCTTTAGTTAAAATTTCAATTTTACCCTTTATGAAGATGACAAAAATACCTTTTGTCTTGTAGTAATATTTACAAATTTACCCCACAAAAGTAACTTTAAAAAAAAAACAGACAACAAAATTAATAAATCCACCATTCACAACTCTATCTATCTTGAACCTTTGTAACTTGAAGGGTTGATATATATATATATATATATATATATATATATATATAGGAAAAGGATCCTATCAGTCACACTAGCTGACTGCTACAGTTTTAGCCAACGGTCAAGATTGAATCTGGGCCCAATTTAATGGTCACGACCTCATTTCGTATTTGAAATTTTATTTTTCTCTACAAATCCAAATCACTTGAAATTTTGAACGTCTATTATTCAAAAGTAGGGAAATCTAATAAAACTAATGAAAAATATATCCATACCTTTTTTTTAAGGTGTTATTTCACAATAGACTCGAGGTTTTATAAGATAGCTTGGGGCATAAAAATTGTATGTTTTATTTCTTCTAACCTCCTGAACTAATTTAGACCTGTTTTTTGGGCCAAACAAATCAAAGAAGACATGCCTTTTCTAAAATCCATCTTCCCAAACTTCTCTCTCTTTCTGTCTCTTCCTGTACCCCTTCTCTCTCCGTCTTTCCCATCTCTCTCCCCTCACTCTCTCTCTTGCTCACTCTCTTCATGTTTCCCATCTCGCCCCTCATTTTTGCGAGCTTCACAAAACCCACAAACCCACAAGTCTAATCCCCTTCGGGTACTTCCTTCAATGGAGGCTTGAGACACCTGAAATGAAAACTCCCTAAACATTCATCACACTCAAGTATCACAGCTCTTCCTGACCTGAAACAAACCTTACATTCTTCAACCTCTGGATCCTCACCATCAGAGCTTGTATTCTCTCTCCTCTTCACATAGACATCATCACCAATTGAGAATTTAGCACATGATAGACAATCTTCTTAGAAAACACTCTTTTCTTTTTAAGCCCCAGGTTTCCCTTTTTCTCAACTCCATGGCCACTGGATTTCTACGAATTTTGTTCATTTTTCTTGTTTTTCCTTGCATTTTGGTTGGACCTTGTGTTTCTCAACACTACAAGTTCATCAGAAACTTTCCTCGACTTCCTATTTTTGGCAAAATCCTTCTTCAATTTTCCATTTTTCGTAGCAACATTTTTCCCTAAGTTCCCATCTTCCTCAATTGAATGCCCTGATTTTCCTTTTCTGTAAACCGATTGTCCACCATTTGTTCTGGACACACCATTTGCCTTTCTAGAAAATGCAGAAGCTTCTGGTTCAGCGAACAACCTCTTTCTCTTCATACATTCTGACATATCTGGAGAGATCGGAGACAACTAAAGCTCAGACGATCTTTCCCCATTGTTTTTTTGAATGCAGGATTTTTTGCTATTTTCACCATCATCAACCAAACCATTTTCCTCTTGAACAACCTCTGCCTTTCTAATACCAGTTGTTTTCCCATTTTTAGAAGGTTTGGGCGTCTCAAATGATTCGACGTAATTCACTATGTATTGTATGGCAGAATATTCTGGATTGGACACGACCTTTCTTGCAGATCTTTGAGGGGAAGGGTTTGTTGGTGTGGAAAGAAATGCTAGAATGGATGATGAAGAAATTAGGGTTTTCTGGTCTTTGGAAGTTAGGCTTTGCTGGTTTTTGGCATTTGTAGGGGTTTTGACCATGGCCATGGCCTCCTCTATTGAGAGAGAGAAGGGCTTCTTGAGGTAAAAGGTTACCGAGAGGAGAGAGAGAGAGGTGTTTGAAGAAATACGGGAGGATAGAGAGAGTTAGAGATGTAGGAAGAGAGAGAAAGAGAGAAGTTTAGGGTATATAAGTGAAGAGAGAAAAAGGATTAGGTTTAAAAAAGCATGTCTTTCTCACATTTGTTTAAGTTAAAAAATAGGTTTAAATTGGCTAATAGGTTAGAAGCTATCTTTTAAAACCTTGAGTTTATCAAAAAATGAAACCTAAAAATAAGAGCTATGGAGATTTTTTCTCAAAAAATAATTCGCAAGCTAAAAATTGATCAAAATACATCCAAAACATTTTGGAGGTATTTTGGTTAATTTTTATTTTACAAATTATTTTTTTATATTTTTATTAGATGTGCCTTAATGAGAAGAATGAACACTTAAAATTTCAAGTGATTTGGATTTGTAGAAAAAATGAAAATTCAAATACGAAATGAAGTTGTAATCATCAGACCGACCCATATTCAATCTGGGTTGTTGGATGATATTGTAGCAGTCTAGGATCCTTTCCTATATATATATATATATCATAAAAACTTATCTAATATTTTCCTTTAAGTTCCCTCTAAATTCCCATCCCACAAACCTCAATTTTAGCTTTTGTTAAGTCCATTAATTTTTCAATATTTTTTTAAACTGCCCTCAAATTTAGTGGGTAGTAACCACATTCCTCAACGGTTGACTTTTCATATCGAAGAAAGTGCTACCCCAAACATAACCTAATTTAAACCATTTAAATAAATTTGGAAGAAGTTCATATAAGATTGCAACCATATACTATAAATACGACCCCAAACATAACCTAATTTAAACCATTTAAATAAACTTGGAAGAAGTTCATATAAGATTGTAACCATATACTATAAATACTATACACCTCAAAAATTCAGTAGCAAAAAGTGTTTCAAAGTTATAAAACCTTCTAATTGATCATCTCAACCTGAAGATGTATGGATATTAAATAAGAATTTCAAATCCTAAATATAATGTATATTGTAATAAGTTATTGAGACAGTCTATTTTTAAGATTTTTATGTGTTTGTAGATCTCTTCAATCTCAATTTTTGTAATTTCATAATTAGAATTGAACATAAATTTTGAAACCTCCAACACCGGAAATACATCGTCTGAGTAACATTTGAGGTGCACCTTACTTCTACATAATAAGATACGCACTTTATACAAACCTCACCTTAAAATACTCATGTATATTATTTGGGAGTTCCATTGTTGCCCTCTATTTTGTTATACAATAAGCCCTTGATTCCTCTGATTCCACTATGTCCGTGGCTTGGATGACGTGGAGATTCCCTCTCCACCCCAATCCAATCGTTTAAAATGACAAAAGGTCTCCACAAGAGGATTCAGATAGACATCCAATGGAGGCAACGTGGATCCACCGTTGCTATCTCTCTCGTCTCCCAACCATCACCAACCCTCACCCCCGCCCCATCTCTACCTCTCCCTCTCCCTCTCCCTCTCTGCAACTACACAACCCATGTATTCTTCTGCACAAATTCCATCATCGCTCCGCCATGCTTCTCCCACTCAGAGCTTCCTCTTCCTCCTTAAGCTTCCACTTCGAGGATCTCAAGTCGTCAATTTCCCTAACCAACGACGATCTCAAGCCGACGACCCCAGACCAGCGTACATTCTCTGCCTTGGACTTCGGTAGCCTCTGGGTGGGCCTCGTCGTTGGCGTCCCGACCTACTACCTTGCTGGCAGCCTGGTGGAGCTTGGAATGGTCTGGTGGCAAGGGATCGCCACTGTGGTGCTTGCTAACGTCATCCTTATTGTTCCTCTCATCCTCACTGGCCATGCCGGCACATGCTACGGGATCTCATTCCCGGTGTTGGCACGTGCAGCCTTTGGTATCCGTGGGGCTCACCTCCCGACCTTGCTTCGTGCCCTGGTCGGGTGTGGGTGGTTCGGCATCGAGACGTGGATTGGTGGCCAGACTGTCTTCCTCCTCTTGCCTCTCTCCTTCAGGCAATCTCCCTATGCTCAAACACTCCCATGGCTAGGGACCTCTCTGCTTGAATTCGCCTGCTTCCTTACCTTTTGGGCGGCTCAGATGGGGATCATTTGGAAGGGGATGGAGGGAATCAGGGACCTTGAGAAGTACTCCGCCCCGATACTGGTATTCCTCACCGGTGCTCTCCTCTGTTGGGCATATTTCACTGCAGGTGGCTTCGGGACCATGCTCTCAACGCCGTCCAGCCTCACCACCTCCCAATTCTGGGCCCTGTTTTTCCCGTCGCTAACTGCAAACATCAGCTTCTGGGCAACTCTCGCTATCAACATCCCCGACTTCACTCGCTACGCCAAGAGCCAGGCCGACCAGGTGCTCGGCCAGGTAGCCATCCCTGTCTTCATGGGTGCCTTCACCTTCGTCGGCCTGGCTGTCACCTCATCCACCCAAGTCATCTTTGGCCATGTAATATCGAGCCCCATCGAGCTCCTAGCCCGAATCAGTGGCAACTTCGCCCCGGCCCTCATCCTCTCGATCGTGGGCATCAGCCTCGCCACCCTCACCACCAACATAGCAGCCAACGTGGTGGCTCCCGCAAATGCCCTGGTGAATCTGAGCCCCTCAATTTTTACATTCCAAAGGGGGGCTCTGCTAACTGCTCTTTTGGGCATTCTTGCCCAGCCGTGGCGGCTGCTTGCGTCGAGCGAGAGCTTCATTTATACGTGGCTCATTGGGTACTCGGCCTTGTTGGGACCGATTGGCGGCATCGTGCTTGTTGACTACTACCTCTTGAGGCACACGAATCTGGATCTCAGAGCACTCTATTCCGACGATCCCATTGGGCCTTACTGGTATGGAAGGGGCTATAATTGGGCGGCCGTGGCCGCTCTCGTTATGGGGATCTTGCCTGTGATGCCTGGATTTCTGAATAAACTAGGGATACTGAAATCCACAGCTACAGCCTTTGTGACCATATACAACAACGCTTGGTTCATTGGCTTCTCTGTTTCGGGGGTGATATACTGGCTCTTGTCGCAGTCGAGTCGCTCCAAAAGCTCCCAATCTGCGGTGGATTCACCACCGATGTTCGGGTAGCAAGACTTGGTCAGATCGCCATGTTCAAGCTGTTTCAAGAGAACACTGGATCCGTTAGTTTCTCAGTTTTTTTTACTTCTCATTACTTCAAATAAGTCCTTAAACTGAAGAAATGGCCTGATCGGACTAGTGAATCGGAATAGGTTACTCGGTGGCCGATTCAGGTTATTAACCCACCCTATCTGCCACATAATACAGGGATTGAGATTATTAATGGCAGGGCTTGAGAATTTATTGTGTTAATTCTGGAAACCGCTGTTTGTTGATAGAGAGATCCATTTGCATATCTCTCGAGTTTATTAGTGGCTACATGTAATCTGCAGGAGTGAAATATCACCACTAAAAGGAAAATCTTATTAAATTTACCTTTTGGGATCCAATGTGTTGCTCTCCAGGACTCTAAAAGTTATGAAGGAATTGAGGGTTAAACTAGGCCCGAGCCTTATTTAAGGCACGTTAACGTAACGGCTCTGGTCCTGGCCTTAGTATAAGATCTAACCGGTCCTAACCATATAAATGTATAAGTGTAATAAGAACGGACTTGCAATCAAGGCCTACAAGTATAGCCGACCGGGTTGGCTTAGGCCTGGTCCTTAGATGGCGTGCTTAAGCCTGGTCCTTGTTGGGCTCAGTATGCCGATCGATTTGATATCAACTTCGAGCCATGGATTGTATTTTTAAGCCACGATCAGACCACTTGAAATTTGGATGAATATTAAAAACTTTAGATCAATAGTGTGCTCGTTTCTTGATGTTTTTTCATGATATCTTTGTTGGATCACATTGAATATGTTGTCACAATCGCGTGGTAACAAACGCAGATCGATTTCTTGTCCAGACGAAGATTTCACAACTTTAGAGTTTTGGTTGGAATCTGGAATTCCATCGCCATAATTTTCAGTCACTTTAATGGCTTCATGTGTGAAATCCGACCATTCATCTTGTATGGGGTTCGGACCAGAGATAACCCTAAACCTTATGCACACGATGGAAGTAGTCTCGCGTCAATCCAATGTGCGAGCGCCATGATTTGACCACTCGAGTGAAGCATGTCGCTGCTGATTTTCCTGCAACTTTCTTCATGGATCAGCAATTTATCTCTAACTTTTCTCTTTGCTCGGGCATCGTCATGGGGTATATCCCATATCAAAACGCTTATCTTGATGAGACGAACACGCTAACAAAATTTGAGTGTGATCTGACTCGGGACGAGTGATATATAGATCCCGAAAGTCACTGCGCGTGGCTGCAAAAACAGTCACCTTTAATGGTGATTTGGTGAAGTGAGGGCGCACAGGAATAGTGTGCAGCCTACCCCTTTTTGGTATTTTGCCCATAACTTTGTCCTGGAGTGTCTGATTAAGCTGAAACTTGACCCATTTGGGTTTTCTATCGTGCCAAATCCAATGGTGGTAGTTTCACAGCTGTTTGATACATGAAAAATATAGTTCTAGTTATGGGGTCCGTTTCAGGGTCTTAGAGGCTGTCTGTCAAAACAATTTCTCGGTTTGCATTGCCTTAGAGATGTCGGAATGTGACGAAACTTGACAAGAAAATTTTTGGAATCCTTATGAATATCTTGACCTGTTATGGAGTCATTCTGAGACTATCCAAATTTCCACTGTCTGTCAAGCTTTATTGACCGTCTTCTCTTTTTATTCTGCATCAGGGACCCATGGTGCTGAAAAATGTCTTCAAATAGCATGCCCCATCGAATGTTGTGCTTCAAGAGAAGCAAGAAAGACAAAATTCGGAAAATTTCCTCTTGCTTTATTTCTTTTTTCTTCCTAGCCACATGACTACATGAATGCCGAGAAGATTCACATAATGCTGTAACTAGGATGCTCAGACGTTTGGATGCAATGTACAAGTCCATTCGTGGAGACTTTAGGGCAAGAAGCGACTTTGAGGGATCTTATCAAAGTTCTCACCCTCAAGGGACTATTTGCAATTCTGACAGCTGGGAATTTTTTTACAGACCTCATTGGTCAGAATCAGGCCTATCTGGTATTGGGGTGCCATGCTGAAGGAAATTTTTCCCATTTGGTCTTTGCTTTTGGATTGACAGCAAAAGAACCTTTGGTTGGCGTTGTTTGCTACTACACCAGGTTTGCTTTTAATGAACAGGATACCTTTGTGGGCCCCATCCTGTAGGGTCCAGTCAAGGGCATTTGTTGGCCTGTCCCGAAAGTTTGGGCCTATTGGCTAGGGAGGGATTTTGGCGAGGCAACCTCATGCCGAGACTTAACCATGAAGTCTCTGGCAGGTTTCACCCTGGTTTGTCAGTTTCTTGCCTTTATAACGTGTCTTTAGCATCTTAGAGTGTGTTTGTGACTTCGTGGGAATAGTGCTTTCCTCATGAAACTTGTCTTGCCTTCTAGGTGAGTCTTCTATCTTTCGAGTCCTTTTTGTAAATGAACTCAGACTGTTGAAATCTTGCTTGATGCTCATATGTTTGGATCTTGGTATTGTGACACCAGGGATTTTTCTCCTTAGAATGTGGGCTGAAGCTACCTGTTGAGGCGGGTGTTGCATCAACCTGTTTATTGGTCTAAACGTCCTTTGCGGATTTTCACTTGGACTTGGGAAGCAGCATCGTAGAGACGGAACTCTTTTACTTATGGTTTCATGACCATGCCCGTCTATCATTTTTACTCATGGCGTTCCCCTATTCAAGTTTACACCATGCCCATTATTCTTCTTTTTTTTTTGCTCGTTTTTTTTTTTTTGTATCTAGGCGTGTTTAGGGTCATGCCTTCGAGACCTGTGCGAAGCCTTTTAACGTCATGCGGTTAGGACATGCACTATAGTTTAAGGTCATACAGCTGGACCATGATGGTGATGGATGGCAGCTGTTGAGGCCATGGAGTGAGTATGGTGGTGGTTTGACTTACTTTGGGGATATGACATGAGGCTACCTATGAAGGATGCATGATGCATGAACAACAGGTAAAAAATGATGACCCACTAGCTGACGACGAGTATGGATGACGGGATGGTTCGCCATTTATGTGAGCATGGGTGAAACTCACTGGGGAATGATGGATGGTAGTAATGAAGTGAATGGACTCACTGGAGAAGTAATGAAGGTGGTGCGCGTATACGATCCTGTCGGTCAGGGAAGACGTGCGTGAAAATGCACGTAAAGGGCGTGTGCATGTGTGTGGGGGAATATTTTAAGGTTATGCCTCCGAGACTTGTGCGCATTTTAACGTCATGCGGTCAGGATTTGCACTATGGTTTAAGGTCATATAGCTGGGACTGTGGCTATGCAGTTTAAAGTCATGAAGCTTGGACCATGCAATTTAAGGTCGTGCAACTAGACCTTCACTACAACTTAAGGTCATATAGTTTGGACCATGATGCTAAGCCTTTTAACGTTATGTGGTCAGGACGTGCACTATAGTTTAAGGTCATATAGCTTGGACCATGGATATGCAATTTAACGTTATGCAGCTAGGACCATGCAGTTTAAGGTCATGCAACTAGACCATTTTGGTGGGTTGCCATGTAGGTAACATTCTCTGGGGGATAGTGGCTTGGTGAGAAGCAGACCTACTGGGTATTAATAGGGTAAATATTACTCCACGGGGATAATGAACAATAGTATGAATGTAAATATGTGGGGATGGTAGGCCAGAGCATAGATGTAACCCCACTGATGATTGGAGAGATAAGAATGACCCTAACTCTATTGGGGGTAATGGGCTGCAGTACGGATGTGACTCCTACTGGGGATGAGGGACAGTGGCCTGCATGCAGTCCCACTGGGAATTACAGTCGGAGCACAGGTGTAACCCCACTGGGGATAGTAGTAGACTACACCTGGGGGAGAGGTGCATTCATTTCACAGTTTAAAGTCACGCGAATGGAATATTTGTCGTGCCGTTAACATTTTGCTATAAGGACGTGTTATAGTTTAAGGTCTTGTAGCTCAGACCATGGTTATGCATTTTAAAGTCATGCAGGTAGGACTATGCAGTTTAAGGTCGTGCAACTAGACCTACGCTATAGTTTAAGATCATATAGTTTGGACCATTTAGTTTAGGGTTGTGCACCTAGACCTCCGCTACAGTTTAAGGTCATATAGTTTGGACCGTGTAGTTTAGGGTCGTGCACCTAGACCATTTTGGTAAGGGAATGTGACTCCATGAGGATAATGGGCTGTAACTAGAGACTTGACTCCCTGGGATGCAAAGTGGTGGCCTGCTAGTGGGGATGACAGGTCACAATCTGGGGTGGGAAAAATCCACAGTCGGCAGCGCTATAGCATGCGCATGGTGCTAGCATAGGAAATGTGAGGGGCGCGGCGTATGGCGTTAACATGAGTAAGGCACGTGACGTTAAGCCTTTGGTGAAGTGCACAACGATAACACTTTGTGAAGCGCACGGCAATAACACTTTGTGAAGCACACGACGATAGCTCTTTGTGAAGCGCACGATGATAGCATTTTGTGAAGCGCACGGCGATGACACTTTGTGAAGCGAGCGACGATGACACTTTGTGAAGCGTGCGACGATGACACTTTGTGAAGTGCATGGCCATAAAACTTTGTGAAGCACGCAGTGATAACACTTTGTGAAGTGCACGACGATGTCACTATGTGAAGCACACGGCGATAGCATTTTATGAAGAGCACGACGATGAGACTTTGTGAAGCGCGTGGCGAATAACACTTTGTGACGCGCATGGCGATGTCACTTTGTGAAGCACATGGCGATAAGGCATGGCGATAGCATCAGACGATAGCAGATTTATGAGGCATAGGCGGCAATGATTTGTGTTCAGGCCTCGGACTTGACCTGCCCTGGCCCAGGCCTATCGTCGTCTGAAGATGAGGACCAGAGTGTCATTTCGAACTTGGGAAGGGCAATCTGCGTAACTCTCGTCTATAAAAGGGGAAAAACCCCAATTTACTGTTTCACTTTTGTAAAACAGTGTGAGAATTTTAGAGCGAGAGAACTTTCGACAAGAGACTTTCGGCAAGAGCTTCCGGCCAAAACAGTGTACAGGCACTCAGGAATTTCGATGAGCTTCAGTGAGTCGTGAACCTTCGCAGCGTGAGGACGTCTTCAGAGAGTGCCAAGGCTTTCTCGAGCAGGGAACAGGGGCTTCATAGAGATTTTCCAATACTCTGGCGAAACTGCAACAGTCGCAGTGGTACTCTACCGGAGTTTCAGAACTATTTGTGGGAGTAGAAGAGGAGAAACCAAGGGTTACTGGCTATTTTTAGGAGCCCTTAATGATTTTCCGATGGTTTCGTGGTTGCTGATAGGTTGCAGAGGGGTCAGGGAAGTTTGACGATTTTTTTGATATCGGGAGAGAAGTAGGAGGAGCATCAATGGGCTCACCGGAAACACAGTGACGTTCCGATGAGTGGTGGAAAACTGTAGAAGTACGAGGAGGGGAAACCGAGAGGTCACAGAGGGCTTTCGGGGGACTCTAGGTAGTTTTTCATTAGCTTCAGTCACTAGTGGAAGAGAGGGAATAAATGGGGAAGGGTTTTCAGGTGACGAGGAGGAGAAACGCTTGTGAGAACTCGACGCGTCACAAGCCTGTAGCGGTCAGGTCGGTGAAGGACCGTGAGATGGAAAACAGTCACCATCCTCACGCGTGGTGATAGGCCACGTCGTGAGTGTCAGGTGGAGTGTCCAGATTTCAAGGGATGTGGTGTGCGGCACTTGTGACGCTTGTGAACAGCATGAGTGCAGCTGGTGTTAGACACAGATGGCGATAGCCCCTTTAGTCATGAGATGGCGATAGCCTTGCCTTCTGCACACAGTGATTGCCTCTTTAGTCATGATGAGATGATAGTCCTACCTTCTTCACACCACAATAGCCTTTATAAGAATAGCTAGTGCTATGCCTTAGGTGACCAGCCGGCGATATGCCCTTGCGAACGTAGCTGTCGCTACGCCTTAGCGTTTTTATAGACAGCCTTATGTAGCCCCTTAACGACTCGCACCTGGAGGCGAAGCCTTTGCTCTAACTTCATGGCCCAGCCTTCAGGCGCCTTTCCAGATGTGAAGAAGCTCCCACAATCAAGGGAGCTTCGCACCAATGAATTTCCCAGCAAAAGCTTGGTGAGGGGTGAGTCGATCTGGCCACGATCGACTCACCGAGGCATTATGTGAACCAAGGTGGCTTTTGAGCGTCACCTTTGCTAGTGACCCCGTCCGCTTTGAGGTTAGTTAAGATATCAATGGGAATGTAAGAATAGAAGAAGGGGTATGCCTCCTCCATTGTTTGCATAGGAATATAGCCTCAAACAGGGACTTGCCTACCCTAGGCAAGAGGATGGTGAAGACCCTAGGACTGAAGTGGTCTTCTTCTGGTCTCCGAGTGCAAGGGGAGCACCAGTACTTGCAAGGGTATTCTTCCTGGACTATAAGGGACATTCTGAAGCGCGCTTCCCTGCTAGCCATCATTCAATGCTCGATAGGATACTATGACCGTTGCTCGAACACGGTCAAGGTGCTATTATAAACTTGGAGCCATGTTAGTAACACATGGCTACTCGGAGGGGAAACAGGGATTTCTCTACTGAATATGTACTTCATCGGTGGGCTCCCACTCATCGATGTTATCTATGTATGATTAGTTCGTGCCTCCGAACTCGGTCATTTTTGGAGGTAAACGGGTTGAGAAAGAAGACCCACTAGATGGACTGTAAGAGCAATTTGGGATCTACCAACTGCTATGCTCTGCTCTGGTCCAAGAAGGGACACGTCTCCTTCACTGAATGGGTGGCCTTATTCTATGGAGATTGTAATGATGAAGCTGGTCCAAGCCCAAGAGGAAAAGGGAAGGCATCCATGAAGGGAACCCCTTTGGTATTTGAACTTCACAATGGGAACGACCACATCTTCTTGGCGGCGTACCTGATACTCTTTTTGTGTAAGTTTTCTCTCCCCAGCGGAGAAAATACTATTCTTTCAGGCACTTTCTATGTATCCTGTGACATGGCGAGGGGGCGAGAGTACGCGCTTGCACAACTGATCTTATGCAACGTCTATTATGGCTTGGGAGCCGTGTTCAAGGGAAAAGCTTATCAGGGTGATGAAGGAGAGAACAACATAGTGGACGGTGAAGCCTTCTAGGGGACTTCAAGACGCCTTTCCCCGTCCACTATGTGTATGGATGGCTCGGGGCTTATTTTCCCAAGGTGCTGAATGAAACAATGTGCCCGTTTCTTCTAAGGATTGTTGGGAAAAAAGCAATCTTCCACACTCCTGATCATGCACGTAGCTTATTCTACAATGATTACCTTCATATGAGTAGATCCGCCTTCCCGGTTGGAAACCTCACAGATCGCGCTTTTGTCGATGAGCTGAGTAAGAGCCTGGATGGTTCTCCTACCACTCATAAGGAGCTCATGTTCATGTTGAGCATCATGGTCAGAGTTCTACCTTACTGCACCATCCATAGTGCAAAACTCGAGGGGTATTTCCCTCATCGATTTTCTCGACAGCACGGGATAGACCATGGGTGTCCATTCTCGGTGTTCTTTGAGAAGCGGCATAGAAAAGCTAGCCGCAGGAAGAAAGACCAGCTGGGGACTCATCGTGAGACCTGGCGCCTGAGGCACATTCGCATGGCTTGGGCCACATGCTTGGATTTCACAGAGGTCAACAAGTAGGTGCTACCATATTTGGCAGAACAGTGCGAGCGACTGAGGCCCACGAACACTGATGGCGGATTACTAGTAAGGGGTATTGGGAAGCTAATCACCCCTGGAAAGGGGAAAACTCCTATTGGAGCGAGGAGACGCAGCAGAGGAAGATGGCAAGGACTCCTCCATTGGGGGAGATATTCACCCTGGGCTTCCCTCTAGCACTGGTGTGATGTTTGGAGACCCCATCAAATTACCTTGGACAAGTCTCTACCACGGTTTCTCGATATGGAGAAGACGACAGAGAGCATATTTTATAACTCTCTGCTATATTTAGTGGAATGTTGGCCGCAAAGTTCTAGGGTATGACGAGCACTCGGTCCAGGATTTGAACAATTTGATAGGGAGAGGCCCTCACAGCAAACTCGCCGCTGGCTCCTCTCGAAAATGTGCTTCTAAGAATGTTGTGCCTTCTCAAGCGAAGCGGGCTGCCCCGGCCGCTCCTCGTGTACCAGCCCGTCGGGCTCCGAAATGTAAGGGGCGCAAATGTCTAGTGGTTCGGGAGTCGGAAGATGGTTCTTTGCCTGCTGCTTCCTTGGAGTCTTACATGTCTCTTGCTATTTCTGTATCGCCCTCTGCCCTTAAGGATTCGTCTTCCTCCTCTAGCTCTTCAAAGACTCAAGTTGGTGCCTCAGATCTCAATGCATCAATCGAAATTGCTTTAGATCAGGAAGTGACATCCATGGCTGAAGGGGAGGGCCCAGTCCCGATGGAGATCAACAGGGCTGATGAGGTCAGCCTTGATGAGGCGGCCGAGGCAAATAGGGATTTTGGGGCCCAAGATATAGCTGCTCTTACCGGGGAAAGGGAAACCCCAGTAGACCTTGTGGTGGTCGTAGAGGAGGATGGATTGAAGAGGGGCTACCCGAGCAATAGGAAGTTGCTGCTTCAAGTGATGTAGTTGTAGATGATGTAGAGACAGGACATCCTCAGGGGGCTGATCTTGTGGGCCCAGAGAAGACGATAAAGGGATAAAAGGCCTTATAGCCATAGAATCGGCAGGCCCAATAGAAGAAGCAGTAGCTGGAGGACAAGGGTGAAGAAGAAGAGGGGGGAGGTTTCGAACCTGCCAAGGCGGAGATGGCGGTTCAAAGAGAGAGGGGGTAGGGAGAAGAAGTTGGCCCTAGAGGGACCAAGCTTGCTAATGATGAGACTGAAAGGCCAAGTGAGGAGGCTGATATTGTGAGGGCCGAGCAGGTTGAGACTAGGGCCCCAAATGATGAGAGCTTGGGCTTCTCAATCCCTCAAGAAGAGCCAGTAGCTCACATGACTAATATTCGTTCGGACCCCACCATTGAGATCGATGCTCAGCATTCCCTATGCCTAGCTTGAGTGGGATGCCTGACATAATCATGGACATGCTTCGTTTGGGTGTGCAGAGACTGAAGGATCTACCTCTTACTAAACTTAACAATGTAATCTAGCAATTAAGGCAGGTCGCCATTGCAGGGGGGGCACCAGAGGTCCTCCCTTACTTTGATGATGTTGTAAACGAGCTAGAAGGGTGAAGAGTAAGGGAAGAGTAAGGGCCTTACGTGAAGAAGCAACTGCACTGTGGCTGAAGAGCTCGCAATCGCCCCCTTGGGAGTCCTCATTCATGAGGCACTGAGAACTAGTAGAAGCTCAATTGCAGCAAAAGGATGTTGCAATCACCCAGAGGTCAGACCTTGCTGAGGAGGCCATCTCTCGTCACCACAAGTTGATGACCCTACGGGCGAAGATATTACAACTGATGCAAAAGCTTGACAAGTTGGAGAAGGAGACTGCTGCTCGAGAAGCCAAGGACCAGGTGCTTGCCGATAATATTTTGGCCCTCCAGTACTCCTTGGAAGAAGGGACTGCCTTGATGGAGCATGAGGCTGAGCAGATGGTAAAGTTGAGGGGACACATCGAGCAGGTTAGGGCATCAACAACAATATATAGGGGGAAGACTAATAAAGTGATTGATCGATTTTGATAGTGTCATCTTATTTTCTTTTATTTTTCTCATATTTTTGGCACTTGCAATATCCCCTTGCTTTATGAATAAAATTCTTTCTTTTGCCTCAGTGTGATGCACGACTCTTTTGTTCTTCCTTCTCTTTTTGCTTTATTGCTTTTGCCTTAGAGTGTGAGACGAAAAAGAATAGCCCACTCCTTGCTTTGTCTTATGACAGCTTGTTGTGGCTTCAATGACCTCAAATGGAGCAGCAGTTGCTTCCTCACCCCTGAGTGTTTGATTCAACAGGGGTTCATAATCCATAGTTCTCATGATTTTGTGAGCTTGTTCACCGTAAATACTCCAATCTGGGGGAGCCTTGGCTTTGATTTGAGGACTTTGCCTTGTCTTTCCTCCTCTTTGAACATGTCCATGATCGTCATGAGGAGAGGGTCTCGTCTCTCCCACAGGCTTCCAATCATCATCCTTTAGCTTTTTCGATGCCAAAAGTCTATGAAATAGTACTTAGCGTCAACATAGTGAGTCTCAGCTACAGGGAACGGTCTCTTATCAGCATAGATTGTGTACTGTCTCCCATCTCGACTGTATTTGAAGCATTGGTGGAGTGTGGAAGGAACCACCCCTTGATCATGAAGCTAAGGGTGGCCAAGCAGGACGTTATAAGAGGTATCAGTGTCGATTATGTGGAATTGAGCATAATCGTTCAGGTCACGGATCTTGAGGGGAAGGCGCACCGTACCAGCTGGCTTCTCTCCTGATTGGTTAAACCCCTACACTGTAATGTGGGTAGGAGTGAAGTCTCCAGATCCCAATCCCAATTGGGTGAGGATCCTTCTTGAGATCAGGTTGACTGCTTACCCTCCATCCAGCATAATTCGATTGATAGGGCAGGCATGTAGTTCACCAGTCACGAAGAGGGGGAAATTGTGAAATTTACCTCCCAACTGAAAGTCGTCTTCGAAAAATGTGATCGTCAAACATCCACTCAGGATGGTTGGGTCCACCTCAATAGGCTCCACTTTAGTTTCATACACGTCTGAGTTAGAAACGGCTTGAACTAGGGCCATACCGTAATCTCTGGATAGCATGAGGGCAGCATAGATATCTAGAAGGGCTGGGAGCTTCCTCAAATGCCCAACTATGTCATATTTCACTCTATCCTCATCAGCCTTCTGTGCTCCTGATCCTATCACTAGTTTAGGTGGTAGGGTAGGTTTAGGAGCAAGTTTTGGTTGAGTTTTGGTTTGTGACACTGGCTGAGTTTGTTGTTTAGCCGGTGAGGTCAGGGCTGATGGGGAAGTAATAGGGATTTGTATTAGGAATGTGGAAGTTTGAGGTTGAGGCTTGGGGAAAAGTGAAGGATCAGGAAACTTGAGGAACTTGAGCTTCTGAGGTGTGGGTTGTAGCTTCTTTCTTGATCGTAAGCTCATTTGCCTCGTGCTGGGTGATACTTCCGAGATCTACACCATATGGGAGGCCTCCTTGGAGCAGGAGCTTGAAGATGGCTTGGACTTGGTGTGGATTGCCAGGGCATCGAAAACTGATAATAATCCCGCCGCCTGGGCCAGCATCTTTCATAGGCATTTCCAATGCGACCTACTGATGTTGGTGCCTTCGAGCTCTCTATTTAGAGCATCTATTTCTAGGCATTGCCGAGCAGTACTTGTAAAAGAGATAGAAGAAGAGGGAGGAGAAGAAGAAGAAGTGGAGTTAGAATGTTCTGGGCAACTTTTTACATCTCACCAGAATTGGACGTGTGCAGGGAGTATTTTAGGTCTTGTCCTGGCTCTGACCGTTGGGGAGTGCTTTTAACGTCATCATCTGTATTGGATGAGTCCCGAGCAGTTGATGACTTAGGGACGTCCATCTGGTTGGACAAAGGGACAAGGCAAGCAGCGCCTGGGATGAAATCTTGTAAGGTTGGCAGCGATGGAAGGGGCTTGAGAAATTCCTCCTCGACTGGTGGCTGAGGGATATGGTTCCTTCAACGAGCTGACCTGAGTGCTCGTCTCCTTTTGGATCCCTTGAGAGGTATTTGGTCCGTCTTATCGAGTTGATGAGTAGACCTAGATTGGTGGACTGTCTCACGCTTCAGGGATTTGAGCCTACTTCACCCAAGGTAAACTTCCCATGCTTGAGAAGTTGAGGGCTCTGAAGGGTCTAGGGTATGCTCATAGGGGACCCGTAATGGGATTTCCACTTGGATGGGGGTGATGGCTTGGAAGCATTTGAGAGGATGATGCAAACAATGTGACCTTCTTGTACCTTCTCCACGACTATAGCTTCGAACTCAAAGCATTCTCTTAGCTCATAGCCCCATACCTGGTGATATGGGCACCAGAGATTTTTTGTATCCTGGGCAAGATGCCTAGGTTGCCTGGCGGGCTTGGGAGTGACAAGACCTTGTTGGAGCATCACCTCAAAGAGGGCCTACAGAGGGTCTTGCTCAGCACTTTCCTGAGCTTGCATCGGGAGGTCCCCTTGCACTTGTGGAGCAGGGACTTGAGGGTGTCCTTCTAGATTACCATGAACTTCTTGGTACTGTTGCATCTTCTTTGCTAAGAGCTCGTGGAAGCCAGTGCATTCGCTTAGGTCACGGCCTCGTATCAGATGATATGGACACCAGAGGTTCTCAGTTCCTGGAGGTAGGAACTTGGGTTGCCTTGTCGATTTTAATATGATGAGACCTTCTTCAAGCATTACGAAGAATAATGCACAGAGGACAGTAGGTGCCTCGTCATCCTCTTGGATTGTCACTACATGGGAAGCCTCAATTGCCCCGAAAGCTTTCTTGAGCTCTTCAAGTTTTATCTAAGCCTTGTTAATAAGGACTTCGATAATGTCTTTGAGCGTATAGCAGTCTTGAGTGGGGTAGCCTACTCTCCTGTGATAGGCGTAGTATCTCGCGTGTGTCTCCTGTACAGCCTGCTCTGGGGATATGACCTCCGCTAGCTGGATCATGTTCTACTCTAGTAGTACCCGAAGCAGTGTAGGAACCCACTCCTTCTCGAAGGGTAATACCTTGTTCTGGTGCTGGATCCAATAGTCACTTCGGTTTATAGTTTTAGGAGGTGGGACCTTGTTATAGAATTGCCCTTTGGAGAGGTCCAAGGTTTGAGGGTGGCTTTCTTAGTGTCAGTCACAGTTACATCCACACTAATCACCCCTTTGTGCTGGTTGCCCCAATTGTTGGAGCAAGAATTGCCATTGCCCTTGCCCCGGTCATTTCCCGAGCTAGAGGGCTGCTGACAAGATCCATCATGGTCTTGGACAGACCTTCTTTACGAACTGCCTTAGAGATGAACTCTAACATGGAGACTGGGTATGAACTCGTGTCTATGAGGGACCACCTATGAGCTCGTGTCTATGAGGGACCGGGTAGGAGCTTATCTCTCATAGGGTGAAACCGTGTGTGTTGAGAGGGAGAACGAAGTGGTTGACCCCCGTGTGCTCGAGTTGGCGTAGAATTGGTGGTGCCTTGAGTTGTGGGATGCAGATGTATGACACGTGCAGGGTTCAGCCTGAGAAGGCCTAACCTTGGCCGCGACCTCAAGGCAGCATGAAAGTTTCCCCACGATGTGGCTCGAGTGGACAGACCACGAGCCTTTAGGTGTGTGCAAGAAGTGGAGGCCCAAGACCTCCGCCTTGGTGTGTGGAGCCTCCAGGCAAAGAGGTTCGGTGTGGTGAAGGAGTATGAGGGGTGGCCTTGCAGCAACCCTCATGAGCGATGGAACCTGCTTGCCCTTCGCGAAAGCAAACAGGGCAGCCCTTCGGCGTACCTCAGTACTGTGATTGACAAGGGATTTTCCAGTAGCAAGGTACGTGCTGTGGGTGGTAGCAAACGTGCTACCAATGTGAAGTGCCTAGGTGGAGGGTCCACCCGAACTAGAAAGTGGGGCGTTAGGGACCTTCAAGTCCCTTCTCGCACCAATCCAGGAAAGAACCTGGGAGTCGGACTGTGAGTCCTGACTCAAGAGGAGTGTAGGGAATGAGGCTTGAGAAGCTTGCTTCCCTGGGACGGTCACGAGTGCGGGGATGAGAAAATCCCCAACTCAAATGAATGGGTTGAATAACCTAGCTGCGATGGAATGCGGTGCAAAAAATAAAAGGGGATGTCGATCAAGCAAGAGCAAATCGAAAGAGGGGTAATAAGTCCCCAATGGAGTCGTCAAGCTGGTCGGATGCCTCGATCTTGCCTCCCTAGATCTAGGTGATCGGGTGACATGTCTCAGGTTTAGAAGACCCAATACCTAAGACCACTCTCTCGAGAACCTTGTTCAAACAAGGGCAGGTGCTCACCTGGTGAGAGAGGAACTTTTTAACGTGAGGTGGGGACCAACCTCACCTGGGTCCATGACTTACTCGGGCTGACTCGTGCGGGCGCCCTCTTAGATCGTGACGAAAATCCCCCCAGCTGCTTCAGCTGCTTCGGAATCGCCTCCCCTGACCTGCAATCTCGTTGTTTTCTGCACAGCACTAACATGATTAATTTGCAAGACAAGTGGGTCGAAGGACCCACTCTTATCTTAGGACGATGCACTTTCATATGGCAGAGAAGATGAGAGGTTAGGATGATGAAAAAGAAGAGGGTGTGAATAGGAGGAGAAAAGAGAAGATGACTTGACTAGGGGACGAGCTTAACTTGATAGCTGAACCAGTACCGCGACCGACTCGGACTGGTAGCAAGACGGACACGGTAACTAGACCATCGTGATGGCATTACTACTCGAAACCTAGGCCAATATGACAGTCTTAATCTGGTGTGGCAGCAAGATGAGCATGGTACTCTGGACTAGCACGACGACAATATTGCTCGACAGCCAGACTGCTATGACAATGCTAGACTGAGTTTATCCTTTAGTCAAGCGAGAACAGAAGAAAAGAAAAGAAAGAGAACACACGAGATGGCACAGGAGGAAGGTCCCGGCGGTGTTAGGCCTCGCCATCCACAGCCATGGAGTAATAGTGTCGTGGCCCTTGGACCGCACCTGACATTGCTACTCGCGATAAAGGGACGAGCAGTGAACTGGAAACGACGTTAGCCATCACCATCGGCAACACGAGAAGGCAGCATGACCCTTCGCTGGCGGCGATAGGCAAAGAGCATATAAAAGAAACCTGCGGGCGACGATAGTCAATGTTGCGACCCTTCGCGGGCAGCGATGGGCATCGCCATCTGCAAGAGACGCGAGGCAGGGCAAGACCACCGCACCGGACAATAGGCATTGTCCCAACCCCTTCGCCGGCGGCAATAGGCATTGTCGCGACCCCTTTGCGGGCGGCGATAGGTATCGCCATCTACAATAGGCGCGAGGCAAGGCGAGACCCCCATGGGCGGCGATAGGCATCACCGTCTGCAAGAGACACGAGGCAAGGCGAGACCCCCACAGGCAGCTCTGCAAGAGATGCGAGGCAAGGCGAGACCCCCATGGGCAGTAATAATCATTGCCGCGACCCCTTTGTGGGTGACGATAGGTATCGCCATCTGCGATAGGCGCGAGGCAAGGCGAGACCCTAGCGGGCGGTGATAGGCATCGTCGTCTGCAAGAGACGCGAGGCAAGGTGAGACACCTGTGGACGGCGATAGGCATCGCTGTCTACAAGAGACACGAGGCAGAGCGAGACCCCCATGGGCAATAATAGTCTTTACCGCGACCCCTTCACAGGCGGCGATAGGTATCGCCGTCTGCGATAGGCACGAGGTAAGAGAAATAGTCTGCGATCGGTGATGCACATAACTGCATGAGATGTCAATCCTGGAACCAAAATAAGAGCCCAACCCATTGCTTGAATGCGGCCTGGCTCGCCGTGTGGTCTTTTAGATGGTGTTTCGCACAATGACAACTAACGCCATCTGCGAACCATGTTGAGGAAAAGAGACAATCAAAGAGAGAGAGGAAGAAGCTCACGCATGGCGCTGCCATCACCATGCACGAGCTGCAAAGCCACAGAAGGGGAAAGACAGAAGGAGGCATGCACGACACTGCCACTATCATGCATGGCCTCTGAGAAAGACCAGCAGAGAAGATGAAGAAGAAGAAAGAGAAGAAGAGAGAGAAGAATAGAGAAAAAGAAAACCAGAAAGGGAAGAAGGGAAGAGAGAGAAAATACCTTGAGAGCAGGAAGGGTACCGTTCTAAACTTTCTCTCTTCTTTCTCTCTCTCTCTCCAAGACACACCCACGAATTCAAGGAAGAATTTGAAATTTTATTGCTCAACATAGAGAATGAAAGTGGATCGTTAATGATCTTTTTCCAGCCTCCCTATCAATGAGGGGTAGCGTTTATTTATAGACTAGGGCTAAAACGTGAGCGGATCACTCAAAACTAACCC
The DNA here is from genome assembly GCF_054954075.1 of Amborella trichopoda. Taxonomy (NCBI): domain Eukaryota; kingdom Viridiplantae; phylum Streptophyta; class Magnoliopsida; order Amborellales; family Amborellaceae; genus Amborella; species Amborella trichopoda. The sequence goes on from NC_142339.1 coordinate 32,193,863, forward strand.
TAATTAATGATAAATACATCTTTTTTTAATTAAATAAAATAGAAAAATAGGGTGCAAAATGATTGATTTGCCCCTGCCTCACAATTGAAAAAATTCCAAAACAATTCCTGTTGCTGCCTTAGAATGTGTGTGATCTTCTGTGAATGATCCGGGGTTGCTCTAGTGCCCGTTTGTCCGAAAGATGATTATTTTCTTGTAGAGCTCGGCATGGCGATCGATTTGATGCCAACTTCAAGGCATGGATCATGTTTTAGGCCACGATCATGCGACATGAAATTTGGATGAATCTTGAAACCTTCAGATCGATAGTGTTCTTGTTTCTTGATGTTTTTCCGTGATTTCTTCGTTGTATCACACTGAACATGCCATCATAACTGCGTGGCAACAAATGTAGTTCGATTTCGTGCCCGGACGAAGATTTCGTAACTTTGAAGTTTTGACCAGAATATGGAATTCCGGCCCTAGAATCATGTACGGGGTTCGGACTAGAGATAGATAGCCTAGACCTTACGCACACGATGGAACTGGTCTCGTGTCAATCCGATGTGTGAGAGTCGTGATTTGCCCGCTTGAGCGAGGCGTGTCGTTGCTGATTTTCTTGCAACTTTCTTCATGGATCAACAATTTCTCTCTAGCTTTTCTCCTTGCTCGGGTGTTGCCACGGGGCATGTCACATATCAAAACACTCGTCTTGACGAGATGAACACACTTACAAAATTTGAGCGTGATCTGACCCGAGACTAGTGAGATATAGACCCCAAAAGTCACTACTTGAGGCTATAAAAATATTCACCTTTAATGGTGATTTGGTGCAGTGAGGGCGCATAAGAATAGTGTGCGGCCTACCCCTTTTTGGTATTTTGCCCATAACGTTTTCTTGGAGTGCCCAATTAAGTCGAAACTTGACCTATAAGGGTTTTCGACCATGCCGGATCCAACGTCAGTAGTGCCACAACTGTTTGACATATCAAAAATATAGTTCTGGTTACGGAGTCCATTTCAAGGTGTTAGAGGCTGATTCTGTCGAAACTGTTTCTCAGTCTGCACTGCCTTAAAGATGTCGGAATGAGACGAAACTTGTCAAGAGACTTTTGGAATCCTTATGAAGATCTGGACATGTTCTGGGGCCATTCTGATGCTGTCAAAATTTCTATTGTCTGTCAGGCTTTATTTACCGACTTCTCTTTTTATTCCGCGGCGAGGACCCATGGTGAGGAAAAATGTCTTCAAACAAGGACTCATAGACATATACGTGTCAAAATCTCCCACTTGGCCATGACAATCGAACATAATAATAAGTCATAGGTAAACTTCTACTTTTGAGTGTGACCTTTATAAAAAATTTTATCATGAGGTTTTCTCATGCTTCCGCGGATATGCCACTCATAACAAATCATTATAATTTCCATCATGAGAATTTTCATACTAATATGCATTTGTCACTCATGAAAAACAACTGACTTAAATATTTTTAAGCCCCATAAAGCTAGCGTGCTTTTCCACACTTAGACACTTTTTCAATGGGTCAACAATCATATCTGATGAGGGCAAGTAACTAATCGGTTATCTCATTTTTCTCAACTATATCCTGAATGAAGTGATATTGTACTTGTGGGTTTTCCTTTGGAGCTATTTGCTCCACTTTGTATTAATGTAATTACAACTTGATTATGCCAAAATATTTGAATTGGCCCATCGATTATTTGCAGATTCACATCATCTATGAAACACTTTCTCCCGACAACATAAGTACAACCAATGCTATATGCAATGTACATGGCTTTCTATATGTATCTAACAACACTCCCTTGTTTCTCTTTAGACCAAGAAACAACTACACCTCCAAAGAGGAAAACATGCCTTGAGGTAGACTTACTATGGCCATCAAAATCGGCATCTGAATATCCTAAAACTTCTTTGAAAACATAATTTATGACACTTTGTTCCATTAATGTACCTTAAAAGTACTTTGACTACTTTCTAATGGGTTATGCTTGAATTACTTTAATATCTACTGACAAGACCTACATCATAGCTCAAATTTAGTCTTATACATCATACTGCATATACTACACTACTATTAACTTGTGAATATGGTACATTAGGTTTTTCTTGTCATTCAATTAGACAATCTTTTTACATAATTTTACTCCCTTTTCAACAGGATTTGACAGTGGTTTACAAGTTTCCATATTAGATACATTAATAATAAAATTAAGATATCTCTCTTGGCTCATGCATGACATTCCAAATTTTCAATCTCTAGTTATTTTTATGCCTAGGACATAAAATATTTTTCTCATATCTTTCATCTCAAACCGCAAAGAGAGTCATGACTTAGTCTAATTAATCATTTCTAAGTCATTTCCAGTTAATAGGATATTATCTACATATAATGAGAGTATTGTGAATTTATTCCTACTCTTTAAGATATATACATAATGGTCCAGTCTATTTACTTAATGTCCCATCTGAAGGATAACATCATGAAATGTTAAGTACTATTGTGTTGAAGATTGTTTTAATGACTTATTTAATAGACTTCACTTTTTTGGCCCTTAATTATGAAGCCCTCAAGTTGCTTTATGTAGATGGTTTCATTTAGTTCGCCATTCAAGAATGTCGTCTTTATATCCATTTGGTAAAATTCTAAGCCGTAATAAACAAAGATTGCGAAAATTATTCTAATTGATATAAACGTTGCAACTGGGAACAAGTGTTAACATAATCGATTCCCTTTATCATGGTAAAACCCTTTGCTACTAACTTAGTTTCAAATTTATCAATATATCCATCATATTTTTAGCTTCTTTTTAAGTACCTATTTTCAACCTATAGATTTCCAATCTGAGCACAAATCACATAGATTCCAAACTTTATTTTTCTCAAGAGAATCAAAATTTTAGCTCATGGCATCAAGCCACTCTAGATATCCTTCTAACTTCATTACACCATTGAAGTCAAAGGGACGATCAATGTCATCTAGGTCAATACACTTATCTACCTCCTCACTCATATAGACATAAAAATCATCAAGGTATGATGGAGGAGCTCTAGACGTATTTTGACCACTTAACATAATATATGTGAGTACTTCAATATCATCATGTTGATTAAGGTTATCTATATCCATTATAGGTGGTGTATCTAAGTCACATATGATCTTAAGTGGATCATCATTATCTACCGCAATTGGGTTCTCTTCCTTAAAGTTTTTTAGGAACTCAACATCTTTGCTTTCAATGAGTCTCCTATCCTTATGATAAAATTATAGCTCTTTGAGGTATTCTATAAAATTACAAACTATATTCTTATTTTCTAATTTATTTCTTTGCTAATATGGGATTAAAACATGTGCTAATGACCCCCATTTATCTAAGTTGCTTAGATTAAGTTTTCTACATGTCTACAATTCATATGGGATAAATTCAATTACCTTAGTTGGAATCCTATAAGGTATATACATGGTTGTACTCAATGCTTCTCTTCAAAAGGTCTTAGATAGACTAGCATGAGCCATCATGGATCTAGTCATTTTATCAGGGTTCTATTAGGCCTTTCAATTATGCCATTTTGTTGTGGTGAAAAAGACATAATGATTTGTTTTTTAATACTCTTTTCTTTGCAATAAATATCAATAGCTTCATATATGCAGTCACCTTCGTATCAGTTTTAAGTATTTTGATGTTCATACCTAATTGGTTTTCTATTTTGTTTTTATAATATTTGCAAGATTTCTAAAGCTTTTGACTTATGGTGGATTAGATAATATCCAAACTTAAAAAAATTGTCAATGAAAGTGATGAAGTATGACATACCTTTATGAGTTTTAATATTGAGAGGTGACAAAGATCTGAGTGGACCAAATTCATTAACTAACTAGCTCTCTCTCCCCTTTATTGAATGATTTCCTAGTCATTTTTCTTGACAAATAGTGCTGAAATGTTGGAAATTCTATATTATTTAGATTTGGAATATGACATTTCTTTATTGACCTATTTATTTATTTATTCCTATGTGGCCAAGCCCAATATGCCAAGAGTATGCATCAATAACTATTGTGCAATCAACATATCCAGAATAAGTAGAAGCTTAATTATCATCTTTTTAATTTACATGATGAAAGAACAAATTATGCTCATCAACCAAGTATCCCAAAGCATAAATTTGACCACACTTTCCAATTAACACTTTCAATGATCGAAAGTGGACTTCAAAGCCATTACGAATATGTAGAGGGACATATGTTATATTCCACCTCATATGAGGTACAAAATATACATTATGAGTACAATATCAACTGCCCCTACAGACAACCTACACGATTAGTGCTTGAATCTATCCACCATTCTTTGATGTCGTGGTCAGCAAGAAAGCACTTTGAAACTACATAAATGGCTTCACGTCTCTTGCTCCCATTTCCGCTATACTTTGGGTATGTTTCTATAAGTAGCAATTTTTGAAGTGAACTTCCTAACCACATATGAAGCATTTTGGTGGGCACTGTTTAGTCTCTTAGTTGTGGGGCTTGGTTCCTTATTTTTTAATTTATTGTTCCTTTTATTAAAATTGCCTTTAATTTGTTGTTGTTAAGGGTTGGCTAGATGTGGGAGGACCTTGAGCGAGCATGAATTCACTCTTTTTATTTTTGTTCTTGTGTTCTTGCTCTTTGGCAAGTTGCATGGGAAGGTCTCCTAAAGTAAGGGATTTGGCATTTAACCTAAGCATTATGATTACCATCCTCTATGAAGGTGGAAGACTGTTTAGAATTATAGAAACTTAAATGTGCTCTGGAACTTTATTCCCAGTATTCGCTAGTTCCTTAGCCATGACCAACATTTTGTTTACAAGGTGTACCGCATTTTCACCCTCCTTTATTTTAAAGGAATTATATTGCCCCAGGAGCAGTTGGAGGTGAGTTCCGATGTTGTGTCATATTTTATTTTTAATACTTCTAGCATCTTCTTAAATGTGTCTTAATATTCAAATACCCTAATAAGATCATAATGCATAAAAGTTAGCATTGATGTCTTAGCTATGAAGTCATCTTTTAAGAATTTTTCTATCTTTTTCTTTTTTTGTTCAGTTGATTTATCACAAACTACTAGTAGGTCTTCTTTGAGTACGTATAAAATTATATATTGGATGAGGAGATATTCTATATTCCTCATGTCAAAATTAGTCCCATTTAAATTTCTATTTTTGATAGTGCTGCTATAACAATTCTACTAGCGAGGTTATTAGTTATGTTATATATGAGAGGCATAAATAATTTCCAAATTCTAAACAAAATAAATTGTTTAAATAAACTAACTAAAAGTCACCAAAAATAATTCAATAAGTTGTCAATACCTGTTATAATGAGCGAACAAGATATAAACAATTAAAATAGAACTCTAATTATCCATACAAAATAGATGGTAATTTTGATTGTTTCCACCAAATTTCACTAAAATTGTCTATATATCATGTCATCATGCTCTTGGTTTCAAAATAATGGATATCAAAACAGTGATTAAACTTTGGCTAAAATATAAATAAGATACGTATCATATAGAAGCTTGAAATAAATATTTCAAGAGCAAAGGATACAAAAATTGGCAGTCCATACTTCTAAAATATTTTTTGGAAAGAGATTTTAAGTCTCAGAAATAGTGCAGTTTACATCATATTATCTACATCTTCCATTTTCAAGATTTTCATATGTTTATAGATTTACTTGATTTTAACCATTTTTAAAATTTAAAATTTTATAATTAGAATTAAAAATAGATTTTGAGATAATCCTAAAAATACTTTACATCAAAATTATATACCATGATAAAATTTGAAGGTGCACCTTACGTCTACAGCTACGGATGCATCCATATGCCAACTGCAACCTTTGTCATTTAGCCTCTCTCTCTCTCTCTCTCTCTCTCTCTCTCTCTCTCTCTCTCTCTCTCTCTCTCTCTCTCTCTCTCTCTCTCTCTCTCTCTCTCTCTCGTGACATCTTAAAACCCATGTAAACACGGGGTCTCTCTGGGCTGTCTCTCTCATTGTTATTTAACTCATAGATTTTCTATGTTCTATATAATTTAAACAAGTAAAATGTTTAGATATGAGAAAATATATTTCAAGTCATGGAAATAGAATTCATAGATCTGCTCAATCTACACTATTTTTGAAGTTTTAAATTTTGTAATTATGAAAATAAATTTTCAAGCAATCATAATCATTTCCAATATTGAAACAACATATTTCAACATTGTTTGAAGGTGCGCCTCACTTTGATTGTTTAGGGCCTCGAACTTATACAAACCATGCCCTTTAAACAAGATCGTTGATTTTTTTCAAGAGTTAAAATCTAATTTAAGATAAATTCCTACAGGGTTTTACATATCACTTCTCAAGTTTTACAAATCATTGCTCTCTTAAAATTTTTGAAAAGAGAAAACAAAACTTTTTAGAGAGAGAAACTATCTAAAAATTTTAGAGAGAGAAACTATCTCAAATTTCAAGTTTTATAGATCCTTTCTTTCTTAAAATTTTTAGAAAGAGAAATACCTCAATTTTTAAAGGGGGAAACTATCTCAAAATTTTTATAGGGGAAATTATCTCAAATTTTAAGCTTTTGAGATATAGATTATCTTAAAATTTTAGAGAAAACAACTACATCAAATTTTAGAGAGAAATTACCTAAACGTTTTTAGAGAGAAACCATCTCAACTTTTTTAGTGAGAGAAACTATGTCAAATTTTAAGTTTTAGAGAGAGAAACTATGTCAAATTTTAAGTTTTAGAGAGAGAAACTATATCAAAATTTAGAGAGAGAAACAATCTGAAACATTTTAGAGAGAAAGCTATCTCAAAATTTGTAGAGAGAAACTATATCAAATTTTATGTTTTAGAGAGAGAAAGTATCTGAACCTTTTAAAGAGTGAAACAATATCAAATTTTAGATAGAGAAACTACCTAAACATTTTTCGACAGAGAAATTACCTCAAATTTTCTAGAGAAACTATCTCAGATTTTAAGTTTTATAGAGGGAAATTATCTTAAAATTTTAGTGAGAGAAACTATATCAAGTTTTAGAGATAAACTACATGAAAAGTTTTAGAGATATAAACTATCTCAAAAGTTTTGAAGAGAGAAATTGTCAACTATCTGAAATTTCAAATTTTTAGAAAAAAATTGTCTCAAAATTTTTTGGGAGAGAAACTGTATCAAATTTTATTTTTTTAGAAAAAAAACTATCTCAAATTTTTTAGAGAGAGAAACTATATCAAATTTTCAAGTTTGATATGTTCTCTCTCTGCTTGCAATAGCAAACCAAGTTATACAAAAAATGATCCAAACATCAGATTGTATAATGTCAGTACCATTCAAAGCTATCCTTTTAACATAACCAAGGTTTGACATACTAATATTTTGATTCAAAACCTGGGCTTGTTAACCCACGAAACCAAACAAGCCTTTAATTCATGGCACATAAACTTTAGCCCTTTGTACAGCCCTTTATTGTTCAAAAAACAATAACAGAAACTTAGATGGAAAACACCTTTGTTAGGAAAATTGTTTCATGCCGGTTGGACCGTATTTCTACAGTAGGCGGTCTCAAAGTATAAAGCATCCATCTAGATGCAAATAGGTAGTCCATCTGAAAATAATTGAAACTAATGGTCCAAATGTTTTCTTAATAGAATTATTATATATTGTTTTCAAATTTTATTTATTTTTTCATATTCATGATCTCCATATTAGAGATTGAAATAGATTTTTAAGAGGTGACTCATTTTTACATGAACTCATAGAAATCGTGCCCCTTTTTTTATCCTCTCCCTTTGAAAAGTAAAAGGAAAACAATATAGTACTTTTTGTTTTGTTTTGTGGTTGAAACGTTGAAAAGTAAAAGGAAAACAATTAGTGTACAGACTGCAGATAGAAGCTTTACATCGGAGAAAAATAATTATTGTGCCTAAATCTAGAAGATGAACAAAATATTCACCAGAGCATGAATCACAAATAGCCACTGTGGGAGAGATGGTAATAAGAGAAGTACTAGCATTAAAAAAATTCCAGAATGTGAGTAAGATAGAACTTGAATCACTCTGATATTAGTGAAAGAAAAAATTGTTGGAGCGAGGATGAGTGCCAAGCCTAGATTTGAGAGACAATATGTTGTGAGTCTGATGATCACAGAGCCCATTTATTGATTCAAGAACCCTTTAGAGAAAATCTACGAATGGGTGGAGGAAGCTACAGTAATGGCTTGGGTAAAAGAAATTGGGGTGGAGTGATTCAAAATAATTTACTGGTAAGGTTTTGGAAAAGTAAACATTGCTCTGGTTTTTCCCACGAAAACCCTTAAATTTCTAGGGCATCTTGTGCTCGAACCCTAATTTTCGAGGGTTTTTTTGCTTGGATCAGTGTGGGCTTTTGCAAAGAACAATGCAACAGAGAATGAAGCAGCAAGTTAGGAAGCCTTGATCTCCAGCTAAGCCTTAGACCTGAGGTAAGAGTTACGAGGGCCCAAGGGAAGCTGAGAGAGAGGGGGGTGGAAGAGGTGAACTAGGGGAAAAAAGTGGGGAAGATTTTCTTGGGTTTCGATAGACGTCTGATACCCTATAATACTTATAGATGATAGGCCTTTGCAGTCTTCACAATTACACTTTAGTCATAAAAAAACCATTAGGGGAGACCATAGATCGTTGCCTCACCTATGGGGAATTAGAGAGACAAAATGGAGAAACTATAAAGCTCCTTTGGAATTAGAGAAGAGAATGGCTCAGATACTATTAATGCACCCTTAGAAAGAGAAACTTGCAAGGAGTGGTACCTCGGTGATTGGATCATTGGACATGGGCCATCTCATTGAAATCATTTGGGGTTTCAATTTATCAAATTATCTACAGGTAAATGAGAGGAGATGACTCAATGGATTGGAAATTAGCTGTTGCAAATAAAAAAGAGGAAGTGGTGAAGGGTTTTGAAGCTGTGAACATTCTTCCCCAGGTGATTTTTGTTAATCACACGGAATGGGAGTTGCTTGAGATTAAAACTGAGTTCTTTATCTCGGGCTCCTTTTCCCCCCCTATTAAGGATTTTTTTGGCATCTCTGAATGGGCTCAGCGAGGGTGGGAGTTATCTTATCGACCAGATGTTAAGAACATTGGTCCCAACAAAGTAGTTTTCAAGCTTCGGTCCCAAGAGAAAATTGGTAGGGCGCTATCTAATAGGTTCTGCAGAGTCAGAGGTAGTCTGCTTTCGTTGGACCTATGGAAGGCCTCGGATCATGCTTCTTTTCATGCGAAGAGGTCTATTTGGATTAAGCTTTGGGGTCTTCCATTATCAGCATGGAATCTAGCTATTATTAAAAAAATAGCAGGTTGTTTTGGCAATTATCGGGATCTGGATTGGAACTCCTTTCTCAGTCCATGCTGTCATTTTGTACATGTGAAAATGGAGTTTGGTACGAAGATGCATATACCAAGAACTATCATGATTTGTATCAATGATGACTTTTTTGAAATCTCAATTACTGATGATGATAATTCTGCTTTCTCTGTGTGTGTCTAGGATAAGTTGCGAGCTGGAGGTGGGAATTATGATAGGCTCAGTTAATTGGAAAAGATGATTGGAAATTCTTTCGGCATCCCTCGACGCAGTGAAGGGTTGCAGAAAATCCGGAAACAAGGGAATTTCAATTTTCAATTTTCAATTTTTTGAAAAACCCAAGATTAGTAAGCTATGGATTCCAGTTGGTAGGTTTTCGGATTTTTCGAAGGGTTTCTCAGTGTAGTTCCGTAATCAGCCAGAAATGAGTTTTAAAGATATGGATAATGGATACAAGTATCGTGGGGAGGCAATTTTGGGTAACCGCCACATTAAGGAAGGTTCACCACGTTCTTTTGATGGTCTGGTAGGTGCAGCAAATATCCATACTGAAAATGTTTCCAAAAAGATAGATTGGACGCAGGAGGAAGTACCGAAGAGGACGGGGCAGATATCCAGTATATCATATGCCATAACATGGCATGTACACCTTCCCTAGATTTCAATTCTGCAGTGGCAAAAAGCCCATTCTCTCTGATACATCTTTGGAAGGAGGTAGAGCTCAAACACCACCTGTTTAAAACCCTTACAGTCTTCGTTGGCTTGCTGTGTCTTCTAGCGCAACGAAGAATTTCGGTGTGGGGTGCGAAACAGAAAGCTTCTACGTTGTTCCTCGCTACACTATTGAAATAGAAGATGCATCCTCTACTCTCTCGCCTAGCTTCTACTAAAGGATTGGGAAAGAAGTCCAGGTCCCGTTTTGACCCTTTTCTTATTGACCCCATTCTGATTGACCCCATGGGTATTGTTGTCCTTGAAGAAGATCCCATGCTGGGCTCTCCTTCTCTACTGGCGTATGAACCGTGTTTGAGTGTTGAATCTCTCGGTGGAGGTTTGGATGCCTCTGACTCGGTGGAAGCGGTTCCTTTAGAGGTGGTTCCCCAAGGGGTACAGGTCCAGTCCCCCCATCGTTTGGAGAATGGTCCTGCTCAGCCTTCGATGGGGGATCATAAGATTCCCGATGGTACACCTTTGGTGGACTAAATTATCTTTGATATGGGCATGGATAACGTGCCTCTTGCAATAGTGATGGAAGGGATTAAGGAGAGGCGCCGAGCTAAGGTCTCAAATGTTGCAAAAGGAGTTGATCCACCGAAGTCGGTCACCAAGACACCAGTTAAATCTGTTGAAAAGGGAAAGAAGAAGAAGGCTGATGCTAAAAACTTTGTGCATGATATTCGTTCGTCTGTAAGACTCCAAGCTCGGGGTGTCATCAAAAGGGACCCGTCGGCTGCGATCATTTTCCGATATAACTTAGTGGTAGATGTGGACTCTGAGCTAAGCTCTTCCTCCAGTGATGAAGAACAGGTTGCTGATTTGATGATGGAGGAGTTGCATTTGGCCTCTGGTCTTGATGGACCAGTTTCATCCTCTTACCCGCTCCTCTTTAATGAAGTTTATCTCTTAGAATGTTAGAGGTTTGGGTAACCCGTTAAGGAAAAGGGATATTCTTTTTTTAGTTTCTAAATTTAAACTTGTGGTTTTGATACTTCAAGAGACCAAACTCCCTAGCCCTAATGTTTCAGGGGTTAGAAAGATTTGGGGCCCTGGTGCAGTAGCTTTTGCTGGTATTGATGCTTGTGGAGCATCTGGTGGCTTGTGGGTATTATGGGATCCCACAGTTATTCATAATTTTGCCACAATTAAGAAGGATTTCTTTTTGCTATTGAGTTTTTGTGGTCCGAAAGTGGGGTTTAAATGGAACTTTGTGAATGTGTGTGGACCCTCTTTGTTGGCTCTGAAAGAATGTTTTCTCTTTGATTTAAGTTCTATTGTTCAATCGTTTGAATTTCTTGTGATTGTGGGTGGAGATTTTAATTTAATTAGGTAGTCTGATGATTATTTGTCGGCAAATCCTATTAATACTTCAATGAGATGGTTTAATAGGTTTATAGAGAATCATTCTTTTTATGGACCCCCCTATTATTGGTGCTAGATTCACCTGGTCCAATAATAGTTTGTCTAACTTGGCCATGTCTAAGCTGGATAGATTTCTGCTATCTATGGAATGGCTGGAAGAGTATCCTTTATCTTTTGTTAGGGCTCTTCCGAGACTTTCCTTGGATCATTGTCCTATACTTCTTCATACTGGATTGTTGAAAGGGGGTCCTAAGCCATTCAGGTTGGATTTGAGTTGGCTACAAGAGAAAGAGGTGGTTGACCTTATTAGAAGTACTTGGGTGAATACAGTCGTTCAAGCTACCAGTTGAATAGTAAGCTTTTAAATATCAAGCACAAATTGATTAAATGGAAACGAGATAACAAATTCGATATTAAGGCCAAAATTGATGCGGTAATGTCAGATTTGTAGGCTTTAGATCTGAGTACCCAGGATGCTGGGGTACTATTTGAACAGGCTCTTTTGGAGCGCAACTTGAAATGTATGGAATTGGAGAAGCTTCGTAAATCTGAGGAGATTTACTGGCTAAATGGCTTAAAGAAGGGGATCTAAATACTAAGTTTTTTCATGCAATTGCTAGTGCGAGGAGGTAAAATGATATCTCAGGCTTATCAATTCCTGGTATTGACTCAGAGAATGAAAATGCAGTTGAAAATGCAGTGATAAATTATTTTAAAAAAGCTTTCACTAAAGAAGTAAATGTTACCCCTTCTTTGAATAGAGTCTCATTCAAAAGTTTGTCTTTATAATTGAAATATGAGTTGGAAAGGGAGGTTACAAGAAAGGAGTTACATAAGATAGTCTTTGCTTGACCTGGAGACAAGGCGCCAGGACCTGATGGCTTCCCTATGGTTTGTTTTTATAAATTCTGGAATTTGGTTAAAGGGGAAGTCTTAGAATTTGTTAAAAGCTTTATAATCAGGGGGAAAATTTTTAAAGGGGTAAATTCTACCTTTTTGGCTCTGGTACCGAAGAAGAAGATGATCTCAAATCTCTCAGATATCAAACTAATCAGTCTATTGACTAGTTTGTATAAGATTGTTGCAAAAGTATTGGCAGAGAGGTTGAAAGTGGTTCTGCCTCTTCTCATCTCTAGTACCCAGTCCGCTTTTATCCAGGATCATCAAATTACGGATAGTGTATTGGTGGCCCAAGAATGCATTCATTCTAGAGTTATTAGCAAGAACCCGGGTATTCTCTTTAAGCTGGATATAGAAAAAGCTTATGACCAGGTCGAATGGGGAGTCTTATTAGAAATTCTATGGGCAATGGGCTTTGGTGAGAGATGGAGGTCATGGATTTTTGGGTGCCTTTCTTCTGTACATTTATCAGTCCTTTTTAAAGGTAGTCCCACTGGTTTCTTCAATGCCTCTAGAGGGTTGCAATAAGGGGATCCTCTCTTTCCTTTCCTCTTTACAATCTATGTTGAATGTTTTAGTTTAATGCTAAATAGGGTAGAAACTTTGGGTCATTTTACTGGATTTCAGGTTCTAACTCTAATATTCAAATCTTCCATCTTCAATATGCTGATGATACCTTTATTTTCTGTGAGGCAGAGTCATCACAAGTTTCAAATATTGTCAGATTCTTGGAAATTTGTAAAGTTACTTTGGGACTTAAAGTTAATTTCCATAAGTCTTCCATGGTTGGGATTAACTGTTCTGAGGAAGTGAGATATGAGTTAGCACATTTGATGGGGTGTAAGGTAGGAACCTTTCCTATTACTTATCTTGGTATTCCTATCTTGGATTTGAGACTTTCTATTGAAGTCAGGGATATTGTGCTTGAAAGAGTTCAATTTAAATTGGATCTTTGGAAGCACAAATACCTCTCGTTTGGTGGAAGGGTCACATTGCTGAGATCTTGTCTAGCCAATCTCCCAATCTATCAAATATCTTTGATAAATATGCATGCTTCAGTTGCACAAAAATTAGAGAAAATGATGCGAGACTTCTTGTGAGGTTCTAGCCTTGATATAAAGAAGTTTCACTTGCTAAGGTGGGATAAAGTTTGTACGCTGAAGAAAGAAGAAGGTTTGGGTATAAGAAAGATAAGGGTGTTTAACCAGACACTTTTATGTAAATGGTAGTGGCGAAGTTTACAGTTCAAAAACCATCTTTGGTTTAAAGTACTTTTGGCTAAATATGGGATAGATAGATTCCGAATGTGGTTGGGTAATGGACATGAGAGGGAAGTGTCATAGGTTTGGAAGGTTATCTACAAATGTAGGCTGCTTGTTTCAGAATATTATAGGTGGAATATTGGTTGTGGCAGTCAAGAACTTTTATGGCACCATAAATGGATAGGGGATTACCCAGCCCAATTTGACAGTTAGTGATACTCTAAAAAGAAGGGGTATGCAAACTTCTTGGAATATTTCTCTATCTTATGCCCGGCTGAGCATTGTCCTTCTTTCCCAATGGTGAGCTTTAATGGAAACTTTGGATAAAGCATATGTTGCAGTTAAAGCAGATGATGAAATTATTTGGGAGACCAAAAGTGATGGGATGTTCTTTGTTATATTGTTTCACGATAGGCTGAGATGGTCCAATCCAAAAGTAGCACAAATTTGGAAGTGGCCTATCCCGCATAAGGTGCATGGTTTTATTCGGTTGTATCTCTAAATAAGATTTTAACCATTGACAACTTGACAAAAGGGAAAAAATCTTGCCCAATGTCTGTTTACTGTGTAAAGCTAATGGGAAGTCGGGTGCACACTTGCTTATTCACTGTTTTTTTACAGCACAAATTTGGAACTGGTTGTTTGGCACTCCTAGGGTTCATATGGTGCTTCCTCAATTGGTTGAAGGGATTGTTTGTAAATTCTCCATCGCCCATTTGCCTGTGACAGGTAAATCAATTTGAAAAATCTCTAAAGTTGTCATCCTTTGGGAAACCTAGATGGAGAGGAATAGAAAAACCTTTGAAGGTAACTCCCTACCCTTTGAGAAACTTTTAACCAACATCAAGCACTCGATTTGGTTATGGTTGTCTGTGACAAAAGAAGGGTGGGGGATTTCAAAAGTTGATGTGATGATAAACCTTAGCAGCCTCTTTCTCCTTGGGTGTGCTCGTAGTAGACCACGATATTTTTGGACTGCTCCTTCTGCTGGAAGTATTAAGTTTAACTTTGATGGGAGTTCTCTGGGAAACCCAGGTATTGCTGGAATTGGTGGTGTAGTGCGTGATTCCTTGGGTTCCATGATTCTCTCCTTTGCTGGTCCGATTGGGGACAATATAGTAAATTATGCTGAATTAAGTGCTCTGTTGTTTGGGGTGAAAATTTTATTTGAGAAGAATCTGAGAACTAATGTTTGGGTTGAAGGGGATTCTTTGAATGTGATTAAGTGGTGCAAAAAAGAATAACCGGTTCCATGAGAGCTCCGTTATCTTTGGTTGCAAATCATGGATTTGGTCGAACTATTTTCTTTTTCCTTCTCCGATGTTTACCTAGACGCAAACTCACTAGCTGACTCTTTGGCTAAGGGAGGTGCTTCGTTGCCTTCGCTTTTGATCTCCTCTGATGTAATATCTTTTAATTAGTCATCAATAACAGTTTTAAACATTTGTCCCAAAGAAAAAAAAAACCTTTAGAGAAAGAAGAGAAGCTTTATGTAAACACAGGAGGCTATGCAATTTTCATTGTATTTTCTTCTCTCTAACTTTCCATATTTATAGGAAAGAAAATAGGCCCAATGTTCCATTTCTCAACAACTTTTTGAGAAACAACCACCCAAATCTTAGTGATGCTTATCGTCATCTCACATGAACTATAAAAAAACTTGAAAAAATAATTATTTATTTTATATATTATTTTTAATAAAATCTTTTAACAACATTAAAACCAGTACCCATAGGATTCCTCCCATAAAAAGAGGTGAGGAAATGTGAGGCCTCATGGACGTACACTGCCAATAGGTTTTGGTATTTTTTAAATCTGATTTGTCTATGACAGCAAATTAGGTTTAAAGTATTAAATTTGTTTCATGGGGGGTGTTTGCCGCAACAAGAAACAATCATCAAATGTTACTGCCAAATTTCTTACATATTTTATGCTGATTTGTTTTTGTTATCAGCCCGAAAAACGTCCATCACCTATTTTTTCCGATCTTTAGTGGGGTCTCATTGACTTTTTTGAAGTATCCTTTTGAGCTATTTGCTCATTACTATAACAATGGCCTCACCTAATGTAATCACCAACATATGTATTATCATGTTTCACAATATAAATTGTTTGAAATGTTGAACCATACTGAACGTTATGCCAAGTTTGAATCTTCAGGTAGTTTTGTTTACCATTCGGTTAGTTTTGAAATAAGGGCATAACATGGTTGTTTTTGTTTTTGCTTTGTTTTTTTTCTTTTTCTTTTTCTTTTTCTTTTTTTTGGAAAAAAGGAGGGTCGGGAGTGTTTTGATGCATTTCCGAATAAATTATGAGTAGCTAGACTTGAACAGATGCTTCTTAGAAGAATTTGTAAACATGGGAGAAAACAATATTGGTTGTGAACTTGTAATTAATGGCCCCTTACTATCTATCAAACTAAGCATATGCTTCTTGGCTTCGTGTTGAAGGGACCTAAACATGTTTAAGATTAACTTTCAAAGTAAAGGGCAAAAAATGACGTGGGTCTACACTGTTAGCAGAAGTCTACCGAACAAATCCTAGTGCTTCTTGGCTTAGGGTGGAAATGGACCTTAGCATATTTATAGTTTAAGCCTGGAAGTTATGGGCAAAAAATGACATACATAATTTAAGGTAAAGAACAGGTATATACAAGTCCTAGGCTTTGCAGTGACGAGTAAATCAATAGCACTATAAAATATTCAAATTGGTCATCTCGATTTAGACAATCATGCATCTAAAAGAAAAAAAAAGAAAAATATCTAAGATCTAAAATCTAAAAGAGGAAAAAAAACCCGATATCTAGGATCTAAAAATAGTGTACTATGATACTTTCCAGATCATCCATTTTTATGTGTTTATAAATATGTTAGATTAGCACCATTTTTAGAGCTCCAAATTTCATAATCAACAGCTGAACAAACTTTCGAGCCATTATAAAAATTTCACCATACAATGTTTGTCCCAATAAAAAATACTACTAAAAATATAAATATAAATAAAAATTGATATTGACAAGCTTTTTATTTTGATATGTCCTTAGATCACACGATGGACATAAGGTTCCACACCGAATCTTATAGACCATGTCACTTGGTGATAGGCAAACATCTTAGTTCTTTTTTTTGGTAAATCTCATTCACCTTACATATCTTTTTCATCCTTCCTTATATCTTTCTTAAGGAGATTAACCTCATTTTTATAAAGGACATATAACTCTGTAATAGCACATTAATGGTCTATATGAGTTGAAATCCGAGTTTAACTCCGGCCTTAATTCTTCTAATGGCAGCTAATTAGTATTAACATGTTGTCATCAATCTATATCCCCCTGTTATGAGTTAAACTTATCATTAGGCTACTAATGTCTTCCCATAATAGAATGTCATCTATGTATCTATTATCTATTATTATATATATAAAGTGAGAGGAGGACCTCTCTTCTTCTTTTTTTCCCAAGAGTTCTTTTTACTTTTTAATTTTGTCTTTTATTTGTTATTTTATTCCTATTTTTTCCCAATAAATTTGTGTCTTCCCAACTTCTATTATATTTATCACTGTTTATTGATATTCCCTCTCTCTTTTTCATTGAAGTTTCTCTCTATCTCTTTCATTGTATTCTCTCTCCTTCGCTCTCTTTCTCTCTCTCTTTCAATTAGTCAAATTTTTATTTATTTCCCTTAACCCCATATTATGGAATAATTACTCTCTCTCTACAGTTTTACATGCAAATCTTTTATTTTTTGTTTCTTTTCAATCGATTTTCTCTCTCTCTCTAAGTAGTTATAGATAGTCACATTTATTTCCCTTAACTCCTATATTTATGGAATGATTACTTTTCTGTTTTTCTCCATTTTCCCTCTTAACAGATTTACATGTAAATTATTTATTTATCTTAATTTTATATATTTCCATTTGGGTCATTCTATTTCCATAAATCTCTTTCTCTCTCTCTCTCAATCAATGTGGCCTCTCTCTCTCTTGGTGGTTTACGCAAGCTAGCAGTGCACAAATACCTAATCCATCCATTTCCTAAGCTTTGAGGTTCTCTGGAATTCTATTGGGCAAATTTTTTTAATAGGTAATTTCCTCAATCTCCATGTGATTCTTGTCTGTCCATTTTTTTTTTTTATATAAGAAGTAATACGCGTACAAGGCATTTTTATACCCAACGACGGTTTAGCATTTTCCTCTTAGCCCCGAATTTCTATTATTCTTATTTTATTTATTAGTATTAGAATGGATTTAATTTTTTCCCTATTGATTATTTTCGTCTTAGTTTTTTTAAAAAAATTTGTTGGATTTTAAATCTGAAATTTTCCTTATATTCAATTTGCTAATATTTTACATGAAAAAATTTACCAAAATAACCCCCCTAAATATTTCGAAGGTATTTTGATGAATTTATTTTTCATGAAGAATTGTTTTTATATTTTTATTAGATGCGCCTTAGTAAAATGTATATACCCTCTAAATTTCAGATCATTCCGATTTGTAAAATAAAATAAAAATAAAACAGTACCAGACAATCGTAATCATACGATGAAATTTAAACGATAATGAGGATAAACGAAATTACTATTCATTTTGACCGGTAAGAAAAACAAATTCATACATGAAAAAAATAAAAAAAATAAAAAAATTAAAAAAAATTAAAAAAACCTTCCGAACTCCTACAGGCGAGAAAGGACAATGTTTTTTTTGCCTCCCACATAATCATCGTCCGTTTATTTTTAAGGAAACGTAGGGCATGGATCCACTTTAAAAACCCAGGCGCGAAAACAAATATCAGTTGAAAAGCTTCAAAGCTAAGGCAATATCAACGCTACCCTCTCCTCCCGCATGCTCTGTGAACCAGGGACTTCCTCTGCGAAGCTCCTTCTCTCTCGCTCGCGTTCGGCTCTCCTGGCGGCTGACTCTCTACCTCCTCTCTCAATAAACTTTCAGGTGCTCTCCCGCATTCATTCGCTTGGAGTAATATGTCTCTGCTGGCATATCAAGGAGCCGCTGAGAAACAGGAAAACCGAAGACGAATCAGGATTAGGGCACTGAAATCGGTGAGTAACCAAAGTTTTATTTGATTTATAGTCTGTAAATCACCATAAAAAACCTAAATTTGATTAGAAAATTTTATTTTCTGAGTAAAATAAAACCCCATATCCCTGCTGAAATTTCAACTCATTTTTCTCTCATTTTCACTGCTGAAATCGCCTGCATCTATCCTCATTTGTATGATAATCTTTGCTCGAACGTGTCCACAATCTCTGAATAAACAACAATCCCAAATCAAGAATAAAATCCTTCTTTTAAAAAAAATCAACTCAAAATTTTTAGTAGATCCCAAATTGAAGAGTTACAAAAAAACCCTACGTTTTTCCCTAATAAATCATAAAAAATGGGATAGGAAATCAATCATAAAAAATGGAAGAGAAACCTACATATGGGAGAGAAAATTTTTGCGTTGGGTTAATAATAATTAGGTGATTTCAATTTATGACAGTGAAATCAAACCCTATCACGAATAAACACCAATATTTTTCTTTAATGTCTAAATTAATGCCAAAGTTGTGATTAGATCTCAAAATAGAATTTGTGAATGAAGACGTTTGTTTCCCAGTGCTAGATGCAAAATAAATGTGTAGAAAAAAAAAAAATACTCAATAAATCACTGTAGAAAATGCTTAAAAAGGTATATGAGGGAGAGAGAATAATTTTTAGGACTTTATGCATTCATTTGAATGAGATCATTGCTATCAAGGGTTTAGATATTGAGAATATAATTTGGTATGCCTTTTGGCCTTATACCTCATTACATTTAATGAACAATAGGTCTCTCATTTTTATCTTTTTTTTTTGGGAGTATTCGTGTTTGACCTTATTTATCTTTTTAATTTATAAAATCCATCAAGGAATTGTTGTTAATTAGCTAAATTTTCTGAGTTGATGTGTTATTACTATCATTAGTATTCCTTTTCGAATGGAATTTAGTGTTTTTTACATTTTTTTATTTTACGGGCATGGAATTGTTCGTTTTCAGACTCTTTGCTTAGGTTATGGTATTTAGTCTTGAACACGTGGGGATAGAGACTAGCACATATATTTCATGTTTACTTTTGCTTAAGATTCAAGGTAGCTGAACAATCACAAACGAATGACAAGCTATTACTGTAACTTATGCGAAAGACATGGTTCAATATTTGGAGGCCATGATCTGAGATTTGTAAGACTGTTTTTGCTTGCTTTTGTTATGGCTGGTTCAATAATCATGTTTTTATTACTGCTGATTTTTTAGCCAAGGATGCAGTATGTATTTATTTCAATCTTCAGTGCACCCCATCTATTTATTTTGGCATTTTTTATTTCAGTGGGTCTCAGATCCAGGGAGACTAATATTAGTAATGCAGCTAATGTTTTTATTGAAGTGAATGTGGGGATTATTTATTGGGGCATTTTCACTTAATGGTAACTTTTCTTAGTGGATCATGCTCAGGTTTGGATCTTATGATGGAGCTTTAGAGTTCACTTTTGGGTTCTCTGAAGTATTTTTCTTTAGTTTTAAAGTGAATGTGGGGATTATTTACAGTGGATCCTGCACTGCTTTGGACCCCAAGATCCAAATTTTGATTTTTTTTTTTTTTTTTGCCGTTTTAGTTTCTGGTTTAATCTTAAGTATTGTGTTCGCTTTTTTTAATGAAGTTATTTCATTGATAATTGATCATAGCGATTGGATCATACACTAGAATAAGTGTTAAGAGTAAAATTAAGAATTTTTGCAAGCTGATATAGTGTGCATTATGTTAATTTTAAGCTTCTTACAGCATGTCTTTTGTATTTTGTTTTTATACTATGACTTGGAGATCTTTTCCAGTTTGGGTTTGAAAGGACATTTTATAGTTCTTCTCCAGATTTCTTGCATGATTGTTCTGTTGATTGTAAATGTTTAAATGGGTTTCAGTAATTTATGTGTTGAATTACTATCATTATTATTATTTGCATGGGTACAAATTATTATTTCCACTATTTGTTGAGGACGACAATCTTAACAGCTCTTGTGCTGATTTTATTTTTCTAAAAAAATTTAGATATTGTTTACTTTCTAACTCTTGATGAATTTATTGAGTTGGGAAATGGATGTAGAAGATTTGGGTTTGGGGAATGTATTATAGCATTTGATGAAGTGAATTCATGTTTTTTTATTGTAGGTTGTAAGAGGCTTCTTGTGATTTCTGGTTTGTTTTGGCACAATGGGTAAATCTCCGGCCAAATGGCTAAAAACATTTCTTTTTGGCAAAAAAAACCTCCAGATCTCATGCTTCGAAAGGAGCTTCGATAAGTTAATCATGGCTTTGTGTGCCTAGTTATTTTGATGATTTTTGGTATGGTTTTTTTTGTTTCTTATGTCAAATCCTCTCATGCCTATGTGGATGTGTCCATCGCCTTGTGAAACCTATTTTTATTTTTTTTCTTCCATTTTCTTCTTGGTATTCAGATTTATGCATTTCTTCTCGACTCACAGATTATGATGGAATTCTAATTAAGTAGCATGATGGAATGATGGAATTCTGCTTAAGTAACATTATTTCGTCGGATATCCTCAATTGACATGAACCATCTCTACCTTTCAAGCATCTATATATGTTGGTGCAAATGTTTGTATGTGTGTTTGCATCTGTATTTGTGCATGTGAGATGATGCTTAGGAGTGTGTAGGGAGGTCATAACATGCAGGTGTATATGTCCATGTGTACCAGTATTGTCCTGTGCAGTCAGATGACTGTTTCTTGTTTGAATTAATATTAACAAGCATATTGAGCTCAGATAAGCTCTGAAGACTCTCAGTTCATGAAAGTAGAAATACACGAAAGTAGAAGTATACGTCACATGGAGAAGTTCATCACACATTCAGTCTCATTCTCAGAGATCAAAGAAACTTTTGAATACATGCTCAATAAAACTTTTGCACAGTGGGTCACAGACCGAAGGTGCAGGAAGCATACGTTTGACCCCTTATTTTAGGAGCCCAAAAAATATAAATGAGAATAGATTACAAAATGTTCTTTTTTCTTTTGGACAACATTAAATTCTCAGTCAACTGCTTTGAGCATCATGCTGATAATATTTGATCTTCAAAATTCAGCTGTAATGCAACCTATTTTCTTGTGATATTGAATAATACTCGGATGTCACTACTTTCATCGTAAATGAGGCAAAATTCGAAGATATTGTGAGGTGTCTTAGCTGGTCTGTTAAAGATTTGAGATCCATAGAGAGGTGTCTTAGCTAGTCAGTTAAAGATTAAATATCTTAGGTGGTCTATTGAAGATTTGATCAATTTTGAAGTATTTTGGGACCGGGTTTTTACTTATTCTAGTGGGATGTGCAGCACACCTTTTATGATCATAAACATTATATGCTCTTGTGATATATTGCTTGATCTTGTATATTAGTTTGGCTCCTCTTGTGATTTTGATTTAGATCAATAGAATCACTTTTTTGAAAGTATGTTTGCCTTTAATTTTCTGTATATGTATTTATGTATACTTTTGATTACATAAGATACAAAAATTTTGATTGAACACTGTTATTGTTTGGAATTTTGTTATTAGGGGTGGGGTGTAACTGCGCTTGTTGGGGTTTTGACTAGGATGCGGTGTTCAAGACACACCCCATGAATGTGCTCAATGAAAGGACTCTCAAAGAAACATTCTTTGGAAACTATAAGACACATTATGATCTTCCATCTGTTGTCGACAAATACATGAAGAAGGTATACATCACATGGAGAAGTTCATCACACATTCGGTCCCATTCTCAGAGATCAATAAGGCTTTTGAATACATGCTCAAAGGAGACGACATTTGCTGCATCATTTGAATGAAACTTGAAGAAGCAAAAAGAAAAATATTACTTGTTGTTTGAGTTAGCTCAATTGGGCTACCTTTATTGAAGCTTCATTTGTATCATATTTTTTCCTATTTTATAAGGTGTTTAACCTCTTTGTATCTTTCTAGTGGTTTGTAAATGATCGTAATTGATCGTTGTTGGTAATCTTTTGTTAATGAAATTCTCTGATTTTTGGTATTATTCAATTTGTCATTTTTTTTTTAAGACACAGACACACATAGAAAGGGAGAGAGATTTGGTTATTAGCTACAATAAAACAATATAAGCATTTATTTGGTCGAGACAAGAGAGAGATCATTAAATTCGAGACCTATGAGAGAGTTGGTTATCCAAACCAGGTCTGCGATAGTTATAAAGATATTTTGTGTACATATTATAATAATCATAAACTTCATCTTCGTAACTAAATGCCACTCCGATTGCGGGTTCAATACTTGCACCTCTTGATAGATCTGCCTCTGCATCTATAAGTATAAGATCTCCTTTACTAAATATTGCAACTATGAATCTTGACTTCACTAAACTTTGAAGGTCTTTTATCTCAAAGAATATTATTTTATTCCAAAATATTTGTTGTCAAAAAATAAATTTCTATTAGTTATGGTGATGTTTCAAAAATAATGCTTGTGAGAATCAAAAATTAATTTCCAAGAGGGTATACCCTTCAAGAGGGTTTTGATAAGTGCTAAGCTATGGCATCTTTGAAGTCATTAGTGCAATTAGATACATATTAGTCCTCACCCAAAGGCATCAGTGTAATAAAATTTTATGAATTTAACAAATATTCAACATACTAAATAAAATGGGAATTATCTAGATATAAATACATTTCACTATCCATGTAAAACCACATTGCATATATAAATGTCATACATGAAAAAATCTTTACAAAAAAGCATTTTACATGCCCTATAAATAGGTCACATTCAAGTAAACCCACATTTCATTATAAATGGATTCCACTATCCATAAATCGGACCTTTACATGACCCCAAAAATAGGTCCTTTACATGACCCCAAAATAGGCCCTTTAAATGCCCCCATAATTAGGTCCTTTACATACCCCATAAATAGGTCATTTACATGGCCCACAAATAGGTCATTTACATAGCCCTTAAATTATATGACTATTCAATATTCACACAAATTCGAAAGTGAATTACAAAAAAGGTATTTACATATCTCCAAAATTTCAAAAATTAATCAATACAAAAAATCCTTTGTGTATATGTGCAAATGAAGCCTTGCAAGTTGTCATATTCTCCATGTGAAAGCAATCTGGCTATTTGTCATATCCTCCATGCAATTGCAACCCCTTCATCTGTCATGGCCTCAACTCGATTCGAGGTCCTTATTGGCTCTGTAAGATAAAGATATATTGTCAGGCATAAATGAAAACTAAAACTAAATAAAGACAATTATGTTTATTATATCCAAAACATATAGCAAACAATCACTTACATCCCACAATCAAAAGCAAGTAGGAGAACATATAAATAGGACAGAACAATCATACTTCAAAAAAACAAAAAAGAAAAATGATATCAGGAATACCTACAAAAATTGCCTTCTAATGTACATTGAAAGCATAATTACAAGTTCAAAGGTAAAAATGACAACATTGCAAAGATTTTCAAGAAAGAGTCTGAAAATGAACAACTTCATACCCCTATAATAATAAAAAGGTAAAAATCTAAAAGAAAAAAAAAAAAAATTTGAATTTCATTGGAAGAAGAACAAAATAGTACTATTGATAATAATATCAACCTAGATAATTTAGCTTAATTAACAACAACTCCATGATGGATGGATGATTTACCCAAAAAAAATTCCTTGCTCTCTTGCAATTCAACATCGTGATCAAGCTCTCTTGCTCAACAATCGCATGCTGAAATATCATCAAACAACATATGGATCATGTCCAATAAACCTAATGTCCCAGTAGGTAAAAGAAAACTTACATCAACTTGAACGCAGATATGATAAAGTCCACATACCACAATTGCCAAGTTACAACAATGCACAAAAGGTAA
Source organism: Amborella trichopoda (assembly GCF_054954075.1). Classification (NCBI taxonomy): domain Eukaryota; kingdom Viridiplantae; phylum Streptophyta; class Magnoliopsida; order Amborellales; family Amborellaceae; genus Amborella; species Amborella trichopoda. Next base: position 32,218,414 of record NC_142339.1, read on the forward strand.
AAGAAAACTTACATCAAACAACTACCAATAACATGACGACTATAAGAACATAATTCCAGGTGAGATGGCAATTTAAATAGTGGTTTACAGTCATGTCCCTGACAGGCTTAGTTAGTCTCTTGCAAAACAGAAAGCATGCAGCTAATTAGAAAGGCATGCCTTGTATCGACTGAAACTAGAGTATGGACCATTGTAAAACCAAAATAGAGGCTCTCAATTGCAGTTTTCAAATGTACCATTTTAAAACAACATGAATTCACTTCAACATTTGCTATAATACATGCCACAAATCCAAATCTTCTACATCCATTTCCCAACTCATTAAAATTCATCAAGAGTTAGAAAGTAAAGAATACCTAATTTTTTTCAGAAAAAATAAAATCAGCACAAGAGCTGTTAAGATTGTCGTCCTCAACAAATAGTGGAAATAATAATTTGTACCCATGCAAATAATAATAATGATAGTAATTCAACACATAAATTTCCACTGAAACCCATTTCTATATTTACAAGCAACAGAACAATCATGCAAGAAATCTGGAGAAGAACTATAACATGTCCACTCAAAACCCAAACTGGAAAAGATCTTCAAGTTATAGTACAAAAACAAAATACAAAAAACATGTTGTAAAAAGCTTAAAATGAACATAACGCACACTATATCAGCTTGCAAAAATTGTTAATTTCACTCTTAACACCTATTCTAGTGTATGATCCAATCGCTATGATCAATTATCAATAAAATAACTCCATTAAAAAAATTGAACACAATACTTAAGCAAAAACCAGAAACTAAAACGGAAAAAAAAAGAAAGAAAAAAATCAAAATATGGATCTCAAGGTCCATAGCAGTGCCTGATCCACTGTAAATAATCCCCACATTCACTTTAAAACTAAAGAAAAATACTTCAGAGAGCCCAAAAGTGAACCCTAAAGCTCCATTATAAGATCCAAACCAGAGCGTGATCCACTAAGAAAAGTTACCATTGAGTGAAATGCCCCAATAAATAATCGCCACATTCACTTCAATAAAACATTAGCTGCATTACTAATATTAGTCTCCTTGGATCTGAGACCCGCTGAAATAAAAGTGCCAAAATAAATAGATGGGGTGCACTGAAGATTGAAAGAAATACATACTGCATCCTTGGCTAAAAAATCAGCAGCAATAAAAACATGATTATTGAACCAGCCATAACATAAGCAAGCAAACACAGTCTTACAAAAATCAGATCCTGGCCTCCAAATATTGAACCATGTCTTTGGCATAAGTTACAGTAATGGCTTGTACACGCTATCATTCGTTTGAGATTGTTCAGCCAACTTGAATCTTGAGCGAAAGCAAACACGAATTGTATGTGCAAGTCTCTGTCCCCATGTGTTCAAGACTAGCTACCTTCTAAGCAAAGAGACTGAAAATGAACAATTCCATACCCCTAAAATAAAAAAAAGGTAAAAAACACTAAATTCCATTCGAAAAGGAATGCTAATGATAGTAATAACACATCAACTAGGAAAATTTAGCTAATTAACAACAATTCCTTGGTGGATTTTATAAATTAAAAATATAAATAAGATCAAACACGAATACTCCCAAAAAAAAAAAAAAATGAGAACTATTGGTCATTAATGTAATGAGGTATAAGACCAAAAGGCTCACCAAATTACTGTTCGTATTCTCAAAATCCAAAACCTTGATAGCAATGATCTCATTCAAACGAATGCACAATGTCCTAAAAAATATTCTCTCTACCATATATACCATTTTAAGCATTTTCTAAGTGATTTATTGAGTAATTTTTTTTTTACTCACTTATTTTGCATCTAGCATTGTGAAACAGAGGCCTTCAATCACAAATTCTATTTTGAGATCTAATCACAAACTTTGGCATTAATTTAGACATTAAAGAAAAATATTGGTGTTTATTCGTGATAAGGGTTCAATTTCACAGTCATAAATTGAAATCACCTAATTTATTATGAACGCAACCCAAAATTTTCTCTCCCATATGTAGTTTTCTCTTCCATTTTTTATGATTGATTTCTTATCCCGTTTTTGGTGATTTATTAGGGGAAAACATAGGGTTTTTTTGGAACTCTTCAATTTGGGATCTACTAAAAATTTTGAGTTATATTTTTTAAAATAAGGGTTTTATTCTTGATTTGGGATTCTTGTTTATTCCGAGATTGTGGCCTCGTTCCACCAAACATCCTCATACAAATGAGGATAGATACATGCAATTTTAGCAGTGAAAAAATGATGGAAACATGAGTTGAAATTTCAGCAGGGATATGGGGTTTTATTTTACTCAGAAATAAAATTTTCAAATCAAATTTAGGTTTTTTATGATGATTTACAAAATATAAATCAAATAAAACTTTGGTTACTCACTGATTTCAGTGCCCTAATCCTGAGTCGTCTTCGGTTTTCCTGTTTCTCAACGTGCTCCTTGATATGCCAGTAGACCACATTACTCTGAGCGAATGAATGAGGAGGGAGAGCACCTGAAAAGTTATTGAGAGAGGAGGCAGAGGGTCAGCCGCTAGGAGACCCGAAGGCGAGCAAGAGAGGAGCTTCGCAGAGGAAGTCTCTAGTTCATAGAGCACGTGGGAGGAGAGGGTAGTGTTGATATTGCCTTTTTCGCGCCTGGGTTTTTAAAATGGATCGGGGCCCTACGTTTGCTTTAAAACAATGGTTTAAAAAACGGATCGGTGACCCGGATCTGGCTTCTAAAAAACAGATCCGCATCGGCGAATCGGCGATTCGGATCGAGAATCAGGTGAATCGGTAAGAATAAAGCTTAAAAAAAATTCGAAAAAATTATGAAAATTCATTATAAATATTGTTTTTTAGGAATTCAATAAAAAATGAGGGTACTCCATTAAGAATTTTCATGTTTTTGAATGAATATACGAATATTGATATGTTCTTTCCCTGCATGAACCGCCATTCAGCATTTAATTTACAGTATTTCGTGCTCATCCCTACGCTGTTGCTGTTGGGACTCGATATGTGAATAATATAGCTGGGATAGGGTGGCCTCAGAATCATTATCTCTCTCATTTTCTCTTTGAATAATATGGATTAAAAAAAAAAAAAAACAAATTTTCAAAAAAATCGATCATGGATTAAAAAAAAAATCACAAATTTTCAAAAAATTCTATCATGGATTACAAAAAAAAATTCGATCATGGATTAAAAAAAAAAAATCACAAATTTTCAAAAAATTCAATCATGGATTACATAAAATTCGATCATGGATTACATAAAATTCGATCATGGATTATATTAAATTCGATCATGGATTACAAAAAAAAACAAACAAAAAAAAACAAAAAATTCAATCGTGGATTACAAAAAAAGAAAAAAACAGTTCGATCATGGATTACAAAAAATTCAATCATGGATTACAAAAAACTCTATCATGGGTTACAAAAAAAGCAAAAAACAAAAAATTCAATCATGGATTACAAAAAAAAAAAAACAAACATTTCGATCATGGATTACAAAAAAAAAACAAACATTTCGATCATGTATTACAAAACATTCGATCATGAATTACAAAAAATTCTATCATGGGTTACAAAAAAAAAAAAAACAACAAAAAAATCGATCATGGATTACAAGAAAAGAAAACAAACATTTCGATCATGGATTACAAAAAATTCTATTATGGGTTACAAAAAACCAAAAAATTCGATCGTGGATTACAAAAAAACAAAAACAATTCGATCATGGATTACAAAAAAATCGATCAAGTATTACAAAAAAATCTATCATGGATTACAAACAAAAAAAAAAAAAAAAAAAAAAATTTCCGTACGGACTCGCCGATTCACTGTTCGGACTCGCTGATTCCGTACAGTGAATCGGCGATTCACTGTACAGAATCGTCCAGTTCTCTCTAGAACCGGACGATTTTCGATTTTTTTGGCGATCCGGTCCCCTTTTCACGATTTTCGAGTCGAACCGGGCGAGTCCAGTTTGACTCTGCGCTTTTTAAAACAATGCTTTAAAATAAACGAACGATGATTATGGCGAGGCGAAAAGCCTGTGCTTTCTCGCCCATTGTTTTAAAAAGCGTCGAGTCGAACCGGACTCACTCGGTTCGACTCGAAAATCGTGAAAAGGGGACCGGATCTCCAAAACAATCGGAAATCGTCCGGTTCTAGAGAGAACCGGACGATTCTGTACAGTGAATCGCCGATTCACTGTACGGAATCGGCGAGTCCGAACAGTGAATCAGCGAGTCCGTACGGATTTTTTTTTTTTTTTTTTTTTTTTTTTTTTTTTGTAATCCATGATAGATTTTTTTGTAATACTTGATCGATTTTTTTGTAATCCATGATCGAATTATTTTTGTTTTTTTGTAATCCATGATCGAATTTTTTGGTTTTTTGTAACCCATAATAGAATTTTTTGTAATCCAAGATCGAAATGTTTGTTTTCTTTTCTTGTAATCCATGATCGATTTTTTTGTTTTTTTTTTTTTTTTTTGTAACCCATGATAGAATTTTTTGTAATCCATGATCGAATGTTTTGTAATACATGATCGAAATGTTTGTTTTTTTTTTGTAATCCATGATCGAAATGTTTGTTTTTTTTTTTTTGTAATCCATGATTGAATTTTTTGTTTTTTGCTTTTTTTGTAACCCATGATAGAGTTTTTTGTAATCCATGATTGAATTTTTTGTAATCCATGATCGAACTGTTTTTTTCTTTTTTTGTAATCCACGATTGAATTTTTTGTTTTTTTTTGTTTGTTTTTTTTTGTAATCCATGATCGAATTTAATATAATCCATGATCGAATTTTATGTAATCCATGATCGAATTTTATGTAATCCATGATTGAATTTTTTGAAAATTTGTGATTTTTTTTTTTTAATCCATGATCGAATTTTTTTTTGTAATCCATGATAGAATTTTTTGAAAATTTGTGATTTTTTTTTTAATCCATGATCGATTTTTTTGAAAATTTGTTTTTTTTTTTTTTTAATCCATATTATTCAAAGAGAAAATGAGAGAGATAATGATTCTGAGGCCACCCTATCCCAGCTATATTATTCACATATCGAGTCCCAACAGCAACAGCGTAGGGATGAGCACGAAATACTGTAAATTAAATGCTGAATGGCGGTTCATGCAGGGAAAGAACATATCAATATTCGTATATTCATTCAAAAACATGAAAATTCTTAATGGAGTACCCTCATTTTTTATTGAATTCCTAAAAAACAATATTTATAATGAATTTTCATAATTTTTTCGAATTTTTTTTGAGCTTTATTCTTACCGATTCACCTGATTCTCGATCCGAATCGCCGATTCGCCGATACGGATCTGTTTTTTAGAAGCCAGATCCGAGTTACCGATCCGTTTTTTAAACCATTGTTCTCGCCTATAGGCTTTTAAAACCCTGTGCTTCCTCTCGTGTATATATATATATATATATATATATATATATATATATATATATATATATATATATATATATATATATATGGCAGGAGAGATAAAAGAGAATGATCGAGTGATTATATATATATATATATATATATATATATATATATATATATATGGCAGGAGAGATAAAAGAGAATGATCGAGTGATTGGGGGCAGAGAGTGAGATAGAGAGAGCGAGAGGAGAGAAATAGCATACTCTGAGAGAGAGAGAGATGAGCTTGAGCTCATTCGATACGCAGAGGAGAGAGAAGACGCTGAGAGAAGACGTTGGTCTCTTTCTCGATTCAAAGACGACAACCACCCAGTACCCCGTCTCTTGTACCCTGTCAGATTGCACGAGAACTGACAACGACAAAGAAAGTGCATCGTGACCATCGAAAAACCCACTTTAAATCAACGCCGTTGAGCCCACCTAAACGGGATGAGCGAGTGGTCTAAGCCCATTTTTTTTCTATATATATATTAATTCTTTGTATTTTTTTTTTTTCAATTTTTTGGATTTTATTGCACAGATTTTTTATCTTGATTCCAAACGATTTTTTTTCCTATATTTATTTACACATATTAAACTATATTAATTTTTTCATGTTTCAACAAAAACTTTTGCAGCTGTGTATGAAAAAAATATAGCTTTCTATCTTACACATAAATTTCGTTTATATATTTGAAATCGTTAACGTTATTTGTTTTTAATATTTAAACGAATTTTTTTTTTTTTTTTAAGATTCTTTACTTTTTTTAATGTGGTTAATTTTATTTTTGTTGGATAATTGGATTTTAGATTGAAAATAGAAGTTATTTTTCAATTTTTTTTTATCTGTCATTTATGGAGCACTAACATAGATTCTCATATTAGATATGTTTTATATCATTTTACTTTTTATAGAATATTTTATATATTCCCTAATATTTAATTTATATTTCCTTGGTATTTAATTTATATTGTGAGGAAAAAAATTTTATTTGTATCTGTTTATTATGGTTTCTTCTTATTTTGTGTTTTGCATTATTAAATTGATAGATCACGATAATTGTTTGACACATATATTTTTTTTAATGTTGATAGTATGTGTATGATTCTACTCTTTGGTATAATTATAGATTAGTGTTTATTGATTTCTCTATTTTTAAAATATTTTAAAATTTGGATGAAATTAATATAATCATTTCATTCATATTGATCACTCAAAGTTATTTTATGAGAAATTTTTAGATTTTATCAATTATTATATTCTTAAATATTATATTTACTATTTTTACGAAAATTTGAAGTATGAACTATAAAAATAGAATATCATCGTACACATCATAAAATAAATTTAAATTCTAAAATATATTCATGTAATAAAAAATTAGATTTAGTCCTTAATATTTTTTATTTTAGATTGATTCGGATTTCATTCCTAGAGATATTTGTCCCCATTTCCATGCAATCTTAATATGCTATCTCTCTAATTGGATTTTTCTCCCTATTTGCATGCACTCTTACTCTTTTTTAATCTCATTAATAGTTTTTGTTTCGTAGATATTTTTCTCTCTCCAATGTTTCTCTCATTGCCTCTACAGAGGGAGACAAATTTTAGTTGTAAATGCAAGTTATGAAGGGAATAATCCCGTGTATTTTAAATACACAGTAACACAATGTATTGGAATATTTTTTGCGGTTCTTTTAAAAAAATACCTTGTGCTTCCCCCCTCTCTCTTTCTTTTCAACCTTGCAGAACATACACCCAAAATGTTGCACTTCTCTTATCCTTCTCTCCTACACTCTCTACCCAGACTACTACACTCATCCTCACGGTAAACCTCTCTCTCTAAACCTAGATTGAGCATCTTCAAATTTGTCCTCTCTCTCTCTCTCATGCAACCCCTAAATCTCCTTCCGCCTCCATCAAAACCCTCATCTCAACAAAAAATAAAACTAGGGTTTTTTTCTCCCATTAGAAGAGGAATACTTATTGCAATATTTATGAATAAGTCAAATGAATTATGTTGAGAGAAGCTTCCCTTATCTATTTTGAAGAAATTAAAGGTTTTTAATTGTTTTTGGGTTTGATCTGAGATTGATGAATTTCCCAGTCCTTAACGTCGTTCTTTTATATCTATTTTGAAAGCTTTTTATATAACTTGTATGTAAAGTGAAATAGGGTGGGGCAGCGGTGCAAGTTGTATGCCATGCATTCTTATTCCAAACAATAACAGTGTTCTCTTATATCACCATTTTCAAGCCTTAAAAGGGTGCGGTTTGTATAGAGCCTAGGCTCTAAACAATCAAATTAGAGCCTATCTTCAAATAGTGCGGAGATATGTGGTTTCAATATTAAAATTTTTTGTGATAGCATTAAAATATATTTTCACATTTATTTATAAAGTTAAAAGCTTCAAAAATAGTAGATCATGCAGATCTATGAAAACTTGAAAATCTTGAAAATTGACGGTAAAAAAATGCATTACAAAATACACTAATTTCAAAAACTTAAAATCCATTTTTTTTTCCCATGTCCATGCAACTTGATGTCGAGATGATCAATTTGAGTATATTTAGGCATCAAAACAACTTCTTCTAATGAAATTTTTGAGGTAGGCTCCAATTTGATTATTTAGAGCCTCGGCTCTACATAAACTTTTCCCACCTTAAAAATCTTCACTTGATATATCCCTTTATCTTATATTTACTCGTCGTCGTTAGGAAAAGACGAGAAAGTTGAGTTTGGAAAAAAGGAAAGATGTACCCAATGCACTAGAAAGAGACAGAGACAGAACTTACGTTCATTTTGTAACAACACTTGCCTGCAACTCTTCTTCCCTGATACATCTTCTCTATTAATGCTATAACAAATGGTTGTGAGAATCCCTCTCCTTGACCTTAGGATAACTCTTATTTGCACAGGACAGAAAGAGATAATGGGAATAGTTTACCGAGATAGTTTCAATATGACATAGGGAGAGAGGTGTTGGGTTTTTGGATCCATATCCTCACCTTTTTCTCATCTTCTTCCTCTAGGTCACACGATTTGGGGAGAAGGGTTGGAAGGTCAAAACCACAGACACACGTAGGGTAACATTTCAATGAGAGCAGAGAGAATGACAACATAGTAAAAATGATATCACTTAAAAACCTTGGACGAGCTCCCCAACTCAATACATTCTATGACAGTGTATTGAAATCACGAGATCATTTCCCGTAGAAATATTATTATTTTGAAGTTTTTGTGACGTACTTATTATTTTTATTTTTTCTAATTTTTTAAAAAATTCTTACTTCTGGTTTGAACCATTGTCGCTTTCAGTGCCTACTTCCCACTAGAATGGAAAAGAGTCGGACTACTATCCCTTGCCGTCGCCCTATTTCGAACGAGAATAGTTCATCGATCAACGACCACTACATGATCTCCCTTTAAGATAACTAGAAAAAGAATTTTTTAGTTCACTCATAAAGTCAAAGATCTTATTTTCAATATCAAAATATACCGAATAGTTGTTACAGTTCCTATCCCTAACCCAAAAAGTGTCACCATAGATAAAACTCCAAATTTCACTGACATCAAATAGACGATGAACATTACTACAACTAGAATTGCTAGTATTACTCTTACTAAGAATGTTTTTTTTACGTATCGTATTCACATATAAGTACATAATAAAATTAATTGAGGGAAAGCTTTACATATTCTGCTACAAGATTTGAGAGAGCTTTCTCTTGAGCAGCAGATCTTGATCCGATGACTCAAAGTGCTTCATTTTAAATTCTTATTGTATAAATAATTTTGTAATAAAATTTGTGGCATGTATACATTTAACAAGGATGCACAAGATAAAAATAATAAAAAATATTTTCCATGATAAAGATTACCATAATATCTTTAAAAATTTTGGAGCAGTTTGGTCATTTAATTTTATCAAAAATAAAATTTCCTTATTTTTTAGGTGTGATGCAATAAGAAGAGGGGATGCCCGAAATTTTATTGAAACATATTTTGCCGAAAATATTAACAATTAATCAGTGTTTTGACATGACATCGTGGCATGAGCGACCTCAACCGTCTGTTCAGATGGATCAACTAAGAAGTGGTGTCACAAATAATTTATATGTATGTGAAGTTTTCTCTTAAAATTGCTAAAAATAAAAATATCAATGAATTGAAATTGATAATTACATAGATTAACATGCTACTATAAAAAAAATAAAAAATGAAAGTTTTGTACTTATATGAATAATTGTAAAAAAAAAGAAGATGCTTCCATCTTTATTGTTATTTTAATACTTATAAGTAAATAATATATTTTAAAATATAAGTAACTATAATTTAATTTATATCTTTCTATGGTGTTTACTAATTTTTATTTTTCAGTTTTCTTTTTTCTTTCTTAATATTCTCTCTCTCTCCCATGAGATGATTCTCCCATGTACTCTCTATCTTAAATGCTTTTGTATTTTTTATATTTTTTCAACATTTCTATGCACTTTTACTCTATCTTAAATACCTTCGAGTTTTTTGCGGATATTTCTCTTAACATGGTCTCTCTAGCTACAAAATCTCTCTCTCTCTCTCTTGAGAGGCAAAATATAATTAAATGTAGGTACAAGGTGCAAATAGAATTACAACCATGTTTTAAAGTTTATGAAATACATTTTTGCACTTTTATTCTTCCAAACTTTTCACAATAATATTACTTATAATCACATAATATATTTATTGATATAACAAAAAATGATTTTAGAGTAGGTTAGAAAAAAATAGAAATAAAAAAATGATAATTGATAGAAAGTATAAATTAAATATGTTAATAAGATAACATTATTTTAAAAATAAAAAGGAAAAAAATTATTAGTCATGTCAAAAAATGCAAAAAATAAAAACATATTTTATTCTCTACTTTTATTTTAATTCTTATTTATAATTAAATAATATTTTATAAAGTCAAATAATTGTTTTATATATTTCTAATTTGTCTAATGATTTACGTTTTTCTGATTTGGATTCCTTTCTTAATGTGCTCTATTTACGCGAGATATTTGTTCTTATTTCTATGTACTTTGTTTTCATTCTATCTTAATTGCTTTGCCACTTTTTAGATTGATTTTGGATTTCTTTCTTAATATGATATCTATCTCCATGAGTTTTTCTCCATATTTCAGTGTACTCTCTCTATGTCTTATGCTTCCCTATTTTTCAGATTTATTTTATCACCATTTTAATGCATTCCTATCCTAATTCAATGCTCCAATTTTTTAGATTTTGGATCTCTCTGTTTTTCTCTTTCTTTCTAGGGAGAGACAAATGATAATTAATTGTAAATACAAGTTATGAGTATAACTATAATCGTATTTTGAATTTTATGTATCATATTTTTGCATTTTTATTTTTTTATAATTTTTTGAATATTATATGCTTAGAATTACATAATATATTTACAAAGAATTTCACAGTTGGTTACAACATATAAAATTGAATATGAAAAATAAAAAAGAAAATAGTTAACCAGAAATACTAATTATATATAGGTTAATAACATAATATTGTCGTAAAAAAGAAAAAGGAAAGTTATTGCTTATAGTGATAAATACAAAAAAAGGAAGAAATAATTCCTTCTCTGTTCTTCTTTTACTAATTATGTATAAGAATATATTTTCTAGACTAAAAAAATTATTTAATTAATATATGATGGAAATTGTAGATACAAAAAATAGGAAAAATAGAATAATAATTAACCATATAATAAATGAAATAATATTTGAGAAAATAACTACCTTTAAATGCAAGTTATATTATTTATTAGTATAGTAAAAAAATAAAATTGTTGTATTACTATAATTAGTACATACAAAAAAATAAAAATAAAAACTCCAATTTTCGTTATTCATTTATGTTTTTCTTTTTCTGTTCCTTTCATTTTCTGTTTATAGATTTTATATTTTTTCAAAATCGAAAACTAAATTGAAAAAAAAGAAGAAGAAAGAAGATCATCACTATCATAAAAGAAAAAATAAATAATACCAACATTATTATTAAAAATGCAATAGATATTTGTGTATCTTGTGATGTGCTTTTGTATGTTCATATTCTTAAATTTCGAGAATAATATTTGCTTATAAATAAATAGTATATGTATTGATATAATTAAAAAGAAATTTAATTATACTAAAAATAATATAATTGAAAATATTGAAAAGAAAAGCAAAAAATAACTAATAAAATTGAAATTATATAAGTTAATGATATATTACCATAAAAAGAAAAGTAAAAAGTTATTGCTTATATTGTTAAATGCAAAAACTAAAAGATAATTCCTTCGTTTTTTTTTTTTTTTTTTTTTTAAAAAAATATTTTTTTTTCTTTTTTTTTTTTTCAAAATTATATACACGTATAAGTAAATAATATATGTAATGATATAAGTAAAACTAATTTAGTGAATGATATAATTGAGAAGAAAAAACGTAAAACGTAATAACAAGTAAAGAAATATTTGGGCTTTAGTTCACACTCATACATAAGTGGAATGTCTTAATTAGAATGAGGGAGTTATTCATACTTTCGTATTTGCTGTATTATTTTTCGATTATTTCTATCAAATGAGACCTTCAAAGTAGATCCATCTTGAGGGAGATATTCATATTTTGTATTCATTATATTATTTTTCGATTATTTCTATCAAATGAGAACTTCAAAGTAGATCCATCTTCTCTCTTTATAATTATGTGAAGATGGAAGCTCTCTCTTTCTCTCTAAATTTGAATGTCCTTGTAAATTATCATTAAAGATAAACAATTATTTTTATGATTAACATTTAATGTCACGTGCAATGCACGTTCGTATCACTAATTCCTACAATTAATAAAAGATATTTAGACATTAATTAGAATTTGTATATCTATAATATAGGGAAAACCACTTTTACAAGGAATGTCATAATCTAAACACACCATTGGGTTCTCCCCCAGTGTTATATCATTGTAAAGCTCAAATAATGGATCTATGTATATGGCATTGCCTCATGTTAACCATATGGGATTTTAAACCATTATTAAATATTTTCCAATAACTAATGGGTTTCTGAGGTGCGACTTTAAATTTTTTTTTTATGAATTGGAAAACCTAATCTTCTTACAGATAAGGAGTAAACAAGATAAAGAATTTGAAACGTAATTTACTTATCCTTTTCTTTTTGTTAGAAAACAAATTGTCTTGAAAGAACGCAATTTTTTTTTAGCAAAAGAGATCTTTTTAACAAAGAAAAGTGAATTTTTTTTTGAAATAAAGAGGGCTTCATTTTTTTAAAAAAAAACAAGAAGACAAAATAGTTTCTTTTAAAATTAAAGTGGCCTCAAAGATGATACTTTTTTAAGGGTGCAGTTAGCATACAGATGCATCCGTAGTTGTAGAGGTAAGGTGCGCCTTCAAATTTTAGCATGGTATATAATTTTGATGTAAAATGTTCTTAGGATTATCTCAAAAAGACTATTTTTATATCTAATTATAAAATTTAAAATTTAAAAAATGGTTAAAATTAAGTAGATCTATAAACATATGAACTATTGAAAAAGGACGGTGTATTATATGTTGTAAAATGTACTATTTTTGAGACTTAAAATTTTTTAATTTTCATGGTCATACATCTTGATGTCGAGATGATCAATCAAAGGGTTTTTAACATTAAAACTACCTTTTCCGATAGATTTTTAATGTGCATCCGTAGTTCTATATTATAAGGTTGCATCCTAATATAAACTTTTTTTTTTTTTTTAATTATAGCAAAAGAAACTTGTTTTTTGAACAAAAGGGCTTCTTAAAAGAAGATATTTTTTTAAAAAAGGCAAAATATATATATTTTTTTTCTTCTGAAAATGAAAAGGCCTAAAAAGTTTTTCTTTTAATTTTTTTTTTTAAATGCAAAACAAATTGGATTTAATGATGCAAACAACAAAATGTAAAGTTCAAAACATCGGTGAAGGTTGGTTTATTTATTATTATCTCTTTGGAGGTTGGTTTATGTATTTATTATCTATTTATTATATATTAAGCGAGTGCAACACCACTCTTATTATGACGCTATGTGTCTTTTTTTCATTCAATTATTATCCATCTCTCTCCCACGAGAGCAACACCCCTCTTATTATGGCGCCACATGTCTTTTTTCATTCAATTATTATCCCTCTCTCTTTCCTACATTTTTACACGCTCTATTTTATTTATCTTAATTTACATTTTCCATCTCTCCTACATTTTTCTATTCAATTCTTATCTCTCTCTCTCATATTTCTACACATACTCTCTTTTATTTCCCTTAATTTATTCTTTCCATCTCTTCTATGTTTTTCCATTATCTCCTACATGCATGCAAATATTAAAAATAGGCAACTCCTTTAGTTGTGGGATGACACATCATCTTCTCTCAATCTCTCATATATTTCTATATTATATCTCTCTCTCTTCATCCTACATGCATGAAAATACATACAAATAGATAACTCCTTTAGTTGTGTGATGACACATCATCTTCTCTCACTTTCAATTAAAGCAAATTTAATTTACTCATCTTTTCCACTCTTCCACTTTTCTATATTCTCATTCTCATTCTCTTTTTCTCCCATGCATCCAAAGGCATAAAAATAGGTAACTCCTATTTTAGTATGATGATACCTCATTTTCTAGGTAACTCGTTTTGCCGTGACTCCTTATCTTCATTCTTTCTCCAATTTAAGTAAATTCCTTTCTCTCCCCAATTTAAATAAATTGATATCTCTCTCTCTATGATTTACTCTCACTCCCTCGTACATTTAAATAAATTGATATCTCTCTCTCCATGATTTACTCTCACTCCCTCCTACATTTAAATAAATCGAAAATAAATTGATATCTCTCTCTCCATGATTTACTCTCACTCCCTCTTACATTTATCTTCCCTTCCTACATTTATCTCTCCCATATTTCTCTTCGTGTTCCACATACCTCTCTCCCGTATATTTTTCTCTCATCTTTCTCCTTCCTTCTTTTCTCTTCTCCTCTCACAATTTCTCCTACCCACATTAGTATTACTCTCTCACACACACATGCACGCTACAACTCTCTCTCTTCTCTCCCTCTCTCACGCATGCCATAATTCTCTCTCTCTCTCTCTCTCTCTCTCAACTTTTAACCTCTGCTTCGCACGCAACAAATGTGAATATGCTAATGGCAATCATATTTTTTTCCTCTACATAGGTATGTTGATTTCTATTTTCTTTTGATATTGTATATTGTCTAGATTCTTGCTTTTTGTTTTTTTGGTTTTCTTTTCCAAGAAACCATAGATGAAGCCCGATGGAAGAAGCGATAAAGATTGTATCTAAGAGCCTTGGCTACTTTGAGAACCTCGATGAGCCTTTATTTGGGTGCTCATTGGATATTAGAGTTGTTTGATTTTACTTTTGGTTAGGATTAATGTAAGGACTAAATCATTTTAATTGGTTATCGGTTATACTTCTATATGTGCGATGAAGTTATGCTCATAGATGATAAAATACACCCTAATAAAATGTATTAGTTGTCATGCTTAGACCTATGCAACATTTTCATGAAGATTAGTGAATGTTATATCATGATCTTTGCATTAAGCGAATTCTCATTTTTTATATGATACTCATTGTTTAATTGCAATAATTTATTTTTTTGATATATAAATCATACAAGTATGGTGTATTTTATAGAAAATAATAATCTCTAGATAATAAATATATTTAATACTACAATTATAACTATTTGGTTATAAATATTAATAGTAACAAAATCAATTAGTTTTATTACAATTTTTAATAATAATTATTGAATTATTTTATACTAAAATATTACTACAATTGTCCCACGTTTTTCTCTCGTTACCAATATTCTCACATACCTACTCTCTCGCTTCCTAATAAATCAACTTTCCTAAAATTTCTCTCCTAATAAATCTCGTTTTCCCTACTATTTTCTTTATCTTCTCTCTTCTCACTAATAATCTCTTGTACCTCCACTCTCTCCCATTCCTTATAAATCAACTTTCTAAAATTTCTCTACCCCTCTCCCCCACATTTCAAACTTCTCTCTGGCATAACTTATATTTTACACATATTATACTTTATTTTATTTCATATTTCAATAAAAAAAATTTCTATTTAGTGAGTGGTTGAATATATGATATAAAATGTAGCTTTCTATCTCATGTAAATTTCTTTCATATATTGGAAATCATTAATTTTATTTGTTTTCCATTTTAAAGAATTTGTTTATATTTTACATAAAAATTATCTAATTTATATTAATGAATGATATAATTGTAATTGTAAAAAATAAAAAAGTAATAATTATAATTAATCATAAATACAAATTATAGGGGTACTAATATAATTGAGATTATTTTGTAGGAATAACTACTTTAAAATCAAGTCACATCAGTAAATAAAAACTTTTAAAATTATAGTATCCCTGTGATTAGTAACTACAAAAAAGATGAAAAAAAATTCTTCTAATTTTCTTTATTCATTTTTTTTCTTCTTATATTTCTTTTATTTTCTATCTGTACTTTTTTTTAATAATTTTTCAAATTCAAAATAAAATAAAATAAAAAAAAATAAAATTTTTACTATCATAAAAGGAGGAAAAATAAATAATACCAACACTATGAGTAGTTTGGATTGCATTAGATACTTGTTTATAATAATTTTATTATATGTATCATGTGACATATTTTTGTATTTTCATATTCTCTAATTTTTTAATAATTTTTATTTATAAGTGAATAATATGTACTTTTGTAATTTAAAATAAAATTAATTAAATTAAAAATAATATAAAAATAATATTAAGTAAAATATAGAAAACCAAAAAATAATATATAACAATACAAATTGTATAAGTTAGTATAGTAAAACTTATTATGCTAAATGAAAACAAGAAAAGATAATTTCTTTATTGTTTTTCTTTTTTGTATCTTTAGTTTTGTCAATTTATCAAAATAATACTAACTTATAAATAAATAATATATATTAATATAAATAAAACTAATTTAGTAAATGATGTAATTAAAAATAAAAAAAAATCAGAAAGTTGTGGGCTTTGGTTTGACCCATAAATATACATAATGCATTAAATTATAATAAGAGAAAAATATTTTTATTTTTGTATTCACTGTATTGTTTTTCAATTATTTTTATTTAAGACCGAGAAAGTAGGTATATATTCTCTCTCTATAATTAAATGAATATAGATCTATTAGAAGCTCTCTCTCTATAATCGAAAATCCTTTTAAAATATTATGTTTAAATAGTTTTTTTATAATTAAAATAATTTCACGTGCATGTCTCTAGTTTATTATTCTCTCACTTCATGAGGAGAGAAAAGAAGCAACAAAACTCTTTTTTTTCGAAGGCAAAGTCATTTAAGGTGACCCATAACTAAACGTTGGTTTACAAATAATTCACCGGCAACACTACAACAGAAGCTCCTCAACTTGAGGTATTAGACTAACAAATCAGAAACAAATCTCAAAGAGAACATGGAAAAGTGAATAAAGAAAGTGCCGACTTGGATAAGGAACACCGAGCTTTTTTTTAAGGTGAATAGGCTTCAGACTGCAATTTTTTCAAGACATTTTTTTTTTTTTTATTCTTTTAGACATCCGCAAAAACCTCTAAGATTTTCCTTTTTCTTTTCTTATTTATTTATTTATTATGATGATCCCCGTGCGAGAATGACAAAACCAAAATCCTAGAGTTCCAAGGTCGTACGCAATTTGTTTATCAACCCTAAAAGCCTCTTTCAATCTCTCTGCAAAAATTCACACCCCACCCCAAATCTCTTTTACTCTCGGTAACCCATTTAAAAATCTCTCGCCTCCCTTAACGATCTCAAGCTAAATCACATTTAAGGACCCAAGTTAATGCCCACTTAAACGCCCTTCTAATAGACTTTTCGCCACTGCAAATTCACCGCCTATAAACCAAAACCTAAGGCACAAAGAAGCTAGCCTTTCTCATAGGTGGACCATCTAAAAGATGAAACAGTAAAGAACGTCAAAAAAAAGCTTCTCTCCTAATTCTTTTATGTTTTTTCTACAGCATAGAAGTTCTATCCTCCCCCTTATCCAACCGTCCATTCTGAGTGGAGGGCTAAGATTGTCCCAATCACAATGTCATGTCTCTACATTATTTTTTTTCTATAAACTATTTTGATACCAAATTTTGAACGTCCATTCCTCTATTAAACTCGTACTAGAGAAAAATATAAAAACATATTTTCAATAAAATAAAATGACCAAAATCCCCCTAAAAGTTTCAAAGGGTATTTTGGTCATTATATTTTATCAGAAAACTATTTTTAATATTTTTATAGGTGCGTCCCAATGAGAAGATGGCGCGTACCAAATTTCATATTCATACAATTTGTATGAAAAAAACTAAAAATAAAATACTTTAAGACGTTAGATCTAAGATCAAACGGTGAGTGGCTCTCTTGGTCCAAATTGGATGGCTAGATGGTAGGGGGAGGATAGAACTTCTATGCTGTAGGGGAAGCATAGAAACCTTTCCCCCAAAATAAAGTCACGCTCGTTTGGGAAAAAGCAACAAAGCTATTCAATTTTTATTTTTCTTTTTTGGCTTTTATTAACTGTGCCCACAAAAGGAGATTTAGGGCTATGTTTTTTTATCTTTTTTTTTTTATGAAAATTAAAAATTTGAAGATTTCAGGATGTTTTTAATGGTCTAGATATACGGATTTGAAGCTTGAGAGCCCCAAAGTAGGTGCCAAATTATTTGTACTTAGATTTGCACCAATCTCATAGCGAGAGACTCAAATCTCTTGTGGAACGAGTTAATTTTAGAAATTAGTAAAGAGAATGGGGTCGCTCAAATTATGGGATAAAAAACATTGCAAATCTATTCGGATCGGATCATATTCTAAGTCCACTTGCTGTTCCAGCTCTAAATCCGTATATTTGACCTTAAAAATTTCTAAAATTTAACTAAATAAAAGAACAAAGATATCTCCAAATAAAAAAAATTAAACAAAAAAATAAATGAAGAAATAAATTGTAGACACCATCTTTCAATTTTGGCTACAGGAATTCCTAAAAACCTCGATTTTGAGCCTTAACGACTACATAAACCCTAGTACACTTAGGCCCACTTTAATTGTCCCAAAATTATCAAAAATCTATCTCAATCCGTAGTAGACCATGAGAACTTTCCAACGATCTAAGGATCGCTCAAAACAAACCTACAGATTGAAAGTTGGGAGCCTTGAAGGGGCCAACGGGAAATTACCAAAATACCCTCGTTCCGGCCACGCGCCACATGGGGTGTTGTGCTGCGCGAAGCGACCCATGTCGCATATGGATGCACGAGATACCGCACATCGAGCGACCGATGGGCTCGGGGAAGTGTGACCTTTCCCAAATTTTTTAGATTAATGTTATTGAGGTGGTGAAAATACCGAATAATCCGAAAAATCCCTAAAAATAGGAAATAAGCTTCAGATAAACCACAAAAGATTAGAAAAATTAGGAAAATTTCCCAAAAATACTAAAAAAAATTAGAAAATTCGTATTTAAAATTAGAAGTCCCCAAAATCCCTTAGAAATTAAGGAAAACCATGTCCAGACCCTAAGAAAAATTAGCTAAACCATACCTAAGATCGTTAGCCCATGTCTAAAGCCTAAAGAATCCTAGATCTAGGTAAAGGAGCATTAGATCAGGAAATTCCAAAAAGCAAACACATCCAAAAGAGGCGATAGTGCCACAAGAAGAGTGGCTTGATCCAAACCCAAAACTCGGGGGTTTTGAGTTGCTTAAGGTAAATAATCCCTCCTTTCTCTTTAAATTGGTTATTTTTATTTAATTATTCAGTTCTCTGAAATTTCTTCATTCATAAATTTAGTAGAATTTTTGAAGTAATTAAAAGGCTTTATGCATAGATTCTGAAGTTGGGGCCGCCAATGGACTCAGAAAATAACTAGATCTGTATAGATTTGCGATGTTTCTAAGCCAATAATTTGAGCGACCCCTCTCTACTGATTTCTAATTTTTGCTCGTTCCGTATGATATTGGAGTTGATATTACTTTGAGATCGGCACAAATCCGAGTGTAAACATAAATAAATAAAAATAAAAGAGACCCTGAGAAACTCAAAGTTAGGGCCCATATCAAGATCGCGGGTTGATTTATACCTTTGGATGATTTCTCTTGCCTTCATGAAAAACAACGATAGAGTGCTCGCGCGCATGATGCAATCGATGATGCAAACGCGTGTGCTTTCTTATACGCGGATAGACTACCAACAAAGAGAGATATTTTACGATGAGAGAAAGTCAATTTACTCACCTCGTCGCTGCGGGTTCGTGGGACACGTCCGGGCGGCTTCCCCTCTTAGATCAGTTACGAAAGCCCTCTAACTGTTCAGCAGCACGATTTGGTCAGAGACTCTCTTCAGACACTATCGACTCTTTTCTCCCCTCTCAAGGTTAAATTTCAATGGATGTCTCAGTTCTTCTCTCTACAGCTGACTTTCTTCTAGCGATATCTCTTCGAATGGTCGGACAGGCGAGTAGGGGATTCCCTTGGTTCGTTCGCGCCCGCGTGGTTTTGCACGGGCGTGGGATTACATGTTTGGAGCAGAAGAGAGAAAGTTCTTGGAATGTTAGATATCTTCAAGTGAAGAGGGGTGTGTACCCACGGGGTCGAGGCTATTTCTCTCTCTTGTGAAAGTTTTCTCTCTCCTCTTTATGGGATACTAGGGTTAGAAGAAAAGACAAGCAAAAAGCAAGCATAATGCCTCTCCTTTATTGATTTACAATTGACTTAGAATTGTTTATATAGAGTTCTCATCAAACAGGGGTGGATACTCAAAAACTAAACCTACATACAATTAAAAGAAATTAATAAAGTCCCTAAATTGGGTACCAAAATGCCCTTAAACTCTTTTGTACAAATGACAGACTTGTCCTTTCCTGAGGAGCTCGCTGCCATTGTCAAACTTCAAGAGCTCTTTCTGGGTACTTCGGTGGGAGTTCGGTCGATCTATTGTTATATTCTTGACGTTCGCTTTCTTGTGATCGTTTTGATCTCTTTTGATCATGCTGTGACAATCTTATGCGTAATGATCAACCAGCTGATGGCACCAATGGCGATCGTGTTCACAGACAACAAAATCCCAACCAACTTCAACCGCTTTAACGTCCAACCGTTGCACATCACTGTTTTCAGGCAACGGTATGAGATATGGAGGGTACTCATTGACAATGAGGCATCTTTAAACATATGCCCTATAAAAATGATGAAGCAGATATGCAAGAGCTCTGATGACTTCGAGCCATGTCAGCTCAATATCATTGCATACGATAGGACCAAAGACAAACTGAAGGCATATTGCCTCTCACTCTCAAGATTGGCCCTGTCGTCCAAGTAATAATAAAGTTTTATGTCTTGGACATAAAACCCTCATTCAACATGCTGCTAGAAAGGCCGTGGCTACATGAAAATCTTGTGGTGGCCTCTACACTCCATCAGTGCTTCAAATTTCCAACCAAGAATGGCATTGCCAAGGTATGTGCTGAACTCTCTTCTCTATCAAGCTCTATTATAGATAACGAAAAGCTAGCCTTGGGAGTCGAGCTTGGAGAAATTCCACTTGTTTCCTTCGAGCAAGCTAATTGCGCCACCTTACGCCTAAAGGCCAGTGACCACGTTCCTCAACTTCTGCAAATTTTCGAATTGATGGAAGACATCATGCAATGTCAACATCGATACGGTTTCAGGTCCCTCAAGGCTTGGCACATGCTCTTCTCCCAAGGCTTCCAACCAGGCCAAGGCTTGGGAAGTTGAGGGCAAGGCGTAACAGAGGCGATCTTTGAATCACTCGAAGCCAAAACCGAAAACGGAGGTGGAAGAGGGCTTGGGTGTTCTCTCACCTTATTTCAAAGCCAGATGAAGCCTTCATGCCATCTGAGCTTTGTATTTAGAGGCATTCAAAGCCTCGACCCTCTCGATGCCCGTCCCTTGAAAAGGCCAAAGGTGATCCTGAATTCCCCAACGGTAAAGGATTCTCCTTCCTCACCTCTGCACACACAAGAACTGGGAATTGAAAACCTTTTCGCTGATCTGGACTTGAAAGTATACGCAATTGGCTCTGACATAGCCAATTGTGTTCATTCGTTTATTTGAACCTAAGGACCGAATTGTTGGAAGCATACCAGCGGCACCTTCAAGTTTCGGTGCTAAAAAACAGATAGGCTCAAGTTGGCCACCTAACCATCATGCGTGTTCGGTTCCCAACATATCCCTTGCGAGTACCATACAGGACACCTTTTGTGACATTTCAAAAACCAGTGAAAATTCAGAACATGATAAAAATGATAATAATGAAAAAGAATTTTAAAAAATGACAAACACTCAAGATAGCCTATTAAAGGTTCAAAACACTCAAGATGATGAATCGGATAACCTGGATGAAGATCAAGACAACCAAGAGTCTGAAGAAATCCCTCAACCTGAGGAACTCACTTCCCATGTTGAGTAGTTCAAGAAGAGATTTGATGGTGACCCAACGGCTACCATCGAAGAGACAATCGACGACAACCTAGGAACCAAGAAGGACCCAACGTTAACCAAGATTGGAGCCTCCCTATCTCCCGAGGAGCGGAAAAACATGATTTCCTTTCTCAAGGAATGTTGTGATGTCTTCACCTGGTCATACGATGATATGCCAGGGTTAGATTCAACATTTGTGCAACATCACCTAATATTCAACGAAGGGACAAAGCAAGTAAGGCTGAAACTCCGACATCAAAAAACCTGCCTTGAGCTCAAAATCAAAGAAGAAATAGATAAACTGCTCAAAGAAAAATTTATTGCCCCTGTTGATTACTCAGAATATTTAGCCAACATAATGGTTGTACCCAAGAAAGATGAGAGGATCTGAGAGTGTGTCGACTACAGAGACCTCAACAAGGTATATCCCAAAGACAATTTCCCATTACCAAACATACAACACTGCGAGGCACGAGATGTTGTCGTTCATGGATGGCTTCTTAGGCAACAACCAAATCCTTATTGAAGAAGAAGACCAAACCAAAACATCGTTCATAACGCAATGGGGAACTTGCTGCTATTGTGTCATGCCCTCTGGCCTTAAAAATGCAGGGGCAACTTATCAATAGGTAATAACTAGCATCTTCCATGACTTAATGCATACCATCATGAAAGACAACATTGATGACATCTTGATCAAGCCAAAGGGTAGGTCGGATCACCTCACTAACCAGAGAACCATTTTAAAAAGACTTCGGAAACATCAACTCAAACTCAATCCATAAAAGTGTGTGTTTGGAGTTGAATCCGACAAATTACGAGGCTTTATAGTAAGGCAAAGGGGCAGTGAGGTGAACCCGTCCAAAATATGAGCCATCACCAAAATGCCCCCTCCCTGGAGCATCAGAGAAATCCGTGGGCTTCACTGTCACATACAAGCCATAAGGCGTTTTATCTCACAACTGACAAACAAGTGCGTACCCTTCAATAGGCTCCTTAAGAAAGATACCTCATTCATATTGGACAATGAATGCCAAGAGGTGTTCGACCAAATCAAGGAGTACCTAACAAAACCTCTCGTCCTTAGTCCTCATAATCCAGACAAACCCTTATTCCTTTACATATCTGTGAAAGACAAAACCATGGGGGCAATGTTAAGACAACACGATGACCATAGAAAAGAACAAACCATGTACTACATCAGCAAAACCATGGTCGACTATGAGACGAGATGCATAGACGTAGAGAAGCATTGCTTAACGCTTGTGTGGGCTATGCAGAAATTAAGACACAAGCTCATCTAAAAAATAGACCCACTTAAGTACCTATTTGGAGAGACCAGTGGTTAAGTGCCTCGATCTCGCCTCCCCAGATCTAGGTGATTGGGTGACAATGTCTCGGATTCTAAAACTCGGGAGCTGAGATCGCTCTCTCGGGAACCTTGTTTAAGAACAAGGGAATGTATCTAACTAGTGAGAGAAGAATTTTGGATGTGAGGTGGGGACCAACCGCACCTGGGTCTGTCTCTTACTCGGGCTGACTTGTGTGGGTGCCCTCTTAGATCACTATGAAAGGCCCCCCAGTTGCTTTAGTTGGTTCGGAATCGCCTCCCTTGACTTGCAATCTCCTTGTATTTCTGCACAATACTACTATGGTTAATTTACAAGACAAGTAGGCCGAAGGGCCCACCCATGTCTTAGAGCAATGCACATTCGTGTGGCTAGGAATGTGAGGGGTTAGAGTGATAAAGTGGAAGGTTCGAACAAAGGTCAAAGAGAGAAGAAAGCTTGATGAAGGGATGAGACTAGCTTGATAGCCGAATAGTGACCGACTCGGAGTGGTAGCAAGACGGGCATGGTACTCAGGACCAGCACGATGACAATACCACTCGAAACCGATGTCGATGTGGCGGTGCTAGGCTAGGTTAACCCTCGATCAGGTGAAAAGAGGTGAGAAGGCATGATACGGCTGTTGGTGCTAGGCGTTACCAACCACGACTGTGGAGTAGAAGTGTCCTTGGACGACGCCAAACACTACTGCTCATGGCTTGAGTGGGAGCAGGGAACTGTAGACAATGCTAGGCATCGCCATTGGCAGCACAAGAAGGTAGCGCGCCCCTGCACTGGCGGCGATAGCTTCTCGTGAAACACACAGCGATAGCCAATTACGAAGCGTGCGACGATAGTTCTCATGAAGCCCACGGCGATAAGAGTGGGACGTAGGAGGAACAACGATGAACACCGAATGCATGAAGGAGGCTCACAAACAGCTATGGGCACCAAGCATGCTAAGGAGGCTCACGACGGTGATAGGCACTGTGCACACAAAGGAAGCTTGTGATCGACAATAGGTATCGTCGAGACCTCTCGTGGGTGGCGATAGGCATCGTCGTCTGAGATAGGCACGCAACAAGGGGAGGCCCCTACGGGCGGCAGTGGGTTTCACCGTCTGCACTCTTCACTGAGGTGTCGAGGATACGTCTGCGGATGGCGATGAGCAGCGCCATCTACAAACCTCGCTAGGGGATAGAGATTGATGAACAAAACGAGAAGGAGGCTCACACATGGCACTGTCATCGCCATGCGTGACCTATGAGACCATAGGAGAGGCATGCACGACACGGTCACTGTCGTGCATGACCTTTGAGGGTACCTCAGATGGAGAAGAGGAAGAAGAAGAAGAGGAAGAGAGAGAAGAAGAAAAGAGAAAAAAGAGAGAGAAGATTTACCTTGAGCCTAAAGGTACCGATCCAATAGTTTCTCTCTCCTTACTCTCTCTCTCCTAACGTGACCCAACAATGAGAAGAAAGAGAAACTCTATTAAGTAAAAGCTCTCTCTTTTGTGAAGAGTTCAAGCTTTTTGCATACAATGATGGTACGATATATATAGAATTTGCCCCAAACATGGGTAGATGATCAAAAGTAACTCTAATTGCTGGAAATTAAGGTTAAAATGAATTAAAAAAATTGATAAATAGGGTACAAAATGATATATTTGCCCCTTCTTAACGAGTTGTGGAATTCCAGAACAGTCCCTGTGTTGCCCTAGAATGTGCATGATTTTTGGTGGATGATCAGAGGTCATTCCAATACCCGGTTGATCGAGAGATGATTATTTTCTTGTAGGGCTTGACATGGCAATCGATTTGATACCAACTTCGAGTCATGGATCGTGGTTTTAAGGCGCGATCATGTGACTTGAAGTTTGACTGAATCTTGAAAATTCGAATCGATTGTGTGCTCATTTCTTAATGTTTTTATGTGATTTCTTCATTGGATCACACTGAGCATGCTATCACGATCACAGAACAACAAACACAGCTCGATTCCGTACTCGAACGAAGATAGGGCTCACGAGCAGTGTGATTTGGCCGCTCAAGTGACGCACGATGCTACTGATTTTCCTGCACTTTCTTCACGGATCACCAACTTCTCTCTAGCTTTTCTTCGCGCTCGGGCATTGTCACAGGGCGTGCCACATAACAAAACGCTCGTCTTGATGAGATGAATACATTCCGACAAGTTTGAACGTGATTCGATCTCGGACGAGGGAGATATAGGCATCAAAAATCACTATTCCTGACTGTCCCTTTAATGGAGCCTAGTTGTAGGGTGGCCGCATAGGAATAGCATGGGGCTCCCCCTGTTTCGCTCTTTTGCCCATAACGTCTTCTGGGGATGTCTGTTTAGGCTGAAATTTGACCCTTGGGGGTTTTCAACTATTTCAGATCCAATGGCGGTGGTGCCATAGCAAATTGAGACAATGAGGATATAGTTCTAGTTATAGGGGTCCGTTTCAGGGTGTCAGAGGATGATTTTGATGGAACTGTTTCTCGATCTACACTGCCTTAGACATGTCGGATTGTGATAAAAATTGGTTGGAGGATTTTTAGAGTTCTTATGAAGATCTTGACTAGTTCTGAGGCTATTCTAAGACTGTTTGAATTTCTACTATTTGCTAGGCTTTTATTGAGCGGGGGCCCCATGATGATGAAAAATATCTACCAACAACATGCCCCGCTGAATGTTGTGCTTTACGAGAATCGAGAAGTGCAATCATTTGGGAAAATTTCCATGGCTAACCACAAGACTACATGAACACTGAGGAGATCCACATAATACTGTAACTAGAATGCTTGAACATTTGGATGCAATGTACGGGTCCACCCATGAAGACTTGTAGTAAAAGAAGAGACGTTTGAGGGATCCTGTCGACGTCCTCACCCTTGAGGGACTATTCATGATTTTGACAGCTTGAGGATTTTGTAGGGACCTCATTGGCAAGAATCAAGCCTACTGAAGGCTAAATGCTATAAACCTTTGACTGGCATTGTTTGCTACTACACCAGGTTTGCTTTTGATGATTAGGGTATCTCCGTAGGTCTCGTCTAGTGGGGTCCAGTCGGGGGGCTTCTGACCTGCCCAAAAGTTTGGGCCTATCAGCTAGGGGGATTTTTGCTAGGTGGCCTCGTGGGGCCCATCCTATCGAGTCCATTCGGGGGCATGTCCCGAAGCTCTGGGCCTGTCGGCTAAGGAAGGTTTTACGCGAGGCAATCTCATGATGAGGAATAACCCAGAAGTCTCTGGCAGGTTAGGCCTTGGCTTCGTCAGTTTCTTGCCTTCGTGATGGTCTTTTAACATATTGAAGGGATCTTTCAGTCGTAGCCCTCACCCTTAAGGACTCTTGTTGTTTTTGGAGGTGAAACATGGGAGGTCTTATGCGGCTCTCATTCTTGGGTTAGCCATTTTTTTTTGTGATTGAATGCTGGTGGCTGAGGATTTTAGGTAGTCCTCATAAAATCATGCATGTTTGGCAATTGGGTGTCGGTTAAGGCTGCTGTAGTGTGTCAACCTGCTTTATCGGTCCAAGCACCCTTTGTGGTTTTTTCTTTGAACAAGGGAAGTCGTGCCACAAAGATGAATTTCACCAACTTGCTTTATTTTGGGGCTCTTTTACCAATGGCCTGACGGCCCTTTTCATTCGATTTTTCTCACGGTGCCCTTTTGGGGTTTTCATCATGCCTGGGTTCTGGTTTTCATGGAACTCTCTTACTCATAGTTGGTGACCATGCCCGTCTGTCATTTTTACTCATGGCATTCCCTTGTCCAGGTGTACACTGTGCCCATTTTTTTTGTGAAGCCATGTTTAGCGTCGTGCCTTTGAGACCTATGCGAAGCCTTTTAACGTCATGCGGTCAGTACGTGCACTATAGTTTAGGATCTATGGAGGCCATGGAGTGACTATGGTGATGGTTTCGACTCACTTTGGGGAGATGGCGAGAGGCTACCCATGAAAGGTGGGAGATGCATGAAAGGTGGGTGAAGAGTGGTGTCCCATTAGCTGACGGTGAGCATGAATGGCGAAATGGATTCACCACTTGGTGAGCATGGGTGAGACTCACTAGGGAATGATGAACAATGGTAGTGAACTGAACGGGTTCACTGAGGAGGCAATGAAGGTGGTGCGTGCACACGAATGGGTCGGTTAGGGAAGACGTGCTTGATAATGCACGTAAAGGGGGTGTGCGCATATGTAGGGGCAGGTTTAAGGTCATGCCTCTAGGACCTGTGCGATGCAATTTAATGTCATGCGATCAGGATCTGCATTATGGTTTAAGGTCATATAACTTGGATTGTGGTTATGTAGTTTAAAGTCATGCAACTAGGACCATGCAGTTTTAGATCGTGCAACTAGACCTCCGTTATAGTTTAAGGTCATATAGTTTGGACCATGCGGTTTAGGGCCGTGCACCTGAACCATCACTGAGCAATTTAAAGTCATGCAACACGAACCGTGGCTGTGCAATTTAGGTCATGCAGTACGAACCGTGGCTATGCAGTTTCAGGTCATGCAGCACTGACCGTCGTATGGGTTGCCACGTAGGTGAAGCTGCATGGTGGATAGGTTTGTGGATAGCAATCTGATTCCTTGGGGATAAAGATAGTTAAGTCTATACACAAGCGGAGAGATTTAGATGAAAGTGGTAACCCTATGAGGAGTGGTAATCAGAAGCAGACTTCTCTAGGGATTAAAAGGGTAGGTGTGACTCCATGGGGATAATGAGTAATGGTATGCATGTAACTCTGCTGAGAATGACAGGCCAGAGCACAGATGCAATCCTACTGGGGTGACATGCCGAAGTATAGGTGTAACCCTACTGGGGGTAAAAAGATAAGCATGGCCCTAACTCGCTAGGGGTAGCAGGTCGCAAAAGGGGGTGACTCACGCTGGGGTGTCGGTGCGAAGAGACCCACTGGGGATTGAAGGGGTAGGCCCTCCTGCTTTCTTGTCATACACCTAGCTTCACTAGGGGTGTTGATGAAATACACCTGGCGAAGAGGTGGTCTCTCTTATAGTTAAGGTTATGCATATGGACTATTTGTCATGCCGTGCGTTACAGTTTTAGGGTCTTCTAGCTCGGGCCATGGCTACATAGTTTTAAAGTCATGCAGCTAGGGCCATGCAGTTTAAGGTCATGCAACTAGACCTCTACTACAGTTTAGGGTCATATAGTTTGGACCATAGTATTAAGCCTTTTAACGTCATGCAGTCAGGACGTGCACTATAGTTTCAGGTCATACAGCTGGACCATGGTCGTGCAGTTTAGAGTTGTGCAACGATGACTGTGCAAGTTTAAGGTTGTGTAGCTAGACCTTTGCTATAGTTTAGGGTCGTATAGTTTGAACCATGCATTATAGGGTCGTGCACCTGGACCAGGGCTATGTAGTTTAAGGTCATGCAGTGCGAACCATGGCTATGCAATTTAAAGTCATGCAGCACAAACCATGGCTGGTGAAGGAATGCGACTCCATGGGGAACATAGCCGTCACCAGAAACTGGACTCCTTGAGGAGTGAGACCGTGGTGCAGGGAATGAACTTCCAGATGAGGTCCAAATGGGAGTGTCGTGGCATGATCACGGCACTAAGTATTGGATGGAGCACACATCATTGGGCCTAGATGCTGCGCGCAGGGTGTTAGGCCCCTTGGTGAGGCGCACAACGATAGCCCTTTGACAAAGGGCATAGCGACGAATTCTTTGACGAAGGGCATGACGATAGTTTTTTTGGGTCTCGAGTTTGACCCGCCCCTGCTCGATCTTATTGTCGTCAGGAGCTGTGGGGATTGGAGCGCCATTTCGAATTTGTGAAGGGCAGTTTGCGGCACTGTTGAGTATTGTTTATGATGCAAATCTGATAGATCTGGTGGTGAAGATCTCTCAGATTTATCACCTTAAACTTGTGAAAATACAAGAAAATAAAGTGGTAAAGAAAGTGGGACAAATCGAATTCAGAACTGAAGCCAGATCTTCCCGAAAACGAGCAGATCCACTCTTAGATCTGTGGCAGTGCTAGCATGATCCAAGACAATACAAACTACGATTTTTAAGAAAAACTGATCCAAATAAGGCCATAATGAAATGAAAGTATTAATAGGAAGTAAAAGAAAGAGAGATAAATGATACCAAACAGGGCCGGATGGCTCGAGACTCCCGAGCCCTTGAGGGCTAGCCCGTATCAGGACCAGTCCTCTTTGCCTCTCTTATCCAAATGTTGGTCATCAAGTCTTGATTGAATAGGGTGGTTGTGCCTTGGAAATGACTTAGAACTAGGGTTCTCATGCTTAGGTTAGGTTAGGGTTTTCTCTCTGAGTTTTCTCTAAGATTTATATCTTTTGCAGCTCTCTAGGGTTTCTAATCTCTATCCCCCATCAAATGACTAAGAAAAGTGACCTTACAGGGGTCAACATCCGATAGGGAGGATATACTCACATCCATAAAACAAAAAACGAATTTTGAGGGTCACAGATCTAGGCGACACTGGTAGTGTCACCCAAATCTTGGCGATACTGAGCATGTCGCTTAGTCCAGGCTTGGCGACACTGCTAGTGTCGCCCAAGTAAAAAATTGTCAAATTGAAATATTTTTTTTAAGTGCATTCTTCAGCCTCTTGTGAAGCTACTAGAAAAAATTTGGGTAAAAAAGGATTTTATTACTATTTGTAATGATATTTTTGGTAAAACAGGGCATTTACAAAAATCTGGGTCAAAATAAGGTTTCTGTAGGGTTCTAGATAGGCAAACTGGTTCTAGGTCGCAAGGTAGGTTGTGTGAACTATGGATTTGGGTTTAATAGGCTAATTGTGGTCCTAAGGGTTCAAGAAACCATAGAATTTGCCAGTTTTAAAATGGGGTGTCTACAGTTGCCCCTCTTTGGCACTCCCTGTCCTTCAGGGGACAGATGAGTGGCAAAGAAGTGGACACCTTGGTGTTCCCTATCCTTCGAGGGGCAGGTGAACATCAAATATTTTTTGCTGAAGTCACATGGTCAGAGGGCACACCAACTATCCCTCCAAGTCATTGTGCTCACCAAGCTCACCCACTTAGGGCATTTTTCCTCCTAGGGTTTTTCGACGTGAGATGTCGGTGAGTTACAAAAGTTTGAAACTTGAGTTGGATTTTCTAGCCATGCTACTTAACTTTAGGGGTTTGCAGTTTGACATTTTTTTAATCTCCTTAGGGTTTCCTAAGGCTGTCTATAGGAAAAGGCTTTCTATAGGAAAAGACTTGTCTGGCCAAATCCGAAAAGAGAGACGAGAAGGCAACGCGGTAATCGTGGCAACACGATGATCAACATATACTGGTGTACAAGCTCCTTTTGTTTCAAAAGTCGTTTTAGAAATTTTGAAAGTAGGGGAAGATTTGAATAGAACTTGTAGCAGGGACAGGTTACGATTTTAACAAAGAAATTAAAGTTTATGAAAACACAAGACATATGGTGAAAATTTTAAAAAGAGAAAGATATTTAGAAAAACAAGGTTGGTTAGCAGTTATTGCTACTACAACCATAAAGACCTCTAAGCAGTTTAATGTCATGCAGCTATGGACAATGTAGTCGACAGTTAATACTCATACGACCGTGGAGTTTTTATTACTTTTTTTTTGCTGCCCCCGTTGGGGGGTGGTTTATTTTAATGTAGGTCTTACATTTTAACCACTTGCGACCCCTTTGGTGGACCCTATGTGAGCGTATGAGGTCCTTGCTTGACTCTTGGGGACGAGGAATTATCAAGTAGATCTTTATCTTCCAACCTCAGCTCTTGTATTGCAATTCAAAGGAGGGTGTTTCGAGCGAAACAGAGTCTTGAAAGTATAGAAAACATCCCTGGATGTTCAGAATCTCTTTGGGTTTCCAATTTTATTCCTCCACCACCACCTTTCAAAGTTTCAGATGATCTAGGTCCTTAACAATATTTTGTCAGGCTAATGCTTATTGATTTTTCTTTTAATACCACTTTGACTCAGGGGAGGAAAAGAAGATGTTTAGAGAGCAAAGACTTTGGACATTAGAAGGAAGGAGAGAACTTCTTCTCTTTTTTGTCACCCCAGGGTCCCTTTCTGGTGTTCAGCCTGGTAGCCTTTTTTTCAACGCTTGGGGTTCCTTTCAGATTTTTCAGCCCAGTGGATTTTTATTTTATTTTTGGTTTTTTTATCGCTCCGGGGTCCCTTTCGGGTGTTCAGTTCGGTATCCTTTTTTCCAACCCATGGGGTTCCTTTTGGATTTTCAGCCCAGCAGAGGACTTTTATTTTTATTTCCTTTTATTTTGAAGAAGAGAACAATGAAAAAGGAAGAGGAGGAGGAAGAAGAGTCAAAGGTGCCCTTTTTTTTTTTAGCAATTCTCCTTAAGATCATGTAAGAATTCAATCATCTTTCACCCCTCCATGTGGCAGGGAGGTTCTAATATCGGTCTTTCTCTGATTTCCCTCGACCCAGGTTGGCATCCAAAATCTCTTTGACAATGGTTGTTGAATTTCCATTGAACTTTTCCTTTAAACTGCTCCACTTGAACCTTGATTTTGGGACAAAAAATCACTCTCAGTTTCCAAATCCCGTAATCTTTTGTATGGACAGATAGGCTCATCAGGGTTTTCCCTTTAATGAAGTACTTTATGTTACACATTAGGCGTTAATGCCTTTTGAAGTTTGAGACATGAATGCCTCATTTGGTTATTTGCAGGGGGTGAGTGATCACCCAACTCCTTTTCGGTAATATTTTTCATTGCAAATTTCGAATTGTTTTTTGGAGGTTAACTCCGTAGTAGACTCCTTTTCAGTGCTTGAGCTTAGGTGAGACTCTCACACCAAAGGAGTGATTGAGTTAGTATTAGAAGATCTTCGGGCATGTTGGGTGCCAACGAAGAATGGTTCAATCCTACTACTTGCCCCTATTGTATCCTCTTCAAGAGAGGAGTTTGCCCCTATTGAATATTTTGATGGGGTTGCCCCTATAGAGCTTTTTATTCCATTAAAAACTTGTTCTTTACATGATGAATTCTCTTGATATGGTGGTGCTCCGGTTATTGGAACTCATTTCGTTGATAACTTTTAGAGAGCCTTCCTCTTGAGTAGGTAACATGGTCGGATTTTCAATATCCAATTCTTGATCCCATATTGGTGGATCATTCAAGAAATCTTGTGAAGGTGGCCCAAGTGGGCCCCTTAAAATTTCCAAAGGTTCGACCTCTTTAGATATTTGAGGTGTTGGCCCCTTATTTAGAAGCATAATGGGAGACTTTGGGGTGTTGACCCCTTTGCTTTGAAGATGATCCCTTCTCGTTGATCTGGATCACATCAATTTCTAACACATCATCCTCATCATAGTGATCCCACTTAGTTGGGTCGTCAAGGTTTTGAGGTGAAGGGCTTCCTTTTAGCACTTGCTCATTTATCCCCTCATGAGTTATTGTCCCAAAAATATGATTTTTTTGCCATCATAGGCTTGGGAATCCATAGCTTCAAAAACTTGGTTGAGCTTTTGCTCGAGTTCATATTGCTCTTGCGAGTTTGATTCGTTACCACACACGTATGAACCATTTATTGTATTAACTTGAAAGTACGGGTTGAAGGGTTCATATGCCCTAGTGTGACTCTTAATGATGGGGATTTCTTATGCCACTTTTTGGAGTATATCTTGGAGTGGAATTCCATATGCGATACCCCTTTCTTTTCCCCTTTCTTCAGTTATGAGCTTGGAGCTAAGATCATCCTCACTGCTTTGATCTTGAGTATCCTTAGGCATTAAGTCTTGGGTGAGGTTATGCTCGTTTTGTTCTTCATCTACTAGACTTTCCACTTGATTTCCTCTTGTGCTCCAAGGCCTTTGTGGATGTTCTTCGGGTTTGG
Organism: Amborella trichopoda; assembly: GCF_054954075.1. NCBI lineage: Eukaryota > Viridiplantae > Streptophyta > Magnoliopsida > Amborellales > Amborellaceae > Amborella > Amborella trichopoda. The sequence continues at coordinate 32,251,604 of NC_142339.1, forward strand.
GCTCAGCTTGTGATTCTCCTGAGTTAATCAGGTTGACATCAGTATTCTTTGTTGAAATATCTAGAGTTTCTGATTCTTCTTTGCCATCAACATCTTTTAACACTTATCATGTTGTTATTGATGAGATCTTGAACTTTATGTCTTAATGCTCGACATTCCTTAGTGCTATGGGCATAGTTTTGATGCTAATCGCACCATTGAGATGTATCTCTTCCATCCAAATGAGTAATTTTTGTTACTGACGGTAATTCTATGAGTCTTGCCTTAAGCAACTTATTCATGACATCGATCATAGGCTCATCAATGAGCATGAATTCCCTTGGTGTGGAAGTCTGCATTCTCCATGTGGTAGAATGAATTTTAGTCGTTCCTTGTGAATGGTTTGCAGAAGGGTTGCTTTTTCTTGATCATGGTCACCTCTCCTTCTTGAGAGGGTTTTTCGACTGTGGCTTTATCTTCCTTGGCTCGCTTATATCGTGATACTCTTTTAAGCATAACATCAAATGAATAAGGGACTGTCCCCATAGTAAGAGCGTGACATATTATGGAGTCATGTTCTCTAATGCCAAGCTTACCTTCACAGCTTCAGGGAGTGGAGTTTTAGTGACTCGCATAGTGGTCTCTTTAAATCTAGTTATAAATAGGGAAGAAGACTTGCCCAACTTCTGTCAGGTGGAAGTTAATTCATCAAGGGTGACGGGTCTTGGCCTTCCTCTGCTATAGCGGGAGGAAAATTGTCTGAAAATTTCGTCAGTAGTTGTTTAAGGGTAATCCTTCATAAATCTTTGGTGCCACATCAATCGTTCTTCTGATAAGTTATGCGAGAACATCACCTTAAGTTGGTTGGGTCAGTCTCTCAGTGTGTGGACCATCAATATGTAGGCATTGATGTGTGCCTCAGGATCCTCTTTCCTTGAAAATATGTTTATGAACTGTGGCATCACAAACCCCACTGGTAGATCTTCTAGGTATCCTAGAATTTTTTGTACATACGCTTTTGGAGTTGAGAAATCCCATTTTCCCATTTTCTCTAAAGAGTCTTAGAGGTATTTCATACGAGCGATTTGAGCCTTCGTTATAGCCGTGAGCTGCCTTGGTTATATGGTCTGTTGAGCCAGAGTTTGTGGTATGTGGCTCGTATAAACTGGCTGTTGGGCCTATGTAGTGGGGTTGCCCCAAGTACTGAGACTGAGGAATGTGTTGAACTTGATGTACCGGCTGTCGGCTAGTAGGCTCACCCAAGTTGAATTGGGTCAGAGCATACCCATTACTCGGAGGTTGCCCAACTTGGCCATGCAAGGAGACCGGCAGGATACGATTACTGCTTAACTGGGATGAACGACTCAAGCTGCTAATGACTAGACCTTTGACCTTGGGAGGCTAGGTCTACCTGATCCTGGCCTTTGTTGGGTGATCTATCCTTGGGGTTAGGTCATTCTCTTGCCCTAGCACTGAGCTGAAAGAGTGAAGGAATGCCATAACTACTACCAAGGGAAGTCTGCCCTCTAGGTAGTCTTGGGCTCGAGTGATGATTAGAACTAGACCCCTAGCCCATAGTGGGTTGGATTGGCACGCTAACAGCCCTAGGATTATCCTTGTTTGAGCTAAAATGTTGGACTTGGCCTATGGCTTGAGCTTCTGTCCTGACTTTCCTGGATTAAGTGCTCTGGATGGTGTATCCTCTATTGAGGAGGTCTTGAAAGTAAGCATGCACTTTAGGATTATCATTATATCGAGTTAAGTTAAAACCCTGATCTCTACTGGTGATGGGTTCTTTGGGTAGACTTTCTCTAGTTGTATGTGAACCTACCAGTCTACTAACTGGTTGATTGCCAAGACTAAAATGTTGAGCTGCTAATTAACCATCGGGGTTTACACAGTTGAGATCGACTGACTCAGAGATTTGGGTCGGGGCCTTATTCTTGTTGTGTTGACTGGATTTGAGGTTAAACCCTATGTCTTGGAGAATTGCCCCCGGCCTGACCCCTTGTCTACTCAAGGTGTTACGGACCTTACCAACCTGTTGGCTCGTGACTTATAAAGGGTGGCCTTGAAGGCGGCTTGGACGACTAAGTTTGGTTCCATACAGGTCGAGAGTCGGTTCACTGACACGAGTGCTATGGATGATTTGTGAGGGAGCACTGTGACGGTGCCTCTCGGACTGACTAGGTTCTCTGGATCTAGACTGAGCTAGGAACATAGGGATGGACCTTGCTCTACTATGATGATTCCTAGACTCGGTGAGATCTAGACTCGACGCCCCATGGTAGACCAAGTTTGACTCTAAGAGCAAAACCCTAGTTAAGATCTAGGCTAGGACTGGACTAGATGCTAGACTCAATGGGTTTTGATTTGAACCCTGAACTAGGTTAATCCTAGTCTAGCTCTAGAGACAACTCTATGCTTAGACCTATGCTAGAGCCTAGACTAAGATCTAGACTAGATAGGTACGTGTTTCAGCTCAGACCAAGATGGGTCTAGGTTCGGATCTGGTTGTGAGTTGGGTGCAAGCCTAGGCTTGGACCAAGATGGTTATGAAACTTAGACCGGGTGTGGACCCGGACTGGATCCAGGTTGAGTTGGCACGAGCCCTTGACTGGGACCAAAAAGGGGCCCAGGTTCGGACCAAGGCGGAACTTGGTTCAGACCTAGGCTAGGCTCGGTATAAGCCCAGACTTGGACCCAGAGAGTATTGATGATAAGACCGGGTATGGACCTGGACTGGATCAAAGATGAACTAAGAACGAGCCTTTGGCTCTGACCAAGAGGGAGCCTAGATTCAAACCTGGGTGTGAACCTAGTTCGGACTTGAGCTAGGCTGGGTACAAGCCTGGGCTTCGACCTAGATGGTTCAGCTCAGACCAAAAGAAGGTTCGGACTGAGATCTAAGATTAACCAACAGAAATAAGCAAGCAAGCACACGAAAACGTTTGACCTAGTATAGTATTATAGGAAGGCTTGGCTTGAGACTGGGCTCCTAACTACTGAAATTCGGCTAGGCTGATAAAAGTCCTCGCATAGGTCTTGGCCTCCTGTTATAGGATGTTCACCAGGACCTATTATACGTGGAGTTTCTTGGAGGCAAAGGATTACGGAGGGGCACTCACAGTTAACATTACGCGAATCCCAACCCCCTCAACTCTCAAAGCTAAGTTCCCCTCACGTCGTTAACACGGATTTTGGGGGTTTTCGAAATATTTGTTTGCTGTTTTCCTAGGCACTCCTGGTACAATGTGTGCTGGAGTGTGTAAAGAAACACGCAAATAAAATAAAGTCAGGAACACAATGCACACAACACACGAAAGGAAATAAATGAGCGCTCAGCACTGATCGTGTTTACGATGCACGCTTCGAGGTGAAACTCGCTCGAACCACATTATAGATGAAGAGGTAAACAACCCCCCAAGAAGGTAAAATCAGAACAATGAGACCAGGCAAGGTCCGTGCTAAGTCGAGCATGGCCCGAGTCGAGGGTGACTCGAACAGGACACGGTTCATGGAGGGTGCAAGCAACCCTCAATGTATTTTTATTTTTATTTTTGAATTTTTTATCTTTTATCTTTGATGAAGAACAGTTAAACTAAGCACTGTAAATGCAGGGAAAGCATGTTAATTCAAGCAAAATTAGAACACGAAAATAAAATAAAAAGAGACAGGAGCAAATCAGATCTATCTACAGCAGAATATTCTTTTTGTACTTTTAAAAAATTTATTTTAAGTACAAACTTGGTCAAAAGGTAGCCAAAAGTCCCTGGAATGGGCCTGTGGGGTCCCAAAAATTTTCTGGGACACTTGCAGTTGGGCGACACGGGTGGTGTTGCCCTTGCAGAGTGGGCGACATTGCTAGTGTCGCCCAAAAAATTATTATTTTTTAATATTTTTTCTCTTGTCGAAATTGATGAAATAAGCCACGTTAAACTTGGAAGAAGCAAAAAAAAATTTTTTTTATGATAAAATAAATTAAAACAGAGTAAAGCAAAACAACGCAGATGGAACAGTAAAATATTTTTTTGGTATTTTTAAAAATTTTATTGTGCTCCAAAAGTTTGTAGAAATTTACAAAATAGATCCCAGAACAGATCTAAAAAAATTCAAAATATTATAAAACTTTTGAATTTTGGGCGACACGGCGAGGGTTGCCCAGAAAAATCAGGGTTTTGCAACACTGAAACCTTGGATCCTGGTTACTACCGACTTCTGGGACTTTTTGTGATTGTAAAAAGTGAAAAATGATGATTAAAAATTGTATTTTGGAGCTTGGATCAAGCTTGAAATGCCCCACGGTGGGCGCCAAACTGTTTATGATACAAATCTGACAGATTTGGTGGTGAAGATCTCGGATATGTCACCTTAAACTTGTGAAAATACAAGAAAATAAAGTGGTAAAGAGAGCAGAACAAATTGAATTCGGATCTGAGGCTAGATCTGCCGGGAAATGAGTAGATCTACTCTCATATCTGTGGCAGCACCTGGATGATCCAAGATAACAAAATGCAATTTTTAAAGAAAACTGATCCAAATAAGGCAAAAATGAAATGAAAGCAGTAATAGGAATTAAAAGAAAGAGAGATAAATGATACCAAACCGGGCAAGATGGCCCTAGACTCTTGAGCCCTTGAGGGCTTGCTCGTATCAGGAGACCAGTCCTCTTTGCCTCTCTTATCCAGATGTCGGCCAGCAAGTCTTGATTGAATAGGGTGGTTGTTCCCTGGATATGGATTAGAACTAGGGTTCTCAGGTTTAGGTTAGGTTAGGGTTTTCTCTCTGAGTTTTTCTCTAAGATTTCTATCTTTTGCAGCTCTCTAGGGTTTCTAATCTCTAGCCCCCATCAAATGACCACGAGAAGAGGCCTTAGAGGGGTCAACATCTGCTAGGGAGGATATATTCACATAAAAAATGCATCCCCATAAAAAAAAAACGAATTTTGATGGTCGCCGAGTAGCGTGTAGCGTGTAGCGTGTCCCAGTACAGGCTGGGCGACCTGGTCGTGTCTCCCAAGTAAAAATTATCAAAATTGAAATTTTTTTTTTTCAAGTGTGTTCCTCAATCTCATGTAAAGCTACTAGAAAAAATTTGGGTCAAAAAGGAATTTTTTACTATTTTTAAGATTTTTTTGGTAAAACAGGGCATTTACATAAATCTGGGTCAAAACAGGGTTTTTGTGGGGTGTCTGGATAGGCAAACTGGTTCTGGGTCTCAAGGTAGGTTGTGTGAATTATGGATTTGAGTTTAAAATGGGGTGTCCACAAGTATAAAAAGGTGGAAAACTCCATTATACTATTTTACCGAAGGGTAAAACAGTTAAAGAGTTTCTAGAGAGAGAGAGAGAGCTTGAGCCTTTGGCAAGAGACTTTCGGTGAGAGTTTTCAGGCCAAGTTTGCAGCAGACAGGCTTTCAAGAGTTTTTCAAGTGAGCTTGTGCAGGTCGTGAGCTTCGTACTGTGCTTGTGAATTCTTTGGGACAATGCCAAGGCTTTCTGAGGGGGAAACATGGCTTCTCAGTGCCTTAGCAAGATTTGCAGTGGTGCTTCTGCCGAGGTTTCAGGTGTTTTTGGATAGTCCCCTAGCTGAAGGGGAGGTTGCAGAGAAGTTAGGGGAGCTATCGGTCCTCTGGTTTCTAGAAGAGAAGGAGGAGCAGCAGTGGGCTCACCGAAAGCTCAATGGAATTCCGGTGAGTTCGTGGCAAGCTGCTGAAGTGCGAAAACAGGGAGAAGGGAGACCTGCAGGGCCACAGGAGAATTCCGGTGAGTTCGGTGATTTTTACGATTCTCCCAGCTATTGGCAAGGGGAAAGAACGGGGTCAGAGGGGGGTTTCCGACGAGCAGAGGGAGTTTCCTGTGAAAACCTGAAGGGTTGTGAGACCGTAATGGTCGAAGAGACAAAGGGTCATGGGAGGCTGATCATCACCGTCCACACGTGCAGTGATAGGCCACGTCGCGATTGTCAAGCGGCAGGCTCAAATTTCAAGGGACATGGTACATTGCATGTGCATAGCTGGAGCGCAGGCGGCATCAAGTTCTTCACTTCAGCAGACGACGATAGCCCATGGTCACGAGACGACGATAGCACTGCCTTCTATGCATGGCGATACCATCTCAATAGGCAGACGGTGATAGCTCCTTAGCCGCGAGATGGCGATAGTCCCTTAGTCATGAGACGACGATACACCTGCCTTCTGCACATGATGATACCGTCTTAGTGAAAGTCCTGCCCTTGCCAGCATTACGCCTTGGGTGACCATTGGGCGATATGCCTTTGTAAGCGTAGTTCTTCTCAGCTGCCTAGCGTCCTTCAACCGTGAAGCTTTTGACCTAATGGCTGAGCTTATTCCATAAGTGAAGAACCTCCCGCGAGCGAGGGAGCTTGGCATTGATGAATTCACCGGCGACAGCTTGGTGAGAGGTGAGCCAATCTGGCTCACCGACAACTTATGTGAACCGAGGTGGCCCTTGAGCATCACTTTTGTTAGTGACCCTGTCCGTCTGGTGACAAGGGAAGAGAATGATGGCAATGTGAGTGTAGAGGAAGGGGTAGGCCTCCTACACTTCCTGCACCAAAACGTAGCCCCTAATGGGAACTTGCCGAGAGGATGGTACAAACGTCGGGCATGACGTGGTCTCCGCTGGCCTGCAGGTGCAAGGGCAACACTGGTACCTGAAGGGGTACTCCTCATGGACCATGAAAGTGCTGAGGCATTTTCGAATACTTTGGACGGGCTTCCTTGCCGGCCGCCCCTCGGTGCTTGGCAGGCTACTATGACTGTTGCTCAAACACGGTCAAAGTATTGTTGGAAACTTGGAGCCATGTTAGCAAAACATGGTTGCTTGGTCATGGGAAGGCAGGGATATCACTAATCGACCTGCACTTCATTGGTGGGTTGCTGCTCCTTGGTGTTATGTATGACTAGTTTACCCCCCCGAACTCATCATTTTTTAAAGGGAAAAGGTAGGCAAAGAAGCCCCACCAGTTGGGCATCAGGAATTGTTCAAGATCTACCAACAACTCTATGATGAGCCCAAAAGTGGGTGAGTCACCTTTGCCAATGGATAACATTCTTCTACGACGACTTTACAGATGAAGCTGGTTCGTCGTCGCGGAAGGAGAATGAACACATCTTCCTGGCGGCTCACTTGGTGCTCTTCTTATGTAAATGTGCCATGCCGGGAGGGGCAAACGTCATTCGTCCCGGCACATTCTATGTGGCCTATGACATGGCGTAGAGGAAGGAGTATGCACTCGCACAACTTATTTTGAGCAATATTTATCATGGCCTGGGAGCCATTTCCAGGGGTAGACAATATCAAGGGGATGAGCGAGGGAATGGAATAGTAGATGGTGAGGCCTTCCCAAGGGATTTTAAGACTCCTTTCCCAGTCCATTATATATATGGCTGGCTGGGGGCTTATTTTTCGGACACATATCTCAAAACTAGAGAGCTGGAGGAAACCGTGCTTCCATTTTTGCTGAAGATTGTTGGACAGAAGGCAATCTTCCATACCCCAGGTCATGCATGCAGCTTGTTCTACAACGATCACCTCCACATGACTAGGGTGGCGTTCTTGAGTGGAGGCCTCACAGAGCGTGCGTTTGTCGACGAGCTGGGCCACCACCTGGACAGTGACTTCACTAGCCCAAAAGAACTTATGCTTATGCTGAGTGTCTAGGATTTAAATGAGTTGATAGGGAGCAGCTCTCATAGAAAGCTGGCCAAAGGGCATAAGGTCCCGAGCAGAGAGAAAAACTAAATGAAAGTCGCTGATCCATGAAGGAAGTTGCAGAAAATTCAGCAGCAGCACGCCTCATTCGAGCAGCCGGATGACGACGGCTGTAGACCTGATCGGTACAAAACCAATTACATTAGGTGCGTGAGGTCCAAAGCTATATCTGGTCCAAACCTCATGTACGATGAATGGTTGGATTTCACCCAAAAACACATCAAAGCTACTGTAAATTTTGGCCGCCGGATTTCAAGATTCCGAACAAAAACTCAAGACGATAAAATCTTCATCCGGGCATGAAATCAAGGTACGATTGCTGCAACATGATCGTGATGGCATGTTCGGTGTGATTCAATGATGAGATCATGAAGAAACATCAAGGAACAAGCACACAATCGAACTGAAGTTTTGAAGATTCATCCAAGATTCAAGTCTCATGATCATGGCTCAAAAACATGATTCATGGCTCGAAGTTGGTATCAAAATGATGGCCATGTCGAGTCCTACAAGAAAACAATAATATTTTGATCAAACATGCATCAAAACAACCTCGGGTTAGCCACGAAAGTTCACGTAAATTTTCAGGCAGCAACAAGGACTATTTTGGAATTCTACACATTGTTAAACAGGAGCAAAACAGTCATTTTGCACCCATGTTTAGAATTTCTTTAAATTCAATTAAATTGTAATTATCTTAAATTCTAGATAGTTTTCGGGCGTACATCCCTGTTTTAGCCCAATTCTATATAAACAAGCACTGCCTCATTGTAAAAGAATGGATTCATTCGTCTTGGATCAATCAATAAAATTTTGATTTTTGCTTGAGTTTGTGGGTACATCTTGGAGAGAGAGAGGAGAGAGAATAAAAAGGTCGAGACCCTTCGAGCAGGTAGCTTTCTCTTTCCTCCCCTCATTCTCTCTCCTCCCCTCTTTCTCTCTCCTCTCCTCTTCTCATCTCTATCTCTTTCTCTCTCTTCTTCTCATCTTTATCGATTTCTCTCTCCTCCTCTCTTGTCATCTCAATCTCTTTCTCTCTTCTTTATTTCTATCTCTTTTTCTCTCTTCTTCTCATCTTTATCTTCTTCTCTCTCCTTTCTTCTCGTCTTTATCTCTTTCTCTCTCTTCTTCTCATCTCTATCTCCATCTATCCTCTTTTAACACAACTGGCGAAGCCTAGTGCCAGTTTATTTTCTCTTTCTTCTATCACAATCGACAAAGCCTAGCGTCGGTTGGTTTCTCTTTCTTCTGTCACAACCAATGAAGCTTAGCACCGATTGGTTTTCTCTTTCTCTTGTCAGAACCGGCGAAGCCTATCGTCGGTTGGTTTTATCTTTCTCCTGTCACAACCAACGAAGCCTAGCACTGATTGGTTTCCTCTCTCTTTTGTCACAACCGGTGAAGCTTAGTGCTCGTTGGTTTTCTCTTTCTCCGATCACAACCGGCGAAGCCTAGCACCGGCTGGTTTCTCTTTCTTTTGTCACAATTCTCTTTCTTTTGTAAGTCGGTGAAGCCTAATGTCGGCTGGTTTTCTCCCTCCTCTTCTGTCAATCGGTGAAGCCTAACACCGACTGGATTTCTCTCTCCTCTTCTGTTAGTAAGTGAAACCTAGTGCCGACTGGTTTTCTCTCTCCTCTTTTATCAGTCGATGAAGCCTAGTGCCTATTGGATTTCTCTCTCCTCTTCTATCAGACAATGAAGCCTAACGCTAACTGGTTGTCTCTCTCCTCTTCTGTCAGTCGGTGAAGCTTAGTGCCAACTGGATTTCTCTCTCTTCTTCTATCACAATTGACAATGCTTAGCCTCGACTGTGCCCTCCTTCCCTCTCTCTCCTTTATCCTCTCGTCTTTCATACTCTTCTCTTCTTTTCTTCTCCCTTCTTCTCTTCTTATTCTTTCCTCATAGTTCTGTCATCTAGCTGTAATATTGTTGTGCCAGGATTACTTGGCCCACTCTATTGCCACGACAGACTGACCATCATGCCTAGCTAGTCGGTATCAGTAATGACATCTAGAAGTAATCCTGTGAGCCGGTCTTATTTACCAAGCCCGTTTTTCTACCACGTCAGGCTAATTATCCATCAGGCTAGTCACCGCTCTGATCCTCTCTCTTAGTCGAATTCTTCTCTCCCCTGTCTTTCTTCTTTTCTTAGTTTTTACGCATTATTGTGTACGTTCATCAAAGAGGAAAAGGGTAAGGTTTGACCCACCTGTCTTATAACCTTTGCCATCTATGTGTATGATTGCAGAAAATAAGAATAATACAGGCCAACCGAGGCGATTCCGAACCAGTTTTATTACTGGGGGGCTTTCTTCGTGATTTAAGAGGGCGCCCACATGAGTCAGCCTGAGTAAGTCCTGAACCCACCTTTAAATTCCTCTCTCACCGGTTGGTAACACTTGCCCCCATTCTCGAACGAGGTTCTTGAGAGAGCGATCTCAAAAAACTCTCGGGTCTTCCTTCGAAACCTGAGAAGCACGCCGCTTGATCCCCAAAGGATTCGAAGGGCAAGATCTAGGCACCTAACTAGCTTAACGACTCCACTGGAGACTTATTACCCCTTAGTTGGATCGTTCTTGTTTGGCTAGTTTCTTCTTTTATTATCTGCTTTCATTATCTTTTCACATTTTATTATGGCTTGCGGGTTCTGTAACCCATTTATCCAGATCGAGGATTTTCTTATCCCTGTATTCAAAAGCATCCCTAGGGAACAAGTTCCTTTGACTTCGTTCCCAACCATCCTCTTGAACAAAGACCCCTTGTCCAGCTCTCAGGTCTTAACTTGTACCGGTGTGAGGTGGGACCTAAAAATCCCTCACTCCTCTTCTCCTCGCTCTGGCGGAAACTCCACCAAGGAAGCCTACATCAGAAACACTTATTTTGCCCCACACAGCATACACCTAGCCCACCGACAAGTTACTTGTCGATCGTGTTTTTGAGGTACGCAAGAAGGCTGCTCAGATAGACATTGACGCTATGATCACCCATAGCTTAAAGAACAGCCAAATTCCGGGGATACAGGGTGCAATGCCTTATCAAAGGACATGCCCCTTGTATATTGATCAGGTCCTGTTTCTCTCATATTATAAGAAATGGAAGTTTCCTTTATTCAACGGAACCACATCCCCAAACCAACATATTGCCCACTTCCAGGCAGCATGTCGAGAAACAGCGGTTGATGAGAGACTTCTTCTCCGACAGTTCGTTGAGACCCTTGATGGCCCAACATTTCAATGGTATGCCCGACTTCCTCCAAACTCAGTGCATACATGGGAGGAGATGGAGAAACTATTCTATCAACACTTCTATGTGGTCGAGAGAGAGGTTCAAACCATCAAACTTCTCACCCTGACTCAAGAACCCGATGAGCCCGTAGATCAAATCATATCAAGATGAAGAAACTTGGCTTCCTGCCATCCTAATCCTATGCTTGAGATGGAAGCAGTCCAAACTTGTATGCGAAACATGCGACCCGAGATCACTCTACATGTTGAGGCCTCTAATCCGACCTCCATGTCAGAGCTGATCTCTAAATCAGTCTGCATAGAAAGTCTATCATGCCACCATGGTCGGACACGACAACCATCTACAAGTTCAGCAAACAACTGGGGCAATGGTAGCTCTCAAAATAACAATCGGGGCAGCCAACAGAAAGGGGTAATCAGTGTAGCCGTTGTGGTCACTGATTCAAAGAAATCTCCCTCCCAAACTTTGGACCTCTCTAAAGGGGTGAGCACCACAAATGTAACACCCCAGGTTGGCAAGCAACAACAGTCGTACAATCGAGTACCCCCACTGGCCAATCTTGATCGGGGTGATTATTTCACCAGGCATAGGAACAAGGTCTACCCCTTTGGGAAGGAATGGGTCCCTACGCTGTTCTGGTTATTATTAGAACAAAATATGATCAAGTTTCTAGAAACCAAGTTTTCTGAGCAGCCTGGCCTTGACACTCAAGTGAATTATTGTGCCTACCATCGGAGGATCAATTATCCTACAAATGACTGTTACACGCTGAAGGATATTATCGACGCCCTGATTCTGAAAGGCTAGATAAAGCTTGAAGACTTAAAGAAGGCCTTCCGGGTAGCCGAAGCCTCTCATGCTGTAACTATCCAAAAGGAAGATAAAATGCTTGATATACTTTATGGCTTCTTCATTATAATGCTTCAGGAAGGCATAATCACACTGAAGCAAACAAGGCAACGTAGTTGCCTTTCTATGGGGACTGAAGATCGTTGGTGCCTATACCATCAAATAAGAGGCCATTACCTATCAAAATGCACAAGTTTCCTTGCTATATTCGCAAAGAAAATGGGGAGTGTCAGGAGTTTACAATCTCCTTGTAAGTGACCCCCAAGTCACGTCTCTATCGGGGCAAGGAGATATCCCAAAGCAAGACCTTCTTATCAATGGTTTGGACTCTACAGAACCCTCGATTCCCCATACATGGATAGTCTAGCATGGTCGAAGCAGACTCAAGTCTTTAAAGCGAGAAGCAGTTTGCCAAGCTAGGGTTATTCTCCAGCCCAGCGAGATGAATCAAACATCACCTCAGAAAACCAGAAAAGGACGGGCTCCAAGGGCTACTCGCCGAAGAAACAAGACTGCTCAAACCACAGTTGAGTAGGAATTTCTCAGGCCCCTCCTCCACTGCCAACTTTACTGGACTTCATCCTGGCACGATCCTTCTTCCTTCTCCTTCCTGTCAAGAAGACATTCTCGTTCCATCTACCGCTTAGCATACGTCTAATGAGGGTGATGACATTAAAAGCACTCCCCAACGGTCTAAGCAAGGGAACGACCTAAAAGTTCCCCTGCACCGGTCCAACCCTGGTGATGATATAAAATGCTGCCCAGATTGGTCTGATGAGGGAAATGACCTTAAAAGTCTCCCTCCTTTTAACTCTTCTCCTCCTTCTGCTCTTGCTTTTCATTCTCTCTCTTCTATGTCCCCAGGTACAACCTTGATATGTCCAGACTTTGAGGCTCTCGACCAAGAATTCGAAGGAATCAATATAAGCAGGATACAACGGAAAAGATTGAGAAAGACCATCGCACAGGCAGCAAGATTCCTAATAGTTGCTGATGCCCTGGCAGCTAATGCTAAGGCAGAGCCACCTTCTTCAAAGAAGCAAAAGAAGTCGAAGCCAAAGAAATCCCAGTGGCACTCTGAGCCTGACTTTGAGCTGAGACTGAGAGAATCAGATGGGCAAAACTCCTATTCTCATGGAGCTTGCCATATGGTGCAAATTTCAGGAGTAATACCGACCACGGGGCAAATAAATCTCATATCAGGGAGGACGCTGTAACCTCCAGCGTGGAAGTCGGGCACCTTGAGGTTCCTCAGTCCGCCACTGCCCCCTAATCCAAAGACTAGTCTACCTATCTTACAACTACCTCTAGCTCTGAAGGCCTACTCTAAGAATGCCTGCAATCATGCTTGAAACACCACTAAAAATAGGCATGGATGGTGATGTTGAGACCACTACTGTTGAAGAAGCCTGGAGCTCAAGGATCGGGCTTGTTGGAATAATAGCCATCTGCCACTGGCTCCTCTGAAACAAGGGCAAAGCCTAGAGTTTCTTGCCCCTCGGATTCATAGTCAGCCCTAGCCTCAATCTGCTTGGGTTCTTCAATGCCAGTCTCGCTGGCTTGACCCTCTCTTATGGGGACCTCTACTTCCTCTTCATCCACCTGAATTGTCGCCTCAGCATTACCAAGTTCAGGAACTGCCTATTCTCTTTGGCCTTCCCCAGCCAATTCATCTCGAGCCATGATTTCTTCCATTTGGCTTCGTCCATCAATAGCCAGAACCTCGACTACAAAGAGTTCAACTCCCTCATCTTCACGACCTTTGTCCATCGGGGCAGCAACCACCTGGTGCTCAGGCACTTCATCAACCTCAGGCTCTTCCCCTTGAGTCATGGTCCCTGCCTCCGTTGGGGCACTAAGCGCCTGAGGCATGGAGGCCACATCAACATCAGAGCCCCTATCTGGAGCAGTTGCTTCAAGGCTTTCATCCTCATCAATCTCCATCCGAGCCGCCCTTGGTTAAGGAACTATGGACTCAAGGGCACCTCCCCAAGATCCGGAGTCACCTCTCGATCAAAAGCATTGACAATGGGCTCGGAGCGGCCGGAGTCGTCTACCTCAGTTTCTAAAGAAAAAGAAAACAATTCAGGAGAAGCAAAAGGGAGTCTAGGAAGAGCCACCTACTGAATCAAAAGAGGAAGAGCCACCTACTGATTCTGACACCATAGGAAGCTTGACACTCTTGCGCATCCAAATACGCCCACTAACTGACGGCGGTGCACCGGTATTAGCAGCTGTCGAGCACTTTCTTTTCTTTCCCTTTGCCAGAGTAGGAGCTGCCGCTTTAGATCCACCTCCTTGAGAAATCCCTCTAGCTAATTTACTGTGGGGACCACTCCCAATGAGGGCATTCAAGGGACTCGTCGTCCCTCATCCCACTCAAAGATAGAACTAAGATTGTCGAAGACACTCCCAGTCCTCGTCTTCATTGCAAGGAATTCTGACGAGGCCTCATCAGCTTCTATCTCACATGGAAACCTTAAAGCTCGTCAATTGGAGGGATAATCTAGGACGACTACCACATCAGGAGTTGGAGCATTCGCCAGTCTCCTTTTCCTGGTATCTTGGCGCCAGTTACCATTCACCCCTTTCCAAAGGGTGATCTTGATCCCAATATCTCTTACTGGTGATTCTCCACCATTTCACATAGGCCTTGGTCGTCCGAACCCTCCAACCAAAGTGAGGTATTACATATTTGCTGATTTCTGTCATCTCTAGACACATGGACCAAGCGGTCTGTATATGCTTTGGCAGCCAGTACTCACGAAAAGTTCCAAACTCTTCCATATTCCCCTTGTTCACCTTACTCCGACGCTTTTTGAAAAACACCAAGAAGGGGCAGCCTTGATCAAGCCCGTGCTGACTGGCAAAGCAGTGGGGAAAATACCTCTCCAACCTAGCACTGTGCGGAGTCTGATAAGGTAAGACTCCCCCTCTGATGCTCAAAATGAACATGAGCTCCTTAATGGTTGTTGGATCACCGTCTAGCTCCTTCCCCAACTCATCAATGAAAGCACGGACGGTGATGCTCCCGACGGGAAAGGGGGCCCACCTCATATTCAAAGAATCATTCCCAAATAGACCTCGAGCCTCCCTTGGGGTATGGGAGATGGCTCTCTGGTTGGAAATCCTCATCAAGAAGGGCCACAGTTTATCTCTCGAGCATTGATGCTTGATGTAGGTGTCAGGGAAATAGGCCCCTAGCCACACATACACGTAATGCGCAGGGAATGGAGTTTTAAAATCCCCGGGAAAAGCCTCTCCTCCAACAATGTCATTCCCTCCCTCTTTTCCCCTGTTGGCCTTTCCACGGGAGATGGCCCCCAAGCCATGATATATGATGCACAAGATCGGCTGCACAAGATTCGCTGAGCAAGGGCATACTCACGCCCTCTGACCATGTCACGGGCCACATACAGTACGCCTAGACAACTGTCGTCCCCCCAGCCAGGAAGCACGAATTTGCAGAAAAATAAGCCCAAATACGCGGCCAAGAAGATAAGGTCATCGCCAGCCTCGATTTGATAAACGAGAGGCGTCGCCTTCGCAATTTCCTTCCCTTTCCCTTTTGGAGTATCCTGACCACCTTCAGGATAATCCCCACAAAAGAATTTTACCCACTCTGTAAAAGTGACCCGGCCATTGCTTGACTGGCTGGCAATCGACTGGTAGACCTCAAAGATCTTTTGAAAGCTGGCAGGTGGCTCTTCATCCCCAAAGTTTACACCACCGAAGATGACTGACTTCGGGGGCACAAACTCATCATACATAGCCCCAATCATCGGGAGACCTCCAATAAAATGAAGATCTAGTAAGGAGATTCCTGCTTCCCCATGCCTAAGAAGCCAGGTAATACTAACAGGGCTTCATGTCTCTAGTAATACTTTTACTGTATTAGAGCAATGGTCATAGTAGCTGCCCGAACACTAGACCGCTGCCAATAGTGAAGCACGTTCAAAAGTGCTTCTATATGATGCCAATACCTTAGCAGCCCAAGAAGTATATCCCTTCAGGTATTGGTGCTCCCCTTGAATCTGGAGGCCTTTTGTTGACCACATTAGTAGTCCCTTTGCATGTACCATTCTCTTCCCTAAGGTAGGCAAGTTCTCCTCGGAAGCTATGTTCCTATGCATGCAATGAAGAAGCGTTATCCCTTCTTCAGTACTGATGTTGCCATCATTGCCCTCACGAACTTCGAAACAAACAGGGTCAGTAATGAAAGTGAGGCTAAGGGGCCACTCTGGTTCACATACTGGTTGGGTCAACCAAATGGGCTCACCCTTTGATAAATCCTCTCCGGTAAAATCAAAACCTAAGAAATTTGATAAGAAGAACCAATCATTATAAAGGGCTTGGTGGTTTACTCCCAAATGTTGCTAAGACACTAGATCAGCGCCAGCTGAGTTTGCCAACGCTTAGCACCGGTTATTTTTTCTAATGCCCAACATCGGTTGCGTGCCAATTAGCACCTCCTTAATTGACATATGAAAGAGGCAACCATACACCTTCCCTTTGACGGTTCACCTCCTGCAACCATACACCTTCCGTGACGGTCCACCTCCCGTGATGTTCGTCTCCCACATCTCCTACTGAAACTTCTCCTACACGGCCGGAATACCCATTGAAAAACCTTCTCGTCAGTGTTTTTCACTTGGACAGCACCATAACTTCACCGAAAACTTCTGCAAACTTCCCCTAAGTCCCCGAGAATCTATACAAAAACCACTAACAACGTCGAAACGTTACCACAATCCCAGGGAATGGGGTTTTAAAATCCTCGAAAAACTCCTAGGACCCGTAGAAATGCTCATAATTTCACTTCCCACCTCTTCTATTAAAACTTGATGTAGTCGGAACCTCTTCTGTTTCTCGAAAAACTCCCCGGAGAACTCTCCTCTCCTGCTCCTTTCCTTACAAAACCGCCTACAATCCCACTGTTGGCCGAGAACCTTCCCTATAAAACCTTTGTCGGAGTCCCACTGCTTGCCGGAACTTCCACCGACCACCCTCTCCTCACCGTTAAGAAAAGTTTCGCTTAAGTTCTTTTTACCCTTGATGAAAAAGTGAGGGAAAATGGGATTTTACCCCCATTATATAGACCACACTACCCTCAAATGCCCCTTAAAAATTGGGAATTTCAGTCACGTCCAAGGAAAGCCAAGAGATGATGAACCAGGTCAGACTTTGACTCAAGTTCCGAGGTAACTCTCATCGATCCATCCCCAGTGCCGAGAGAATTTCAAGCAACCCTAGCGCAAGTTGATGTAGAGCCGGGTGAATTTCAAACAACCCTAGCCTTAGTTTACGTAGCGCCGAGTGGGTTTTCAAAACAACCCTAGCGCCGGTTGACTTAGCGCCGGGTGTGTTTTCGAAACAACCCTAGTGTCGGTTGACTTGGCGTTGGGTGTGTTTCCAAACAACCCTAGCATCGGTTGATTTTGCTGTGAGTGTGTTTCGAAACGACGCTAACACGGTTAACTTAGCGTCGGTTGTCTTCAAACAATATCACGGGTCGTTCACAGCGCCAGCTGAGTCTTTAACAACCCAGCGCCGGTTGTGTTGTTGAGAACTCAGCGCCTGTCGAATACTCGCAAGAAACCACTCACCCTACACATGGCACCAACCATATTTCAAGCAGCCTATTGTCACCTACTCCAGGTTGAAGTCTTGTGCGTCCTACAACTTATCCTCAATGGGGTTGTACCCAATCCATGACCTGTCATCCCCAGTAATGTTGCACCGAGTCTGTTGCACCCAAACTGTGATCTATCATCCCTAATGGAGTCAGGAGCTATCCCTCATCCCCAAAGGAGTCACACCCATACTGCAGCTCATTATCCCCAGTAAAGTTAGGGCCATTCTTACCTCTTCAATTTTTGGTGGGTTTGTTTCACACCAAGCCATCTTTCACCCTAGAGAGTATGCGTATGCCCCACTAAATCATAGTGAAGTCCACTTTTGTTGGCCATCCTTCATCAGGACACCATTTCCATCTGAGGCCTCCGTTTGTGAATGGTCTTAACCATTTTATCCCCAAGGAGTCGGATTGCCATCCACAGACCTATTCCCCATGGAGCTTCACCTACATGGTGGCACAGCCTCGGTCCGTGTTGTATGACCCTAAACTGCACAACCTCGATCTGTACTGCATGACGCTAAACTGCACAGCCATGGTCCAAACTATATGACCTTAAACTGTAGTGGAGATCTATTTTCCCGACCTTAAACTCCATGGCCCTAGTTGTGTTACTTTAAACTTCACCACCACCATTCAGCTGTATGACCTTAAACCATAGTACATGTCCTAGCCGCATGATGTTGAAAGGCTCAGAACTATGGTCCGCACTATAAGACCCAAAATTGAAGCGGAGGTCTAGTCGCACGATCTTAAACTGCACGGTCCTAGTTGTATGACTTTAAACTGCACGGTCTTAGTTGCATGACTTTAAACTGCATAACCATGGCCCAACTGTATGACCTTAAACCATAGTGCACGTCCTGACTACATGACAATAAACTGCTTTACGTGCATTTTCATACACACCTTCCCTAACCTACCTGTTAATGTGCGCACGACACCTACATAATCTCCCTAGTGTGTCCATTCACCATGCCACCATACCTCATTCCCCAGTGAGTCTCTCCGGCGCTCACAAAATGGCGAACCATCATGCCATCCATACTCGTTTAGTGGGTCACCATCGTCCACTCACATTTCATACATCGTCTATCTTTCATAGGTAGCTTAATGCCAATTCCCTAAGTATGGCACTCAATTGCCAGACGGGCCTGATTATGACTGACAAGGTTCGTACAAAATCCTCAGCTTCAGAATCACCAACAGTCCGCACGAGGGTGAGGACTTCGACAAGATCCCTAAAAAAAGTCTCTTCTCCCCCTAAAGTCTCCACAAACAGACCTGTAAACGATGCATCCCTACGTCTGAGCAGCCTAGTGACACCATTACATGAATCTCCTTGGCATTCACATGGTCTTGTGGTTAGGAAGAATAAAAAGAAGTAAAATACAAAGGAAATTTTCCTAATGATTGTCCTTCTTGCTTCTCTTGAAGCACGAAATTCAGCGGGGCAAGCTGTTTGAACGTATTTTTCAGCATCTTGCTCCTTGGTAGGAAGCAGGTCAATAAAAGCCTACAAACTAGTGAAAATTCCCAACAGTCTCATAATGGCCCCAGAATTGGTCAAAATCGTCATCAGTACTTCAAAAGACCACCTGCTAAGTTTCACCGCAATCAGACATGTCTAAAGCAGCAAAATTGGTCTCTAAGCACCCTGAAATGGACCCTGTAACTAGATCCATACTTTTGGTGTGTCAAACAACTGTGGGACCACTACCATTAGATCCGATACGGTCGAAAACCCCTATGGGTCAAGTTTCGGCTTAATCGGGCACTCCAAGACAAAGTTATGAGTAAAATATTGAAAAGGGGTAGGCCACACACTAGTCCCGTGTGGCTTCCCTGCATTAAAACACCATTAAAGGTTGTTGTTTTCACAATCATGGGCAGTCACTTTTGAGTCCTATATCTCACTCGTTTCAATTCAGATCGCTCCCAAATTTGGTGAACGTGTTCGTCTCATCAATACCAACAATTCGATATGTGTTACGCTCCGTGACGACGCCCGTGCAGAGAGAAAAACTAAATGAAAGTCTTTGATCTGTGAAGGAAGTTGCAAAAAATTCAGCAGCAACACGCCTCGTTCGAGCAGCCAGATCATAACCCTTGTATACCCGATCGGAATGAAACCAATTGCATTAGGTGTGTGAGGTCCGAGGCTATATTTGGTCCGAACCTCGCGTACCATGAGATTTCACACACGAAGGCGTCAAAGTTGATGTAAATTCTGGCCCCCGAATTTTAAGATTCTGGCAAAAAACTCAAGACTACAAAATCTTCATCCAGACACAAAATCAAGCTACTTTCGCTGCAACATGATCGTGATGGCATGCTCAGTGTGATTCAATGAAGAAATCACGAAGAAACTTCAAGGAATGAGCACACAATCGATTCAAAGTTTTCAAGATTTATCCAAGATTCAAGTCTCATGATCAAAGCTCAAAAACATGATTCATGGCTTGAAGTTGGTATCAAATGATCAACATGTCGAGCCCTACAAGAAAACAATAATCTTTCGATCCAACGGGTGTCAGAACGACCTCAAGTCAGTCATGGAATATCATGCAAGTTCTGAGGCAGTCGCAATGACTGTTCAGGAATTCCACACATTGTTAGGTCAGGGCAAAACAGTCCTTTTGCACCCATTTTAGAATTTATTTAAATTCAATTAAACTGTAATTATCTTCAATTATAGGAAGTTTTTGGGCGTACACCCACGTTTTAGCCCAATTCTATATAAACAGGCACTACCTCATTGTAAAATGACAGACTCATTGTTCTTAGATCAATCAATAAAATTCTGATTTTTGCTTGAGTTTGAGGGTACATCTTGGAGATAGAAATAGGAGAGAGAATAAAAAGGTTAGTACCCTTGGGGCAGGTAGCTTTCTCTCTCCCGCCCTCTTTCTCTCTCCTCCCCTCTTTCTCTCTCTTTACCACTTCTCATCTCTATCTCTTTCTCTCTTCTTCTCATCTTTATCTCTTTCTCTCTCCTCCTTTCTTCTCATCTCTACGTCTTTCTCTCTTCTTCTCGTCTTTATCTCTTTCTCTTTCTCTCTCTTCTTCTTATCTTTATCTCTTTCTCTCTCCTCCTCTCTTCTCGTCTCTATCTCTTTCTCTCTCTTCTTCTCATCTCTATCTCCATCCGTCCTCTTCTAACACAACCGGAGAAGCCTAGCTTCGGAAGGTTTTCTCTTTCATCTGTCACAACCGATGAAGCCTAGCACTGGTTGGTTTTCTCTTTATCCTGTCACAACCGGATAAGCCTAGCGCCGATTAGTTTTATCTTTCTCCTGTCAGAATCAGCAAAGCCTAGCGGCGGTTGGTTTTCTCTTTCTCCTGTCACAACAGACGAAGCATAGCGCCAGTTGGTTTCCTCCCTCTTTTGCTAAAATCGATGAAGCATAGCGTCTGTTGGTTTTCTCTTTCTCTTGTCACAATCGGTGAAGCCTATCGTCTGTTGGTTTTCTCTTTCTTTTTTCACAATTCTTTTTCTTTTGTCAGTCAGGGAAGCTTAGCGCCAGTTGGTTTTCTCCCTCCTCTTCTGTCAGTCGGTGAAGCTTAGCTCCTACTGGATTTCTCTCTCCTCTTCTATCAGTCAGTAAAGCCTAGCATCGACTGATTTTCTCTCTCCTCTTCTATTAGTTGGTAAAGCCTAGTGCCGACTGGATTTATCTCTCCTCTCCTGTTAGTTAACGAAGCTTAGCATTAGCTGGTTTTCTCTCTCCTCTTTTGTCAGTCGATGAAGCCTAGAACCGAGTGGATTTCTCTCTCCTCTTCTATCATGGTCAGTACAGCTTAGCCCTGACTGTGCCTTCCTTTCCTCTCTCTCCTTTATCCTCTCATCTTTCATACTCTTCTCTTCTTTTTTTCTCCCTCCTTTTTTCTCTTCTTCTCTTCTTATTCTTTCCTCATAGTCTTAATTATGTCACTCCTTCGTTCGACTAAGAGGGATTGAGGTTAGCCTCTCCTGGTAGTCCTGTTGTCTAGCCGTAATGTTGTTGTGCAAGGATTACTTGCCCCGCTTTATTGCCATGACAGACTGACCATTGTGCATAGCTAGGCGGCATTGTTAATGATGTCTAATAGGAATCCTGTGAGCTTGTCTCAGTTATCGAGCCCGTTTTGCTATCACGTCAGGCCAATTATCCAATAGCCTAGTCACCGCTCTGATCCTGTCTCTTAGTTGAATTCTTCTCTCCCTCTCTTTCTTCTCTTCTTCTTTTTTCCGCATGCTTGTGTACGTTCATTAAAGAGCAAACGGGTGAGGTTTAACCCACCTGTCTTATAACATTTGCCATATATGTGGGTGATTACAGAAAATAAGAAGGATACAAGCCAAGGGAGGCAATTATGAACCAGTTTTATTACTAGAGGGCTTTCTTCTTGATCTAAGTGGGTACCCACGCGAGTCAGCCTGAGTAAGTCCCAAACCCACCTTTAAATTCCTCTATCACCGGTTGGTAACACTTGCCCCCGTTTTCGAATGAGGTTCTTGAGAGAGTGATCTAAAAAATGTCCCGGGTCTTCCCTCGAGACCTGTGACGCTTACCGCCCCATCCCAAAGGATCCGGAGGGCGAGATCGAGGCACCTAACCAGCAGGAGCTAAAACTGCTAACTAAAAATTGTTTTTCAAAAGCCCTTTCTCATTTCAAATTTTTCATTATATGTCCTATGTTTTCAAAAACTTTAATTTCTTTGTTAAAATCGTGACCTGTCCAAAGCTTCGGGTTTCATTTCAAACTTCCCCCTTGTTTTCAAAATTTCTAAAAAGAATTTAAAAAATGAAGGAGCTTGGACACTCGTATATGATGACTACCGCATTGCCACCTCATCTCTCTCTTAAGAATTGACTAAGAAAACATTTTTCTAAAATAAGTAAAGCCTATAGAAGACCTTAGGAAACCTTAAGGGAATAAAAAAAAATGACAAGTTTAAAAATTTTAATTTGTGAAAACTCCTAAAGTTAAGTGGCATGGGCAGAAAATCCAACTCGAGTTTCAAGCTTGTGTAACTCACCAACATCTCACGTTGAAAACTCTAAGAGGAAAATGCCCTAAGTGGGTGAGCGGGGAGCTTAATGTCTTGGAGTGATAGTTGGTGTGCCCTCTAACCATGAAATGTCAAGATAAAATAAAATGTCAGCAATGTCTACTTTTTTGACACCCACCTATCCCTCGATGAACATGGAGTGCCAAAGAGGGGCAACAGTAGACACCCCATTTTAAAACTGGCAAATTCTATAGTTTTCATGAACCCATAGGACTACATTATTTCAGTAGACCCCTAAACCATACACCACCATAATCCATGGTCCCCATCTTATGATCTACACCTAGCAAATCCCATAGTTTTTCGTAGTTATCCATTTCACACCCGTAATTTCAGTAGTTATCCATTCTACACCTAGAAAATCCCATAGATTTTAGTAGTTATCCATTATACACCTAGCAAACCCATAGTTTTTAGTAGTTATCCATTCCACACCCATAGTTTTAGTAGTTATCCACTCTACACATAGCAAATCACATAGTTTTTAGTAGTTATCCATTGTACATTCATATTAGATCTTTAAGAAAAATAAAACTAACGGGCCTTTTTGGGAAGGAGGTGGGATGTGTGAGTCTAGGGAAACCTATTAAGGAGGTGGTATGTGCAAGAGAGAGGGAGAAGGGAGAAGTGGGACGTGAGAGAGAGAGAGAGGTTAGGAAATCTAGAGAGAGAAAGATAGAGAGAGTCTAGAGAGAAAAAAAGCCGGTTAATAAACCCTAGACCTAGGAAAACCCTAGCTTTAGGCCACCCTTAGATCAAAAGAATCCAACTAAGCCTTGACCTAAAGAGAGATAAAAGAGGACGCACGACATAAACTCAGCAGGTCATGATACGGGAGAGGCCTCGAAGCCTCGGGTTTGCCAGGCCAACTGGTCAGGCCAGGTATTTTTCTCATTTTCTTTCTCTTTATTTTTTTAGTTATTTTGTTAGATCTAGGTTTTTATTCATATTTCATTCAGTACTTCTTTTTTTCGGATCTATGCTGGCTCTGCCACTGATCTTAGAGCAGATCTACTTATTTTCGAGTAGATCTGGCCTTAGATCAAAATTCGATTGTCCCCACTATCTCTATCACTTCTTTTTTAAAAAAAATTAGTTTGTGGTGTTCAGATAAGAGAGATCTTCCTCTGAAGATCTCTCCGATTTGCACTGTAAGCACTAATATAAATGGTTTTCATTATGCTCTTAGCAAGTATGCAATGGCACACCACTTTGAATTTGTACACATAAAAAATAAGAACTATTCGGTAAGGGCAAGATGTAAGAGAAATAACTGTCAATGGGAGATTTTGGCCTCTAAAGTTGGACAATGGAAAATGTTCAAAATCAAAACTTGGAAGAGAGAGCATTCATGTAGTGTGGGTGCGAGCAATAATGTTCATAAGAGAGAATCACAATAATTTGTCGTCGACCTCATTAAAAGTAAGCTAGGTGATACCCCAAGATACAAACCTAGAGAAATGATGAAGGATATAGCTCGAGATTTTGGGATAGAGCTTTCATATCTTAAAGCATGGCATGGCAAGGAGACAGCGATGAAAGAGTTGCATGGTTCCCAAAATGAGGCTTACAATCGCCTCCCAGCATACCTCAATCGCCTTTTAGAGACAAATCCTAGAAGCCATGTGGCACTTCAAAAATGGCCAAATAATAAATTTCGACGAGTCTTTATTTTCTTCGCTATATCAATATATGGCTATAAAAATGGGAATTGTCCACTCATTTTCCTTGACGGAACACACTTGAAAGCTCGATTTCTTGGAAGAGAGCTTGCTGCCACTTCTATAGACTCTGAGGATGAGATATTCCCAATTGCATATTCTGTCGTTGATGAAGAGGATTCTGACAATTGGTTTTGGTTTCTAGAAAACTTGAAGAGTTCTATAGGAATGGAGCGATCGATCACATTTATGTCTGATAGACATATTGGGTTGGTAACAACATCCAAAAAGTGTTTCAAAATGTTGAGCATGCCTTTTGCAAGTGCCATATGATAGAAAATCTTAAGAAGGAAATGAAATATATTCCTAGTGCTGTTAAAAAAGCTATTATATCAGCTTTTCAATGTGCCATACGCACATTTAAGCGAGATGAATTCAACCAAAAAATGAGAGAGATTCAAAGCCATTCCCAAGAGGCATATAGATGGGCAATAGAGCCATCACCAGAGCATTGAGCTACTGCAATATTTAAGGGAAAGCGATATAGACATGTTATAACTACTGTAGGCAAATAATGCAATTGATCGAATCAGGATTCTAGAGGCTCGAGAACTCCTTATATTACAATGCCTTGATCGAATCAGGAGGCAAATAATGCAATTGATGGCCGAGCGCCTTTTGAAGTCTGAAAGGTGGACTACTATTCTCACCCCTAATGTGGAAAAGAGATTGGCAGTAAACATAAAGAGCTCTCTTTCTGTAAGTGTTATAAGGGTTTCAAGTGAGGAATTTGAAACAATTGGAGACCACAAGAGTTGCTCTGTGAACATAGTCACACAAGAGTGTGAGTGTCAGGCATGACAGATCATGGGATTGCCATACAAGTATGCATGTAAAGCCCTATATGTGGCCGAAAGGGATTTGTATGAATATTTTGATGAGTACTTCACAGTTGCAAAGTACTGAGAGACATATTCTAAACCAGTTACACCTGTCTCAGTATTTGATATGTCATTTCATGGGGAGTCATTTTCAGATGAGCCAGATGTGCTACCACCACACACAAAATGCTCTCCTGATTGTCCTAAGAAGAAACACATTGAGTCACAAGAGGTGGAAGTGAGACCTAATCATTGTAGTAGGTGTGATCAGCCGAGACATAATAGGGCAAGTTGTAGGGTCGCTCTTCAATAAGAGGTTAGTAAATTTTTTGTTATCTGCATTTACAATAGTTTTTGTTATCTGCATTTACAATAGTTTTACTCTTGAGATGGCATTTTACCTTTTACGTACCCAAAAGTATTTAAAAAACTATAGCCTTTTATTTGTATATTTTTATGCTCAAGTATTTTATTGTTAGTAAATATATACTTTAAAGGGTTTCATTTATTTTCTCTTATGAATATCTCTTATTTGCTTCTACAGGTTTGGGCTTGCTTGACCAGTCTTGCATAATCATTTGCATCATCTATTGAGAAGTTGGATGAATTACATAACCGTGATCATGGGTTTAGAATCATATTGTACTGACATTAGTGTAGAGGCACCACAAATGCTTTTGTTTGTCAATATTTTGAGTTTAAATTCTCTATAATGTGAACTATTAGTTCTAATTTGTTAAGAGGAATGCCTCTATGTGATTGTTTGTTATGACATTCGACTACCATCCAAATCGGCGCATTATGATGTCAAAACACAAAGAGCCTTTCCAAAGCATTTTGAAATTTACTATGGGAATGGCAAGCTCTGCAAATATTGCCGAGGTGCACCTTCTGCAACCAAAATTTAAGGTCGTGCCCGATCAACTCTTCAATATCAGAGAACAAGGGCTCATCATTCTTTCTAACTATACTCATCGACCGCAATAATCACATTGCCTTTTCTTTTTGATTAACATTTGTGTCAGATTTTCTCCTCCCTCATCATTCATGTGATATCTGATCATGTTGTTTTTTAGTGACGAGAGCTCCTTAAAGTAACTGGTTTTTATCTCTGTAACGGTCACCTTTGTAAATTACAATTTATTGTTTGAATATCATTGAATTCAATTCTGTGTTAATTTTGACAAAAAGAAGAAGAAGAATTCAATTGTGTTTAAATTGTGTGTGTGCACGAGAGTTTACACAATATAATAGGAAGTATAAAAACTCCATGTAAATTTATGATTGTAGTTACATTAATCGTTTTAAAACAAGTATCTCACAAATCTAAAATAGATTACAGAATAAGCTGAGAATCCATATCTCTTTCAATGAGCTAGAGAAACCTCAAAATTTTGCAAACCTTCAAAACCTAAGGTCAATTCCTCATATCCAGCAATACCCATGATAAAAATCAAAAGCTTTTTTAGGAAAGCAATATCAATACATGGCTTAAGAGGGGAAATGAAAGAGAAGGCTACTGATCTTTGCTCAGCTAAGCTAATCATCCACAATGTCAGCTTCATCTTCATCTCCATTGAGTTCTTCCTCTCCTCTCAATTGCCCACAAACATTGTGTTCCATTATATTGGATGGTGTGCGTTGTTAAGGGGGTAGAGGACCCATAGTTCCCCCACACTCTTCATTAGGGCACAAGTACCTCATGAAGAAGTAAGCATGAGGAAACTCTTGTTCGTCTTCTTCATTCTCTAAAACCATTTCTTCATCTTCTTCCTCATCATCCTCCTTCCAAGTCGTCTCAACCATGCAACGATCACACTTGCATACAAACCCATAATCCTCAAGAAGCCTCTTTGCCTGTCTGCATATTTCCAGTTCATAGGGAAGTAATTTAGGCAAATCTCTTTCCCCTCTGTAATATCATGCGGAGCTCTGATAATAACATCAGTATTCCCATGTCCTGGTTTATCAATGTTGTCAAACCTGCAACACCAGGAGTAAAAAACCATTCAATTCTAATGAAGAAACTATCATTTGTTCAGAAATATACTTTTTTGTTGAATTAATTGTTTTGAAAAATATCAATTGTACTGCAATGCCACACTCTTATTCAGAAAATTTTTAAATATTGACGAGAAGCCCCTAGAATTGATTCACATAGTCTAGTTGACTATCAACTCAATATTATGAAAACCCACTATTAGAAGCAGAAGATAAATAATAAATAATAAATAAACAAAAAATAAAAAGAAATCTGACTCAACTATGATTGAACAAACATGTGAGCTGCGACAAGAGCAACAAGACCCAATGGAAATTTGATGGAAAAAGACCCACATCTATTTTTAAGAAATCAAACAAAGATACCCAATGCTTATTTTGAGATTGCACTAAATTCTTATGAGAAGATCACTGGTTAAGAATCCCAAATTTCGTTACGACAAACCCAATATGTGTTTTAAAGAACAAATAAATTCTGATAAAACAATCCCATGTAATGACCAAAATCGTCATTGTCATAAAAAACCATAAAATTTGTTTCTAAACCCAGTTCCATTCAACCAAAAAACAAAAAATCATATTAAAATTCCATTTGTTTCCGGCAAAAATACAGTTCTTAGGAAGAAAAATGAACTGTTCTGAATCAATGAGTGTGGGAAATGGCTATAAAAGTTTAGAAATCAGCCATTATTAAAAAAGGGCCACCATTTTTGGTTTAGAAGCCAGCTCAAACCACCTTAAAACCCACGATTTTAAATTATTAAAATCCCATTGTCTTATGATCAAAAACACCATTTCCATAATTAGAGACACAATTTCTATTAAAAAAAGAAAAGGACATGGTGCTTGGTATTAGGAACTCCATGGAATACCTGCAAGCACTTGAAAGATAGTTCATAGATAGTGCATGGTTGAAAAATGAAGCTCTTGGGTAAATCCCATAGGCCCTAACCATCCTTTCTCCATATTCCTTTGAAACGTTTTAGAGGGAACTCAGCCATTACAACTGAGTAGACTCTGCCACCATGGTGAATGGATAGAGGGAGCCCTTCTTGTAGTAGAGAGAGAGAAATAGATCACCGCAATCAAAATGAAAACATGAGAAAAGAGACCAGAGATGGGGTTGAAAAAGTGCAAAATAGGGTTAAAAAAGATTTTGGATTGAGATGAAATAAAACGATTTGTTGGAGTTAATTTTTATGGTCAAAAGTAAATAAACGTGGGAGATAAGAGATGAAGCGGTACATTAAAATCCTTAGGGGTTTTTTTATGCCGCTTGAAAGAAAAATAGGAGGGTCTATCATGAAATAAGATGGGGAACTAGGTTCTATATGAAATTTTCCCTAACATTTAACAAATGGTGTAATTGAAAAGCATATTCGGACTTTAATGGAAATGATTAGGTTTATGATGGGTCATGCCAACCTGGCCCTAAATTTTTTGAGAAAAACTATCAATACATCTATGTTCATTTTAAATAGAGTGCCAACTAGAAATAGAAACTTGACTACTTATGAATTATAGCTAGTTCATTTTGAATAGAGTGTCAACTAAGAAGAGAGAATTGACTACTTATGAATTATGGATAGGAAAAAAACTAGACTTAAGTATATTAAAATTTAATGATTCATTTTGAATGGAGTGCCAACTAAAGATAGATAATTGACTACTTATGAGCTATGGATAGAAAGAAAATGAGACTTGAGTATATTAAAATTTAGGGATCGCTTGCACTCAATGTTTAAAAAATCAGTGACTCGATCCAGAATCAGGCAATCTGGATCAGGTTATCGGCTAGGCCGTTTCGGCTTCAACTATAAAACGGGATTCGCCGAATCTGCACGTATGCTAAAACATCTTTCCAGCTGGCCTGTTAGATGGGGTCACTGCACACGCGTCATCCTCAAGGTCATATTAAATTAAGAAATATAAAGCAAGCAAATAACCCTGTTGACCAACCCATGTAAATCCTTCTTCCCCAAGTCCATACTAAATTCTTAAGGTCCGCTTAAAATGCTACAAACCTTGTTGTAAGATATTTTTAGTTTGATTGTATGATATCTTTATTTTCACGCTTCCTAAATGAGAAATCTTACTTGTATGATATTTTTATTTTCATGCTCATTAAATGAGAAATCCTAAATGACCGACGTCCGCTTTGTCGAGAAGTATTTTTTTTATTTTTAAAATTTTGACAGTTTTATTTTCCATTTTTCAGGGTCAAATTTTTTTAAATTTTTTTTAAAATCATAACATTAAAATTTATTAGGGATTTTATTTGATTTTTAATCATATGATATGGAAGTATTTTCTAATAATTTTTTAATTGTGTTTGTTATAATATTATAATTAATAATTGGGAAAAGTTTATATAGAGCCGAGGCTCTAAAAAAACAAATTTGAGCCTACCTCAAAAATTTCACTAGAAGAGGTTGTTTTGATGTCCAAATATTCTCAAATTGATCATCTCGACATCCAGATATACAGACATGAAAAAAAGGGATTCAACTTTTGGAAATAGGGTATTTTGTAATGCATTTTTGGACAATCAATTTTCAAGATTTTCAAGATTTCATAACTCTATCGATTTACAATAGTTTTGAAGCTTTAAACTTTATAAATAAATATGAAAATATATTTTAAGGCTATCACAAAGATTTCCAGTATTGAAACCACAATTCTCGACACTATTTGAAGGTACGCTCTAATTTGATTGTTTAGAGCCTACGCTCTGTACAAATCGCACCCTTAATAATTATACATAGATAACAAAATCTTATATTTTATTTATTAATTTATTTATATTATAAATGATGTAATGTATTTTTTTTTTATAGTTGTAAATAAGATTTTTTAAATTAAATGATATCACAAGATAATTTAGATTTATTCTTATTTATATAGTAAAATAATTATAAAATATAAACAAACAATTTCAATTTCCGTATGTAATATTATAGTTCGGTAAGTTTTGATAATTTTGGATGAGTAAAGTAAATTAATAAATATTTGATATTTTGATGTGATCTAATTTCACTTTATATAGGAAATTACTATTTTTAATATGATAATATAGAAATGTATTCTAATATTTGTAAATTATTTTGATGCAATATTGTAATATTATACTATAGTTAATAATTATACAGACATCGAGATAGGAAAACATCATCTTAGTATTCACCTATTTTACAAAATAATAAAAGTACATAATGCACTACTCCTAAACTATTTTAGAAACTAAAAGAAAACTATTTTTAGAGATTTATAGTGATTTTTTAAAAAATGTTGAGGCAAAAATTGCCGATTCAGCCGATTCTCCTATCCGATCCACCGATCCGACACGGGTATGCATGTGACAAATTTGTGTCACCAATCATATTTTTGAAACCTTGCATGCACTTGTACTTATTCTACATCGCCAAAGAGACAAACTCCATTGTAAAATAATTAAATGTTCATTTATAATATATTGTGATAACTCTAAGGGCCTATTTGGGTACGTGCATGGATTCCTAATATCTTGGATTTTGCTAAAATCCCCCGTTTTGATTGCTTAATAACAAGGACACTTAAAATCAAGAAAATCAAAATCATGGAAATAAGGCCTACTTTTTCATGATTTTATTTCCACACCAAAGCCTATTTTTTTGCATTTTCAAGGTCCATGGATTTCACTCATTGGCACCCTTGACCTGAAACATAGGAGAGCATTTGGTAGGTATGAAAATTTTAGAGAGAAAAAGTACTTAAATTTTTTAAAGAGATAAACTATATCAAAATTTTTAGAGAGAAACTATATCAAATTTTAACTTTTAGAAAGAGAAAGTATGGTAAAATTTCAGAGAGAGAAAGTATGTTAAAATTTTAAAGAGAGAAAGTACCAATATTTTTTAGAGAGGTGAACTATCTCAAAATTTTAAAGAGAGAAACTACCTCAAATTTTAACTTTTAGATAGAAAACGTAAGTTAACATTTTAGAGAGAGAAAGTATATTAAAATTTAAGAGAGAGAAAGTACAAATTTTTTTCGAGAGATGAACTATCTCAAAATTTTAGAGAGAAAAACTATCTCAATTTTAAACTTTTAGAGAGAAAAAGTATGTTACAATTTTAGAGAGAAAGTACCAAAAATTTTTAGAGAGGTAAACTATCTCAAAATTTTAGAGAGAGACTCTATCTCAAAATTTAAGTTTTAGAGATAAACTATCATATTTTAGAGAGAGAAAATACATGTAAATTTTTAGAGAGAGAAATTATCTCAATTTTAGAGAGATAAGATATTTCAAAAGTTTTAGAGAGAAAAACAATCTCTATTCTAATTTTTAGAGAGAGAAACTGCTTAAAAAATTTTAAAGATAGAAACTATATCAAAAATTTTGGAGAGAGAAACTATCGCAAAATTCATGGTCTAGAGAGAGAGTATTTTAAAATTTTGGAAAGATAAAATTTATCAAATTTAGAAATAGAAAGTACGTGAAATTTTTAGAGAAAGAAACTATCTCAAAAAAATTTAGAGAGAAACTTTCTCAAAATGTAAGTTTAGAGAGAGAAAGTATATCAAATTTTAGAGAGACACTATATCAAATGTTCAAGAGAGAAACTATTTCAAAATTTTAGAAAGAGAAACTATCTCAAACTTGATGTTTTAGAGAGAGAAAGCATCTTAAAATTTAAGAGAGTAACTATATCAAATTTTAGAGAGAGAAAGTACATAAAAAAATTTCAAAAAAGAAACTATTGCAAAATTTTTAGAGATAAATTATCTCAAATTTTAGCTTTTAGAAAGAGAAAGTATCTTAAAATTTGAGAGAACAACTATATCATATTTTAGAGAGTGGAACTACTTAAAAATGAGAGATAAACTATCTTAAAAAATTATTGAAGAGGGGAACTATATCAAGTTTTAAGTTTTAGAGATAGAGTATCTTAAAATTTTAGAATGAGAGACTATATTGAATTTTAAAGAGAGTAAAGAACCTAAAAATTTTGGAGAGAAATTATCTCAAAATTTTTAGATAGACAATTTCAAATTTTAAATTTTGTATAGAAAGTATATTAAATTTTAGAGAGAGAAACTATCCCAAAATTTTTATAGATACATTATCCCAAATTTTGAGTTTTAGAGAGGGAAAGAATATAGAACTTTTAGAGAGAGAAATTGTATCAAGTTTATTACCAAACAAGGGGCATGGAAGTGATTGCAAGGAGCCATGAATTTTGTATAGTTTATCCAAACAAGAGATTTGAGGAATCCATGACAAAAATCCTTGATATTGAAAATCCATAGATTTCCTTAAGATTTCAAATATCTAAGATTCCTAATTTCCTCCTATCCAAACGGGCCCTAAAAGATATAGGTTCTATAATTGTGACAATAGAAGCTTAATTGAAAGTAGGGATGCCCATTTCCTAGAAAATTTAGATAATGAAAAAGGTAAAAATAAATAGGTTGACCTATTTGAAGAAGATCACAACAAATATCAAAGCAATCCCATGCATGTTTTATCAACAAATAGTAATTTTGACCCTATTGAGTCCCCAAATCGTTAGAAATCAAAGATATGGAACTCCTCCTTTCTATTTAGATTATTATTACGTATGTTTAAATGCGTATGAGATAGATGAACCATGTACTTCTAGTGCAGCCATCAAATGACTTGAATCATCTGAATGAGTCAATATTATGGATGGCGAAATTAACTCTATTGAAAAAAAACCAAGTATGGGAACTTGTGTACCTACTTCAAGGTAGGACTGTAGGATGTAAATGGATACTTAAAAAGAATTTAAAAGTTGATAGAACCATTGATAAAAAAAAGGCTAGATTAGTAACCAACGAGTTTACTATAAAAGGAGTAGATTATGTACAGACATATTCTCTTGTAGCAAAATGGCATTTATAATAATAATATTAGCATTGGTAGCATATTATGACGTGAAATTAATTTAATTAGATGTTAAGACAACTTTTTGAACTAGAGAATTAATCGAAGATATCTATATAAAACAATAAGAGGGATACATAGTTAAAGGTGAAGAAAAAATACATAAATTGAAGAAATCATTATATCGTTTAAAACAATCATCAAAGCAATGATACTTAACTTTTCGTAAGACAATTCCCCAAATTGGCTATGTAGCTAATAGACTGGATCATTGTTGTGTATACGTTTGGAATAGTGAGAGTAATTTGTGATTTTATCTCTATATGTAGGTGATAATCTATTAGCTGGTAATGGTATAGAAATAATAAATAAAGCTAATTCTGGGCTTAATTCACATTTTGAAATGAAGAATTTGGGAAAAACATCATATGTTTTGGGAATAAAGATTGCAAAGGATAGAAATTCAAGGCTACTCTATTTATCTCAAGAAAAATATCTAGAGAATGTTTTTAAGAGATTTAACATGAAAAACTACAAACCAATAAAAACTCTTATTTGCAAGGGTATGAAGCTATCAAAGAAAGAATGCACAACTAATGACATGGATAAGGCTAAAATGGAACAAATTCTATATAATCAAGCCATTGGGTGTATTATGTATACTCTGCTTTGTATAAGACATGACGTTAGGTTTGTAATTTGATATGTAAGAGTATTTAAAAGTAACCTAGATATGACTCATTGTCACGCAATTAAAAGGATACTCAAATATATTCAAGGAACCAAACAATATAAATTATGTTATTTGACTAATAACCTGGAAATTTATGGATTCTTTGAAGACTTTGCAGGAGATCCTAATGATAAAAAATCCACTTTTGAAAATATTTTCTTTTTTGAAGGAGGTTTTGTTTCTTGGTTTAGTAATATAGGAATGTGTTGCTTGGTGCAAAATGGAAGCAGTATACGTCATTTATAGTATAGCTTCTACTTTTGTCGTCTAGATAAGCCACTTCATTACGGATTTAAAGCTAGAAATAACTGACGAGACAATGAGGATATTTTGTCATAATCAGACTGCACTTTTGTTAATTAAAAATGGAGCAACCAACGGTAGACATATAGAAGTTAATTATCACTATATTCAAGACCAAATGAAAAAGAAAGAAATTATACTAAGTTATTTGTCTTCCAATGATATGATAGCAAACCCCGTAACTAAGTGATTGATTATGAAAATGTGCTACAACCATGTGACCATGATGGGGCTTAGAAAAATAAAAATTTTCCTCCCGAGAGGCATCCCAGCAATCTTTAACATATGGGGGCAAGTGGCATCCGTCAGGTTGCCGTTAATCTCATACGCCCCCAGGAAGTACGCTGAGAGCCGCCTGAAAATGTAATGGATTGGGAAGCTTTGGTAAAACGCCCAGGGAGACCCTCGTCTGCAAGGGCCTCATTTCTGGCGTCCCTCGGAGGAACCTTCCCATGAGCAATGGCCCCCAGCCCATGAAAAATGCTGCATAAAACGGGATGAGCTAACGTGAAGCCGGTTCCTTCGACCATCATACATGCCACATAAAAGCAGCCCCATAAAATGAAGTAACCCCTCGAGCTCGGCAAAGAAAATTTGCATAGAAAGAGGGCCAAATACGAGGTCAGGTACACATTGTCCCGCCCCTAGCACCTGGGAGGGGTAACTGTCTTCTTCGAAGCCTTAATGGCCTCCACCATCAGTGCGTCGTCATTCCACAAGATGCTTGAGCCTGTGTCTTCACTATCCTAACGATTACTTTGTAAATAATCCCTCCACGCTTTAAAGTGTCGGATTTGAGCTTGGACTCCGAGAGCAAGAGCTGATAAATCTCAAACAGCTCATTGAGACCAGACGGAGCCGGCCTACCTCTAATGGGTCGGTTACCGAAAATGACTAGTTTGCTCTATACGAGCTCTTCATGCTCCTCTCCCAACAGGGGAAGGCCGCCCACAAAGTATAGATCTAAAAGGGTGATTCCGGCTTCACCACCCTCCAAGTGCCAACTTTTAGTCTTGGGGAACCATTCCTCCAATAAAGCATTGACGGTATTAGGGTAGCGGTCGTAATAATCAGTCGAGCACTGACACGCCGTGGCTAGCCTGCAATCCTTCAAGATCTTGGCAAAAGAATCAAGGACATCAAATGTGCTATACCAGGCTATGAATTGGTGTTCTCCCTCAAAACGAAGAGCACCGGCGGCCCATTGAAGACCAAGCTTAGCCAATATCCTCTTTCCCAACGTGGGAATGTCCTCCCTGGAGGCAAAATTCATCTGCAAGGCATGATAGAGAGGTACATCATCCTTCTGGATGAGAGGCTCCTCGTCATCGCACCCATAGGTGCAGAGTTCGACAATTTCTCCTACGTAGGTGAGGCTCGAGGGCCATTTTATCTCCTGAGTAGGCTCAATGCTTCCAAGTGAGGTTCCCCTCACTAAAGAAATGCCTGTGTAAAAATCAGTCCCCAGCTCACCCCCGCGAGGTAACTGGTTGACGTCAAGGATGTCCGCTGCAAAGAAACAAAAGAAGGTAAGATTAGCAACTCAGGTCATGCCACTCAAACAAGCAGTGAGAGAAAAGAAACCTTACCAAGGGGAGGGGCAGCGCTTGTACTGGCCATTATTGTCGACATACAACTCTGCTTGAAGAAGATGAGAGAAGAGAAGCGAGCGAAGGATAGAAAGGAAATTAGGGTTCACAATTCAAAGGCGAACCCCTGCACGTCCCCCTCCTAATAAGAGCTAAAGAAGGGAGATCACACGTCTCGCAAAACCAACGAAGCAAGCATGTGGACCAATCACAAGAAGGTGCGAACGACAAGCAGAGGGAAGCGTCGCGTGAAAACGGGGCACAAAAGCATAACCGCCATGCAAAGTGGAGTGTCGCACGAGCGAAACGTTGCGTGGCTCAGAGGTATGGAAGTATGTATAGCACGCAAGGTGATGTGCCGCACATGCTAAAGATCACGCTCCGTCCCGAGGAAGCATTGAGGACACGTAATCAAGCGGCCATACAACGGCAACACAGTCCTCTCATTAAGCATTTACTGCTCCGCATGCGTGACATGGCTCATCGAAGACGACACACCTACCATCGTCAAAATGCCGCTCAGGTATGCAACCCTTTCCCTCTTGGCCCGTACAAATCCTGGGCCCACTTAAAAGCTCAGTGCACACTCACACACCACTACACTGAGCAGGCAAGCAAACTTCATTCATTGTCCCGCCTACACACACAAAACCCTCTGTGATCTAAAAAAAAAGAAAAGAAAAAAGAATGAAAATGCGGCGTCCTTGCGAAAATAAAAAATGACGCATACCCCAAGGGTTGGGACGAAAACCCACAAGGGTGTCCCTACCACCGAGTCAGACCAGACGGCAGCTGCCCCATGAGCATAACAAGTATCACTTCAACCATTTCTCATCCTCACCATCAGCAGAGATAAGAACTAAGCTAAGGAAAGAACAGTGGCGTGATGGCCGCATAGACAGGCGCATAAGGCGAAGAAGGAGAATTCAACGCGAATGAGGATTTTATTTCATGAACAAAAAGGATTACAAGCTTGTTGTTACAATAAAATATGTCACTCTAAGAAAAAAGTACATCCGTTCTGGAATGAATCCACCCTGTCGCCTTCTCATGGTGGTGGTGCCATCAAAGAGGCTGCATCCATTTCTTCGAGCAAGGCTTGAAGAAAACCAAGGAGCGCCTCTTCCTTCTACATGTCCTCCGACAAGGACGATCAGCCAAAAGTTGGTTACCCGAGTAGCAACTAGCAAAGTCCTGAGTAACAATGGCCTTGCTTCGTGTACCAACAGTTTGCCCAAGTGCCGAACCAACAAGCCACCTTTCGCTGGGTCGAACATCTTCACCTAGATGCTTAACGGTCGGACACACCGCAAAAGTCGGGACCTGGCAGCTAGCCCCAACATAGGCCCTGGCCTCCCGAGGAATCACAGAAGAAAGAAGAGTCTCCTCGTGTCCTCCACCAACAAGAGTTGCAAGCAAGGAACTTTACAAACTCAAGGGGAAAGAGTTGCCCTCACGCTCTCTGGCCTAGGCTCTGTTTATAGCAGCCATAGGCCCATCATCAAAGCTCATCGCTTTCCGAGCAACATGTCATCCAACTACATGGACATGTGTCATCACAATGGCGCCTCATTCTACGACCATTTAAACCGTCTTACGCCTTGCCTTCCAGGAGACACTTTCGAAGCATCAGGGTCAAATCTTCCGCCTCCCTGCCACCAATAAAACGTCATCAACGGATCACATGAAGGATATCTTCCGTTGCCCTATCTGCAAAGTGTCACTCTCTCTCTAATCTCGCTTCAGACTACAAACACTTCATCAGCCACCCCTGCTGGCATCAACACTCTACCCCACATGATCACACCCTACCAGCATCATAAGCCACCCCAGCGAGCATCAACACTCTACCCTGTGTAGACACATCCCACCAGGGTAACAAGTCGCCCTGGTGGGCATCAACACTCGACACCACGTGGACACACCCTGCCTGGGGCACATATCGCCCCTGTGGGCATCAGCACTCTACCATGCGCAGGAACTTCCTGCTTGGGTCACAAGCCGCCCCCACGGGCATCAACACTCTACCATGCGCGAACACATCCCGCTTGGGTCACAAGCCCCCCCCGCGGGCATCAACACTTTACCGTGCGCGGACACATCCCGCCCGGGTCACAAGCCTCCCTCGTGGGCATCAACACTCTACCCTACGTGGACACACCCTGCCTGGGTCACAAGCCACCCCCGTGGGCATCAACACTCTACCCCGCATGGACACCACTAGGGTCGTAAGCTGCCCTCCCGGGCATCAACACTCTACCCCGGGCAAACACACCCTGCGAGCTCACAAGCCACCCCTGCGGGCATCAACAATCTACCTTACCCGGACACATCCCGCCAGAGTCACAAGACCTCGTCCTTCAGGGCAACACCTCACCCTCGCGGACGCACCTCGCCTTGGTCATATCAACGGACAGCGCAGCCATACCTCCATACCACATTTGCAAGGTTCACTGTTCTAATGAGCCCCTCAAAAAAAAAGAGAAGTCGGGCGCGATGGCAACCATCCCGAGTAAAAGAAAAAGAGCTTCAAGACGACATGGCCACCAAGGCTGTGGGGAAAATCACATAAAATTAAAAAAATAGGCAAGTCGAAAACTTGCAAGGGCACCATGAGTAAAACTGACAGATGGGCATGGAACGAAGCCATGAGTAAAAGAGTTTTGAAATAAAGAAAACCGAGCATGGCGAAAACCCGCAAGGGCACCATGAGTAAAAATGGAAATCAAAAGGGTGGACGTGACCTCGAAGTAACGGGTAAAAACGCCTCAACAAAAGGACTGGGTGAAAACCAATCTCGTGACTCCACTCCCACTTAGTTCACATGAAAACTCGCAAGGGCGCTTGAAAGACACTTCAATTCTGGCCCCTGTGCCACCAAAAAAAAAATTCCCGCCCATGTACCATCAAAAAGATTTTGGCCCTTGTGCCATCCAAAAATTTCAGCCCCTGTCTCATCAAAACAATTATGGCCCTTGTGCCATCCAAAAATTCTGGCCCCTATGCCATCCAAAACATTTTGGACCCTATGCGATCCAAAACAAATTCCGGCCCTTGTGCCATCCAAAACAAATTCCACCCCTATGCCATCCAAAAAATTCTAGCCCCTGTGCCATAAAAAATTCCGGCCCCAGTCCACCCACCAACATCAATCACCAACATGCAGGGTGAAGTCTCCTCAACAAAGAGACCGCCTCAAAACCCTTACCTATTAAGTTCATACTTTTCAGACCAGCTAGGATGGGAACCAATGAGGTACCTTTCCTTTCCAAACAAACCCTCACCAGGGGTTTCCAATTCCAGCCCTTGCGCCATCCAAAAAATTCGGCCCGTAGGCCATCCAAAAAATTTCGGCCCCTGTTCCATCCAAAAAAAAGTTCCGGCCTCTGCACAATCCAAAACATTTCGACCCCTGCGCCATCCAAAACTTCTGCCCCTGTGCAATCAATAAATTTTGGCCCCAGTGCCACCCACCAACATCAATCACCAACATGC
The DNA here is from genome assembly GCF_054954075.1 of Amborella trichopoda. NCBI lineage: Eukaryota > Viridiplantae > Streptophyta > Magnoliopsida > Amborellales > Amborellaceae > Amborella > Amborella trichopoda. The sequence goes on from NC_142339.1 coordinate 32,290,654, forward strand.
AGGGAGAAGTCTCCTCAACAAAGAGACTGCTTCAGGAACCCTCCCTATCAGTCTAGACTCTTCAGTACATGCCACAATAAAAGCCCTCGACTTGACCAAATAGGATGGGAGCCAAAGAGGTACCTTGCTTGTCAAAACAAACCCACACCAGGGGTTTCCAATTCCAGACCCTGTGCCATCAAAAAATTCCGACGCTTGTGCCATCTAAAAGCTTTTTTGGCCCCTATGCCATCCAAAATTCCAGCCCCCAGTGTCATCAAAATATTTTCGGCCCCCGTGCTATCCAAAAAACATTCTGGCCCTTGTGCCATCCAAAAATTCTGGCCCCTGTACCATAAAAAAAAAAAATTCCGGCCCCAGTGCCACCCACCAACATCAATCACGAATATGCAGGGTGAAGTCTCCTGAACAAAGAGACCTCCTTAAAACCCTACCTTTTAAGTTTAGAATTTTCAAGACAGGCCACACAAAAATCCCCCGACTGGACTAGATAGGATGGGAGCCTTGCTTGTCCAAAAAAACCCTCACCAGGGGTTTCCAATTCCGGCCCCTGTGCCACCTCAAAAAACAAATTTTGGCCCTTGTGCCACCTCAAAAAAAAAATTTCGGCCCCTGTGCCATCCATAAAAATTTCGGCCTTTGTGCCATCCAAAAAAAATTTCGGACCCTAGGCCATAAAAAAAAATTCCGGCCCCTATGTCATCAAAAACATTCTGGCTCCAGTGCCCTCCACCAACATCAATTGCTAACATGAGATTGCCTCAAGAACGCTCCCTATCAAGTCTAAACTCTTCGGTACATGCCACACAAAAAGCCCTCGATTGGACCAGATATGATGGGAACTAAAGAGGTACCTTACTCATCAAAACAAGCCCTCACCAGGGGTTTCCAATTCTAGCCCCTGTGCTACTAAGAATATTATGGCCCCTGTGCCATAAAAAAAAAACTTGGCCCCTGTGCCATCCAAAAAACATTCCAGTCCCAGTGCCCTCCACAAACATTAATCATCAACACGCTGGGTGCAGTCTCCTCAACAAAGAGACCGCCTCAGGAACCCTCCCTATCAAGTCTAGACTCTTTGGTACAAGCCACACAAAAAGCCCTCGACTGGACCAGTACGATGGGAACCCAAGAGGTACCCTGCTTGTCAAAACAAAACCACCACCAGGAGCTTCCGTTGGTCCGGGATAAAGCCCACAAAAAAGGCACTCACCAACTGGAGCACCAAATCCTTTTAGCCAGGTTGGGATAACGCCCCTCAAACGGCACTCACTAGCTCCTTTTCTTTGAGCCAAGTTAGGATAGCGCCCCTCAAAAGGCACCCGTCGGCTCCCCTTTTATCGGCTAGGTTGGGATAAAGCCCACAAAAAAGGCCCCACCAGCTGGAGCACCAGGAGTTCTCGTTGATATGGAGTCATAAGCCCATGCAAGGCAGTTTATGAACACAATCTCACGGAAAACAGACTCTGGTAGAATTCGAAGAAGCCCCTCAATAAGGCACCAGTCTACTAGCAACCACTTTGGTCACCCCTCGGTCAAGGGAAAAGCTCAGCAACATCTACCCCTCAAGGATTGCACCGATGCCGGTGATCAAGCAAAAAAAAATTTGTTGAGAGGAAATAAACACATCTTAGTGAGGATTCGCCAGATGAACTTTGACGATAAAGTTTTTATTCCTAATGTTGCACTTCTCGCTTCTCTTGAAGCGCAATCCGTCGGGGCAAGTAGTTGTACATCATTTATGACGTACTTACATCTCCTAAGAGAATAAGGAGAGAGCCAGCAACAGCCTAGCCCTGCAGTTACGCAAGATACCAGTAGGCCAAAGTTGTGCTGTAAAATAAAGCCTCGAGCCTTATGACCTGGATACGGTGCCATCGCATCAAGGAAGGACCTTATAACTATACCCCTATGATAGCGGCTTCAAAACTATACCAGACGACCACCATCGCATCCAGAATATAAAAAAACCCTCGGGGACCAAATTTGGGCTCAATCGATCCACTCGAAAGGGGTCTACACCTATGCAGCCTAGCAGCAGAAGGGTTTCACACTAGCGCGGCGCGGCTTGACTGATCCAGTCCACAAACATTGAGATTTTGACATCGTGTTTCGGGAGCAACTTCAAGGACCATGACGCCTTCTGTTGAAACCAAGAAAGGTTCAAATCCAGATATGTTCTAGATCACGCCAGCCTCGTCACTTTGACCTAAGGCATGCACTGTGGCGTGACCTAGAGTTAAACTTCTCATGAAAAGAAGGTGCCCACAAAACCAGAAAAACCAGGGTTTAAGAAGAAGAAGCCTCGAATCCAGTGAAGCACAACTCGAAATCCAAGCATAGGATCACAGCCGAGACGAGTTCAATGCAACCACCTCACACAGAGCTGCAAACTGGTATAACTCTTGCATTGAATCCAAGGTCCGATGGATGCAAGTCCCTAGGTCACAGAAGAAGTAAATCTATTGTCGGGATCCCTCTTTTCGGTGACCTCCCAAATTAGGAAAAACGCAAACTAGAACTAAATAAGCCCAAACTTGGTGCAAAATGGCTGCGACTGTCTTGTCTCTCAGGAGCTCGAACATCGCAGATTGAGGTGCATTGGAGAACAAAGTTCACAAATCTGACCGGACTTCCACCTCGTGGGGAAAGGCCACCTCAGCATGACTAAAGGGCATCAAAATGCTCAGATTCGCAAGGACATCGAAGATATGCTGACAAATCATCTGAACAATCGCCACAAGTTGCAAAAAAAACTTTTAAGATCTGGTCATAGTCAAACAACCTGCATGCAGGGATAACTTCATCATTAGCAGAAAAGATCTCACAGACATTTTGGTCATTGGGCCTAATTTCATAATTTATTCCTAAATTCTTAAATTGTAATTCAGCTTTGTGTTTTAGCGTTCACCCCTGTTTGGTGAATCCTCTATATAAGCAAGCTTAAGTAACTTGTAAAAGAGGTTGGAAAAATCCTTTGGGCAGGGTATTTATCCATTATAAAATAGAGGCGTTATGTTTGTTCCTCTTGTTTTTTGCTTTTGAGTCCTTAGTTCTGTTGAGAGGAGAGAGAAAATTTTGAGGGAGAGAAAATGCCCCTTAGCGTATGGGTCTATAAATGCCTTCGAGCGTGCAGACTCCTCTCTCCTCTCTCCTAAACCGATTCATGCCCCAACCTTCTCTCTCTCTCCTTGTTACGCAACACAATGTCTTCCTCACGCAGCAACCCACATCACCAACAGACGCGCGAATGCGAGGGAACCCACGGGCACCAACCCTTGGGTTGTCTCACACCCCTCCATCGACCAGCCAACCCCCTGGAGACAATAGCCATAAGGAGGGACAATTGGATCCCATACCAGCCCTAAGCGATAAAGAGAGAATAGAGAGGTTGCGAACTTGAAGATATTCTTTGTCCAAACCGCACTAGCACACAGTCGGAGGCTTCACGACTATTCTAAGAGGGTTGACAGCCCGGATGTGTCCCTCGAATCCCAAGCGACGAGGTTAGCATCCCAAAGCACCCCCGCCATAAAAAAATCTCTCTCATTGTGCGTACCTATCCACAAGACAGAAGCCCCCGCACCCGAGGGCCCTCAAGTTCACGCGCGAGCGACCGCGATTGTCCGAGTCCGAGAGAGAGTTCTCTCTCGACCCCTCAAGAACCAGGTCTGACCAATCACCTATTAGGAATCCTTGGTACAATACAACAATTAGAAAGTACTCCTTAATGAGGAGCCGAACAAGGAAGATAAATTCCCACTGCTTAAAGAAGAGTTGTTATCCTCCAAGGGGGACCTCCTTCGAAGGTGATCCAACTAGAAGGAGCTTATGAGAGCGTAATCATCTTGACCAAAGACAACCCTCCTTCAACCACTGCCAATGATGAAGTTGATTGTCTCACAAGAAGGGGTCGACATTTCAAACCCTCACGACTCTAGCCAAACACTTTGTAAGAAAGGTTAGGGATCACATCACTGCTGCCCCAATTAACTATGCTCGCACCTCAAGTTGCGGCACCAACAATTGTGAACCTTCCAGAACCCTTTAATCGACCCAAGAGGGGGCAACCGCTAGTGAGCCTACCACCTATGACCTCCTTGCATAGCTAGATAGGATACTCGCCTCCATATGTATCCTAGATTTTCTTAGGAGTTCACCAACCCATTGGCAGCTAGTGGAAAACACACTCGAGAAAGAGCATGTTTCTCTCGACACGAGGCCTAAAGAGTTGGGCGGAATGATCGCACAATTAGTGGCTTCAACGCCAATCACCTTTAGCGACGACGACATTTCACTGATTTTAACCGGTTTCACAATCAGGCCCGTCATATAACCATACATATTGCGGGCCTCGAGATCCCCCGAATGCTCATTGATAACGGAGGCACCCTCAACATCTATCCACTAAGGAAGATTGAGAGGTTAGGTTTAGACCTTATGTTTCTCGAAACCTCTTAGTTCATCATCACCACCTATGACAGGACTAAGAGGCAAGCTATGGGAATAATTCCAATAGCACTTAGGGTACGACCTATACTTCAGATAGTTCGCAATTTATGTTTCAAACATAGTTGCATCCTTTACTCCTTGGGTGACCTTGGCTCCATGAGAACCTGGCTATAACATCGACACTTTATTAATATCTCAAATTCCCAACAGCTCAAGTGGTAGTCACGATTCCATCAGACTAACCCTAAGCAGTTAACTTGCTTGAACTTGACCAAGATGGATTCATGAATCTCCACTCGTCTCATTTGATGATGCTCTGTGTTCTACACTCGGCTTAAAGGCTGATGATCCCGACCTCAAACACTTTTGAAGCTCACCATTCTTCGAACATATTCAATTCTGTTAAAAAAATTACATGATATGGATTGCTCGAAGCTAGCATATACTATTTGTCTAAGGCTTTCATGTAAGGGCATGGTTTAGGTAGTATAGAAGAAGGGGTAACTGCTTCCATCATTGAAGCGCCAAATTCCAAGTTTGAGAAAAATAACTAGAGAAGATTAGGGTGTTCCTATGCTTGCATTGCGGGGGAAAATGGACCTTCACGTTCACCGAACTTCATTTCTAGAGGAATTAAAATCCTCGACCCTCTCGGTCGTTCGCCTCTACCGGGCCCAACAAAACGTGATACTCACTCGCATAGTGGAGCACCTTAACTTCCGGACTGTGGCCACTTGTTGGGTGTATCTTTTAGTTGCATGCAAGGCTCAATTCACCCTAACGAACGCCCGATAAAAGAATAAGGCAATCATAATAATGAGTTGTAACTTCAATGCATGCTCGATGAGAAAATCCCTTGAAGATATGGAATGGTGGGATGTATCTTAGTCACATATGAGATTAAGTGTGCTCTAACGAGCATTCGATAGATCGAAAATATTGATACCTAGCAAAGCTCACAATGCACGCTGGATAGTGATAATAACACACTATCGATAAGATACGAGTACCTACTCAGATATGCCTCATATAAGATGAAATATGTGATCAGGATTCACCATACAAAGGTCTTAATGAGCCTAAAGAATCTTAGTTCGGTAGTTAGTCCTTAAATGTTCCAACTTATGATCTAATAAATATAAGATGCTCATAGTTCATCAGCCAATCATATTCAGGGTTGGCATGAGAATCAAAGCCATCTCGTTTGAGACAAGTTCTAGGGACTCACATACCCATGATATAAGATGGAACTTGATACGGCTCAATTTCTCGGCATCCACCGTTAGTTACATAAATATGGTAACTTATGAGCAATGATCCGTCAGTTAAAATATGGGGCTCTAATGGATGGAACGATATGGGGTGACCTCATCGTGTGTCTATATATTGAGGAAGATTCCCAGAAGATAGACATGTTAAGGCCCTATATGCCGTAAAGTCCAGGAATGATATAACTTGAGAAAATATTTGGACTTGATGGTTAGGTGCCTGGATCTCGCCCTCTAGGTTGGGATGACCTAATGGCATGGCTCAAGGTTTACATCGAGCCTAAGACCAGAGAGCGCTCTCTCGAGAACCGCGTAAAGAGGACGTGAGTAGGACTACCAACCGGTGAGAGAGGAATTTGGTCGTGAGGCAGGACTTACCTTATATGGGTTTTTGACACGCTTCGGCTGCTCGCATGGATGCCCTCTTAGATCATGAAAAATGCCCCCTGACTTGAGGCCGGTTCGGAATCACCACCCTTGACCTGTTTCTTCCTTCCTGCATACACACACACCCATTAAAGGTATAGACAAGTGGGTCAGAAGACCCCAGCTTGTCTTTAGGTGAATGCACACAAGTGTGTACATTCAAAGGGAAAATGGGGGAATGGTGCCATTGAGTCTGTGTCAATTGGATAGCCTTTCGGTGTATTCTTAACATGGGACTCACGACAGGTTCCGTAGTAGATAATGAGGGAAATGGGGTGAGATGGAGATAATGAGAGAGGGAAGAAAAGAGATAAGAGATAGAAATAGAAGAGAATAGAGAGATAAAAGAGAAACGAAGACTAGTTTGGCTTTCACCTAGTTTTTCAAAAAGAGATAGAAAAGTAGAGAGAGAAATGAGAAACGCAAGCTAGTTTGGTGTTCACCTAGTCCTTTAAAGAAAAGAGAGAAGAAAGTAGAGAGAACGAGAGAGAGAAAAGAGAGACAAAGGCTAGTCTATTGTTTACCTAGCTCTTCAGAGAGGGAAAAGAAAGTAGAGAGAGAAAAGAGAGACAAATGCTAGTTTAGTTTTCACCAGCTCTTCATACAGAGAGAGAAAAGAGAGACGAATGCTTGTTTGGTTTTCACCTAGCACTTCAGAGAGAGAGAAAAGAAAGTAGAGAGAGAAAGAGGTGAAGGTTAGCTTGGCTTTCGCTAATCCTTCCAAAAGGGAGAAGAGAAGAGAATGAAGACTAGTCTTTTTTTCACCTAGTCCTTTAGGGAGGGAGGAGAGAGGGTGAAAAAAGAGAGAAGGAAAATAGAGAGGGAAGAGAGAAGAGGAGAAGAGAGAGAAGAGAAAGAAGAGGAAAGAGAAAAGAAGAGAGAGAAGAATGAAGAAAGAGATGAAGGGAGAAGGGAAGAAAGAAGAAGAGAAGAGAGAGAAGAGAAAGCAGGGACGACAACAAAACCTGCCGTCCTAGAGAGGTGGGAAGAAGAGAGGGAAAGCGTTTGGGACGGCGGGTAAGAATTTCTTCTAAGAGGGGTAAGAAGAAAAGAGAGAGAGAGAGAGAGAGAGTTTGAGATGGTGGCTAAGACTGCTATCCTAGTGAGATGAGAAAAGAAAGAGAGAGAAAGATTTTGAGATGACAGGTAAGATTGCTGTCCCAGTGAGATGAGAGAAGAAAGGGATAGAGAGAGTTTGGGACAGTGGGACAGACTATCGTCTTAGAGATGAGAGAAAGAAGGTCGAGGACGACCGGTGAGCCTGCCATCTCGAAGATGAGAGAGAAAGATGAGAGGCTACGGAGACAGTGGCTGAGCCCGCCAAGGACTCGGGCTGCTGTCTCAGTCAGTGAGAGAAGTTCAAAGAGAGGAGAGAGATGACGGAGATGACGGCTGAGCCGGCCAATTGGGAAAGGGCTCAGGCTGCCGGCTCAGTCAGTGAGAGAAGACCAGAGAGAGAGAAGAGAGATGACAGAGATGGCAGCTAAGCCTACCACTTGGGAAAGGGCTCGGGCTGTTGTCTTAGTCAGTGAGAGAAGCCTAGAGAGAGAAGAGAGATGATGGAGACAGTGGCTGAGCCAGCCACTTGGGAAACGGCTCGGGCTGCCATCTCGATCAAGAGAGAGAAGGTAAGAGAGAAGAGAAGGGAGAAAAGATGAGAGAAAGACATGGGCGGTAGCTGAGCCCGCCACTCGCGAAAAGGCTCAAGCTATCATCCCAATCAAGAAAGAGAAGGTAAGAGAGAAAGAGAGAGGAAAGAAAGAAGAACGAAGGGCAAGGAAAGAAGAAGAGAGAAAGGAAAGAAGAACAGAGAAAGGAAAAAGTGAGAAGATAAAAAGGAAAGAAGAAGAGAGAGAAAAGAAAAAAGAGAGAGAGAAAAGGTAAGAAAAAGAAGAGAGAAAGAGAGAAAGAGAGAAAGAGAGAAAGTTTGGGACGGCAGCAGACCCTGTCGTCCCAATGAGATGAGGGGCGAGAAAGAAGAGAGAAGAGAGAAAGCGAATAAGAGAGAAGAAAAGAAGAGAGGAGAGAGAAAGATGAGAGGCGAGAAAATTACCTTGATGGGTCCTAGGGGTACCTGCCTAAAGTCTTCTCTCTCCTCTCTTTCTCTCTCCAAAGAGGGGGAAACGTGACCCAAAGATGAACACCAGCCAATAATTTTTCATTTAAGCAAAAAAGGGGTAGTTCAATGTTTACATCACGTGTATTTGTAGAGGGGTTATCCAAACATGTGTGGATGCCTAATAATTAACCTAATTGTTAAAAAATAATAGGTAAATGAATTAATTGAAAATAAGAAAATAGGGATAAAATGACGATTTTGCCCCTTGCTCACAATTCTTGAAATTCTGATTTAGTCCCTATTATGGCCATGCAACTCTTGCGATCTTACATGGCTCATTCGAGGTCTTTCCTGCCTCTGTTCGGCGAAAAGAATATTTCTTTCTTGATTAGCTCGGGGAGACAGTTGTTTTGGTATGCATTTTGAGACGTGGATCGGGGTTTTAGACCGCAATCATGACAAGGGAAAAGCGTGAGAAACATACGATCTTTGATTCAAGATTATGTCTGTTTCCTCCTTTTTTTTTTTAAATTTCTTCATTGCATATTAACGATCATGTTGTCATGAACATTTGGCAACGAACAGGGCTCGATTTGGTGCCCAAATGACCGTTTTCCAAATTAGGTATTTTGGTCAAAATTTACTTTTCGGTAGTTGAAAAGTGCAGAAAATTTATCCCTATTATGCGATGAATCTAACCATGCGTGATGTTCAGCTCGAGTGAAGCCCTTGACGTTGTGGTCGCAACGAGACTGATTTGAAGCCGATCCGTTGTGCGAGCATTGTGATGTGACCGCTCCATCAAAGAGTGCGTTTGGTAAAAATTTTACAATTTCACTTCGAATCATGATTTTCTCTCTAGGTTTTTTCTTGGCTCGAGCCACGCTGTAGGGCGTGCCATATATCAAATCGATCGGGCAGATGAGATGAACATGGTCCCAAAATTTGGGGTCATTCTGAATCAAAATGAGGAAGATACGAGCATCCAAAGTTGAACCTGAAATAAAAAAACGCAATTTCCATTAATGGAAATTGGTTCACTGAGGGTGCACTGTAATAGTGTGTGACCTACCCTTTTTGAGTAATTTGATCATAACTTGGTCCAAAAGTGTCCGATCAAGTCGAAACTTGATTCCTGGGGGTTTTAAAACGCTTTGGATCCAATGACAATAGTCCCATGATCATTTGATGATCCAGTGATAGATCTATAGTTATAAGGTCCATTTTCACCATGTAAGATGCCGAATTTCAGAAACTGTTTTTGCATCTGCACTGCCTTAATCTTGTCGGATCGCGACGAAACTTGGCAGGTGTTCTTAGGAGACCCTTAGCCACTTTTTTGAGAATTATTGGGCCATTATGAGAATGTTAAAAAGTTATCTTTGGATTAGGGCTTATTGACCTACGTCTCCCGTAATCCAAATTGCTCTCTTCTTATTCAAAATGGTATCCAAGTGTTGAAAAATACCCTCAAATAGCTTGCGCCCCGAATGTTGTGCTTCCAGAGAAGCGAGAAGGACAACATTCAGAATCAAAATGGCCATTCGGCCTTAGTTTTCTTCCTGACCACTGGATCAACATGACCGCTGAAGGGGTACTCGTGTGAAGCTACTTTCCAGAGGGGGACCAAGGTGCTTTGACATCTGGGGGCTTTACTTAAGGGCTTGTAGACCTAAATGTGGAGACTTTTGGGGGGAGAAGAGACTTGAGCTACTGGTGGGGGACCCCTCTGAGAAGGCCCATCATCCATGTCAGTAGATTGGCTGCTGGTGGGGGACCCCACTAGAAAGGCCCATCATCAACATCATGAGCTTTTGTTTTTGGTTCCAACAGCTGAGGGCCCTGCTTAAGGGCTTGTAGACCCAGTTGGTCAGAATCCAGGCTTGTCTGGCAGTCGGGGCTTTGCTTAAGGGCTTTCTTCCCAATCAATCAGATTTTTTGTGTCTTCTAGTGGGGGACCCCTCTAGGAAGACCTATCATCCACGTAAGAGACTTTTGTTTTGCTACCGATGGGGGACCCCTCTGGGAAGGCCCATCATCCATGTCAGGAGCTTTGCTTTAGATAGACAACCAAGGAGCCCTTAGTCGGCATTGTTTGCTGCTATACCAGGTTCTTTGACAAGCAGGGTAGCTCTTTGGTGAGGCGGCCTCTTTGGGGTATGGATCACTGCACCTAGTCAAGGGTGTCTGGTGGCAGGCTTGAAAATTCTAAGCTAAAACAATAATCAAGAACCTTGAGGAGGCTTCACCCTGGTTGTTGGTGGTAGGTTTTGACATTTTCTTGCCTTTGGGAGCGTCTTTGGCATGCCATCGTGGCTTTCTGTTTTTGTTTGACTTCTTGAGAATGGGGTCCTTTAGCATGGAACGTCGACTTGCCATCTTGGCGATTCTTCTAAATTATGGGTCCTTTCATGAACAGACTCAGATTGTTGGAGTTTTCTTAAAGCTCTTCTTTTTGGGTCTCGTTAGTAGGGTATTCTTATATCGAGGATTTTCTTGGAATGCTGGTTGAAGCTGCCTATGGAGGCGAGCGCTGCATCAACCTGTTTATTGGTCTGAGTGCCCTTTCGGGTTTTCACTTTGACAGGGGAAAGCCATGTCGTAAAGATGGTTTTCACCAATCTCCTTTTTATTGGGCTCTTTTACCTATGACCTCTCGGTCATGTCCACCCTTTTTCCATTTTTGTTTACGGTGCTCTTTCGAGTTTCCAGCGTGCCCGGTTTTTATTCACGGAACACTTTTACTCATGGTTTCATGACCATGTCCATCCATCATTTTTAGTCATGGTGCTCTTTCGGGTTTCCACCATGGCCATTTTTTTGTGGAGGCGCCTTTAAGGTTATGCTATCGGGACCTGGGCTATGATTTAAGGTCATATAGCCTTGACCATTATGCGAAGCAGTTTAACATCATGCGGTCAGGACGTGTGCTACAGTTTAAGGTCATATAACTTGGACCGTGGCTATGAAGTTTAGGGTCTTGCAGCATGGACTGTTGTGGGAAGTAGTTTATCTTCATGCGGGCAGGACGTATGCTGTAGTTTCAGGTTTTATAGCTGGATCATTATACGAAGCAGTTTAATGTCATGCGATTAGGACGTGCACTATAGTTTAAGGGCGTATAACTTGGACCATTGTGTGAAGCAGTTTAATGTCATGCTACCAGAACGTGCACTATAGTTTAAAGTCGTATAACTTGGACCGTGGCTATGCAGTTTAGGGTCTTGCAACACAGACTGTTGTGGGAAGCAGTTTATCGTCATGCGCCCAAGACGTGTGCTGTAGTTTAAGGTCATATAGCTGGACCATTGTGCGAAGCAGTTTAACGTCATGCGGCCAAGACATGCACTACAGTTTAAGGTCGTATAACTTGGACTGTTGTGCAAAGCAATTTAACGTCCCAGGACATACACTACAGTTTAAGGTCATATAACTTGGACTGCTGTGCGAAGCAGTTTATTGTCATGTGGTCAGGACATGTGCTATAGTTTAAGGTCGTATAGCTGGACCGTTGTGCAAAGCAGTTTAACATCATGCGGTCAAGACGTGCATTATAGTTTAAGGTCGTATAACTTGGACAGTTGTGTGAAGTAGTTTAACGTCGTGTGGCCAGGATGTGTGCTATAGTTCAAGGTCGTATAATTTGGACCGTTGTGAGAAAAAGTTTAACGTCATATGGTCAGGACGTGCGCTATAGTTTAAGGTCGAATAACTTGGACCTTGGGTTCAAGTGATGAAGGTGAACCAATGAGAGGTGGTGAGTGTAGGTGGACTCACTGGGGAATGTGAAGTGAATAAGACTCCATGGGGAATGAGTCTACGATTGATGGTCTGACTCACTGGGGATGAAATGGCTGAGACCATTTATAAGCAGTGGGTTCAGATGATGAAGATGACCCAATGAGGGATGGTGGGTGCAAGCGGACTCACTGAGGATTAAGGAGCGAGTGTGACTCCTTAGTGATTAAAATGGGTTCACTCATGTGATGGGAGATATGAGTGTGACTCCATGGGGGTGAAACTGTGATGAGGGACAACAGACCCAGAGGCATGAGTGGGACTTCACCGGGGAAGACGGTGGGTTCACTAAGGCTTTACTGTGGATGAAGTGTCATGAGGGGCTCGTGTCAAGGGATTTGAGCCAGCTTGGAGGCGGAGAACTGACGCTTGGCAGCCAACGACTAGGGTTCACCTTAGAGATGCATGCTTGAGCGCATGACGGCTGAGTGGGTGCGTTGAGCGCACACGGCGACCTGAGTGAGTGGCGGTCTGGAGAAAGTGAGCGTGCACGATGGTTTGGGGAAGGCAGAAGCGTATGACGGTTGAATGCGCTCGACAATCAAATGTGCTCGGCAGACGGGGCAGAGAGTTGCGCACGACAACTTGCATAGAGAGATGCACACGACAGTATGTGCATGACGGGCTGGGTTGAAAGGAATCATTCATGTTTGGGCTCAAGCCGAAACACGACTTGGCTCAGCCCATTACTGTTTTGCCTTCTAGACTTATCTAGCATTTTCACTTTGTGAAGGGCAAGAATGGGAAACACCAGGTATAAAAGGGGGTAAAACCCTTTTAGCTTTTACCTTAGTATTTTTTAACGGTGGCCCCTTTTTAACAGTGGGAGAGGAATTTCAAAGAGAGGAGGGAGTGGTTCCGAAGAGGACACGGGAACTTTCCAGCAAGGGGAGCTACAGTAAAAGAAAGGGAAAGTGAGGGTTACCGATGAGCCGTAGTGAGCTTACCGGTGTGTTGTAGAGGTGGTCTGGCGAAGGAAGTGTGCCGGGAAGTGTGGGAGAGAAGGCTTGACGATGAGTTTCCGAAGAGGACCGCAAAGAGAAGGCAGGGATTTCAAGTGGTTTTCAGCAAAGTGCACATGTCGGGAAGAGGGAGAGAAAGCTCGACAGTGATCTGTAGAAGGTTTTTGGGTGGGCACATAGAGTTTTTTCAGAGGGAGGAGCAGAAGGGTTGCGAGTCATCCGAGGGGTCACCGTCCGCACGTGCAAACTGTGACACATGTCAGGCAGTGTAAGGCTGTACAGGGGGAAGGCGATGTGTCAGGTAATTAAGGAATTTGGTGTGATAAGGATAGGCACAGCGGCTTGGAGAGAAGTACGCAAGGTGGGCTGTCAGCACGTTCAGCGGTCAGGCTTTTAGTGCACTTGGTAGGCTTTCATTGGGCTCGATGGTCAAACTTTTAGTGCACTCGGCAATCTTTCAGTGCCCTCGACGATTTGAGTGAAAAGATGCCCTCGACAGTCTGCGCACGACAGCTCATTTTGAGTGACGCACTCATCAATCTAGACAAACGTGCCAGTGCGCATGGCAGCGTGCGTTCGCATGACAGTTTAGCATGCACAATAGTTTGAATAGGTGTTCAAAAGGGCAAGTGTTCGTGCTAGATGGCGGGACTTTCTGAGAACATTCCCTTGGGGACAAACCTTTCGAGGGCCAGGGAGTTAGGGACCGACACTTTCACCGATGACAATTTAGTTAGAGGGGATCCTATCTGGCTAGCAGAGTCTTCATGCGAGCCACAATGGCCCTTGAGCGTCACTTTTATTAACGAACTAGTACGCTTCGAGGTTTGCGAGAACGATGATGGCGCAACTTCAGCTAAAGAGGGGGACACTCTTCTACATTGCCTACATAGGGGAGTGGCCTCTGGTGAAGACTTTCCTACTCTTGGGAAGAGGAAGATCAAGACAACGGGGTTGGTGTGGTCCCTTGCTAGGCTCCGAGTGCAAGGGGAGCACCATTTTCTGAGGGGGTACACCTCCTGGACTCTTAACATGCTGCAACTTATTCTAGACACCCTCAAGCTCTCCTCCCTGTCGGCAGCAATCTAATGCTCCGTGGGGTATTTTGACCGGTGCTCCAACAACATGAAGGCACTGTTGGAGACATGAAGTTACGTCAGCAACATGGGGCTCTTTAGTCACGGGGAGGAAGGGATCTCTCTGCTGGATCTGCATTTCATTAGGGGCCTACCATTGATGGGGTCCATGTATGATGAGTTCGTGCCTCAGAACTCGGTCATATTTGGTGGGGCATCAATAGGAGGAGAGGCACCTCCTCCTGTTCTTAAGGAGGTGTTCGAGATCTACCAGCTCCTCAGCTCCCAGTCAACTGATGATCGCGTGACCTTTACCCACTGGGTGAGGTTCTTCTATGGGAAGTACGTTGATGCAGCCGAGTTGGACTACTGCGCCTATAGGGGCAAGGCGAAGGACAGTGAGAAGGTGATCCCCCCAACTTACAAATGCCAGTCCGCGAATGTTGGCGTCCTTCTAGCCGCCAACCTGATATTGTTCCTTTTCAAATTTGTCCTCCCTAGGGAGACGAATGTAATTCGTCTGGGCTCCCTCTACATAGTCTGTGACATGGAGCGTGGGTGCCGATATGCCCACAACTAATCTTGTGCAACATCTACTATGGGATGGGGGCCATGTCAAGAGGGAAGCCCTTCAAAGGAGGAGAAGAAGGGCCATGACTGGTGGAAGGCGAGGCGTTCCCAAGGAACTTCAATATGTCTTTCCCAGTCCACTATGTGTTTGGCTGGCTTGCTGTGTACTTCCTTGGCACATATACCAGGACTACGGCTTTAGAGGGGAGCATGTGTCCTCACTTGGTGAAGATAGCAGGGCAGAAGGCTATCTTTTGTACCCTGGAGCATGCGCAAAGTTTGTTCGGCAATGAGTCCACCTATATGCACCGAGTCCCCTTTTTAGTGGGGGGTTACACAGATCGTGCCTTTGTGGACCAGTTCGATCATGAGCTGGATGGTGCTCCCATAGGCATCCGGGAGCTCATGTATCTTCTTAGCATCAGAGGGGAAGTCTTAGCGTATGAGACTCCATATAGTGCAAAACTCGAGGGGTACTATCCCCACCTCTTTGCTCGTCAGCATGAGCTCGACCAGAGGTGTCTCTACTTGGTCCTATTTGAGAAGCACTATGGAAGGGTAAATATTCAGAAGAAGGAAGAACTGGGGACTTTTCACGAGTCATGGAGGCAGTCCATGTTCACACCGCTTGGTCGACCTGCTTGGAGATCACAGAAGTAAACAAGTTTGTCGTGCCTCACTTCTGCAGAACAGGCCGAGAGACAAAAGAGCATGAGCACTATCGTGGGTACTGGCAGGTCGACCACTCCTGGAAGGGGAAATAGTAGTTGGCGCCAAGACACCAAACATGGGAGGAATTTCAGACCCCCTCCTTTTAGTCGAGTTTTTTAGCTGGATTACCCCCAAGGCTGGGAACAGCTTGGAGTGCCCTAAGGTGTCAAGATCCGAGATGTCTTTATCAAAAGATCTGTCAGATATTCATCGTAAACAATGAGAATATCAATCGATTCTAAAAAACGGCTTCACTCCCTCTTTCTCTTTCTCTATTTTTTTTATTGTATACAAATACTTGTACACAAATTTTGCTTACATGAATGAAATGCCTCTTTTCCTTTTTGCTTGAGTCTGATCATACTGTGTAATTTCATCATTGTCTTCCAAGGACAGCAAGCTATTATGGGCCCTTCTTGTAGACACGTTTGCCCTCATACGTGCCTTTTGACTTAAACACCCTTTCGGGTTTTTGTATAAGTCCTTGGGGTGTGCGCAATTTCTAGTTTTCGCAGTGCCCCGGAGAGAATTTTTTTGTGGTGCTTTTGCCCTTAGTTTTCACACCACGTTTGCCATTTTCTTTTTCTTTTGCTCAAGATGCCCTTTCGGGTTTTCATCGTGCCCATCTTTTATGTTTCAACTTTTGCCCATGATAGCTGATGGTGCTACCGTGCCCCATCATTTTTCTTTTTCTTTTTATTTTGATGCTTTTTCCCATGATGCCCTTTCAAGTTTTCATCATGTTTGTCTTTTTATTTTGACATATTTTCCCATGATGCCCTTTCGGGTTTTCTTCATGTCTGTTTTTTCAAAAAGAGAGATGAGAGGAGGTAGAGTACCCAAGCCCTTCTCTTACGGTATGACGAGCAACTGCAGCCTCAATGACTTCAAATAGATGGGCGGTTCCCTCTTTGCTTCTTAGTCCTTGATTAGTCAGGGGCTCATAGTTCATTGCCCTCATGATGCAATGAGCCTGCTGACTATAGAGACTCCAATCTGGGGAGGTTTTGACCTCCGAATGAGATGAGTCCTTTGGGACCTCATGCTCGTCATAGCTCCTCAATTCTGGCATGAATCCCTCCAGGGGTTTTGAAGCAGTCCACCTTGGAGGGGCTACTTTCACTTTGGCCTTCCCTTTGTGAAAGGCTTTTAATCGGCTTTGAAGACCTTGCATTTCCTTTCTTAGTTCGGCAAGAGTAACCTGGCCTTGATGGTGTAGCCAGCCGTCTTCATTTGGCTTTCCTTCTACCAAGGAATCAGATATGTGTAGGACTCTTAGAGAGTTGCATACATGGGCTGGCCCTTGGCTCAGATGAAGGTCGCATCATTATAACTGACCAGAGCAAATGGCAGTCGATCACGTCTCCAAGATACTGGGATCAATCCAGGTAAAGGCTGAAGCAGGGTGGACAGTGGTAGAGTCCCCTTCTTGTTCAGAAGGTCAATCTCAACAATGAGTTCCTCAAACCTTTGAAGCGGCTCAACAATATCAGTTTTCTTTTGCTTCATCTTGGGGAGTCGGGATGTCAAAGCAGACTTTTAGCTCAATTTCTACATGTTCGAAAGCTTGGGATGTATCCTCATATGACGAGCTCCTAACAGATTTGGGGAGGATGAATCTGGGCTTTCTAATAATGAGTGGTTTGGACCCAACCAGTTTAATCGAGCCTTCATCCTTGATTTGGGCCTTTGCCTCGTCTGTGGGTTCGGATTTTATTTCCCTTGAGGCATTAGGACTGCTCCGTGGGACTTGTTCAGACCCATGAGCTGCCCCGAGCTCGGATTGAATTGGTTGAGGTTTCAGCATCTTGACATGCTCGGACCTAGTCTGCTAGACGAAGGCATCACTTCTAGTGCCCCAACTTGAGATGGGGTTGGGGTTTTGAACGGGTGATGGCTCGATTGGCTCAAGATTGATGAGGTTACTGGGGTCGGATCGACTATTTGCCCCATTCTCAAGCTTGTCCCTACCCCGAGTTAGGCCTCGAACCTCATAGATATTTTATCTTGCCTCAGGCCTCCTTTTTGACGTTTATGAAAGGACATGCCTCTCCATCATCATCCGCATCAGGGGGAGTGAGAGGGGAGAAAGGGCTCACATCTTTGGAACGGAAGTCTTCGATACTGTCCTTTTCTTTGCCCTTGAGCTGGGCTTTTAATGTCTTAATCTATCGACCCCATTTTCAGGTTTGATCATGATTTCCCTTCTTAACAGCCAGGTAGAACCGCCCTTGAACGAAGGTGAGTTGTTCTTCCAGCCCCTTTCTGTGATTGCCCTAAGAATTGGGGGAGAAATTGGGGGGAAAGGGCAGCAAGTTGATGTAGGAGGGGTATGACTTTCGGTATAGGACTGTATCTTGCACGCCTGGGATCTATCTACCTGTGATGTAGGAGGGGTATATGGCTGACCATTTCGTCAATGTCAGACTGTGAGACTTGATGAGGGAAAGAATGGCCATGAGAGTTTGGAGGAGCCGGCTGCCTTGGTGCTTCCCCAACCGGATGGGGGAGCTGTGGAGAATTGTCCTCATGGTGAGATGAATTCTCAAGGGGCCGGGGACTTTCCATCAATTCGAGCTTCTCCATTACTCGGGCTAGCATACTCTCAAGCCGAGTCAGACAATCTTCTTGCTCATTGTTAGGTTGCTCGATGACCATCACACTGACTCTCTCCTCGAGGAGGTCGGTCTCTTGCGCGGTTAAGATCTTGCGTGCCCGTCAAACTGGGTGCAGTACGTTAGTCAGCACGGGTTCGACGTGCCCCTACTGAGCTCGAGTATTGTATGCAGATCAGGTGAGGACTGGTTCATGATGGTCTTAGGATCGTAGGGGCTGCAGGGTTGGGTCATCTCCTTCGACACTGACAACCATACAAGATTCTGGCTTTCCCATCTCAGGCTTTGCGCTGGCTGTTGTGGGTAGAAGGGGTTCTCGACCAAGGGGTCCACAAATTTACTTGCCCCGAACACACTGGGTCTTTCCCTTTGCATGATTTGCACACCTTTATCATCCTTGGCTCTCAGGTTCTGGTATACTTCCCTCCAGAACAGAGACCAGGATTGTGATTGTGAATGGTCAGCCTTCTTCCAGTAGGTCAGAGCCATCTCCATGAGGTGAGGCAAGGGATGCGAGCCAGGAACAACAGTCAATTTGAGCTTCTGTCTTGGCTTAGAGAGAGATCGGGGATGGAGAACCTCATCACCAGAGGGAGTCTTGCCTCGAGCTCTTTTGTGAGCTTCCAAGGCAAGACGGGTCTGAAGAGGGGATTGCCAGAGGGTACTCTTAAGGAAGACTTTCGAGTACTAGGTCTTGAATGGTTTGACCAGATGAGAAGGGAAACAGAGGAGGAGACGGCCGCCAATGACCTTTCGGTCAGGAGCTCGGGGCAGTCTGTGGGGGTGGCACGTGTGCGCCCCTTGAAGAAGAATTCCTGGTGACTTCAGGGTCGATTTGGGGTGGGCTGGCCTTAAGAGGCCGAGCATCGTGAGCATGTGTACGTGAGGGAATGACATTGTGACCACCTTTCACGGAGTGCGCGTATATGTGCAGAGAAGGACAACGAGGGGGCTGTCTCTCGTGTGCTTGGGTAAGCATAGAAATAAGGTTGCCCTGAGCAATGCGATGCATATGTAAAAAGGTGTACAGGGCCAGGTCCAAGAAGACCCGAGCCCTGACAGTGGTTCGAGGTAATCTGAGGGTTGCCGCGAGGTGTGGCTCGAGTGGAAGGACTATGAGCTTTGGTGAGTGTGTACGAGGTGGTGGCCTCAGGGCCTCCTCCTCAGTGTGTCAAACCTCTTGTTACAAGGGCCTGATGTGATTGGGAGTGGGGGGTGGCCTTGCGGTGACCCGCAGGAGCAATGGCAGATGAACTACCAGTTATAGGAAAGGAAATGACGACCTTTCGGGTGCCCCAAGCAGTGGGACCAGTAAGTCACTTGCCAGTAACAGGGTGCACGGTGGCTACTGCACCACCCATGCAAGGTGCATTGATGGAGGGTCCACCAATGCTAGGAGATGGGGAGTGAGGGACTTTTAGGTTCCTCCTCACACCAATCCAGGTGACGAATTGGGAGTGTGACACCGGGTCAACACTCAAAAGGAAGGTTGGGAAAGAGGTTCATGGAAGCTGTTCTTGAGGAAGACTCACGAGTGCGGGGATTAAAAAATCCCCCACTCAGATAAAGGGGATGAAAAAACCTGACAACATGTGTGTGTGTTAGTGAGCAGGAATGAAAAGAAAGCAAAGCCAAACAAGGACGATCCGACTATGGGGTAGCGTATGCCCAGTGGAGTCATCAAGCTGGTTAAGTGCCTCGATCTTGCCCTTCAGGTCAGGATGACCAGGTGGCGTAGCTCTGGGTTCACATCGAGGGTGGGATAGGAGATCGCTCTCTCGAGAATGGCTTAAAGAGGAATCGGGCAGGACAACCAATCGGTGAGAGAGGAATTTGGTTGTGAGGCGGGACTTACCTCACGTGGGTTTGTGACACGCTCGAGCTGCTCGCGTGGGCGCCCTTTTAGATCACAAAGAATGCCCCCTGGCTTGAAGACTGTTCGGAATCGCCTCCCTTGACCTATTTCTTCCTTCCTGCATCCACACACACACATTAGAGGTATAGACAAGTGGGTAAAAAGACCCCACCTTGTCTTTGGGTGAATGTACACAAGTGTGTACATTCAAAGGGAAAATGGGGGAATGGTGCCATTGAGTCCGTGTCAATTGGACAGCTTTTGAACATCTTCTTAACAAGGGACTCACGATAGGTTCCTTAGTAGAAAACGAGAGAAACGGGGTGAGATGGGGAGAATGAGAGAGGGAAGAAAAGAGATAAGATATAGAGAGAGAAGAGAATAAAGAGAGAAAAGAGAAACGAAGACTAATTTGGCTTTCACCTAGTTCTTCAAATAGAGAGGAAAAGTAAAGAGAGAAATGAGAAATGAAGGCTTGTTTGGTTTTCACCTAGCCTTTCAGAGAAAAGAGAGAAGAAAGTAGAGAGAATGAGAGAGAGAAAAGACAGACGAAGTCTAGTTTGCTTTTCACCTAGCTCTTCAGAGAGAGAGAAAAGAAAGTAGATAGAGAAAGAGAGACAAAGGCTAGCTTGGTTTTCACCTAGCTCTTCAGAGAGAGAAAATAAAGTAGAGAGAGAAAAGAGAGACGAAGGCTAGTTTGGTTTTCACTTAGCACTTCAAAGAGAGAGAAAAAAAAGTAGAGAGAAAGAGGGTGAAGGTTAGCTAGGCTTTCGCTAATCCTTTCAAACAGGAGAAGAGAAGAGAATGAAGGCTAGATTGGTTTTCACCTAGTCCTTCAGGGAGGGAGAAGAGAGAGGGTGAAATAAGAGTGAAGAAAGAAAAAAGAGAGGGAAGAGAGAAGAAAAGAAGAGAGAGAAGAGAAAGACGAAGAAAGAGAAAAGAAGAGAGAGAAGAGAAAGAGGAAGAAAGAGAAAAGAAGAGAGAGAGAAGAATGAAGAAAAAGATGAAAGGAGAAGGGAAGAGAGAAGAAGAGAAGAGAGAGAAGAAAAAGTGGTGACAACAACTAAACCTATTGTCCCAGAGAGATGGGAATAAGAGAGGGAAAGCGTTTGGGATGGTGGGTAAGACTGTCGTCCAATAAGGGTAAGAAGACAAGAGAGAGAGAGAGTTTGAGATGACGGTTAAGACTGTCATCCCAGTGAGATAAGAGAAGAAAGAGAGAGAAAGAGTCTGAGACGACAGGTAAGATTGTCGTCTCAGTGAGATGAGAGAAGAAAGAGATAGAGAGAGTTTGGGACGACGGGTAAGACTGTCATCCCAGAGATGAGAGAAAAAAGGTCGGGGACGGTGAGTGAGCTTGTCATCTCGAAGAGGAGAGAGAAAGAAGAGACATTACAAAGACGACGGCTGAGCCCACCACTTAGGAAAGGGCTCGGGCTGTTGTCTCAGCCAGTGAGAGAATACCAGAGAGAGGAGAGAGATGACGGAGACGACAGCTAAGCCCATCACTTGGGAAAAGGCTCGGGCTGCAGTCTCAGTCAGTGAGAGAATAACACAGAGAGAGAAGAGAGATGACGAAGATGGTGGATGAGCTCATCACTTGCAAAAGGGCTCGGGCTGCCGTCTCAGTCAGTGAGAGAAGATCAGAGAGAGAGATGAGATGATGGAGACTTCGGCTGAGCCCACCACTTGTGAAAGGGCTCGAGCTACTGTTCCAGTCAAGAGAGAGAAGGTAAGAGAGAGGAGAAGGGAGAAAACAAGAGAGAAAGACATGGGCGACAGCTCAGCTTGCCACTCAGGAAAAGGGTCAAGCTGCCATCCTAGTAAAGAGAGAGAATGTAAGAGTTAGAAAGAGAGGAAAGAAAGAAGATTGCAGGGGAAGGAAAAAAGAAGTGAGAAAGGAAAGAAGAAGAGAGAAAGGAAAGAGAGAGAAGAGAAAATGAAAGAACAGAGAGAAAAGAAAGAATAAGAGAGAGAAAATGAAAGATGAAGAAGAGAGGAAAGAGAAAGTTTGAGACAACAGCAGACCCTGCCATCCCTGTGAGATGAGGGGAGAGAGAGAGAAGAGGAGATAAGAAAAAGAAGAGAGGAGAGAAAGAAGAGAGGCGAGAGAAAGAAGAGAGGAGAGAGAAAATTACCTTCATGGATTCCAAGGGTACCTGCCCAAAGTCTTCTCTCTCCAAAGAGTGGAAAACATGACCCAAAGATGAACAACAACCAATAATTTTTCAATTAAGCAAAAAAGGTGTCCTTTAATGTTTACATCACGTGTATTTATAGAGGGGTTATCCAAACATGGGTGGATGCCCAATAGTTGACCTAATTGTTAAAAAATAGTATTTAAATGAATTAACTTAAAATAAGAAAATACTGGCAAAATGACGATTTTGCCCCTTACCCACAATTCTTGAAATTTCGATTTAGTCCTTGTCATGACCATGCAACTCTTACGATCTTACGTGGCCCGTTCGGGGTCTTTAAGGCCTCTGTCCGGCTAAAAGAATATTGCTTTCTTGATCAGCTCGAGGTATGCATTTCAAGAGGTGGATCGGGGTTTTAGGCCGCGATCATGACATGGGAAAAAAAATGAAAAACATGCGATCTTTGATTCAAGATTAAGGTCATTTCCTACTGTTTTTCTTTGATTTCTTCACTACATATTGACGAGTATGTCGTCGTGAACAGTTGGCAACGAACGTGACTTAATTTGGTGCCTGAATGACTATTTTCCAAATTAGGTATTTTGATCGAAATTTACTTTCTGGTGGCTGCAAAGTGCAGCAACTTTATCCCGGTCATGCGGCAAATCTAATCATCCATCAAGGGGAAAGTTCGGCTTGGGTGAAGCCCTTGATGTTGTGGTCGCAACGAATCTGATTTCCGGCTGATCCGATGTGCGAGCGTCGTGATGTAACCGCTCGATCAAGGAGCGCGCTTGCTGAAAATTCTGAAATTTCACTTTGAATCGTGATTTTCTCTCTAAGTTTTCTATCATCTCGGGCCACGCCGTGGGGCATGCCATATATCAAATAGATCGGACCAACGAGATGAATATGCTCCCAAAATTTGGGCTCATTCAGACCTAGGACGAGGAAGCTACAAGCATCCAAATTTGAGCCCGAAATAAAAAAACACAGTTTTCATTAATGGAAACTGGTTCACTGGGGATGCACTGTAATAGTGTGTGACCTACCTGTTTTGGGTAATTTGGCCATAACTCTGTTAAAAAATATTCGATCAGGTCAAAACTTGGTCGCTGAGGGTTTTTGAACGTTCTAGATCTAATGGCTAGGGTCACATGATTGTTTGATGCTCCGGTGATAGGGTTGTAGTTATAAGGTCTATTTTCAACGCGCTAAAAGCCGAATTTCAGAAACTATTTTTGCATCTGCACTGCCTTAACCTCGTCGGATCGTGATGAAACTTGGTAGGTGTTCTTATGAGACCCTTAACCACGTTTTTGACTTTTCTTAGGCCATTTTGAGACTATCAAAAGTTTCTCTTTGGATCAGGGCTTATTGACCTATGGCTCCCATAGTCCACATGCATTTTGGTACTTGCGGACCTAGGTCACAAATTTCTCTCTCCTTATTCGAACCAGGGTTACAAGTGTTGAAAAATAGCCTCCAACACTTGGCCTAACCCATATCTATATTTCACTGTCAGTTAAAATGTGCCTTGACTAGCGTCCCTAAAACTTTATGTTTGGGATTAAGTCAAAATTTTGAGGGACTTATGCTTGAGGAATTATAACCCTCATCTCAAAATATCATATCAACCAGGGGTGGCTTAACGCATCATTCGAATCACAAGCGGTTGGAGCAAAGCCTCATTCCACGTGCGTTACAGTCAGCATGACACCTGGTCACTAAAATTGAGATTTCCCCCTCGATATGAGGAATTTCCTCAGGGGACTAGTGCTGTTAGATTCTTGATTTGATTATCTTTCACCCTTAAAAGGTGGGAGAGTATTTGAGGTAACTGTTTTGATTGTGTTTCTGATAGTGCTAATGCATGTTCCAGCAAAGGTTCATTGACTTTGGAGGGTCGTTCTTCTTCATCAAAAGTTCATTTTCGACAAAATTTGAGTCATTGAATTTATCTCTAAGCTCCCTTTAACCTCCTCAAATTTTGTGGTTAGAGAGTGCATGTGGAGAAAGCGATCAGAGATATGCGAAGATGTGTCCAGCAGAAAGTGAACGAACAGGTGGTGAAGAATAGCGGCATCCCGAGTGAATTCCGTATATATAAAATTCAAAATTCAAGCATAATAAGCAACGTGACGAGATAAAAACGTGTTCAAATAAGATCTATGCAACCAGCTTGTGAATTCAAAGTTGTGGAAACATGTACGACCAATGAGTAGGTTTGAATTAACATGAGACCCAAAAACTAGTTGAACAAATTCAAAAATCATGGGGAACAACTCACGAATTGAAAATCAAAGAGGATGAATATCAGCACAGAGTCTGATTTATGAATTTAAATACGAGATGGCACGAGGAATCAACATGGAGATAAAAGAAAGGATGGGTAGCAGTAAGAAATCACAGATGTAGATTGAAGGACCCTGTCCTTATAGTTATCAACTGAAGATTGAAGCTTATCACCGCATGAGAGATTATTTAAACCCCGTCCCTAATCATGAGAGGCACCTTTTTATCTGATTCACAATATTTTCTTGTAAGCTTTAAGGGCTAAGCATTGATAAGTGAGAGAAAAGAGTGAAAGAAGAGCGATTGTAATAGAGAGAAGAGAAAAATTTATTCCGTATACCTACTTGAGACCCGTTCTCAATGAGAGAAGCAGACACCGAAGTGACATCCCTGCCGTAGATCAAATATATGGGCTGATGTCCCGTAGATCAAGTATATGGGCTGATGTCTTGTTGATGTTATCTCCTATGTTTTGATATGTCAGCATAGTTCCCTTCCAAAAAAAAAATGTATAGGTTTCAAGCCTAGAATCAATGGTAGTCGGTCTTTTGTATTTTAGTTGATTGATGCAAATTATAATAAGGGATTAAACCCCTAGAATTACTATGTTCCTAATAATATATATATGAAAAACAATGTATTTCTATTAAATGGAAATATGTGGACGAATTTGGCCCCGAATGTGATGTTCTCTAGTAAAGAAATTAATTGGAGTCTATGCTTGTTTTAAATATTTTAAAACATCCATCTCTTTTTAACCATTCACATTTCGGAGCATCCATCACTCAAGCTCCATGTTCCCACTTGATTTTCAAGACTCTACACAGTTTTCTGGAAAATCTCTTCCATAAGATTGCCCACATGATCACTTTAATATTCCAGTTGAAGACCATTTTGCCTAATTGGGTCTGGGTTACATAACGACAGACTCTCATTATAATCATACTCCGGAAGCCCCATTAGAAGGCCAAGGGCAGAATTGGTCTTTCAGAAGATGTCCAACAACTCACTGGAAGGCTTCCAGTGACACCAACACACACCGGTGCCAAAAAAACAAGTAGGCGCAGGGTACCCTCAGGGGCGCCTTGTGCCCTCATGTCCACTCGCGTACTCAACTCGCCCAAAAAGTTTTAACAAATCCAATGAAAATTTGGATTTCGATAAGAGAACAAATGTTGGAAACATAAAAAGCTCAAATGTCAGAAACCCCATAGGGGAAAATTTGACTAAGAACAATGAGTCGGGCCCCACTGTCTCTGATCAAGTCAAAGTAGATGCCCAGAGTGACCTCGAACCTGTAGACCTTCAAGCCTAGATTAAATTTGCTAGAATAGAAGCTTAACGACAGCTCAACAGCCACCGTTGAAGAGATGTCAAATGTGAACCTAGGATGGAAGAAGAACCAAGGATAACCAAAATTGGGACTTCTCTGTTGCCTAAGGAACAAGAAGAAATGATCCCTTTCCTTAAAGAGTACCACGATGTTTTCACATGGTCATACGATGACATGCCTAGGCTCGACCCCTCTTTAGTTAAGCATCACCTCAGCATCTGTGAAGGGTCACCTCAGTCAAGCAAAAGATCGAGAGATTAAAGACCCGATTGGAGTTCAAAACCAAGGCAAAAATCGACAACCTCTTAAGGGAAAATTTCATCGTGCTTGTCGATTACTTTGACTGATTGGCCAACATTGTCGTCGTCCCTAAGAAGGATAAAAGAATCCTAATGTGCGTGGATTTCGGGGATCTAAAAAAGGCGTACACAAAGGATGACTTCCCATTGCCTAACATAAATGCTCTAGTCGACAATACTACTGGGTACGAAATGTTGTCATTCATGAATGACTTCCTAGGGTATAATCAAATCTTTATGGCTAAGGAGGACGAGATAAAAACATCCTTCAATACGCAATGGGGAACATATTGTTATCTGGTTATGCCCTTTGGACTTAAAAATGTCGAAGCTACGTACCAAAGGGCCTTGACCTCCATATTCCATGATATGTTGCTCATCAACATGGAAGACTATGTGGATGACATCCTAATCAAATCTAAAACCAGGAATGGCCACCGAGCCAACTTAAGATTTGTTTTCAATCAACTCCAAAGATACCAACTCAAACTCAATCCCTATAAATGCATTTTTGGAGTCGCTTTAGGAAAACTCTTTGTCAGTAAGAGGGGCATAGAGGTGGACCCGCTAAAAATCTGGGTCATCACCGAATGCACCCCCCCAACCCTAAGAAATATCAACAAAATCTGAGGCATGCTCAAAGGATGACTTCTCATTAACTAACATAGATTCTCTAGTCGACAATACTACTGGGTACGAAATGTTGTCATTCATGAATGACTTCCTAGGTATAATCAAATCTTTATGGCTAAGGAGGACGAGATAAAAACATCCTTCATTACGTGATGGGGAACATACTGTTATCTGGTCATGCCCTTTGGACTTAAAAATGTTAGAGCTACGTACCAAATGGCCTTGACCTCCATATTCCATGACATGATGCTCATCAACATGGAAGACTATGTGGACGACATCCTAATCAAATCTAAACCCAGAGATGGCCACCGAGCTAACTTAAGATTGGTTTTCAATCAACTTCGAAGATACTAACTCAAACTCAATCCCCAAAAATATGCTTTTGGAGTCGCTTTAAGAAAACTCTTTTCAGTAAGAGGGGCATAGTGGTAGACCTTCTAAAAATTTGGGTCATCACCGAATGCTCCCCCACAACACCCCCCTAACCCACCCCACCCCACCCCTCCCCAAGAAATATCAAAGAAATCTGAGGCCACCAAGGAATAATTCAAGTCATCAGGCGTTTCATCTCATAACTAGCAGATAAATGGGTACCCTTCAACCAACTAAAGAAAAGGATACACTATTTGTATGGGACAAAAAACGTGAGGAGCATTCGACGGAGGTTGGAAAAATATATATTATTGAAAAACTTCGCAATAATATATTATTGAAAAATATATATTTCCATCAAACTGATATGAAAACTAGATCCACTAAAATATATTATTGAAAAACTTGTCCTCAATGGAGGTTGAAAAAATGATGCATGCTCCTAAGTGAATTCGAAATTGAATATATCACCCAAAAATCGGTCAAGGGGCATACAATAGTGGATCACTTAGCAATAATGCGGTTCCCGACAACGCATCGATCAACACCAACTTAATCGACGAAGGCCTCTTTAATATAGAGGATCCAAATTAGAAACTCCATTTTGATGGCGTTAAAAATGAATATGGTGTCAACATAAGTATCATCCTATGTTCCCCATATAGGGTATTAATGCCCACAACCATAAGCCTCGACTTTTATTGCACAAATAACATCGCAGAATACGAATCCCTAATAGTCGGGCTTGAAAACGCCGTTGAACTCCCAATCGAGAAACTGTGAGTTATTGGTGATTCGCTCTTGGTAATAAGCTAAGTCCAAGAGGTGTGGAAGGTAAAAGAAGAAAAGTTGATCCCTTATCACAAAAAGGGTAGGGCAATTGGTAAAATTAGGCACCAAGGTACTACTGGACCACCATGGCAGAGGATTTTTGGAAAATTGTTAAAAGTTGCCCCAAATGGTAGATCTATGGGGATCTGATTCAAGTACCATCAATGCTCATGAACTCAACTGTACCCATATGGCCCTTTGCCAGGTGGCCTCTTGATATTGTAGGAATGATATCCCCAAGGGCGTCAAATGGGAATGATATCCCTAAGTACTTGGACATCATAAGAATGATATCCCCAAGAACCTGGAATTTTAGAGAGATAAACCATTTAAAAAAAATTTAGAGAGAGAAACTACATCAAATTTTAAGTTTTATAGAGAGAAAATATGTTAAAGTTTTTTAGAGAAAAACTTCCTAAAATTTTTGGGAAAGATACGGCTTGAAAATTTTTAGAGAAATAAATTATCTCAAAATTTTTAGAGAGAGAAACTATATCAAATTTAATGAAAAATGACAATATAATCAACAATACAATCAAAAGAATATAACACCAAACACAAAAAAAAAGCTATGAAAAAATTATGCATCCTGCATCCATGTACCATACAAACAACATAAATCTATTTTATATGAAATCCTTTTATCAACAAATACATTTCAAAGGAAATGGATTTTTCTAGGTAGGCCATTTGAATATCTGGAAATATATTTCCATAAATTTTTTTCTATGGCGATGACCCATTTTTGTCGTTTAGATCGAAATTTGGGACATAAAACTATTTCAGCCTGAAAATATGTACCTCATTTCAAGCCAAAAATAAGGAAATTTGTACAGGCATCTATTTTCTCGCAGCGGCGCAAGATCAACTCCTCCAAGTAGGCTAGCCTGCTAATTTCTCCCTCGTGACGTAGCAATCCCAACTGCCAGCTCTCCAACTCATTTAGAGTTGCTTCAAAATGGGAAAGGACATCTGGTGATGTCCCGACTGCAGTAGTCACAGCAAACTCCCTCAGCTTTTCCAAAGCTTCACCCAGTTCATTGAAAGGCAACTCCCTCAAGCTCTGGAGGCCTGCTCTAAGCATGCTTGCGATCATGCTAGAAACACCAAAACAAATAGGCCTAGATGGTGCTGCTGAGACCACCACTGCTGAAGAAACTTCAACCTCAAGGACCGGGCTTATTGAGGTAATAGCCATATGAGCCATTGACTCCTCTAAAACAAGGACAAAGCCTAGGGCCTCTTCTATTCAGCCTTCACCAGCCAATTCATCTCTAGCCACGATTCTTCCATTTGGCTTCCACCTTCAACAGCCAGAACCTTTGCTACGAAGAGTTTGACTCCCTCTTCTTCACTACCTTCATCAACTGGGACCGCAACCGCCTGACACTTAGGCACTTCATCAACTTCAGGCTCTTCTCCTTGAGTCATAGCCCCTGTCTCAGTCGGGGCACTAAACTCCTCATGCATGGAGGCCACATCGACATCAGAGCCCCTATCTGAAGCAGTTCCTTCGGGGCTTTCATCCTCCTCAGTCTCCTCCCGAGCCGCCTTTAACACAGGAACTACCCCTGGACTCAAGGGTGTCTCCTTAAGATCCGAAGTAACCTCCCAATAAGAAGCAACGACAATGCGCTCGGAGTGGCCAAAATTGTCTGCCTTGTTTCTGAATAAAAAGAAAACAATTCAGGAAAAGTAGAAGGTGGACCTGAGAGCGCAGAAGGTGATACCGGAGCAGTTCTTAAAAGATCAGAAGAGGAAGAGCTACCTTATGATTCTGACACCATAGGATGCGTGACACTCTTCCACCTCCAAATACTCCCACTAGCACAAGACGGCGCATGGGTGTCGGTAGCAATTGAGTGCTTTCTTTTGTTTCCCCCTGCAGGAGTAGGAGCTGGCGCCTTAGATCCACCTCCCTAATAAGGCCCTCCAGCCAATTTGCTTTGGGGACTGCTCCCGATTAGTTCTTTCAAGTCCTGTGGTGGACGCTTCTCATGACCAAGAACTTGTCTCCCCTCATCCCATTCGAAGATCGAGCTAAGATTTTTGAAGACACTCCCAGTCATTGTCTTCATTTCAAGGAATTATGATTATAGCGAGGCCTCATCAGCTGTTATCTCGTGCGGAAGCCCTAAAGCCTGCCAGTTCAAAGGATAATTCAAGGTGAACACTGTGTCAGGAGCAAGAGCATCTGCCAGCCTCCTTTGCCTGGTGTCTTGACGCTAATGACCATTCACCCCTTTCCAAGGGTGATCCTTATCCCAATACCCCTTCCTGGTGATTCTCCACCAGTTTGCATAGGCCTTCGTCGTTTGAACTCTCCTACCAAACTGAGGTAACACATATTTGTTGGGCTCTGTCACCTCAAGGCACATAGACCATGCGGTCTGTACATGCTCTGACATCCAGCACTCTTGGAAGGTTCCAAACTCCTCTGCCTTTCCTTTATTCACCTTATTCCAACGCTTTTCGAAATACACCGAGAGGGGTAGCCTTGATCAAGCCCATGCTGACGAGCGAACCGGTGGGGGAAATTCCCCTCTAACCTGGCATTGTGCGGAGTCCGATAAGGTATGACTCCCCACTGATGCTCAGCATGAACATGTGTTCCTTAATTGTTGTGGGGCCACCGCCCAGTTCCTTCCCCAACTCATCGACAAAAGCACAGTCGGTGAAGCTCCGGACCGGAAAGGGGACCCGCCTCATGTTTAGAGAATCATTCCCGAACAGACCCTGAGCTTCCCTGAGGTATGAAAGATAGCCTTCTGGTTCGTGATTCTCATGAAGAAGGGTCGCAGTTTATTTCCTGAGCACTGATGCTAGACATAAGTGTCAGGGAAATAGGCCCCTAGCCACCCTCACATGTAATGCATAGGGAATAGAGTTTTAAATTCTCCAGGAAAAGCTTCTCCTCATATGATGTCGTTCCCTCCCTCTTTGCCCTTGTAGGCCTTTCCATGGTAGATGGCCCCCAAACCATGGTATATGTTGCACAAGACCGGCTGAGCAAGGGCATACTCACGCCCTCTAACCATGTTAGAAGCCACATATAGTACCACTGAACGAATGTTGTCCCCCAAGCCAGGAAGCACTAATTTGCACAAGAATTGGGCCAAGTATGTAGCTAAAAAGACACAGTCATCATCGGTCTCAAGTTGATATACGAGAGCGTCTCCCTTGCAACTGCTTTCCCTTTCCCTTTCGGGGTGCCCTGACCACCTTCAAGACAATCCCCACAGAAGAAGTTCACCCATTCTGTAAAGGTGACCTTTCCATTGTTAGAACGGTTAAAAATTGACTAGGATGCCTCAAAGATCTTTTGAAGACTGGTCGGCAGCACTTCATCCCCTAAGTTAGCACAACCGAAGATGACTGAGTTCGGGGGCACGAACTCATCATAAATAGCCCCGATCATCGAGAGACCTCCAATGAAGTGAAGATATCGTAAAGAGATTCCCGCTTCGACGTGATGAAGAAGATAAGTGTTACTAACATGAATCCATGTCTCCAGCAATACCTTTATTGTATTGGAGCAACGGTCATAGTAGCTGCCCGTGCATTGGACCGCTGCTAATAGTGAAGGACGTTCAAGAGTGCTTCTATTTGACGACAATACCTTGGCAGTTCAAGATGTGTACCCCTTCAGGTATTAGGGCTCCCCTTGAATCCAGAGGCCTTTTGCTGACCACCTTAGTAACCCCTTTGCCTGTACAATCCGCTTCCCCAAGGTAGCCAAGTTCTCCCCGAAAGCTATGTTCCCATGCATGCAATGAAGGAGTGCCATTCCTTCTTCAGTACTGATGTTGCCATCATTGCTCTCGTGCACTTCAAAACATATGGGATCAGCAATGAAAATCACGCTAAGCGGCCATTTTGGTTCGTACACTGGTTGGGTCAGCCAAATGGGCTCACCCCTTGATAGAACTTCACCCAAAAAATTGTGAGCATCAATTTATCCTTCCTTGGGAACATCAAGGATTTGTTAAGAAAAACCTTCCATTATGAAGGGACTTAGTGGTTCACTCCCAAAAATGGCTAAGGCACTGGGTCAACGCTAGTTGAGTCTTTTAGCACTCAGCACCGGTGAGTTGCTAACACCCAGCATCGATTACCAGCCAACAGCTAGCACCAATTGAGTCTTTCAACACTCAGCTCTAGTTTAGATTGCCAATACCTAGTGCTGGTTGAGCTTGTCTTAGGCCAGCACCAGTTGAAATCAAATCTCTCGCACGTGCCACGAATCTTAGTCGTCACACCTCGAACTTAGCTACGCCAACTGACAACCCCTCTCCACGTCCTTCGGCGCCGCCCTACACATGAGCGACTAACAACCGTCACTACACTCGTTGCTGTGCTGGTCACACGATTTTCGAAAGTAACCGTACACCTTCCTTGCGATGGTTCACCTCCAGCAACAATACGACAGCCTATCTCCCATGACCGTTCGTCTTCCACCGGAACTTTGCCTATATGGCCAAAAAACCCAATGAAGAACTTTCCCACCTATCTTTTTGACATGGACAGCACCAGAACTTCACCGAAAAATTTTGCAAACTTCTACAAAATATCCCGAAAACCTTTATAAACACCACTAACAGTGTCGAAAAGCGGCAACACCCCAGGAAAACTCCTTATAATCCCCAAAAAACTCTCGAAGATGTGCAGAAATGCTCGTTGTTTCACTTCCCACCTCTTCTACCAAAACCTGCTGCAGTTGGAACCTCTTTTGTTTCCCAAAAAAACCTCCCAGAGAACTCTCGTTTCCTGCTCCTTTCCCTATAACTCTACCAAATCCTTGGCAAGGTCTGCCTGCTAATGGTCTTCCGTGTAAAAAACTGTCGAAATCCCATTGTTGGCCAAAACCTTCCCTGTAAAAACTGTTGCTGGAGCCCCAACACTCGTCGGAACTTCAATCGAGCACTCTCTCTCTACAGTTAAAGAAATCTTGTGCTTAAGTTTTTTTTTGCACTTGGTGAAAATGAGGGAAAACGAAATTTTCCCCCCTTATATAGACTACGATGCCCTCAAAAGCCCCTCACAAACTAGGAATTCCAGTTGCATCCATGGGAGGCTAAGCGACGATGAGCCGGGTCAGGCTTTGACTAGAGGCTCGAGGTTACTCTCATCAATCCAACCCCAGTGCCGGTTGACTTAACGTCGGGTGGGTTTTCAAAACAACCCCAGTGCCGGTTGACATAGTAGTGGGTGGGTTTTCAAAAGAACCTGAGCGCCGGTTGACTTAGTGTCGGATGTATTTCCAAACAACCCTAGCAACGGTTAACTTAGCAACGGTCTCCATCAAACAATATCACAGGCTGTTCACATCGCCAGCTAAGTTTATAACAACCCACGCCGGTTGTATGTTTGAGAATTCAACACCGAATGAATACTTACAAGAAACCATTAGTGCTACACCTGACGCCAGCCATATTTCAAGCCGACTATTTTCATTTAGTTTAGGTTGAAGTTTTGTGCATCCTACCACTTCTCCTTAGTGAGGTCGCACCAAAGTCGTGACCTGTCATCCCTAGTGATGTTGCACCTAGGTTGTTGCACCCAAGTCGTGACCTATCATCCCCTAGTAGAAGTCACACTCATACTGCAGCTCATTATCCCCAGTGGAGTTAGGGTCATTCTTACCTCTTCAAATTCCCAGTGGGTTTGTTTCACACCAAGCCTTCTTTCACTCTAGAGAGTATGTGTACCTTCCCCTAAGCCCTAGTGAAGTCTGCCTTGGTTGGTCATCCTTCATCAGGTCACCATTTCCATCTGAGCCCTCAGTTTGTGAATGGTCTTAACCATTTTATCCTCAGGGAGTTGGCTTGTTATCCACATACCTATTCCCCATGGAACTTTTCCTTCATGGCGACCCACACAATGGTTTAGATGCACGACCCTAATCTCCATGGTCCAAACTATATGACCTTAAACTGTAGCAACGGTCGTAGTTGTACGACCTTAAACTGCAGAACCATGGTCCGAACTATATGACATTAAACTGTAATGGAGGTCTAGTTGCACGACCTTAAACTGCATGGTCCTAGTTGTACTAGATGTATGCCCTAAACTCTATGGTAGAAACTATATGGGCTTAAACCGTAGTGGAGGTCTAGTTGCACGACCTTAAACTGCATGGTCCTAGTTGTATAACTTTGTACTGCATAACCATGGTCCAGTTGTGTGACCTTAAACCATAGCACACGTCCTAGCCGCATGATGTTAAAAAAAGGCTCAGCACCATGGTCCAAACTATATGACCTTAAACTGTAACGACGGTCTCGTCGCACGGCCTTAAACTTCACGGTCCTAGTTGTATGACTCTAAACTGCATAACCACAATCCGGTTGTATGACCTTAAACCATAGTGCACGTGCTGCCCGTATGATGATAAATTGCTTTGCACAGGTCACGGAGGCATGACCATAAACGCGTCACCACATATGTGCACACGCCTTTACAAGCATTTTCACGTACGCCTACCTATCCTACCTATTAGTGTGGGCGCACCACCTTCATTACCTCCCTAGTGAGTCCATTCACTTCATCACCATACCTCATTTCCCAGTGACTCTCGCTTATGCTAACAAATTGATGAACCATCCCCCCATCCATACTGGTTGTAAGTTAGTGGGTCACCGTCATCCACTCACATTTCATACATCATCCATCTCTCATATGTAGCTTAATGTTAATTCATCATCTGAGTCAAACCACCACCATACTCACTCCAATGGCCTCCATAGACTGCCATTCATCACCACCATAGTCAAACTATATGACCTTAAACTATAGTACACGTCCTAGCCGCATGACGTTAAAAGGCACAACACCATGGTCCAAACTATATCACCTTAAACTGTAGTGGACATCCTAAAGGCATGACCTTAAACATGCCTTCACTAAAAAATGACAGACAAGCATGATCACGAAATCATGAGTAAAAGAGTTTCGTGAATAAAACGTCGGACACGGTGAAAACCCGAAAGGGCATCGTGAGTAAAAAAGAATGAAGCTGGTGGACATAGCTGAAAGGTTATTGATAAAAGAGCCCCAAAATAAAAAGAAGTTGGTGAAATCCGTCTCTACGGTGCCGCTTCCCAAGTTTAAGTGAAAATCCGTAAAGGACGCTTGGATTAATAAATAGGTTGATGCAGCACTCGTCTCAGCAAGCGCCTTCAGCCCTCACTCAAAAGAAGAAAATCCCTCGTGTCACAATACTAGGAATCCAAAAATATGAGCTTCAAGGAAAAGATTCCGACAGTTTGAGTCCAGTCGTAAAAGGACTCGAAAGATAGAAGACTCGTCAAGACGGCAAGACAAGTCTTACGAGCAAGAACATTATTCCCACGAGGTCACAAATACACTCTACAAACAAACATTACAAAGGCTGAAAACTGACAAAGCAAGGGGAGAACCTGTCAGAGACTTTAGCTTGCCTAGCCGGCACGACCAGACCTTCGGAATCGGCTAATGGAACCTGCCCCCGACTGGACTCAGTAGACGAGACCCAAAGTGGTACTTTGAACGTCAAAAGCAAATCTGGTGTAGCAACAAACAACGCCTATGAAAGGAAACCAATGAACCCTGACCAAATGGGAATGATACCTTTCAACATGGCACTCAATTGTCAGATGGGCCATATTCTGACTAACGAGGTCCGTACAAAATCCTCAGATTCAGAATCATAAATAGTCCATACGAGGGTGATGAATTCAACATGATCTCTCAAAAAAGTCTCTTCTCCCCCTAAAGTCTTCACAAACGGACCCTCGAACAATGTATACTACGTCTGAGCAGACTAGTTACACCATTATGTGATTCTCCTCGGTGTTCACGTGGTCCTATGGCTAGGAAGGAAAAAGGTAAAAGCCGAAGGTAGTTTTTCAAATGATTTTCCTTCTCACTTCTCTTGAAGCACAACATTCAGCAGGGCAAGCTATTTGAATGAATTTTTCAGCACCTTGGTCCTTGGTAGGAAGCAAGTCAATGAAGCCTACAAAATAGTTGAAATTTTTGACAGTCTCAGAATGACCCCCAAAATAGTCAAGATCATCATCAGCACTTCAAAAGACCACCTCCCAAGTTTCGTTTTGATCAGACATGTCCAAGGCAGTGAACACAAAGAAACAGCTTCAGCAAAATCGGTCTCTTGCACCCTGAAATGGACCCCGTAACTAAAACTATACTTTTGGTGTGTTAAACAGCTGTGGGACCACCTTCATTAGATCCGGTACGATCTAAAACCCATACGGCTCAACTTTCAATTTGATCGAGCACTCCAGGATAAAGTTATGGATAAAAGACTAAAAAGGGGTAGGGCGCACACTATTCCCGTGTGGCCATCCTGCATTAAAACACTGTTAAAGGTGATTTTATTCATGTCATAGGTAGTCACTTTCAAGGCCCATATCTCACTCGCTCCAAGTTGGATCATAATCAAACTTTGTGAGTGTGTTCGTCGCATCGACGAGCATTTCGATGTGGTACGCCCCGTGACGATGTCCGAGCAAAAAGAAAAACTAGGGAGAAGTTGTCAATCCATGAAGAAGTTACAGAAAATTCAGCAGCAATGCCTCTCTAGATAGACCAAATCACGATGCTCTCACAACGGATCTATGCGAAACCAATTCTATTGTGTGCGTAAGGTTCAGGGCTATCATTGGACCGAACCCCATATATGATGAATGGTCAAATTTCATGCACAAAGCGGACGAAGTAACTAAAATTCCAGCCGTCGAATTTCAGATTCCAGTCGAAACTCAAGAAACGAGTGCATTATCAATCTGAAGTTTTCAAGATTCAAAGAAATTCCAAGTCTCGTGATCGTGGCTTAAAAACACGATCCGTGGCTCGAAGTTGGTATCAAAACGATCGCCATGCCGAGCCCCACAAGAAAAAAATAATCTTTCAATCAAATAGGCATCAGAGCAACCCCAGATCAGTCATGAAAGATCACGCAAATTCTAGGCCAACAGTAGGGACTGTTCTGAAATTTCACACATCGTTAGGCAGGGGCAAAACAATCATTTTACACCCATTTTTAGAATTTCTTTAAATTCATTTAAATTATAAT
This sequence comes from Amborella trichopoda, assembly GCF_054954075.1. Classification (NCBI taxonomy): domain Eukaryota; kingdom Viridiplantae; phylum Streptophyta; class Magnoliopsida; order Amborellales; family Amborellaceae; genus Amborella; species Amborella trichopoda. Next base: position 32,327,429 of record NC_142339.1, read on the forward strand.
TATCATCATTTTAGTTAGGTTTTGGGCATACAACCCATGTTTTAGCCCAACTCTATATAAACATGCAACGTAAATTGTAAAAGGCCTTCGGTTCATTCTTCATTGATTCAATAAAATTTCCAATCTTGCTTGAGTTCTTAGGTACGTATTAGAGAGAGATGAGAGAGAAGAAAAAGGTTAATACCCTTGAATAAGGTAATAAGGTAATTTTCCCTCTCCTCTCTCCTCTTTTCTCTCTCATTTCTCTCTCCTCATTTCTCTCTCTTCTCTTTCTTTTTCTTCTTGTCTCTTTCTTCTTTTCTCTTTTAGTTTCTTTCTCCTCTTTCTCCCCCATCTTTTCATCTCTCTTCTCTTTCTCTCTCATCTTCTCTTCTCTCTCTTCTTTTCTCTCTCTTCTTTTCTTTCCACTCTCTTCTCGTCTTTATCTCTTTCTCTCACTTCTTTTCTCTCTCTTAACTTCTTGTCTTTTTCTCTTTCTCTCTCTTCTTTTCCTCTCTCCTCTCTTCTCATCTTTATCTCTTTCTCTCTCATCTTCTCTTCTTATCTTTATCTTTTTCTCTCTCTTCTCGTCTCCTCTTTATCTCTTTCTTTCTCATCTTCTCTCCCCGTCTTTGCCTCTTTCTCCCTCATCTTCTCTTCTCATCTTTATCTCTCTCTCTTCTTCTTACCTCTATCTTCATTTGCCCCGCCTAATGCAACTGGTAAGTCCTAGTGCTGGTTGGTTGTCTCTCACCTCTTCTATCAGTCGGTGAGGCTCAGCATTGACTAATTTTCACTCTGCTCTTTTAACGATCGGTGAGACTCAGCTCTGACATATTTTCTCTCTCCACTTCTACCAGTCAATGAGACTCAATGCCGACTGGTTTTCTCTAACCTCATGTATCAGTCGGTGAGACTTAGCATCGACTAGTTTTCTCTTTCTTCTCTTCTATCAATCGGTGAGGCTCAGCATCAATTGGATTCTCTTCTCTCTTCTTCTGTCAGTCGATGAGACTCAGCACTGACTAAATTTCTCTCTCTTCCTCTATCAGTCAGTGAAGCCTAGTGCCGGTTCAATTTATCTCTCTCATCTATTGTAGTTGATAAAGCCTAACGTCGGCTCGATCTCTCTCCCTTTCTTCTCTCTCATCACAACCGGCGCAAGCCTAGTGTCAGTTGGTTCTCTTCTTCCTCTCTCTTGTTTTGTCCATCGGTGAGACCTAGCATTGACTGCTTTTTCTCTCTCTTCTCTTAACAAAGTTGGTAATGCCTAGCATCGACTACATCTTCCTTCCCTCTCTCTCTTTTATCCTCTCGTCTCTTCTCTTCCTTCTTCTCCCTCCTTCTATCTATTCCCTTCTTCTCTTACTTCATTCTTTCCCCATAACCCATTACTCTGCTACTCTTTCATTCGACTAAGAGGGATTGAGGTTAGTCTCTCATGGTAGTCCTGTCGTCTAGTCATATTGTTCTTGTGTTAAGATTACTTGGCCCGCTTTTCTACCACAACAGATGGACCATCATGCTTAGCAGTCGATATTGGTAACGACGTCTAGTAGTGATCCCGTGAGCCAGTGTTAGTTATCGAGCCCATTTTTAGTTACCGAGCCCATTTTGCTACAATGTTACGCCAATTATCTGCTAGCCTTATCACTGCTCTATCCTCTCGCTTGGTTGAATTCTTCTCTCCCCCTGTCTTTCTTTCTTCTTTTTGAATGTGCATGCTCGTGTACGTTCGTCAAAGAGAAAAAGGGTGAGGTCTAACCCACTTGTCTTATAACCTTTACCATATATGTGTGTGATTGCAGAAAAGTAGAAAATAAGAAGAACAGAAGCCAAGGGAGGCGATTTCGAACCAGTATTATTACTGGGGAGCTTTCTTCATGATCTAGGAGGGCGCCCAAGCAATCCAGCCTGAGTAAGTCCCGAACCCACCTTTAAATTCCTCTTTCACCAGGTGGTAACACCTGCCCCCGTTTTCGAATGAGGTTCCCGAGAGAGCGATCTCATAAACGTCTCGGGTCTCCCCCGAAACTTGAGACGCGTGCCGCCCGATCATTCTGATCCGGAGGGCGAGATTGAGGAACCTAACCAGTCTAGTTAACACAGGTGTAGAGAGCACTAGAGGGTTGAGTAAATATCGCTTTATGTCATCGAGCGCTAGTTGGCACGCTTCATCCCTGATGAACGAGGTATCTTTGTAAAACAGGTGCGTAAAAGGCTCATAGCGACCTGAGAGGTTGGAGATGAATCTACGGATGTATGCTAACTGCGCTTGGGGAGATCGCAGCTCTCACAGTGTAGTTGGTGGTGGCATTTCCTGGATGGCCCTGATCATGACGGGCTCAACTTCAAGCGCTCGATGTATATAAATGGACCCCAGGAACTTCCCTGAATGTATTCCAAAAGTGCATTTTAGCGGGTTCATCTTGAGCTGATGATGGCGTAATCGTTCGAACACCTTTTTAAGGTCTCGCATATGATCTTCTTTCTTTTCAGATTTCACCACCAAATCATCTACATAACATTCGACCTCTTTATGCATCATATCCTTGAAGATGGTCGTCATTGCTCTCTGATACGTGGCACCCAAATTCTTCAGCCCGAAGGGCATCATGGTGCAGCAGAAGGCCCCTTTTGGAGTCAAGAATGCAGTGGCTTCCGCATCTTCTGATGCCATCCGTATCTAATTGTACCCTGAGTATCCATCCATGAAGGAGAAGATTTGACACTGAGCCGTAGAATCTATAATCATTTCCATAAATGACAACGAAAAGTCATCCTTTGGGCAAGAAGCATTCAGATGGTGGAAGTCAATGTAGACCCTAATTTGGCCATTTTTCTTCTTGACTGGTACAACATTTGCCAGCCACTTCAAGTACTCACGAATGAAGCCTACATGCTTGAGTTTCATCACCTCAGCATCTATCTGCATTTTGAGATCAGGCCTGAACCTTCTCGATTTTTACTTAATAGACTCGATAGATGGATCAATGCCAAGTCAGTGGACGACGACTTGAGGATCTAAATCAAGCATCTCATGGTAATGCCAGGCAAAGATGTCTCAGTTTTCTCGCTAAAAGACAATAAATCTCTCTTTCTCTTTTAGAGACATGTTTTTCGAGATGAAAGTGGGCATGGGGTCAGCTTCATCCCCTTGATTTATCTTTTGAAGTTTATCAGTTGTGGGTTGACCGCCTTGTTCCCATTCTTCTAGGGCCTCTTGCAACTCTTCCTCATTGTCTTCAGAGGTCTTTTCATTAACCACTAATGAAGACACCCATACTCCTGACGTTTCTTCCTCTATCTAGGCTTTGTTATGGAACATGACTACATCCTCATTTTGTTTGCCGATGAAAGGATCAACTTTGAGGAGGGCTGATGTATTCAGTAAAGGGAGTTCAGTCTGAGGTACTTGGGTTGGTTGCGACTCAGTGATTGTGCAGACAGCCAATACCTGATGAGGACCTTCTTGATGTTCCCATGTGTCCATCGTGGGTGTAAGCAATATGTGAGGCTGAAGGTCAGGTTTAGGTGGAAGAGGTTTATTTTGGTCTGCTGGCTGGCTTGCTTGCATAACCGACTTGATTTGGGTGGTCTAAGGTTGAGGCTTAAGAAGTGGTTGGGTATATAGGATCAGAGGCATCCCTGAGAATTGGAGGGTAGGTGGATTGTCTGGGGTATTTGGGCAAGGAAGGAGTCAAGGGAGCTTAAGGATGGGTAAGTTGTTTTGGTGAGGGAGTAGTGGAGGATTAAGAGACTTTAAGATGCATGGATTTTGAGGTGGAGGTTGCAGCATTTTCCCCGACCTCAAGCTCATTTACCCCATGCTGGGTGACGCTTTTGAGATATGCACCATATGACAGACTTCTTGAGAATATAAGCTTTGTCCTCATGATTCTCTCAGCCTCTGTTCAAAGTCGGGCTTAGGAGGCCAGTGGGGATTCTTTGGCTTTGACTTCTTGCGCTTCCCAGAAGAAGATGGCTCTAACTTGGCTCGAGCCACCAAGTCGTCAGCGACTATTAGGAATCCAGCATCCAGGGCTAGCGTCTTTCTTAACCGCCTCCGATGTGTCCTGCTTATATTGGTTTCTTCGAGTTCTCTGTCAAGAGCTTTAAAGTCTAGATATTTCAAGATTGTTCCTGCAGGAGACATAAAAGACAAAGGGGAAGAAGAAGAAGAAAAAGAAGAGGCGTTAGTAGGTGAGGGACTTTTAAGGTCATTCCCCCCATTAGACCGGTCTGGGCAGCTTTCACATCATCACCAGAATTGGACGTGTGCAAGGAATATTTTAGGTCTTTCCCCTGCTTAGACTATTGGAGGGGTGCTTTTAATGTCGTCACCCTCATTAAACGTGCCCGGAGTAGAAGATGGCTCGGAGATGTCCTCTTGGTGAGGTGTGAGAGTAGGGAAAATTGCGCCTGTGATGATGTCTTATAAAGTTGGCAAGGGAGGAAGAGGCCTGAGAAACTCTTGCTCGACTGGTACTTGAGGAGGCTTGTTTCTTCAACAGCGGCTCTTGGAACCCGTCTCCTCTTGGGTACCTTAGGAGATGTTTGGTTCGTCTCACTAGGTTTGTGAGCAGCCCTAGCTTGACGCCTTGCCTCACGCTTTAAAGACTTGAGTCTGCTTCATCTGTGGTAAACTCCATGGTAGTGAAGTTGAGCATCTTCCTCATGGACTATGACTATGTTGGAAGCTTTTGCTGCCCCGAATGCCTTCTTTAGCTCTTTGAGTTTTATCTGACCCTTCTGGATCAGAGCCCCGATGCATTCCTCTATGGGGTGGTTAATCCTTCCATGGTAAGCATAGTAATTTGCATGAGTGTAGAGTCCAGCTTGCTCAAGGAACTTGGACTCAAGCAGTTCTATCATGTTCTGCTCCAATAACAGTTGGAGTAATGTAGGAATCCATTCGTTTTCAAAGGGATAGACTTTATTCTTGTGTCTGGCCCAATAATCATCCCGATTAAGGTTCTCAGATGGGGCTACCCGTTTGAAGGACTGCTGCTGCTTGCTTATCTGAGGTGTTGTCTTTGTTGTGCTTACCCCTTTGGAGAGGTCCAAAGTCAGAGAGGTAGCCTTCTTTGGATCGCTTACGGTGACAGTCGCACTGATAACCTCTTTTTGTTGATTGCCTCGGGGGTTGGTTCGAGAGTTTCCATTGCCCTAGTTCTTTCCCGAGCTTGCAGACTGTTGTCGGGAGCCACTATAGTGGCGTGACAAACTCTCTACCCGAACATACTTAGAGATGAGCTTTGACATGGAGGTCGGATTTGAGGCCTTGACATGCAAGACTATCTCTGGTCATATGTTTCACACACAGGTTTGGACTGCTTCCTTCTTAGGCATGGGATTAGGTTGACGAACAGCCAGATCCCTTCGCCTTGTCCAATTATTTCTCGATCTTGCAGACTATTGTTGGGACCCACTATAGTGGCGTGACAAACTCTCTAAGCGAACAGACTTAGATATGAGCTCTGACATGGAGGTCGAATTTGAGGCCTTCACATGCAAGGCGATCTTTGGTCACATGTTTCGCACATAGGCCTGGATTGCTTCCTTCTCAGGCATGGGATTAGGATGGCAAGCAGCCAGATCTCTCCACCTTACTATGAATTGGTCCACAGGTTCGTCAGATACCTGGGTCAAGGTGAGATGCTCTATGGTTTGGACTTCTCTCTCGACCTCATAGAAGTGTTGGTGAAACAACTTCCCCATTTCCTTCCATGTATCACTGAATTTGGGGGCAACAGAGCATACCACTGAAAGGCAGGGCCATCAAGAGTTTCAACGAACCAGAGGAGGAGTCTACCATCAGTCGCTGTCTCTCGACATGCCGCTTGGAAGCAGGCGATATGTTGGTGCGTTCAACGCGTGCACGGTGCTCATCTGCACTGAACTTCGTGCGGAGGTGAATTTGGTGGCACTTATTGCGTACGTGTTGGGGGAATGTAGGGTAATTAGTAGTGTGCACAATTGTGCATGCAAAAAAACAACACAATTTTCGTGCATCGAGGGTCCACAAGTCATCCGAGGCAAGGCACAACCATGCAGTATGCGTGGTGAGCGCTAAGCTGTGTGCCTAGGCACAATGCATCGAGGGTCCACAAGTCAGTCGAGGTAAGGCACACCCATAACATGCTCACCAAATTTGAGCATGATCTGACTTGGGACGGGTTAGATATGATGCCGAAAGTCACTACTTGTGATTGTCCATTCCTTGGCGTGGAGTTGCATGGATGTGGTACAATTGAACAGGGGAAACATTCCTTTCTTGTAGTCTGAGGGAAACGACACTTGATCAATGTAAGAGGGGTATGACTTCTGGTAAAGCGTTGTACCCTGTATGCCCGAGATCTGCTTGTTCTTTAGGTTGTGAGTCACCATAGCATCGATGTCCGCCTGTGATAACGAGTGAGGGACGGAATTGTCCTGTGAGGCAGGAGGAGGAGGCTGCCTTGGAGGTGCATCACTCGTATGATGGGAGTCAGCCTCATGGTTAGCCAAGTGTCGTGTGGTTTTCATGCGATCACTCTTCTCCATCATTGCGCACAATGTCATCGAACTTATTCATGCGGTCTTCGTGAGAGTCACCAGGTTCATTTACAGTCATAACATTGACCGTTTCTCCAGGGAGGTCAGTCTTAGGTGTGGTTGAGGGCTTTCGAACTTGATGAGTCGTGCACGGTAGATCGATTAATAAGGGCTCAACATGCCCAAACTGGACTCGACTTTTGTATGCCGAGCGTGTAAGGATTGATTCTAGACGGTATTGGGACCGTGACTGCTTAGTGGCTGGGTCATCGTCCACAACACTGACGACTGTGTAGGGTTTCAGCATCTCTTCTTCGGGCTTTGTCCTCTGAAGAGGGTAGAAGGGATTCTGATGTAGAGGGTCATCAAAACTGGGTACCCCGACTATCTGGGTTGCTTCCCTTCTTAGGATTTGTAGACCCCTATCGCCCTTGCCGTTGAGGAATTGATGAACTTCATGCAAAAACTGCGATTGAGACTGCGGCTGGTCAGCTCTTCTTGCACAAGAGAGAGTTGTTTCAATTAGGTGAACCAAGGGGTGTGGGCCAGGAACTAAGGTTAACCTAGGCCGGGGAGGATGAAGAACTTAATCTCTCATCAGGTCTTTGCGTCGAGCTCTCTTATGGGGTCCAGAGGCATGACCGAGATGATGGGGTTGATTGATGATGACACTCTTAGGGAAAGTCTTCGAGTACCAAGGCTTGAGGTGATTCTCGATAGGGACGGGGCAGGCGAGGGAAGGATCAACTCATAATGGGGCCTAAGTCGGGAATGAGGAACGATAGTTTGGGAAGGCGGCACGTGTGCACCCCTTGAAGAAGGATTACGGGCGACTTTGGGGTCAACCCGGGCTCTAGCAAGTGGTCTAGCCTCAAGAGGTTGAGATCCACGAGTTCGTGTCGTCAAGGGAGTAGGTGGAAGCCTACCCCTTACAGGGGGAGCTAGTGTGTGCTTATTGGGACAATGAGGGGGTCATCTTCCGTGTACGTGGGTTGGCACAACGATGGCTTTGCCCCGAGTGGTGTGATGCACATGCATAACGTGTACATGACCTAGCTTGAGGTGGCTTGATTCTGAACACTGACTTGAGGCAATACGAGGGTTGCCTCAAGGTGTGGCTCGAGTGGGTGACCCACGATCATTAGGGTGTGTACGAGAGGTGGAGGCCTCAAGGTCTCTCTAAGCATAGAGACCTGAGGTGGTGCATGAATGTTGAGGGTAGCCTTGCGGTGACCCACAAAAGCAATGACAACTTCCTTTCCTTTTACAGAAAAGGAATAGGCAGCCTTTCGGCTTACCTCGGCAATACGATGGGAAAGTGACTTGCCGGTGACAGGGTGCATGCTGTGAGTGACAGCAGATGTGCTACCAATGAGAAATTCCTTGGTGGAGGTTCCACCAGAGCTAAGAGATGAGGAGTTAGGGACCTTCAAGCCCCTCCTCACACATATCCAGGTTAAGACGTGAGAGCAAGACATTGGGTATTTGCTCAAGAGGAAACTTGGGAATGAAATTCAAGGAACTTGTTCTCGGGGTAATGTAGCGATGTGGGGATAAAAAACTCCTCGATGCCGATAAATGAGTTAAAGAACCCCGCAACCATGTTTGTGTAGTGCAAAACACGAAAGGAGAGACTAACCAAACAAGTACGATCCGACAAAGAGGTAGTAAGTCCCCAGTAGAGTCGCCAAGCTGGTTAGGTGCCTCGATCTCGCCCTCTGGGTCGGAATGACTTAGCGGCACGTGTCTCAGGTTTCAGGGGAACCCGAGAATCGAGATTACTCTCTCGGGAACCTTGTTAGGAAACAAGGTCTGGTGTACCGACCAATGAGAGAGGAATTTAAGTTGGGTTTAGGACTTACTCGGGCTGGCTTGTGTTGGCGCCGTCTTAGATCACGAAGCAGGTCCCCCCAGTCCTTCAACTGGTTCGTAATAGCCTCCCTTGGCCTGTACTCTCCTGTTTCTGTAATCACACACACATGCTTAATGTTTCAAGATAAGTGGGTCAAGGGACCCCACTTTGTCTTTGGGTGAATGTACATATGCGTGCACATCCAAGAGAAAGGGAGGATAAGAGGGATAGAGATTGGGGTGAGAGGAAGAAAAGGAAGAGATAGAATAGAACGAAGAGGAGAGAAGAATTTGACAAAGCGGTTAGATTGACACAGTGGCTAGACCAGTAGATGATTGACCTATCATGTTAGCAAGACTGGCATGGTGACTCAGATCGGCACAACGACATTACTACTAGACGATAGAACCAATACCGACCATCCTGACACAATGCTAGCCTGTCGTGAGAGTAAGACGGGCACGATAACTCAGATTGGCACGGTGGCATTACTGCTAAACGACAAGACTACCATGATGGTGCTAATTCTGACCTCCTTTTGTCAAATGAGAGAGTAAGGAGAGAGAAGTAAATAGAAGAAAGCTTAAGGAGAGAGAAGTAAAGAAAGGGAGAGTGAAACAAAAGAAGATGAAGAGAAGAATAGAGTTGAAGATGGGAGAAGAGAGAAAAAGATGAAGAAGAAAGAAGAGAGAGAGGGAAAAGAAGAGAGAAAGAAAGAAAAGAGAAAAGAGGGTGGGAAGAAGGGATATAAAGAAAGAAAAAGAGAGAGAAGCAAGAGGGAAACATAAAGAGAAGTAAGCAAAGAGAAAGAAGAAATGAGAGTGGAGATGAGGGAAAAGAAAGAGTGAGGAGAAGAGGATAGAAGTGAGAAAAGAAGGGACAAGAAAAGAAACATGGATGGCGATGGGCTTCTACCTTTCATGAAAGAAGAGAGGAGAGAGAAACATGGATGATGAAGGGCTTCCACCGTCCATGATTGAAGAGAGAAGAGAGAGAAACATAGACGGTAATGGCCTTCCACCATCCATGATAGGAGACAGGAGAGAGAGAATCATGGATGGGGATGGCCTTCTGTCGTCGATGACAGAAGAGAAAAGAGAGAGAAGCATGGACGATGATAGGCTTCTATCGTCCATGACAAGAGAGAGAAAAGAGAAAGAAACATGGACAGCAATGGGCTTCCGCCGTCCATGACAAGAGAGAGAAAAGAAAAAAACATGGACAACGATAGGCTTCTGTCATCTATGATAAGAGAGAGAAAAGAGAAAGAAACATAGGCGGTGATGGGCTTCCGCCGTCCATGATAAGAGAGAGAAAAGAGAAAAAAACCTGGACAGTAATGGGCTTCCGCCGTCCATGATATGAGAGAGAAAAGAAAGAAACATGGACGACGATAGGCTTCCGCTGTCCATGACAGGAGAGAGAAAAGAGAAAGAAACATGGACAACAATGGGCTTTCGCCATCCATGACAAAGGGGAGAGAAAAGAGAGAAACATAAGCAGCAATGGGGTTCCACAGTCCATGACAAGAGGTGGAGAGATCTGGACAGTGACCCGACCCGTCGCTCGGGTTAAGCCTTGGCTCACTGTTCGTGCTCCAAGAGACAAGAAAGGAAAGAGAATGTCATGTGCGGCGATAGGTATCACCATGCATGACTAAAGAGGAGAGAGAAATGAAAGATTGGAGAGAGAAAAAGAAAGACACAGTAAAAAGAGAGAAAGAAAGAGGATAAAAAAGAAAGAAGGGGAGAGAAACAAAGAAGAGGAGAGAAAAAGAGACATGGAGGAGAGAGAAAGATAAAGAAGAGAGGAGAGAAAGAGAGAAGAGAGAAAGATAGATGAGAGAGAAAGAGAGAGATGAGAGAAGAGAGAAGAGAGAAAGAGAGAGATGAGAAGAGAGAGAAAGAGAGAGATGAGAGGAGAGAGAAGAGAGAAAGAGAGAGATGAGAGGAGGAGAGAGAAAGAGAGAGATGAGAGGAGAGATAAGAGAGAAAGAGAGAGATGAGAGGAGGACAGAGATGAGAGGAGGAGAGAGATGAGAGGAGGAGAGAGAAAGAGAGAGGATAGAGATGAGAGGAGGAGAGAGAAAGAGAGAGTCGAGTGGAGGAGAGAGAAAATTACCTTATCAAAGGTATTTATCTTTTTCTTCTCTCTCCTCTCTCTCTCCAAGATGCACCCACAATCTCAGAGAAAAATCTCAAATTTTATTCATGAAATTAAAGAATGAGGAAAGCCCTTTTACAATTATGTTTAGTATGTATTTATAAAATTGGGCCTAAACATGGTTGAATGCTCAAAATCTAGCATAATTGATGATAATTGCAATTATTTTAAATTAAAGAAAAATCTAAAAATAGGGTGCAAAATGACGATTTTGCCCCTCCCCAACAATTCATGAAATTCCAAAACAGTCTCTGTTGCTATCCTAGAACGTGCGTGATCTTCCATGGGTGATTCAGGGTAGATCCAATGCCCATTTTGCTAAAAAATGATTACTTTCTCATTCGGCTTTGCATGGCGATTGATTTGATACAATTTCGAACCACGGATCTTGTTTTTAGGCCACGATCACTCAACTTGAAATTTGCATGGATCTTGAAAAATTTGCATCGATAGTGTGCTCGTTCCTTGATAGTTTTCTTTGATTTATTCATTGAATAACACTGAGCATACGGCCACGATCGCGTTGCAACAAACGCAGCTCGATTTCATGTCCGAACGAAGATTTCGTTACTTTTGAGTTTTGGTCGGAATCTGAAATTCTGTTAGCACGAATTTATAGTAACTTCAATACCTTCGTGCACCGAATCCAACCATTCATCATGTGCGGGGTTCGGACAAGAGATAGCCCGAGATCTTACGCACGCGATGGAACTAGTCTCTTGTTGATCCGAAGCATGAGTGTCGTGATATGGCTGCCAGAGTGGGTCGTGGTGCTGCTGAATTTTCTGCAACTTTTGCCACGAATCACCAACTTCTCTCTATATTTTCTCCTTGCTCCGGTATTGTCATGAGGCATACCATATATCAAAACGCTCATCTTGATGAGACAAACACGCTCGCAAATTTTGAGAGTAATCCGACTCGACATGAGGTAGATACAGGTCTTCAAAGTTGCTGCTCATGACAGTGAAAACAAACACCATTAATGGTGACTTGGTGCAGGGACGGCGCACGAGAATAGTGTACGTCCCACCTCATTTTAATGTTTCATCCATAACTTTGTCTTGAAGCTTCCATTTCAGCTGAAACTTGACCCATAGGGGTTTTTTATTGTGCCGGATCTAGAGGCAGTGGTGCCACAGCTGTTTGATGTAATGGAAATAAAGTTCTAGTTATGGGGTCCATTCTTGGGTGTTAGAGGCTAATTTTTTCGAAATTGTTTCTTTGTCTGCATTGCCTTAGGCATGTCAGATTTCGATAAAGCTTGGTAGGTGGCTTTTTGGGGTCATTAGGAAGATTTTCACCTATTTTGGAGTAATTCTAAGACTGACAAAAATTCCACTGTAAACTAAGGCTTTATTGACCGGCTTCCTCTTTATTCCGCATCGGGGACCCAAGGTATTGAAAATACGTTCATACAACTGAGTCTTTGCTCAAGAGAAAAGTTGAGAACTAAGTTCGAGGAACTTGTTTTCGGGGGAAGCTCACGAATGCATGGACGAGAAAATCCCTGATCCGGATGAATGGGTTAGGAAACTTAGAAGCCATGTGAGTGGAATGCCAAAAAAACAAAGGAAAGACTTGTCGAACAAGGATGATCTGACAAAGGGGCACGAAGTCCCAGCGGAGTTACCAAGCTGGTTAAATGCCTCGATCTCACCCCTAGGTCGTGATGACCTAGTGGCACGTGTATCGAGTTTCAAGGAGAACCCGAGACTTGATACCACTTTCTCGAGAACCTTGTTAAGGAGTAAGGACAGGTACACTAACCGGTGAGAGAGGAATTTAATGTGAGATAGGACACACCTCACCTGAGTCCGTGACTCACGCAGGCTGACTCACGTGAGTGCCCTCTTAGATCACGACGGAAAGCTCCCAAGTCCTTCAACCGGTTCGAAATCGCCTCTCTTAACTTGTACATTCTTGTTTCTATAATCACACATACATGATTAATTTTACAAGACAAGTGGGTTAAGAGTCCCCACCTTGTCTTAGGGCGAATGCACTCGAGTGTGCACATTCAAATGAAAAAGGAAGAAATGATGAGATCAGGGTTGGGGTAATGAAAGAAGAAGGAAGAAACAAATAGAGAAAAGGGGAAGATCACAAAGAGACACTTGACCGGGTGGCTAGCTTGACACAGTGGCTCAACTAACATGTTCATTGACCTGAAGTGGTAGCAATACGGGCACGATAACTCTAACCGGCACGACGACAATACTACTCGATGACAAAAACAATACCAACCAGCCAGGCCCAATGGCGGGTCTGACATGACAGCAAGATGGGCACGGTAACTTAAATCGAGACGATGAAAATGCTACTCAATGGCGAGACTACCATGACAGTACTAGACTTAACTTGTCCATTGATCAAATGAGAGAGGAAGAAGAAAGAAGAGAGGGAAAGATTAAAAAGAGAAAAGCCAAAGAGAGAAAGAGGGAGAGGAGAGAAGAGATAGAAGAAGAGAGAAGGTGAGGAGAAGAGAAGATAGAAAAAGAGGAGAGATAAGAGAGAAGAAATCAGAGAAAGAAGAAGAAGAATGGAGGAATAAGGGAGAAGATAGAAGAAAGTGAAAAGAGATTAAACGAGAAGCCAAGAAAAGAGAGAAGAAGAAATGAAGACAAGGGAGAAAAGAAGAAGATAAGGAGGGGAGGAGAAGAAGAATAGAAAACGAGAAGAGAAGGAAAGAGAAGAACAAGAAGAGAGTAGAGAAGAGAGAAGAAGAAGAAGAGAAGAGAAGAGATGAGAAGAGGGAAGAAGAAGAAAAGAGAAGAAGAGAGAAAGGAGAGAGAAAAGAAAGTAAAGAGAGACGAGAGAGAAGAGGGAGAAGAGAGAGAAGAGAGAGAAGAAAAGAGAGAGCAAGGAGAGAGAAGAGCAGAGAGGGCAAGGATATAGAAGAGAAGAGAGAGAAAGTAGAGAAGAGAAGAGAGAGAAAGGAGAAAGAAAATAAGAGAGAAAAAGGAGACAAAAGAAAAGAGAGGGAAAGGCAAGAAAAACAGGGACGGCGATAGGGTTCCACTATCTGTGACTGAGCAGAGAGAGAAAAAGAAGTATGAACTATGATGAGGTTTCGCAGTCCATGACATAGGAGAGAGGAAGAAAGAAGGTGAGAAGGAACATGGATAGCGATGGGCTCTATCGTCCATGATAAGAGGGAGGGAGAGAGAGATCATGGATGGAAATAGGTTCCGCTGTCCATGACGGAAGAGAGAGAAAGAGATAACATGGACCGTGATAAGTCCCGCCGTCCATGGCAAAAGAGAGAGAAAGAAAGAGAAGACATGGACGGCGATAGACTATGTCATTCATGATAGGAGAGAGAGTAAGAAAGAACAAGGATGGTAATAGGTTCTGCTGCCCATGATAGGAGAGAGAATAAGATGATAGGTTCTGTCATCCATGACGAGAGAGAGAATAAGAAAGAACATGGACAGCGATAGGCTCCGCTGTCCATGATAGGAGAGTGAGAATAAGAAAGAACATGGACGACGTTAGGTTCTTCCATTCATGAGGAGAGGGAGAGAGATAGGTGAGAGAAAAGAAAAGACACGAGCGACGATAAGCATTACCATGTGCATCATAGGGTCTTAGTCACGACCCGGCCCGTCACTTGGGAAAGGGCTCGGTTCGATGTCCTTGTCAGAGAATAAGGAAAGAAACGTCATGTACAGTGATGAGCAGCGTTGTGCACAACATTGAGAAAAGGAACTTGTACAAAGGCCCGACCCACCACTCGGGTTAAGGCTCGACTCACTATTCATGTTCCAAGAGACAAGAAAGGAAGGAGAATGTCATGCCCAGTAATGAGTATCGACGTGCATGACTAAGACGCAGAGAGAAAGCAAAGACTAGAGAGAGAAAAGGAAAGACGGAAAAGATAGAGAAAGGAGGAAAGAGAGACATGCACGACGATGTTTACTGTCGTGCATGTTTGAGGTAGAGAAGAGAGAGAGAGAGAAAAGAGGAAGAGGAGAGAGAAAGAAAGAAAAGAAGAGAGAAAGAAAGAAGAGGAGAAAGAGAGAAAGAAGCGAAGAGAGAAAGAGGAAAGAGGAGAGAGAAAGAGAAAAAGAGGAGAGAGAAAGAGGAGGAGAGAGAAAGTTATCATCATTGAGGGGTACCAGACTTTTCTTCTCTGTCCTCTCTCTTTAAGACCTACCCACAATCTCAATGTAAAACTCTCAAATTTTATTCATGAAATTGAAGCTTGCGAGAAGCCCCTTACAATTAGGTTTAACACGTATTTATAGAATTAGGCCCTAAATATGGGTGGATACTAAAAATCTGACATAATTGATGATAATTACAATTTATTTGAATTAAAATAAAATGTAAAAATGAGCACAAAATTACTGTTTTGCCCCTTCCCAGCAATACATGAAATTTCAAAAAAGTCCTTGCGGCTGCTCTAAAACATGCGTGATCTTTCGTTAACGATTCGAGGATGCTCCGACGCCCGTTTGACAAAAAGATGATTGCTTTCTTGTTGGGCTCGACATGACGGTCGATTTGGTATCAGTTTCGAACCACGGATTGCATTTTTAAACTACGATCATACAAAATTTGTATGGATCTTGAAAACTTCTGATAGATAGTGCACTCGTTTCTCGGTGTTTTTTCGTGATTTCTTCACTGTATCGCACTGATCATGCTATTACGAACATGTAGCAAACAACGTAGCTCGATTTCGTTCTCAGATGAAGATTTTACACTCTTTGGGTTTTTTATCAGAATCTAAATTCTAGCGGCCGAAATTTACAACAATTTTATCGGCTTTGC
This sequence comes from Amborella trichopoda, assembly GCF_054954075.1. NCBI lineage: Eukaryota > Viridiplantae > Streptophyta > Magnoliopsida > Amborellales > Amborellaceae > Amborella > Amborella trichopoda. The sequence goes on from NC_142339.1 coordinate 32,342,739, forward strand.
ATGTGAAATCCGACTGTTCATCACATAAGGAGTCCAACCCAAACATAGCCTCATACCTTACGCACATAATGGAACTGTTTTCGCGTCACCCGAGCATCGTGATATGCCCACTCGAGCGAGACAAGTCTCTACTGAAGTTTTTACAACTTTTGCCACAAAACGCCAACTTCTCTCTAGGTTTTCTCCCTACTCGGGCATCGTCATGGGACATGCCACATATCAAAATGCTCATCATGACGAGATGAAATAGCTCCCAAAATTTAAGTGCGATTTGACTCGAGACAAGGGAGATATAGAGTTTGCAATTCAGTGCTTGAAACTATGAAAACAGTATCCATTAATGGTGACTTGGTGCAAGGAGGGCCCACGACCCCTTTTCAGTCTTTTACCCATAACTTTATCTTGGAGTGTTGGTTAAAGCTGAAACTTGATCCTTAGTGGTTTTCGACCATGTTGGATCCAATGGTGATGGTCCCACAACCATTTGATGCTCCATTAATAGGGTTTCAATTATAGGGTCTATTTCAGGGTGCAAGAGGCTGATTTTTCCAAAACTATTTCTTTGTCCGCAATATCTTAAACATGTGGATTGCAACGAAACGTGGCAGGTGGCCTTTTGGAGTCCTTGGTAATATCCTCACCCATTATAGAGTGATACTGAGACTGTTGAAAATTCTGTTGTAAATCAGGGCTTTATTGATCAGCTTCTCTTTTATTCCGCATCGAGGACCCAAGGTGCTGAAAAATATCTTCAAACAGTGGCGAGATCGGGAACGCCTATTGCTGTGAAGAGGAAGCAGTCATAGAAATGAGGACAAAAAAGATAGGTCCAACAGGCTCCAGATTCAGTGAAGCATAGCACAAAATTAAGGCCATGGATTGACGCGAGGAAGAGTTCGAAAGAACCACCTAGCACAAAGATACATTCTGATATGACTCTTGCATTCAATCCCTTGTTAGATGAATGTGATTCCTCACGTAACCAAAGAAACAAATCCAGTCGGTGGTCGAAATTTTCTTCTCCGGTAACCTTCTAAAATAACCAAAGACGTAAATCTGCACCAAATCGACCCCAACTTGGTGCAAAACGATTACAACGACCTCATCTATGAGTTGTAAGTAGAGTCAAGAGCGAAAACGATGCAACTCGGAGATGCATCGACAAACAAAGTTCACAAAACTGACCGGACTTTCACCTTAGGGAAGAAGGCCACTGCAACACGATTGAAGGGCATCAAAATGCTCACAATCAAAAGAAGAACAAAGATATGTTGCTAAAAAATTTGAACAATTCCTGCATGTTGCAGAATCGACTTCCAAGGTCTTCCCATGGCAGAGCAGCCTACATGTAGGGATAGTCTTGTCATTTGGGCAAAAGATCGCAAAGGGGCATTGGTCATTTGCTTCTAATTTTGGATTTGCTTTCAATTATTTTTACTGAAATTAAACTTGAATTTTGAGCATTCACCCTTGTTTGGTGAATCCTCTATATAAGTAGGCTTAGCTCATTTTTAAAACAAACGGGAAAAATCACTCCAAAAGGTTCCCTTTTTAGATGCCCCAATACCCAAATGCTGGGAAGAATCGAGGCTAGTTCATTCTTTCTTTGTCTTATTCTGTGAGCCCCTATCCCATTTGAGATAGAAAGGAGGAAGAGATAAAACTTTGATAAGGAGGGTACTCTTGAGTGTGCGGTCCCATGGAGACCCAGGTCGTGCAGGTCATCCGTTTCCCTCGAGCCAAGTCATTCCTTCTCTCTCTCGCTCTTCCTCCCACTTCTGCATGCGTAACCCTATCTGCGTGGAAACCCCCCTTCATCCACAAACCTGCGGACGTGTCTTAACCTGCGAGACTCTTCCCTCGACTTCTATCCATGCCCCCTTTTAAGTGGTCAGCAAACCCTTCCTAGAAGGGCATCCAGAAAGGTGGGACATCAGGATCGTGTCCCTATAGCTCGGAGAGAGTGAAAAGAGAGAGAGAGATTGAGAACCTTAGGAGGGCTTCCATGCAAACCGTGCTGACAAGCAATCGAAGGGCTTCGTAATTGCTACAATAGATCCATCCCCTCAGGCATGTTCCCAAACCCTCAAGCGGCGTAAGAGAGATCTGCGCTTTAGTCATAAAAATCTCTCTCATCTTCAGCTTCCTATCCACAAGTAAGAGGGCCGCACATCCACCGCGCACCGGACCTCCGCGGTTATTCGAGAGAGGGTTTCCTCACCCCCACGCAGAGGGAAACTAGAACCCCATCGACATCAACTGGCGACTCCACTGGGGACGTGTCACCCTATCGTTGGCTCGAGCCGTCTCCAAGTACTAATCTCTCTGTCCCCTCTTTGCACTCTTGCTATGGGATCCACCTATCCCTCTTTCCTTTGGGTTGGGGAGTTCTATATCCCCATATCTGCGATTGCTCATGGAGAGGCTCGACCATTCAGTCCTCCATCCCCTGCATGTCCTCTTTACGGCCATGCTGACCCTGCTATCCCAGCCCCGGTTGGGAATGTTCAGGGCAGGAACCCTCAGACACCTTGCGCCGCCTCTTCTGGTGTTAAGGGGGAGCACCTGTATGCCCTCTGCACGAGCAACTCTGCTACTCCCCCTCATCGGGCTGGCCCCAACAGGACTGCCATTCCTGTGGGTAGTCAGAGGGTGACCCCACTTGCTTCACATAGGGGCTTCACCACCACTGGTGCCCCCGCACACATACCACTCCCTGGAGAGCTCCATGTCAGCCTGCGCGGTTACTTCACCATGCACACCCATGTCCATAAACTCTGTAGAGGCCATACCGTCATAATAATGAATAGGGGCAAGCTGCGGCCTACCCCAGTCCCTTAAATAGTCTCAGGTCACTTTCAACCCAGACGCAGCGCTGCTGACCCGGAGGCCTCCTGGGCCATGCATAATAGATCTAAGCAAACGCACTATTTGAAAACATTTTTCAGCACCATGGTCCTTAATGTAGAATAAAGAGTAAGCCGGTCTATAAAGCCTAACAAAATAGTGGAATTCTCAAGAGTCTCATAATAACCTCTGAACTGGTCAAGATCTTAATAACCACTCCAAGAGGCCACCTTCCAAGTTTCATCGCAATCAGACATATCTAAGGCAGTGAACACAAAGAAACAATTTCAGAAAAAAATTGGCCTCTAGCACTCTAAAATGGACCCTGTAACTAGAACAATATTTTGTTGCATCAAACAGCTGTGGGACCACCGCCATTGGATCTGAAAAGGTCGAAAACCCTTATGGGTCAAGTTTCAGCCTAATCGAGCACTCTAGGACAAAGTTATGGGTAAAATATCGAAAAGGGGTACGTCGTACACTATTCCCATGTGGCCACCTTGCACCAAAACACCATTAAAGTGGTTGTTTGCACAACAATGGGTAGTGACTTTCGGGGCCCATAACTAACTCGTTCCTAGTAGGATCGTGCTAAAATTTGTGAGCATGTTTGTTTCGTCAAGATGAGCGTTTTGATATGTGGTACGCCTAGTGACGACACCTGTGCAGGGAGAAAAGCTTGAGAGAAGTTGTTGATCCATGAAGAAGTTACAGAAAATTCAACAGCGACACACCTCACTCGAGCAACCAAATCACGGTGCTCGTTGATCCAATCGACGCGAAACCAATTCCATTGTGTGTGTAAGGTCCAGGGCTACCATTGGTCCGAACCCCGTACATTATGAATAGTTGGATTTTGCACATGAAGGCGATGAAGTAACTATAAATTTCGACCATCGGATTCTAGATTCTGGCTAAAACCTAAAAGTTGTGAAATCTTTGTTCGGGCTCTAAATCGCGTTCCGATTGTTGCCGCGTGATCAAGAAGGAATGCTTAGTGCACTACAATGAAGAAATCAAAGAAAAACATCAAGGAATGAGCACACTATCGATCTGAAATTTTCAAGATTCTTGCAAATTTCAAGTCTCATGATCGTGGCAAAAAAAAATGATCCATGGCTCGAAATTGGTATCAAATCGATCGCCATGCCGAGCCCTATAAGAAAGCACTCATCTTTTGATCAAACAGCCATTGAAGCAACTCCGGATTGATCATGGAAGTCATGCAAGTTCCCGAGCAGCAGCAAGGAGTGTTCTAAAATTCCATCTATTGTTAAGCATGGACAAAACAATCCTTTTATACCCATTTTAAGAATTTCTTTTAATTCAATTAAATTGTAATTATCATCAATTTAGCTCGTTTCTTGGTATCCACCAATGTTTGGGCCTAATTCTATATAAATATGCAATGCCTAATTGTAAAAGGACCTTTGGTTCATTCTTCACTCATTCAATAAAGATTTCGATTCTTGCTTAAGTTTGTGGGTGCATCTTGGAGAGAGAGAGATGAGAGAGAAGGGTCGATACCTTTCGGTAAGATAATTTTCTCTCTCCTCTTTTCTCTCTCTTTCTCTCTTCTTTTCTCTATCATCTTTATCTCTCTCTTTCTCTCTCCTCTTTTCTCTCCCATCTCTATCACTCTCCTCCTCTTTTCTCTCTCATCTCTATTTGTCTTTTTCTCTCTCCTCCTCTTTTCTCTCTCATCTCGTCTCTCCCTTTCTCTTTCCTGCTTTCATCTTTATCACTTTCTCTTTCTTCCTCCTCTGGTTTATCATGTCTCTATTTCCCTGCTCTTCTTTCTTTTCTCTACTCACCCATGGCGGACCTATCATCTAGGTTGATGCCTTCCTATTCATGAGACTTGAGCTAGGCCTTAGCTCGAGTGGTGGGTCTGACCTCTGTCAAAATTCTCTCCCTTTTCACTTCTGTCATAGCTGGTGTAAGCCTAGCACCGCTTATGTTTTCTCTCTCTTTCCTCTCTCCTATCATAACCAGCGTAAGCCTAACACCGCCTATGTTTTCTCTCTCTTTCTTCTCTTCTGTCACAGTCAGCGCAAGCCCAGCGCCGCCTGTGTTTTCTCTCTTTCTTCTCTTCTGTCACAACCGGGGCAAGCTTGGCGCTGCCTATGTTTCTCTCTCTTTCTTTTTTCAGTCACAGCTGACATAAGCTTATCACTGCTTGTGTTCTTTCCTTCTCTCTCTTCTATCATAGACGGTAGAGGCACATCGCTGCCTATGTTCTTTCTCTTTCTTTCTCATGTCACAGTTGGTGGAAGCCTATTGTCGTCCGTGTTTTCTCCTCACTTTTCTTCCTCATGTCATAGCTGGTGGAAGCTATCGTCGTATGAATCTTCTTTCTCCCCATCTCATCATCGTCTGCGTTTTTTCATTCTTCCCCCTACTCATCACAGCCGGAGGGGACACATCGCCATCTAAGTCTTCTCCCTCCTCCCATTGTCGTCTGTGTTTGTCTTTACCCTTTCTTGTCCCTCTAATCTCCCTCACTCTCTTCTTCTCCTTTCCTTCTCTTTCTCCCCTTCTTTCTATTCTCTTCTTATTCTCTTATCCTTTCTTCTTTTCTCTCTCTCTTCAATCTCGATTCTTTCTTTTATTCTTTCATTTGATTAAGAGGGGTCGAAATTAGACTTCCATGGTGGTCTTGTTGTTTAGCCATAATGTCGTTGTGCCAGTCAAGGTCATTGTGCCCTCTTTATTGCCGCGATAGAGTAACCATTGTGTTTAGCCAGTCAGTATTGGTACTATCGTCTAGTAGTAATTCTATTGAGCCGGTTTGATTTATCGAGCCCGTTTTATGGCCACACTAGGTCAATTACTTGCTAGTTTAGTCCCTGTGTCAGTCTAATCCTAATCAAATTCTTCTAATCCTACTCTTTCTTCTCTCACTCTTCTCTTCCTCTTTTTGAATGTGCATGCCCGTGTCTGTTACTCGAAGGCAAGGTGGAGTCCCTTGACACACTTGTCTTGTAAAATTTGCCCTATAAGTGTGATTGCAGAAACAGGAGAATACAGGTCAAGAGAGGCAATTTCGAACCATTTTACGACTGGGGGGCTTTCTTCGTGATCAAAGAGGGTGCCTACACGAGCCAGTCCGAGTAAGTCTCGAACCCACCTTAAATTCCTCTCTCATCGGTTGGTCTACTTACCCTTGTTTTTGAGCAAGGGTCCCAAGAGAGCGATCTCAAGTCTCGGGTTCCTTTGAAACCCGAGACGCATGCCGCCCGATCTTCCAGATCCGGAGGGTGAGATAGAGGCACCTAACCAGCTTGGCAACTCCACCGGGGACTTACCTGAGTACATAGGGGACGACTTCCTTGTCCTCCTACTCATCACACACTAATGCACCCTGTAAGGGGCAGGCTTCCACTTGTTTCCCTACAAACACCTGCTCGTGATTCTCGGCCTCCTAAGGCCAGTCAATCTGCTCGAGCCCAGGCTGACCCCAAAGTCACCAGTGATCCTTCTTCAAGGGGCGTACACGATTCGCATCCCCAAACTGCTATTCCCCACTCTCGACTCGGGCGTCATCATGATTCAATCATTCCATCGCCTGCCCTGTCTCTTTCGCGCAAGCACGTCAAGCCTTGGTACTCAAAGACCTTCCCCAAGAGTACCGTCTTGAAATGCCGTATTATCTCGGTCATGCCTCTAGAGCCTATAAGAGAGCTCGGGGCAAGGACCTCATGAGAGACCCTGTCCTTCTTCTCCCTCGACCCAGGTTGACTTCAGTCCCTGACCCTCATCCTTTGCCTCACCTGATGGAGATAGCTCTCTCTTGTGCGAGATGAGTTGACCAGTCGCAATCCCGTTCGCAACTCTGGCATGAGAGCCATCAAAGTCTCAATGCCAAGCGCAACATGGGTCTGTGAATCCTGGAAGACAGTCGGGACACCCTCCTCTGACAACCTTCTTCACTAGAATCCCTTCTACCCTCTTCGAAAGACAAACCTTAAAGAAGAGGAAAGAGAATCCTGTGCCATGGTTAATGTCGTTGAAGATGACCCGGCCACCCAGCAGTCATGGTCTCAAGACCGTCGAGAACCAGTCCTTACCAGCTCAGCATACAAGAGTCAGGGCAAGCTGATCCCTTACTGACTGACTTGCCATGTGTGACTCGTCAAGCACGGAAACCTTTGACTACATCTAAGCCTGACCTCCCTGGAGTAACGGTCAGTGTCATGGTTATAGATGAACTTGCCGACTCTCAAGAGGCCCGTATGGAAAGGTTTGAATAGATGGTCCAAGTTATGATGGACAAGATCAACCGTACGAAGGTCGCCCAGCACTCGGCTTACCATGAGGTCAATTCCTATCATTCAAAAGATGTGCCTCCTAGGCAGCCTCCTCCTCCTGCCTCACAGGACAATTCTGCTCCTCACCCCTTCTCTCAGGCAATCATTGATGCCATGGTAACTCGCAGCTTGAAGAACAGGCAAATCCCAGGCATACAGGGTGCGATGCTTTACCACAAGCCATACCCTTATTATATTGATCAGGTTACCTTCCTCCAGGACTATAAGAGAGGGAATTTTCCTTGCTTCGATGGAACAACATCCCCCCATCAACATATCGCCCATATCCAAGCAACATATCGAGAGATAGCAGCTGACGAGAGACTCCTTCTTCGTCAGTTCGTTGAAACCTTTGACGGCCCTGTCTTTCAGTGGTATGCTTGGTTGCCTCCAAACTCAACACAGACTTGGAAGGATATGGATAAATTGTTTCTATGAGGTCAAGAGGGAGTCCAAACTATTGAACTTTTCACCCTGACCCAAGAGCTAGATGAACCGGTGGATAAATTCATATCAAGGTGGAGAGATCTGGCGGCTCGCCATCCCAACCCTATGCCTGAGAAGGAAGCAGTTCAAACCTGCGTTTGAAATATGCGACCTAAAATTGCTCTACATGTTGAGGCCTCTAACTCAACCTCCATGTCAGACCTAATCTCTAAGTTGGTTCGCATAGAGAGCTTGCCACGCCATCATAATGGGTCACGACAACAGCCTTCAAATTTGGTAAACAACCGAAGCAATGATAATTCTCAAACCAATGCCCGGGGCAACCAACAGAAAGGAGTGATCAGTGCAGCTATCACAGTTACTGATCCAAAGAAGTCTGCCTCCCAAACTTTGGACCTCTCTAAAGCTATCGGCACAGCGAACACAACACCTCAGGCAGGCAAACAGCAGCAGTCAAATAATCGGGTGCCTCCACCCGTGAACTTTAATCGAAGTGAATATTGGATCGCCCATCAGAATAAAGTTCATCCCTTTGAAAAGGAATGGGTGCCTGCAGTGCTTCAACTATTGCTGAAACAGAACATGATTGAATTACCAGAGAGAAAGTTTCCTGGCCAAGCTGGTCTTGATACGCACACAAAATACTGTGCCTCCCATCGAAAGATAAATCACCCCATGGAGGACTATTATACACTTAAAGACCTCATCGAGGCTTTGATCCAGAAGGGTCAGATTAATCTTGAGGAACTCAAAAAGGCGTTCGGGGCAATGGAAGCCTCTCACACAGTGCTCGTCGATGAAGAAGACGATGTGCTTGATCTCCTACGACCCTTCATGGTCATGATGCTTCAACTAGGCCTTATCACACCAAAACCAGCAAGGCAACCCAAGCGCCTTGCTAAGGGAACAGAGCACCAGTGATGCTCGTACCATCAGATATGGAGACATGATCTGAGCAAATGCTCTAGTTTTCATGAGATAATCATGAAGAAAATACAAGAATGCAATGAATCATGTAACCTTCCAGAAGGGGACCCTCAAATCACTGCTCCACCCGTGCAAGAGAGCCTCCCAACACAAGACCTTGTTAATGATAATTCAGATCCTACTAAACCCTCAACTTCCCAATCATGAATAGTCTACCACGGGAGAAGCAGATTCAAGTGGTTAAAATAAGAGCCTATCTGTCAAAATAGGGTTGTCCACAAACCTAGTGAGATGCATTTAGAGCCCGTAAGCTAGCATCATCAAAGATGATAGAGTTCTGGGGTACGAACTAGTCATACATGGCCCCGATCAGCGGAAGACCCCCAATAAAAAGAAGATCTAGCAAAGAGATTCCTGCTCCCCAATGTCCGAGGAGCCATGTGTTGTTAATGTGGCTCCATGTCTCGAGAAGTACCTTGACATTATTGGAGCATCAATCATAGTAGCTGGCCGAGCACTGAACAACTGCTAGCAAAGAAGCATGTTCAAGAATGCTTCTATGCGACACCAACACTCTGGTGGTCCAGGAAGAGTATTCCTTTAAGTATTGGTGCTCCCCTTGTACCCGAAGACCTTTGTTTGACCTGATTAGTCCCTTTGTTTGCAACATTCACTTTCCTAAGGTGGGCAAGTTCTCCCTAAAAGCTATATTCATGTGCATACAGTAAAGGCGCGCCACCCCTTCTTCAATACTGACATTGTCCTTATTGTCCTCTCAAACTTCAAAACGAACTGGGTCAGTGATAAAAGTGACACTCAGAGGCCACGCTGGCTTACATGCTGGCTTTGACAGCCAAATGGGCTCGCCCCATACTAGAGTCTCGCCAGTAAATTCATTGGTACTGACCTCTCCTTCCCTGGGAAGGTTCTTTATGTCAAGACTTTGGTAAGAAGACTCAGCCATTGTAAAAGGGCACAAGGATTCACTTCCGAATGGAAATTGCTAAGGCATTGGATAAGCATCGACTGTGTCTTCAGTGGCCAAGTGTCGGCTGTATTGTCAGAGGTCTAGTGCCAACTATGCTTCCTGAAGCCTAACTACGATTTCGTTTCGGAAGGTTTAACGTCAACTGTGATTTCAAAAAGCTTAGTGTCGGCTATGTTTTCAGGAATTTAGCACTGATTGTGCACTTAAAGCTTAGCGTCAATCGTGTCTGCTAAACGCTTAACACTGGCTATGTTTACCAACGGCTACTGCTGGTTATGTTCGCCAATGCTTACCGTCGGTTGTGTTTGCCAACCTCTAGCTCTTGTTGTGTCTTCAAAAGACAATTGCAGCTCGAGCTCAAATCTCCTACATGTGCTACATATTATGACAACTGCCACCACATCCGGACCTCACACGCGTGGAACGATGACCATTTGCCTTCTGGCAACTGTCCACCTCCAGCGACGGTCAGTCTCCTTGTACCCTTTGGATTCTCACTCACACCCATCGAAAAACTGCTAAAAGTTGTCAGAAAGCCCCGAGTAACCCTTTGCTACACTTACTGCCCCTTCTTCCCTTCGCTAAAACTTTTAAAATCATGGTCGAAGTTTCCCTGTTTCCCTGGAAAACTCCCTATGCTATTGGGAACTCCTGCAGCTTTGACGAAATCATGTCTCGTTTCTCGTTGGCGTCTCCTTGTTTGACAGGAACCTCCCTTGCTTGCTGGCAAGCTCCGGCTAATCCTTGCCGAAACACCTTGTGTTTGCCAAAGCTCTCACCAGAAACCTCTCCCTAAAAACCAAAATTTCACTCTAAGTCTTTTTACCCTTCAGTGAAACAATTCAAATGGGGTTAACCCCCTTTATATAGCTTAAGTTTTCCTCAAATGACCTTCAGAAACTGGGAATCCCAGCCACGTCCAGAGAAGGCCAAATGATAATGAACCAGATCGGGTCGAGCCTTGACCCGAGGCCCGAGCAAAGTTTCACCATCGCTCATGAAAGCTCATGCAATAGAGACCAAGACCGGGTCGAGCTCGGGTCGGGGCCCAAATGCATACCCACACCCAACGTCGGTTATGACTGGAAACTTCCTAGCATCGGCTATCTTCTCAACAACCCTAGCACCGGTAGTGTTCTCAGCAACTCTGCACCGCCAGTGTTCAACAGATGGCACAGGTTGTCCTCAGTGTCGGCTACATTTTTAACAACTTCAATGTCATCTGGGTGTTCGAGAAAAAAGTTGGCCAACTTCTACACTAGCTGCATTTTCAAGGACCCAGCACCAGCTGAGTGTGTTGGAAGACATTTTTCATCATCATGAGTCCCCAGTCGATAAAGCCTAACAAACAGTGGAAATTTCAACAGTCTCAGGATCACCCCAAAACTGGCCAAAATCTTCACAAGGACTCTTAAAAGTCTCCTGTCGATTTTTATCACATTTAGACATGTCTAAGGCAGCACAGACTGAGAAACAATTTTAATAAAACTAGCCTCTAGCACCCTAAAATGGGCCCTATAAATAGATTGGCATCTCAATTTGCTATGAGACTACAGCCATTGGATCTGGCACGGTTGAAAACCCCAGGGGTCAAATTTCATCTTGAACGGACATCCAAGGAAGAAGTTATAGGTGAAAGAGCGAAACATGAGGAATCACACGCTATTCTCGTGCGGCCACCCTACAACTCAACTCCATTAAAGGGACAGTTACTAAGAATGACTTGCGACACTTATATCTCCCTCATCTGAGATCAAATCGCACTCAAACTTGATGGAGCATGTTCGTCTCATCAAGACGAGCGTTTTGATGTGGCACGCTTTGCAACGACACTCAAACACGAAGAAACGCTAAAGACAGGTTGTTGATCCATGAAGAAAGTGCAGGATCAATAACATCGAGCTTCGCTCGAGCAGCCAAATCACGCAGCTCGTAAACCCGATTGATGGGAAACTATGTCCATCGCATGTGTAAGGTCTAGGGCTATCTTTAGTCTGAACCCCATACATGATGAACGGTCGGATTCCTCACATGATATCGACGAAGTGACTTCAAATTCCATCGCCCAAATTCTAGATTCTGGCCAAAACTCCAAAGTTACAAAATCTTCGTCCGGGCACAGAATCAAGCAGTGTTTGTTGCTCTACGTGGCATGCTCAGTGTGATCTAGAGGAGAAACCACAGAAAAAAATTAAGGAACGATCACCCAATCGATCCAAAGTTTCAAGATTTATTCAAATTTCAAGTTAGATGATCATGCCCTAAAAACATGATCCACGACTCGAAGTTGGTGTCAATTGATCATCATGTCGTGCCCTATAAAAAAACAACCATCTTTCAATCAAACGGGCATTAGAATAACCCTGGATCATCTATGAAAAATTAGGCACGTTCTAGGGCAACACAGGGATTGTCTTGAAATTCCACAACTTGTTAGGAAGGGGCATATATGTCATTTTGTACCCTTTTTCTAATTCTTTTTAATTAAGTTAAATCTTAATTTCCAGCAATTAGGTTTAATTTTCATCAATCCACCATGTTCCATCATTGTGTGCAGAGGTTTGAGATGCTTGACAAAAGAGAATTTTTACTTAATATAATCCTTTCTTTCTCATTGTTAGGTCATGTTTGGAGGGAGAGAGTAAGGAGAGAGAAAATTTAGGATCGGTACCCCTAGACTCAAGGTAATTATTCTCTCTCTTCTTTTCTTTCTTCTTCTTCTTCTTCGCCTGAGCCTCCCTCAGAGGCCAGTGGCAATGCTGTGCATGCTTCTTTCTTTTCTTTTTCTCCTTCATGTGATTTCACAAGTCACGCATGGTGATGGCAGCGCCAAGGGCGAGCTCTTTTTCCCTTTTGTTTTCACATCTCTATATTAGTGAGACTTGCTGATGGCACTGCTCATCGTCGTTCGCAGGTGTATCCTCAACGTCTCAACAAGGAACGTGGGTAGAGAAGCTTATTGCCATCCCTGAGGGCTTCACCCTATCGCGTGACTAATACAAGTTGTGATGCCCATCGCCATCTGAGAAGGGTCACGGCAATACCCATTGCCGTCTGCAAGCTTTCTTAGCACGCTCGATGCCTATCGTTATACGCGAGCTTTTTTCGCGTGCTCGGTGCCTATTGCCGTGCTCAAGCTTCCCTTGTGTCCCATGCCTATCACCGTGCGCTCCATAGGAGGTAATCGTCATAGGAATTATGAGAAGTTATTGTCATGCGCCTTGTCAGAAGCTATTGCCATGCGCAAGTAACGTGCTACCGTCTCGCGTTCCCAATGGCTTTGCTTATTGTCGTCCATGGGTTTCTCTCGTGTTCCACGTCTAGTGCCCTATGCCTCACGGGAAACTATAGCCGTGAGCCTCACCGAAGCCATCACCTCCCGCAAGGCACACGGTGTCTTCTCGTGATGCTAACTGCGAGGCCCATTGCCGTCTAGACTCTCTCTCTCTTCGTTCCCTTTTCTTCTCCTGTTTTCTTTTTCTCGTCTCACTTGACAGAGGGTAGACTTAGTCTAGCATTGCCATAACGATCTGCCTGTCGAGAAGTATTATCGTCGTGCTGGTCATGAGTACCATGCATGTCTTGCTTCCACATCAGATTGGGATAGTCCTATCGGCCTCTGTTTCGAATAGTATTACCGCTGCACTAGTCTTGAGTACCATACCCATCTTGCTACCACTCTGAGTCGGTAACTTTTCAGATGTCATGCTAGTCTCGCCTTTCCATCAAGTTCTCTTCTCTTTTCTATCTTTATTTGAACCTTCCAGTCCATGACTCTCTCATATAAACGTACATTACCCTAAGACAAGGGTGGGTCCCTTTGGCCCACTTGTCTTGAAACTTAACTATGTTAATGTTGTGCAGAAAACAAGGTGATCGCAGGTCAAGGGAGGTGATTCCAAACCAGTTAAAGTAGCTAGAGGGCTTTCTTCGTGATCTAAGAGGGCGCCCATGCCCGCTAGCCTGAGTAACTCTTGAACCAACCTTAAATTCCTCTCTCATCAGTTGGTATACCTGCCATTGCTCTTGAGCAAGGTTCTTGAGATAGCGATCTCAAATCCTGGGTTCACTAGAAACCCGAGATAAATGCCGCCAGATCATCTAGATCCAGAGGGCTAAATCGAGGCACCTAATCAGCTTGATGACTCCACTGAGGACTTATTACCCATTTGTCGGTTCACTCTTGTTTGATCAGTTTCATCTTTTTACTTTCTGCACTACTTTCTATGGCACATGGATTATTCAACTCGTTCATCCAAGTCGGGGACTTTCTTACTCCGGCACTCATGATTGTCTCAGGGTAGTGAACTGCTCAAGCTTCCTTCCCTCTACACCTTTTGACTCAGGGATCACAACCTGCCTCCCAGGTTCTGTCCTGGGTTGGTGTGAGAAGGGACTTAAAGGCACCTGACTCCCCACTTCCTCGCTCTAGTGGACCCTTCATCAAGGCCCCTTGCATTAGTAGCACATCTGCTATTACACACAGCACCCACCCTACTACTGGCATGTCCCTTGCCAGTCATATTGCTGGGGTACGCCAGAAAGCTGCCTTGTCCACTCTCGCGAAAGGCAATCAAGTTTCCATTGCTTTTGAGGGTCGCCGCAAGGCTACCCCTCAAACTCCTTCACTATCCCGAACCTCTACACTTGGAGGCTCAGCACACAGAGGTGAAAATCTTGGGGTCTCCACCTAACGCACACATCTAAAAGCTCGTTATCTAACCACTCAAGCCACATCTCAAGGCAACCTTCGCGTTTCCTTGAACTCGCATTTAAGGCTAGGTCTTTTAGAGCCAAACCCTGCACGCGCCATGCATCCCATAGCTCGGGGCAGCACCAATTATTTGCTAGCTCGAGTGCACAAGGATCGACCACTCTGTCCTCCCTCTCAGCACACATAGCTTCACCCTGTGAGAGATAGGTTACTACCCAGTCCCTCACAGACACAAGCTTGTGGAGCTCGACCTCTTAAGGTCAAACCAGTTGAGCAAACCGGGGCTGACCCCCAAGTCACCCTGACGGCTAACCCTAAAGGTTCACACGCACTGACTTTGTAAGTTCCTCCTCACTCCTGACTCAGGTGGAGTCATGAATTAGCTCCTTCTTCTGTCATCCTCTCTCACTAGGAAAGCACCTTGAGACCTGGTACTCAAAGGTCTTCCCTAAGCGTACCATCTTAAGCCAGCAGCAGGTTAGTCGTGCCCTACAAAAGAATTCGAGGCAATAGCTTGATGTCAGATAGGAGTCTCTAGCCTCCAAGGCAGCGACCCAGGTTTCCCTTAGTCCTTGGACCCCATTCTTTGCTTCAGCTAATAGACACGACCCTCGCATGCTCAAGAAAAGTGAGGCTGTCCAAGCCTCGGGCTCAGTTCTAGAGTGAGATCCATGCAACCTCAAGATTAAGCAGAAGAAAGGTTTGCAGATAGATCCTAACCAAAGAAGCCCCTAAGACAGTTGAGGATACCACTTTTGGTAACCTCCTACCTCACAATCCCTTCTTCCCCCTGCAGATCCATGAGCCTGAGCGAGTCCAAGAATACTACTCGGAGATCACAACCTAGAAGTTACGGTTCTAAGATTGTCAGGAACCGACCCTCACAAGATCGGCATACAAGGCTCGAGTCCAGTCGAGGCATGCTGAGCTTTGTAAACTGACTTGCCATGCACGACTCACCAACCCCAGCCATCCACTACTCCACCTGACTCTGAACTTCTAGAAGTACCAGTCAGTGTCATGGTGATTAACGAGCTGAATGACGCCCAAGAAGAGTGAATGAATAGGTTCGAGGTAATGATGCAGTCCATCCTCGAAAATATGAAACTTTTAGAGGCCTCCAGGTCCCCTTGTTCTCACCATGAGACCGATTCCCCATCTGGTAAAGACACAGTTCTCAGGCAAACTCCCCCACCTATCTTCCAAGATAGCTCTCCTTCTCACGAGCTTTCCCCAACCAACATAGATGTCATGGTGGCCTATAGCCTCAAGAGCAAGGTCTCAGGCATGCAAGAGGCAACGATCTACTAGAAGTTGTACCTCGCGTACATCAACCAAGTGTCATTTCCACTGAACTATCAAAAAGGGAAACTCCCCCTGTTCAACGGTATTATGTCCCCGCACTAGCATACTGCCCACTTCCAAGCGGCCTGTCGAGAGATGGAAACTGACGAGTGACTCCTCCTCTGTCAGTTTGTCGAGAACCTCGAAGGGCCAGCCTTCCAATGGTATGCTCGGCTGCTTCCAAACTCTGTGCACACCTGGCAGGAAATGGAGTAGTTGTTTTACCAACGCTTCTATGAAGTCAAAAGGAATGTAGAAACCATTGAGCTCAAGACCCTGGTGAGCCAGTTGACATGTTCATCGCCCGATGGAGAGAGCAGACAACTTTTCATGCTACTCCGATGACTAGAAAAGAAGCAATCCAGACTTGCATACGGAACATACTTCTCGAGATCGCTCTGCATGTCAAGGCTTCCAATCCACCCTCCTTGTCATAGCTCATATCTAAAGCAGTTCGTATTGAGGGTCTGTCTAAGCACCATGGCGGATCTCGTCAGCAACCCTCAAGTTCAAACTCCGGCTCCGACATTCAGGAAAATCAGCAAAATGCAGTGATCAGTGCGGCTGTCACCGTGACTGACACTAACAAAGCCTCCCCTCAAACCCTGAACCTCTCCAAGGCACAAACGTCTCAAGCCGGGGGCAAGTAGTAGTCCTACAACAAGGTCCCACCTCCTAAAAACATAAAGCGAAGTGACTTCTTGACCCAACACCAGAACAAAGTGTACCCCTTCGATAAGTAGTGGACTCCTGCACTGCTACGACCACTACTGGAGCAAAACATGATCTAGTTACCAGAGGTCATCACTCCAGAACAAGTTGGATAGGAGACACATGAGAAGTACTACGCCAATCACAGGAAAGTAGGCCACCCCACTCAGGACAACTAAAAGCTCAACGACACTATCGAAACCCTTATTAACAAGGGTTAGATAAAGCTCGAAGAGTTAAAGAAAGCATTCGGGGCAACTGAAGCTTCTTACATACTGACAATACAAGAAGATCATGGGGCACCCACTATCCTCCGTGCTCTGTTTTCCATAATGTTTGTAGATGGACACATCATGCCAAAGCCAATAAGGCTGCCCAAGTTCCTACCTCTAGGAACTGAGAACTTCTAGTGCTCGTTTCACCTGATACGAGGCCATGACATGAGCGAATGCACTGGCTTCTACAAGCTCTTGGCAAAGAAGATGCTGCAATACTAATAAGCTCACGGTAACCTAGAAGGATGCCCTCAAGTCCCTCTTCCACCAGTGCAAGAAGAACTCCCAAACCTGCCAGGTAGCCTAAGCGCCTTGCCTAGGGTACGAAAAACCTTTGGTGCCCATATCACCAAGTATGGGCCCACGAGCTGAAAGAATGCTCCGGATTCGAAGCTATAGTCACTCAGAAGGTGTAGGAAGGCCACATTATTTGTGTCGTTCTCCCCGAGCGCTTCCAAGCTGTCACTCCCGTCCAAGGGGAAGCCCCACTACAGGTCCCCTATGAGCATACACTGGACCCTTCAGAGCCCCGACTTCTCAACCCTGGTAAGTCTACCATGGGTGAAGTAGGCTCAAATCCATGAAGCGCGAGGCAGTCCACCAAGCCAGGGTTACCCATCAGCCTGACAGGGCAGACCAAACCCCTCCTCAAGGATCCAAAAGGAGACAAATACTCAGGTCCACTCACTGAAGGAATCCCTTAGCCACTAGTCAAGGAAGAGGTTCTCAGGCCCCTTAACCCACTGCCAACCTTACAAGACTTCATCCCAAGTGCAGCTCGCCTTATCTTGCATCCCTAAGTCATGAACAACTCAAGAGTCGTCCATTATGTGTGACGACGCTAAAAGCACCCCACATTGGTCAAAACCGAGGAAAGACCTAAAATACCCCCTGCACACGTCCAATTCCGTCGATGACGCAAAAAGCTGCCCAGGACATTCTAAATCTTCTTCTACTCCCTCCTCTTTTATTTCTTCCACAGGTGCAACTTGACAGTGTCAAGACTTAATTAATCTAAACAGAGAGCTCGGAGACACCAGCCTTAGCAAGTCACAGCGGAAGCGCCTAAGAAAGATGCTGGCCCAGGCGGTTGGATTCTTGGTAGTCACCGACGCCCTGTCAACCTAAGCCAAGATCGAGCCACCCTCAAGCTCCTCTTCCAAAGAGGCCTCCCACATAGTGTAGATCTTTGAAGCACCATCCAACACGGGACCTATGTATTGGCAAACTCGGATGGAGGGGAGGCGATGCCCCCTATCAATGAGAGCTACTTAAAGAAGTATTATCCCTGACATATCCCTAAAATGCGGTGTGTGTGGTAAAAAGAAAGAAATGAAGATGAGGAACATTAAGCCAACTAAAAGGAAGTTCATTTCTTTTATTGCATTAGAAAAAGTTACAAGTTACAATCAAAACTCCATTATTAGGGAAGTTACAAAGCTCTTGCATCTGAGGATAAGAGTACGGTTACAGGCCAAAAAGAAATACTCTCCTCATGAAGAAGAAGCAAAACCACCAAAGAAATTCTCTCCTCATGAAGAAGAGGCAAAACCACTAAAGAGGATGGTTACAGGCCAGAAAGAAGAAGCCCAACCACTTCCGTGTCAGCTTCAATTCATCTAACGAGCCATGGCTAGCTTCCAAGGAAGTGGCCCACGATGGCTTCCCTTCCTCCAAAACATGGACTTCACTGTTCTGCTGGAGGACTTGGCTTCCAACATATCACAGTGATCGAGCCCTCTCATTTGCCATCACGCTTAGCCCCCCACAAGGCATCGCCGTCCATGGCCATCATCGTGCGCAACTCAACACCGCACGTGATCATCGCCACGTGTGACTCAACGCCGCAGGTGACCACTGTCGTGCGTCGCTCAATGTTGTGTGCTATCATTACCACGAGTAGGCCAATGCCATGCAAGACCATTGTCGCTAGCGGAATGCTCTCGAGCATGGCTATCATTGTGCGCAGCCCAGAGGCATACGAAGGTAGTGCTGCAAGCGACTTAATGATGCGCATGTCCTTGTTGTGCCTCAGTTACCACCATCCCCAATTCTTTGGGGCCATTAACCCTCATGCTTCTTCGGTTTCACCGGACACTCCTCTGTCCACCGGGAATTCCCTCTGACCCTATTCTTTCCCCTTTTCAACCCTTGAAAAAACCACCAGAATTCTTGTGGAAGCTTCCCTAAGCCCCAGCCGATTTCCCTTCTCCCTGTTTTCGCACTTCAGCAGTTCTCCATGAACTCACTGGAATTTCATCGAGTTTTCAGTAAGCGCACTGCTACTCCTCCTTCTCCTCGTTTGACTGTCAGAAGACCGTCAAACTCTGCTGACTTCTTTGCAACCTCCCCTTCTGCCTCGGGACTATTAGAAAAGCAACTCCGGCAAAACACCACTGCGACTCCTACAGCTTCACTAGAAAGGTCTCATTGAGCCCCTGAGGAGCCCCTCTTCCCTGCTCAGGAGAGTCTTGGCACCTTCGAAAACACCCACAAACATGCTGCAAAGGCCCATGACCTGTTGAAGCTCGTCAAAAAACCTCTTAAAGGCTTGGGTACTGTAGATTTTGGCCGGGAAAACTCTCGCTGGAAGTCTCTTGCCAGAACCTCCCTCTCTCTCTCCCTCTCTAAAAACTCTCTTCAACTGTTTCACCCTACAGCAAAATAGTAAAATGGGGTTTCCCCCTTTTATACTCAGCAGTGCCATGAACTGCCCCTCACAAATTCGAAATGACACTCTAATCCCCAGCTTTTGACGGCAATAAGACCAGGCTGGAGCGGGTCAAGCCCGAGCCCCGAAAGGGTTATTTTTGCTTGCTTCACCCAGAGGCTATCACCGTGCGCTTCGTTAAGGGCTATCGTCGTGCATTGTGTAAGATGCTATCACCGTGCACCTTCATCAAGGGCCATCATCGTGCGCCTTAACTAGAGGCAATCGTCGTGCGCTATGTAAGATGATATTGCAGCGCACCATCATCAAGGGCCATCGTCGTGTGCCTTCATCAAAAGCCATCATCGTGTGCCTTTGTCAAGGGCCATCGCCATGCGCTTCGTCAAGGGATATCGTTGCGCGCCTTCACTAAAGGCAATCATTGTGCGCTGCGTAAGATGCTCTCGCCACGTGCCTTCGTCAAGGGCCATCACCCTGCCCTTCGTCAAGGGCTTTCACCGTGGGCCCGTCAGGAGTTAACACCGTGTGCCTCACCATGTGGCTAACGTCGCATGCCTCACCAAGTGGCTAACGTCACGTGCCCTTCATCAAGAGCTTAACACCACGAGCGCCATCCAGAACTTAATGCCGCATGTACGTCACGACACTCCCATCTGGACCTTCGACCTGCATCCCCAGGAAGTTAAATCTCTGCACCTCAGTGTCACTCCTCCGGCAGTCGAGTCCCCAATTATGACTCTATTCCCCCTGGACTCATTCTCCCCACACAATGGTCCATGCTGCATGACCTTAAACCACACAGACATGGTCCTTGCTGCATGACCTTAAACTGCACAGCCGGGGTCCATACTGCATGACCTTAAACTGCACAGCTAGGGTCCATGATGCCTGACCTTAAACGGCAGAGCCATGGCCCATGCTGCATGACCTTAAACTACACAGACGTGGTCCATACTGCATGACCTTAAACTGCACAGCCGTGGTCCATGCTGCATGACCTTAAACTGCACAGTCGTGGTCCATGCTGCATGACATTAAACTGCACAGTCGTGGTCCATGCCGTGTGACCTTAAACTGCATATTCGTGGTCCATAGTGCATGACCTTAAACTGCACAGTCATGGTCCATGCTGGATGACCTTAAACTATACAGTCGTGGTCCATGCTGCATGACCTTAAACAACATAGTCCTTGTCCATGCTACATGACTTTAAACTGCACAGTCGTGGTCCATGCTGCATGACCTTAAACTGCACAGTCAGAGTCCATGATGCATGACCTTAAACGGTAGAGCCATGGTCCATGCTGCATGACCTTATCCTACACAGACGTACTCCATACTGCATGACCTTAATTTGCAAAGCCGTGGTCCATGCTTCATGACCTTAAACTGCACAGCTGTGGTCCATGCCGTATGACCTTAAACTTCATATTCGTGTTCCATACTGCATGACCTTAAACTGCACAATTGTGGTCCATGCTGGATGACCTTAAACTATACAGCCGTGGTCATGACCTTAAACTACATAGTCGTGGTCCATGCTGCATGACTTTAAATTGCACAGTCGTGGTCCATGCTGCATGACCTCAAACTACACAACCATGTTCCATGTTGCATGACCTTAAACTGCACAGTAGTGTTCCACGGTGCATGACCTTAAACTGCACAGCTGTGGTCCAAGTTGCAAGACCTTAAACTGCACAGCCTTCCATGCTGCATGAATTCAAACTGCACAGCCAAGGTTCATGCTGCATGACCTTAAACTACACAGCCGTGATCCATGCTGCATGACCTTAAACTGCACAGCCGTGGTCCATGATCTATGACTATAAACTGCACAGCCAGGGTCCATGCTGTATGACCTTAAATAGCATAGTTGTGGTCCATGTTGCATGACCTTAAACTGCACAGCCGGGGTCCATGTTGCACCACCTTAAACTGCACAACCTTGGTCCTTGACGAATGACCCTAAACTGCACAACCATGATCCATGCTGCATGACCTTAAACTTCACAGTCGTGGTCCATGCTGCATGGCCTTAAACTTCACAGTCGTGGTCCATGGGGATGACCTTATAGTATACAGCCTTGGACATAGCTACATGACCCTAAACTGCACAACCACGGTATAGTTGCACGACTTTAAACTGCATGGTCCAAACTATATGACCCTCAAATGTAGCTAAGGTTTAGTTTCACGACCGAAAAATGCATGGTCCTAGCCGCTTGACTTTAAACTGCATAGCCATGCTCCGAGCTACAAGACCTTAAAACTGTAAAGCACGATCTTGTAGTAAAACGGTAAAATAGCGCGACAAATGGTCTACACGCCTGACTTTAAACTGCGAAATGGATGCACCCCTTCCCCAGGTGTATTCCATCAACATCCCCAATGGAGTTAAGAGTATGCAAAAGCAAAAGGAAGTCATGCTTAACCCATCAATTCTTAGTGGGTATGTTTCACACCAACACTCTAGTAGGAGTCACACCATATTGCAACTCACTACCCCCAATGGGATTGCATCTGTACTGTGGCCTGTCATTCTCTACAGAGTTACATGCACACCATTACTCATCATCCCCAGGGAGTCACACTTACCCTCTTAATCCCCCGTGAAGTTTGCTTCAGCGTGCCAGTCCTTGTAGGGCCACCATCTTAATCTAAATCTCTCTGTTTGTGTATAGCTTCAACTATCCTTATCCCCAGGGAGTCAGATTGCTATCCAAAAACCCATTCCCCATGCAACTTTACCTACATGGTGACCCATGCAATGGTCCATGCTACCTGACCTTAAACTGCACAACTGTGGTCCATGTAATATGACTTTAAACTGCACAGCCATGGTCCGCGCTGCATGACTTTAAACTACACAGCCATGGTCCAAACTATATGACCTTAAACTGTAGCAGATGTCTAGTTGCACGACCTTAAACTGCCTGGTCCTAGTTGTATGAATTTAAACTACATAACCATGGTCCAAGCTATATGACCTTAAATCATAGTGTTACGTCCTTGTCGCATGACAATAAACTGCTTTGCACAGGTCCCAGAGGCATGCCTTAAAGACATCCCAACATACGCGCACACCCCTTTTACGTGCATTCTCACGCACGCTTTCCCTAACCAACCCTTCCGTGTGCGCGCAACACCTTCATTGCTTCCTTAGTGAACCCATTCACTTCACTATCACTATTCATCATTCCCCAGTGAGTCTTACCCATGCTCACAAAATGGTGAATCATCTTGCCATCCATACTCATCATCAGCTACTGAGTCACCATTTTTCACCCACCATTCATACACCTTCCATATTTCATAGGTAGCCTCATGCCATCTCCCCAAAGTGAGTCAAGACCATCACCACACTCACTCTATGGCCTCCATAGACTACCATTCATCACCACTATGGTTAAGTTGTATGACCCTAAACAATAAATGCATGTCCTAGCCACATGACATTAAAAGGCTTCGCACAGGTCTCGAAGGCATAAACCTAAACACGTCTTCACAAAAAAATAGGCATGGTGTACACTTGGATAAGGGAACGCCATGAGTAAAAATGATGGGAGGGCATGGTCACAAAATCATGAGTAAAAGAGTTTCATGAAAAAAAAAAACCCAGGCATGGTGAAAACCCCAAAGGGCACTGTGAACAAAAATGGATGAAAAGGGTAGACATGGCCGCAAGGTCATGGGTAAAAGAGCCCGCAAAATAAGGAAGTTGGTGAAAACCATCTTTACGGTGCCACTTCCCCTGTTCAAGTGAAAATCCGTAAAAGGGTGCTTGGATAAAAAAAACAGGTTGACGTAGCACCACAACCTCAACCAACACAAAATTGTCAAACAATCATAATTCTTGCTGGCGAGGTCTACCTAAAATCCTCAACTGCAAGCATCCAATCACAAACAAAAAATGTCTCATCCGAGAGTGGGAGCCTCATAAGATCTCCCACACTTCACCTCTAAAAACAAACAAGAGTACTTGAGGGTGAGGACAACGACCGAAAGATCCCTCCAAAATGCTAAAGGCCATCATGAAGGTAAGAAACTGACGAAGCTAGGGCCTAACCTGCCAAAGACTTCAGGTTAATTTCTCTTCATGAGATCTCCTCACCTAAAACCTTCCTTAGCCGACAAGCCCAGATTTTTGGGACAAGCTGCTAAAAATCCCCCGACTTGACTCGACAGGATGGGGCTCACAAGGCTGCCTCACCAAAATTCCCTCAAGACGATAGGCCCATATTTTTGGGACAGGTCATAAGCCCCCTACTAGACCCCACCGGATGGGACCTATAAAGGTACCCTGATCATCAAAATCAAACCTGGTGTAGCAACAAACAATGCCCATCAAAGGTTCATAGCACTTGGCCTCTAGATAGGACCAATCCTGACCAATGAGGTGCCTACAAAATCCTCAAGCTGTCAGAATCACAAATAGTCCCTCAAGGGTGAGGACTTCGACATGATCCCTGAAATGTCTCTTCTCCCTCTAAAGTCTCGACGAGTGGACCTGTACATTACGTCCAAATGTCTCAGCATTCACGTAGTCCTGTGGCTAGCCAGGGGAAATTTCTTGAATGAATGTACTTATCGCTTCTCTTGAAGCACAACATTCAGTGGGGCATGCTGTTGGAAGACATTTTTCATCATCATGGATCCTCGGTCAATAAAGCTTAACAAACAGTGAAAATTTTGACAGTCTCAGGATAGCCTCAAAACTGGCCAAGATCTTCATAAGGACACTCAAAAGTCTTCTATCAAGTTTTGTCATAATCTGACATGTCTATGGTAGTGCAGACTGAGAAATAATTTAGACAAAACTAGCCTCTTGCACCCTAAAATGGACCCTATAACTAGAGCTATATTTTTGAGATCATTATTTGCTATCGGACCACAGTCATTAGATCTGGCATGGTTGAAAACCCTCAAGGGTCAAATTTCAGCTTGAACGGACATTTCAGGAAGAAGTTATAAGTGAAAGAGCGAAACAGGAGAAGTCGCACGCTATTCCCATGCGGCCACCCTGCAACTCAGTTCCATTAAAGGGATAGTCATGAATAGTTACTTACAAGACTTATACCTCCCTCGTCTAGGATTGGATCGTGCTCAAACTTGATGGAGCGTGTTCGTCTTGTCAAGACGAGCGTTTCGATATGTGGCACACCCCACGACGATATCCGAGCGCGAACAAAAGCTAGAGAGAATTTATTGATCCATGAAGAAAGTGCAAGAAAATCGGCAGCATTGTGCCTTGCTCGAGCAACCAAATCACGTTGCTCGCAAACCAATCGATGTGAAACCAGTACCATCGCGTGTGTAAGGTCTAAGGCTATCTCTAGTCTGAACTCTGTACATGATGAACGGTCAAATTCTCCACACGAAGCCGACAAAGTGACTATAAATTCTATCATCGAAATTCCAGATTCTGGCCAAAGCTTCAAAGTTGCAAAATCTTCGTCCTGGCACAGAATCAAGCTGTGTTTGTTGCCCCGCGATCATGATGGCATGCTCAGTGTGATCCAGCAAAGAAATCACAGAAAATCATCAAGGAATGAGAACACAATCGATTCAAAGTTTCAAGATTCATTCAAATTTCAAGTCACATGATCGTGCCCTAAAAACACGATCCATGGCTCGAAGTTGGTATCAAATCAATTGCCATGCTGAGCCCTACAAGAAAACAACCATCTTTCAAACAAATGGGCATCAGAACAACCTTGGATCATACATAAAAAATCATGCACGTTCTAGGGCAACACAGGGACTCTCTTGGAATTCTACAGCTTATTAGGAAGGGGTAAATTTATCATTTTTCACCCTATTTTTTAATTTTTTTTAATTCAGTTAAATCTTAATTTCCAGCACTTAGGTCTAATTTTCATCAATCCACCCTTGTTTGGGCATAATTATATATACACCACGTACCATCATTGTACACAGAGGCTTGAGACCCTTCACAAAAGAGAATTTTTCCTTAATAGATTTCCCTTTCGTTCTCATTGTTGGGTCACGTTTGGAGAGAGAGAGAGAGAAAGGAGAGAGAAAATTTTGGATCGGTACCCTTAGCCTCAAGGTAAACATTCTCTCTCCTCTTTTCTTTCTTCTTCTTCTTCTTCGCCTAAGCCTCCCTCAGAGGCCAATGACAGTGCAGTGCATGCCTCTTTCTTTCTTTTTTCTCCTTCTTGTGGTTTCACAGGTCGTGCATGGCGATGGTAGTGTCATGCGGGAGCTCCTTTTCCCCTTTTTTTTTACGCATCTCTTTCTCTCAGCGAGACTTGCATATGACACTACTCATCATCGTCCGCAGGTGTATCCTTGACATCGGTAGCGAAGCTTATTGCCATCCACTGGGGCTTCACCCTGACGCATGACTATTGCAGGCGACGATGCTCATTGCCGTCCGTGAAGGGTCGTGGCAATACCCATCGCCGTCTGCGAGCTTCCTTCATGCGCTCAGTGCCTATTGCCATGTGCAAGCTTCCCTTGTGTCCCACGCCTATCATCGTGCGCTCCACGAGAGGTACGTCGTACAACTTATGGGAAGTTATCGTCGTGCACCTTGCTAGAAGGTATCGTTGTCTACAAGGGATGTGCTGCCTTCTCGCATTACCAACGGTGATGCTTATTGTCATCCATGGGTTTCTCTCGTGTTCCATGTCTCCATGAGCCTCACCAGAAGCCATCACCACCCGCAAGGGACGCGGTGTCTTCTCATGATGCCAATGGTGAGGCCCATTGTCATCTGGATTCTTCCTCCCTTCATCGTCTCTCTCTCTCTCTCTCTCTTCATTCCCTTTTCTTCTCCCTTTTTCTTTTTCTCTTCTCACTTGATTGAGGGTAGACTTAGTCTAACACTGCCATAGCAGTCTGGCTGTCGAGCAATATTGTCGTCGTGCTGGTCTTGAGTACCATGCCCGTCTTGTTGCCACATCAGATTGGGACAGTCCTATCGGCCTCAGTTTCAAAGTAGTATTATAGTTATGCTGGTCTTAAGTACCAATCCCGTCTTGCTACCACTCTGAGTCGATAACTTTCTAGCTGTCATGCTAGTCTCGCCCCTCCATCAAGTTCTCTTCTTGTTTCTATCTTTATTTGAACCTTCCACTCCAACACTCTCCCATATGAACGAACATTTTCTTAAGACAAGGGTGGGTGCCTTTGGCCCACTTAACTTGAAAATTAATCATCGTATTGTTGTGTAGAAAACAAGGTGATCGTAGGTCAAGGGAGGCGATTCCGAACCAGCGAAAGCAGCTAGTGGCCTTTCTTCGTAATCTAAGAGGGTGCCCACGCGAGCTAGCCCGAGTAAGTCCCTAATCGACCTTAAATTCCTCTCCCTAATCGACCTTAAATTCTTCTCTCATTGGTTGGTATTGTTGGAAGGTATTTTTAATCAACATGGGGCCCTCGCTCAATAAAGGCCTAGCAAATACTGGAAATTTCGACAATCTCAAAATAGCCTCAGAACTGGCCAAGATCTTCATGAGGTCTCTTAAAATCTCCTGCCATGTTTCGTCGCATTCTGACAAGTCTAAGGCAGTGTAGAATGAGAAACAGTTCTAGCAAAATCGGCCTCTTGCACCCTGAAATGGACCCTATAACTACAGCTACATTTTCAGTGTTTCAATTTTCTATGGGGACCACCACCATTAAAACCGGCATAGTTGAAAACCCCTAAGGGTCAAATTTTAGCTCGAACGGACACTCCAAGAAGAAGTTATAGGCAGTGAAACAGGAGGGGTGGCACGCTATTCCCGTGTGGCCACCCTTCAAGTCCACACCATGGAAGGGACAGCCACGATCAGTGACTTTCGATGCTCATATATCGCCTGTCTCAAGTCGAATTGTGCTCAAATTTGGTGAGCATGTTTGTCTAGTCAAGTGGAGCGATTTGATATATGGCACGCCCCGTGACGATAACCAAGCGCGAAGAAAAGCGAGAGAGAAATTACTGACAGTGAAGAAAGTGCAGGAAATTCAACAGTGTCTTGTCTCGCTCTAGAGGCCGGATCACACTGCTCATCAGCCCGATCAACGCGAGACCAATTCTATTGCGGGCATAAGGTCTCGGGTTATCATTGACCTGTACCTCGTACATAATGAACGATTGGATTCTGCACATGAAGCAGACAAAGAAACTACAAATTCCATCGCCAAAATTCCAGATTCTGGTCAAAATTCCAAAGTTGCAAAATCTTCGTTCAAGCACGAAATCGAGCTGCGATTATTGCCTCGGGATCGTATCAGTGAAGTTCAGGGAAGAAATCATCAAAAAATATCACGGAATGAGTACACTATCGATCCGAAGTTTCAAGATCCATTCAAGTTTCAAGTCACTTGGTCGTACACTAAAAACACGATCCATGGCTCGAAGTTGGTATCAAATAGATCGCCATGCCAAGCCCTACGAGAAAACAATCATCTTACGATCAACCGGGCATCATAATGATCTCGGATCATCCATGCAGGATCACAGAAGTTCTTAGGCAACACAGGGACTGTTATGAAATTCCATGAATTGTTAGGAAAGGGCAAATCTGTCATTCTTCACCCTATTTTCTAATTTCTTTTAATTCAATTTAATCTTAATTTCTTAAAATTAGGGTTACTTTTGATCATCCACCCATGTTTGGGGCAAATTCTATATATACGTACCAGCATTGTATGTAGAAAAGGACAGAAACACTAGATCCATCTCCTTGCAAAAGAGAGAGTTTTTACTGAATATGGTTTATCTTTCTTCCCATTATTGTGTCACACTTGAGAGAGAGAGTCAGGTGAGAGAAACTTTTGACTAGTACCCTTAGGTTGAAGGTAAACCTTCTCTCTCTTCTTCCACTACCGTGCATGACTCTCTGGTAGCCTCACAGGTCGTGTGTGGCGCGTCTCTTTCTCCCTCTGTTCTATCTATTTTGCTAGGCCTATAGACGGTGCTGCTCATCGCCGTCTGCAAATGTATCCTAAGCGCCTCAGCGAATGACGTGGGTAACGAAGCCTATCGTCGCTCGCAGGGGCTTTACCATGTCGGATGACCGTTGCAGACGACAATACCCATCGTCGTTCGCAAAGGGTCGAGGCAATACGCGTTGCCATGATTCGGCTTCTTCTGCGCTGACCTACACCCATCGTCGTGCACCCTACAAGAAGTAATCGCTGCAAGACCTTTGAGAAGTTATCGTCGTGCACCTCGTTGGGAGCCATCAGTGTTTGCTAGGGACATGCCGCTTCCTCGTGCAGCCAACGGCGATGCCCATTGCCGTTTTGATTCTTCCTTCCTCTACTGTATCTCTCTCTTCTCTTCATCTTTTTCTCTTCGAACTTGATTGAGGGTAGATCTAGCTTAGCACCTCCATCTTGATCTCAGTTTTGAGTAGTATTGCCGTCGTGCTGGTCCTAAGGACCATGCCCATCTTGCAATTACTCCGAGTCAATAACTGTCCGGATGTCATGCTAGCTTCGCCTCTCCATCGATTTTTTCTTCTCTTTTCTATCTTTATCTAAAAGATTATGTTTCATCATGCTCTCACGTGAATGTACGTTGCCCTAAGAAAAGGGTGGGTCTCCTTGACCCACTTGTCTTACAAATTAACCATAGAAGTGTTGTGCAGAAAACAAGAGGATTGCAGGTCAAGAGAGGCGATTCTGAACCAACTGAAGTAGCTCGTAGGCTTTCTTCGTGATCTAAGAGGGCGCCCACGCCAACCAGCCCAAGTAAGTACCGAATCCACCTAAAATTCCTCTCTCATTGGTTGGTATACATGCCATTACTCTCGAGTAAAGTTCTGAGAGAGCGATCTCAAACCCCGGGTTCACCAGAAACCCGAGGTATATGCCGTCAGATCATCTAGATCAGGAAGGTGAAGTCAAGGCATCAAACCAGGTATACCTACTCTTGCTCTTGAGCAAGGTTCCTAAGAGAGTGATCTCAAGTCCCGAGTTCACTAGAAACCTGAGATACGGGCCGCCAGATCATCTAGATCCAGAGGGCGAGATCGAGGCACCTAACCAAAATGTTTAAGAAATGATCATTGCCACGCACCCCCATGCTAAAGCCGTGCGAGACCTACTATTGTTATCCCCATTAGAGTTGCACACTAACCGTGACCTA
Source organism: Amborella trichopoda (assembly GCF_054954075.1). NCBI lineage: Eukaryota > Viridiplantae > Streptophyta > Magnoliopsida > Amborellales > Amborellaceae > Amborella > Amborella trichopoda. The sequence continues at coordinate 32,372,081 of NC_142339.1, forward strand.
TTATCCGTAGCGCAGTGGTACCCAAGATGTTCAACTCAAGCCATGACTTCTCATCCTCAGTAGGAGCCATACTCGTATTATAGCTCATTATCCCCAGTGGAGTTAAGGTCATTTTTACCACTGTAACTCCCAGTGGATCTGTCTCACACCTAGTTATCCTAGGGTCGGGTACCATTTTTCATCTATAAGGGACCCACACTTGTTCCCATTATCCCCAATGAAGTCGGCCTTCCTATCTGAACTCCTTGTTGGCATTAACCATTTTATCCCCAAGGAGTCAGATTCTCATCTACAGACTTATTCCTCATGCAGCTTCACATACATGACGACCCAAGCCTCGGTCCACGCTACATGACCTTAAACTCCACAACCGCAGTCTAGGTGTACGACCCTAAACTGCATGGTCCAAATTATACGACCATAAACTGTAGTGGAATTCTAGCAGCATGACCTTAAACTGCATAAGTCCAAGCTATATGACCCTAAACTATAGTATACGTCCTAGCCGCATGACATTAAAAGGCTCAGCACCCTGGTTCGAACTATATGACCTTAAACTGTAGTGGAGGTTTAGTTGTGCGACCTTAACCTGCATGGTCCAAGCTGTAGAACTCTGAACCGCGTAGCCACGGTCCAAGCTATATGATCTAAAACCATAGTGCACGTCCTGGCCGTATGATGTTAAACTTCTTAGCACAGGTCTAGGAGGCATGACCTGAAATACGCCCCACAACATAAATGCACATGCCCTTTACATGCATCTTCATGCATGCCTTTCCTAACTGACCTGTTTGTGTGCGCACCACCTTCACGAAGTCCCCAGTGAGTCCACCTTTATTCATTACCATTATCTATCATCCCCCAGTGAGTCTTACCCATGCTCACAAGATGGCGAGCCATTACGCTATCCATACTCGTTGTCAGTTAGTGGGTCACCAATAAACAGGTTGATGCAGCACTCGTCTCAACAGGCAGCTTCAGCCCACACTCAAATAAAAATCCCTAGCATCACAATACCTGCACATCAAAAATATGAGCTCTAAGGAAAGATTCTGATAGCCTGAGTACATTTACAGGAAGGACTTGATGAACCGAAGATTTGCCAAGAAATAAAGACAATTCTCATGAAAAAGAGCATCATTCCCAGGAGGTTACCAACACACTCCAAAATGTTGAAGACGCCCCAAGAAAGCTATGTTAGCCATGAATTTGGTGCGGTAATCAGGATCGAAAGTTATCTTGATTGTCAGAACTGCACAACAGTGGGTAAGGGTTATACCCAAAGCAGGTCACCTCGATAAACTGAGCTACCTTACTTGCCAAGGAATAAATGGTGCACAAAGAAGATGGTGCCGATAAAAGGCCCTTCAGCACACCATTCACAAAATCCTCGAAACGTGGTTCAAACTCAGACCAAATGGGAATAATTCCCTTCAATATTACACTCAATTGTTAGATGGGTTTGATTATGATCAATGAGGTCCGTACAAAATCCTCAGCTATCAAAATCACATATAAGTCCCTTGAGGGTGAGGACTTTAATAGGTCCATCAAAAAAGTTTCTTCGCCCCCTAAAGTCTCCATGGACGAACCTGCAAATAATGCATCCCAACGTCTGAGCATCCTAGTTGCAGCATTGCTTGAATCTCCTCAACGTTCATGTGGTCCTGTGGTTAGGAAGAAAAAAGTAATAAAGACAAAGGAAATTTTTCGAATGTTATCCTTCTCGCTTCCCTCAAAGCACAACATTCGGTAGGGCAAGCTATTTGAACACATATTTCAGCACCTTGGTCCTTGATGCAGAATAAAGAGGAAGCCGGTCAATAAAGTTTAACAAAAGAGTGGAATTCCACTCTTTGTAAGCACTCCAAAAGACCACCTGCCAAGTTTCATTACTATCAGACATATCTAAGGTAGTGAACACAAATAAATAATTTCGAAAAAAAACTGCCTCTAGCACTCTGAAATAGACCCTGTTACTAGAATTATATTTTCAGTGCATCAACAGCTGTGGGACAACTACCACCCCTATGAGTCAAGTTTCGGCTTCATCGGGCACTCTAGGACAAAGTTATGAAAAAAATACCGAAAAGGGGTAGGCCGCACACTATTCCCATATGGCCACCCTACACTAAAACACTATTAAAGGTGGTTGTTTTCAGAGTCACGGGAAGTGACTTTTGGGGCCCATATCTCACTCGTTCCTACTTGGATCTCACTCAAATTTTGTAAGCATGTTCGTCTCGTCAAGATAACCGTTTTTATATGTGGTACGGCCCGTGACGACACCCGAGGAGGGAGAAAAGCTAGAGAGAAGTTGTTGATCCATGAATAAGTTACAGAAAATTCAATAGCGACACGCCTCACTCGAGCGGCCAAATCATGACCCTTACACATCGGATAGACGCGAAACAAGTTTCATCGTGCGCGTAAGGTCTAGGGCTACCATTGGTCTGATCTCCACGAATGATGAACTGCTGGATTTTCTACATGAAGGTGAATAAGTTACTATAAATTCCAACTGCTAAATTCTATATTCAAGCTAAAACCCAAAGTTGCAAAATCTTTGTTCAGGCTCCAAATCACGTCTCGTTTGTTGCCAAGTGATCATGACTGCATACTCAGTGCACTACAATGAAGAAACAGAAGAAAAACATCAAGGAATGAGCACACTATCGATCCAAAGTTTTCAAGATTCATGCAAATTTCAAGTCTCATGATCATGGTCTAAAAACACAATCCATGGCTTGAAATTGGTATCAAATCGATCGCCATGTTGAGCCCTACAAGGAAACAATCATCTTTCAATCAAATGGGCATTAAAGTAACCCCGGATCGGTTATGAAAGATCACACAACTTCTTAAACTTCTTGGGCAGCAATAAGGACTGTTATGAAATTCCATCTATTATTAGGCAGCGGAAAAACAGTCCTTTCGCACCCATTTTTAGAATTTTTTTTAATTCAATTAAATTGTAATTATCATCAATTTAGCTAGTTTTTGGGTATCCACCCATGTTTGGCCCCAATTCTATATAAACATGCAATGCCTAATTATAAAAGGACCTTTAGTTCATTCTTCAATCGTTCAATAAAGATTTCAATTCTTGCTTAAGTTCGTGGGTGCATCTTGGAAAGAGAGAGAGGAGAGAGAAGAAAATGGTTGGTACCTTGCGATAAGGTAATTTTCTCTTTAATCCTCTTTTCTCTCATCTCTATCTCTCTCTTCTTTTCTTTATCATCTTTATCTCTCTCTTTCTCTCTCCTTTCTCTCTCATCTTTTTCTCTCTCTTTCTCTCTCCTTTCTCTCTCATCTTTATCTCTCTCTTTCTCTCTCCTCCTATTTTCTCTCTCATTTATATCTCCCTTTTTTTCTCTCCTCCTCTTTTATCTCTCGTCTCGTCTCCCTTTCTCTTTCCTGCTTTCATCTTTATCTCTTTCTCTTTCTTTCTCCTTTGGTCTATCATGTCTCTCTTTCCCTACTCTTCTTTCATTTCTCTACTCACCCATGGTGGACCTAGTGTCTCCTATGTTTTCTCTCTCTTTCTTCTCTTCTGTGACAGCCGGTGCAGGCCTAACGTCACTTGTGTTTTCTCTCTCTTTCTTCTCTTCCATCACAGCAGAAGCAAGAGAGCCGCTTTTATCTTCTCTCTCTTTATTTTCTTCTATCATAGCCGACGCAAGCTTATCCACGCCTGTGTTCTTTCTTTCTCTCTCTTTTGTCACAGACGGTGGAAGCACATCGCCGCCTGTGTTCTTTCTCTTTCTTTCTCATGTCACAACCTGCGGAAGCCTTTTGCTGTATTTGTTTCCTCCTCACTTTTCTTCCTCACATCATAGCCGGCGGAAGCTATCGCCATCTGAGTCTTCTTTCTCCCTATCTCATTGCCGCCTGCGTCTTTTCTTTCTTCCCCCTACTTGTCACAGCTGGTGGGGACACATCGTCGTCTAAGTGTTCTCCCTCCTTCTCTTATTGTCGTATGTGTTTATCTTTACCCTTTCTTGTCCCTCTATCCTCTCTCATGCTCTTTTTCTCATTTCTTTCTCTTTCTCCCCTTCTTTCTATTCTCTTCTTCTTCGCTTATCCTTTCTTCTTTTCCCTCTCTCTCTGATCTCTATTATTTCTCATACTCTTTCGTTTGATTAAGAGAGGTCGAAACTAGACTTCCATGGTAGTCTTATCTTTTAGCCGTAATGTCGTTGTGCCGATTAGAGTTACTGTGCTCACTTTATCGCCACAACAGACTAGCCATTGTGTCAGCAGGTCGGTATTGGTATTGTCGTCTAGTAGTAATTCTGTTGAGCAGGTCTGAGTTACCAAGCCCATTTTACTATCATGTCAGGTCAATTACTTGCTAGTTTAGTCACTGTGTTAGTCTAATCATAATCAAATTCTTCTTATCATAATCTTTTTTTTCTCACTCTTCTCTTCCTCTTTTTGAAATTGTACATCCATGTACGTTCCCCAATGGCAAGGGAGGGTCTCTTGACCCACTTGTCTTATAACATTTGTCATATATGTGTGTTTGCAGAAACAGGAGAATACATGCCAAGGGAGGTGATTCCGAAAGGGTTTTACGATTGGGGGGCTTTCTTCGTGACTAAGAGGGCGCCCACACGAGCCAGCCCGAGCAAGTCTCAAACTCACCTTAAATTCCTCTCTCATCGGTTGGTCTACCTGCCCTTGTATTTTAGCAAGGTTCCTGAGAGAGCAATCTCAAGTCCCAAGTTCCCTTGAAACCCAAGACGTGTGCCGCCAAATCATCCAGATCTGAAGGGTGACATCGAGGCACCTAACCACGCACATGCATACGAGAGGCCCGATGGCCTCACCCGCTAAATGGGTATCTGTCACACGCGCTCCGCCCCTCACCACACAAGGGGCGGGCCTTATGGTCGTACCAAATACAATTGTGGATTGTGCATACACGTGCAAGTCTAGGGATGCTCTTGGTTGTGGAAGGGAACAAACACCCGTCGCTTTACCTACTGCGACCATTCCACCCATTGCATGGTACTCGAAGCAGTTCCCTCCTATCCGCGCTGCACCTGACGTGCCCACAAGCTACCCCTTGGTGCAAAATCAAAATAAAGAAGAGGTTCCCCATGGCCTCTCGCGGCATCGTTCTTCGTGCAAGTGGCTCTCGAGCTCCGCTGCCACCCGCAGAGCCTCTCTCCCCTTGGTGTTGCAGTTTACCTCAGCTTGTCAATTCCATTTGCACGTCGGTAGAGCGAGCCTGCCAAGAGGAGGACTGAACCTGATTTCAATTATGGGGAAAACTCTATCGAGGCCTGCGACTCAAGCAAGCTAGGGAAACAAAAGTTACCCTCCTCCCTTGAAAGATGATGTCTTCCGCCACAAAGGGTCTCACCAGTTGGAACCGGTTCCGCCTGTTGCAAGATACGGAGGGGGCGACAACGGCAGCGTCCTCCACTCTAATGTTGTCGGGGCACAAGAAGATGACCCTGTTTCACCGGACCCTCAGACCCAAGGCCGTCAAGAGGTGGCGGACGAAGACATGTCCCAAGACCTTCAAGTGCCATGACCGACAACAAGCCGCAGGTTGGGCCACCCCGATCCTGTACTTACTCGGGCCCTCAAGCAAGCTTGAGCCCAGATGGGGCAAGACTAATTGTTGCTGTTCGAGGTCCCCGATCGAAGCAAAAAGAGGACCAGGGTCACCCCTCCCACCTATCTACCTGGCCCTGACGGGTCATGATGGTAGGTCAGAATGAAGAGGGTCCCGGGTCAACCATCTTCTTCCCAAGGGTAAGAAGGTCCTCGTGTGAGACTATCTCCCGGTGCAAGAAATGGAAGAGAGGAACCCCCTCCTCTTCAGCAGAAGTTGTTTTATCGGTAGACTCACCAACTTAGAAATGGACAGGTTGGCCTGTAAAGGTAATACTATGTGGCCATTGCGGCTCACATGAAGGCGACGCCTGCCAAATTGGGTCTCCCTTGACCAAACTGACACACGTGAAGGTATCAGTCCCAAGCTCCCCAACAACGAGAAGATTCTTCCCTGAGGGAATACCTTCAAACCCCCAGGTACCCGAAGTCGCTACCATAAGTATTAAGGAGGCCTTCTTTTCCAAAATGATTGCCTAAGCCGCTGTGTACAGCTGATTACTCAAGCCGCTGCGCATGTCTTTAAGAGTTGGCCACCAAAAGCTCGCCTTCACTTAGACTACCGAATGTGCTCCTCTAAACAGCCGATGTTCTCCAAAGCGTTGACCGTTATCTTGTGCGGGAACAACCTTCTCTACCATGGCTTCTTGAACCGCTGGTAACAACCACTGGCATGTCTCGCACGTGCCCTACTCAAGCGTCGTCTTTTCACATGTGCGACTCTCCACTTTGCGATGCATGTCTCGACACGTGCATATATACGATCCCTATTCTGCTACTCCAACAGTTGGCGACCCCCTAACTTCTCATGCCAGAAAACACTCATCTCCGGCCTGCCCCACACTGAAGTCTCCTTGTCACGACCCCGACCCCTATTCTATACTCGATGGAGGGTGACCGAGTGCGGGTTCATGATCCCACGTGTAGCATATGTCAATCAGGTCGGAGTGGGCTCAACGCTTTAATATCGGTGATCAAAGCAAACCATGAAAAGAACTAAAATAGTAATTCTAAGTACAGATGAATATTTAAAATTTGGAGAATCCATACATCATTAAAAATGTACTTCATGAGATTTCTTTCAAAAGTATTACACTTGAGTCAGGAGCATCAGGGCCCAATATTACATTTTTCCAAGATAAACAAAACTCAGGCCTAAACTACTAGCTACATACAAGATCCGAGTTTCTTCTTAGAGGAAAATGGCTTTGACTTCCAGTTGCAAAACATGTGCTCCTGGCCCTTGACCTGTCGTTATCAATCTACAAGGAGGGGAGATACAATGGGATGAGCTATATAGCCCAGTAAGTAGATCTAGGTACTATGCACCATTATTGAGCCTATCCATGCAATCATGAACAATTCATTCAATTATACAAAATCACAATGCAATTGTCATATGAATCAGAATCACATCAATTCATCTATTACAGTCATCAGATAAAAGTGTCGTAATTATCATTCAATCATTACAATCGTTATCATTCATATTCACTGTTCAAGCATTACCCACTTACTCCCTAGTTCATCTACTCCTGAAGTAGAAGCTCTAATCATCTGACTAAGCCAATCCTATTGTTTAGGACTTCTACCATCCCTCATGAGGAGGACAATGACAAGTGGGTCGCCCACTCTATAATGTTCTCATACTCACACACACGGTTCCCAATGTGCTTTGGGGTTTTGATAGGCACTTACCTTGCAAGGCATTACTCACTAGTCTCATCAAATGAATTTTGTGGGGGGTGCGACCCTCCCATTTCACTTTCACCTAACTCCCTCCTATCATTCAGTGAGTTAGGGAACATTGTCGACATCACTGTTCTCAGCATAACAGTACCCCACTACTGATGACTATCTCATCACATAGTGGTTAGTATCATAATTATCATAACATAACAGTACCAACTACCAATGGGTGTCCCACTACGTAGTGGTCATCATCACAATATCATAACATGTTCAAGCATTAAATGTACTCATACTTAGTCAGTGCCTTATGACAGATAATTCCAGTCTCATTATGCAAAGTTTGAGTCTTGTTCAGAAATATACAGCTATCATGTACACAATGCTACTTAACATGAAACATCCATCATAAGAGAGTTATCACATGGCACTCACACTTATCAATGAGCATTTATGACACCATCGCATTGGCACTACGACATTCATCATGTAACATTCATCAAAGAACAACCACATGGAAAATGCACTTATCACTTATCACGTATGGCAAGGTCACATAGCATTGTTCACATAATACTATGACATTTAATCATGTAGTATTCATTACATGAAACTATAACATAGCACTTAAGCTTATCAATATCCACTTACAACACTTTGTCACTTGAGTGGGGTTTAGAAAAGAGTGTGCAATTCCTCTATATTCATAACCATGACATCCTCATGAAAAAGGGGTGTCGTTCTCAAACCATGGAGGGTTTTGGTATGGTTCCAAAATCAATTTCTAAATAGGCTCACTCATGGTTCATATAAAAGTGATTTGAACACGTTTTGCCAGGGTTTGGGCATAAAACAATCTGTTTCCAAGACGAACACATAACTGAAATTCTTGATGACGAGTAACATTGACCTACCTCTCTTCTCGGAGGCATAACTCCCAATCTATGGAGAATTCCAAAATGATTTAAACATATAAATTTAATTTTATACATATATCTTTAAAACGACAGTGGTTTGAAGGTTTTTGGGCAGAATTTGATAGGCGAAAAGTTAGGTGCAAAAAAGGTAACAATTGATGGAAATTTTAGCCACTATTGACTGTAACATAGCCTCACTTTTTGGGGCATATCTCTTAACCCATACAAAATTTTAAAATAGTGTGAAGTAAAAATTTTAGTAGCTATGCATATCTTTCATTCAAGACTATTTTGAGCCCATTTGGACACCATTTGGCCACTGAAACTTTCAATACAAAAACATTTACAGTTCCTGGAAATTCCTTTCGCAAGTTTTGGCATGTTTCAAATAATACATAATATCTCACAAGCCAAGATAAATTCTGATGCCGAGACCTTATTCATGCTAAACTAGTCTTACAAATGAGCTACTCCATAAATTTTCACAACTATCAAGATCATTTACAATACTCAATCATGCATGACACTTAGAAGTAAAAACCTGGAATTTCAAGCTCATTTTAACTCTATCACGCCCATATCCTTCACTCTATCATTTTCCCTACTTCCAATACTTAAAATTTATTACTACAGAACTAAATGATGAATAGATACTAAACCTACTTACCTTATGCTCAACGGAACCTCCAAAACTCCCACTCGCAGGCCACTTCAAGCTCCTAGCACAGGCTCTCTCCAAGGGCAGCAGTTGGTTCTAACTTTGGTTCTAGAGAGAGAGAGTATGAGAGCAAGTGAGGGAAACGGCGATGGAAAAGGAGGGGAGTAGGCTTAAGTACTTAAGGTGGGTGGGATCCACTGTGGCTGACCTGGTAGGTGGAGATCACAGTAGCTGACATGCATGGCATTGACAAGTGCAGCACTGACAAGTATGGCAGCAGTCATATCTTCCCTTTCACTCACGACGCTACACATGCACGGCGCTACCTTCTCTTCTCGTGCGGCGTTACCTCTTTTCTGCCTTCAAGCGCGGTGTTAGTCCTCGACACACACGGCGTTACTTTATTTCATGCATGGCGTTACTCCATTTCACATGCGGTGCTCCTCTATTTCACGCGTGACGTTACTTCATTTCACATGTGGCGTTACTCCATTTCACGCGCAACGTTAGTCCTCGCTGTTCACTTCCCTTCTATTCATGTATGGCGTTGCTCCTCCTTCTTGTAACTCTATTGTCGTGCACGTCTCATGTCTGGGTAAATTTCAAGGTCCTTACACTCCTCCCCCGGGGCACTCACCCTACAACTCCCACTGGAATTTCCCTCATCGGCACATTCTCTACCGCAACCCTAGCAGAGGCCTCCCTATGCCTTTGGCAGAACTTCTTTTACCGGCCAAACTACTGGTGAACCCCCTACCACTGCAGCCCCTCTTGCTCGTTGTAGCGACCTTGTGTCACTACCAAAGCCCCCACCAGGAGACCTCTTTGTACCCCCTGCAAGTTCCCACAAGATTACCACACTCCTCGTCGGGATGGCTCTCTCCAAAAACTCAGCAAAGTCCCTACTAAGACCTTGGCTAGAACACCCAGCTCACCCAAGTAGCGTCTGTGAAAACACCCAAGTAGCGTCTGTGAAAACTTGGCCTTTTTCCCCCTTTCTGCTAAGCCTCTAATCGTTAAAAGCCTTCGGGGTAAAATTTTTTTACCCTTCTTGTAGACAACCTTGCCTAAGCATGCCCTTCACAAATGGGGAAATGACATCGGGGCAACAACAAGCAACATGCCATTTCTACAAAGGTCAAGGGCAGTTTTGAAAGCAAAGTGTGGTAGAATTTCAAACGGTACTGGGCCGGACCGGGTCGGGTGAAATGCTCGAATCCAAGCATACATAACTCCAAGCGATATTTGGCCGGGTCGAGCCAGAACTCGCACTTGAGCCCAAGATGTCCTCTTAATTGCAGTGGGTCGAGTCATACTAGGCCGAGAGCCCGAACCCGAACCCGGACCCGGACCTCACATCCTAATCATCAATTACCATTTATAGCCTACAGTGATTGCCCGCACTTGGATTCCACATGTGTGACAAAGATGTCATGCAAGTCTTCCTTCCATAGACCACAGCTTGAAAGACCCCTACACATGCCCCATACGTGTGCAAACTTTAACCGTCATTTGCACTCGACGCGCTCCCCAGCTGCCATGCGTGCGAGTGCACATCTGCTAAAACAAGGACCTCAGCCGCCGTGTGCACCTTCTGCATTGTACGCTGGCCACCGAGGCATTCACCCTTCTGCAATGGTCCAGACCGCACGACCTTAAGCAGCAAGGTGATGGTCTAGGCCGCACGATCTTAAATTGCAAGGTGATAGTCCAAGCCACACGACTTTAAACTGCAAGGCAATCGTCCCAGTCGCAATACGTTAAATTGCGCGACACCAGTCCTTGCTACAAGACCTTAAAACTGCCTGGCCATGGACTGAGTTACATGAACCTAAACTATAGTGTACGTCTTGGCCACAGGACGTTAAACTGCTTTGCTTAGGTCTCGATGGCATAACCTTAAACACAGCCCCACAAAAGAAAAAAAAAGAGGGCATGGTGCAAACCAAAAAGGCACCATGAGTAAAAATAACGGACAGGCATGGTCACGAAGCCATGCGTAAGAGCGTTCCGTAAATAAAAACGAGGCACGGTAAAAACTCGAAAGGGCACCGTAAGTAAAAGTGGAAAAAGGGTGGACATGGCCACCAGGTCATGGGTAAAAAAGCCCAATAAAAAAGAAGTTGGTGAAAACAGCCTTGCGGCGCCACTTCCCTCATTCAGGTGAAAACCTGAAAGGGCGCTTGAACCAATAAGCGGGCTGATACAGTGCTCGCCTTCATAGGCGGCTTCAGCCGAATTCCAAGAAAAAGGCCCCAATATCAAGTGCCCTGCTTGTTTGAAGACATTTTTCGCACCTTGGGTCCTCAATGCGAAACAAAAAGAGAAGCCGGTCAATAAAGCCTGACAAATAATGGAAATTTTGACAGTCTCAGAATAGCTCAAAACTAGTCAAGACCTTCATAAGGACTCCAAAAAGTCACATTCCAAGTTTCGTACATTCTGACAAGTCTAAGGCAGTGCAGACTGAGAAATAGTTTCAGTAGAATCAGCCTCTAGTACCCCGAAACGGACCCCTATAACTAGAACCCTACTTTCGGTGCCTCGAATAGTTGTGGGACCACCGTCATTGGATCCGATATAGTTGAAAACCCTCAAGGGTCAAATTTTAGCTTAAACAGACACTCCGAGAAGAAGTTAAGGGTAAAACATCAAAACCGGAGAATCCACAAACTATTCCTGTGCGGCCACCCTACAAGTAATCACCATTAAAGGGGCAGTCACAAACAGTGACTTACGATGCTCATATCTCACTCGTCCGAGGTTAGATCATAACCGAATTTTGTGAGCGTATTCATCTCGTCAAGACGAGTGTTTCGATATGTTGAATGCCACTTGACGATGCCCAAGGATGAAGAAACGTTAGAGAGAAGTTGCCGATTAGTGAAGGAAGTTACAGAAAAATCAACAGCGACGTGCCTCGCTCGAGCAGCCAAATCACGATGCTCGCGAGCCCGATCGACATGAAACTAGTTGCATCGCATGCATAAGGTCCATGGCCACCACTGATCCAAACCACAAGCATGATAAACGGTCAAATTTCACACACGAAGCCGATGAAATGGCTGCAAATTTTGGCACCGAAATTCCATATTCCACCCAAAACTCAAAAGGTGTGAAATCTTCGTTTGGGCACGAAATCGAGCTGTGTTTTTTTCCATGCGACCGTGACGGCATGATTAGTGTGATTCAGTGAAGATATCACAATAAAATATCAAGGAATGAGCACACGATCGATCCGATGTTTTCAAGATCCATCCAAATTCAAGTCACATGATCGTGGCTTAAAAACACGATCCATGACTCGAAGTTGGTATCAAATCGATCATCATGCCGAACCCTACAAAAAAACAATCGTCTTTCAATCAAACGGGTACCAGAGCAGCCCCAGATCATCCATAAAAAATCACGCACGTTCTAGATCAGCAGTAGGGATTGTTCAAGAATTTCTCCAATTGTTAGGAAGAGGCAAATCAATCATTTTGCAGCCTATTTTTCTATTTTCTTTAATTCAATTAAATTAGCAATTAGTTTTAATTTTGATCAATCCACACATGTTTAGGAAAAACTCTATATATATCATGTACTCTCATTGTACATGGACCCTTCACTTCGCTAATAAAAATTTTATCTTGCCTATTGCTGGGTCATGTCTTGGGAGAGAGAGGAAGGAGAGAGTTTTTGATCGATACCCTTGGACTTAACGTTTCTCTCTCCTCTCTTTCTTTTGTTCTCTCTCTTCTATTTGTCTTTTTTTTCTCCTCTCTTTCTCTCTCCTTTTTCACAATCTGCATAAGCTTATCATCGTATGTCACTCTTTCTTCCTTTCCTCTTCTCTCCTTCCCTCTTTGTGGTCCCTCATGACCACCCTTTCCTTCTATCTCCTTGGTGGTCCCTTAGATCTCCTTATCTTTTTCTTTTTTTGTTTGTGCTACCTGCATGATCACTTCCCTCCGTGCACCCTTAGGTTCACTTGCCCTTCCTTATTTTGGTAGTCCCTCAAGTCTATCTTTCTCTCTTTGCTTTTTGTGCGCACCCTGACCTCACCTCACCTCTTTTTGGTGCACCCTCGTGGTAGCTTCCTCCCTTTCACGTCCCATGGTCCCGTAGGACCACCATGCCCAAAATTCTTCTTCCCCTAATGCCGCGCAAAGATAATCCCATCACCGCGTGAACCTCTACCTATCGCCGCTTGTGAATCTCTACCTATCGCCGTCTCATGCTAGCATCTTACTTATCGCCATCTCATGCACCCATCTTACCTATCGTGCGACCTATCATACCCTGTTGACGTGTGCGACCTACCCTACCCTATCGCCGTAGGCACCCATCCTACCTATCGCCGTGTGCTCATGCCACCACCTATCGCTATGTGTGTAAGCTACCATCTATCGCCGTGTGCAGCCCGTCCTTCACCCATCACAGTGCGTGAACCTCCCCCATCGCCGTGTGCGACTGAGGTCTATCGCCAGCAGCCACCATCTCACGACCTCCCTGTTACTGCTGCCGATTACCTTCGCCTCTCTTTCATCCCCCTGCCTCTCCCTCAACTGCAGCCACCAATTGCTGCACCAAAAATTCAGCCCACTTCACCACGTTTCTTTGGTGCTCCACCATCTTCTCCACCCGTAGCTGGCTATCCCCATCCCCCTCAATCGCAGTCACCAACCATTATAGCAGCCCTCTTCCTTTCCCACCAATGACCTCTTGCCCCTCCATTTCATCCACTCCAATTACAACAAACCACCACTCCCGCAGTTTTCTCGTCCCTGCCATTGCAGCCACACCATCAACAACATCACCTTTCCTCTCCCTGACACCTTCATCTCAACACCAACCACTATCTCAGCCGCTCACCTTCTTTCACCTTGTTGCCACAAATTATAGTAGCCATTTTCCATCCCCATGCCATCCTCTACAACCTGCTCTCTCCCCCAATCTCAGCCCCTTCTTTCGTCAGCCCCCACCATTTCCGCCATCGCCACCTCTGTCACTCGTTCTGTTCATCAGCTGCTCCCTAAACCTCTGGTGCCATTCCCTGCTGCAACCATCTTCCACACCTCCGCCTCTTTCTTAATCGTTGCACTCAATCACCCCATCTCCGCCAGCTGCAGTGTCCGTCACCTCCGACTACTGCCTTCACCTCCCTGTGCCTTTCCTTTTCCACCTCGCAGCCCTCTGTTCTCTCGTGTTCTCCTCATCCCTTCACTGCGTTTTCTCACTCGTAAAAAACCCATAAAGTGATACACCCACTGCCCTTTGTCTTCTTTCGTTTTCGTCAACTTCGTTTCTGCTCACTTCCACGCGATATTTCGTTCCTCTCTTTCACCCCTCTTCATTCCACCTCAAGTCTCTCTCTCTCAACTAATCCTCTTTTTCCTTATTACCTAATGTCATCTTCTCCCCTACACGTAAGACCCAACAAAAAGCACCCTTTCTCTCTCCCCTAAAGCACAACTTCTCTTTGTTTGCTAAGACTTTTATTTTTTTACTTTATGCACATCAAGCCCCACAAAAGCACAGCTTCTCTTTGTTTTTTTTATGAAACCATTTCATTGTATTCTCTTTCAACTAATTTTTCTTTTATTATTTATTTTATTGAATCATCTCATGTTATTCCTTCTACCTCTTTCTTTTTATTTTATTCCATTTCATTCTCTTCCCATTACTTTATTTCACTCACTCATTTTATTTCCTCTCTCTCTATGTTATTTTATTTCTCTCATTTTATTTTTCTCATTTTATTTATCTCATCTTATTTTATTTTATTCCATCCTTTTTATTTTATTTTACTCCACTTCTTTTTATTTATCTCACTTCACCTCGTTTTAGCTTAATTTATTTAATTCCATTTTTCTAATCTTATTTTATTTTAATTTGTCTATTTTATTCTTCATTTCACCCTGTAACCAATTGGGGACCCATGCCCCACTTGTCTGTACTTTTAATTGTGTGTGTGTGCTTGCAGGAAAGGAGAAACAGGTTAAGGAAGGCAATTCCAAACCGGCCATAGGCCAAGGGGGCTTTCCAATGTGATATAAGAGGGTGCCCATGGGAGCCAGCCCGAGTGTGTCACGGACCCACGTGAGGTAAGTCCTGCCTCACGACCCCAATTCCTCTCTCACTGGTTGGTACTCCTGCTCGTGTCTTCTTTACGCGGTTCCCGATATAGCAATCTCAAGTCCCGGGTCCATCTTGAACCCGGAACCATGCCACTAGGTCAACCTGACCCGGAGAGCGAGATCGAGGCACCTAACCAGCTTAGCGACTCCACTGGGGACTTATTACCCCTTCATCGGTTCGCTCTTGCTTGATTAGCATCACCTTTTACTTTCTGCACTATATTTCATGGCATCTGGGTTATTCAACCCGTTCATCCAAGTTGGGGATTTTCTCATCTCGCACTCGTGACTGTCTCAGGGAAGCGAGCTTCTCAAGCCTCGTTCCTTACACTCCTCTTGAGTCAGGACTCACAGTCCGGCTCCCTGGTTCTCTCCTGGGTTGGTGTGAGAAGGGACTTGAAGGTCCCTAACTCCCCGCTTCCTAGCTCTGGTGGACCCTCTGCCAAGGCCCTTCGCATTGGTGGCACATATGCCACCACACACATTACGCACCCTGCTATTGGCAAGTCCCTTGCCTGTCATATTACCGAGGTATGCTGAAAGGCTGCCCTGTCCGCTTTCACGAAAGGCAAGCAGGTCGTCATCGCTCTTGAGAGTCACTGCAAGGCCATTCCCCATACTCCTTCACCACCTCGAACCTCTATCACTAGAGGCTCGTCACATAAAGGTGGAGATCCTGCGGCCTCCACCTCTCGCACACACCTGAAGGCTCATGGTCCGACCACTCGAGCCACACCTCAAAGCAACTTTCACACTGCCTTGAGCTCACATCTAAGTCTAGGCCTTCTCGGGCTGAACCCTGCATGCACCCTACATCTGCTTCCCACAACTCGGGGCAGCGCCAATTGTTTGCCAGCTCGAGCACACGAGGGTCGACTACTTCATCCTCCCTCTCAGCACACATAGCTTCACCCTATGAGAGACAAGCTCCCACCCGGTCCCTCAAAGACACAAGCTCGTGGGACTCGACCTCGTAAGGTCGAGCTTGCTGATCGAACCCAGGCTCACTTGGACGACTAACTCTAAGGGTGCACATGCACCGACTTTGCTGGTTCGTCCCCAATCCCAACTCAATCAGAGTTGTGAATCAGCTCCTTCTCTTGCCACTCATCCTTTGCCAGGCAAGCACCTCGAGACCTAGTACTCAATGGTTATCCCAAAGAGTACCATCTTAAGCCAGCCACCCCAGGTCAGCTATGCTCCTGGACCTCACAAAGGAATTTGGAGCGAAGGCCTGACAGTAGATAGAAGCCTTTAGTCTCCAAGGTTGCAGCCCAGATTGCCCTCTGTCCTGGGGCCTCATTCTCTGCTTCAGCTGATAGACATAGCCCTTGTGTGCTCAAGAAAGATTGGGCAGTCCAAGTCTCAAGCTTGATTCTGGACTAAAATATATTACAGCCACAAGATCAAACAAAAGAGAGGCCTACAGCTCCTAACTAAAGAGGCCCCCAAGGTAGTTGAGGTTACCCTTCTTGATGACCTCATGCCTCACAATCCTTACTTCCCTCTTCGGGTTCCCAAACCTGAACGAGAAGTCCAAGATTGCTCGGTGGTCACCATCACAGCAAAAGACCGAGCTGTCAAGAAATCACGGTCCCAAGACCGCCAAGAACCGACCCTCACACAGTTGGCATACAAGGCTCGCGTCCAGTCCGTGCATGCTAAGTCCCTAAAGACTGATTGGCCACGTACGACTTGCCAACCCTGGCAGTCCACTACTCCACCTGGCTCTGACCCTTTAAAAGAAATGGTCAACGTCATGGTGATCAACGACTTGGATGACGCTCAAGAAGAGCGGATGAACAGGTTAGAAGTAATGATGCAATCCATTCTCGAAAAGATGGTTCGCTTGGAGGCATCCATGCCCCTTGCTTCGTCTCCTCACCATGAGGCCAACTCCCACCCTGGAAAGGACACAACTCCTAGGCAAACTCCCCCATCGGTCTCCCAAGACAAATCTGCTCCCCGCACCGTTTTGCAAGCCTATATAGATGCCATGGTGACCCACAGTCTCAAGAATAAGATCTCGAGCATACAAGAGATGCTGCTCTACCAAAGGCCGCACCCCTCATACATCGACCAAGTGTCGTTTCCTCCAAACTATCAAAAAGGGAAGCTCCCCTCGTTCAACGGTACTACGTCCCCGCACCAACATACCACTCACTTTCAAGCTGCCTGTTGAGATACGACAACTGACGGGCGACTCCTCCTTCGTCAGTTCTTCGAAACTCTCAAAGGCCCAGCTTTCCAGTGGTATGCTAGGTTGCAGTTAAACTCGGTACACACGTGGCAGCAAATGGAGCAATTATTTTACTAGTGCTTCTATGAAGTCCAGAGAAACGTGGAAACAATCGAGCTCCTCACTCTGATTCAAGACCCTGGTGAGCCGGTTGATAAGTTCATTGCCCAATGGAAAGAGTTGACAACCTATCATGCCACTCTCATAACTGAAAGAGAAGCAATTCAGACTTGCATACAACATATGCTGCCCAAGATTGCCCTACATGTTGAGGTTTCCAATCCACCCTCCATGTCAGAGCTCATCTTTATAGCAATTCGCATAGAACGTCTGTCTAAGCACCATGGTGGATCTCACTGGCAGCCCTCTAGCTTGGGAAACAACTGGGAAAATGGCAATTCTCGCTCCAACAATGGGGGCAACCAGTAAAACCGGTGATTAGCATAGCCGTCACCGTGACTAACACTAAGAAAGCCGCCCTTCAAACCTTAGACCTCTCTAAGACAAAGACACCTTAGCTGGAAGCAAGCAGCAACACTTCTATAATAGGGTCCCGCCCCCTAAAAATATAAATCAAAGTGACTATTGAATCCAGCACTAGAACAAGGTGTACCCCTTCGAGAAGGAGTGAGTTCCTGCGTTGCTTGAGAAAAACATGATCCACCTGTCGGAGGTCAACATCTCAGAACAAGTTAGACAGGAGACACATGAGAGGTACTATGCTTATCACAGAAGAGTAGGCCACCCTACTCAAGAGTGCTACAGGCTCAAAGACGTTATTGAAGCCCTTATTAACAAGGGTCAGATAAAGCTCGAAGAACTAAAGAAAGCATTCGGGGCAACTGAGGCTTCCCACATAGTGACAATCTAAGAAGATGACGAGGCACCCGCTTGGATAGATGCCTCAATCTCATCCTCCGGATCTGGATGATTGGGCGGCACGTATCTCGGGTTTCAAGGGTAGACCCGAAACGTTTTTGAGATCGCTCTCTTGGGAATCTCTTTCGAAAATGGGGGCAGGTGTTACCAAACGGCGAGAGAGGAATTTAAAGTTTGGGACTTACTCGAGCTGGCTCGCATGGGTGCCCTCTTAGATAATGAAGAAAGGCCCCCAGTAATAAAACTGGTTTGAAATCATCCCCCTTAGCTTGTAATCTTCTTATTTTCTGCTTTCTACAATCACACACATATATGGCAAAGGTTATAAGACATGTGGGTCAGACCTCACCCTTTTTCTGTTTGAGGAATGTACACAAGCATGCGCATTAAAAAAGAAGAGGAGAAAAAGACGGGGGAAAGAAGAGTTCGACTGAGCGAGAGACTAAGGTGGGGAGTGATTGGCCTGACATGGTAGCAAAACGGGCTCGATCACTAAGACGGGCTTACAAGATCACTACTAGACGTCATTACCAATACTGACTAGTTAGGTACGATGGTCAGTCTGTCGTGGCAATAAAGCGGGCGAAGTAATCATGGCAAAACAACATTACGGCTAGACGATAAAACTATCATGAGAGGCTAACCTCAATCCCTCTTAGTCGAACGAAAGAGTAGCAGAGTAATGGTTGTGGGGAAAGAATGAAGTAAGAGAAGAAGGGAACAGATAGGAGGAGGGAGAAAAAAAGAAGAGAAGAGACAAGAGGATAAAAGAGAGAGAGGGAAGGAAGATGCAGTCGGTGCTAGGCATTACTGACTGTGTCAGAAGAAAAGGGAGGAAGAGAACCAACCAGTGCTAGGCTTGTGCAGGTTGTGATGAGAGAGAAGCAAGGGAGAGAGATCGAGCCGGTGCTAGGCTTCACCAATTGCAACAGAGGAGAGAAAGAAATTCAACCGGCACTAGGGTTCGCCAACTGAAGGAAGAGAAGAGAGAGAAATCCAACCAGTGCTGGGCTTCACAGACTGAGTGAAGAGAAGAGAGAGAAATCCAATCGATGTTTGGCTTTGCTGACTAAGTAAAGAGAGAGAAAGAAAACCAACCAGTGTTGGGCTTCCCCGATTGAGTGAAGAGAGAGAAAGAAAACCAATGGGCATTGGGTCTCGTCGACTCACAGAAGAAGAGAGAGAAAATCAATCGATGTTAGGTCTCATCGATTGATAGAAGAGGAGAGAGAAAATTAGTTAATGCTAAGTTTTGATGATTGACAGAAGAAGAGAGAGAAATCCAGTCGGTGTTGGGTTTCGTTGACTGACAAAAGAAGAGAGAGAAATTTAGTTAGCGTTGGGTCTCGCTGACTGACAAAAGAAAAGAGGGAAAACCAACCGATGCTAGGCGTCACTAGTTGCATTAAAGGGAACAAATGGAGATAGAGATGAGAAGACGAGAGAGAGAGAGAGAGAGAGAGAGAGAGAGAGAGAGAAAGAGAGAGAGATATAAAGATGAGAAGAGAGGATGAGAGAGAAAAAGATATAGATGAGAAGAGAAGATGAGACAGAGATAAAGATGAGAAGAGAAGATGAGAGAGATAGTGATACAGATGAGAAGAAGAGAGAGAAAGAGCTAGAGTTGAGAAAAAGAGAGAGAAAGAGATAGAGATGAGAAGAAGAGAGATAAAAAGATAAAGACGATAAAGAGGGAGAAAGAGATAGAGATGAGAAGAAGAGAGAGAAAGAGATAGAATGATAAGAAGGACAAAGAAAGAGATAGAGATGAGAAGAGGGAGGAAGAGATAGAGATGAGAAGAAGAGAGAGAAAGAGATAGAGATGACAAGAAGAGAGAGAAAGAGATAAAGCTGAGAAAGAGGGGAGGAGAGAGAAAGAGGTGAGGAGAGAGAAAGAGGGGAGGAGAGAGAAATTTACCTGCCCAAAGGGTACCAGCCTCTCTTGTCTCTCCTCTCTCCCTCTCCAAGATGTACTCACAAACTCAAGTAGGAAATCAAAACTTTATTGATTGATCTAAGAATAATGAATCCATTTTTTGTACAATGAGGCAGTGCCTGTTTCGATATAATTGAGCAAAAACATGGATATACGCCCGAAAATGGCCTAAAATTGAAGATAATTACAACTTAATTGTTTAAAAAAATTCTAAAAATGGGTGTAAAATGACTGTTTTGCCCCTGCCTAACAACATGTGAAATTCTAGAACAGTCCCTGCTGCTTCCCGAGAACTTGTGTGATCTTTCATGGCTGACCCATGAGTGTTCTGATGCTCATTTGTTCAGAAGATTATTGTTTTCTTGTAGGGCTTGGCATGGCAATCGTTTAGATATGAACTTCGAGCCATGGATCATGTTTCGAACCACGATCATGAAATTTGAATTTTAGATGAATCTTGAAAACTTCAGATCGATTGTCTACTCGTATCTTGATGTTTCTTTGTGACTTCTTCAATGAATCACAATGAGCATGTCGTCACGATCACGTTGCAACAAACGTAACTTGATTTCATGTCCGAATGAAGATTTTGTCGTCTTGAGCTTTTGGTCAGAATCTTAACGTCCAACGGTCGAAATTTATAGCAATTTTGATGCCTTCGTGTGTGAAATCCAACTATTCATCGTATGCGATGTTCGAACCAGAGATGGACTCGGACCTCTCACACCTAATGCAATTAGTTTCGAGCCGATCAGGTATGCGAGCGTCCTGATCTGGCTGCTCAAACGAAGCATGCTGCTGTTGAATTTTCTGTAACTTCCTTCACAGATTAGCGACTTTGATTTAGTTTTTCTCTTTGCTCAAGGGTCATCACGGGGCGTACCGCATATCAAATTGTTCGTCTTGATGAGACGAACATGCTCACCAAATTTGGGAGCCATCTGACTCGGAACAAGTGAGATATCGACCCCAAAAGTGACTGTGCATGACTGTGAAAACAACCACCTTTAATGGTGATTTGATGGAGTGAGGCCACACAGGAATAGTGTGCAGCGTAACCCTTTTTAGTTTTTTACCCATAACTTTGTCTTGGAATGCCCGATTAAGCTGAAACTTGACCTATATAGGTTTTTGACCGTGTCGAATCTAATGATGGTGGTCTCACAGCTGTTTGAAATACTAAAAGTATGGCTCTAGTTACAGAGTCCATTTTAGGGTGCTAAAGATCAATTTCACTGAAATTGTTTCTTTGTGTTCACTGTCTTAGACATGTCTGATCACGATGAAACTTGAAGGTGGTCTTTTGAAGTGCTGATGAAGATCTTGACCAAATATAGGGCTATTGTGAGACTGTCAGGAATTTCCACTGTTTTGTAAGCTTTATTGACCTGCTTCCTACTTATTTCTAATCAGGGATCCAGGTGCTGAAAAATACGTTCAAACAGCTTGCCCCACCAATTGTTGTGATTCAAAAGAGGCGAGAAGGACAATCATTCAGAAAACTTCCTTCAACTTTTACTTTTTTTCTTCCTAGCCACAGAACGCCAAGGAGATTCATGTAATGGTGTAACTAGGTTGTTCAAACGTAATGATGCATTATTCGCGGGTCCGTCTATGGAGACTTTTGGGGGAGAAGAGACTTTTTTCTAGGGATCTTGTCAAAGTCCTCACCCTCGTGCGGACTGTTTCTGATTATGAATCTGAGGATTTTGTATGGACCTCGTCAGTCAGAATCAGATCCATCTAGCAATTGAGTGCCATGTTGAAGGGCATTGTTCCCATTTGATCTGGGTTCGTCGGTTTGCTTTGGTAGGGACTATTTGCAGCTACACCAGGTTTGCTTTTAACATTTAGAGTATCACTATGAGTCTCGTCTATTGAGTCTAGTCGGGGGTAGGTTCTATTAGTCGATCTTGAAGGTTTGGTTGTGTCGGCTAGGCGAGCTGATGTCTCTGGCTGGTTCTCCCCTTGCTTTGTCAGT
Source organism: Amborella trichopoda (assembly GCF_054954075.1). Classification (NCBI taxonomy): domain Eukaryota; kingdom Viridiplantae; phylum Streptophyta; class Magnoliopsida; order Amborellales; family Amborellaceae; genus Amborella; species Amborella trichopoda. The sequence goes on from NC_142339.1 coordinate 32,394,130, forward strand.
TTCCTGCCTTTGTAATATTTGTTTCAAGAGTGTATTTGTGACCTCGTGGGAATAATATTCTTCTTCATGAGACTTATCTTGCCATCTTGATGAGTCTTTTGTCTTTCAAGTCCTCTTGCAACTGGACTCTGACTATCGAAATCTTTTCCTTGCAGCTCATATTTTTGGATTCCTGGTACTGTGATATCAGGGATTTTCTTCTTTTGAGTGAGGGCTGAAGCCTCCTATTGAGACGAGTGCTGCATCAACTTGTTTATTGATCCAAGCGTCCTTTATGGATTTTCCCTTGAACTTGGGAAGCAGTGCGGTAGAGACGGTTTTCACCAACTTCTTTTTATTTTGGGGCTCTTTTACTCGTAACTTTTTGGTTATGTCCACCCTTTTCATCCATTTTTACTCACGATGCCCTTTAGGGTTTTCACCATACCCGATTTTTTATTCACAAAAATCTCTTACTCATGGTTTCGTGACCATACCCGTCTGTCATTTTTACTCATAGCATTCCCTTGTCCAGGTATACACCATGCCTGCTATTTCTCATCTTGTTTTTCTTTTTTTTTGGTGAAGGCGTGTTTAAGGTCATGCCTCCGGGACCTTGGCAAAACAGTTTAACGTCATGCGACCAAGATATGCACTATGGTTTAAGGTCATACTGCTGGACCGTGGTGGTGATGAGTGGCAATCTATGAAGGCCATGGAGTGAGTATGGTAGTGGTTTGACTCACTTGGAGAAATGGCATTAGGCTACCTATGAGAGATGGATGATGCATGAAATATTAGTGGACGATGGTGACCCACTAACTTACAACGAATATGGATGGCGAGATTGTTCACCGTTTCATGAGCACGGGTGCGACTCACTGGGGAACGAGGTATGGTGATGAAGTGAATGAACTCACTGGGGAGGTATGAAGGTGGAACGCACACACTAACAGGTACGTTAGAGAAGGCGTGCGTGAAAGTGCACGTAAAAGACGTGTGCACATATGTGGGGGCGAATTTTGAAAGGTCATGCCTCAAGGACTTGTGCAAAGCCGTTTATCATTATTCAAGCAGGACGTATACCGTAGTTTAAGGTCATACAATTTGACCATGATTATGCAGTTTAAAGTCATACAACTAGGACCGTGCAGTTTACAGTCGTACAACTATACCCCCACTACAGTTTAAAGTCACATAATTTGGACCATGGTGTTGAGTTTTTTAATGTCAAGTGACTCGGGCGGGTACTATGGTTTAAGGTCATACAGTTGACTCATGGTTATGCAGTTTAAAGTCATACAGCTTGGACCATGCAGTTTATGGTCGTGCAATTAGACCTCCGCTACAGTTTAAGGTCATATAGTTTGGACCATGGCTAAGCAGTTTAGGGTCATGCAGCGGGGAACGAGCAGTTTAAGGTCATGCAACTAGACCTCCACTACAGTTTAAGGTCGCATAGTTGGGACCACATAGTTTAGGGTCGTGCATCTAGACCAGGGTTGTGCAGTGCGGACCATGGTTGAGCAGTTTAGGGTCATGCAGCATGGACCGAGGTTGAGCAGTTTAGGGTCATGTTGTATGGACCATGCAGTTTAAGATCATGCAACTAAACCTCCACTACAGTTTAAGGTCGTATAGTTTGGACCATCGAGTTAAGGGTCATGCATCTAGACTAGGGCTAGAGTTTAAGGTCATATAATGGGGTGCAATATGGGTGTGACTGTTACGAGGAATGAGGGACAACTTTTGACTCCATTGAGGAGGTCACTGTTTGGGTGCAACGACCTAGGTGCAAGTCCACTGGGGATGACACATCACAGCTTGGGTTCAACTCCACTAAAGATAAGGGTAGGGCACACACGGCTTCAGCCTGGAGTAGGGAACAATAGGCTGTTTGTAATACAACTGGCATCAAGTGTAATGATTATGGTTTATCGCGAATATTCAACTGGACCTGCGTTGGAAAAAAAAAATGCAACCGACGCTGGGTTGTTAAAAACTCAGCTGGCGTGGGTCGTGACATTGTTTGAAGGAAACCGACATTAAGTTAACCAGTGCTAGGGTCATTTGGAAACACACCCGACGCTAAGTGAATTGGTGTTAGGGTTATTTGAGAACACACTCGGCCCTAAGTCAACCGGCACTAGAGTTGTTTGAAATTCATTCGGCACTGGGGATGGATCGATGAGAGTTACCTCGGGCCTCGAGTCAAAGCTCGACCTGACTCATTGTCGCTTGGCTTCCCTTGGATGCGACTGGAATTCCTTGTTTGTGAGGGGTATTTGAGGGTAATGTGGTCTATATAGGGGTAAAAATCTCGTTTTTCCCTCATTTTTCACCAAGGATAAAAAAAATCTTAAACACAAGTTTTCTTTAACCGTGAGGAAAGGGTGCTCAATTGAAGTTCCGGCAAGCAGTGGAACTCCGACAAAGGTTTTGCAAGGAAGGCTTTCGGCCAACAGTGAGATTTCGGCAAACGTTTTACATGGAAGGTTCTCGACCAATAGTGGGATTCCAGATGGTTTTTCAGGGAAGACCTTCGGTGTGCAGACTTTTGCGAATTTAGTGAAGTTGCAAGGAAAGAAGTTGGAAAGGAGAATTCTCCAGGGAGTTTTTCGGGAAACAAAAGAGATTCCAGCTACAGCAGTTTTTTATAAAAGACGTGAGAAGTGAAACTATGAGCATTTTCGCACGTCTTCGGGAGTTTTTCAAGGATTCTAACGAGTTTCTCGAGTTTGTTGTCACTTTTCGACACTGTTAGTGATGTTGCATAGTTTTTCGTGAATTTAAGGGCAATTTGCAGAGGTTTTCGGTGAAGTTCTGGTGCTATCCAGGTGGGAAAGTTCTACAGTGGGTTTCTGATTGTATAGAAGACGTTTCAACGAGAGACAAACGGTCACAGGAGGTAGGCCGTACGTTTGCAGGACGTGAACCATCGTGGGAGGTGAACCGTCACAGGGAAGGTGTACAGTTACCTCCGAAAATTGTGCGACCATTAAAGAGGTGTGAAAACTTAAGCTTTGAAAAACGAGGAGTCTCGGGAAGTGAACAGTAGCGACGGGGCCGGCGCTAATAGAAGTGCAACTAGCGTTGGGGCAACCGGTGCTGATGATTTGGAGTGCCGACACGACTAGTGCTGACCCTCAAGAAAAGCAGCCGGCGCTAGGGGTCAGAAACACAACCGACGCTGGCATTTGGAGGACTCAGCCGGTGCTGGCTTCAGTCAGTGTTAATCAAAACGCATGGCTTATCATGATGATATGGGCACTAACGATCTTTGGTCCCCTTAGCAAGGCGACGGGGTTGCATTGCCTGCTTCAGTGTGATTATGCCCTCCTGAAGCACTATAATGAATAAGGCATAGAGGATACTAGGCATTTTGTCTTCCTCTTGAATAGTTACGACATGAGAGGCCTCGGCTGCTCCAAAGGCCTACTTTAAGTCTTCAAGCTTTATCTAGCCTTTCAGAATCAGGGCCTCGATAATATCCTTCAGTGTGTAGCAATCATTTGTAGGATGATTGATCCTCCGATGGTAGGCACAATAATTCGCCTGAGTGTCAAGGCCAGGTTGCTCAGGGAACTTAGTTTTTGGAAGCTGGATCATATTCTATTCCAATAATAACCAGAACAGTGTAGGGACCCATTCCTTCTCGAAGGGGTAGATCTTATTCTTATGCCTGGTGAAATAATCACCCAGATCGAGGTTGGCCGGTGGGGGTACTCGATTGTACGACTATTGTTGACTTGCCAGCCTGGGGTGCTACCTTTGCTATGCTTACCCTTTAGAGAGGTCTGAAGTTTGGGTGGTAGCCTTCTTTGAATCAGTAACCATGGCGGTCGCATTAATTACTCCTTTCTATTGGCTTCCCCGTGTGTTATTTCGAGAGCTACCGCTGCCCCAGTTGTTTGCTGAACTTGTAGATGGTTGTCTTGTCCCACCATGGTGGCATGTTAGAGTTTCTATGCGAATTGATTTAGAGATCAACTCTGACATGGAGATCGGAATAGAGGCTTCGACATGTCGAGCAATTTCAGGTTGCATGTTCCGCACGCAAGTTTGGACTGCTTCCTTCTCAGGTATAAGGTTAGGATGGTGAGAAGCCAAGTTTCTCCATGTTGATATGAACTGATCCACGGGCTCATCAGGGTCTTGAGTCAGGTTTAGAAGTTTGATGGTTTGAACCTATCTCTCGACCTCATAGAAGTGTTGGTAGAATAACTTCTCCATCTCCTCCCACGTATGGGTTGAGTTTGGAGGAAGTCAGGCACACCATTGAAATGCTGGGCAATCGAGGGTCTCGACGAACTGTCGGAGAAGAAGTCTCCCATCAGTCGTTGTCTCCCGACATGCAGCCTGGAAGTGGGCAATATGCTGGTCTAGGGAGCTGGTTCCGCTGAATAGAGGAAACTTCCCTTTCTTATTGTCTGAGGGGAATGGGACCTGATCAATATACAAGGGATATGGCCTTTGATAAGGCGTTGCACCCTATATCCCCGAGATTTGTCTAATCTTTAGGCTTTGGGTGACCATAGCGTCAGTATGTGGCTCAGAGACTGAATGAGGGACAAAATTGTCCAGTAAGATAGAGAGAGGAGGATGTCGTGGAGGTGCACCATCAGAGTGATGGGAATTGACCTCATAGTTAGCCGACTGGCATGCGGCGTCGATACGATCGATCATTTCCATCATCGCGGGCATCATATCCTCAAACTTGTTCATGCGCTCTTCCTGCGCATCACCGAGCTCGTTTATGATCATTATGCTGACCGTTTCACTAGGAAGGTCAACGTTACTGGTAACCGAGGGCTTTCGAGCTTGATGAGTCGTACATGGTAGGTCAGTCAATAAGGGGGCCAGCATGCCTTGACTGAACTTGACTCCTATACGTTGATCGCGCTTGGACCGGTTCTCGACGGTGTTGGGACCGTGGCTACTGAGTGGCTGGGTCTTCTCTGCGATGGTCACCACAACACAGGGCTCACGAAGCTCTTCTTCAGGCTTCATCGTCTTAAGGGAGTAGAAGGGATTCAGGTGAAGAGGGTCATCAGAATTGGTCGTTTTGATTGCCTTGGTCACCTCCCTAATCAAAATTTGCAGGCCTCTATTTCATTTAGAGTTGAGGTTTTGATGGACCTTGTGCCAAAACTGCGATTTAGGTCAAGATTGGTCAGCTCTTCTTACATGGGAGAGAGTTGTCTCCATCAGGTGTGGCTGGAGTCATCTTGGGCTGGGGAAGATGTAGGACTCGATCGTCCATCAGGTCCATGCCCCGAGCTCTCTTATGAGCTCGAGAGACAAAACCAAAATGACGAGGCTGGTTTAGGATGGTACGCTTAGGGAAAACCTTTGAGTACCAAGGAAGAAGGTGCTTGCTCGATGAAGAAGGAGTGGGTCGGAGCAAGGTTGACTCATAAGGAGGGCTGAGTAGAGAGCGAGAGGGCGTATGTGACAGCGACACGTGTGCGCCCCTTGAAGAAGGGTTACGGGTGATTGGGGGTCAACCCAGGCTAGAGCAAATGATCTGACATGTGTCTGCAAGAGAACAAGTGTAGGCATGTCCCTTACAGGGTGCGCTTGTGTGTGCAAAGTAAGAGGACGAGAAGGTCGTCTCCTGTATACTCGGGTTGGCATGGCAATGGCGTTGCCCCAAGCAGTGAGATGCATATGAGTATTGTGCGCAGGACCTAGCCTCGGAAGGTTCGATCTTGGACACGATCTCGAGGTGACAGAAGGGTTGCCTCGAGGTGTGGCTCGAGTGGGTAACCCACGAGCCTTGTGGTGTGTGTGAGGGATGGAGACCGTGAGGTTTTCGCCATAATGTGATGAACTTCTAGGGACAGAGACCGATGGTGCAAAAATGTGTGGGGTAGTCCTATGGCCACCCACAGAAGCAACGACAACTTGTTTGCCTTTTGCAGAAAGGGACTAGGAAGCTTTTAGGCATACCTCAGAAACACGACCGGCAAGCAACTTACCTGTGGCTGAGTGGATGATGTGTGGGGCAATAAAAGTGCTGCCGATGCTGACCATCTTGGTGGAGTTTCCACCAGAGCGAGGAGATGGGGAATGAGGGATTTTTAGGTCCTGCCTCACACCAGTCCAAGTTAAGACCTGGGAACTAGACAAGGGGTGGTCTTTTCTCAAGACGATGATTCGGAACAAGTTAAAGGAACTTGTTCCCTAGGGATACTCTGGAATAGGGGGATAAGAAAACTCCTGATCCAGATGAATAAGTTACAGAACCCGCAAGCCATAAATTAAATGTGAAAGAGAATGAAAGAAGCTAATAAAAGACAAAACTAACCAACAAGAATTATCCGACTAAGGGGTCTCCAGTGGAGTCGCCAAGTTCGTTACGTGCCTCGATCTCACCCTCCAGACCTAGATGATCGGGTGGCACGCGTCCCGATTTTTTAGGGAAGACCTGACACTTTTTTTCGATTGCTCTCCCGGGAACCTTATTAAAAAATGAGGGCAATTGTTATCAACCGGTGAGAGAGGAATTTAAAGGTGGGTTCGGGACTTAGTCGGGCTGGCACGTGTGGCCGCCCTCTTAGATCACGAAGAAAACCCCCCAGTAATAAAACTGGTTCTGAATCACCTCCCTTTGCTTGTATTCTTCTTATTTTCTGCTTTTCTGCAATCACACACTTATATGGCAAAGGTTATAAGACAAGTGGGTCAGACCTCACCCTTTTTCTCTTTGATGAACATACACAAGCATGCATATTCAAAAAGAAGAGGAGAAGTAATATGAGGGGAGAATAGTTCAACTGAGTGAGAGGACTAAATTGGCAAGTAATTGGCCTGACATGGTTGCAAAATAGGCTCGGTAACTAAGATCGGCTGACAGTATCACTACTATACGTCATTACCAATACCGACTAGCTAGGCACGATGATTAGTCTATCGTGGCAATAAAGCAAGCCAAGTAAGCCTGGCATAACAACATTACGGCTAGACGATAGGACTACCATGAGAGGCTAACCTCAATCCTCTTAGTCGCACGAAAGAGTAGCAGAGTAATGGTTATGGAGAAAGAATGAAGTATGAGAAGATAGGAACAGACAGAAGAAGGGAGAAAAAAAGAAGAGAAGAGACGAGAGGATAACAAAGAGGGAGGGAAGGAAGATGCAGTTAGTGCTAAGTATTACCGACTGTGTTAGAAGAAGAGAGAGAAAAAGCAATCGGTACTAGGTTTCGTCGACTGTGTCAAAAGAGAACCAACCGGTGCTAGGCTTGTGTTGGTTGTGATGAGAGAGAAGTAAGAGAGAGAGATCGAGCTGACGCTAGGCTTCGCCAACTGTAATAAAGGAGAGAGAAATTCAATTGATGCTGAGGTTTGCCAACTAAAGGAAGAGAAGAGAGAAATCCAACCGGTGCTGGGCTTCACCGACTAAGTGAAGAGAAGAGAGAGAAATTTGACCAACGTTAGGCTTCACCGACTGAGTGAAGAGAGAGAAAGAAAACCAATTGGTGTTGGTCTTTACTAACTGAGTGAAGAGAGAGAAAGAAAATCAACCGATGCTGGGTCTCACTGACTGACAGAAAAAGAGAGAAAACCAGTCGACGCTGGCTCTCACCGACTGACAGAAGAAGAGAGAGAAACCAGTCGATGCTAAGTTTTATTGAATGACAAAATAAGAGAGAGAAATTCAGTCGGTGTTGGGTTTCACCAAGTGATAAAGGAAGAGAGAGAAATCCAATCGAGACTGGGTCTCACCGACTAACAGAAGAAAAGAGGGAAAGCCAACAGGTGTTAGGCCTCATCAGTTGCATTAAAAGGGGACAAATGGAGATAGAGATGAGAAGAAGGGAGAGAGAGATAAAGATGAGAAGAGAGGATGAGAGAGAAATAAATAGAGATAAGAAGAGAACATGAGAGAGATAAAGATGAGAGAGAAAGAGATAGAGTTGAGAAGAAGAGAGAGAAAGGGATAAAGATGAGAAGAAGAGAGAGAAAGAGAGAGATGAAAAGAAGAGAGAGAAAGAGATAGAGATGAGAAGAAGGATAGAGAGAGATAAAGATCAGAAGAGGGAGGAAAAGATAGATATGAGAAGAAGAGAGAGAAATAGATAGAGATGAGAAGAAGAGAGAAAACGAGATAAGGACGAGACAGAGGGGAGGAGAGAGAAAGAGGTGAGGAGAGAGAAAGAGGTGAGGAGAGAGAAAAAGGGGAGGAGAGAAAAAGTTACTTGCTCGAAGGGTACCAGCCCTTTCTTCTCTCTTCTCTCTCCCTCTCCAATATGTACTCACAAATTCAAGCAGGAAATCAAAATTCTATTGATTGATCCAACAATAATGAATCTGTTTTCTGTACAATGAGGCAGTGCCTGTTTATATAGAATTGGGCTAAAATGTAGGTGTACGCCTGAAAACTACCTAAGTTTGAAGATAATTACAATTTAATTGAATTTAAAGAAATTCTAAAAATCGGTGACAAATGATTATTTTGCCCCTGCCTAACAATGTGTCGAATTTCAAAACAATCCCTACTGCTGCCCGAGAACTTGTGTGATCTTCCATGGCTAATTCAAGAGTTTTTTTATGCCCTTTTAAGAAGATTATTGTTTTCTTGTAGGGCTTGGCATGGCGATCGTTTTGATACCAACTTCGAGCCATGGATCGTGTTTCGAACCACAATCATGAGACTTGAATTTTGGATAAATATTGAAAGCTTTGGATCGATTGTGTGCTCGTTCCTTGATGTTGCTTCGTGACTTCTTCATTGAATCACACTGACCATGCCGTCACGATCTCCTTGCAACAAACGTAACTTGCTTTCATGTCCGTATGAAGATTTTTTCGTCTTGAGTTTTTTGCTGGAATCTTAACATCCGACAGCCGGAATTTACAGTAGCTTTGACGTCTTCATGTGTGAAATCCATCCGTTCATCATATGCAAGTTCGGACCAGAGATGGCCACGAACCTCATGCACCTAATGCAATTGGTTTCGTCCCAATAGGGTATGCAAGCATCTTGATCTGACTGCTCGAAAGAGGCATGTTGCTGCTGAATTTTTTGCAACTTCCTTCACGGATCAGTGAATTTCATTTACTTTTTCTCTTTGCTCAGGCATCATCACGGGGCATACAGCATATGGAATTGTTCGTCTTGATGAGACGAACACGCTTACTAAATTTGGGAGCAATCCGACTTGGAACGAGTAAGATATAGGCCTCAAAAGTGACTACTTGTGACTGTAAAAACAACCACTTTTAATAGTGTTTTGATGGAGTGAGGCCACATGGGAATAGTGTGTAGCCCAGCCCTTTTTAGTTTTTTACCCATAACTTTGGCTTGGAGTGCCCGATTAAGCTGAAACTTGACCTATAAGGGTTTTCGATCATGTCGGATCTAATGATGGTGTGCCACAGCTGTTTGACATACCAAAAGTATGGCTCTAGTTTCAGGGTCCATTTCAGGGTGCTAGAGACCGATTTCGTTGAAATTGTTTCTTTGTGTTCACTACCTTAGACATGTTTGATCGCGATGAAACTTCGCAGGTGGTCTTTTGAAGTACTGATGAAGATCTTGACCAATTATGGAGCCATTCTGAGATTGTCAAGAATATCCACTGTTTTGTAGGCTTTATTGACCAGCTTGCTAGTTATTCCCAATCAGGGATCAAGGTGTTGAAAAATACGTTCAAATAAAGCTATCCTCCGTGCATTATTCTCGGTGATGCTCGAAGAAGGTCTTTTCATGCCAAAGCTGACAAGGCAGTCCAAGTTCCTACCACCAGGAACCGAGAATATCTTACGTTCGTATCATCTGATACGAGGCCATGACCTGAGCGAATGCACTGGCTTGCACAAGCTACTGGCAAAGAAGATGTAGCAGCACTAAGAAGTTCATGGTAGCCTAAAAGGACACCCCCAAGAGCCTGCTCTACCAGTGCAAGAGTACCTCCCGACACAAGTTTAGGGAAATGCTTAGCTAGACCCTCTGCAAGCCCTCTTCAAGGCGATGCTCCAATAGGGTCTCGTCAGTTCCAAGCCCACTAGACAACCTAAGTGTCTATCCCAGGGTAAAGAAAATCTTTGGTGCCCATATCACCAGGTATGTGGCCATGAGCTCACGGAATGTTGTGGGTTCAAAGCTATAATTGACGAGACGGTACAGAAAGGACACATTGTCTGTGTTGTTCGCCCTAAACACTCCCAAGCCATCGCTTCCGTCGAAGAGGAAGTCCCACTGCAGGTCCCCTATGAGCCGGCACTAGACCCTTCAGAGCCCTCGACTTCTCAACCCGAAGAAGTCAACCATGGACGAAGTAGGCTCAAGTCCCTGAAGCGTGAGGTAGTCCACCAAGCTAGGGCTACTCATCAGCCGGATATGAGGGTCCAAACACCGTACAGGGGATCCAAAAAGGGGCGAGCACCTAGGCCAGCTCGCCGAAGAACCATATGCCTCTGCCACCATTCGAGGAAGAATTTATCAAGCCTCTTCCTGCACTGCCAGCCTTATATGACTACATCCCAGGTGCAGCTTATCCTTTCGTACGATCAAGTGGACTTCCCTGAGTCATCAGCTGCTCAGGACACGTCCAATATGGGTGACGACACTAAAAGAACCCCCCAACAGTCAGAGCCGGGGCAAGACCTACAATACCCCCTGCACACATCCAATTTTGGTGACGATGTAAAAAGCAGCCCATGACATTCTAACTCCACTTCTTCTTCTTCTCCTTCCTCCTCTTCTATCTCTGTTACAGGTGCAGGTCGGCAGTGCCAAGACTTCGACACGCTAAACAGAGAGCTCGAAGGTACCAACATCAACAGATCGCAGCGGAAGTGCCTAAGAAAGATGTTGGCCCAGGCAGTGGGACTCTTGATCGTTACCGATGCTCTGGAGGCCCACGTCAAGACCAAGCCATCTTCAAGTTCCTGTTTCAAGGAGGCCTCTCATATGGTATAGATCTTGGAAGTACCATCGAGAGGGGGAAAAATGAGCCTAAGATCAGGGAAGAAGCTACAACCCACACCTCAGAAGTTCAAGGTCCTCAAGTTTCCTGATCCTTCACTTTTCCCTAAACCTCAATCTCAAACCTCTACATCTTTAACAAATCTCTATTACCTCCCCATCACCCCAGACCGCACCGACCGAAAAACAAGGTTAGCCAGTGTCACAAACCAAGACAGCCACGGGATCTTCTGAAACCTCAGCTAGAGTCATCCCTTGTATCTCTGGGGCAACCTCGATTTCAGAAGGCATGACCTCAGTGGCTGGATCTACCATTGTGTCTTCACCTTCGATGACTTCGGCTCTCATGAGGCTGGTTTCTGCCTCGATAGTCGGAGAAACTTCAGCTAGATCCCCATCCAGGACCATCACCTCACTGTCCCTTTCGCTTGGGGCAGCCTCTTCTTCATGTCCACCCTTTTTTTGAACCGCCACCATCTCCTCAGCCGGTTCGGTCCCTCTCTCTTCTTCTTCTATGCCCTTGTCCTCCTGGGCAGTAGGTTCAGCCATGGGCTCTTCTGTGGGGCCCGCCTCTTTTGCTGCCAGGGGTACTTCCTCTGAGCCCTCAAAGTCAATCCCTAGGAGAGGTCCTGACTCTGCAACCTCTCTTACAGCTGTGTCGCTGGGAGTGGCAACCGCGTGTTAAGATACTCCCTCTTCAACCCCTGGAGCATCGACCTCCTCTAAGACCACTACTGCCGATCCTTCGCCCTGGACCGACCCTAGGGTATCTCCTTCCTTACTCGCCCTCTCTGCATGAGTAGGGGCAACAGCCTCTTATGACTCAGGAGCCGTCTCCACCATAGTTTCTTGAGCAGTAGCCCCAAGGCTTCCATCACTAGCCCCATCGATTTCTACTGGGATTGGACCCTCTCTTTCAGTCGCGGAAGATGCCTCCTGGTTGAAGAAATTTCAATCTGTTCGACAAAATCTGAAACACCAGCCTCAACCTCAGAAGAACTTGAAGAGGGCCCAGGAGATGGAGTGGGCGAATCCTCTATTGCAGAGGGTGAGTTTGAAATGATTGGAGACATGTAGCACCTTGAAGAAGCCGACGGTGGGGAAACGTCCTCTGGCTCATGGACCATTGGGATCTTAGGCCCTTTGCATTTTGGAGCCTTGGTTGTCTTCTTAGCTTGAGCATGGGGAGCCACTGGGGTAGCCCACTTTCTCTCCTTTCCTTTCGCTTGCTCGAGTGGAACAGCCTTGAAGGTGCCCGTTTTGAAGGAACTGGTTGCCAGCTTGTTGTGTGGACCGCTCCCTATGACTTCGTTTAGGTCCTGGACCGGGCGCGTCTCGAACCCGGGAACCTTGCGACCCTCCTTCCATTGGAAGATCATAGACAGATTATCAAAAATACTCTCTATCTCATTTCCATAATGAGAGATCTAGGCATGGACTTGTCTCCAACAATCTCAATCTCGCGCTAGTCATGGGAGAAGCCTAGAGTGAATATCTCGCCTAAGGGGAGGAGTCTTCACCATCTTCCGTTGCCTTGTATCTTGACTCCAGCGGCAACTCTCCCCCTTCCAAGGGTGGTCAATACCCCTTACTGGTGATTTGCCCCCAGTGTTCGTGGGCTTCTGTCTACCATACTGTTCTGCCAAAATGGGGCAACACATACTTGTTGAACTTGGTGACCTCCAAGTATATGGCCCAAGCAGTGCGAATATGCCTCGGGAGCCTAGTCTCCTGGTGGGTTCCCAACTGGTCCTTCTTTCAGCAAGCAACCTTGCTATGTCGCTTCTCGAAGAACACTAAGAATGGGCATCCTTGATCTAGCCCATGCTACAGGGCCAATCAATGAAAGAATTATCCGTCAAGCTTCACGCCTAGGTGGTGAAATCACTGTCTAGGTGGTGAAATCACTTTCTAGGTGGTGGCCCAGCTCGTCAACGAATGCATGCTCTGTAAGGCCTCCGACTAGGAATGCAACCTGGATCATGTGAAGATGGTCGTTATAAAACAAGCTTCACACATGACCAAGTGTGTCGAAAATTACCTTCTGCCTGGCAATCTTTAAAAGGAATTGACACATGGTATCTTCCAACATCCTGTTTTTGAGGTAGGTATCGGGGAAGTAAGCTCCGAGCCAGCCATAAACATAATGGATTGGGAAAGGGGCATTGAAATGCCTTGGGAAGGCCTCACCATCTACTATATTGTTCCCTCCTTCCTCTCCTTGATACAATCTCCCCATAGAAATGGCTCCCAAGCCATAATAGATGCTGCACAAGACTGGCTGTGCGAGTGCATACTCTTTTCCCCGCGCCATGTCATAGGCCACATAGAACATGCCTGGACAAATGATTTCTGCCCCTCCTGGCAGAGCAATCTTGCATAAGAAAAGTATCAGGTAAGCTGTTACGAAAATATGCCCATTCTCCTTCTGCAGCTCAAAGACTGGAGGGGCTTCCTTTAGGGGCGCCTTCTTCCTTGGTGCTGAACCAGCTTCATCTGTGCAATCGCCGTTGAAAAATGTTATCCATTCGGCAAAGGAGACCCATCGACTTTTGGGCTCATTGTAGAATAGCTGGTAGACCCCAAACAGTTCCTGAAGCCCAGTCGGTGGGGCTTCTTTCCCTACACTTTCCCCTCCAAAGATGGCTGAGTTTGGGGGTACAAACTCATCATACATAGCGCCGAGGAGCAGAAGCCCACCAATGAAGTGCAGGTCCATCAGAGATATTTCTGCCTCCCCATAACCAAGCAACAACGTATTGCTGACATGGCTCTAAGTTTCCAGCAATACTTTGACCGTATTTGAGAAACGGTCATAATAGCCCACCGAGCATTGGATGGCAGCCAGTAGGGAAGCTTGTCTCACAATAGCTCTGAAATGTCTCAGCACACTGAAAGTCCATGATGAGTAACCCTTCAAATACTTGTGCTCCCCTGCACCCGCAGGTCAGCAGAGGACCATTTCATGCTTGTGGTTTTTACCATCCTCTTGCCTAAAGTCGGCAAGTCCCTACTCGAGGCTATGTTCCAGTGTAGGCAATGCATGAGGCCTACCCCTTTCTCTACTCTCAAATTTTTGTCGTTAACTTCTCTCACCCCAAACCGGACGGGGTCACTCACAAAAGTAACACTCAACGGCCACTTCGGTTCACATAAGCTTTCAGTGAGCCAGATTGGCTCACCCCTCACCAAGTTTCGCCGGTGAATTCATTTATGCCAAGCTCCCCTGCGGTAGGTTCTTCACATCTGAGATGGCGCTTGAAGGTTGGGCCATTAAGACTAGAATGTGCAAGTCACTAAGAGGAAGCCTTATCACCGTGCGCAGAAGGCGAGGCTATCACCGGCTGCGTAAGGCTTCCACAAGGGAGTAGCACCGGCTATGTTCACAAGAGAGTATCGTTGGTTGATCATTAAATGCATAAAGTCAGCTGCTCTTACAAGGAGGCTATCGTTGTGCGTAAAAAAGTAGGGCTATCACCGTCTCCTGGAGAAAATCAGAAGCACCGTGCAAGACCAAGACGAAATGTGGGGTAACGCCCTCTGTGTATAACACTTGCGCTCCAGCTATTTCCACGCGTCAGACGTGCGACACACCATGTCCCTCGTAATCTAGGCATGCTGCCTGACACTCGCGGTGTGGTCTATCACCACGCGTATGGATGATGACCGTTCGCCATACCACGGCCCATCACCTCCCCGACCGTTACAACCTCGCGATGCCTCGGGTTCTCATCGACGTTTCCTCTCCTCACCGGGAATTCAATTCTACTCACCGAGAAACCCTTCCCCATCTATTCCCTCTCTTTCATCGGTAACCGAAGCGAACGAAAAGCCACCAAATTTCCTATAGAAACTTCGTTGCGACCCTGCAGGTTTACCTTCTCCCTTTTTTGCACTCCTTTATTTGCCGAAAAAATCGTAGAGTTTCTAACAGAGCCACTGCTGCTTCTCCTTCTTCTCCCCCGTTAGCTAGAAGACCGTTAGAATCCCTTGGCCTCTCTGCAACCTTCCCGGCAACCACAGAACGACCGAAAAAGCACTGGAATTCAGGAACAGTACCAATTCGACTCTTGTAGTTTCGCAAAAGTCTCGGTGAAGCCCTAAGAATCTCCTTGTTCCCTGCTCAGAAGGTCTTAAGAACTCTCTAAAAGCTTTCGCAAAGCACGTTACGAACATTCGTGACCAGCTCAAGTCTGTCGAAAATCTTTTGAAGGCCTATATACTGCAAGTTTTGGCCGGAAAGCTCTTGCCGGGAGTCTCTTGACAGAAGCTTTAGCTCTCTCACTAAATATCTCTCGTCATTATTTTACCTTTCGGTAAAATAATAAAATGGAGTTTTACCCCCTTTTATACTCAGCAGTGCAGCGAAGTACCCCTCACAAGTTTGAAATGACGCTCCAGTCCTCGTCTTTAGACGGCGATAGGACCTGACCGGGGTGGCACAAGCCTTAGGCTCAAATGACCTATTGTCGTGAGCTTCACCAGAAGCTATTCTCGCCCGCTTAGCAAAGGGCTATCGTCACCCACTTTGCAAAGGGCTATCGCTACGCACTTCACAAAGGGCTATGGCCGCACGCTTCAGAAGCTATCGTCGCGCGCTTCACCCGAAGTTATGGCCATGTGCTTCACAAAGGGCTATCATCGCACGCTTCATCAAGGGGCTATTTTCGCACGCTTCACCAAGACGTTAACGCCACGCGCTTCACAAAGTGTTTTCACCACACGCCTCACCAAAGGTTTAAACGCCGTGGGCTGCACCATTTACATTTCCTATGCTAGCGCCGTGCGCATGCTAAAGCACTGCCGACTGTGGATTTTTCCCACTTTCCCCAGATTGTGACCTGTCAACCCCACAAGCAGGCCACCACTTTGGTTCCCCAGGGAGTTCATTCCTTGCAACACAGTTCTCACTCCTCAGGAAGTCAAGTCTCCAGTCACGGCTCTGTTCCCCGTGGAGTCACATTCCCTTGGCACCAAAATGGTCTAGGTGCAAGACCCTAAACTGCATGGTCCAAACTATATGACCTTAAACTGTAGCGGAGGTCTAGCCTCATGACCGTAACTACACAATCCTCGTTGTATGACTCTAAACTGCATAACCACGGTCCAGCTGTATGACCTTAAACTGTAGTGTACGTTCTGATCGCATGACATTAAAAGGCTTAGCACCGTGGTCCAAACTATATAACCGTAACATGTAGCGGAGGTCTAGGTGCACGACCCTAAACTACATGGTCCAAACTATATGACCTTAAACTGTAGCGGAGGTCTAGTCACACGACCTTAAACTGCATAGTCCTCATTGCATGATTCTAAACTACATAACAACGGTCCAGTTGTATGACCTTAAACTGTAGCGCACGTCCTTGCCGCATGACATTAAAAGGCTTAGCAACATGGTCCAAACTATATGACCTTAAAATTTAGCGGAGGTCTAAGTGCACAACCTTAAATTTCATGGTCCTAGCTGCAGGATTTTAAATTGTATAGCCATGGTCCAAGCGACAAGACCTTAAAGCTGTAACGCATGGCCCTGTAGCAAGACGTTAAAACAACGCGACAAATAGTCCATGCGCATGAGTTTAATCTGTAAAATGGATGCACCTCCCTCATCCCCAGCCAGAGTCACATCTATATAGCAACCCATTGTCCGCGTGGAGTTAGGGTCATCCTTATCTCTTCAATCCCCAGTGGGGTTGCACCTATGCTCCGGCCTGACATTCTCAGCAGAATTACATGCATACTATTGCTCATTATCCCCGTGGTAACATTCTTACCCCTTCAATCCCCTTGGGTCAGTCGTGCACCAAGGCATCCTATCCCCAAGAGTTGGGTTACTTTCCCAAGAGCCATGGAGTTCCATCTTTTACCTTAGGGAGTCATTCTTGTCCTCTAATCCCTAGTGAAGTCTTCTTCTTCATCTGAACCTCCTGCCAGTATTAACCATCATTATCCCCAAGGGAGTTGAATTGTTATCCACGGACCTATTCCCCATGAAGTTTCACCTGAATGGCAACCCACCAAAAATGGTTTAGGTGCACGACCCTAAACTATGGTTCATACTATAAGGCCTTAAACTGTAGCAGAGGTCTAGTTGCACGACCTTAAACAGCATGGTCCTAGTTGCATGACTTTAAACTGCATAACCTCGGTCTAAGCTATATGACCCTAAACCATAGTGTGGGTCCTGGCTGCATGATGTTAAACTGTTGTGCACAGGCCCTGGAGGTATGACCTTAAACACGCCCTCACATATGCGCACACCCCCTTTACATGCATCTTCACGCACGGTTTCCCTATCCGACCCATCCGTGTGCACACACCACCTTCATAATTTCCCCAATGAATCCATTCACTTCGTCATTACTATTTATAATCCCCCAATGAGTCTCACCCATGCTCACAAAATGGTGAACCATCCCGTCATCCATACTCGTTAGAAGCTAGTGGGTCACCACTTTTCATCGTCCACACATACATCATCCATCTGTCATAGGTAACCTCGTGCCATGTCCCCAAACTGAGTCCAAACCACCACCATACTTACTCCATGGCCTCAACAGCTTTCCATCTATCTTCACTATGGTTCAGCTGTACGACCTTAAACTATAGTGCACGTTCTGGCTGCATGACATTAAAAGGCTTCGTACAGGTCCCGAAGGCATGACCTTAAACACGCCTTCACAAAAAAAATCAAAAAAAATAACAGGCATAGTGTATACCTGGACAAGGGAATGCCATGAGTAAAAATGACGGACGGGCATGGTCACGAAACCATGAGTAAAAGAGTTCCATGAAAACAAAAACCCGAGCACGGTGAAAACCCAAAAGGGCACCGTGAGCAAAAATGGATGAAATGGGTGGACATGGGTGTAAGGCCATGGGTAAAAGAGCCCAAAAATAAAGGAGGTTGGTGAAAATTGTCTTTATGGTGCCACTTCTCCAGTCTAGGAGAAAACCCGCAAAAACCAAAACGAGTGCCTGAGGGTGCAGGCGATGAACAATAAATCCCTCAAAAGCAAAAATGAGACCCTGAGGGTGCGGATGATGAATAATAAATCCCTCAAAATGCTAAAGATGCTCACAAAGGCAAGAAACTGACAAAGATAGGGCAGAACCTGCCAGAGACTTCAGGGTGATACCTCACCATGAGGCCGCCTCTCCAAAATCCGTCCCTAGCCAACAAGCCCAGACTTTTAGGACAGGACAACAAAAAGCCACCAACCAGACCATGCATGATGAGGGCCCACAGAGGTACCTTGATTGTCAAAAGCAAACCTGGTGTAGCAGTAAACAATGCTGACCAAAGGCTCATAGCACTTGGCAGCTAGATAGGCTCGATTCTGACTAACGAGGTCCACACAAAAGCCTCAGCAGTTAGAATCTCAAATAGTCCCTTGAGGGTGAGAACTTCGACAGATCACTCAAAAGTCTCTTCTTCCCCTAAATTCTCCACAGATGGACCAGTACATTGCATCCAAAAATTTGAGCATCCTAGTTACAACATTGCGTGGATCTCCTCGGCATTCACGTGGTCCTGTGGCTAGGAAGAAAAAATAAATAAAGTCCGAGGAAATTTTCTGAATGTTGTCCTTTTCGCTTCTCTCAATGGACAACAATCGGTGGGGCATGCTGTTTGAAGACATTTTTCAGCACCATGAGTCCCCGGTACGGAATAAAAAGAGAAGCTGGTCAATAAAGCCTGACAAACAGTGAAAACTTCAACAGTCCCAGAATGGCCCAAAACTGATCAAGATCTTCATAAGCACTCCAAAAAGTCTCCTTCCAAGTTTTGTACATTCCGACATGTCTAAGGCAGTGCAGACTGAGAAACAGTTCCGGTAGAATTAGCCTCTAGCACCCTGACACGAACCCCTATAAATGGAACCCTACTTTCGGTGCCTCAAACAACTATGGAACCACCGCTATTGGATCCGGCACGATTAAAACGAACACTCCGAGAAGAAATTAGGGGTAAAAGACCAAAACAGGTGTAGCCACACACTATTCTCGTGCGGCCACCCTGCAAGTAATCACCATTAAAGGGGCAGACACCAGTAGTGACTTGCGACGCTTATATCTCACTCATCAGAGGTCAGATCGTGCCCAAATTTTGTGAGTGTATATATCTCGTCAAGACAAGCATTTCGATATGTGGCACACCCTGTGACGATGCCCAAGCGAGAAAAAAAGCTAGAGAGAAGTTGTTGATCCGTGAAGGAACTTGCAGGAAAATTAGCAGCAACACGCCTTGCTCGAGCGATCAAATCACGGCGCCCGCGAGCCCGATCGACATGAAACCAATTGCATCGCGTGCATAATGTCCATGGCTATCACTGGTCCGAACCCCAAGCATCATAAACGGTCAGATTTCATGCACAAAGTCGATGAAGTGGCTGAAAATTTCGACGTCGAAATTCTAGATTCCGACCAAAACTCAAAAGGTGTGAAACCTCTGTCCCTCTTCATATTTTATCTCCTAGCTGTCCTTTGTAAGCTTCCTCTCTTCTTCTATCTCTTTCCCTCTTTTTCCTTATCTTCATCTTTCTTTACTCTTTCCTCCATGTACTCAAAACGTCATCGGTTTCTCGATAAGAAGGTGTGGTAAGGTTACCTAATTGACAAGAAACCAATGACACCTCTGACCATTCGTCTCCATCTTCTTTGCACTTTTCCTTTCGGACATGCGTGTACGCGTACGCTCGCACCTAAACAAGCTCAGGTCCCTTGACCCACTTGCCTGGATATTCTTATGTGTGTGTGTGGTCGCAGGAAGGAAGGAAGGAGGCCAAGGGAGGCGAGTCCGAACCAACCTCAAACTTGGGGGCCTTTCTTCGTGAACTAAGAGGGCGTCCACGTGAGCCAGCCCGAGCGTATCACGGACCCACGTGAGGTAAGTCCTGTCTCACAACCCAAATTCCTCTCTCATCAATTGGTATTTCTGCCCGCGTCCTCCCTACATGATTCCTGTGAGAGCGGTCTCGAAACCCAGGTCCGTCTCGAACCTGCAACCATGCCACCGGGTTGACCTGACCTGGAGCGCATGATCGAGGAGCCTGACCAAAGGGGAAGAGAGAGAATAAAGAAACGTCTCAAGACTCGGACAACTTGTAGAGGGCAAAAAAGGGATTTAAAGGACGAGCCCTCTAAGAGTTGTCGTTCAAAGACCTTAGTGAAAGTGTTTGAATTAGAGAAGGGAGGGAGAGATAAAAAACTAAAGGTGAAAGAGAGAGAGAAGATACATAAAGAAGAGAGAGACAGAGAGAGAAATATGAAAGACAAAAAAATGAAAATAGGTAGAAGAGCAGAGAGAGAGCAAAAAGTTGAGGGAGAGGGAAGGGGAAGAGGGAGAGAGAGGGGGAAGAAGAAGAGAGAGACAGAAGAAGAATGAGAAGGAAGAGAGGGAGAGTGCACGGACCCACCATGGGTCCGTGAGTAGGAGTGAGAGAAGAATGTGAGGGGGAAGAAAAAAGAATGAGAGAGGGAAATAAATGGGCCCAACGTGGGCTTGTGAGAGACAGAGAGAGACAAGGAAGGAAGGAAGAGGGAGAGAGAGAGAACACGGGCCCGCTATGGACCTGTGAGGGGAGAGAAGATGAGGGAGAGAGAATGAGAGAAAGATAGGGAGAGGAGGCATGGGCTTACGGCAGGCCTGTGGAGGAGATAGACTCGCTTACAAAGAGGTTAGTTGTAAATATTTTTACTAAACATGTATATAGGATAGGGCTGAGAGAGAGTGAGCAAGAGAAACTGTTAGGCCTTCAAAGGCCAAGAGGGAGATGCTGGGTTTTTATGCCGATTTAAAGGCCTTATGAGAGTATGTAATAAATTTTGTTATAGTAGAACAAAGAACTCCAATGGGGGTATGGTCCAAAGGGATCGAAGTTGGCAATATTGTTGCCGAGACTCAGACTAGGTTTCACGAGCTAGGCCAGTCGAATACAAAATCTCTAAAATACCTAGGTATAGAGAATAATGGAGAATGGTCAGTAGAGTTACCTCTTGATGAGGTCGGAGATGCTCAAGGTAGTGAATCAAGAGACAATGTGACCCCTTTGGGTGATTGGTGGGCCTAAAGGGACAAGGGACAAAGCCTCGTCTTATACCATCATACAACATGTATACATGATAGCCGTATCAGGAAGTAAAGCACCAATGAGGGTGATGCATGTACATGTGTGAGAGAAAATCCCCATATGCACCAAATGTGATATGTGTGCACATATTTATGTGACTTTAGACTTATCCCTAGGGGGAATGTGTAATCCATAGATTAGGATTATTTCTCCTCACCTAGTGGCTGACTTTGGTAGTCTAATCATAAACCTCGGTGATGGATTGTGGGTCATGGTAACTACTAAGTTAGTTTGAGAAAATATGTTTGGTTTATTATCTCTAATAGAAAATGGAATGCTTCAGAAGTTTCACATTTTTCTTAACATAGTTAGATCCAAATCCTATCAAATTTATTTAGAATTAATCAACTTGACTTTAAATGAATTTTAGATTGATGAAATGAATTTTTAGAAGTCTCTGGTTCTCAAAACAGACTTCTAAATAAGCTAAAAATAAATTTCAAGTATTTAATTATTCAAAGAGAAAAAAATAGTAAATATTTTCCAAAAGATATTCTCCTAATTTTATAAATACAAATACACATGGGGGTCCATTGTACAACATGGACTTACCATAATATAGCATGTGGGTAGGTACGTGGAGCGCACTTGGGGCTCCATTGGTGGGATGCCCTACATAGTGCATTCGCCTTCCTATTTTGATGGCATTCATGTTGATTGAAACGCAAAGGAAAGGTTGTGAAATAAAAGACCAATTGACTTTTCAAAGAGGCATGTGTAAGATTATGGAGAAAATAAAACAAATAATTAGATATTTTCTCTACACCAATATTTGATGGGATTGAATTAAGGAAACTGAAGGATAACGTAGTGACACCTTCCATTAGATCATGATAGTTAATATATAAATTGTAAAATTAAGGTTTCTCACCCCACAGGTCTCTGATTATCAATGGTCTAGATCTATTCTCCATAAAGATGGTTAACACTAGAAATCTTGACCATAAGCATGAGTCTATAAATAATCTCAATGGGGTCCCATCTTCTACACCAAGTTACTTTTCTCTCCCCCTCACAAAGGTGACATGCCACCCTCTCTCTCTCTCTAATTTCTCTCATCACATTAGCATCTCCAAAGAGTTCGAAAAATATTCTTGAAAGAAAAGAAAAGAGGGCTGCACCCCAGTCTTGTAAGCCTAGAGTAGGCACGCCCTATACACAAAGCTTGAGTTTAGTTTGTGTTCTACATTGCTCTCTGTATTGAAGGGTTTTTAAAGTAGGCTTCTCATACTTATAATATCTGAGAATGATGTTGAACCCGTATGCCATCGGAGAAAGAGATCTAGAGTGGTTGTATCAAATCCAATTGAGATATCTTTTGCCACTTTATTTTTGGTTTATGTAGTTTGTTTCTTGTTCCCAAAAGAATCTTATGTAATATTTGGTTATTGAAACAAAACATATTTATATAGTAATAACAAGTGAATCCATTTTGTGATTCATTTATGTTTACTTTGAGCATATTTTGTAATATTTGAACATTCGTAAGTATTCTAGCCGGTAGAGAAAAAAAAAATGTTAAGATTGTATATATTGTGTTAGTTCACCTAGTCCACCTTTCAACGGGGGCTTTTCCCTTGGGACTACCAAACCTTTCTAAGCCCTTTCAAAGCAGCCGTCTTCTACTTGCACAAGCACATTGGTGGAACCTTTCTATTCCTAGCGTACTCAACAAAATAAAGAAAGGTGCCAGCCGAATTTTAAAAAGTAACGTAAGATTTTATTTCGAGTTATTTGTTTCATAATTACAAGCGGAATCAGCAAGTTGCCACTAAATAAAAACTTGAATACGATCGTAAGCCAAACAAAGACGCCGGCGCTTAAAAATACCTGATGCCGCGCAATACTAAAACTCAAGGTTCATTGAAGGAAAGGGTCTCATCTGCTTCTTCCCCACATTCAAAATTTTCAGGCCTCTTCCCCAATTTCATACCATTCACTGTTGAGACTGGGGAATTGACAGTGGAGAGAGTAACACACCCCACTACTTAGCTTCTTGAGGACCAAAAGTTAGAAAAAGAGAGTCCCTAGCGTACATCAATTGGCATAGAGAGAGAGAGGGGGGGTGCCTAATGTGAATCAATTGGCTTCTCTCTTCTTAGCACCAAAATGTTGGATCAATATCTCCTCCACAATGGGAACCAAATCCTTGCAAGGCACCCCTTTCCTAATCAAATCCCCAAGGTGGGAATCGGCCCCCACCCTCCCACCCAGATAGATGTCCACCCCCTCCACCATCTTCTTGTTCTCATCCCTTGTCATGCACCCCATGAACCCAATATCAGCCACCTGAACCTGTCCACAACTATTTGGGCACCCCGTCCAATGCATCCGGATAGGCTGATCCACCTCCACATGACGCTCTAACTCTTTTGTGATTTGCAGAGCCCGAGCTTTCGTCTCTATTATTGCTTGACCGCAAAATTGGCTTCCTGTACAGGCCACTAGCCCAGCAGTTAGGCGACCTGGACTTGGACTAAGCTTGGTTTGCACTAGCAGTTCATTTAGGAGGGCATCTAACTTTGAGTCGGGGACGTTGGGGATGATGATATTTTGCTCAACAGTGAGACGTAATTCTCCAGAGCCATAAGTTTCAGCGATGCGCGCCAGCTCGAGCATGTCTGGGGCTTGGAGTCGGCCAACTGGCACATATAGACCCACATAGTTGAGACCGCTTTGTTTTTGGGGATGGGGACCAAAGTAGTCTCTTCGGGACCAGGTGGGCTCCACTAGGTCCTTCTCAGCTGCTCTCTCGAGTGCACTCTCTCCTCTCGGCATCCTCTCGGCTACCTCTGCCCTGAATGCCTCAATCCCCTGCATTTTTTATAATGAATTAGCAGATAATTGAAGATGACAGTTGTCTAACATAGAGTTCAAGCCCCTAGCTGAACTGGGAGGTGCTTGTAGCTGCAGCCTTGAGGCTGGAAACCCAAGCTCACACATCAAACTAAATCTATAGCACAAGAAACACATTCTCAGTGTCCTTTCAATAATTTTGAAATTGAAGTCGAAAAGGAATCAGCATACACATGATGTTCAATTACTATACAAATACACAGTAGAGGATCCACCAACCGTCCATTTGTGTATTGTAAGAGTAGACTTCATGTGTAGGCATCTCATTCCCTTTGAAATAATTTCCAAATTGGGTTATTCGTAAGTTTCCTTACAAGTTCATCAATGAGCCACATCATTCTTGTCTTTTGCCGATTCCCTCTGGTGCCAAGATCACGATATGCCTCCAACATGGCTCTGCACAAAGGCACGACATCCTCTTCTGGGACCCACGCATCAAGGGGCACTGCCTCGGCACATCGTTTTGGGCTAAAGAAGCCTCCCACCAGTAGATTGAATCCAAACCGTCCATTCTTTGTTGCTGGTATGTATGCAAGATCATTGATGTGGGGGTGCTCAAACAGATCATGTGAACCAACCACACAAACATTCCATTTCCGTGGCCTGTGTTATCTAAATCAGTTTCATTTATTCTTCAATTATGAAGATAATTGGATACTACCACAACTTTCCACTAGAGAAAATTGAGTACTGCCTCATCTTATCATTGTATACACTTAAACCAACAAATAACACCAATTTATAATTCAAAAAGTTATGAATATGAGATCAAATTGACATAACTTTGCTCATCTTAATTAGTCATGAGATTTATTGCATGCAAAGGCTATCATACCATTTACTACAAGACATAAAAGGGATATTATACAGTTCAAAAATGCAAACGGTTATCAATAAATGATACCAATATGCTGCTAGCTAGGAAAAGGCGAAAATTCCTCAAACTACTGACCATGAATGTTGAAACACATTTTCCAAACTACTTACCCAACTACAAAGATTTCAAAGTTCTCTGGGACATCAATTCATCTACCTGCTACTTTCTCATGGTGAGATGGCTCCACAGCACATGAACACAGAGAGAGAGACAGAGATCTCATGGTGAGGGTGGTTTCACAGTCACATGAACACACACACACACAGAGGATTTCAAGTAAACTTTGTCTGAAGAAAAAAAAGAAAAGAGAGAGAGGATGATGATGGCAAAGCCTTTCCTGCCCTAAGAAATATGAAAACAAATGATTCAGTGTCTCAGAAAAAATAAAAATACGGAAATTTATCCAAATACTTATGAGAGATGAACTATTATCATTGTACCCATATCTATTTAATGGCAAAACACCCATTGGAAGGCACATGATCATGAGCTGGGATAGTTTCAATTGGGAACAATTGATAAAATATTAAATACTCTATCTTTTATAGGTCATTTGTTGAATTTCCCTAAAGAAAAATATAAAATCTTCTCCTAAAAGTAACGATACATTTGGGATCACCAAATAAGTTGGTTCCTAACATGTAGAGCAATGGTCTAGCCCCAGCTTTCCCATAGAAATCTAATAATAGCAACAATAATAATAAACAACAATACACTTCATGTAATCTTTTGAAGGAGGGGGGCAATAGTCATTGGGTAAATAAATGCGGTAGACACTCTCAACAAATTTAGGGCTAAAATAAGGAATACTAAAGATGCATGGCCACTTTGGAGACTACAATCTGATAAGAGTTAATAAGTGCTGCCTTTGCTCTTGTTCTTTTTAGTTTGGCAAATTTCCTAATGTATTGATGACCCTACCCTTCAACTAAAATGCCCCTTCTTTCAAAAACGAACGTCCAATTTAATGGCACAAAAGCAATAACTAGAAGGGAAGTATTAGTAATAACTAGAAGGGAAAGTGTCAGTGCACAGAAACTCGCCTCAGCCAGGGAACTCGCCGCCTAGCCAAGACGAGTTACTCGGCTGAGTCCAGCACAGGGCCGAGTAACTCAGCCCATAGGGTGAGGCCAAATAACTCGGCCTACACTGGAAAAGTGGGAAGCATTATGATGAACCGTATGAGTCATGATTCATGACTACCTAAAATTGGTAATTGTCATCACCATAATTCAATTCAATGGAGGACAAACAATGGAAAGAAATTAAGATCCACTAAAACATGACCATCACCCAAGCAGTAGCTCCACTCTATGTGCATTACCATCCATTTACAGATTACAGAGAAAATTTTCTCATAATTGAAGAGGTTAAAGAGAGAAAAAGTGAACACTCACAGGTTGGTAATAGCAGGGTTGCCTTGGTCATTGGCAATTATGAAGTCAGTGAGGAGCTTGGTGTAAGGGCGGGTGTCAACAATCTCATGAGGATCAAAACCTGCCAGTGGATTCCCGACTGGGTTTCGCACATTGTCCATTCCGCTCTGCAGGCTCGACAATCCAACGCCTCGCAACCCCTCAAGTACGTCAGGAACGTCCTCCAGCACCACCCCTCGTATCTGCCAGTTCTGCCTGGTGGTTACATCTGCGCAACCCTCTTTCCCATACTTGCCCACCACCTCCGCCAGGTATCGTGTCTGCTCACTTGTGGTCACCCCATTCGGAAGCTTCAGCCTCATCATGAACCGGCCATCTGTAAGCATTGAAAAACAATTGTATTCAATGCAATGTGACTTCTCAAGGGGGTGTTTCATTCTGGGCTAATTTGACAATGGAGCACCACTTTCCTATATCAAACAATCTTAAATCAAATGTATTTTCTCAATCAATAAATCCTGACAATTTGATGAACCAAATTAAGCAAATACTGGATTAAACTCAGAAGGAGTAGACCTCCAAAGAAAGAATTCCCTCCTTTTTTGTAAAACTAATCTAAATTTGATGTCAGAAAATGGAAGAGAGAAGAATTCGCACACTGATGCTTCCTGCGGTGGAAGAGACCGAGCCATTTGAGCCTGACATCGATATCGTCCTTGTGTAACTTGGAGGCGTCAATCTCCTCCATCGACATCTTCGAAAGCTCATCGATCCCATTCTCCATGAACAGCTTCATTGGTTCCTTGTCCAACTTCACCTGCAAACACACACTTAACATTAGGTAGTCTAAAGTAGGGGTGGTTTGAATTTGATAAGAACTTATCCAAATCCAAGACAATTAACATTAAGTAATCTAACGTAGGGGTGGCTTGAATTTGATAAGAACTTATCCAAATTTTTTACCTTCTCTGCGGGGTTGAGGCCCTGCCTAAATTTTTCCTTGAGGACCCAATATCCGTCCCTCTTCTCCACCCTCGGCTCCAACCTTTCCAACTCAACCTCTGATGCAGAAGCAGGGACCCTCACAGGTGCCGTCGAGGCCTGCACCTTCCATTCGGATTTGATTGGGGGCTTAGCTTGGCAGAGGAATTGTAGAGAGTGATACATGGTTCTCTCTCTACTCGTCTCCTTTTACTTCTCTCTCTTATTCCTTGGTTCTCTGCAAGGGGGCAACGCCTCAAATTGGTCTCTCTCTCTTCCTCCCCTGATAGCAGGTGGGAAATTGGACGTGGTGATATATGCATGTAGTGTGGTGGGATTTGTATGCTGAGTGTTTGACCTGTGGAGAGAGGAAGGGCGGGCGGGGGTGGCCCTTGGGTGAGGCAGAAGGCAGAGGTTTGTTCTTCCATACTTTGAAGAACCGCTCTCTCTCTCTCTTCTCACGATCGGTGGCCCTTGAGTGACGCAGGAGACGCCCAGTTTCATTGTTTTTGTATAATTAAAACCTCGCTGCCTTCAAGTTTTCACGTGCTTTCTGTCGGGCAGTGGGCCTTTGTTAAAATACTTTAAACTTCGAGCGTTTAACAGTAAAAAAAAACATGGATTTGGAAAGAAAACGCACAAATGGGGAATTGGACACGCGACGCCTTCCATCGACTTGGAAGATTGAGAGGACCACGTTCTGCAACTGGGTAGATACTTAAAGAGGAAATGAGAATCGATCTGACATGGACTTGAGAATCGGCTCTGGTTTCCTATTGAAATCGAAAATGTCCTTTTTTTTTTTTTTTGTCAATTTTTATGAACTCTTTTATTTTTTGTAAAAGTTTATATAAGGTTGTAACTTTAAAATGTATAACTACATATTCACCTCAAAAATATATAGAAAAAGTTGTTTCAATCTTGAAAATCCTTTTGATTGATCATCTCAACATCGAGATGTATGAATATGAAAATAAAAAGATTTTGTGACTAAAAAATAGTACATCTTATAACATATTATCTAGACCGTCTATTTTCAAAATTTTCATATATTTATATATCTACTTGATTTTAGCCATTTTTAAAATTTAAAATTTTATAATTAGATATAAAAATAGATTTTGAGATAATCCTACAAATATTTTACATCAAAATTATGTCATGATAAAATTTGAAGGTGTGCTGCAATTGGATTGTTTAAATTGCAATCTTATCGAAACCACACCCTTTTTTTATGGTCAATCTTTTTTATTTTTTTTTAACTTTGTTGAAAGTTGTTGTACGACAAGAGTGAGATTTGTACGAGGTGTTAACCTCATAATATTGAAATAATGTTGAGATTTGCATGTATATCTCGGCACCACTAGAAATCCTTATAGTGGTATGAAAAATCTAGTGGTACGCGGAATTTATGAAGTTGCTAGTTGACCTACAATAATTAGCATTGACAATCTTTTGACAAAATAATATAAAAATGAGAGTGAGATTTGTATAAGGTGTCATCCTTATGCTTTTGAGGCTTAATATTTTGTAGGGATTGTATACAATGAGACCATTTTACATTTGATACAATATGCTCACAATTTCTAGAGAGAGAAAAGAAAGAGAAGGAAAGCAAAATAGAAAAAAAAGGAACTTTTTCTTTTAGAGAGAAAGCTTCTGAAAAAAAAAAATTTCTAAGATAGAAAAGAATATCAGAAAGGGAAATTCTAAATAGACAAGTCTCTAAATGAAATTGTGATCATATTAAAGTTTGTTTCTTAAAAGACTATTGTAACTGTTGAAGTAATAGTGAATTCATCTTTTTCTCTCGTGGATGTATCTTGAAAAAGTGAATCATATAAATCCGATGCCAATAAAATTTATGTATGTATTTTTTTTATTGTATATTTTCCTACTCTTACACACATCGACTTGAACATATCTCTTGTGTGCCATATATCTTAGTTCCACCGCATATAACGATAGTGCTCTAATTTGTGAGCCCAACAAGTGGGAACCCAATCTATTCCAAGTTACTAAGAGCTACTATGTGTCACAATGTGCGCTATTATCAAGAAGAGTAACGTGTTTGTTGATGATGCCTCTAACAATTTGCTTTATATCAAGAAGATTAGCTCCCTAATGATCCAGGTTAGAGGAGGTGATTTTCATTTAATTTAATTTAATTGTTTTGTATTTTTCACTTCTAATTTATGAGGCCGGGGCAATCTATAAGTAGAATTAGCGATCCTGATTAAAGAACTTGACAATTCCTCTCTTATTTTTAACATTCGTAATTTTTATATTTTTTGTAGTTTTTACCTTATCGGAAGATCGAGATCAGAATTGGACAAACAATTCCCATCTGATTTTTAACATTTTTAATGTTCATATATATATATATATATATATATATATATATATTTCCCTAGAGAATGGGAAGATCAAGACCAGAATTGGACCGACAATTCCAATATGATTTTTAACATTTTTAATTTTCAGATTTTTATTATTTTTACTATATATAATTTTGAGTCGCGACCACTTATTCTCTTCCATGATTAGAGGCTTTGCATGAAAGAACCTAGTTAGCAAGTCAAGGAGTAAATCGACAGACCAAAATATCGTTAATAAATTGGTTAGTTCATCAATATTTCAGATTTGGTTCAAAAAACGTAATAAAAAAATTGGATATATAAATATGACAAAATATAAGATTATGATTTGCAGGTATTGCATAGGTATATTAAAGTCATTAAACAATAATTATATAGCTTTACTAGTGTCATTAGAGTAATACTTGATAATTTATTGTTAAAACTTTCAATAAATCCAGGAACAATGAGTATTATATTATCACAACACAAAACATATTGTAGATCTATTGAGAACATAAAGTGAAATAAGAACAACAACAATACTAAACACAAGAACTAATTAGCAAATAACAAAAACTGTGAACCAAGGTATAGAATTATTTTTCTAAGAAAAAAAATAAAACGCCTTCAATATAGTACTGCAGTTAATTAAAAGAAAATATAAAGACCCAAATATTAAAATAATGGTCTATCCAAAATGCTATGCTGTATACCCAGTGAAATAAAAAATAAAAAAAATAAAATGTGGAATTAATCAGAAACAAAATGCCTAAGCAAATTCAAATCACGCACTAAATTCCTAGCTACTAAATCTTTAATATCATTGAATCTCTTTCTTGCTTTTTATAAAGGTGCAATGAGTTTAAAGAAGAAGAACAAAGATTTTTCATTGGGTTACTCTTCTTCTAACTCTACCTATTATTTTGAGATAATACGATTGTTTTGATCACTCTTTTTTTTGGGAATATATTGCTTGTATTTTTTCATATACTTTTTTTAAAGAAAGTCATTAGTGAAATTTTATATGGAATATTTGGTAAATAAATATTTTTAATTTAATTTTATTATTAATGTGCTTATCTTTAAACTAAAATTCAATAACATTAAGTTAATTAAGAAGTAAAATTATAGGGAAAAAGTTTGTTTGAAAAGTTTTTACAAAAAAAAAAGATTACCGATTTGTGTCGGTTCCATTTAAAAATGATGATTTTTTGAAATTTTTTTAAAAAACTCAGAATTCTTGACGATTTAAAAAATTGGAAGATTTTTTGAAAAAATGATATTTTAGACAGACACTTGCCAACTATGTAAAAGAAAC
Organism: Amborella trichopoda; assembly: GCF_054954075.1. Classification (NCBI taxonomy): domain Eukaryota; kingdom Viridiplantae; phylum Streptophyta; class Magnoliopsida; order Amborellales; family Amborellaceae; genus Amborella; species Amborella trichopoda. The sequence continues at coordinate 32,424,947 of NC_142339.1, forward strand.
AAAATATCAAATCATTTGTGCGTTTTGTAAGTAAACAACCACGGTTGTTGGGTCTCCCACGCCCATTGGTTTAGTAGGTTGGCACCCTGATTGAGGCAAAGTTTCCAGCGTCTATCTTCCAACTTCGAATTTTGTCCATTGGTGAACCAAACATGCTCATATTTTAATGGGATTCAGATCGTAAGCCGAGATGTTTGCTGCGTAGATGTTAATGAAACAGGTAGACTAAAATCTCTCTTTCAGAAAGGTAACTCATAGACTGATGACGTGGGACTAGTCTTTTTCCTTTAGAAAATATTACATCCATTTTCTTTTCTTTTAAAAAAATGGCTCTAGGCAAAGGTGGTCCCATTCGCGGAGCTAGATGCCACCACACGATTTCAATACTACAATTTGTTTGCATCCTCAATTATGTTTTATATTTTATGGTGGTAGAGTGGATCGTACACTTGTAGATCCGTATTGGATTGTTGGATCAACGATTCAAATCGAGTCTCGATCATTTTGAATCAAAGATCTAGAAAAATATTAACATAAAATAAAAATTCAAATAAGAGTCTATGAGGTTTTCTATGTTAATTGAAAAAAAAAAACAAAAACAAAAAAAGAGCCTATGAGGCAGGGATTTAGAAGGGAATCAGAATTCAATGAGCTTATATATATGGGAAAAAGCTGAAGTTAGCCCACTAGCTAACACTACAGTATTAGCCCGGTAGATGCTAAAAACTAAGGTTTGATAAAAATAAAGGAAGAAAAGTAGTGCGGAAAAACAAAAGAAGAGAAACACAAATATTTACGTGGCTTGGCAAGTTGCCTACGTCAACAGAGTTGGTCAGGGCCTGGTTTTCATGGTGAGAAAAAACCCTCTCTCAAACAAACGCGAAGGTTGCGCGCGCGATACATGTTTTAAGCCTGCGTGTGTACTCTTCTTGAAGCGAATAGGAACCAACAACGAGAGAGATTTTTCAACAAGGGCACGTTTAAGCGCTTAGCTTGTCGTTTACGGGGTCGAGGATATATCCGGGCAGTCGCCCTCTTATAACAGTTAGAAGCCCTCCGGCTGTCTGCCAACACGGTTTGAACACGAACTGTCCTCAAACTTTAACACGTCGTCTCGTTCTTTTGCTCCAAAACTTGCAATGTGAATTGTAAGGTACTCCTCTGTAAAGGTCCACTCGAGTAAGGATTGGCTAGCAGAGAAAAGATGAAGGAGAAGTGATGAGAGAGGTCCTTCTATCCGCACAAATGCTGCAAAACTCGACAAACAAAGCGACCAAAGAATCAAAACTCTCTTGACTACCAACTTCGAATGACTCCACCCGAGTGAGTGAGGGTGAGACGTGTATATCTCTCGCAACTCAACTAAACTGTATGGAGACGAAGTTATAGTGGGGATCTGAGTGTTAAAACTCTTGCGACTGCTCTGAGAGGTATCAAGTCGAGCGCATGACGGATAACAGGATAGTATCAATATAGAAGAAGGAATGAAGAAAAATGAAGGGAAGAAAAGGGTTACGAGAAGCTGAGGTTACGCGTGGTCGCAACTCCTTATGAAACGGTGAGTAGTATAAGAGAGAAGGAACAAGACTACATATTTGTTGTGGTCACGCTCAAAGTAAGGATGGGAAAAGGAAAAGATGAGAGAATGACGGGATCACAGGTTTGTTGTAGTTCCGAGTTGTTATGGGGAAGAGAAGAATACAAAAAGAGATGGGGTCGCTGGTGTTGCGGCTCCGAGACTTGTCATGCGGCAAAGGGGAGAAGGGTGCAGAGAGAGACGAGGTCGCAGGTGCTGCGGCTCCAAGACTTATCACGCGGCAAAGAAGAGAAGGGCGTAGAGAGAGAGAGAGAGAGAGAGAGAGAGAGAGAGAGAGAGAGAGAGAGAGAGAGAGAGAGATGGGGTCATAGGTGCGGCGGCTTCGAGGCTTATCGTGCGACAAAGGGGAGAAAGGCGTAGAGAGAGACGAGGTCACACGTGCTGCAGCTCCTAGACTTATCGTGTGTTAAAAGAGAGAAAAGCATCGAGAGAGAGAGATGGGGTCGCAGATGTTGCGGCTCCAAGACCTATCGTGCAGCAAAAGAGAGAAAGGCACAGAGAAAGACGGGGCCGTAGGTTTGCTGCGGCTTCGAGTTACTGCGTGAGGCAAGGCGATGTAGAGAGAGGAAGCAAGAGGAAAGAAAAGAAAGATAGGAGAGAGGGTAGACTTGAGACGTTACCCAGCCTGAACACGTTGCCTTAGCCTCTTTGTTTGCACACAAGAAAGAGAATGTTAGGCACGAGTTTGGTGTGCATGGACCACAGGGTAGGCTAAGGCGTATGGGCTAGGGGTAGTTTCTCTCTCTAAAAGGCTTCTCTCTCCTCACCACTGGATCCAAGAGTTATAAGCAAAGCTAAGTAGACACAAGCTAATGCCTCAATTTTGCAAGCTACTGCCTCATTTCATTAATGAATGATCTGTCCCTTTTACAAATGACCAAAGCTTGTTTATATAGAGCAACCCCCAAACATAAGTGGAACGCTTAAAACTAAACTAAATTTATGAAAATTACACATTACATGAATTAAAATAAAATCCCATTTTTTGACATAATGATCAAAATACCTCTTAAATCTTTTGGGCTAATGACGAAACCATCGATCCTTGAGGGGCCTCTCGCTATTGTTAGACTTCAGGAACTTTTTTGGACTCTTATGGTGGTGGTTGGGACGATCCATTGTCGTACAATTGATGCTTGATCCGTTCTGAACATTTTGATGTCATTTGATTGTCTTGAAAAAGACTTTTCCCAATGGGTAAAAATCCGGCCAAGTTCATAGCTTTTGTTCGCCAATGTAGTGCGATTCGTGATGTTCTGAATCCTCTTTTTTATCTTGATTTTGAAGAGGACATTGTTATGATCATTATGCACTAAGATTTGTCCGATTTGATCTTCATTTGAGCACATTCCAAATATGGGAAGTCACTGTAAAATGGGATTCCGACGACCGTGAAACTCTTGTCATCTTCAACCTTGAAATACACGCTATCCGGCCTTCAGTTAAACGCAAACATTATACTAAATTATACCCCTTCACGATGCGATCGCAATGGACTTGTATTTGCATCGATCTGATACCCATATCTTGGGTTATGACTTCTTGAAGTTAACGATGTCTTCTTTCAAAATTCTAATTTTCATGCTTTTAGATTCACTTGAAGTTCTCGTCTCGGGCCACACCATGATGCGTGCCATATGTCAAAATGACCGAGCCGTCGAGGTTTAGTTCATCACCAAATTTACGCTTGTTCCGATTACAAATGAGTGAGCTATGAGCACTTGAAAATCGTCCCTAGAGGTGAAAACACTGTTTCAAGAAATGGCAACTGGTTCACGGAGGTCACACCAGAATAGTATGAACCCTACCCATTTGTGGTAATTTGGGCCCATAATGGTCTTAGAAGGTCTGATTAAGCCCAAAGTTGGTCCTTGGGGGTTTTTTGACGCTCCGAATCAAATGACAATGATTGTTTTGAAGCCCTGAAATGGGGCTGTAGTTATGAGGTTCCCTTTTCAATATGATAGGAGCGGGATTTGAGAATTGAGTTTCATCCTAATCATGTCGAATCTCATTGGAATGTAACGAAACTTTGTGAGCGTCCTTCAGACATCCCAAACTACCCTTTTCATACTATTTGAAGCCATTCCAGTGCTCTTTTCAAAGTTTCCCATTGTGGGCTTGTTTTGCAGTGTTCACATGGTCTGGCAGTGTTTTGGGTAGTGGCAGGACTAGGTTGTTACTGTCTCTCTCGTTATGCGACTCGAGAATACAAGTACATAAAAAATGATGCATAACAACTTGCCCGACCGAATGCTGATTTTCTAAAGTAGCGAGAAGTGTAGCATTCAGAACAAATTTTGATGTCGAAGTTTATCTTTCGAATCCTTACTAAGACTTTTTATTGCCTTTCAACATTTTTTTTTCTCGATCGCCAACATCAGCACAATCCTTGAGGAGGAGATCATGCCAAGCTTCTTCCCGAAGGGGTGACTGAAGTGGATTCTAGTGATTGGGAGCCTTGCTTAAGGGCTTTCTTCCCAATGCCACTGAAATCCGTTTTCTGGAAGAGTGCGCTGATAGGGTTCCTTGTGGAAGGGCTTACTGTTCCGTCTCAATAACACCTCCTAATGGACCAATTACTGGGTTCCCTTGGTGGGCTTTGCCCCAATCTAGTTGGTGGGAAAGGGTTGGTCTGGATTGCACCCAGTACCCAGTACCTTCTGAGTTAGTGCCTTGTTTAAGGGCATTACCTCATACCAGTGGCTTTATTTGTAGCAGCTGAGGGTTGGACTTGATCCCAGTGTTGCAGGAACTTCATTTTGGCTTTGAGGCCGGCTAGTAGGTGCCCTTGGTGGGCTTTTTACCCCAATATAGTTCGTGGGGAAGGGCTGGTCTGGATTGCACCTAGTACCTACCAATCTTCTTTGGCTCTGAATGGGTGCCTTGTTTAAGGGCGTTACCCCACATCAATGGCTTTATTTGTAACAGCTGAGGGTCCTTGGTGGACTTGATCCCTGTGTTGTAGGAACTTCATTTTGGCTCTGAGGCCTGCTAGTGGGTACCCTTGGTGGGCATTTTTCCCCAATTTAGTTGGTGGGGAAGGGCTGGTCTGGATTGCACCTAGTACCTTCCAATCTTCTTTCTATAAATGGTTGAAGTCATCTTTGGTCAAGAAGTTGCATCATTCTATTCATTAGTCTAGGAGCCCTTTTGGGTTTCACCTGAACTGGGTAGAAGTGGTGCCATAAGAATGGTTTTCACCAACTCCTTTTATTGAGGCTCTTTTACCCGTGACCCTGAGGTCGCATCCACCTTTGATTTTCATTTTTACTCAGGGAGCCCTTTTAGGTTTTCAACATGCCCGGTTTTCATTTTTAAGACTCTCTTACTCATGGCTTCATGCTCATACCCGATTGTCATTTTTACTCATTGTGCCCTTGCGGGTTTTCACCATGCCCAAATTTATTTAATTTTTGGTAATTTTACCCATAGTTTCGTGACTATGTCGGCTTGAGGCTTTTTTTTTTTTACTCATGTTTCTTCCTTAATGTTGTATAGGTCAAAGGGATCGTGTTTGCATAAGGCTTCCTAGGTTAATAAGGACTCTGGTAAGATGATGGAGGTGTGACGTAGCCATGTGTTTGTCGCGACATGCGCGTGTGAGTGAAGTGCTGGAGAAAGCTCTTTTGGACGGAGCCATGTTTTTGTGACGGACCTGTGAGCAAATGAAGCATTGCTAAGAAGGCGACACATTTCTGTGATGGAACCGCAAGCAGATGAAGCGTTTTCTAGGAAGGCGACACGTTTATGTGACGAATGGACCCGCGTATAGAAACGGTCTATAAAAGCAGGGGTACAGGGAGAGAGAAGGGCATTCTTTCCCCTCGAGAAATTTCTTACCTCTTTTCCCCCCCCCCTTCTTTTTAGAAGGGATTTTCCTCATTTTCGGAGTGTTCCTCTGTGACTCCATGGCCTCTATTAGTACCAACGTTCGAGCTCCAAAGGGTAATTTTTTCGATTTTTTCTTCTTTTTACTATTTGTGTTTGGTAAAACTCTTTCACAATTTCCCCCTTATCTCCTTGGCTCTCTTTTGCTCATAGCCTTTAGATTTAGGTGTGATGAAAACCTTTTTGTTTTTCAGTCATCTCTTTCTTCTGTTTTTTATATCTTGAACATCTTTCGATTTATTCTATATTCCTTTGCATCCTTTTATGCAAGCATCCAGGCATCACCATTGTGGGTGAAGATGTTCAGCCTCACAAAGGTGCTGATGATGATTGTCATGACCCCGCCCCCCCCGACCCCTACCGTACCCAACCGGAGGGCGACATAGTGTGGGATCATGACCGGAAGTCACGAACGTCACTCAGGTGGGAGTGGCTCAACGCGTGTTAGAAGTGCGTAATCAAAGCAAACCACGAAAATAAAACTAAAATTCATTCCATGAGACAGAAAATAACTCAGCAAAACCATATCTATAAATACATTCATTCATCAAAATGTTTTACAATCAGTTCAAGGCACTACTGGCCCACGAAACAGAGCTACCAAAACATCTCAGTGGTACGGCCACTAAACACCTACTATGAAAAACTTTTGCAGGATCCTTTCCCCAAAACTCCAAGCTTCACATGTTTAGCATGTAAGCCCGCTGTCCGTCTTTCAGATCAAGACTATCACTCTGCAATCATGGGAATAAAAATGGAATGAGCTAACAACTTAGTAAGCGGATCTACACCCTTGCATTTCAACTCTATAAACGGTGATAACAGTTAAAAGTGCTCATTAATTTACAGAGATATTAAGAAAGTTCCCTCTATTATACTCTCACAGTATAAGGATAAACACAGTTCAATAATCAGGAACATGCAGTGCATAAATCACAAATCATTTCATTTTAAGCAAACAGTAAGATTAACAGGTCACAGTTTCACACAGTGAGAGCTAGAGAAGCCTACATCTGAAATGGAAGTTCCATCGATCAGATCAAGGTATTCCTGTAGCATGGAACCTCTACTCTCATTCAAGAGGGATGACAATGACAAGTTGGTGTCCCACTTCGGAATGCCCTTACACACACACACATACGTCCCTAGTGCGCTCTGAGGTATTCGATGGGCAATGGCCTTGCAAGACACGACCCTCTCCTTATACCCTTCTGGCAAGAGAGCGTTACACTACCATTGGGTGTCCCAATGCGTAGTGCCCATATCAATTGGGGGGGGGAGGGAGCGACCACCCTATTATCTACTTTTACTTCTTAACCCCATTCCTATCATTGGGGTCGAGGTACAGTCAATCAGTTGGCGGCAAAGCAGTATCCAACCATTAATAGGTTTCCTATTGCGTGGTGGTCAGTGGCACAGTATCTCACAGTATAAAACAATATCACATTACCCACTATCAATGGGATGCCCATTGCGTAGTGGTCAGAGTCAATATCAGTTTCATAGTCAAAGTATAACAATATCCACTACTAATGGGTGACCCATTACGTAGTGGTCAGTATAGATTCATCTTATCAGTATTACAGAATGACATATTTAGGTGCCTCGATCTCGCCCTCCAGATCTGGATGATCTGGCGGCATGCGTCTTGGGTTTCGACGGAACCCGAGACTTGAGATCGCTCTCTCGAGAATCTTGCTTAAGAACAAGGGCAGGTATACCAACCGATGAGAGAGGAATTTAAGATGGGTTCCGGATTTACTCGGATTGGCTCGCGTGGGCGCCCTCTTAGATCACGAAAAAATCTCTCCAGTCCTACAAATGGTTCAAAATCACCTCCTTTGGCCTATGTTCTTCTGTTTCTGTAATCACACACACATGGTTAATTTTACATGACAAGTGGACCAAAAGACCCCACCTTGTCTTTGGGTGAATGTACACAGGCATGCATATTCAAAGGAGAAAAGAGAAGAAATGCTAAGATGAGGGTTGGGAGAAGGAAGACGAGAGTAGAAAAGAAAAGAAAGAGACATTTGACCAGTGACTAGCCTAGCACAGTGGCCAGATTGGCCCGATGATTGACTTGACGTGGTAGCAAGACGAGCATGGTAACGCGGACTGGCACAACGACAATACTACTCAACGACAGAACATCAATACCAACCAGCCTGACACAACGGCTAGTTCGACGTGGTAGCAAGACGGACACGGTAACTCAGACTTGCACGACGACAATACTGCTCGACGACGAGACTACCATGACAGTGCTAGACTTGTCCCTTAATCAATTAGAGGGAAGAGGAAGAAGAAAGAGAAAGAAGAGAGATAAGAAAAGCAGAGAGATAAAGAGAGAAAAGAAGAAAGATAGGAGGAGAGGAGGAAAGAGAAGAAGAAGAAGAAAAGAATAGAGTAGAGAAGAGAAAACAAGAAGAAGGGAAGAGAGGAGACGAGAAGAGGGAAGAAAGAACAGATAAGAGGATAGAAAAGAAAGTAAAGAAGAGGGAAGAAGAAGGAAAGCAAAAGAAAAGAAGAGAGAAGAGAAGAGAAGAGATAGAAAGGAAAGACAGGAGAAGAGAGAGAAAAGAAGGAAGAGAAGAGAGAAATAAGAGAGAGAAGAGAAGAGAGAATGAAAAGAGAAAAGGAAGAGGGTGAAAGAAGAGAGAAAAAGAGAGAGAAGGGGGGGCATGGACGGCGATGGTCTTTCGCCATCCATGACAAAGAAGAGAGAGAAAAAAGGAACATGGACGGTGATGGTTTCCATCGTCCATGATAGAGAAAGACAGAAACAAGCAAGGAGAAGACACACTCGGTGATAGGGATCTCCGCTTGTGTCATTAGGGACTCAAACATGGCCTGACCCGCCACTCAGGGAAGGGCTCGGTCCAGTGTCCTTATCAAAGAATGAGGAAAAGAATGTCATGCGATGTGATGGGTGTCGTCGTGCGCAACATGGGAAAGGGGAAATTTAGACAGAGGCCTGGCCCGCAACTCGGGTTAAGGCCCGACTCACTGTGCATGTTCCCAAACATGGGAAAGGGGAAATTTAGACAAAGGCCCGGCCCGCCACTAGGGTTAAGGCTCGACTCACTGTGCATGTTCCCAAACATGGGAAAGGGGAAATTTAGACAGAGGCCCGGCCCGCCACTTGGGTTAAGGCCCCGACTCACTGTGCATATTCCCAGAAGATAAAGGAAGCATGAGAATGTTATGCCCGACGATGAGCATTGCCATGCATGACAGAAGAGCAAAGAGAAAGGAAGGAACAAAGTGAGAGCAAGAAAGACAGGCCCGAAGAAAGAGCGTTTAGGGAAAAGAAAGAGGAAAGGAAAGTAGAGAGAGAAGAAAGGAAAGAAGAGAGAGTAAAGGAAAGTGAGGAGAGAGATTGGGAGAAAATCTGAGGAGAAAGAAAGAGACAAAGATTAGGAAAGAGAGAAGAAGAATAAGGAAAGAGGAGAGAAAGAAACATGCATGGCGCTGCCACCGTCGTGTGTGTCAGAGAGAGAAGAAAATAGAGAAAGAGATTTGTGCACGGCATTGCCATCGCCGTGCATGTTCAGACCGAGAAAAAAATAGAGTAGAGAAAGAGCAAAGAAGAAGGGAGAGGAAAAGGAAGAAAGTAGAGATAAAATAGAGAAGAAAAAAAGAGGCATGCACGACGATGATCACAGCCGTGCATGTTTGAGAGGGAGATGAGAGAGACTGAGGAAAGAAGAGGAGAGACAAAAGAGATAAAGACGAGAGGAGGGAGGAGATATAAAGATAGAGATGAGGAGAAAGAAAAGAGATAGAAATGAGAAGAGAGAGAAAGAGAGGGATGAGAGGAGGAGAGAGAAAGAGAGAGATGAGAGGAAGATAGAGAAAATTACCTTATCGAAGGGTACCGACCATTTTCTTATCTCTCCTCTCTCTCTACAAGACGCACCCACAAACTCAAAGTAAAAGCACAAACTTTATTGATCAATTGAAAGTATGTGGGGAGCTAGGGAAGACTTTACAATTAGGTTTAGCATGAATTAATAGAATTGGGCCCAAACATGGGTGGATGCCCAAAAAATGTCCCAATTGATGGTAATTAAAATTATTTTGAATTAAAATAATTTCTAAAAATGGGTGCAAAATGATTGTTTTGCCCCTTCCTAACAATTCATGAAATTTCAAAGCAGTCCTTATTGCTGCCCTAGAACATGTGTGATCTTCTGTGGATGATCCGGGGTTGCTCTATTGTCCGTTTGACCGAAAGATGACTGTTTTCTTGTAGGGCTCGGTATGACAATCGATTTGATACCAACTTCGAGCCATAGATCATGTTTTTAAGCCACGATCATGTGACTTGAAATTTAGATGAATCTTGAAAACTTTGGATCGATAGTGTGCTCATTCCTTAATTTTTCTTTGTTATTTCTTCACTGGATCACACTAAGCATGCCATCACGATCATGTGGCAATAAACGCAGCTCAATTTCATGCTCGGAAGAAGATTTTGGAATCTTGGGTTTTTTGTCGGATTCTGAATTTCGATGGCCGAAATTTGCAGTCACTTTGACACCTTTGTATGCAAAATCTGACAGTTCATCATGTACAACGTTCAGACCAGATATAGCCTTAGACCTTACGCACACAATGGAACTAGTCTCGCATCAATCCCATACATGAGCGCCGTGATTTGGCTGATCGAGCAAGGTGTGTCGCTGTTGATTTTCCTGCAACTTTGCTCACGAATCGTAACTTCTCCCTATATTTTGTCCCTGTTCGGGCATCGTCAAGAGGCATGCCATATATCAAAATGCTCGTCTTGATGAGACGAACATGGTCACAAAATTTGAGTACGATTTGACTCAGAACGAGTAAGATATAGGCCCCATAAGTCACTACTCAAGACTGTAAAAACAGTCACCTTTAGTGGTGATTTGGTGTAGGGAGGGCGCATGGGAATAATGTGTGGCCTACCCCTTTTCGGTATTTTACCCATAACATTGTCTTGGAGCTCTCGATGATGCCAAAACTTGGCCCATAGGGGTTTTCGACCGTGATGGATTCAATGGCGGTGGTCTCATAGGAATTTGATGCACTGAAAATAGAGTTCTAGTTACGGGGTCCATTTCAGAGTGCTAGAGGCTGATTTTTCTGAAATTGTTTCCTTGTCTACACTGCCTTAGACATGTCGGATTGTGACGAAACTTAGTAGGTGACCTTTTGAAGTCTTTATGAACATTTTCACTTGTTTTGAGGAAATTTCGAGACTATCAAGAATTCAACTATAATTCAGGCTTTATTGACCAGCTTCACTTTTTATTTCGCATCGGGGACCAAGGTGCTGAAAAAATGTCTTCAAATAGCTTGCCCCGCCGAATGTTGTGCTCCGAGATAAATGAGAAGGATAACATTCAAAAAATTTCCTTCGGCTTTATTAGTTTTTTCTTCATAACCCCAGAACCACGTGAATGTCGAGGAGATACACAATGCTATAACTAGGATGCGCAGACATTTGGATGCAATGTACAGGTCCATCTGTGGAGACTTTAGGCGGAGATGAGACTTTTTTCAGGGATCCTATTGAAGTCCTCACCCTCAAGGGACTATTTGTGATTCTGACAGCTGAGGATTTTGTACCGACCTAGTTGGCTAAAATTAGGCCCGTTTGGCAACCGAGTGCCATGCTAAAGGGAATTTTTCCCATTTTATCTGGGTTTGTTTGTTTTCTTGTTTGTTGTTTGTTGTGGTTTATATGATGAAGGGCCTTTGATTGGCATCCGTCTGCGTGATGCACCAGATTGTACTTGATGGGCAGGGTACCTCAGTTTATCGAGGTGACTGACTGTGAGTATAACCCCTGCCTACTGCTTGCAGTTTTGTTTGCATAACAGGTCCAAGTTCTGGCTAACTTGGCTTTTCTTGGGGCGTCTTTAGCATTTTGGAGTGCGTTTAGTGACCTCTTGGGAATGATACTCTTCTTCATGAGACTTGTCTTGCCTTCTTGGCGAGTCTTTTGTCCTTCGAGTCCTTTTTGTAAATAAACTCAGGCTGTCAAAATCTTTCTTGATGCTTGACTTTTTGGGTCATGGTATTGTGACCCCAGGGAGTTTTCTTTTGAATGTGGGCTGAAGCCACCTGTTAAGGCGCGTGTGGCATCAACCTGTTTATTGGTCCAAGAGTCCTTTGTGGGTTGTCACTTGGATTAGAGAAGTGGTGCCGTAAATAAAGTTTTCATCAACTTCCTTTTATTTTGGGCTCGTTTACCCATGACCTTTAGGCCTGGTCTACCCTTATTTTTCTATTTTTACTCACGGTGCCCTTTCAGGTTTTCATTGTGCCTTGATTTTTATTTTCATGCAACTCTTTTACTCATGGTTTCGTGACCATGCCCATTTGTCATTTTTACTCATGGCGTTCCCTTGTCCAGGTATACACCATGCCCGTTATTATTGTGAAGGCGTGTTTTAACGTCATGCCATCGAGACCTATGTGAAGCAGTTTAATGTCATGCTGCCAGGACGTGTACTACAGTTTAAGGTCATATAGCTGGACCATGGTGGAGATGGGTGGCAGTATGTTGAGGCCATGGGGTGAGTATGTGGTGGTTTTGACTCACTTTGGGGAGATGGCAGGAAGCTACCTATGAAAGATGGATGATGTATGTGTGGAAGGTGAAAAGAGGTGACCCACTAGCTTACGACAAGTATGGATGACGGGATGGCTCGTCGGTTTGTAAGCATCGGTGAGACTCACTGAGGAATGATGGAGGGTGATGAAATGAACAGACTCACTAGGGAGGTAATGAAGGTAGTGTGCACACACGAATAGGTCGGTTAGGGAAGACGTGCGTGAAGACTCATGTAAAGGGTATGTGAAGGTATGTTTGTAGGAACATATTTGAAGGTCATGCCTCCTGGACTTGTGCAAAGCAGTTTAACGTCATGCGGCCAGGACGTGTACTATGATTTAGGGTCATATAGCTTGGACCGTGGCTACACAATGTAAAGTCATACAAGTACGACCATGCATTTTAAGGTCGTGTAACTAGACCTCCGTTACAGTTTAAGGCTATATAGTTTGGGCCATTATGCTAACCTTTTTAATGTCATGTGGCCATGACATGCACTATGGTTTAAGGTCATATAGTTTGGACCATGGCTTTGCATTTTAATGTCATGCAGCATAGACCATGCCGTTTAAGGTCGTGCAACTAGACCTTTGCTACAATTTAAGGTCATATAGTTTGGACCGTGCACCTAGACTAAGGCTGTGTAGTTTTTTGTCATGCAGCACGGACCATTGTGTGGGTTGCTTAGTAGGTGAGGCTCCATGGGGATAGGTTTGTGGATAGTAATTTGACTCCTTAGGGATAAAATGATTAAGGTCAGTAGGGGTTTTAGATGTGAAGATGACTTCACGGGGAATCAGGGGACGAGTATGACTCCCTGGTGAAACAAAATGAGACTCCATAAGGAATAAGCTTATGGAAGGTAACCTGACTCTTGAGGATAAGACAGCTTGGTGCAAGACTGACCCATTGGGGATTAAAGGGGTAAGCATGACCCTTTTTGGTATACACCTAATTCCACTAGGGATGATGAGCTGCGACACTAGTATAACTCTTACTGGGGATGATGGTAGAACACTCACGGCAGACATGCACGACATTAGCCACAAACCGTAGCAACATACGCGACAGTAGTCTTTGACACACGTAGCACTAGCACGAGCTGCACTGGTATGCACGGGAGTGGTCATGGGCGATAGTAGTACTAGCTCATGCAGTGTTGGTTTCACATGGCATTAGTCTCACTCGGTGATACAGAACACAGTTGGCATTAGCCTGTGTTTGAGCCTCAGGCATGGGCCCCGTCTGGTCCTGCCTATCTGTTGGTTCATACTCGATGTTGCACAGAAAACGGTAAGCCTCTGTTCGGGCCTCGAGTCTAAGCCCGACCCGGTCCGGCCCGTTTGAAGGTTGATACTCGGTGTTGTACAAGCAGCAATAAGCCTATGTTCGGGCCCAACCCGGTCCGACCCATTGCCGTTTGGCCTTTAGGGACTTGTCTGGTATTCTTTGCTTTGTGAGGGCCTTGGGTTCACCTATATAAGGGGATTAACCCCACTTTCACTATTATACCGAAGGTAAAATAGTAATAGAGAGAGAGGAAAGGACTCCCGGTGAGAACTCCGGTGTGAAGCAGAGTACTCGGGTGAGGGTTTGTAGGAAGTCTGGGGAGTAGGAGAGGGTTTTGGCTATGAGGCAAGAGCACTGGTAGGGAAGATAGGGATAGTCGCGGTGGTTGTTGTCGCTGGTATTGAGGAACAGGCAGCTTGCCGAGGCGAACTGAGGTTCCGGCAGTGATTCTTGGGATAGCAAACTGAGGCACTTCCAGTGATTCTGGGGCTCGAGGTGACACACGTGTAGTCTGTTGCACGTGCAAGAGATTCGAGTGATGTTGCTTCAAGTGGTGATAGTCCTGAAGACATGGTCGTTGTTGCCCTTTCGACAATCCCGTCAGTGTTAGTCATAGTCACCATTAGTCCTTGAAGGCACAACCATCATTGAGAACACAGCCGAAGGTAGACCAGTGCCTTAGTGAATGATTGTGCATAGACGGTGGTTGGATAAAGTCCTTTAACGAATGTCTTCTCGACAGTCAGCCAGAACCTTGAAAGCTCCCAGAATGCAGGTCCCATCGAAAAAGGTCCCCATTGTTATCGAGGACGAAGAGCTTCTTATTGCTGAGAACGAAGCGCATCCCTCATCTCAACCTCTTGCTCCAAGGGCCGGGGGTGCGCCAATGCCTTTACGGGGTGATTTTGGTCCGTGCCACTTGATAGTAATGGGCAACATGGTGATTTCTCCTACAACCTTGAGAGGGGGCCTTGCTCTTTCAGCTCGAAGGGAACCTATCATAGGTTCATCTTTTGTAGTGACTTCCTTCTTGGGACAAGTTGTTCATTCTCTCGTTTGGCGCATTCGCAGAGGCTTTGTCGTATCACAGCTCATGATGCCTTTCCCTGTACAGGTTACCAGGCTCAATCGTCGTAATGTTTCTATGGACAATGAACGTGATCTTCTTAGATCCACTTATCATCTTTTCAGTTGGGCTTCTTTCTTCGTGCTGATCATGTTCCCATTTTTGGTGAAAGGATGATAGACAACCTCATAGACTTCAATGTCCCCTGTGCAAACTCATTCAAAGAAAAAGTGACTGAAATAGCTCAACGGGCTGGGGCTGTTTTGGATTTAGAAGAATTGACTTCTATTGGGAAATATGTTTCTATCAGGCCTTTACTCAGGCTCTTCCACGGACCTTTGACTGTCACACATTCTGCGCACACTTGAGTAATCTCAAAACCAATTTGCTCATGCGACAACTTGTTCAGTCAGATTTTCAGATCTTGCCTCCAAAGGTTCCTTCGATATTTCAAGAAATCGTATGTTTTGAAAATGAGGAGGACATAGCAATTCTTGAACGCAACATCAATGATTTAGAAGGCTTACTTAGTATAGCCCGCGAGGTAAGAAAAAAGCCATTTTCTCCCCAGCTGGTGCATGGAGAATATCCCCCTTTATTAAGAAGGTTTTCCCTTCTCTGGGCGGCATCTACGAAGGATGAAATCAAATGGACACAACAGAACAACTATAGGCTTAGTCTTGAGGATTCAGCGAACACCTTCATTTATAATTTTTTTTGCACACAACTTTTTGGGAAATCGTAATAGAATGTCCTTTGTATTTTTACTTTCACTGTATGCTGGAATTTGTAAAATTTTTGAATTCATGAATAAATAACATCTTTTGTTTCATCTTGTTACATTTTGCTGCACGATTCCAATCTTCTTTTTGTTTATTGTTTCTGCCCCTTCATGGAATGGGACATGGAGGAATACCCTACACCTTGCTTTGTTTTATGACAAGTCGTTGTAGCTTCAATGCACTCGAATGGGGGAGCAGTTGCTTATTCTCCTCTTAGTGTTTGATTGAACATGGGGTTATAATTCATCATTCTCATAATGTGTTTAGCTTGCTCGCTATAAATGGTCAAATCAGGAGGGGCATTGGCTTTTGTTCGAGGTGCATTCCCTCCAAGCTCGTTGTAGCTAATGCTTTTAGGGCCGGGGGTGCGCCCCTACCTTCACGGGGTGATTTTGGTCCGTGCCACTTGAGAGTAATGGACAACATGGTGATTTCTCCTACAACCTTGAGAGGGGGCCTTGCTCTTTCTGCTCGAAGGGAACCTTTCATAGGTTCATCTTTTGTAGTGACTTCCTTCATGAGACAAGTTGTTCATTCTCTCGTTTGGCGCATTCGCGGAGGCTTTGTCGTATCACCGCTCATGATGCCTTTCCCTGTACAAGTTACCAGGCTCAATCGTCGTAATGTTTCTATGGACAATGGACGTGATCTTCTTAGATCCACTTATCATCTTTTCAGTTGGGCTTCTTTCTTCGTGCTGATCATGTTCCCATTTTTGGTGAAAGGATGATAGACAACCTCATAGACTTCATTGTCCCATGTGCAAACTAGTTCAAAGAGAAAGTGACTGAAATAGCTCAACGGGCTGGGGTTGTTTTGGATTTAGAAGAATTGACTTCTATTGGGAAATATGTTTCTATCAGGCCTTTACTCAGGCTCTTCCACGGACCTTTGACTGTCACACATTCTGCGCACACTTGAGTAATCTCAAAACCAATTTGCTCATGCGACAATTTGTTCATTCAGATTTTGAGATCTTGCCTTCAAAGGTTCCTTCGATATTTCAAGAAATCGTATGTTTTGAAAATGAGGAGGACATAGCAATTCTTGAACGCAACATCAATGATTTAGAAGGCTTACTTACTATAGCCGGCAAGGTAGGAAAAAAGCCATTTTCTCCCTAGCTGGTGCATGGAGAATATCCTTCTTTGGTTAGAAGGTTTTCCCTTCTCTGGGCGGCATCTATGAAGGATGAAATCAAATGGACACAACAGAACAACTATAGGCTTAGTCTTGAGGATTCAGCGAACACCTTCATTTATAATTTTTTTTGCACACAACTTTTTGGGAAATCGTAATAGAATGTCCTTTGTTATTTTACTTTCACTGTATGCTGGCATTTGTAAAATTTTTGAATTCATGAATAAATTACATCTTTTGTTTCATCTTGTTACATTTTGCTGCACGATTCCAGCCTTCTTTTTGTTTATTGTTCCTGCCCCTTCATGGAATGGGACGTGGAGGAATACCCTAAACCTTGCTTTGTTTTATGACAAGTCGTTGTAGCTTCAATGCACTCGAATGGGGGAGCAGTTGCTTGTTCTCCTCTTAATGTTTGATTGAACATGGGGTTATAATTCATCATTCTTATAATGTGTTGAGCTTGCTCGCTATAAATGGTCAAATCAGGAGTGGCATTGGCTTTTGTTCGAGGTGCATTCACTCCAAGCACGTTGTAGCTCTTGCTCCTAAGGCCGGGGGTGCGCCACGTCCTTCACGGGGTGATTTTGGTCCGTGCCACTTGATAGTAATGGGCAACATGGTGATTTCTCCTACAACCTTGAGAGGGGGCCTTGCTCTTTCTGCTCAAAGGGAACCTATCATAGGTTCATCCTTTGTAGTGACTTCCTTCTTGGGACAAGTTGTCCATTCTCTCGTTTGGCGCATTCGCAGAGGCTTTGTCGTATCACCGCTCATGATGCCTTTCCCTGTACAAGTTACCAGGCTCAATCGTCGTAATGTTTCTATGGACAATGGACGTGATCTTCTTAAATCCACTTATCATCTTTTGAGTTGGGCTTCTTTCTTCGTGCTGATCATGTTCCCATTTTTGGTGAAAGGATGATAGACAACCTCATAGACTTCAATGTCCCATGTGCAAACTCGTTCAAAGAGAAAGTGACTGAAATAGCTCAACGGGCTGGGGCAGTTTTGGATTTAGAAGAATTGACTTCAACTGGGAAATATGTTTCTATCAGGCCTTTACTCAGGCTCTTCCACGGACCTTTGATTGTCACACATTTTGCGCACACATGAGTAATCTCTAAACCAATTTGCTCATGCGCCAATTTGTTCATTCAGATTTTGAGATCTTGCCTTCAAAGGTTCCTTCGATATTTCAAGAAATCGTATGTTTTGAAAATGAGGAGGACATAGCAATTCTTGAACGCAACATCAATGATTTAGAAGGCTTACTTACTATAGCCCGCGTGGTAGGAAAATAGCCATTTTCTCCCCAGCTGGTGCATGGAGAATATCTCCCTTTGGTCAGAAGGTTTTCCCTTCTCTGGGCGGCATCTATGAAGGATGAAATCAAATGGACACAACAGAACAACTATAGGCTTAGTCTTGAGGATTCAGCGAACACCTTCACTGTATGCTGGCATTTGTAAAATTTTTGAAATCATGAATAAATTCCATCTTTTGTTTCAACTTGTTACATTTTGCTGCATGACTCCAGTCTTATTTTTATTTATTGTTCCTGCCCCTTCATGGAATGGGACGTGGAGGAATACCCTACACCTTGCTTTGTTTTATGACAAGTCGTTGTAGCTTGAATGCACTCGAATGGGGGAGCAGTTGCTTCTTCTCCTCTTAATGTTTGATTGAACATGGGGTTATAATTCATCATTCTCATAATGTGTTGAGCTTGCTCGCTATAAATGGTCAAATCAGGAGGGGCATTGGCTTTTGTTCGAGGTGCATTCACTCCAAGCCCGTTGTAGCTCTTGCTCCTAAGGCCGGGGGTGCGCCACTATTTTCTCCCCAGCTGGTGCATGGAGAATATCTCCCTTTGGTCAGAAGGTTTTCCCTTCTCTGGGCGGCATCTATGAAGGATGAAATCAAATGGACACAACAGAACAACTATAGGCTTAGTCGTGAGGATTCCGCGAACACCTTCATTTATAATTTTTTTTGCACACAACTTTTTGGGAAATCGTAATAGAATGTCCTTTGTCTTTTTACTTTCACTGTATGCTGGAATTTGTAAAATTTTTGAATTCATGAATAAATAACATCTTTTGTTTCATCTTATTACATTTTGCTGCACGATTCCAGTCTTCTTTTTGTTTATTGTTTCTGCCCCTTCATGGAATGGGACATGGAGGAATACCCTACACCTTGCTTTGTTTTATGACAAGTCGTTGTAGCTTCAATGCACTCGAATGGGGGAGCAGTTGCTTATTCTCCTCTTAGTGTTTGATTGAACATGGGGTTATAATTCATCATTCTCATAATGTGTTTAGCTTGCTCGCTATAAATGGTCAAATCAGGAGGGGCATTGGCTTTTGTTCGAGGTGCATTCCCTCCAAGCTCGTTGTAGCTAATGCTTTTAGGGCCGGGGGTGCGCCCCTACCTTCACGGGGTGATTTTGGTCCGTGCCACTTGAGAGTAATGGACAACATGGTGATTTCTCCTACAACCTTGAGAGGGGGCCTTGCTCTTTCTGCTCGAAGGGAACCTTTCATAGGTTCATCTTTTGTAGTGACTTCCTTCATGAGACAAGTTGTTCATTCTCTCGTTTGGCGCATTCGCGGAGGCTTTGTCGTATCACCGCTCATGATGCCTTTCCCTGTACAAGTTACCAGGCTCAATCGTCGTAATGTTTCTATGGACAATGGACGTGATCTTCTTAGATCCACTTATCATCTTTTCAGTTGGGCTTCTTTCTTCGTGCTGATCATGTTCCCATTTTTGGTGAAAGGATGATAGACAACCTCATAGACTTCATTGTCCCATGTGCAAACTAGTTCAAAGAGAAAGTGACTGAAATAGCTCAACGGGCTGGGGTTGTTTTGGATTTAGAAGAATTGACTTCTATTGGGAAATATGTTTCTATCAGGCCTTTACTCAGGCTCTTCCACGGACCTTTGACTGTCACACATTCTGCGCACACTTGAGTAATCTCAAAACCAATTTGCTCATGCGACAATTTGTTCATTCAGATTTTGAGATCTTGCCTTCAAAGGTTCCTTCGATATTTCAAGAAATCGTATGTTTTGAAAATGAGGAGGACATAACAATTCTTGAACGCAACATCAATGATTTAGAAGGCTTACTTAGTATAGCCCGCGAGGTAGGAAAATAGCCATTTTCTCCTCAGCTGGTGCATGGAGAATATCCCCCTTTGGTCAGAAGGTTTTCCCTTCTCTGAGCGGCATCTATGAAGGATGAAATCAAATGAACACAACATAACAACTATAGGCTTAGTCTTGAGGATTCAGCGAACATCTTCATTTATAATTTTTTTTGCACACAACTTTTTGGGAAATCGTAATAGAATGTCCTTTGTCTTTTTACTTTGACTGTATGCTGGCATTTGTAAAATTTTTGAATTCATGAATAAATTACATCTTTTGTTTCATCTTGTTACATTTTTCTGCACGATTCCAGTCTTCTTTTTGTTTATTGTTCCTGCCCCTTCATGGAATGGGACGTGGAGGAATACCCCACACCTTGCTTTGTTTTATGACAAGTCGTTGTAGCTTCAATGCACTCAAATGGGGGAGCAGTTGCTTCTTCTCCTCTTAATGTTTGATTGAACATGGGTTTCCAATTCATCATTCTCATAATGTGTTGAGCTTGCTCGCTATAAATGGTCAAATCAGGAGGGGCATTGGCTTTTGTTCGAGGTGCATTCACTCCAAGCCCGTTGTAGCTCTTGGTCTCATGCATGAACTCCTTTAGGTGTTTTGAAGCGATACGCATGACCCCGATTTGTTTTGGAGACTGCGAACCTTGCTTTTTAACTCTTTTAGGCGAACTTGCTCTTGAGGGAAAGAGTGTTGTCCTTTCCTTGATTGTTCTTTTCCAATAGAATCAAGGAAACACAAAACCTTTTCTGGTGGCTGATGAGTTAGTTCTTCTTCCAAGAGTGTAATGAGGACATGCAAGACTTTTTGATGGTCCGACGTATAGGTGACGCTTGGGACCACGAAATATATCCCCATGACTTCCTCAGTCTCAAGGGTGATTTCTGGTTCTTCTTCTTGCACAAGTAGCTCAGTACAGGAAGTAGAGGGGGAAACCTCATCTTCAAGGGAAGATGGATGGCATACTAGGATGAATGGGAGTTAGAGGGAGAGTTTTGCCTTGCCTTTCTTCCTCTTTAAACATGCTCACGAGCATTCTCCCAATGTCAGCGAAGGTTTTGCCTTCTTCACAAACTTAGGATCACCATCATTTGACTTTTGGGGTGACACCGAATCTGTGAAGTAATACTTGGCATCATCATAGTGATTTTCGATTACAGGAAACGGTCTTCTATCAGCATAGATCGTAGATTGTCTCCCATCTCAACTATACTTGAAGCATTGATGCAATGTGAATGGAACCACCTCCTGATCATGGAGCCATAGGCGGTCGAGAAGGATGTTGTAAGATGTGTCGATGTCGAGCACATGAAATTGGGCATAATCATTTAATTCACTGATCCTGAGACGAAGGCGGACTGTGTTAGCCGGCTTCTCTCTTGACTGGTTGAACCCTTGGACTGTGATGTGAGTCGAAGTGAGATCCTCAGATCCTAATCCCAAATGGCTGAGGATTCTCCTTGGGATAAGGTTGACTGTTGACCCCCCATCCAACATAATTCGGTTGATGGGGCATGCATGTAACTCACCAGTCACAAAGAGAGGGCGATTGTGAAATTTTTCTCCCATTTGCATCCGAGAAGGCCATGCATCCACTTAAGATCGCTGGATCCACCTCAATAGGTTCCACCTCGGTCTTGTATACCTCTGGATTGGAAAGAGCCTGAACCAGAGCCATACGATAATCCTTGAGAGCATGAGTGAGTCATAAATGCTGAGAAGGGCTCGAAGTTTTCTTAGGTGTCCTATCACATCATATTTTACCTTTTCATTATCAGCCTTTTCTGTTCCTAGTCCTGCCACCGGCTTTGGTGGTATAATGGGTTGAAGAGTAGGTTTAGGCAGAAGAGGTTTATTTTGGGCTACTTTCTGGCCTGATTGCAGAACCAACTTGGTTCAGATAGTCTGAGTGGATTGGGTGACAAGGGTTTGTTTTGGAGGAATGGAGGTTTGAGGTTTCGACTTAGGAGGTGGTTGGTATATGGGACCAGCAACATCCTAGGGAATAGAAGGATGGGTGATAGTTTGAAGTATTAGGATGAGGGAGAAGTGGCGGACCAGGAAACTTCAAGATGCTTGGCTTCTGAGGTGGAGGTTGCAGTGTTTGCCCTGATCTCAGGCTCATTTTCCTTGTGCCGGGTGATGCTTTTGAGATTTGTACCATGTGGCAAGCTTCTTGAGAATAGAGGCTTTGCCCTCTTGATTCTCTCAGCCTCTGCTCAAACTCGGGCTCCGGAGGCCACTAGGGTTTCTTTGGCTTTGACCTCTTGTGCTTCTTGATGGAAGAAGATGGCTCTGCGTTAGCTCGAGTTGCCAAGGCGTCAGCAACTATCAAGAATCCAGCCGCCTGGGCTAGCTTCTTTTTCAACCGCCTTCGGTACATCCTGTTTATATTGGTTCCTTCAAGTTCTTTGTCAAGAGCCTCGAAGTCTGGACCTTTCAAGGTTGTACCTGTAGGAGACATAAAAGAGGAAGGATAAGAAGAAGAAGAATAAGAGGAAGGAGAAGGGTCTATAAGTGAGGACTTTTAAGGTTATTCCCCTCATTGGATCCATATGGGTAGCTTTTTACGTCATCACAAGAGTAGGATATGTGCGGGGAGTCTTTTAGGTCTTTCCCCTGCTTAGACCATTAGGGGTTGCTTTTAATGTCGTCACCCTTATTGGACGTGCCTCGATTAAGAGATGGTTCAAGGGTATCCTCTTGATGAGATGAAGGAATAAGGCTGATGGCGAGTGGTATGAAGTCTTGTAAGGTTAGCAAGGGGGGAAGTGGCCTAATAAATTCTAGCTCAGCCGGTGGTTGAGGAACCTTGTTCTACTGAGGAGCAGCCCTTGGTGGTCGTTGTCTTCTAGTCACCTTTGGGGGTGCTTGATTCATCTTGCTAGGTTTATGAACACCCTTAGCTTGACGGATCGCTTCTCGCTTTAAAGACTTGAGCCTGCTCCGCCCTTGATGGACTTTTCATAGCTGGGAAGTCGAGGGTTCAGCGGGATCAGAGGCATCCTTCTGGGAGTCTTATGTTGAAACACCATCCTGGATGGGCATAGTGCCTTGAGGGTGTTCAGCGTAAGCAAAGTAACCTCTCTGGAATTTTTTCGCAACCACAGCTTCAAACCCATAACATTCGTTCAGCTCATGGCCCCATAACTGATGGTATGGGCACCAGTGATTCTCGGTCCCCTAAGCAAGGTGCTTGGGCTGCCTCATAGGCTTAGGAGTGACGAGTCTTTATTGAAGCATCACCTCAAACATGGCTAGAAGAGGGTTCGAATCATCATTTCCCAAGTCTTGGGTCCGGGGGTCCTCTTGTACCAGTGGAGGAGAGACTTGAGGATCCATGTCTGAAACGTCACCAACTTCTTCGCCTCTCTGCATGTTATTCTCTAATAGCTTGTGGAAGTTAGCGCTGAGGTCATGCCCCCATATCTGATGATATGGGCACCAGAGACTCTCGGCTCTTTGAGCCCGATGCTTCGGTTGTCTTGATGGTTTTAGCATGATGAGGCCTTCTTAAAGCATCATGGCAAACAAGACGCGAAGGTTGCTTGGTGCCTCATCTTCATCCTGAACTGTCACTGTGTGGGACACTTCTACTGCCCCGAATGCTTTCTCAAGTTCTTCGAGCTTGATATGACCCTTTTGGATCAAAGCCTCGATAAGATATTTAAGTGTGTAGCATTCGTAGCATTCTTCTGTGGAGTGATTTACCATTCGATAATAAGCACAATATCTTGTGTGCGTATCGATACCAGCTTGATCGGGAAACTTGATCTCGGGCAGCTCAATCATGTTCTGTTCCAGCAATAGTCAGAGTAGTGCAAGAACCCATTCCTTTTCAAAAGGATAAACCTTATTTTGATGTCTGGTCCAATAGTCATCTCGAATAAGGTTTGTAGGTGGGGGTACTCGATTGTATGATGGCTGCTGTTTGCCTGTCTAAGGTGTTATCTTTGCTATGCTTACCCCTTTAGAGAGGTCCAAAGTCTAAGAGGCTGCCTTCTTTGGATCACTGACAGTAATAGCTGCACTGATTACCCCTTTTTGTTGGTTGCCTCGAGTGTTGGTCTAAGAACTACCATTGCTCCGGTTGTTTCCCAAGCTTGAAAACTGTTGTCTTGACACACCATGGTTGTGTGACAGACTCTCTATGCGAACTGATTTAGAGATCAGCTCTGACATGGAGGTCGGTTTGGAGGCCTCAACATGTAGAGCAATCTCAAGTCATAGGTTTCGCACATAGGTCTGAATTGCTTCCTTCTCAAGCATGGAATTGGGATGGCAAGCGGCCTAATCTCTCCACCTTGCTATGAATTGATCTACAGGTTCATCTGGTTCCTGGATCAAGGTGAGAGGCTTGATGGTTTGGACCTCTCTCTCGACCTCATAGAAGCGCTGGTGGAATAGTTTTTTCATTTCCTCCAGAGTATGCACTAAATTTAGGGGAAGCCGAGCATACCTCTGAAAGGCCGGACCGTCCAGAGTTTCAACGAACTGACGGAGGAGCCTCCCATCATCCGCCATCTATCAACATGCCACTATGGGCGATATGCTGGTGTGGGGAGGTTGTGCCATCGAACAGGGGGAAATTCCCTTTATTGTAGTATGAGGGAAACAAGATCTGATCAATGTAGGAGGGATATGGCTTCTAATAAAGCGTTTCACCCTGTATTCCCAGGATTTGTCTGCTCTTTAAGCTATGTCACCATAGCATCAATGTCTGCCTGGGAGATGGGATGAAGGACATAATTGTCTTGTGAGGCAAGGGAAGGAGGATGCCTCGGAGCTGCATCATCTGAATGATGAGAGTTGACCTCATGGTTAGCCGAGTGTCGTGCAATTTCCATGCGATCAATCTCCTCCATCATTACTTGCACCATCTATTTGAACTCATGGTCATGGGACCGTGGCTGCTGGGTGGTCGAGTCATCTTCTATGACGCTTACCACAGTGCAGGATTCTCGCACCTCTTCTTCAGTCGTCATGATTCGTAGAGGATAGAAGGCATTTTTAGGAAGGAGACCCTTAGACCTGGGTGCCCCGACTTTTCTGGTCGGCTCTTTAATCAGGATCTACAGTCCTCTGTCTTGCTTGAGCTTGAGATTGCGATCGACCTCCCTCTAGAACTGAGACTGAGGTCGAGGTTGACCCATCTTCTTAGAGCATGAGAGGGCCGTGTCCATAAGATGGGGCAGTGAATGTCGACCATCGACAGGGGTCAGCATGGGCTGCTGCCTTGGAAGTTATAGTACTTCATCAATCATCAAGACTTTGAGCCGAGCCCCTGTGTGGGCTCCAAAGGCATTGCCGACGTGACGGAGCTGGTTGAGGATGGTACTCTTAGGGAAAAACTTCGAGTACCAGGTCACGAGATCTCCATAGGGAGGAGAAAGGGCGGAAGAAGAGGGGACCGGCTCTCAATGATATCAGAGTCAGGAGAAAGCAGTGACCTAGGAAGGTGGCGAGTGCATGCCCCTTGAAGTAGCATTCCGGGTGACTTGGGGGTCAGCCCGGGCTTGAATAGGTGGTCTAACCTTAGGAAGCCGAGAACTGCGAGTAGGTATCTGCAAGGGAACAGGTGAGGGCCTGCCCCTTATGAGGTGTGTTAGTGTGTGCTGAGAGGAACGACGAAGAGATCATCTTTCGTGAGCTTGGGTTGACGCAGCAACGGCGTTGCCCCGAGCAGTGAGATGCATATGCATTCACATAGGTTTCGGCTCAAGGAGGGCTGATCCTGTACGCATAATCAAGGTAGCACAAGGGCTTCCCCGAGGTGTGACTTGAATGGATAACCCACGAGTCTTAGAGTGTGTGCGAGAGGTGGAGCTCCAGGGTCTCCGCCTCGATGTGTCGAGCCTCTAAACATAGAGATTCATGATGGTGCAGGAATATGGGGGGTGGCCATATAGCGACCCATAGGAGCAACGACAACTTCCTTTCCTTTTGCAAAAACGGACTGGGTAGTCTTCCGATGTACCTCAGCAATACGACCGACAAGTGACTTGCCGGTGACAGGGTGCATGCTGTGACTGGTAGCATATGTGCTACTGATGCAGGGTGCCTTGGTGGAGGCTCCGCCGAGGCAAGGACATGGGGAGTTAGGGACCTTTAAGTCCCTCCACATGCCTATCCAAGTTAAGACCTGGGAGCTAGACACTGAGTCTTTACTCAGAAGGAAGGTTGAGAACAAAGTTCGACGAACTTGTTCTCGGGGGGAAGTTCATGAATACGAGGATCAGAAAATCCCTAATTCGGATAAACAGGTTAAAGAACCCAGAAGTCATGTAGTGTGTGAAAACAGAAAAACAAAGGAGAAACTAGCCAAACAAGTAAGATCCGATGAAGGGATAGTAAGTCCCTAGTTGAGTCGCCAAGCTGGTTAGGTGCCTCGATCTCGCCCTTTAGATCTGGATGATCTGATGGCAAGCGTCTTGGGTTTCGAGGGAAATCAAGACTTGAGATCGCTCTCTCGGGAACCTTGCTCAAGAACAAGGGCAAGTATACCAACCGATGAGAGAGGAATTTAAGGTGGGTTCGAGATTTACTCGGGCTGGCTCACGTGGGAGCCTTCTTGGATCACGAAGAAAGCCCCTCAGTCCTACAACTGGTTTGAAATCGCCTCCCTTGGTCTGTAGTCTCCTATTTATGCAATCACACACACGTGGTTAGTTTTACACGACAAGTGGGCCAAAGGACCCCACCTTGTCTTTGGGTGAATGTACACAGGTGTGCACATTCAAAGAAGAAAAGAGAAGAAATGATGAGATGAGGGTTGGGAGAAGGAAGAAGAGAGAAGAAAAGAAAAGAAAGCGACATTTGACTGGGTGAATACCCTAGCATAGTGGTTAGATTGGCATGATGATTGACTTGACGTGGTAGCAAGATGGTCATGGTAATGCGGATCGGTACAATAACAATACTACTCAATAGCAACACCAACACCAACCAGCCTGGCACAACTGCTAGTTCGACATGGCAGCAAGACAGACACGATAACTCAGACTGGCACGACGACAATACTGCTCGATGACGAGACTACCATAACAGTGCTAGACTTGTCCATTAATCAATTAGAGGGGAAGAGGAAAAAGAAAGAGAAAGAAGAGAGATAAGAAAAGTAGAGAGGTAAAGAGAGAAAAGAAGAAAGATAGCAGGAGAGGAGGAAAGAGAAGTAGAAGAAGAAGAAAAGAATAGAGTTGAGAAGAGAAAAGAAGAATAAAAGAAGAGAGAAGATGAGAAGAGGGAAGAAAGAAAAGACAAGCAGATAAAAAAGAAAGTAAAGAAGATGGAAGACGGAAAGCAGAAGAAAAGAAGAGAAAAGAGAAGAGAAGAGAGAAAAAAAGAGATAGAAAGGAAAGAGAGGAGAAGAGAGAGAAAATAAGGAAGAGAGGAGAGAAGAAGAGAGAGAAAGAAGAGAGAAAAGAAGAGAGGGAAAGAAGAGAGAAGATAGAGAAGAGAAGGAAAGAAGAAAGAAGAGAGAAGATAGAGAAGAGGAGGATGAAAGAAGAGAGAAAAAGAAGGGAGAAGGGGGGGGCATGGATGGCGATGGGCTTCCGCTATCCATGACAAAGAAGAGAGAGAAAAAGGGAACATGGACGGTGATGGTTTTCGCTATCCATCATAGAGAGAGATAGAAACAAGAAAGGAGAAGACACACGCGACGCTAGGTATCACTGCTTGTGTCGTAGGGGACTCAGACATGGCTTGACCCGCCACTCGGGAAAGGGCCTAATCCAGTGTCCTCATAAAAGAATGAAGAAAAGAAGGTCATGCGTGGCGATGAGCATCGCTGTGCACAACATGGGAAAGTGGAAATTCGGGTAGAGGCCCGGCTCGCCACTCAGGTTAAGGTCCGGCTCACTGTGCATGTTCACAAAAGATAAAGGAAGCATGAGGATATCATGCCCATTGATGAGCATCGTCATGCGTGACTGGAGAGCAGAGAGAAAGTATGGAACAGAGTGAGAGCAAGAAAGACATGGAGGAAGAAAGAGGGTTTAGGGAAGGAAAGAAGAAAGAAAAGAAGAGAGAGCAAAAGAAAGTAAGGAGACAGATTGGGAGAAAATCAGGAGAAAGAAGGAAAGAAGGAGACAGATTAGAAAAGAGAGAAGATGAATAAGGAAGGAGGAGAGAAAGAAACACGCACGACGCTGCCATCGCCATGTGTGTCAGAGAGAAGAAAATAGAGAAAGAGATTCGTACACGACGTTGCCATCGTGTAGACACCACATTTTAAATCTGGCAAATTCTGTGGTTTTCTTGGACCTTTAGGATCACATTGACTTAGTGAACCCAAAATCCATAGGTCACACAACTTACCCTTGGACCCATAACCATTCTGCCAGCCCAGAAACCTTATTACACCCTGTTTTGACCCAAAACTCTGAAAACATCATTAAAGGCTAAGGAACACACCTGACAAGACATTTTTGAATTTGGAGCATTTTTTATTTGTGCGAAACAGGGCGTGCCACCTAGGCGACACGATTCGTTCTGCCCAGATCCGAGGCCTCTTAAAAAACACATTTTGACTGAGCCTTTGGTGGGTTCCGAGAAGATATTCTCCCCAACATATTTTCCCCCTCTCTTTAGCGTCTTTTGGGGGCCATTTAGGGGGAACAGAGAGAGAAACCCAGGGGAAGTTTAAAAACATAATTTTTTTTTGGGAGAGAGACAAGAGACTAGAGATAGAGACTGAAACTCTAGTAGAGGAAAAGAAACAGATAGAGATGAAAAACCTGAGGGAACGACAGGAGAGATAACCCTGGAAATTGTGTCAGGGAGCATGGGCATCCTGAGAGAAACCCCAGCCAAACCCTTGGTACAAAACTCACTACTAGAGACTTGATGATCAAGATCTGGACCAGAAGGGCAAGAGGAGCCGGTTCTGATACGGGCGAGCTCTCGAAGGCTCAAGAGTCCCAGGCCATCCCGCCCGGTATGGTATCATTATTAATCCTATCTCTTTCTTCATTTCTTTATTGATTTATTTTATTTTGATTTATTTTTTATTAATTCTATTATTTAAAAATCGTTTTTTGGATATCTTGGATCATGCTGACTCCGCCACAGATCTGAAAGTAGATCTGCTCATTTCTAGGTAGATCTGGCCTCATTTCTGAATTCGATTTGTCCCACCTTTTCTACCATTGATTTCCTTTTAATTTATCATTTTAAATTTTCAGATCTGACATATCTACATCCGTAGATCTCTCTAATTTTCATGGTCAACAATTTGGCACCCACCGTGGGGCAAATTGAACGTGATCCGAGCATCAAAATTTCGAAAATCTCAAAATCTTTTGAAACTTTTCAAGCATGTTCTAGGTACAATTTTGTGAATTTTTCCAAGGTTTCAGGTTAAAATAAAATATTTTAAAATACAAAAACATATTTTTCTATTTGATCTGTTGTCACTTTATTTTAATTTATTTTCATCAAAAATAATTTTATTTGATAGTTCTCCAAGTTTACAGTAGCCTTATTTCATCAATATCAACAAGAAAAAAATAAAAATAAAAAATAAAAAAAAATGTTTTTTTTTGGCCGACACGGCACGTGCCGCCCTATCACAAAGGTCAGAGAAGAATTTTGGGACCCCACAAGCCTGGTCTAAAGCTTATTTTGTGCTTTTTCACTAATTTTTGGCTTAAAATAAATTTTTAAAAAATATAAAAAATATTTTTCTTTATATAAGTTTGTTCTGCTCTTGACTTTTTCTTTTTTATTTTAGTTTATTAATTTTGGCTGAAACAATTTTTCCCTGCTTTCACGATGCTTAGTTTAACTGTATTTCATCAAAGTCTCCCTAAACCGTGTCCCGTTTGAGACACCCTTGATTTGGGTCACACTCGACTTAGCACGAACTATGCCTGGTTTCACTGCTTTAACCATACATTGATAGGGGTTCCTCTCCCCTCCATCTATATTGTGCCTCAAGCGAGTTTTGCCTCGAAGAGCGCATCACTAGGCACGATCAGTGCCAAGCGCTCACTTGTTTTCTTTCTTATTGTGTGCCTGTGTGCTTGACTTTATTTTCATTTGCGTGCTTCTTTACATACTATAACACTCAGTGCCCAAGAATCCCGGAAAAATAGAAAACAAATTTTTCGAAAACCCTCAAAATCCGCATTAACGGAGTGAGGGGAACCTAGCATTGAGAGCCAAGGCTGTTGGGAGTCACAAAACTTTAACAGTAAGTGCCCCTCCATAATCCTTTACCTCAAAGCAACTCCGCGTATAGTAGGACTTGGCAAAATCGTATAATAGGAGCCTAGGACCTATACGGGATCAGCCTAGCCGCATTTTAGTAGTTTGGAACCCACTCTCAAGCCAAGCCTACCTATAGTACTATATTAGGTCAAAATTTTCATGTGTTTGCTTGCTTATTAATCTTGGGTCTCAACCTGAATCTACTTTTGGTCCGAGTTGAACCCTTTGGGTCTAGGTTCAGACTTGTACCGAGCCTAGCCCAGGTTTGAACCAGGTTTCGCCTTGGTCCGAACCTGGGGCCCTCTTGGTTCGAGCCGAAGGCTCGTTCTTGACTCATCTTTGATCCATTCTAGGTCCATACCTAGTCTGATCATTAATACTCTCTGGGGTCCAAGTCCAGGTTTGTACCCAGCCTAGCCCTGGTCTGAACCAGGTTCACACCCAGGTCCGAACCTTGGCCCCCTCTTGGTCCGAGCCAAAGGCTCGTTCCTAGTTCAATCTTGATCTAGTCTGGGTGCACATCCGGTCTGAGTTTCAAAACTCTCTTGATCTAAGCCCAAGGTTGCACTCAGCTCAGTCCAGGTCCGAACCAAGCTCACACCCCAGTCCGAACCTAGACCTACCGTTAGTCTGAGCTGAGACTCATGCACCATCTAGTCTAGATCTTAGTCTAGGTTCTAGCATAGCTCTAAGCATAGAGTTTCCTCTAGAGCTAGACTAGGCTTACCTTAGTTCAGGGTTTGAGCTAAAACCCATTTAGTCTAGCAAGTCTAGATTCTAGTCTAGTCTTAGCCTAGGTATTAGTCAAAGTTTTGCCCCTAGAGTTCGGCTAGGTCTGCCCTAAGTCATCAAGTCTAGTTCTGACCTAAGTCTAATTCTAGAACCCAGCCAAAGAGAGTCACTATGTCGTTTATTCAAGGCAACCATGATGATTGCTCCACATCTGACTCTAAACCAATCCTTCCCAAACCTAGAGACCAATATGTTGGAATCCCTTGGAACTATCAACAGAACTAGGGCCAATCCATTATCCATCGTTCAGGTTTTCAATTAAAAGTCGAGTCCCAGGGGTCCAGTCTTAATGCTGAGCTCTGTATGGTCCAAAAAGTTGGCTCCGCTTTAAAAACATTGAACAGTTAGGGGGTTCGGCAGGGCAATGTCCTACAGGGAACCCTACGTAGCCACAGTAGGAGCCGTCTAACTTTAGGCAACCAAAGCAGGAGTCATGCAAGGGAAGAAGTTCTTGCGGCATCTAACGTCAATTCCCAGCACTCGAACCAAGATAACCCCGAGATGCAGCGGTCTTAAAACCAAGACCCACCTACGTCTAGGAGATCCAATCCAACCTCGGGCAACCATAGTACTGCTCACGATGTTCTTAACACTATACGGAGCAGGGGCATCAATTTAGATCAACCCTTAGGTGAGATGGGTGCCCAAGCTGCCCTTTAAAGTCTGATTGACTTAGGTTACACTGTTATGCCCTAGCTCATGGGTTAAACCCAAACTAAGTTAGCGGTATAAGCTAACCCCTAGCACAATGGAGTCAGCCAATTCTTCAATCGGCCCCCTTAGTTCACCCTGTCCAACAAACCGTGCCATTTTTCGCAACCGGTGGTGACACCTATGGGTCAGTACGCCCCTCAGGCACAAGTTTATCAAACTGTCCCAGTGACTGTGACCCATCAACCTCAGGCCCATATCTACCCCAAATCTCAACTTACCAATCTACACTCGAGAACCCACCGACTGGTGGGCCTACTGCCACGTGAAATACTCGACACGAAGGCACTTTAATAGCGATGCATGATATGCTCGTAAAAATGGGCATGCATGATATTCTACCCCCAAAGTCCTATGTTTAAGAGACCCTTTGAGGCATGGAAGACCTTCCCCCTGGGTTTGTCATCCCTAAGTTTAAAAACAAATTCAATGGAAAGAGTGACCCAGATATTCACGTCAACACATACCTCCTCTTCGTTCGAGCCTTACGAGATAAGCCAAATAAGTTGAAGGCCCTGTTTTCACAAACTTTGATCAGCAAGGCTTTAAACTGGCATAAAAAAATAATGACCGCTCAACCACACATAACTCTCTGCACGGTGGGGCACTCCAGTAAATTCCCACCTTAGCTTCCCAAGGTGGATCTCTGAATCATGCCTTCCCCTGATCTTTTCAAGAGAAATACTTAGTAACTCCTTGCAGTCAGAGGAATAACTAGACGACATCCCCAGGGGAATACTCAAGAAAGGCTCACCCTCACTCCGAACCCCAAGAATCAGGGTAACATCCTCAAGGGTAGGGGCAAGCTCGCCGCATCGCAGTGGAATGGAATAGGTCTCCGATCTATATCAGAGACATAACTCCATAATCAAAGCACAATCTTAGCTAAAAGGCCTGATCCGACAGACCAATCCGAGCAAGAGCTTGCATCTGCTCAAGAGTCAACAACGCTGCCCATTTGTGAATAGCAAATAGATGGAATCCATAGTCAACAAAGAACCCCTGCAAATATATATATGTATAATAAAATAAAAAATAAAAAAAAAGAGGGGGGAGGAGTCATCAAGCAGGAGCCATCAAGTTCTCATGCTTCATAAACAAAAAAAAAAAAAAAAAAAATAATCATCTCACTAAATGGGTATTCTGGTCATTCAGCACTCGGGAGTATTTTACATCTAGAAGGGAAGTATGGTCATTATACTATTCCTAGTATATGGAGGGAAGAAATAGTCATTCAAAATTAGCCCCAAAAAATAGAGTTCGCATTGAAGGGTATTTTGGTCATTTTACACCCAGAAGCACAGTATGGTCATCCTACCATCCCTAGTTTATGGGGGCAGCAACAGTCATTCAAAATTACCCCTGAAAAATAGAGTTCACACTCAAGGGTATTTTGGTCATTTTTCACCCAAAACCGAAGTATGATCATCCTACCATCCTTAGATTATGGGGACAAAACAGTCATTCAAAATTAGCCCGAACGGGTAGTTTTTACACTCAAGGGTATTTGGGTCATTTTGTACTAAGACATATTTTAGTCATTTTACAGCCAGAAATGTAGTATGGTCATCCTATCATCATTAGTTTACAGGCGTTGAAACAGCCATTCAAAATTACCCTTGAAAAATAGAGTTCACACTCAAGGGTATTTTGGTCATTTCACACTCAAGAGTATTTTGGTCATTTTTCACCCAAAAGCGCAATATGGTCATCCTACCATCCCTAGATTATGGGGACAGAAACAGTCATTCAAAATTACTCCCAACGGGTAGTGTTTACTCTTAAGGGTATTTTGGTTATTTTGCACTCAGGGGTATTTCGATCATTTTACACCCGAAAGCGCAGTATGGTCATCCTTCCATCCCTAGTTTATGGAGGCAGAATCCTTCATTCAAAATTACTCATGAAAAATAGGGTTCACACTCAAGGGTATTTTGGTTAGTTTGCACTCAGGGGTATTTTTGGTCATTTTACACTCAGAAGAGCAGTATGGTCATCCTACCATCACCAAGAATTGGTAATGACCATACCAGGTCCTGAAAGCTGTCTTAGGAACATCCTCTTCCTTAACCCGCAGCTAATGATAACCTGACCAAAGGTCAATCTTAGAAAATACTTGGGCTCCTCGAAGTTGATCAAATAAGTCATCAATTCTGGGCATGGGTACTTATTCTTTACCGTAACCCGATTCAGCCGTCTATAATCAATGCATAGTCTCAAAGACCCATCTTTCTTCTTAACAAATAAAAATGGTGCGCCCCATGGTGATACACTAGGCCGGATGAATCCTTTATTCAATAGTTCTTGCAATTTGTCTTTTAATTCCTTTAACTCTGCTGGAGCCATCCTGTAAGGAGCTTTAAAAATGGGAGCAATACTAGGGGCCACTTCTATTTCAAACTCGATCTCCCTCACTGGTGGCAGAGAGGTTAACCCTTCAGGAAATACCTCTGGATATTCTCTCACCACCGGCATCTCTTCTAACTTGGAGTGGACATCCCGATTTTTTAGTACATAAGCCAGGTATCCCACACTCTTTTAGCCAACAGGCCGGAAGCCTAAAGGGCTGAGATGATGTGTAAAGGGGAAGCATCTTTGATAACCATAAAACTCAGCTCAGGTTGGTTCGGGCATCTAAAAGTTACAGTCTTGTTGTAGCAGTTTACTGTGGCATAGAGGGTGGACAACCAGTCCATACCCAAGATAACATGAAAGACTTGGATGTCTAGGAGTATCAGGTCTATAGGTAACATGTGCCCCTCAAGTGCAACCCCACAATATTTATACGCTATGTCAGTTTCTATAGATTCTCCCATGGGTGTGCATACTACCAAAGTGCAATCAAGTTGTGTAGGTTTAGCATTCAGGTGGCGTGCAAAGTGTGATGCAACAAAAGCATGGAAAGATCCTAGATCAATTAAAATTCTTGCTACAATACCACACATAGAAAGCGTACATTGAATCACAAAGGTTGACGCCTTACCTTGTGGAGAAGACCCGACCTTGTGTCCTTGGTCGGTCCTCTTGTCCTTTGACTGGGCAGTCTTTAACTAGATGTCCTGGCTTGCCACACAGAAACAGGCCCTCGTCTTCCTGAAGCATTATGCTGTCGAATGGTTGCTCAGACCATAATGAGGGTAGACTGTGCGCCGAATGCCCCTTACATCATTCAAAAAAGTCCTTTGGATCTTGACACCGCCCTGATCATTCTTACCCTTAAATTCTTTCCTTGGAGGTGGTCGAGCCTTCCTCTTAAATTTTCGGGTTGCGTCTGGTTAGGTGCCTTGATCTAGCCCTTCAGGTCGAGTCGACCAGGTGATGTGGCTCTGGGTTCGAGTTGGACCCACTTGAGATTGCTCTCTCAAGAAACGTACGATGAAAGCACGGGCAGGAATACCAACCGATGAGAGAGGAATTAGGGTCGCAAGGCAAGACTCACCCTATGTGGGTCTGTGACGTGCTCGGGCTGACTCATGTGGGTGCCCTATTAGATCACGAAAAATGCCCCCCTTGGCCTTTTGACCAGTTTGGAATCGTCTCCCTCGACCTATTTTCTTCTACCTGCAAAACACACACACACATTAGTGTATGGACAAGTGGGTTTGGGGACCCCACCTTGTCACAGGGTGAACACACACGTGCGTGTGTTCTTGAAGAGAAATGGCAGGAATAGCGTAAAACTGTCCATGTCAATTCGACAACCTTACGACATCTCTTTGGCGAAGGACTTTTAGTAAGATCCTACGGCGAGGATAGAAAGAACAAGGGGTGAGATGAAGGAAATAACAGAGAAAAGGTGGAAGGGTTTGAAGGCTACTATGTCTTTCAACTAGTTCCTCAGAGAAAATTGGGGCAGGGGTTGGTTTGGATTTCACCCAACTCCTCAGAGGCAGAGAATAGAGATTTTTGTGAGGAGAGGGAGAAGAAAGTGAAAAACAAAAGTAGTGAAGGTCAGCTTGATGCTCGCTGAACCTTCGAAGAATAGATTCGTTCGACTCGACTGCTAGATGCACATAGTGACAAGACTAGCACGATGATTGGTCTTGCTCAGTAGTTAGACATGCACGGTGACTAGACCCACACAATGGCTAAACTACTCAACGACAAGACAAACGTGGCGACTAATCTAGCACAATGGCTGGGCTTGTGCGGTAGCTAAACGGGCAAGGTAACAAGCCTAGCACAACGACTAAACTACTTGAAAACAAGACTGGCTCGGTGACTGTCTAAGTATGGTGACTAGCCTGGAGCGGTAGCTAGAAGGGCACGGTAATTAGTGCAGGACAACGGCTAAACTGCTCAACATCAGGGCTACCACAACAGTGCAAGGCTCAACCAGCCCTCTGATCAAACAAGCAAAAGGAGAAAAGAGAGAGGAGAAATTGTGCCCAATAATGTGTGCTGCAGTGCGCGGTAGAAAGTGGGAAGGGAAAAGAATCATGCTCGACAGTATTGGCTACCATGCGCATCAGTCAGAGAGAAAGAGGGGAGAATCACGCATGACATTTGCTCTGTCGTGTGCAACAGACAAAGGAAAAAAAAATTGTCATGCTTGGCATTTGCACTGCTATGCGCAACGGACAGAGACAGAAGAGATTGTCACACTCGGCAGTGTGCATTGCCGCGCGTGATAGACTGACGAAAAGAAGAAGATAACGCAGAACATTTGCACTACCGTGCACGATGGACAAAGAGAGAAGAGATCACCACGCTCGGTAGTATCTATTACCGCTTGCAACAGTCTGAGGAAAAGAAGAAGATCATAGCCAGCATTTGCACTGTCGTGCTTGATGGACAAGGAGGGAAGAGAACTTCACACTCGGTAGTATGCGCTGCCGCTCGCAACAAACTGAGAAAGAAGAGAACATGAGATGAGACAGAAATAGAGAGAGAAAGAAGGAGAAGAGAAAGGAAAGGAAAGAAGAAAGAGAGAAAAGGAAAAAGAGAAGAAAGAAAAGGAAAGAAGAAAAGAAGAGAAACGGTAAGAAGAAAGAGAGAAAAGGAAAGAATAAAAGGGAAAGAAAGAAGAGAGAGAAAGAAGAGAGAAAGAAGAGAGAGAAATAAGGGAGAGAAAGAAGAGAAAAAGAGAGAAAGAAGAGAGAGAAAGAGAGAAAGAAAAGAGAGAAGAGAGAGAAAGAATTTACCTTATGCTTGGGGATACCACCAAAAGTCTTCTCTCTCCTCTCTCTCTCTCTAAGACGTGACCCAAAATCTTAAGCAAAAAGTAGAATTTTTATTGATGAAACTTGGATCTTTTACATGACGTGCGTGCTTGTTTATATAGAAGTGGGGGGCAAAGGTTGGTGTACAATAAAAAATTGACTTAATTGTCAAAAATTAACAATTAAAATAATTAAAGAAAATCTAAGAAATGGACCAAAATGATGATTTCGCCTCTGCACCAACAATCCATGTAATTCCAATTGAGTCCCTGTTGTGCCAAAGAACTCTGGCAATCTTCCCGGGTTGTTTTGGGGTTTTTCCCGACTCTGTTCGGTCGAAAGATGACTCTTTTCTTGATTGGCTCGGGAAGACGGTCGTTTTGATACTACTCTCGAACCACGGATCGGGTCTTTGGACCACGATCATGAAGTGCAAAAATCACGAGAAATGTACGATCTTTGTTTAAAGACTACACTCATTCCTTGGTGTTTTTTGATGATTTATTTACTGAACATTGATGAGCAAGTCTTAGTGAGCATTTGGTGACGAACGTGGCTTGATTTAGCGCCCGAACGACCATTTTCTATTTTTGATCATTTCACCGAAATTTTGTTTCTGGTGGTCGGAAAGTGCATCAACTTCCTACTTGTCACACGTCAAATCTGACTGTGCATCACATGCGAGGTTCGGCTCTGATGAAGCCTCAAACCTTATGCTAGTAATGGGTCTGATTGCGGGTTGATTCGACATGCGAGCTCCATGATGTGGCCGCTTGATCGAGGTGTGCTCCTGCTTGAAAACTTGCAACCTTGCCTTGAATCGTGATTTTCTCTTGTGTTTTTCTCCCAGCTCAAGCCACGACATGGGTTGTGCCACATATCAAAATGCTTGAGTTGACGAGATGAACACGCCCATAAAATTTGAGCTTGATCTGACTTGGGATGAGTTAGATACGGTCTTTCAAAATTTGAGCCCGAATCCCATGAACACAGTTTCCATTAATAGAAACTGGTTCACTGAGGGTGCACGGTAATAATGTGTGACTTACCCATTTTGAGTAATTTGGCCATAACTTGGTCCAGGAATGTCTGATCAAGTTGAAACTTGGTCCTTAAGGGTTTTCAGACGTTTCAGATCCAAGGTAGTAGTACCATAGTCATTTGATGCTCCGGTGATAACGTTGTAGTTATAAGGTCCATTTCAGGACGATAGAGGCTGATTTTCCCAAAACTCTTTATGCGTCTACACTGCTTTAAACTCGTCAAATTGTGACGAAAAATGGCAGGTGTTCATAGGAGACCTTTATCAACATTCTTGATGCTTAGTGGGCCATTCTGGGACTGTTGGAAATTTCTTTTTTGGATTAGGGCATATTATCCTTCGACTTCTCTTTATTCCGCATCGGGGATACAAGGTAATGAAAAATGCCCTCAAACAGCTTTCCTAGCCATATGTTGTGCTTCAAGAGAAGTGAGAGGGATAACATTTGGAAAATTACCCTTCGACTTTATTATTATTTTTTTCTCTTGGCCACACGAATGCCGATGAAATATTCGTGTAACTCTGTAACCAGGCTGCTCAGACGTCTGGATGCATTTGTTGCACACTTCGGGGGAGAAGGGACATTGCGGGATGATTTAAAGTTTACTCCCCGTTGAACGTTTTGGCGGCGTTGTTGGCAGCCACACCAGGTTTTGCAGGATGCTTGGTACAACAATTTCTTGCCTGTGGGGGATGATTTTAAAGTCTACACTGTGTTAGACGTTTTGGTGGCGGTAGCACTGATGCGGGCTGATTTTAAGGTCTACACCCCATTAGACGTCTTGGCGGCGTTGTTGGCATCCATACCAAGTTTGCAGGGTGCTTGACATGACTATTTCTTTCCTGTGAGGGATGATTTTAATGCCTATACCCTGTTGGATGTTTTGGCAGCATTGTTAGCAGCCCTATAAGGTTTTCTTTGACAAGCAGAACACCTCTGAGGTCCCATCCTGCCGAGTTCAGTCGGGGGCTTTTTGTTGGCCTATCCCAAACGTTTGGTCTGGTCAGGGAGGGGTTTTGGCGAGGCGGCCTTAAAAGGGCTCTACCGTAGTTTGTTGTGGGCAGGTGTTGACTTGATTTAACAGTTTCTTGCATATTGTGGATGTGGAGGGATGATTTTAATGTCTACACCCTGTTGACTGTCTTGGCGGAGCCACACCGGGTTTTGCAGGATGCTTGATATGATAGTTTCTTGCCTCATGACTTGATATGATAATTTCTTGCCTCATGAATGATCTTGTTTTTGGGTTCTGATAACAGGGAATTCTGCTATTGACGATTTTTTTATTGAAGTGCTGGCTGAAGCTGCATGTGAAGACGAATGCTGCATCAACCTGCTTTATTGGTTTGAGTGCCCTTTTGCGGGTTTTCACTTGGACTGAGGAAGTGATGCCATGAAGATGGTTTTCACCAACCTTATTTTTGTTAGGCTCTTTTGCCCATGACCTGACAGCCATGTCTGCTTTCTTTTTTTTCCATTTTTTCTCACTGTGCCCATTTGGGCTTTCAATGTGCCTGACTTTTATTTACGGAATGCTTTACTCATTGCTTTGTGACCATGCCCGTCCATCATTTTTACTCATGGCATTCCCTTTTCAAGTTTACACCATGCCCATTTTTTTTGTGGGGGCGCGTAGGTCATGCCTCCGGGACTTGGACAAAGCAGTTTAAAGTCATGCGGCCAGGATGTGTCCTACAGTTTAAGGCCATGTAACTAGACCATGATGGTGGTGAACGACAATCTGTGGAGGCCATGTAATGAGTATGGTGATGGATTGACTCATTTGGTGGAGATGGCACGAGACTATCTATGGATTATGGATGGTGTTTAAATGAAAGGTGAATAATGGGTGACCCACAAACTAACAACGAGCATGGATGATGGAATGGCTCGGTGTTTCGTGAGCATGGGTAAGACTCACTGGGGATGAAGTGAAGATGGTGTGTAAATGAGTGCGTGGAGAGCTTGGCATAAAGAAGGTGTGTGTGCGACGGGGGGCACACATGTATGG
Source organism: Amborella trichopoda (assembly GCF_054954075.1). Classification (NCBI taxonomy): domain Eukaryota; kingdom Viridiplantae; phylum Streptophyta; class Magnoliopsida; order Amborellales; family Amborellaceae; genus Amborella; species Amborella trichopoda. The sequence continues at coordinate 32,464,418 of NC_142339.1, forward strand.
AGGCGTATTTAAGGTCATGCCATCGGGACTTAGGCGAAGCAGTTTAACGTCATGCAGTCAGGACATGTGCTACAATTTAAGGTCATGCAATTGGACCATTGTGCAAAGTAGTTTATTATCATGCGGCCAAGGCGTGTGCTGCAATTTTAGGGTCATGCAACTGGACCATTTGTGTGAAGTAGTTTAATGTCAGGACGTGCGCTGTAGTTTTAGGGCCATGTAACTGGACCATTTTGCAAAGCAGTTTATTGTCATGCGGCCAGGACGTGTACTACGGTTTTAAGGTCATGTAACTGGACCATTGCACGAAGTAGTTTATCGTCATGCGTCCAGGACATGTGTTGCGGTTTTAGGGTCATGCAACTGGACCGTTTGTGCAAAATAGTTTAACGTCATGCGGCCAGGACGTGCACTATAGTTTAGGGTCAGACAGTTGGATCGTTGCGCAAAGCAGTTTAGCATCATGTAGCCAGGATGTGAACTATAGTATAGGGTCATACAACTGGACCATTGCGCAAAGCAGTTTAATGTCATGGGCCCAGGATGTGCATTATAGTTTAAGATCATACAGCTGGACCGTGGATGATTTTCCATGCATGTGGGTCGCCAATGAGGGTGGAATTACTGGGAGATGTGAAGTGGTTGAGGCTTCATGGGGAATGGGCCCACTGGTGCGCACATGGACAAGTCTGTTAGGGAAGGCATACATGAAAGTGCATGCAAAAGGAGTGGGTGTAGCGACAAAAGGTTGCACAGGGCAGTACAGAGGTATCACGTCTGACAACATTTTTGCAGAGGTCGTCATGATGCATACTGCAGTGGAGTATGCATGGCAACGAACGTGCTTGGTGGTGAGGAAGCGGCAGCGTGTGGTGTGGGCGTGTGTGATGGCAGTCGTTTGGTGAGTGGCGTGTACGACAGCATCTTGTTGAAGTCGGAGACTCATGATAGGAGCATGTGACGCAAGAAGCGCACGGCAGTGAGAGATGCGCTCGGCAGTGAAAAAGCGTACGACAGTGAGAGGCGCGCTTGGCAGTGGGAAAGCGCATGGTAGTCTGAGGTGCGCTCGGATGTGAAAAAGCACATGATAGTGAGAGGAGCGCTCGGCGAGTGAAAAAGCGTTCGGTAGTGAGAGGTGCCCTCGGCAGTGGGAAAGCGAATGACAGTTAGAGGCACGTGTGGCCGTTAGAAAGCGCACGATAGTGAAAAAGCGCACGGTTGTGAGAGGAGGGCTCGGCAATGAGAGGTTGTACGTTGGGTTCGGGCTTAAGGCTAAGCCCGACCCGGTCCAACCCATTACCGCTTGACCTTCTGGACGTGGGCATCCTTTTTTCTTTGTGAGGGACATCTTCGGGAACCCCTGGGTATAAAAGGAGTTTAAGCAGTGAGAGGATGAACTCCGGCTAACAGTGAGTTTTTCGGCGAGAGGAACACACCAGATAGAGGGAGAAAAGGGGTTCGATAGTAAGAAAGGACCTTTGCCGGGAAGAGGAGAAGAAGGTGTGGTGGGATTTTTGGGCTAGGTTCTTCGAGCAGCAGTTGCAGATAGAGAAACAGGGAGGCTTTGGGGTTTGCTCCCTCAAAGTGAACTTGTCGGGAACTGTTGCAGGGAAACCCCGAGGGAGTTGAAGCCTTGTGGGAAGGCTTTGCGCTGGGGTGATGGAAATTTCGACGGTCACGGTGGGTCATAGGTGTGTTGCAGAGGTCTTTCCAGCGACAATCAGTGGTTTTCTAGTAAGGTGGTTAACAGGGCAACCGGAGGGTCACCGGGCAGCCGAGGGGTCATAGGGGAACTGAAGGGTCACCGTTCACTCGTGTGAAGGGAACAACATGCTGGTCAGGTGTCATTTGCACAACGCGTGTCAGCTGAAAAGATGACTATTTACACAGTCGTACGTGTGAAGGTGACACGTGCAAAGGAGGAAAAAGCATGTCATGAACGTCGGTAAAAGAAGCACGACAGAAAGATGCGTTCATCGGTGAAACGTGCGCACGACAGTTAGAAGCGCACGACGGTGAAGAGTGCACGGCATCAGATCGCGCACAATAGTGAAAAGCACGTGGCATCAAGAAACGCGCATGACAGTGAGGAGCATGTAGCAAATAAAACATGCACGACGATGAGGAGCGCTTCGCTTTTAAGACGCGCTAGGTAGTGAGGAGCGATTGACTTTAAAACACGCATGACAGCGTAAAACATGTACTGCGATGAGAAGCATGCGTCTTTAAAATGCGCAAGGAGGCATAAAGTGCGCGTCATCAAGCTGCACCTGTTTGTGAGGAAAATGGCTGAGCACTCGGCTGATGAGGGCCCCACCCCCATTTCAGAAGTTAAGAATCTTCCAAAAGCCAGGGAGTTGGGGACTAGTGACCTCACTTATGAGAGTTTGGTTAGGGGAGGCTTGATCTGGCTCACAGAGCCTGCATGTAAGCCACACTGGCCTCTAAGCATCACCTTTATCAATGAATCGATATATTTTGAAGTTCACGAAGATGGTGATGACAATGTTTTAGATGAAGAGGTGGGGGTTGGACTGCTCCATTTGGTTAGGTGCCTCGATCTCGCCTTCGGATCCAGATGAGCTAGTGACATGTGTCTCTGGTTACAAAGGGAACCTGGGACTTGCGAAAGCTCTATCGGGAACGTTGTTCAAGAACAAGCGTAGGTATACCAACCAATGAGAGAGGAATTTGTTGTGAGGTGAGACACACCTCACCTGGGTCTGTGACTCACTTAGGCTGGCTCACGTGGGCGCCCTCTTAGATCACGTCAGAAAGCCCCCCAGTCGTATATGTGGTTCGGAATTTCCTCCCTCGACCTGTATTCTCCTGTTTCTGTGATCAAACACACTTGGTAAATTTTACAAGACAAGTGGGCCAAGAGACCCCACCTTACCTTTGGGTGAATACACACATGCGTGCACATTCAAAGGAGAAAAGAGAAGAAATGATGAGATGAGGGTTGGGAGAAGGAAGAAGGGAGAAGAAAAGAAAAGAAAGAGACATTTTGCTAGGTGGCTAGCTTAGTAAATTGGCATGATGATTGACCAGACGTGGTAGAAAGATAGGCACGGTAAAGCGAACCTGTATGACGACAATACTACTCGACGACATAATACTAACACCAACCATCTCAGCATAATGGCGAGTTCGTCGTGGCTGCAAGATGGGCATGGTAACTTAGATCGGTACAACAACAATATTGCTCGATGACGAGACTACCATGACAGTGTTAGACTTGTCCCTTGGTCAAATGAAAGAGGAAGAAGAAAAAGAAAGGGAAAGAGGAGAGATAAGAAAAACAGAGAGATAAAGAAAGAGAGAAGAAAAACAAAGAGAAGAAGTAGAAGAGAAAGGAAAGAGAAGAGAAGAAGAGAGAAGTAAAGAGAAGAGAGGAATGTGGAGAGAAAGAAGAGAAAAGAGAAAAGAGAAAAGAAAGGAGACACAGAAGGAAGGGGGAGAGAGAAGTGAGTGAGAGAAGAGAAGGGAGATAAGAAGAAAGGTGAGAGAAGAGAAGGGAGAGAAGAAGAAGAGAGAAAAAGGAGAGAGAAAGAACATGGATGACGATGGGTTCCATCACTCTTGATAGAGGAAAGAGGAGAGAAAAAGAACATAGATGGCGATGAGTTCTACCGCCCATGGTAGAGGAAAGAGGAGAGAGAAAGAACATGGATGGTGATGAGTTCTACCGCTCATGACAGAGGAAAGAGGAGAGAGAAAAAACATGGACAATGATGAGTTCCACCGCCCATAACAGAGGAAAGAGGAGAGAAAAAATACATGGATAAAGATGGACCTCTGTCCTCCATGTCAAGATAGATAGATAGGAACGAGAAAAGGGAAAGACACACACGCCACTAGGCATCGCCGCTCGTGTCTTAAGGGACTCAGACACGACCCTACCCGTCACTTGGGAAAGAGCCCGATTCAGTGTTCTTATCAAAGAATGAGGGAAGGAATGTTATTCACAGTGATAAGCATCGCCGTGTACAACATGGGGAAGGGGAGACTTGGATAGAGTCCCAGCCCGCCACTCAGGTTAAGGCCCGGTTCACTGTGCATGTTTCTAGAGGATAAGGGAAGAATGAGAATGTCATGGCCGGCGATGGGTATCACCGTCCATGACTGGAGAGGAGAGAGAAAGAAATAACAGGTTGAGAGAAAGAAAGAGAGAGGAAGAAAGAGGGCTTAGGGAAAAGAAAGAAAAAAGAAAACTAGAGAGAAAAGGAAGGTGAACAGAGAGACAAAAAGAAAGAAGAGAGAGAAAAAAAGTGAGGAGAGAGGTTAGGAAAGTGTCAGAGGAGAAAGAAAGAAAGAGATTAGGAAAGAGATAGAGGAGAAAGAAGGAAAGAGAGAGAAGGAAGCACGCACGGTGTTGCCACTGTCGTGTGTGTTAGAGAGAGAAAACAAAATAGAGAGAGAAGTTCATGCATGGAACTGCCAATGCCATGAGAAGCAGAGAGAAAGATCAAGCAGAGAGAGAATAAATAAAGAAGGAGAAGAGGAAGAAGAAAAGAGAGAGGAGAGAAAGAAAACTAAATAGAGACAGAAGTTCATGCTTGAAACTACCATTGACACGCATGTTCAGATAGGGAGAAGCAGAGAGAAAGATAAAGCAAAGAGAGAATAAATAAAGAAGGAGAAGAGGAGAGGGAAGAGAGAAAGAAAATGAAGATAGAGGCATGCATGGCTCTGCTACAGCCATGTCTATTCTCAAAGAATAGGAGAGAGAAACAAAGCAAAAAAAAAGAAGAAAGAAAAGATAGAAAGAAGGAGAGAAAAGAATTCGAAGATAAGGAAGAGTACAGAGAGAAAAAGGTCGAAGAGAAGAAAGGAAGAGAGAGAATTACCTTAGGGAAGAGGGGTACCAATTTAATTCTTCTCTCTACTCACTTTCTCTCCAAGTCGTGCCTATCCAACTCAATGTAAAAACCCAAACTTTTATTGATGAGTTGAAAGTATGAGGGGATCTCTTTATAATTAGGTTTAGCATGTATTAATAGAATTGGGCCCTAAACATGGGTGGATGCTAAAACAATATCCTAATTGATGATAATTATAATTTATTTGAATTAAAATAAATTCTAAAAATGGGTGCAAAATGATTGTTTTGCCCTTGCTTAACAATATATGGAATTCCAAAACAGTTCCTGCTGCTGCCCTAGAATGTGTGTGATTTGCCATGGATGATCTAGTTTTACTCTGGTGCCGTTTGAAAAAATGATGATTGATTTTTTGTAGGTCTTGTCATGGCGATTGATATTATACCAACTTCGAGCCACGGATCGTGTTTTAATCCTCGATCATGCGACTTGAAATTTGTGAGAATATTGAAAACATTAGATCGATAGTGTGCTCATATCTTGATGTTTCTTCATGATTTCTTCATTGTATTGCACTGAGCATGCTATCACGATCATGTGACAACAAACATAGCTCGATTTCGTACCCGAACAAAGATTTTACAGTCTTGGGTTTTTGGCCAGAATCTGAATTCTGATGGCCCGAATTTAAAGAAACTTTATCGGCTTTGAGCATGAAGTCTAACCATTCATCACACCCAGGGTTCAGATAAATGGTAGCCCTAGACCTTACGCACACGATGGAACTGGTCTCGTGTCAATCCGATGTGCTAGTATCGTGATATGGCCGCTAGAGCCGGGCATGTCGCTACAGAATTTCAGGCAAGTTCCTTCACGTATCATCGACTTCTCTCTAGCTTTTGTCCTTGCTCGGGTGTCGTCATGGGGCATGCCACATATCAAAATGCTCGTCTTGACGAGACAAACGCGCTCACAAAATTTGAGCGTGATTCTTGGGTGCCATATCTCACTCAGGTAATGATTTTTGGGTGCCATATCTCACTCATCTCGAGTTGTGAGCGCGTTTGTTACGGACCTCGTTGGTCAGAATCAGGCCTATCTGGCAGTCGAGTTCCATGTTGAAAGGCAATTTCCCCATTGAACCTGAGTCTGTTTGTTTTGTTGTTTGTTCTGGATGATCTACTAAAGGGCCATTGGTTGGCGTCTGTCTTCATTGTGCAGCAGAATGTCCTTACGGGTAAGGTACCTTAGTTTATCGAGGTGATCGGCTTTGGGTATAACCCTTGCCTATTGCTAGCAGTTTCAACAATCAGAATACCTCTCTTCTTTGTCCAAGGCATCCCCTGAGGGCTCAATCTTATTGCTGCATAACAGGTCCAAGGTTTAGCTGACTTGGCTTTCTTGGGGCATCTTTAGCATCTTGGAGTGCGTTAATGACCTCGTGGGAATGATGCTCTTCTTCATGAGACATGTCTTGCCTTCTTGGCGAGTCTTCTGCCCTTCGATTCCTTTTTGTAAATTGACTCAGGCTGTTGGAATCTTGCTTGATGCTCGTATTTTTAGGTCCTGATATTGTGACGCTAGGGATATTTCTTCTTAATGTGGGCTGAAGCCGCTTATGGAGGCTAGTGATGCATCAACCTATTTATTGGTCTAAGCATCCTTTGCGGATTTTCATTTCTACTTGGGAAGTGGCACTGTAGAGATTTTTTTCACCAAAATCATTTTATTTAGGGCTCTTTTACCCATGAAATTTTGGCCTTGTCCACCCTTAGTTTTTCATTTTTACTCACGGTGCCTTTTTGGGTTTTCACCATGCCCGGGTTTTTATTCACAGAACTCTCTTACTCATGGTTTCGTGATCATGCCCGTCTGTCATTTTTACTCATGGTATTCCCTTGTCTAGGTATACACCATGCCCGTTATTTTTTTTCTCTTTTTTTTTTTTTGTATAAAGGCATGTTTTAAGGTCATGCCTTGCAAAGCAGTTATCGTCATGCGACCAGGATGTGCACTACAGTTTAAGGTCATACAGCTGAACCATGGTGGTGATGAATGGCAGTTTGTGGAGGCCATAGAGTGAGTATGGTGGTGGTTTGACTCACTTTTGGGGAGATGACACGAGGCTACTTATAAAAGATGGATGATGTATGGATAGTGGAAAGTGGTGACCCACTAGTTGATAGCGAGTATGGATGGTGGGATGGTTCACCGTTTGTGAGCGAGGGTGAAACTCACTAGGGAGTGATGAATGGTAATGAAGGAAGATGGATTTAATGGGGAGTTGATGGAGGTGGTGTGCATACACAGACGGGTCGGTTAGGGAAGACGTGCATGAAGATCCATGTAAAGGGGCATGTGCGTGTGTGTGGGGGTGAAGCTCACAGTATAGGTGAAGCTCTATGGGGGATAGGTATGTGGATAACAATCGGATTCCTTGGATAAACTAGTTAAGGCTATGCACATGCAGAGAGCTTCGATGGAGATGGTGACTCGATGAGCAATGGCAAATGGAAGTGGGCTTCACTAGGGGTTAGGGGGTAAATGTGAACCCCTAGTGAAAAATGAGACTCCATGGAGAATAAGCTTAGGGAAGGTAACCTGACACCTTGGGGATAAGATAGCTCGTTACGAGATTGACCCACTGGGGATTGAAGCATGACTTTTTTTAGCATACACCTAACTCCATTGGGGATGATGGGCTACAAGACAGGTGTAACTCCTACTGGGAATGATGATAGAACACTCATGGCAGTGATCGAGTTCAGCCATGCACGACACTAGCATGGAGTCACCAGTTACATGAACTACATTGAGTAGTCGCTGTAGCACGGCGTTGTTACGCGCAGCATTAGTCACGAGCGACGTTCATCAGGGAGTTTCATGCATGGCATTAGTCACAAGCTTTCATGCGGTGTTGGTCTGCGTTCGGGCCTCGAGCAAGAGCCCGGTCCAGACTTTGTTCATTTATGTTTGATGCTAGGCGTTGCACTGACGAAGGTAAGCCTCTGCTCAGGTCTCAAGTTTGAGCCCGACCCAGTTCGGCCCATTGTCGTTTGGCCTTCACGAACCTATCTAGTATTCTTGCTTTGTGAAGGGCACTTCGAGGAAGCGTCTGCTATATAAGGGGGTAAACCCCATTTTTCACTGTTTTCACCGAAGTTTAAATGGCTAATGAAAGAGAGAGGCTTCCGGTGAGAACTCCGGCAGAGCACAGGACAGTCATGTGAGGGTTGTAGGATTCTTCTGGTGAGTGTGAGGAATTCCAGCAGGACACTTATGAGGAAGTGTTTGCAGTGGTCTGGTGATAACTCCGGCAAAGAAAGTTCTAACAGAGTCGCACAAGAAACAAGGAACTTTTGCAGGGGTCACTACTGTTGGCCGGTGAGAGTTGAGGAAAGCAGGGGTTTTCAGGAGTTTGCCAAGATTTCATATATGGTTTTGGAAGTACCTGAGAAAGGGAAAGGGATCCAAGTCGCAGCAGGGAGCTACCGGTGAACTTTCGCTACTTTTCGAGAGTTTTCCAATGGTTTTTCACTGCTGGGAAGAAGAGGGGAAGTTCTGCCAGTGAGTTTTTTGGCGTGTGAGAGGGGTTTCTCAGCAAGAAGCTGAGAGGTCATTGGGGAATGAACAGTCATTAGCAGTGAAGGGTCACTGGGAGCTGAACGGCTACCAGTCAACACGTGCAAGGATGTGTGTCAGGCCACATCGTGGCCTACGGTTGTCAAGCGACACTCCCGGGGCTGGAGGTGACATGTGTGCAATTTGTGGCACGTGCAGGAATTTGAGCGGCGCTTCTTCAAAAAACACAAGCAGCGATAGTCCTGAAGGCACGGTTGACGTTAGCCATTTAAGAACTTCGTCGGTGCTAGTCCTTGAAAACATAGCCGACGTTAGTCCTTGAAGACACAACCATCTTTAGGCACAGCTGACGCTGATCTTTGGCAACATAACTGATGTTAGTCTTCCAAAATTCACCCCGTGTTAGTCTTCAGCAAGCACAGCCGGCATTAGGCCTTATTTGACACAAGTGGCATTAGTCACACGTGGCGCTAGTCAGTGCCGTTCACGCACTGTGATAGCCTTGTGTCTTGGTGATTTTCTCATGGCAGTGAGCGCTTAAAGTCAGTCTAATGGCCGGGCCTTCAAACATAATCCTTGACGTGAAGAATCTTCCAAATGGAGGAGAGCTTGGCACCAGTGAATTTACTGGTGAGGGTCTGGTATGGGGTGAACCCATTTGGTTGACGACCCCAAAATGCATAGCGGAGTGGCCTCTTAGTGTCAGTTTCCTTACCGACCTGGTTCGATTTGAGGTCATGGAGGATAATGACGAGAACGTCAGTGTTGAAGAAGGGATGGCTCTTCTTCATTGCATTCACTGAAATGTGGCTTTTGGTGCAAACTTGCCCACTCTAGGAAAGATGATGGTGAAGACAAAGGGGATGATATGGTCTTCTACTGGTCTCAAAGTAGAGGGGGAGCACCAGTACTTGAAGGGGTACTCATCCTGGACCCTCCAGGTGCTCGGGTCACACAAAAACATTCTTGAGAGTGGTTCTTTGTTAGCAGTAGTTCAGTGCTCAGCCGACTATTATGATCGGTGCTCCAACGCCATTAAGGTACTGTTGGAGACTTGTAGTCATGTTACCAACACATGCTCCTTGGACATGGGGAGGCAGGAATCTCCTTACTCGATCTTCAATTCATCGGTGGCCTACCACTGATCGGAGTAATGTATGAAGAGGTCGTGCCTTAGAACTCAGTCATATTTGGCGATGCTAGCCTAGGAGAAGAAGAACTGCCTGCTAGTCTTCAGAAAATCTTTAAGATTTACAAGCTGCTTTATTCCAAGGCTAGGAAAGGTCGGGTGACCGTCACCGAATGGGTGAAATTCTTTTGCGGGGATTACCCCAAGGAGGGTGGTCCAGGTGCTTCAAGAAGGAAGGAAAAGGAAGTTGTGAAGGGGATGCCTCCAATCTACCAACCGGAGACCAGTGATGACTGCGTCTTCTTGGCGACATATTTGGCCCTGGTTCTCTATTCCTGAAGGGGCAGATGACATCCATCCAGGCACATTCTATGTGGCTTGCGACATGGTGAGGGGGCGCCAATACACCCTTGCGCAACCAGTTTTATGCAGTATTTACCACGAACTAGGAGCCATCTCCAAAGGGAAAGCCTATAAAGGCAAAGAGGGGGGCAATGGCCTTGTTGGAGGCAAAGCTTTCCCAGGGGACTTCAAGACACCATTCCCCCTCCATTATATATATGGGTGGTTAAGGGCTTATTTCCCTGCCACTTATGTCAGAAGTCCAGGTACGGGGGAGAAGATATGCCCATTCTTGATGAAGATTTATGGGCAGAAGGCTATCTTTCACAGCACGTGGAACCCTCGTAACTTGTTTGAGAATGAGTTCTTCAGCATGCGTCAGGTCACCTTTCCAATTGGAGGGTTACCGACCATGCCTTCATTGGTGAACTGGGCAAGGAGCTGGATGGTGCCCCCACAACCATCAAGAAGCTCGTGTTTATTTTGAGCGTCAGAGGCGCGGTTTTGGAGTATCGAACCCCACGCAATGCCAAACTCAAAGGGAACTTCCCCCATCGGTTTGCTCGACAGCATGGGCTTGATCAGGGTTGTCCCTTTTCTGTATTCTTTGAAAAACATCAGGGCAGAGTGAACACTGGTAGGAAAGAAGAGCTAGGGACTTTCTATTAATCATGGTTGCCAAAGCATATCCATACCGCATGGTCCACATCTTCAGAAATGACTGAGGTCAGCAAGTATGTGGTACCACATTTAGGCAAAAGGACTCAAGCGACTGAGGCCTATGCGTGTTGGTGGAGGATTACCAGCCAAGGGTACTGGGAGGCTGACCACCCCTGGAAAGGGGAGAATTGCAATTGACGCTGGGATACCAGGCATAAGAGGATACTTAGGACTCCTCCTTTTAGAGAGATTTTTACCATGGACTTTCCTTGGAATTGGGAGGCACTTGGGATACTACGCGAGATAGCAGCAAATGAAACTTCACTACAATTTCTTGCTATGTAGAAGAGAAAGGGGAGCCTTTTTGACAACCTCACCTCTATCTTCAAATGGAAGGAGGGTTGAAAGGTCTAGGGTCATGAAGGGCACCCAAACAAACTTGAATGCATTGATAGAGAGTGGCCCTCATAGTGCTCTTGCTATAGGCTCTTCTCGCAGGAGGAGTTCTGAGACAACTGCTCCTCCACTGGGGGTAGGAGAGCATAGGAAGCATGTTGCCCCCGCTGTCACTCGCACTCCGGCCCGAGCTGTCAGGCCTGCTTGAAAATGCAAGAGTGAAAGACTTGCTATCATCTTGGAACCAGCTGATGGCTCTTCATCTTCTACTTCTTTAGAATTCTCTACTACTCCTTCTGAGTCACCCTCCGCTCTTTGTGAGTCACCTTCTGCCACTCCTGAGCTATTTTCTGCCTCTTTGGAGACTGAGGTAGATGACTCTAGCCCTTATGGGCCCAGCCTCATTGCTTCTGATAGAGAGGGGACACCTGAGCTTGGGGTGGTGCCTAAACGTTTCTGAAGGACTGCTAAATCCGATCTGGCTCCAATGGAGATTGATGGGGCTGGGAATGAAGGTGTTGGAGTTGCTGCTCTAAGAGAAGAACCTGAAATTGATAGGGCTTTCAAACCTCAAGAGATTGTTGGCCCAACTGAAGCAGTGGCTATAGTTGAAGAAACACCTGAGTGTCAAGATGCTACTGCCCCAGGTGATGGAGTTACGGGTTGTGCAAACACAATCCTTTTTGAGAGTTCTGAGACTGGGGCCCCATAGGGCATAAGTCAAGAAGATGAGGGAGTTGAGCTTTTTGTGGTTGACGTTCTGGCTGTAGAAGATGCGGCCCAGATAGAAGAGGCCACAGTTGAAGTGGTGGTCCTTGTTGAGGCTGCTCTAGAGAATGAGCGGCAGAGAGAAGAAGTTGGCCCTAAAAGGGCTGAGGCTGCTTTGGAGCATATTGAGACTGCTCCAGAAAATGAGAGGCAAGGGGAAGAGGTTGGCCTTGAAGGGACCAAGCCTGCTAATGGTGAGGCTGAAAGGCCAGGTGAGGAGACTAATACTATGGCTACCGAGCAGCTTGAGACTGGGCGCCCCTCTGAATCTGCAAATGATGAGACCTTGGGCTTCATAATTGCTCGAGATGAGCCAATGACTCACATGGCTATCATTCCTTCAAGCCTCGCCATTGAGACTGATGCTCCTTCTATTGTGGCTACCCTAGTAGCATCGTTCAGATCTAGTTTCAGTGGGATGTCCGGTATAATCATGGATATGTGTTGCCTGGCCATGCAAAGACTGAAGGATCTGCCCCTTACTTAACTTGACAATGCAATCTAGAATCTAAGGCAAATCGCCCTTCTAGGGGTTGCACCAGAGGTTCTCCCATATTTCGATGGCACCATAAATGAGCTGGAAGGGCGGAGAATAAGGCCCATGCAGGAGGAAGTAACTGCACAGTGGCTAGAGAGTCCACAATTTCCCTCTTTGAAGTCCTCACTCATATGCCATCGTGAATTGGTAAAATCGCAATTACAGGGAAAGGATTCTGCGGCTTCCCAGAGATCCGATCTTTTGAGGAGGCCATCACTTACCACAATAAGGTGATGACCCTGAAGGCGGAGATAGTAAAGCTGACACGAGTGCTTGATAAGTTAGAGGAGGAGACCGCAACTTGGGAAGCAAAGGATAAGGTGCTTGTCGATAATATTTTGACCTATGAGGTTGAGATGGTAGTAGAGTTGGAGGGACGCATCCAGTAGGCTAAGATATCAGCTGCAACATACATGGGGAAGATCAATGAAGTGATTGATCAATTTTGAAAGTGTCGTCTTATTTTCTTTTTCTTTTCCTTTGTTTTTATTCCGTGTAATATCCCCATGGTTTATGAATAAAATTCTCCTTTTTCTTTAGTATGATGCGTGACTTTTTCTTTGTCCATTTTCTTCTTTGCACTCTATCTCTTACTCTTGCTCATTGTTTCTGGGATGTGGAGGAATACCCTACACCTTGCTCTGTTTTATGACAAGTCGTTATAGCTTCAATGACTTGGAATGGCGGAGCAGTTGCTTGTTCTCCCCTTAATGTTTGATTGAACAAGGGCTCATAATTCATTGTTCTCATGATGTGATGAACCTGCTCGCTGTAAATAGTCCAATCAGGAGTGGCTTTAGCTTCTGTTCGAGGTGCATTCACTCCATGCCCATCGTAGCTCTTGGTCTCAGGCATGAACTTCTTTAAGTGTTTTAAAGCGATACGCATAACTGGTTAGGTGCCTTGATCACGCCCTCCGGATCTGGATGATCGGGCAGCACACGTCTCGAGTTTTAGGGGAGACCTGGGACTTTTGAAATCTTTCTCACGAGAACCTTGTCCGAGAATAAGGTAGGTATTACCAACCGATGAGAGAGGAATTTAAGGTGGGTTCAAGACTCACTCAGGCTGGCGCGCATGGGCACCCTCTTAGATCACGAAGAAACCCCCTTAGTAATAAAACTGGTTTAAAAATGCCTCCCTTGACTTGTATTCTCCTGTTTGCTGCAATCACACGTATATGGCAAAGGTTATAAGACAGATGGGTCAGTGGACCTCACCTGACCTTTTTGGTGAACGTACACAGGCGTGCACATTCAAAAGATGAAGAAAAGAACGAGAGAAGAGAGATGGGGAGAAAGAAGAATTTGACCCGGCGGGGAGATCAAAACAGTGAACTGGTGGGTAATTGGCCTGACGCTGTAGCAAAACGGGCTCGGTAACTTAGACTGGTTCAACAGGATTACAACTAGACGTCAATACCGATATTGAATAGCTAGACTCGATGGTTAGTATGTCATGGCGATAAAGCAGACGCAGTAATTCTGACACAACGACATTACGGTTAGACGACATGACTACCATAAGAGGCTAATGTCAACCCTTCCTAATCAAATGAAAGGACAACAGAAAGAATGAAAATCATAAAGAGATAGTAAGAAGTAAGAGAATAAGAAAGAGAGGAAGAGAAAGAAAGAAAGAAGGAGAAGAGTCTGAGAGAAGAGAGAAGGAAAGAGAAAAGAGGGTGAAAGATACAGTCCGCACTAGGCATTGCCGGCTATGTTGGAAGAGGAAGAGAAGGAAAGACACAGTCGGCACTAGGCATCGTCGGTTGGGTTGGAAAGATGAGAGAAAGACGGACACAGTCGGTCCTACGGTTTGTCAGCTGTGTTAAAGAAGTGAGGAGAGAGAAGACACAATCGATACTGGGCATCGCCGGCTGGGGTGGAAAGAGAAGAGAGAAAAAGGACACAGTTAGTGCTAGGCTTCATCGACTATTTTAAGAAAAGACGAGAGAGAAGACACATTCGGCTCCAGACATCGCCCACTGGGTTGGAAAGAGGAGAGAAAAATGACATAGTCAACGCTAGGCTTTGTCAGCTGTGTTTAAGAAAAGAGGAGACAGAAGTCACAGTCGACGCTAGGCATCTCCGATTGGGTTGGAAAGAGAAGATGCAGTCGGCCTTAAGTTTCATCGATTGTAATAGACAAAGAAGAGAGAGAAGATGCAGTCAACGTTAGGCTTCACGAACTGTATTAGATAGAGAAGAGAGAGAAGATGCAGTCGTTGCTAGGCTTCACTGACTGTTTTAGATAGAGAAGAGAGAGAAAGAGATGAGAATGAGAAGAGAGAAAGGGAGATAGAGATGAGAAAGAAGAGAGAGAAAGAGAGATAAATATGAGAAAGAGGAGAGAGAAAGGGAGATATAGATGAGAAAGAGGAAAGAGAAAGGAGAAAGAGGGGAGGAGAGAGAAAGAGGGAGAGAGAAAGAGGGGTAAGAGAGAGAAAATTACCTTATTGAAGGTACCGACCCTTTTCTTCAATCTCCTATCTCTCTCCAAGCCGCACCCATGAGTTTAAGAAAAAATGAAGTCTTTATTGATTGATGGAAGAAATGAATCCAAGGTTTTTTACAATTTGGCTTTGCATGCTTATATAGAATTGGGCCAAAACATGGGTGGAAGCCCAAAAACTACCTAGAAGTGAAGATAATTATAATTTAATTGAATTAAAAGAAATTTTAAAAATAGGTACAAAACGACTGTTTTGCCCCTGCCCAACAATGTTTGAAATTCCAAAACAATCCCTGCTGTTGCCCGAGTATGTGCATGATCTTTCATGACTGATCCGGATTTGTTCTGATGCCCGTTACATTAAAAGATAATTATTTTCTTGTAGGGATCGGCATGGCTATTGATTTGATACCAATTTCGAGTCATGGATCGTGTTTTTAAGCCACGACCATGAGATTTGAAGTTTGGATGAATCTTGAAAACATTGGATCGATAGTGTTCTCGTTCCTTGATGTTTTTCTTCATTTTCTTTGCTGAATCATACTGAGCATGCTGTCACGATCACGTTGCAACAAACGCAGCACGATTTCGTGTCCAGATGAAGATTTTGTCCTCTTGTGTTTTTTACAGGAATCTTAAAATTCGGCAGCCAAAATTTACAGCAGCTTTGACACCTTCATTTGTGAAATCCAGCCGTTCATCGTACGTGGGGATCGGGCCAAAGATAACGATGAACCTTACGCACATATTGCAATTTGTTTTCTGCCGATCGGGTATGTGAGCGTATTGATTTGGTCGCTAGAGTGGGGTGCACTGCTGCTGAATTTTCTGTAACTTTCTTCATAGATCAGCAACTTCCTTCTAGTTTTTCTTCCTACTTGGGCATCGTCATAGGGCGTACTATATCAAATTGCTCGTTTTGACGAGACGAACACTCTCACAAAATTTGAATGCGATCCGACTCCAGACGAGTGAGATATGGGCCCCGAAATTCACTACCTGTGACTGTAAAAACAACCACCTTTAATGGTGTTTTGGTGTAAGGTGGCCACATGGGAATAGTGTGTGGCGCAACTCTTTTCTGTATTTTACCCATAACTTTATCTTTGAGTGCCCGATTAAGCCAAAAATTTACCCTCAGGGGTTTTTGACCGTGTCAGATCCAATGGAGGTAGTCCCACAACAATTTGATGCACCAAAAATTTATTTCTAGTTACGGGGTCTGAGGCCAATTTTTTCAAAATTGTTTCTTTGTGTTCATTGCCTTAGACATGTCTGATAGCGATAAAACTTGGAAAATGGCATTTTGGAGTACTAATGAAGATCTTGACCAATTCGGGAGCCATTATGAGACTATCGAAATTTCCACTGTTTTGTAGGCTTTACTAACCTGCTTCCTCTTCATTTCGCACCAGGGACCAAGGTACTGAAAAATTTGTTCAAATAGCTTGCCCCGTCGAATGTTCTACTTTCAGAGAAGCGAGAAGGACAACATTCAAAGAGTTTCCATTGACTTTTCCTCTTTTTTTCTACCACGTGAACGCCACGGAGATTCACGCAATGGTGCAACTAGGATGCTCAGACGTAGGGATGCATAGTTCGCAGGTCCATCCGTGGAGACTTTAGAGGGAGAAGAGACTCATTGAGGGATCTTATCAAAGTCCTCACACTTGTGAGGATTATTTGGGATTCTGAAGCTAAGGATTTGTACGGACCCCGTTAGTCAAAATCAGGCCCGTCTAGCAATTGAGTGCCGTGTCGAAAGGAATTGTTTGCATTTGGTCTGGGTTTGTGTATATCCTTCGGTGTTGAGCCACGTTTCAAGGATTATGTGAATGGTATGCTGAAAGGCCTTATGTCGGTGCCGTCTGCTTCGTGCATCAGTCATTCCTTGGCGAGTAGGGTACCTCAATTTATCGAGGTGACCAACTCTGGGTACAATCACCCCTTCCCACTACTTTGTAGCTACGACAATCATCTGATTGCTGCTCCAAAGTCATGATTGACTAGTTATTCCTTGGCGAGTAGGGTACCTCAGTTTATATAGGTGACCCGCTCTGGGTACAACCACCCCTACCCACTGCTTTACAGCTACAACGACCATCTAATTTTTGCTCCAAAGTCATGGATGACTTAGCTTCCTTAGGACATCTTCAACATCTTGGAAGTATGTTGGTTGCCTTGTGAGAATGATGCTCTTTGTCATGAGACTTGCCTTACCTTCTTGGTAAATCTTCTGTCCTTCGAGTCCTTTTTGGCAAATGGAGTCAGGCTGTCGGAATCTTTTCCTTGAAGCTCGTATTTTTTGGTCCTAGTATGTGTCACCAGGGATTTTTTCTTTTTAAGTGAGGGCTGAAGCCGCCTGTTGAGGCGAGTGTTGCATCAACTTGTTTATTAGTTCAAGCGTCCTTTGTGGATTTTCACTTGAACTTGGGAAGTGGTGTTGTAGATATGGTTTTCATCAACTTCTTTCTATTTGGGGCTCTTTTACCCGTGACCTTTCTGCTATGTCCTCCTTTTTCATCCATTTTTAGTCACGATACACTTTCAGGTTTTCACCTTGCCCAATTTTAATTCACGAAACTCTTTTACTCATGGTTTTGTGACCATGCGCGTCTGTCATTTTTACTCATGATGTTCCCTTATTAAGGTATACACCATGCCCGTTATTTCATCATTTTTTTTTGTGAAGGCATGTTTAAGGTCATTCCCTTGGGACCTGTGTGCAACCTTTTAACGTGATGTAGCCACGATGTGCACTGCAGTTTAAGGTCATACAACTGGACCATAATGGGGATGGATAGTAGTCTATAAGGGCCATGAAGTGAGTATGGTAGTGGTTTAACTTGCTGTTGGGGAGATGGCATGAGGGTACTAGTGAAAGATGGATGATGTATGAAAGGAAGATGGAAAGTGCTGACCCACTAACTTATGACGAGTGGTAGAATGGTTTGCCATTTTGTGAGCGCGGGTGAGACTCATTGGGGAATGATGTAGGATAATGTAATGAATGGACTCACAGGGGATATATTAATAGTGGTGCGCGTATGTGGGGCGGGTTTATGGCCATGCCTCCTAGATAGGTGCAAAGTAGTTTATCGTCATGCGGCCAGGATGTGTACTATGATTTTAGGGTCATAGATCTTGGACCGTGGTTATGCAGTTTAGAGTCATACAACTAGGACCGTGTAATTTAAGGTTATGCAACTAGACCTCTGCTATAGTTTAAGGTCATATAGTTTGGACCATGGTTATGCCGTTTAGAGTCATGCAACTCCGACCATGCAGTTTAAGGTCATATAGTTTGGACCATGGTTATGCAGTTTAGAGTCATGCAACTAGGACCGTGCAGTTTAAGGTCGTGCAACTAGACCTCCGCTACAGTTTAAGGTCATGTAGTTTGGACCATGGTTATGCAGTTTAGAGTCATGCAACTAGGATCGTGCAGTTTGAGGTCGTGCAACAAGACCTCCACTATTGTTTAAGGTCATAAAGTTTGGACCATGCTGCTTAGGGTTGTGCATCTAGACCAAGGCTGTGCAGTTTAAGGTCATGCAGCACGGACCATGGTTTGGGTCACCATGTAGGTGAGACTCCATAGGGAATAGGTTTGTGGATGACAATCTTACTCCCTAAGGATAAAGTGTAATGCCATACACAAACAGAGGGTTCAAATGGAGATGTAGCCTGACGAGGGATCCCCACAGAAGCAGACTTCATTGGGGATTAGGGTGCGAGTATGACCCCCGGGGGGTGAATTATGAGACTCCATGGAGAATAAGTAAGTTGACTCCCTGAGGATAAGAAGCAAAGGAGTGATGACTTGGTGTGAAACAGACCCACTGGGGATTGAAGAGATAAAAAAGACCCTAACTCTACTAGGGATAATGGCTTGCAGTACGGGTGTGACCCACACTGGGGATGAGCGACAGTGGCCTGCTCCTGACTCCATTGGGGATGATAGGTCACACACAGCTTTGCCCTAGTTTGCTTAAAATACACTCGGTGTCAGGTGTAGCAACCATTATTTGTTGAGCACTCAACAGACACTAAGTCTTTGAAAACACACCCGACGCTGAAGTCGGCCAACACTGCCTCTTAACCACTCAGCCGGCGCTACATTGTTAAAAGGTACAGTGGGCACTGAGGAGACATGTGCCACCACTAACGTTGAGTTGCCGAGCACATAACCGGTGCTAGGTTGTTGAAACACAGCCTGCGCTAGATTAGTTCGATCGCATAGACGATGCTGGGTTGTTCAAAACACAGCCAGTGCTAAGGGCGGTGTTATCATTTGAACATGGCCAGCACTGAGTTATTGAGCACAAGACCGGTGCTAGGGTTGTTGAAACTCAACCGGTGCTAGGTGACTTTGACCGCATTGCGGTGCTGGGTATAGATTGGTACTCAAGCCGTAGCCTGAGCCTGACTCGGCATTGATGAGGCGGTAAAGGAAACTTTTCCTGGGCCTCAGGTCAAACCCTACTCGATCCAGCCCATTTTTTGGGATTTTACAGGCGGCAATGAGAGTTGCTCCGGGTCTTGGGTCAAAGGCCGACCTGACTCATTGTCGTTTGGTTTTCCTTAGATGCGATTTGGATTTCCAGTTTGTGAGAGGCGTTTGAGGGTAGTGTTGGCTATATAAGGGGGGTAAAACCCCATTTTCTTCACTTTTCACCGAAGATAAAAAGTTAAACAAATGTTTTTTAACAGTGAGCGGAGAACTTTCGGGTGAAAGCTCCGGCAAGCAGAGGGATTCCAACAAGAGATCAAGTGTTCCAGCAAGCCTTACAGGGAAGGTTTCACCAAGATTGTCAAGGGATTGTCGAAAAAGGAAGAGTTGCAGGAGTTTCTTTGTTAGCACAGGAGGTTTTTCGAGAAGCAGGAGAACTTCGTTTGTGATATTCGAGGGTAGAAGAGTCGAGAAGTGCAACAGTTGTCATTAACACAAGTTTTGGGAAGCTTTCCAAGAGCTTAGGGGGTTTCTCGGTGACTTAGGGAGAGTTGCAGTCCGGTGGGGTTTTGGTGACTTCCCGGCCAATACGCAGGCAGGGAAAAGTCTCTTAGTGAGTTTTCGGCCATGTAGGAGAAGTTCGACAAGACACCAGAGGGTCAAGGGAAACAAAATAGTTGCTGAAGGTGGAGCATCGCAGGGAGGACGAATGGTTGCGAGGCTTTTTTGTTAGTGGAACGGGAGTTTCGGCGAGGAACTTTAGGGTCAGGGGAAACGAACGGTCACGGGAGGTGAACCGTTGCAGAAGGTGGATGGTTGCGTTTTGAAATCATGCAACTGTTTTGGGGAAGCGAAGGGATTTCAACCTTGAAAATGAAGAGTTTCTGAAGGTGAAAAATCATGACAGCATCGTCATTGGCAGAAGCAGAGCCGGCATGATGCAGCAGGTACTGACACATCCAGCACTGACATAGCTGACGATGATGGTTAGAAGAATAACTGGCACTGATACAGTTAGCGCTGATCCTCAAGAAAGGCAGTCGGTGCTGGCCTTTGGAGGACACAGCCGGTGTTGGCTTCAGACGACATTCATCAACACATGTGGAACATCATGACACGCATAGTGCTTCTCGCATGTGGCAGTAAGTTACACACAGGACTTGCAGTGCTTGACAATGAGTTACATGCAGTGATATTCATGCATGACACGGTCATGGGTCGGCAAAGGGTGGTGAATGATGGTAAGACATGACTTGTAATACCTGTTGGAAGCAAAGTCCTTCAGCACAATAGTGAAGTCCATG
The DNA here is from genome assembly GCF_054954075.1 of Amborella trichopoda. NCBI lineage: Eukaryota > Viridiplantae > Streptophyta > Magnoliopsida > Amborellales > Amborellaceae > Amborella > Amborella trichopoda. The sequence continues at coordinate 32,484,867 of NC_142339.1, forward strand.
TTGTTTTGTGGAAAGGCTTCCACTGTGAACAGGGTATGCTCTCCATCATAGGCAGTTCCTTGCCAGAGCAGCCTGTTTTGTATGTTTGACACACTTGTCGAATGAATTCTGACTTGTATGTTTGATATACACATTAGATGAGTTCGCTGGCTTGTATGTTTGATATACACACTGGATGAACTGAAGCTAACTTCTTTGAGTGGTTTCACTTCGTCTTTTGGCCTGTAACTGTCCTCTTATGGCGACACTCGTCAGATGAATTGAAGTTGACTCTTCAAGTGGTTTTGCTTCTTCTTCATGACAAGGGTGCTTCTTCTTCATGAGGAAAGCATTTCTTTTGGGCCTGTAACCGTTCTCTTATCCTCAGATGCAAGAGACAGTGTAGGTTTTTGGTTTGTAACCATCCTCTTATCCTCAAATGTAAGAGACTTGTAACTTCCCTAATAATGGGCTTCTTAGCTTGTAACATGCAACTCGTTTTTACTGCAATAAAAAGAGTTAGAGTTTGTTTGGAATATCTTGCGTACTTTTGCGTTGTGTCTTTGTCATTTGAATATGTATCACGGATGTTATTTCTTTAGGTATCGCCCATTGATAGGGGACATTGCCTCCTCTCCATCAGGATATGCCAATATGTAGGCTCCATTTGGTGAGACCTTTTTTACTATAAAAGGACCTTCCCACTTCCCTTTCCGACGTCCATGCATAACAATTGGCCTCTTGATGGCTAAAACAGATCGCCACGGGCGAATGAACGGACCTTGACTGACTTGTCAAAGGCCCTCTTCGTTCTCCCTTGTTTGAGTTCAAGGTTCTGCTGAGCCTCTAGCCTCTTTTCATCGAGTGCATCCAATTCTTGATACTGGAGCTTGACTCTCTCATCTTCAGTTATTCCTTGGTGAATAGGGACTCGCAGTGAAGGGACTTGAATTTCATAAGGTAAAATTGCTTCACGCCCCTAAACCAGAGAATAAGGAGTGGACTCAGTAGCATTTCGTATGGTAGTGCGATAGGCCCATAATGCTTAGGGAAGCCTCTCATGCCAATTCTTTTTCGTCTTTGATGCCGATTTTCATAAAACGTTGCACAATGTCTTATTGAAAGCCTCAGCTAATCCATTTGCCTGAGGATGGTACATAGTTGATAACTTTCATTCAAAACCAAACTGGTTGACCAAACGATCAATATGGTGGCTTCGAAATTGGGGACCATTGTAAGATATAATCTTGTCAGGCACTCCGAACTGATATATGATGTGATGATGAACGAAAGGGGCCACTGTTGTCCCATGAACTCTTAAGGGGGACTACTTCAGCCCACTTAGAGAAATAGTTTGTTGCGGCTAAAATAAAGACATGACCCATCAACGAAGGAGGGTCAATAGGCCCCACAATGTCCATACCCCATTGTGAAAAGGGCCATGATGCCACTGTAGGGTGTAAGGGTTCTGAAGGCTGGTGAACAAGACTTGAGGGTCTAAACCAGTCATCTCTTGGTAATGCCAAGCAAAAACTTCTCGGTTTGCTTGCAAGAAAGTAGTGAAATTTTATTTTTCTTCTGGAGACATATTTGTCGAGATGAAAGTAGGCCTAGGGTCGGCTTCATCCCCTAGTTTTATTTCTTCGAGTTCATCCGCAGTAGCCTGATCGCCTTCTTCCCATTCTTCTGGGGCTTCTTGCAACTCTTCGTCATTGTTTTTCAGAGGTCTTTTTATCAACTTCATGTGCGGAGACCCATGACCGTGACATCTCTGCCTCCAATAAGGATCCAGGGTAGGTCATGCTTTCTGCGCCTTTATCCAACTTAGGGATGGAAAGGTCAACCGCAAACGTGGAAAACACATCAGGTTGCATGAGCTTGTCTTAAAGGTTATAGGGAAATTGATATTCAGCGATGATGAGGTGAAAAGCGTCTTTATATGAATGGGGTATTTGCACGTGTGCCTGCAGTGTTTACCCCGTGCTAGCTGGTGCTTCATAGACTTGTACTATGTGGAAGGCTTCCTGAGAATAGAAACTATGCCCCTTTGACTCTCTCAGTCACTGCTCAAAATCATTCTCAGAGGGCAACTGTGGTTTCTTTGGCTTTGAACTTTTGTTCTTCTTTGAAGAGGATGGTTGTGCTTTGGCACGAGCTGCCAGGGCGTCAGCAACTGTCAAGAATCCTGCTTTCTGAGCCAGCTTTTTTTCAACTGCCTCCATTGTATTTTAGTTATGTTTGATCCCTCAAGTTCTCTGTTAAGAGCCTCGGAGTCCGGACATGTCAAGGTTGTATCTGCAAGACACATAGACGACGAAGAATGAGAAGTAGAAGAAGAAGAAGGAGAAGGGTTAGAAGGTGGGGGACTTTTAAGGTCATTCCCCTCATCAGACCGCTTTGGGCAGCTTCTTATGTCATCGTCAGGGGTGGATGAGTGCAGTGGATCTTTTAAGTCTTTCTCTTGCCTAGATCGTTGGGGATTGATTTTAACGTCGTCACCCTCATTGGGCGTGTTGTGAGTGGAAGAGGACTCTGGGAGGTCCACACGATGGGAAGGAAGAAGGAGCGTGCCAGGGAGAAAGTCCAATAAAGTTGGCAGTGGGGGAAGCGGCTTGAGAAATTTATGCTTGACTGATAGTTGAGCCGTCTTGTTTCTCTGGCGAGCAGCCCTCGGTGTCCGTCTCCTTTTGGTTTTCTGAAGTGGTGTTTGATTCGCACCTGAGAGAGCCTAGATCTAAGACACCTAGAACCATTTATAGGGCACAACCACCCTATACTGAAGATACATGCTGTCTAATATCCGGATCAGAGAGACAAAAGTGGACCGGTTCTGATACGAGCGAGCTCCAGAAGGCTCGGGAGTTCCGGGCCATCCAGCTCGGTTCGGTATCATTTTCTTCCATTTTATCTCTTTTTATTTTATTTTTTTCATTTTATATTGATCTGATGGTTTACTTAAAAATCATATTTTGTAATGTCTTGGATCATGTTGTCTCTGCCATAGATCTGAGAGTAGATCTGCTCATTTCGGGGCAGATCTAGCCTAAGATTTGAATTCGACTCATTCAAATTTCTTTACCATTTAATTTTCATTAGTTTAAGGTGTCAGATCAGAGAGATCTTCATTGGAAGATCTGTTTGAATTTGCGTCATAAACAATTTGGCGCCCACCGTGGGGCATTCGAGCTTGATCAAAGCACTAAATTACAAGTTTTGTTCACTATTTTTACTGTTTTCCATCCACAAAGGGGCCAAAACCCGATTGTGACAAGGACCCATGGTTTCGGTTCTCCGAAATCCTGTTTTCCTTGTGTGACACGAGGCGTGCTGCCAAAGCGACGCGAGCTATGCCGCTCAGGTCCAGGGCGACACGCCCTCTGGTGCCCCCCGTCGCCCAAGTCATAGTGTTTTGAAATTTTGCAAGCTGGGTCCTGGGACTCTTTTGTAACTGTTCACAAAATTTTAGAGCAAAATAAAAGTTTTAAAAATACCAAAAAAATATTTTACTGTTCTATCTATACTATTCTACTTTACTCTATTTGGATTTATTTCATCATAAATAATTGTTTTTATATTTTTCCAAGTTTTAAGTAGTCTTATTTGATAAATATTAACAATATAAAAATAAATAAATAAATAAAAGAAATTATTATTATTTTGTTTTGGGCAACCCGGTTTGCCTTATGCCACTTGAGATGTGCCACCCAGGCGACAAGGGCCGTGCCGCCCAGGTCTGGAGTGACACGCTTTCTGGTGTCCCCCGTCGCCCAAGTCATATTTTTTTGAAATTTTGTAGGCTGGGTCTTGTGGCTCTATTGTGCGTTCTCAAAAAATTTTAAACTAAAATAAAATTTTTAAAAATACGAAAAAACTATTTTACTGTTCTGTCTGCACTATTTTAGAAAACATAAAAAAAATAATTGTTTTGGCGACACTAGCAGTGTCGCCCACCTTGTAGGGGCGACACTAGTAGTGTCGCCTGTGAGACACTAGTAGTGTCGCCTGTGCGACACTAGTAGTGTCGCCTGTGCGACACTAGTAGTGTCGCCTGTGCGACACCACACGTGTCGCCAAATTGCAAAGGTCCCAGAAAAATTCTAAGACCCCAGAGATCTGTTTTAGAGCCTTTTGGCTTCCTATTGACTAAGTTTTGACTTAAAATAATTTTTTAAAAATATAAAAAAAAACGTTTCTAAAGATAGGTCTGTGCTGTTTCTAACCTTCCGATTTTATTTTAGTGTATTAATTTTACCTGGCATCATGTTTTCCTTGCTTTCACCATGCTTAGTTTAATTATGTTTCATCAAAGCTAAAAATATAAAGAAAAAACAAAAAGGAATACATCGAGGGCTGCTTGTACCTTCTTGATTCGTGTCCCGTTCGAGTTACCCTCGACTGGAGCCGTGCTCGACTTAGCACGGACCGTGCCTGGTCTCATTGTTCTAACTTTACGTTCTTGGGGGTTCCTTACCCCTCCATCTATAATGTGCTTCGAGCGAGTTTCACCTCGAAGAGCTCTTCGCTAAGCACGATCAGTGCCGAGTGCTCACTTATTTCCTTTCTTGTTTTGTGTGCTTGTGTGCGTGATTTTATTTTAATTGTGTGCTTCTTTGCACACTCAAGCACACTCTGGATCGGGAGTGCCCGGGAAACCAACAAACAAATATATCAAAAACACCCAAAATCCGCGTTTACGGCGTGAGGGGAACCTAGCTTTGAGAGTTGAGGCCGTTGGGATTCGCGTAACTTTAACTATGAGCGCCCCTCCGTAATACTTTGCGTCAAAGAAACTCCACGGATAGTAGGACCCCGTGAACATCCTATAGCAGGAGGCCAAGACTTATGTGGGGACCTATATCAGCCTATCCACATTTCAATAAGTAGGAGCCCACTCTCAAACCTAGCGTACCTATAATCATACTAAGTCAAAAGTTTTTGTGTGCTTGCTTGCTTATTTCTATTGGCTAATCTTATATCCCAGTCCAGACCCACTTTTGGTTCGAGCTGAAGCTTATGGTTCCAAGTTCAGACTTGTACCCAGCTTTGGCCAGGTGCAAACCAGGTTCCATCTTGGTTCGAACCTAGCTCCCCTCTTGGTCCGAGCCAAAGGTTCATTCCTAATTCATCCTTGATCCAGTCCGGGTCCATACCAGGGCTGATCCTTAAAAATCTCTGGGTCCAAGTCCAGGCTTGTACTCAGCTTAGCCCAGGATCAAACCAGGTTCATACCCAGGTCCGAACCTAGGCCCCCTCTTGGTCCAAGCCTAGGGCTTGTGCCTAAACCAACTTTGATCCAGTCCGGGTCCACACCCGATTTGATTATCACAACCCTCTTGGTCCAATCCCTCGCTTGCACCTAGCTCATTCCAAGTCCAAACCAGCCTCACACCCATGTCCGAGCCCAAACCAATCTTGGTCCGAGCCAAGACCCGTACCCATCTAGTCTAGGTCTTAGTTTAGGTTCTATCATAGGTCCAAGCTAAGAGTTGACTCTAGAGCTAGACTAGGCTTACCCTAGTTCAGGGTTCGAACCAAAACCCATTCAGTTTAACAGGTTTCATCCAGTCTAGTTCTAGCCTAGATCTTAGTTAGGGTTTTTCCCCTAGAGATATAGTAGGTCTACCATGAGATGTCGAGTCTAGTTCTCAACAAGTCTAGGAATTATGACCCAAGATCATGGCAAAGCAAAGTCCAACACTATGGCCCCAGCTCAGTCTAGATCCTGAGAGCCTAGTCAGTCCAGTAGGCACCATCACAATCCTCCCTCACAATTCATCCATATCACTCGTGTCAGTGAACCGACTCTCGACTTGCATGAAACCAAACTTAGCTGTCCAAGCTGCCTTCAAGGCCACCATTTAAAAGTCACGAGCCAACAAGTTGGTAAGGTCCGTAACACCTTGAATAGTCAAGGGGTCAGGCTGGAGGCAGTCCTCCAAGACATAGGGGTTATCCTCAAATTCAGTCGACACAACAAGAATAAGGCCCCTGCCCAAATCTCTGAGTCAGTTGATCTCAGCCATGTGGACCCCAATGGTCAATTAGCAGCCCAACATTCCAATATTAGTAATCTGCCGGTTAGTGGGTGAGTGGGTTCACATACAACTAGAGAGTGTCTACCCAAGCACTCATCACCAGTGAAGATCAAGGTTTTGACCTAACTCGATATAAAGACAATCCTAAAGTGCATGCTTACTTTCAAGACCTCCTCAATAGAGGATACATCATCTAGCACACTCAATCCAAGAATGTTAGGTCAGAAGCTCAAGTCATAGGCCAGGTCCAACATTTTGGCTCAAACCAGGATGATCCTAGGGCTGTTAGCTTGCCAATCCAACCCACTACAGGCCAAGGGTCTAGTTCTAATCATCACTCGAGCCCAAGTCTACCTCAAGGACAGACTCCACTGGGTAGTAGCTATGGCATTCATTCACTCTTTCAGTCTAGTGCTCGAGCAAGAGAATACCCTAACCTTAAGGATAGATCATCCAACCACGGTCAGGGTTAGGTAGACCTAGCCGCCAGAGGTCAAAGGCCTAATCGTCTTAGCAACTTGGGTCACCCGTCCCAGTTAAGTGGTGATCCTATTCTGCAGGCCTCCTTGCATGGCCGAGTTGTGCAACCTCCAAGTAATGGGTATGCTCTGACCCAATTCAACTTGGGTGAGCCTACAAGCCGACAATCGGCACATCAAGTTCAACACATTCCTCAGGCTCAGTCCTTGGGGCAACCCGTTACATGGGCCCAACAGCCAACTTATACGAGCCATATACCACAAAATCAGGTTCAACAGACCATACAATCGAGCCAGTTCATAGCTAAAACGACGGCTCAATTCACTCTTATGAAACACCTCCAAGACTCTTTAGAGAAAATTGAAATATAGGATTTCTCAACTCCTAAATCTTATGTATAAGAAATTCTTGAAAACCTAGAAGATCTACCAATGGGGTTTGTGATGCCACAGTTCAGAAATAGATTTTCAGAGAAAGAGGATCCTGAGACACACATCAACGCCTACTTATTGATGGTCCACACACTGCGAGACCGACGAACCAACTTAAGGTCATGTTCTCGCATAGCTTATCAAAAGAACCCTTGATGTGGCACTGAAGATTCATGAAGGATAACCCTCAAGCAACTCTTGACGAAATATTCAGGCAACCAACACCGTCACCCTTGGTGAGTTAACTTCCATCAAACAAAAGTCTGGCGAGTCTCCTTCCTTATTTATAACTAGATTTAGAGAGGCCATTATGCGAGTCATTGAAACTCCACTCTCTAAAGTCGTGAAGGTAAGCATAGCATTAGAGAATATGACTCCAGCATATGTCCCGTTCTTTAGTGTGGGGGCAGTGCTTTACTCATTTGATGATATGCTTGAAAGAGTATCACGATATGAGCGAGCCAATGAAGATAAAGCCGCAGCCAAAAAACCCTCTTAAGAAAGAGAAGTGAATATGATCAAGAAAAGCAACCCTTCCACAAACCATTCACAAGAAAAGACTAAAATTCATTCTACCACATGGAGAATGTAGACTTCCACACCAAGGGAATTCACTCCTATTGATGAGCCTATACTGATGTCATCAAGAAGTTGCTTAAGGCACGAATCATAGAATTACCGATAGGAGCCAAGATTCCTCCTTTCCATGGAGGCATTACATCTCAATGGTGTGATTGGCATCAAAACTATGCCCATAGCACGGAGGAATGTCGAGCATTCAGATGTAGAGTTCAAGACCTCATTGATAATGACACGATAAGTGTCAGAAAGAAAGAAGCTGATGACATAGAAAAACCAGAAACTCTATATGCTTTGACAAACGATTCTGATGTTAACCTGATTAACTCAGGAGAATCACAAGCTGTGCCTAAACACGAAGATCATCCATAAAAGACTTGGAGTACAAATAGAAATCAATTGGAAAGTCCAGTAGATGAAGAACAAAATGAACATTAACCTTACTCAGGAGTTAATGACTAAGGATACTCAAGATCAAAGCAGTGAGGATGACCTTAGCTCCAAGCCCATAATCAAAGAAGGGGGAGGAGAAAGGGGTATCAGATATGAGATTCCACTCCAAGATACACTACCAAAAGTGGCACAAGAAATCCCCATCATCAAGAGTCACACTAGAGCATATGAACCCTTCAACCCGTACTTTCAAGTTAATAAAATAAATGGTTCATACGTGTGTGGTAACGAATCAAACTCACAAGAGCAATATGAACTCGAGCATAAGCTCAACCAAAGTTTTGAAGCTATGGATTCCCAAGCCCATGATGAGAAGAAAAATCCTAATTCTGAAACAATAACTTGTGAGGGGGCAAATGAGCAAGTGCTAAAAAGAAGCCCTTCACCTCAAAACCACGACGACCCACCTAAATGGGATCAATATAATGAGGACGAGTTAGAAATTGACGTTATCCAGATCAACGAGAAGGGATCATCTTTTAATCAAGGGGTCAACACCCCAAAGTCTCCCATTCACTTCCAAATAAGGGGCCAACACCTCAAATATCAAAAGAGGCCGAACCTTTGGAAATTGTAAGGGGCCCACCTAGGCCACCTTCACCAGACTTCTTCGTCAACCCACCTATATGGGATGAGGAGCCAAGCTCAGTAGATTTAACCGCGTCAGCTCAAGAGGTGAACCCAGTTATAGATGATGGAGAAGCAAATAGCCCAAATTCTACTATTCCCAAAGATTTGGCATCTTCACTAGAGTTGATAGAGCTCAAACCTTTAGAAATTCCAAGGAGCCCACCGGGGCCACCTTCACAAGAGTTCTTGAATGATCCGCCAATCTAGGACCAAGAACTGGATATTGAAAATCTGACTATGTTACCTCCTCAAGAGGCAGGCTCTCTAAAATTCATTAACGATATGAGCACAACTCTGATAACCGAAGCACCACCATATCAAGAGAACAAGTTCCCAATGGAACAAAAACCCCTGTAACCATCAAAATTTTCAATAGGGGCAAACTCCTCTCATGAATAGGATACAATAGAGGCAACTAATGAGACTGAACCCTCCTTCGTTGACTCCCAACATGCCGTAAGTCCATCTAATAACAACTTAATCACTCTTCTGGTGTGAGAGTCTCACTTAAGCTCGAGCATTGAGCAGAAGTCTACTATGGAGTTAACCTCCGAAAAGTAATTCGAAATTTGCATTGAAAAATATTACCGAAAAGGGGTTGGGTGATCACTCACCCCTTGCAAATAACAAAATGAGGAATTCATGCCTCACACTTCAAAAGGCATTAACTCCTAATGTGTAATATGAAGTACTCCATTAACGGGAAACCCTTATGAGCCTATCCGTCCATATAGAAGGCTAAGGGATTTGAAAATTGAGAGTGATTTTTAGTCCGAAAATTAAGGTTCAAGTGGAGTAGTTTAAAGGAAAAGTTCAACAGAAATTCAAAGATAAGGGAAAACAGAGAAAAACCGATATTAGAACCTCCCTACCACATGGAGGAGGGAAAGATGATTAAATTCTTACATGATCTTAAGGAGAATTGCTAGAAAAAAAAGGGATACTTTTGACTCTTCTTCCTCCTCATCCTCTTCCTTTGTCATTGTTCTCTTCTTCAAAATAAAAATAAAAAATCTGCTAGGCTAAAAATCTGAAAGGAACCCCAAGAGTTGAAAAAAATGGCTACCGGGCTGAAAATCTAAAAGGGATATCGGAGCGATGAAAAAAAAAGAAAACAATCCACTGGGCTAGAAATCTAAAAGGAACCTGAAGCGTTGGAAAAAAGGCTATCCGGATGAACACCGGAAAGGGACCCTAGGGTGACGAAAAAAGAAGAAGTTATCTCCTTCCTTCTAATCTCCAAAGTCTTTTCTCTCTAAACATCTTCTTTTCCTGAAAGTGGTGTTAAAAGAAAAATCAATAAGAGTTAGCCTGACGGAACATTGTTAAGGATCTAGAACATTTGAAACTTTGAAAGGTGGATGGCGGAGGAACAAAATCGAAAATCCAAAGAGATTCTGAACACCTAGGGGCAGTATCCTATATTTTCAAGACTCTGTTTTGTTCGAAACTCCAGAGAACTCTCCTTGAATTGCAATACAAGAGCTGAGGTTGGAAGATAAAGAAATGATTGATGATTCCTCGTCCCGAAGATTCAAGCAAGGACTCGATACGCTCTCTTAGGGTCCACCAAAGGGGTCACAAGTGGTCAAACTGTAAGACTTACATTAAAAGAAAACCACCCCCAACAGGGGAAGCAATAATAATAATAATAATAATAATAATAATAATAATAATAATAATACCACGATTGTATGAGTAACTGTTTACTACACCGTCCATTGCTGCATGACGTTAAAACTCTATGGTTGCAAGAATTAAAACTGCTAACCAATTTTTTTTTTTTGAAATATCTTTCTTGTTTTAAAATTTTTCTCACTATATGTCTTGTGTTTTCAAAATCTTTAATTTCTTTGTTAAAATCGTAATTGGTCCCTACTCCGGGTTCTATTTCAAATCTCCCCCTAGTTCCAAATATTCTAAAATGACTATTAAAAAAAATGAAGGAGCTTGGATACCCGTATATGATCATCACCGCATTGCCACGATTACCGCCTTGCTGCCTTGTCTCTCTCTTCTAATTCGGTCAGACAAGTCTATTCCTATAAAAAGCCTTAGAAAATACAGAGGAAACCCAAGAAAATGAAGGTTTGTAAATTTGAATTTGAAGTCATGTGGCATAGATAGAAAATCCAACTCGAGTTTCAAGATTGTGTAACTCACCGACATCTCATGGTGAAAAACCCTAGGAGGAAAAATGCCCTAAGTGGGTGAGCTCAATGAGCGCAATGACTTGGAGGGATAGTTGGTGTGCCTTATGACCACGGGACATCAGGAACAAATTTTCAATGTCTGCATTATCCTCTCTTTGTTAAACCTATAGACAACCTTAAAAAAACCTAAGGAGATCAAAGAAGATGCCAGGGTTAAAAAATTTCAAATTACAAAACCTCTGAAGTTAAGTAGCATGGCCAGAAAATTCAACTTGAGTTTCAAGCTTGTGTAACTCGACATCTCACACCAAAAACCCTAGGACGAAAAATGCCGTAGGTGGGTGAGCTCGATGAGCGCAATGGCTTGGAGGGATAGATGGTGTGCCCTTTGACCACATGACCTCATAAAGAAATCTTTGACATTCACCTACCGCTTGAAGGACAGGGAACGCCAAAGTGTCTACTTTTTTGCCACTTACCCGTCCCTCGAAGGACAAGGAGTGCAAAAGTGGGGCAACTGTAGACACCCCATTTTAAATTTGGCAAATTCCATGGTTTCTCGAACCCTTAGGATCACATTTAACTTAGTAAAACCAAATGCATTGTTCACACAACCTACCTTGCGACCCAGAACCAGTCTGTCTGCCCGAAACCGTATAGAAACCCTATTTTAACCTAAACACCTTGTTTTACTAAAACATTCATTAAAAATAATAAAAGACTCTATTTTGACCCAAATTTTCTTTGACAGCTTCACAAGAGGCTAAGGAAGACACCCAAATTGAAAAACATCACTTTGGACAAGTTTTGGTTTGGACGACAAGGGGCGTGCCGCCCAGGCGACACAAGGTGTGTCGCCCAACTCATCCTACAATTTCTCTGTTTTACCAAAAAAATTATTAAAAATAGTAAAAAATCTGTTTTGACCTAAATTTTATCTAAGAGCTTCAATAGAGGCTGAGGAATACACCAGAAGTGAAAAATATTAATTTGGACCAAAATTGGTGTGTGCTACACGGGGCATGCTGCCCAGCCTTAGGCGACACAGGGTGTGCCGCCCAAATCCGTGACTCTCAAAATTTGACTTTTTGACCTGGGATTTGCTTGTTACGCCAATGAATTTTGACGGCTTTAAGGCCTCTTTTTGTGGTCATTTGATGGGAGAGATGGAGAGAGAGAGAAAAACCCTAGATAGAGAGAAAACCTCTAGGATCGAGATAGAAAGCTCAAAAGATGAGAAACCTTAGGGATAGCATCAAGAAACCCTCAGCCTCCTGGTACTTCCACCCTTAAGCCTAAGAGAGCCTAGATCTAAGACACATAGAACCATCTATAGGGCACATTCACCCTATACTAAAGAGACTTGCTGTCAGAGAGACAAAAGAGGATCGGTTCTGATACGAGTGAGCCCCAGAAGGCTCGAGAGTCTCGGGCCATCCGGCCCGGTTTAGTATCATTTTCTTCCATTTTATATATTTTTATTTTATTTTTTTCACTTTATTTTGTTTTGTTTATTTACTTAAAAATCACATTTTGTAATGTCTTGGATCATGCTGTCTCTGCCATAGATCTGAGAGTAGATCTGGTCATTTATGGGCATATCTGACCTCAAATCTGAATTTGTTTTATCCCACTTTCTTTACCATTTCATTTTCATTAGTTTAAGGTGTCAGATTTGCGAGATCTTCATTGGAAGATTTGTTTAATTTTGCATCGTTAACAAGACCGTTGGGGGTGCTTTTAATGATGTCACCGTCATTAGACGTGCCCAGAGTAAAAGATGGCTCAAAGATGTGCTCTTGACGACATGTGGAAATAAGGTCGACAGCGACCGATATGAAGTCTTGTAAGGTAGGCAAGGAAGGAAGAGGCCTGAGAAATTCTGGCTCGACTGGTGGCAGAGGAACCTTGTTCTTCCGGCTAGCTGCCCTTGATGCTCATCTTCTTCTAGTCACCTTTGGTCCGTCTTGCTAGGTTTGTGAACAGCCCTAACTTGACGAATCGCTTCTTTCTTTGAAGACTTGAGCCTGCTCAGCCCGTGATGGACTTTCCATGGCTGGGAAGTCGAGGGTTAAGCGGGACTAGAGGCATCCTTTAGGGATTTTTACGTTGAAACGCCCTCCTGGATGGGCATAGTGCCTTGAGGGTCTTCGACGTAAGCAATGTGACCTTCCTGGACTTTTTTGGAACCACAGGTTCAAAGCCATTGCATTCACTCAGCTCGTAAACCCATATCTGATGGTACGGGCACCAGTGATTCACAGTCCCTTGGGAAAGGTGCTTGGGCTGCCTCGCTGAGTTTGGTGTGATGAGTCCTTGTTGGAGCATCATATTGAACAAAGCTTGGAGGAGATCTGATGGCAGCTCATCATAAAGGTTCGGGCTTTTGTTTTCCTCTTGTATTGTCACTGCATGGGAGGCCTCAACTGCCCCAAATGCTTTCTTGATCTGACCCTTCTGAATCAGAGCCTCGATGAGGTTATTAAGTGTGTAGCATTCTTTTGTGGAGTGGTTTACCCTTTGATGATAAGCACAGTATCTTGCATGCGTATCGAGACTAGCTTGATTGGGAAACTTGATCTCGGGCAGCTCAATCATGTTCTGCTCTCGCAATAGTCAAAGCAATGCAGGAACCCATTCCTTTTCAAAAGGATATACCTTATTATGATGCGTGGTCTAATAGTCATCTTGATTAAGGTTTGCAGGTGGGGGTAACCGGTTGTATGATTGTTGTTGTTTGCCTACCTAAGATATTGTCTTTGCTGTGCCTACCCCTTTGGAGAGGTCCAAAGTCTGAGAGGCAGCCTTCTTTGGATCACTTACGGTGACGGTCGCACTGATCACTCCTTTTTGTTGGTTGCCACGGGCATTGGTCCGAGAACTACCATTGCCCCGATTGTTTCCCGAGCTTGCAGAATGTTGTCATGACCTGTCATGATGGCATGACAGGCTTTCTATGTGCACTGACTTAGAGATGAACTCTGACATGGAGGTCTAATGGGAGGCCTCAATATGTAGAGCAATCTCAGGATGCATGTTTCGCACACAGGTCTGAACTGCTTTCTTCTCAGGCATGGGATTAGGATGGCGAGTGGCTAAATCTCTCCACCTTGCTACGAATTGATCCACATGCTCATCTAGCTCCTGGGTCAAGGTGAGAAGCTCGATGGTTTGGACCTTTCTCTCGACTTCATAAAAGCGTAGGTGGAAAAATTTCTCCATTTTCTCCCAAGTATGCATTGAGCTTAGGGGAAGCCAAGCATACCACTTAAAGCCCGGGCCATCAAGGGTTTCAACAAACTGACGGAGAAGGAGTCTCCCATCAGCTACTGTCTCTAGACATGTCATTTGGAAATGCGTGATATGCTGGTGCGAAGATGTTGTTCCAATGAATAGGGGAAACATCCCTTTCTTGTAGTCCTAGGGAAATGGAACCTGATCAATGTAAGAGGGATATGGTTTTTGATAGAGTGTTGCACCCTGAATACCCAGAATTTGTCTACTTTTTAAGCTATGGGTTACCATAGCATCGACGTCTACTTGTGAGACAGGGTGAGGGACAAAATTGTTCTGTGAGGCAGGGGAGAAGGCTGCCTTGGAGCTACATCATCTGAGTGATGGGAGATGGCCCCATGGTTCGTCGAGTGTCTCATGGTTTCCATGTGGTCAATCTTCTCCATCATTGCACGCACCATGTCTTCGAACCTATTCATGCGCTCTTCCTGATTGTCGTTAAGTTTGTTTACAACAATAACGCTTGCCATTTCTCCAGGGAGGTCAGCCTTAGGTTCGGTTGAGGGCTTCCAAGCTTGGCGGGTCGCACGTGGCCGATCGATCAGCAAGGGGTCAGCATGCCTCGACTGGACTTGAGTCTTATACACCGACTGTGTGAGGACCTATTCTTGACAGTCTTGGAACCATGGCTGCTGGGTGGTCGGGTCATCTACTATGAAGCTGACCACAATGCAAGATTTTCACACCTCTTCTTCAGTCTCTGTGATTCGAAGAGGGTAGATGCGACCCTTGGAACTAAGTGCCCTGACTTTTCTGGTCGGCTCCTTAATCAGGATATACAGTCCTCTATTTTGCTTATCTTTGAGGCTGCGGTAGACTTCTCTCCAGAACTGAGATTGAGATCGAGGTTGACCCACCTTATTAGAACATGAGAGGGCCGTGTCCATAAGATGGGGTAGCGAATGTGGACCATGGACAGGGGCCAACTTGGGCTGCTGCCTTGGATGTTGTAGAACTTCATCAATCATCAGGCCTTTGCCTCGAACTCCTTTGTGAGATCCAGAGGCATAGTTGGCCTGACGGGGTTGGCTGAGGATGGCACTCTTAGGGAAAACCCTCGAGTACTAGGTCATGAGATATCCGCCAAGATGAAAAAGGGCGAAAGAAAAGGGACCGGTTCTCGACGATGTTTGGGTCGGGAGCAAGCAGTTGCCTGGGAAGGTGGTGCATGTACGCCACTTGAAGTAGTATTCCGGGTGATTTGAGGGTCAGCCCGGGCTCAAATAGGTAGTCTGGCTTTAGGAGGCCGAGAACTATGAGCAGGTGTTTGTAAGGGAACAAGTGAGGGCCTGCCCTTAAAGGGTGTGCTAGTGTGTGCAGGGAAGAAGGATGAAGAGATCATCTTCTGTGTTTGGGTTGGCGCAGCAACGGCGTTGCCCCGAGCAGTTAGATGCACATGCATGCATATAGGTTTCGGCCCAAGGAGGCTTGATCCTGAATGCGTACTTGAGGTAGCACAAGGTTTGCCCCGAGGTGTAACTCGAATGGATGACCCACGAGTGTTAGGGTGTGTGCGTGAGGTGGAGGCCGCAGGGTCTCCACCTCTATGTGTTGAGTCTCCAAACATAAAGACCTGAGGTGATGCAGGAATATGAGGGGTGGCCTTGCGACGACCCACAAGTGCAATGGCAATTTGCTTGCCTTTTGTAGCTGAGGACTGGTCAGCCTTTTGGCATACCTCGGTACCTAGACTGGCGAGTTACTTGATGGTGACAGGATGCATCCTGTGAGTGGTAGTGGATGCACTACCAATGCAGAGTGTTTTGGTGGGGGTTCCATCAGAGCAACGAGATGGGGAGTTAGGAACCTTTAAGTCCCTTCTCGAGCCAATCCAGGTTAAGACCTGGGAGCTTGACACTGGGTGTTTGCTCAAAAGAAAAGTTGGGAATGAAGTTCGAAGAATTTGTTCCCGAGGGAAGTTCACGAATGCGGGGATGAGAAATCCGGACGAATGGGTTAAGGAATCCGGAAGCCATGTGGTGTGTGAAAACCAAAAAACAAAGGAGAAATTAGCCAAACAAGTACGATCCGACGAAGGGGTAGTAAGTCCCCAGTGGAGTTGCCAAGCTAGTTTGGTGTCTCGATCTTGCTCTTGGATCCGGATGATCTGGTGACACATGTCCCGGGTTTTAAAGGGAACCTGAGACTTGATATCGCTCCCATGGGAACCTTGCTCAAGAACAAGGACAGGTATACCAATCAATGAGAGAGGAATTTGTTGTGAGGCGACACACCTCACCTGGGTCCATGACTCACTCGGGCTGGCTTGCGTCGGCGCCCTCTTAGATCAAGTTGAAATGCCCCCAATCGTACACCTGGTTCTGAATCTCCTCCCTTGGCATGTATTCTCATATTTTTGCGATCACTCACACATGGTTAATTTTATAAGATAAGTAGGCCAAGAGACCCCACCTTGTCTTTGGGCGAATGCACACAAGCGTGCACATTCAATGGAGAAAAGAGAAGAAATGATGAGATGAGGGTTGGGAGAAGAAAGAAGAGAGAAGAAAAGAAAAGAAAGAGACATTTGGCCAAGTGGCTAGCCTAGTACAATAGCTAGATTGACATGATGATTGACTTGACGTGGTAGCAAGTCGGGCATGATAACGCGGACCAGCACGACGGCAATACTACTCGATGACAAAACAACAACACCAACCAGCCTGACACAACAGCGAGTTCGTTGTGGTAGCAAGACGAGCATGGTAACTTAGACCGGCACAGTGACAATAGTGCTCAATGACAAGACAATAGTGCTAGACTTGTCCCTTGGTCAAATGAGAGAGGAAGAAGAAAAAGAAAGAGAAAGAGTAGAGATAAGAAAAATAGAGAGAGAGAAGAAAAGAAATAGGGGAAAAGAGAAGGAAAGGAGAAGAAAAGAAAGAGAAGAATTAGAAGAGAAAGGACGGAGAAGAGAACAAGAGAGAAGTAAAGAGAAGCGAGGAATGTGGAGAGAAAGAAGAGGAAAGAGAAAATGGAGAGAAGGGAGAATAGAAAAGAAAGGAGCAATAGAAGGAAGGGGGAGAGAGAAGAAGTGAGCGAGAGATGTGAAGGGAGAGAAGAATAAAGGTGAGAGAAGAGAAGGGAGAGAAGAAGAAGAGAGAAAAAGGAGAGAGAAAGAACATGGATGGCAATGGGTTTCGCTGCCTATGATAGAGGAAAGAGGAGAAAGAAAAAACATAGAGGAGATGGGTTATGCCTCCCATGGTAAAGGAAAGAGGAGAGAGAAAGAACATGGATAGAGATGTGTTTCATTGCCCATGACAGAGGAAAGAAGAGAGAGAAAGAACATGGACAACAATGAGTTCCACTGCCCATGATAGAGGGAAGAGGAGAGAGAAAAGACATGGAAGGAGATGGGCCTCCACGGTCCATATCAAGAGAGAGAGACAGGAACGAGAAAAGGGAAAGACATGCGCGACGCTAGGCATTGCAACTCGTGTCGTAAGGGACTCAGACACGACCCGACCCGCCACTTGGGAAAGGGCTCGGTTCAGTGTCCTTATCAAAGATTGATGGAAGGAATGTTATGCGCGGCGATAAGCATCGCTGTGCACAACATGGGGAAGGGGAAACTTGGACGGAGGCCCGGCCAACCACTCGGGTTAAGGTCCGGCTCACTGTGCAAGTTTTCAGAGGATAAGGGAAGAATGAGAATGTCATGCTTGACAATAGGTATCGTCGTGCATGATTGGAGAGGAGAGAGAAAAGAAATAACATGGTGAGAGAAAGAAAGACAGAGAAAAAGAAAGAGGGTTTAGGGAAGAGAAAGAAAAAAGGAAAGTAGAGAGAGAAAGAAGGTGAACAGTGAGAGACGAAAAGAAAGAAGTGAGAGAAAAAGAAAGTGAGGCGAGTGGTTAGGTGTCTCGATCTCGCCCTTGGATCTAGATGATTGGGCGGCACACGCGCCGGGTTTCAAGGGAACTCGGGACTTTGAGAGCGCTCTATCGGGAATCTCGCTCAAGAGCGAGGGCAGGTATACCAACTGATGAGAGAGGAATTTAAGGTGGGTTCGGGACTTACTCAGGCGGGCTCATGTGGGCGCCCTCTTAGATCATGAGGAAAGCGCCCCAGTCGTAGAACTGGTTCATAATAGCCTGTATTCTCCAGTTTCTGCAATCACACACACATGGCAAATGTTACAAGATAAGTGGGTCAAGGGAACCCACCTTGTCTTTAAGTGAACATATACAGATGTGCACATTCAAAAAGAAGGAGAGAAGAATGAGAGAATTAAGATTGGGGTGAGAAGAATTTGACCAGGTGGTGAGACTGACACAATGACTAAACTAGTAGGTAATTGACCCGGCGTGGTAGTAAAATGGGCTCGATAACTCAGACCGACTCAACAAAATTACTACTAAACGACTATAAAAAAACTGACTAGCTTGATACAATGGCTAGTCTGTCGTGACAGTAAAGTGGGCACAGTAACCCTGACCGGCACAACGACATTACTGTTAGACGACAAGAATACCATGGAGGGCTAGTCTCAACCCCTCTTTGATCAAACGAAACAGTAAAAGAAAGAAAAGAGAATAGAAAGAGAGAGAAAAGAGAAGATGGAGAAGAGAAATAAGAAGGGAAAATAAAAAGAAAAGCGAGGTGAAAGAGAAATTAGTGAAAGAAGAAGAAGAGAAGAATAGAAGGAAAAGGAGAGAGAGAGAGAAGAAGAAGAGCATGAGAGGAGATAGAGGGAAAAGAAAGAGGAAGAGAAAGAAGAGAGGGAAAAGCAAAGAGAAGAAGTAAGATTGAGAAGGAAGAGGAAGGAAGAGACAGACAGTAATGAGATGGGGAGAGAGATACTCAGACAACGATGAGCTTCTATCGTCTGTGGGAGTTAGAAGAGCAGAGGGAGAACACCTGTGGCGATAGACTTCCACTAGCTATGACAGAAGAAAGAGGAGAAAGAAAGAACACGGGCGACGATACGCTTTTGCCGACTGTTACAGAAAGAAAAGAGAGAGAAAGCATAGGTGGCGATATGCTTTTGCCGGCTATGATAGAAGAGAAGAAAGAGAGAGAAAACATAGGCAGCGATATACTTTTGTCGGCTTTGACAGAAAGAAAAGAGAGAAAAACCACAGACGGCGATAGGTTTATGCCGACTGTGACAAAAGAGTGGAAAGAGAGACAGAACATAGGCGGCGATATGCTTTCGTTAGCTATGACAAAAGAGAAAAAAGGAATTTTGACAAAGACCAGACCCACCAGTCAAGCTATGGCCTGATTCACTGTTCATGCCTTAGAAGCAGGAAGATGTCACATCAGATGATAAGTCTTCCATGAATGAATGTGGAAAGGGAGAAGTGCAAAGAAAGAGAAAAGTGATAAACAGGAGGATGAAGAGAGAGAGTGATAGAGATGAGGGAAGGACAGTGAAAGAGAGATAGAGAAAGAAGAGAGAGATAAAGACAGTAAGAGAGAAGAAAAATGAGAAAGAAAGAGATAAAAAGGGAGAGAAGAGAGGAGAGAGAAAGAGAGATAGAGATGAGAGAGAAAGAGAGATGAGAGAAAAGAGGAGAAAGAAAGAAAGAGATAGAGATGAGGAGAAAGAAAAGAGGAGGAGAGAAAGTTATCTTATCGAGGGGTATCAAACCTTTTCTTCTCTCCTCTCTCTCTCTCTCTCTAATACGCACCCACGAACTTAAGCAAGAATTGAAACTTTATTGATCAATCTCAAGAATGAACGAAGGGTCCTTTTACTATTAGGTTTAGCATGTTTATATAAATTTGGGCCCAAACATGGTGTATGCCCAAAAACTACCTAATTTGACAATCATTACAATTTAATTGAATTAAAAGAAATTCTAAAATTGGGTGTAAAAGGACTATTTTTCCCCTGCCAAAAAATACATGAAATTCGAAAACAGTCGCTGTTGTTGCCCTTGAACTTGCGTGATCTACCGTGGATGATCTGGGGATGCTCTGGTGCCCGTTTGATCGAAAGATGATTTTTTTCTTATAGGGCTAGGCATGGTGAACGATTTGATACCAACTTCGAGCCATAGATCGCGTTTTCGATCACGATCATGCGACTTGAAATTTGGATGAATCTTGAAAACTTCAAATTGATAGTGTGCTCATTCCTTGATGTTTTTATTTGATTTCATTATTGAATCACACTAAGTATGCCATCACGATCGTGTGGCAACAAACGCAGCTCGATTTCGTGTCTAGACGAAGATTTTGTCGTCTTGAGTTTTTAGTCGAAATCTGAAAATCCAATGGCCAGAATTTACAGCAGCTTCGACGCCTCCATGTGAGAAATCCAACCATTCATCATACGTGGAGTTCGGACCAGAGATAGCCTCGAACCTTACACACTTAATGCAATTGGTTTCGCGTCGATCAGGTACGTGATCTTTGTAATTTGGTCGCTCGAGAAAGGTGTGCTGCTGCTGAAGTTTTTGCAACTATCTTTACGAATCATCAACTTCTCTCTAGTTTTTCTCCACGCTCGAGTATTGTCAAGGGTCGTGCCACATATCAAAACACTCGTCTTGATGAGACGAACACGTTCACCAAATTTGAGAGCGATCCAACTCAAGATGAGTGAGATACGGGGCCTTTGAAGTTGCTGCTCGGGACTATGCACATTAGCCTCCTTTAATGGATATTAGTGTTAGGAGGCCGCGAGGGAATAGCATGCGGCCTACCCCTTTTCGGTCTTTTATCCATAACTTTGCCTTGGAATGCTCGATTAAGCCAAAACTTGATCTATTGGGGATTTCGGCCGTGACAGATCTAATGGAGGTGGTTCCACAGCTGCTTGACGCATCGAGAATATAGTTTTAGTTATGGGATCCATTTTAGGATGCTAGAGGCTAATTTTTCTAAAATTGTTTATTTGTCTGTGCTGCCTTAGACTTGTTGGATTGACACAAAACTTGGCAAATGGCTTTTTGAAGTGCTTAGAAAGATTCTGACCCATTATAGGGAAATTTTGAGGCTTTTGGGAATTTCACTATATGTTAAGGCTTTATTGACTGACTTCCTCTTTATTCTGCATTAGGTACCAAGGTGCTAAAAAATGTCTTCAAAAAAAGAGAGGCCAGGAAAGAGTTAGAGTAGAAAGAAGGAAAGAGAAGGAAAGAGATTAGGAAAGAGACAGAAGGAGAAAGAAGGAAAGAGAGAGAAGGAAACATGCATGGCGCTGCCACCACCATGTGTATTAGAGAGAGAAAACAAAATAGAGAGCATGACACTACCATTTCCATGCACGTTCAGATAGGGAGAAGTAGAGATAAATATTGAGCAGAGAGAGAATAAATAAAGAAGGAGAAGAGGAAGAAGAAGGAGAGAGAGAAGAGAGAAAGAAAATAGAGAGAGAAGTTCATGCATGGAATTTCCATTGCCATGCATGTTCAGATAGGAAGAAGCAAAGAAAAAGATAGAGCAGAGAGAGAATAAATAAAGAAGGAGAAGAAGAGAGGGAAGAGAGAAAGAAAAGAAAGATAGAAACATGCACGACTCTACCACAACAGTGCATGTTCTCAAAGAAGAGGAGAGAGAAACAGAGAAAAAAATAAGAAAGAAAAGAGAGAGAAAGTAAGAGAGAAAAGAAACTAAAGAAGAGGAAATAGAGAGAGAAAAGGGGGAGACAGAAGAAAGGAAGAGAGAGAATTACCTTAGGTAAGAGGAGTAGTGGCTTAATTCTTCTCTCTCCTCTCTTTCTATCCAAGCCGTGCCTATCCAACTCAATGTAAAAACTCAAACTTTTATTGATGAATAAAAAGTATGAGGGGATCTCTTTACAATTAGGTTTAGCATGTATTTATAGAATTGGGCCCTAACCATGAGTGGATGCCCAAAAACTATCCTAATATGATAATTACAATTTATTTGAATTAAAATAAATTCTAAAAGAGGGTGAAAAATGACTGCTTTAACCCTGCCTAACAATACATGGAATTTCAAAACAGTCCCTGCTGCTGCCCTAGAACGTGGGTGATCTTCCATGAATGATCCGTGGTTGCTCTGGTGCCTGTTTGACAAAAAGATGATTGCTTTATTATAGGGCTCATCATGGTGATCGATTTGATACCAACTTTGAGCCACAGATCGTATTTTTAAGCCACAGTCATGTGACTTGAAATTCGTACGAAAATCTTGAAAACTTCGGATCGGTAGTGTCCCTATCTTGATGTTTCTTCATTATTTCTTCACTGTATTACACTAAACATGCTGTCACGATCTCGTAAGAACAAATGCAGCTCGATTTCGTGCCTGGACGAAGATTTTACAGTCTTGGGTTTTTCACGAGAATTTGAATTCCGTCAGTCATAATTTACTACAACTTTATCTGGTTTGCACATGAAATCCAACCGTTCATCACACATGGGGTTTATACCAATGGTAGCTCTTGACATTATACACGTGATAGAACTAGCCTCATGTCAATCCTATACGCGAGTGACGTGATATGGCCGGTTGAACGAGATGTGTCGCTGTTGAATTTCCTGCAACTTCCTTCACGAATCATTGATTTCACTCTAGCTTTTCTCCCTGCACAAGCGTCGTCACAGGGCGTGTGACATATCAAAACGCTTGTCTTGACGAGACAAATATTCTCACAAAATTTTACCGTGATCTGACTCGGATGAGTGAGATAATGCTCGAAAAATTCACTGCTTGAGATTGTAAAAACAGTCTTCATTAATGGTGATTTGGTGCAAGGAAAATGCACGGGAATAGAGTGCGGCCTACCCCTTTTCATTCTTTTACCCATAAATTTATTCTGAAGCTCTTGATTAGTGTACGGTCTTTCTAGTTACAGGGTCTATTTCAAGGTGATAGAGATTGATTTTTCTGAAATTGTTTCTTTGTCTGCACTACCTTAAACATGACAGATTGCGACGAAACTTGGTAGGTGACCTTTTGAATTCCTTATGAACATTTTCCCTTGTTCTGGGGTAATTCTTAGACTATCACGAATTCCACTGTAATTCAGACTTTATTGACCGAATTCTCTTTTTATTTTGCATCAAGGATCCAAGGTGCTGAAAAATGTCTTCAAATTGTTTTCATCAGGAAGTGGCTTTTAGTGAAAACCTTCTTACTCTTAGTAAGAGGATGATCATGATAGAGGGGCTGGTATGGTCCCCTATTGGGCTCCGAGTGCAAGGGGAGTATTAGTTTCTGACAGGATATACTTCCTGGACACTCAATGTGTTGCAAATTTTAGTCAGCTTGCTAAAACGTGTTGACTTGACAAAAGAAATCCAGTGCTCAGCAGGGTATTTTGATCGGTGTTCCAACACCGTCAAGGCACCGTTGGAGACATGAAATCATGCTTGCAATACAAGGATTTTTTGTCATGGAGAGGTAGGTAGTGACTTGTCGTTAACAGGGGCGATGTACGATGAGTTCGTGCCTCAGAACTCTGTCATCCTTGGTGGGGCGTCGCTAGGTGGCGAGGCACCTCCAACACGCCTTAAGGAGTCATTTGAGATCTACCAACTCCTTTCCTCTCAGTCTGATCGTGTGACCTTTACTGACTGGGTGCTGTTCTTTCATGGAGAATTCCCTGATGAGGCAAGATCAGATCACGATCCTTCAAGGAGGAAGAAAAAGGCTAGGAGGGTGGTGATTCCCCCATCTTACAAATTTCATTTTGCTGATGATGGCATTTTTTTGGCTGCTTACTTGGCCCTGTTTCTATGCAAATTTGTCTTTCCCGGGGGAACGATCATAATTCATCCATGCACCTTCTATGTTCCTTGTGACATGGTGAATGGGTGGCAGTATGCCCTCTCACTACCAGTCCTGTTCAGTATTTACCATGGGTTGGGAGCCATGTCAAGAGGAAAATCTTACAAGGGAAAAGAAGGCAGCCTTGGGTTAATAGGGGGCGATGCTTTTCCTGGGGACATCAAGATACCATTCCCTATCGATTATGTGTTTGGGTGGCTTGTAACCTCTTTTCAAACACTTATACCAGGAATATGACTTTGGAGGAGAAGATGTGCCCTTAGCTAGTGAAGATTGTAGGGTAGAGGGTTATTTTTCATTCCTCGGGGCACGCACGAAGCTTATTTGGAAACAAGAATATCCATATGCAGCGAGTCCCCTTTCCTGTGGGGAATTTTACATATCAGGCTTTCTTGGATTTGTTGGGCCATGAGTTGGATGGTGCGCACACAAGTTTGCGAGAGCTCATGTTCCTTCTAAGTGTAATGGGAGGAATCTTAGCCTATCGGACCCCTTATAACGCAAAACTTGAAGAGTATTATCCCCACCGCTTCGCTCGTCAACACGGGCTCGACCTGGGGTGTCCTTTCCCTATCTTGTTTGAGAAGCATTATGGGCAGGTAGCCTCATGGAAGACAAGGGAGTTAGGGACCTTCCACGAATCATGGAAAGCAATCCATGTTGGCACAATTTGAGCGACTTGCTTGGATTTCACAGAGGAAAACAAGTTTATCGCGCCTCATTTCAGAAGGGTAAGCTAAGCAACTGTGGCGTACGCATGTTGGAGGAGAATCATCAACGATGGTGGATATTAGGATGCTGAACATCCTTGGAAGGGGATAAAAAACAACTGGTGCCAGAAGACCAAGCAAAGACAGGACTTCAAGGCCCCTTGGTTTGGTCGAGTCCTTGAGTTAGATTACCCTCGCATCTGGAGACACCTTGGGGTGCCCTGAGAGATGGCAGCGGATGTGGAGTCGCTGCAAATGGTCGCACTGAAGGAAGGGTCGGGGACCATTTTTGACAATCTTTGTTCCATTTTTTGAATGGGACGAAGGTCGTAGGGTTCTTGGTTACGAGGGGCATAATGTCCAAGACCTGAATGCTTTTATAGGGAACGGTCCCTACAATGCCCCCGTCGTAGGCTCTTCACGTGGTGAGACGTCAGGGAAGCCTGCACCACCTCAGGAAGGGAAGAAGAAGAGGAAGAGTTGTGTATGGAGATGCTTCTAAGTCTCCATCAGTTGTTGCGCCTTCTCTAAAGTGGAAGAGTACTAAGCCACCTGTGGTGCTTGAGCTGGTAGTTAGTACTCCCTCTCCTACTACCTCAGATTCTCAAGAAGATCATGTTAGAACCTCTAAGACTATCATGATTTCTTCGGATCAAGAGACAACCTCTGACCCTGGAGTGGCGTCATGGGTTCAAGAGTTGGGCCCTGCGACAATCCAACATATGCATGAATTGACTCCGGCTCCACCTTCTCCAAGTAAGATGAGTTTGGACCCATGCTTAGGGGAGCATGCCTCTTTACGGCTAGGAGAGGCAAGCGAGGCTACAAGTAGGGCTGCTGATGAAGGCCTTACTACCATTCAAGGAGATAGGCATGAGACCGATAAAGGACCCAAGCAACATGAGTGAGTTATCCTGGGTATTGTGGGTGATGGGGACCCAAGTGTAGTTGAGGGAGGAGAGCTCATACTCAGTGGGGAGCCGATGGTGTTGGTGATGAAGGCCCGAGTACTTCTGTGGGAGGAGGGCCTAATGCTGACGAGGTGCCTGAGCAACATGAGGCAGTTACTTCTAAGGTTGTAGAGGTTATAGGTAATGAAGGCTCGAGCACTGAATGGAGAAAGGAAGCCAACCTTGGCGAGCACTCGGGCACAACTGCCCTAAGCAAAATGACCAAGGGTGCAGGGGATGAGGGCCCATAAACTATTTGAGGTGAGATCGCTGAAGACTCTAGTGGCACGAGTTTCGAGCTTGCTCCTTTAGAGGTGGCTATAGACATGGCCATTGTTCCCTCCACGATGACTCCTCCTGCTGAAGTGACTCTGGTCACGGCTGCTTCAATGATGACTCCTGAGGTGACTCCGGTCACAGTTGCTTCAACGGTGACTCCCTCAGCTGAGGTAGCCCTGGTTCCTATTTCATTCCTGACTGTGCTTTGAAGTAATGAAGATTCGAGCGTGGTCGCGGAAATGCTGTGCTTGGGACTCCAGCGTTTAAAGGGGTGATCTCTCGTGGAGCACGGCCTAGCAATTGCAAAACTTCGAAAGTATTCCCTTGCATTATGCACTGTTGAGGGTGACTTGGAAGTCTTTGACAACTTCAACTGCCTTATGAACGAAATAGAGGGCTAGATGATGAGGGGATTACAGCAGGAGGCAAAATAAAGTGAACTAGTATCTTTAGAGGCATCACTGGCACGCCGTCAGGAGAAGGTGTACTTCTGTTCACAGAGAAAGGTTGTCGTGGACTCCCAGCAATCTGATATCAAGAAGTAGGCCAAGGCTCTTTTTGGCAAGTTAAAGGCCATAAGGGAAGAGATGTGAAGGATGAAGAGCGAGTTTGACTAACTCGAGAGGGAGATGAAAAAGAGGAAAGCCATGGATGTGGCTTTGGCTGAAGAACTGTCAGAACTTGTTTGCGCCATTGAGTCCGATACTGCCTCCGTGGCACAAGAGGCTCAAAGAGTGGCTGAATTAAAGGAGCACATTCAAGGACCATGGTGGTACCTCAAGAGCCAAATGCAAAGATTGATGATGCCATTAACCGCTTCTAGGAGTGGTTTCATTTCCTTTTCTTCCTTCTCATTTCATTCCTTTTGATTGTATAAACTTTTTGTATACAAATTTTTCCTATACATGAATGAAATGCCATCTTTTGTGTTTTGCTCCATTATGCATACCTTGTGCTTATAGTATGATAGTAGGGAACCCTCCTTCTTTACTTAAATTCCTGGTTTTCACTTGATCCCAAATGATGATTTTTTTGTGGCAATTTTTCCCATGGTTTTTGCTCCACGTCGACCATTTATTTAACGAATTTTTCTCATGGTAATTGATGATGCTACCTTGACCTGTCATCATGTTTTTTGTTTCTTTTGATGCTTTCGCCTGTGGTGCCCTTTCAGGTTTTCACCATGTTTGTCTTTTTGTTTGACATTTTGCCCATGACGCCCTTTCGGGTTTTCATTGTTTCCGTATATTTTAGAGAGAGAGATGAGAAGAGGGAGAGTACCCGAGCCCTTCTTTTGTAGTGTGTCGTGCTGCTTCTATGACCTCATATGGAACATCGGTCCCTTTTCACCTTTGAGTCCTTGATTAGTCAGGGGTTCATAGTTTATCGTCTTCATGATGCGATGAGCTTGCTGACTGTAGATACTCCAATCAGGGGAGGTTTTGGCTTCTGGACAGGATGGACTCTTTGAATCCTCAGGTTGGTCATAGCTTTCTGGCACAAATCCCTTCGAAGGCTGTCTTTTGGGGTGCTTCTTCGATTTTGGCGTTCCGTTTTCACAAGGCTTCCAATTGGTTCTGAAGACCTTGCATCTCCTTTTTTAGCGCAACAAGAGTAGCCTGGCTTTGATGGTGAGATGAGGAGTCTTCTTTTGGCTTCTCTTCTACCAAAGACTCGGGAATGCGTAAAACTTTTAGGGCGTCACAGACCTGAGCTAGTCCATGTGCCAGATAAGGGACATATTCTTCTCTCAGGGATGCCGGGATATTAAGGACCTTATATTCTTGTGGTCGTGATGCTTCTTCCTCAAGGAGTGAAACAGGGATGTGCAAGGCCTTTTGCTGGTCTAACGTGTGAGTGACCCTTGGGGCCAAAGCATCTACTTACATGACCTCCTTGGACTCGATGAAAGCTACTGGTTTGGTAACCGGCGACTCTGAACTAGAAGAAGGGAGAGTCTCATCTTCGGGGAAGGTTGGTAATGCTTTAGGGAGAGGACACAGAGTATTGGGGTGAATAGAGGTCAGAGGGAGGATCTTGCCAGCTCTGTCTTCTTCTTTGAACATGTCCAAGAGTACCCATCCTACATCTTCAGCATCTTCATGAGGGGATGGTTCCACCCTTGTTACAGACCATCGATCATCATGTTTGGGTTCTTAAAACGTTTCCGGATCTACAAAGTAGTACTTTGCATCGACATAATGCGTCTCGACGACGGGGAATTGCCATTTATCAGCATAGACCTTGTATTTCCTCCCATCCCGGGTGCACTTAAAACATTGATGGAGAGTAGATGGAACCACTCCTTTATCATGCATCCAAGGGTGACCAAGGCGTATGTTGTAAGAGGTGTCGATGTCGATAACATGGAATAGGGCATAATCATTTAATTCACTGATCTAGAGACGAAGGTGAACCATGTCGACTGGCTTTTCTCGTAATTGATTAAACCCTTGAACCTTGATATTTGCTGGTGTGAAGTCACTTGATCCTAACCCTAAATGGGTAGGAATTCTTCTTGGGATGAGGTTGACTGCTGATCCTTCATCTAGCATAATTTGGCCAATGGGACATGCATTCAATTCACGGGTTACGAAAAGAGGCCGTTTTGGGTACTTATGTCCCAATTGAAGGTCATCTTCTGAGAAAGTGACTGCTAGACAGTTGTTCAGGATAGCAGGGTCGACCTTGATGGGTTCTACTTCAGTCTTATATACCTTTGGGCTAGAAAGAGCTTGAACATGGGTCATTCGATAGTCCCTTGAGAGCATAAGGGCATCATAGATGCTAAGGAGGGCAAGGAGTTTTCTCAAACGCCTGATGATGTCATACTTGAGCTTATCATCACCAGTGTTTTGAACTTCTAGACCCACCACAGGTCTGGGTGGTTTGGAAGGCTGAGAGGCAGGTTTAGGTAAAGGAGGATTGTTTTGGGGTACAGGCTGACTTTGCTGTGTAACCGGGTTGGTTTGAAGAGGTTGTGAGGTTTGGGATGGAGAAGGATGTGCCACCAGACTTGGTGCCGACTAGCCAAATGATGGAGCCGAGCCCAATATAGTCTGACTAGATGGAGATTGAGGGTTTGGAAGCTGATTGGTGCATGGAACCAGTGGTGGTTCTAGGAATTTGAGAAGTGGTGGTAAACTAGTTTGGGTATTGGGAGTGGGAGGAGTGGCAGACCAGGATACTTCAGGGGTCTGGGCTGCCGAGGGCTCTGGACAGGCAGCTGCAACCTCTTGCCTGACCTTAGACCGATTGGGTTAGCATTGGTTGATGCTCCAAAGAATTGCACCATGTGGCAGGCTTCATGAGAATGGGAGCTCTGTTCTCTCGATTCTTTCAGTAGTTGCTCGAAGTCAGGCTTAGGAGACCATTGGGGTCTCTTGGGCTTGGGATTCTTGCGCTACTTGGGAAGCTTCTCATTGGTGGGAGGAGGCTTTTGCATTAGCTCTGGTTGCCCGAGCATCAACAACTAACAAGAAACTGGCTGCTTGGGGCCGCCGTCTTTTTCAGCTGCCTCCGATGTCTTTTGCTAATGTTGCAACATTTCAGTTCTTCGTCAAGAGCATCAAAATCTTGGCATTCATGTGTTGTACCTGCAGAAGACGTGTTAGCAGAAGAGGAAGAGGGGCTAGAAGAGTAGGAGATAGGAGAAGGGGGAGAGCTTTCAAGGTCATCACTTAGATTGGACCGATCCGGGTAGCTTTTAGCGTCACCACCGAAATTGGATGTGTGCAAGGGATCTTTTAGGTCTTCACCCTACTTGGACCGATGGGGGGTGCTTTCAATATCATCACCCTTATTGGACGTTTTGGGAGCCTAAGGAGAGGAAGGCTCAGGAATTTGTAGTTGACTAGACTGCGAGTCTTGATCAACGAATGTGCTTGACTTGGGGAAGAAATCCGACAAAATTGATAATAGACGAAGGGGCTCAAGGAACTCTGCCATGGTCTGGGGCTGAGGGATTTACTTCTCTTGAAAAATGGCCCTTGGTGCTTGTCTCCGTTTACCTTTTTCATGCATAGGGATAGGCTGATTACGTTAACGCGGCTTGGGAGCTGATCTCGCTAGATGAACCGCTTCCCTTCTCATGGACATGTTTTTGTTTTGTCCTTGATACATTGCCATGGTTGGGAATTGAAGGTCCGTCGGGATTAGAAGGCTCAAGCTGCGTATCTTAGAGGAGGTCTATGTTTGAACGACCTCTGGTGACGGCGGTCTGACATGGTCGTCCGAGATAGAGGTGGTGAAGTGCCCCTCTTGTACTTTCTCCTTCATTATGGCTTGAAAGGCAAAGCAGTCATCTAGACCGTGGCCTCGTATCTGGTTGAGAGAGGTATTTGGGCTGTACGGATGGCTTTGATGTGATGACTCCGACTTGGAGCATCATGCAGTACAACGCTTGGAGAAGATCCAGTAGCACGTTCTCCAGATGATATTCCTGTTCATTTTATTCTTATATTGTCACCACGTGAGCTGCTTCAACCATCCTAAATGCCTTCTTGAGACTCTCAAGTTGTATCTGCCCCTTCTGGATCAAAGCCTCAAGATGATCCTTGAGGGTGAAGCAATCTTCGACAGGGTGTCCAAATATCCTATGGTAAGCACAGTAGTTAATGTTGGTGATGAGACCAGCTTTTTCTTGCTTCTTCGACTCAGGTAAAATGATCATCTGTTGTTCTAGCACCATCCGTAGTAGGGCTGGGACCCACTCCTTAGTAAAGCTATAAACTTTGGTTTTCTTCTCTGCCCAGCGATCCTTCTCATAGAGGTTAGGAGGTGGCGGCACCCTATTTTAAGCCTAGGGTTGTTGTTGCTCTGCTTGAGGTGTGGCTTGAACATTTGTCGGGTTAACCCCTTTGTAGAAGTCCAGAGTTTGCAGGGAGTCTTTCTTGGGGTTTGATACAGTGATGGCAGCACTGACCACCCCTTTCTGCTGATTTCCTCGTCTATTGAATCTAGCATTGCCTGAGCTACGGCTGTTTCCCCCATTTGATGACTGCATCTGGGGTCCACCATGGTGCTTGAAAAGGCTCTCTATATGGACTAATTTATAGATCAGGTCCGATATGGAAGTTGGATTTTAGGCCACAACATGCAATAAAATCTCTGGCTGCATGTTGCATACGCTGGTTTGGACTGCATTGATTTCAGGCATGGGATTACCTTGGTGCGCAGCAAGATTTCTCCACCTTACAATGAACTGATCGATAGGTTCATCTGGTTCCTGGGTCATTGTGAGGAGCTCGATAGCTTGAACTTCTCTTTCGACCTCTTAGAAGCCCTTATGAAGCAACTGCTACATTTCTTCCCAGGTCTGGACTGAGTTTGGTGGGAAACGAGCATACCGCTTCAATGACGGTTCGTCAAGAGTCTCGACAAAGTGGCGGAGAAGAAGCCTCCCATCAGTTGCCATTTCTTTACATGCTGAATAAAAATGGGAGATGTGTTGATGAGGGGAGCTCGTGCTGTTGAAAAGTTAGAGTTTCCCCTTTTGGTAATTAAGGGGAAACGGGAGCTGATCAATAAAGGAAGGATGGGGTTTCTGATAGAGGGTCGGGCCTTGTATTCTTGAAATCCGCCTTCCTCGCAAACTATGGATGACCATAGCTTTAATGTCAACTTGAGAGACCTAATGAGGGGAGGAATGATCATGTGAAGGACGTGGCTGTGAAAGGACTGACTCAGCAGGATGAGGAGAATTGGCACCCTGGCTGGATGAGTTCCCAGGGGACCGAGTACCTTCCATGAGCTAGATCTTGTCCATAATTCAATGCATCATTTGTTCAAACCAGTTCATTCGATCCTCCTGGTCATCATTAGGGTCATCGATGACAATTACGATGACCCTCTCATCAGGAAGATCGGTCTTTTGTGTGGTCAGCATCTTATGTGCCTTACGGACTGGCTGTGGTAGGTCAGTCAACAGGGCCTCGACATGCCCCAACTGAGCTCGAGCCTTGTATGCAAATCGGGTCAAGACTAGTTCACGACGATCTTGGGACCATGGGGCCTATACAATTGAGTCGTCTTCTGTGATGCTGATGACCATGCAGGGTCCTGGTCCTTCTACCTTAGGTTATTCTCCATGCTGTAAGGGGTGGAAGGGATTTTCTGCTAGGAGATCAGCAAACATGCTTGCCTAAAGATTTATGGGTTCGTCCCTTTGCACTATTCATATGCCCCGGTCATGTTTGGCTCTCAGGCTCTAGTGTACCTCCTTCCAGAATTGAGACCGGTAACGGTCTTCTATCATCGAGCACAATAAGGTTTTCTCTAACAGGTGCAGTAAGGGATGTGGGCCTGAGATAAGGGCTAGCTCTGGCTTGCGTCTTGGCTTGGGGAGAGATGGAGGATGGAAGACCTCATCTCCTAGAGGAGTCTTGCTCCGTGCTCTCTTATGAGCTTCAAAGGTCCGACCGATCGGGAGAGGGCACTGCAGTAGGGTACTCTTCAAAAAGGCCTTCAAGTACCAAGTCCTGAGCAGTTCGACTGGTGGAGAGGGGATAAATGGGAGGAGGAGACAGCTGTTAATGACCTCTTGGTAGGGAGCTCAATGTAGCTTCTGGTGGTGGTGCGAGTGCGCCCTTTGAAGAAAGGTTCCAGGCTACTTGAGGGTCAACCTGGGCTCGAGCAATGTGTTCAGCCTTAGCGGGCTGAGTGCCATGAGCGTGTGTTTGTGAGGGCTTGGCCTTATGGCCACCCCTCACAGAATGAGCAGAGGTGTGCTGAGAAGGACGACGAGAAGGTCGTTTCTCTCGTACTCGGCTAAGTGCAATCAGAGAATTGCCCCAAGTAGTGCGATATGTATGCATCAGGTATATAGGGCCTAGTCCGAGAATACTCAAATCGGAACAGTGGTTTGAGGCAGCTGAGGGTTGCCCCGAAGTGTGACTCGAGTGGATGGACCACAATCCTTAGTGTGCATGTGGGAGCAGATAGCCTTATGACCCCCTTCTCCACTTGTCAAGCCTCTTTTTACAGGGGCCCGAGGCGGTAGAACATGGGGGTTGGCCTTTCGGCGACCCACGGGAGCATTGACCGTTGGGCTATAATGAGTAGGAAGGGAAGGGGTTGCCTTTCGGCAACCCCGAGCAGCATGACTTGCAAGTGACTTGCCGGTGGCAAGGTGCATGTGACGTGGGGTGGTTAGTTTCGCACCCATGCAAGGTGCTTTGGTGGAGGGTCCACCAATGTTAGAAGATGAGGAGTGAGGGACTTTTGAGTCCCTCCTCGCTCCAATCCAGGTAAGAACCTAGGACCGTGACACCACGTCCTCGCTCTGAAGAAAGGTCGAGAACAAGGTTCGAAGAACATGTTCTCGAGAGACATTCATGAGTGTGGGGATCATAAAATCCCCAACTTGGATGAACGGGTTAAACAACCCAGAAGATGTGTGTGTTAGTAAGTAGGAAAGCAGAAGAAAAGAAAGGCCAAACAAGAACAATCCAACGATGGGGTAGCGTGTCCTCAGTGGAGTCGCTAAGCTGGTTAGGTGCCTCAATCTAGCCCTCCGGGTCGGGTCGATCTGGTGGCATGGCTCCGGGTTCGAGATGGGCTCGAAACATGAGAACGCTCTCTCGAGAACCGTGTAAAGAAGGCACGAGCAGGAATACTAACCGATGAGAGAGGAATTAAAGTCGTAAGGCAGGACTCACCTTGTATGGGTCCGTGACGAGCTTGGGTTGACTCACATGGGTGCCCTCTTAGATCACGAAGAATGTGCCCCTTGGCCTTTTGGCCGGTTTGAAATCGTCTCTCTTGACCTGTTTTCTTCTTACCTACAAAAAACACACACATTAGAGTACAGACGAGTGGTTTTCAGGACCCCCCCTTGTTACAGGGTGAACACACACATGCGTGTGTTCTCGAAGAGAAATGAAAGGAATAGGGTAAAAGGGTCCATGTCAATTCCATAGCCTTATGGCGTCTCTTTGGCGAAGGACTTTTAATAAGATCCTACAATGAGGATAGAAACAAAAATGGGTGAGCTGGAGGGAATGGCAAAGAAAATGAGGAAGGGTTTGAAGGCTAGTATGTCTTTCAACTAGTTCTTCTGCTTGGCTCTCCCTAAACCTTCGAAGAATGGAGTCATTTGATCCGATGGCTAAGTGCACGTAGTGACAAGACTAGCACGACGATTGGTATGGCGTTGTAGCTAGAAGGGCAGGGTGACTAGACCGGCACAGCAGCTAAACTACTTAATGATCTGACGAACGCGACGACTAATCTAGCACAGTAGCTGGGCTTGTGCGGCAGCTAGGCGGGCACAGTAACAAGTCTCGCACAATGGCTAAACTTCTCGACAGCAAGACTGGTGCAACGACTGTCCTAGCACGGTGACTAGCTTTGCGCAGTAGCTAGATGGGTATGGTAACTAGTCCGGCATAATGACTAAATTGCTCAACAACAGAGCTAGCACAATAGTGCAAGGCTCAACCAGCCCTCTAGTCAAACAAGCAAAAGGAGAAAAGAGAGAAGAAATCATGCTCAACAGTGTGTGCTGCCATGTGCGATAGAAAGTGGGAAGGGAAAAGAATCATACTCGACATTGTTCACTGCCATGCATAACAGTCAGAGAGAAAGAGGGGAGAATCATGCACAACATTTGCTCTACAGTGCGCAATAGACAGAGGAAAAAAGAAAATTGTCATGCTCGGCATTTGCACTGTCATGCGCAATGGACAGGGAGGGAAGAGATCATCACGCTCGGCAGTATGCACTACCGTGCAAGAGAAAGTAAGGAAAAGAAGAAGATCACGCACAACATTTGTACTGTTGTCTGGGATGGACAAAGAGAGAAGAGATCGCTATGCACAGTAGTATGTTTGCAGCGCAACTGTCTGAGGAAAAGAGGAAGATCACACCTGGCATTTGCACTGACATGCACGATGGATAGGGAGGGAAGAGAATGTCACGCTAGACAGTATGCAATGTCAAGCACATCAGACTGAGAAAGATGAGAACATGAGATGAGATAGAAACAGAGAGAGAAAGAAGGAGAAGAGAAAAGAAAGGAAATAAGAAAGAGAGAAAATGAAAAAGATAAGAAAGAAAAGGAAAGAAGAAAAGAAGAGAAAAGGAAAGAAGAAAGAGAGAAAAGGAAAGAAGAAAAGAGAGAGAAAGAAGGGAGAGAAAGAAGATAGAGAAAGAAGAGAGAGAAAGAAGATAGAGAAAGAAGAAAGAGAAAGAAGAGAGAGAAAGAGAGAAAGGAGAGAGAAAGAAGAGAGAGAAAGAAGAGCGATAAGAGAGAGACATAAGAGAGAAAAAGAAAGAAAGAAGAGAGAGAAAGAGACAAAGAAGAGAGAGACGAGAGAAAGAATTTACCTTACGCTCAGGGGTACCACCAAAATTCTTTTCTCTCCTCTCTCTCTCTAAGACGTGACTTAAAATCTCAAGAAAAAAGTCGAATTTTTATTGATGAAACTTTGATCTTTTACATCAGGTGCGTGCTTGTTTATATAGAAGTGGGGCCCAAAAGTGGGTGTAAAATCAAAAGTTAACCAAATTGTAAAAAATTAGGCATTAAAATAATTAAAGAAAATCTAAGAAAATGAGGCAAAATGATGATTTCGCCCCTGCACCAACAATCCACGAAATTTCAATTGAGTCCCTACTGTGCCCAAGAACTCTTGTGATCTTCCCGAGTAGGTTCGGGGTCTTTTCAAATTTCGTCTGACTGAAAGATGATTCTTTTCTTGATCGGCTCAGGAAGACGATGGTTTTGATACCACTCTTGAGCCATGGATCGGGTCTTTGGGCCACGATCATGAAGTGCTAAAGTCAAGAGAAACATGCGATCTTTGTTTAAAGACTACGTACATTTCTTGATGTTTTTTTATTATTTCTTTGTTGAATATTGTCGAGCAAGTTCTCGTGAGCCTTTGACGACGAACGTGGCTTGATTTAATGCCTAAACAACCATTTTCCATTTTTGATCTTTTGGAATTTTATTTTCGATGACCGGAAAGTGCAGCAACTTCGTACTCATCGCACGTCAAATCTGATTGTTCATCATGTGCAAGTTTCAACTTTGATGAAGCCTCAAACCTTATGCTCGTAGTGGGTCTGATTTTGGGTCGATCCGACAATGAGTGTCATGATGTGGCAAGTTGATCGAGGTGTGCTCCTGCCGAAAAACCTGCAACCTTGCCTTGAATCATGATTTTCTCTCAAGCTTTTCTCGACATGGGTCATGTCACATATCAAAATGCTCGGGTCAACAAGACGAACACGCTCATAAAATTTGAGCTTGATCCGGCTTGGTATGAGAGAGATACAGTCTTTCAAAGTTGAGCCCATAACCCGTGAACACAGATTCCATTAATGGAAACTGGTTCGCTGAGGATACACGGTAATAGCATGTGACTTACTCGTTTTAGGTAATTTGGCCATAACTTAGTCCAGGAACGTCTGACGAAGATGAAACTTGGTCCCCAAGGGTTTTCGAATGTTCCGAATCCAATGGCAGTAGTCTCATGGTCATTTGACATTCTAATGATAGAGCTGTAGTTATAAGGTCCATTTCAAGGCGATGGAGGCTGATTTTCCTAAAATTGTTTTTACGTCAGCACTGCCATTGGCAGGTGTTCTTAGAAGACCTTTATCAATATTCTTGATCCTTCTTGAGCCATTCTCGGAATGTTTGAAATTTTTTTTAGATCAGGGCTTATTATCCTACAGGTTCTCTTTATTCCACATCGAAGAGACAAGGTGATGAAAAATTTCCTCAAACAACGCGGCCCCCATTCTACCTTCTTTCCTCAAACCAAAAACTTCACAATCCCTTTCTATTTTTAAGGCAAGGTCCATTAGTGGACAAAAGTTCTTGAGATTTGCTAAAATGATCCTTCCTCGTATATCGGGTTGAAGAACCCTCTCAAATTTACTTCCTTTTCGTGCCTCAGTGTCAATAATATGCAGCGTGTATCTTGAGAGCTCGGCAAATTTTGCTGCGTACAACTCCACAGACATCTTTCCCAGCTATAGCTCTATGAATTCCACTTCTTTTCTTTCCCTTACAGAGTCAGGAAAATACTTTTCGTAAAAAGCCTCCAGAAAATTCTTCAAGTGGCTACAATTCCTGATCTCTCTCAGAACTGCTCTATTGAGCTTCATCAATGCTCGGCTTCTCCTTCAAGCATGAACGTGCCCAATCTCACTCTTTGTTCATTTGTACAGTTTAAGACTTTAAAGATCTTCTCCACCAGTCTTCTTCATCTCTCTGCTTTTTCTACTCCCCCTTATCCCACGAAGGTCGGAGGTGTCAGCCTCTTGAATCTCTCCATCAAACCACTATCGCTCTGGTCAGTGGTAAGGGTAGATGGGGTCGGCATCGATTCCCTCATCATTTGTGTCATAGCCCCTAGAGTTCTAAAGAATTCACCAAAGGCCTCAATGTTCTAATTGATTGAACTTGCATTGTTGGCATGAGTCCTCGACATCTTCAACGTAAAACACAAGCACCCAGTTACTAGCCTATCAAAGAACTATCCTCAAGACACTTCTAAAACTTCTTAGGTCAAGAATCCCATCCTGGCTGCTCGGATACCATAATTTTCATGACCCCACCCCCTCTGACCCTTACCATACCCAATCGAAGGGGGACAGAGTGCGGGATCGCTCCTGGAGGTCGCAAACATCACTCAGGTGGGAGTGGCTCAACGCGTGTTAGAAGTGCAAAATCAAAGCAAACAACAAAAATAAAACTAAAATTCATTCCATGAGACAGAAAATAACCCAAAGCTAAGCCATATCTATATATACATTCATTCATCAAAATGCTTTACAATCAGTTCAAGGAACTACTGGCCCACAAAACAGAGCTACAAAAACATCTCAGCTGCACAACCACTAAACACTTACTATGAAAAACTTCTGTCGAATCTTTTCTCCAAAACTCCAAGCTTCACATGATCTGCGCATAAGCCCGTTGTCCATCCTTCAAATCAAGACTATCACTCTACAATAATGGGAATAAAAATGGAATTAGCTAACAATCTAGTAAGCAGATCTAGACCCTTGCATTTCAACTCTATAAACGGTGATAACAGTTAACAATGCTCATTAACTTACAGAGATATCAAGAAATTTGGCT
The DNA here is from genome assembly GCF_054954075.1 of Amborella trichopoda. NCBI lineage: Eukaryota > Viridiplantae > Streptophyta > Magnoliopsida > Amborellales > Amborellaceae > Amborella > Amborella trichopoda. Next base: position 32,522,651 of record NC_142339.1, read on the forward strand.
CTATTATACTCTCATAGTATAAGGATAAACACAATTCAATAATCAGGAACATGCAGTGCATAAATCATAAATCATTTCATTTTAAGCAGACAGTAAGATTAAGAGTTCACAGTTTCACATAGTGAGAGCTATCGAAGTCTACTCCTGAAATAGAAGTTCCATCGATCGTGTTAAGCCAATCTTATAGCATGGAACCTTTATTCTAGTTCAGGAGGGAGGACAATGACAAGTGGGTGTCCCACTTCATAATTCCCTCACACACACACATGTCCCCAACTCGCTTTGGGGTATTCGATAGGCAGTGGCCTTGTAAGACACAACCCTCTCCTTATGCCCTTCTGGTGAAAGCGCGTAACACTAACATTGAGTGTCCCAATGCATAGTGCCTATATCATTTGGGGGGGAGCGACCCACCCTAGTATCCAATTTCACGTCTCGACCCCATTCTTATCATTGGGGTGGTCGAGGTACAGCCAATCAGTCGCCAGCAAAGCAGTATCCAACCACCAAGGGGTGTCCCATTGCGTGGTGATCTTTGGAACAACATCTCACAGTATAAAATAGTAGCACATTACCCACTATCAATGGGTGACCCATTGTGTAGTGGTCAGAGTCAGTATCAGTTTCATAGTCACACTATAACAATAGTGGTCAGTATCAGTTCAGCTTATCAGTATAACATAATGATAATATCAGTATCATAGAATGATAGTATCGATATCACAAAATGACAGTATCAGTATCACATAATGACAATATTAGTGTCATAAAATGACAGTATCAAGATCACATTTTAAGTATCACAACTCACATTTCCTGCAATTTCAAGCAGTGACGTCCGATCATAAATATGATTATAAATTTTGATCCATTTAAATTTGGAGACAGCCCGAAAGTAAATTTTATACTAGACATACCTATCCTTCAAATGGAAGTAGTTTGAAAGCAATTGGACATCATTTGGCTCTTCAAACGTTTAATGCAATGGGGGTTTACCATCTGTTTCCTGCTTTGCACCTGAGACAGTGACATGTCTCACTTAACACAATTGTAAATTTCAGTTCATAAGGTATATCAAAGTGGTTCCAATATCAAAGTTTGAATATAAATAGGTATCTTTCTAACAAGGGCAGTTTGAAAGCATTTGGACTCCAATAGGATAATAAAAAGTCTGTGCCATCTAATGCAATTGTTATGTGTTTTATTGAAATCTTTCTACAGTGACATACCTTTACAAATAATTACATAGCTTTCAATCTATGACGAATTTCGAAATGTGTTCAACATGTGATTTCAATCATACTCATAGATATTTCAAATGGAAATGGTTTAGATAAAAACATACTCTATTTGGTCAGTCAAAATTCATGACAACAGAGACATGAATTTTGAAAGTTTTCTAAATCTGTCAACAGCGACCTACGTGCACATTTCATAGCATAAATTTTCATGTATAAAGAATTTGAACAAGATTTAAACATGTACATTTTAGTAGACACATATATATTTCCAATGACCATTATTTGAGGTCATTCATACTTCATTTGGCTATGCAAATGCTTAATTTAAAAACATGAAAGTTTCTGAAAATTCAAAGTGTCGCAGGGCATGGTTCATGAAACACTAAATAACTTTCAATCCACAATAGATATTAACATAAAATCAGCTCCATTTGATTTAAACATACATAGGCATATTTCCATAGATTTTTGTGAGCAATAGAACCATTCTTAACATAAAAACTAACTATACAATAGAGGCATCAGTTCAGTAAACTGATGCATAAAATCATTATACACATTTGTTCTTTATCACATATTCCATGCTTATAGGCAATCAATTTCATGCTTTTATAAACATGATGCAGAGGTGGTAGATCCACTTACACAATCAACAATGATGCCTTCAATTCCTCTATTACAATTCTCCTCAAGCTTCTTACAAGGCTCCAACAGTGAGATAGCAGTGAGCATCCAATGACTCTAACTGTTGGCTCTTAGAGAGAGAGAGAGAGAGAGAGAGAGAGAGTAAAAAATCAATGGCATGAGGGGGAAGAGGGCTTAAGTACCCTGTGGGCTAAGTGGTAGTCCAAAACTGGACAAATGGCAAGTACCATACATGCACCAGGACAAGTGGCATGTGTGGCAGTATGCATCTGGCAGGTGGTAGTGACACGCACGACGCTACACACATGACGCTGGTTAGGTGCCTCGATCTCTCCCTCCGCATCTAGAACTATCCGGCGGAATGCAGCTTGGGTTTCAAAAGAGACCCGAGACTTTTCAGATTGCTCTCTCGGGAACCTCGTTCGAGAACAAGGGCAGGTATTACCAACCGATGAGAGAGAAATTTAAGATGGGTTCGGGACTTACTAGGGCTGGCTCGCTTAGGCGCTCTCTTTGATCACGAAGAAAGCCCCCAGTAATAAAACTGGTTCAGAATCGCCTCCCTTGGCTTGTAATCTCCTGTTTTCTTCAATCACACATATATGACAAAGGTTATAAGGCAGGTGGGCCAGTAGACCTGACCTGGCCTTTTGGGTGAATGTACACAAGAGTGTACATTCAAAAGAAAAAGGAAAGAACGAGAGAAGAAGAAGAATTTGACCAAGCATGGAGATCAGCGTAGTGACTAAGCCGGTGAATAATTGACTTGATGTGGTAGTAAAATGAACTTAGTAACTCTGACCGACTCACAAGATTATTACTAGACGCCAATACTAATACTGACTAGCTGACCACGATGGTGAGTCTGTCGTGGCAATAAAGCGGGCACAGTAATTCTAGCAAAACAACATTATGACTAGACGATAGGACTATCATAAGAGGCTAATCTCAACCTTTCTTAATCAAACGAAAGGATAACATAAAGAATGAAAGTCATAAAGAGAGAGTAAGAAGTAAGAGAATAAGAAATAAAAGAGAAAGAACTTAAAAGAAAAAGAAAGAAAGAGAATAAGAAATAAAAGAGAAAGAAAGAGAGGAAGAGAAAGAAAGAAGGAGAAGAATGTGAGAGAAGAGCGAAGGAAGGATAAAAGAGGGTGAAAGACACAGTCGGCACTAGGCATCGCTGGCTATGTTGGAAGAGGAAGAGAAGGAAAGACACAGTTGACGCCAGACATCACTGGCTAGGTTGGAAAGAGAAGAGAGAGATGGACACAGTCGGCACTAGGCTTCGTTGGTTGTGTTTAAGAAGTGAGGAGAGAGAAAACACATTAGGCGTTGGGCATCATTGGCTGTGCTAGTTAGAGAAGAGAGAGAAGATGCAGTCGGCACTAGGCTTCACCGACTGTATTAGATAGAGAAGAGAGAAGATACAGTCTGTACTAGGCTTTGTCTACTGTATTAGACAGAGAAGAGAGGGAAGATGCAGTTGATGTTAGGCTTTGTCGATTGTGTTAAACAAGTAAGAGAGAGAAGATGCAGTCGATGCTAGGCTTCACTGATTGTATTAGACAGATATGAGAGAGAAGATGCAGACGACGTTAGGCTTCACTGATTGTATTAGATAGAGTAGAGAGAGAAGATATAGTTGGCACTAGGCTTCACCGACTATATTAGACAAAGAAGAGAGAGAAGATGCAGTCGGTGCTAGGCTTCACCGACTGTATTAGACAGAGAAGATGCAGTAGGCACTAGGCTTCTCCAACTGTATTAGACAGAGAGCAAAAAGGGAGATAGAAATAAGAAGAAGAGAGAGCAAGAGATAGAGATGAAAAGAAGAGAGAGAGAGACAGAAGAAGAGAGAGAAAGAGAGATAGAGATGAGAAAAAGAGAGAGAAAGAGAGATAAAGATGAGAAGAAATAAAGAAGAGGAGAGAGAAAGAGAGGACGAGAGAGAAAGAGGGGAGGAGAGAGAAAGTTACCTTATCGAAAGGTACCAGCCATTTGCTTCTCTCTCCTCTCTCTGTCCAAGATGTACCCATGAGCTCAAGAAAAATTCAAAACTTTATTGATTGATCTAAGAAAATGAATCAAGCCCTCATTACAATGAGGCATTGCTTGTTTATATAGAATTGGGCTAAAACGTGGGTGTATGCCTGAAAACTACCCAGATTTGAAGATAATTACAATTTTAATTGAATTAAAAGAATTCTACAAATGGGTGCAAAAGGATTGTTTTGCCCCTGTCTAACAATGTGTGGAATTCCATATCAGTCTCTGCTGTCGCCCGAGAACTTGTGTGATCTTTCATGACTGATCTGGGGTTGTTCTGATGCCAATTTGATCGAAAGATGATTATTTCCTTATGAGCCTCAACATGGCGATCGATTTGATACCAACTTCGAGCCATGAATCATGTTTTTAAGCCCTGATCGTGAAACTTGAATTTTAGATGAATCTTGAAAACTTTGGATCGATTGTATGCTCGTTCCTTGATGTTTCATCATGATTTCTTCATTGAATCACACTGAGCATGCCATCACGATCACATTGCAATAAACGCAGCTTGATTTCGTGTTCGGATGAAGATTTTGTCATCTTGAGATTTTAGCCCGAATCTTGAAATCTGACGGCCGGAATTTATAGGAAATTTGACGCCTACATGTGTGAATCCAATCGTTCATCGTATGCGAGGTCTGGATCAGAGATAGCCTCAGATGTTATGCACATAATGTAATTGGTTTCATGTTGATCGGGTATGCGAGTGTCATGACTTGGCCGCTCGAGCGGGGCATGCTGCTGCTGAATTTTTTGCACCTTCCTTCACGAATCAACAACTCCTCTCTAATTTCTCTCTGCTTGGGCATCGTCACGGGGCGTACCACCTATCGAAACGCTCATTTTGATGAGACGAGTGAGATTTGGGCCTCAAAATTGATTATTCATGACAGTAAAAATAGCCACTTTTAATGGTGTTTTGATGCAAGGTGGCCACATGGGAATAGTGTGCGGCCTACCCCTTTTCGGTATTTTACCCATAACTTTGTCCTAGAGTGCCCGATTAAGCCAAAACTTGACCCATATGGGTTAAAAACCATGTTGGATCCAATGGTGGTGGTCCCACAGTAATTTGATGTAACAAAAAGATAGTTCTAGTTATGGGGTCCATTTCAAGATGCTAGAGGTCAATTTTACCGAAATTGTTTCGTTGTGTTCACTGCCTTAAACATGTCTGATCATGATGAAACTTGTCAGGTGATCTTTTGAAGTTTTTATGAAGCGCTTAACCAATTCTTGGGCAATTATGAGACTATCAAAATTTCCAATTATTTTGTAGCCTTTATTGACTTGCTTCGTCTTTATTCTGCATCAGGGACCAAGGTTTTGAAAAATGCATTCAAACAACTTGTCTCGCCGAATGTTGTGCTTCAAGAGAAGTGAGAAGGACAATGTTCGAAAAATTTCCTTCGATTACATTATTGTTTTCTTCATAGCCACAGGACCACATGAATTTCGAGGAGATTCATGTAATGGTGTAACTAGGATGCTCAGACGTAGGGATGCAATGTTTGCAGGTCCATCCGTGGAGACTTCTGGTGGAGAAAATATTTTTTGATGGATCTTGTCGAAGTCCTCACCCTCATGTGGACTGTTTGTGATTCTAAAGCTAAGGGTTTTGTACAGACCTCGTCAGTCAGAATCACACCCATCTGGCGATTGAGTGCCATGATGAAGGGCATTCTTCCCATTTGGTCTAGGTTTCTTTGTCTTGGATAGACGAAAAAAGAGCCTTTGGTCAGCTCTCATATGCGTTGTGCACTAATTGGTCCTTGGAGGGTAGGGTATCTCAATTTATCGAGGTGACCAGCTTTGGGTACAACCACCCCTACCCACTGTTGTGCAGTTCGTTACATAGCAAGTTCAAATTCATGGTTGACTTAGCCTTCTTAGAGCATCTTTTATTCATCGGAGTGACTTTCTTGTTTGTTGGTTTTGCTGAAGAGCCTTTTGTTGGTGCTCATTTACATCGTGCACCAGTTGTTCCATGAAGGGTAGGGTACCTTAGTTTATCGAGGTGACCCACTTTGGGTAAAACCACCCCTACCCACCACTGTGCAGTTCGTTACATGGCAGGTCCAAAGTCATGGTTGACTTAGCCTTCTCAAGGCGTCTCCGACATCTTGCAGTACATTTGTAACCTCGTGGGAATGATGCTCTTTTTCATGAGACTTGTCTTGCTGTTTAGGTGAGTATTTTATCTTTCTAGTCCTTTTGGCAACTAAACTTAGGCTGTCAGAATCTTTCCCTTAGAGCTCGTATTTTTTTGGACCTTGGTATTGTAACACCAGGGATTTTTCTTTTTGAGTGTGGGCTGAAGCCGCCTGTCGAGGCGAGTGCTGCATCAACTTGTTTATTGGTTCAAGCATCCTTTGTGAATTTTCACTTGAACTTGGGAAACAACGTCGTAGGGACGATTTTCACCAACTTCTTTTTATTTTGGGGCTCTTTTACCCATGACCTTACGGCCATGTCAACCCTTATTCTTCCATTTTTACTCACGATGCCCTTTAGGATTTTCACCACGCCCAGTTTTTTATTCACGGAACTCTTTTACTCATGGTTTTGTGACCATGCCCATCTGTCATTTTTACTCATGGCATTCCCTTATCAAGGTATACGCCATGCCTGCTCTTTCATCATTTTTTGTGAAGGCGTGTTTAAGGTCATGCCTCCGGGACCTGTGCGAAGCGTTTTATCGTCGTGCTGCCAGGACATGCACTATGCCTTAAGGTCATATAGCTGGACTACAATGGAGATGGATGGCAGTCTGTAGGGGCCATGGAGTGAGTATGGTAGTGTTTCTAGCTAATGTTTGGGGAGATGGAATGACGCTACCTATGAAAGATGGATGATGTATGAAAAGTGAGTGAAAAATGGTGACCCACTAGCTTACGATGAGAATAGATTGCAGGATGGTTAACCATTTTGTGAGCGTGGGTGAGACTCACTGGGAATGATGTAGAATGATGATGAGAAAGAATTTACTAAGGAGATAGTAAAGGTGGTGCGTGCACATAGTCGGTTAGGGACAATGTGCGTGAAGATGCACGTAAAAGGTGTGTGCGTGTATATGGGGGGGAGTTTTAAGGTCATGCCTCCAGGACTTTGTGCAAAACAGTTTAACGTCATGCGGCCAGGACGTGTACTATGGTTTTAGGTCATATAGCTTGGACCGTGGTTATGCAGTTTATAGTCATACAACCAGGACTGTGCAGTTTAAGGTCGTGCAACTAGACCTCTGCTACAGTTTAAGGTCATATAGTTTGGACCATGGTTGTGCAGTCTAAAGTCATGCAACTAGGACTGCGTAGTTTAAGATCACGCAACTAGACCTCCGCTACAGTTTAAATTCATATAGTTTAGACCAAGGCTGTGCAGTTTGAAGTCATGCAGCACAGACCATAGTTATGCAGCTTAGAGTCATGCAACTAGGACCACAGTTATGCAGTATAGAGTCATGCAACTAGAACCGTGTAGTTTAAGGCCATGCAACTAGACCTCCGCTACAGTTTAAGTTCATATAGTTTGGACCACGCAATTTTGGGATCATGCAACTAGACTAAGGCCGTGCAGTTTAAGGTCATGCATCGTGGACCATGGTTATGCAGTATATAGTCATGCGACTAGGACCATGTATTTTAAGGTCGCACAACTTGACCTCCGCTATAGTTTAAGGTCATATAGTTTGGATCATGCAGTTTTGGGGTCGTGCATCTAAGCCAAGGCTGTGCAATTTAAGGTCATGCAGCGCGGACCAGGGTTATGCATTTTAAAGTCATACAACTACGACCATGCAATTTAAGGTCATGCAACTAGACCTCCCCTACAGTTTAAGGTCATATAGTTTGGACCATGGTTATGCAGTTTAGAGTCATGCAACTAGGACCATGCAGTTTAAGGTCGTGCAGCTAGACCTTCACTATGGTTTAAGGTCATATAATTTGGACCATGCAATTTTATGGGTCATGCAACTAGACCAAGGCTGTGTAGTTTAAGGTCATGCAGCGCGGACCAAGGCTTAGGTCACCATATAGGTGAGACTTCATGGGGAATAGGTCTGTGGGCAGTAGTCTGACTCCTTGGGGATAAGATAGGTAGGATCGTTGAGGGGTCTAGATAGGAAAGCTGACCTTATTGGGGAAGAGGTGACAAATGTGGGTCTTTTATAGGCATTAGAGATCACTGGGGGTTGCAGCAGCAAGAATGTCCCTAACTTTACTGGGAATAATAGTATGTGGTACGAACATGGCTCTTCTACTAGGGATGTGGAGTCATGACCTGAATTTGATCAACCTAGGTTCCACCTTACTAGGGGTAATAGGTCAGAGTGAAGGTGCAACTTCACTAGGGATAATGATGATAAGACACACAAGGCTCCGGTTTGGAGTAGGCAACAATAGGTGCTTGAAATACAGTCAGCGTCAGTTGAAGCAACTATTGTTTCTTGAGAGTGCTCAGCCGGTGATGAGCCTTCGCAGCTGGCGTTGAAGACAACCAACATTGCCTTTTAACCAGTCAGCCAACACTAGATTTAAAATACGGTCGACGCTGAGTTGCTAGACACACAGTCGGCGCTGTGCTATTGCTTGGAGACAACCAGTGCTGAGTTGTCGAGCACACAACCAGCACTGTGGTTGGTGAAATACAGCCGGTGCTAGCTAACTTCGACTGCACAGCCAACGCTAGGTGTGGATCGATATTTGAGCCATGACCAGAGCCCGACCCAATCCAGCCAGTTCGTTGGAGTTTTTAAGGCGGCGATGAGAGTTGCGTTGGGCCTCAGGTCAAAGCCCGATGCGGTCCAACCTATTCGTTGGAATTTTTTAAGCGGCAATGAGAATTTTGTTGGGCCTTGGGTTAAAGCTTGACCTAACTCATCATTACTTGGCTTTCCTTGGACACGACTAGGATTCCCAGTTTGTGAGGGGCATTTGAGGGTAGCGTTTGGTATATAAGGGGGTAAAACCCCATTTTCTTCACCTTTCATCGAGGGTAAAAGCTAAAACAAAAAATATTTCTTTAATAGTGAGCAGAGGGTGCCCGGTAGAAGTTCTTGCACAGGCGGCACTGAAAGATGTGGCTACGGTTGTTAGTTTGCATAGCAGAGTTCGAGATGTCACGACTAGAATCTATGAAACGTGTGAGAGATCCGGACACAGCAGGCGCTAGACGATGGAAAACACATCCAGCACTGGGCATTGACAAGCTCAACCTACGCTGAGTAATGACAGACACAGCCAGCACTAGCCGTTGGCACACACAGCTGGCATTGAGCATTGATAAGCACAACCAGCTCTGAGCATTGACAAACACAACCGACGCTAGCCATTCTCACACAGCCAGCCCTGAGCATTGGCAGACACAGTCGGTGCTGAGCATTGACAAGCTCAATCGGCGCTAGCCTTCTAGCACACAGCTAGCGCCAAGCCTTTAGCGGACACAGACGGCGCTGATCCAATGCCTCAATAGTTTTGATTTTAGTAGTGAATCTTCTATCCTGGCTCATTCTTACTACATGATTCCTGATGTGAAGCAGCTTACAAGAGGGGGAGAAGTCGGCACTCGTGATTTTATCGATGAGGTTTTATCAAGGGGTGAGTCCATTTGGCTGACCAAGCCAATATGCGAACCAGAGTGGCCTCTCAGTGTCACTTTCATTATTGACCTCGTTCGTTTTGAAGTACGCGAGGGCCATGATGGCAACGTCAGTATTGAAGAAGGGATGGCACTTCTTCATTGTATGCACAGAAACAAATGGTACAAGCAAAGGGGCTACTAATGTGGTTAGCAAAAGGCCTCCGAGTTTAGGGGGAGCACCAATACTTGAAGGTATACTCTTCCTGAACAGTCAAGGTTTTGGTGATGTACAGAAGTACTCTTGAATGTGCTTCATTATTAGCAGCGGTCCAGTGTTCGGGTAGCTACTATAATCGGTGCTACAATACTGCAAAGGTATTACTGAAGACATGGAGCCACGTTAGCAATACCTTGCTTCTTAGGCGCGGGGAAGCAGGAATCTCTTTGCTAGACCTTCATTTCATTAGGGACCTTTCGATAATCGAGGTTATGTATGACGAGTTCGTGCCCCAAAACTCAGTCATCTTTGGTGGTGCCCGCTTGGGGGATAAAGAGCCACTTGCCAGTCTTCAAAAGATCTTCGATGCTTACTAATTGATCATTGCCCAGTCTAGCAATGATCGGGTCACCTTCATGGAATGGGTGAAATTTTTTTGCAGGGACTATCTTGAAGGTGGTCAGGGCACTCCGAAAGGAAAAGGGAAGGCAGTTGCAAAGGGGCCGCCTCTCGTGTATCAATTTGAGACCAACGATGACTGTGTCTTCTTGGTTGTGTATTTGGCCTTATTTTTATGCAAGTTCGTGCTCTCTGGATGGACAGACGACATTCGTCCAGCCATATTATACGTGGCCTGCAACATGGCAAGAGGGAGTGAGTATGCCCTCGCTCAGCTGATTTTTTGTAATATTTATCATGGCTTGGGGGGCATCTCTCGTGGAAAGGCCTACAAAGGAAAAGAGGGAGGAAATGGTATTGTGGGAGGAGAGGCATTTCTTGGGGATTTTAAACTCCATTCCCCGTGCATTACGTGAACAGGTTGCTAGGGGCCTATTTCCCTAACACCTATGTCAGGCACCAGGGCTCAGGAGATAAACTATGGCCTTTCAGAAGGATGAAGATCAAGGGGAACATGTTTCTTCAGAGCCTGCTGGAACTAGAGGTCCCCATAAGCGAGGGTCACAGTAGCGAGGCTGACATTAAAGAACCCAGGCATGTTGAGGCTGACATTGAAGAACCCAGGTGGTTTGAGGCTAGTGCTGCCTCTGAGTCAGAGGGGCAAGAAGCTCTGGGCTTTAACATCGTTCCAGAGGAGCTAGTGGCTCAGATGGCTATTACTTTGACAAGCTTGGTCCTTGAAGCCAAAGCCTCTTTAGTAGTAGTCATCTCAGTAGCACCATCTTGGCCCATCTTTAATGGGGATTTTGGTATGATTGCAAGCATGCTTCGCGTAGGCCCTTAGAGCTTGAGGGAGCTGCCTTTCAATGAGCTGGGAAAAGCTTTGGTAAAAACGAGGGAATTCGCTGCGACTACTGCGGTCGGGAGTGCACCAAAAGTTCTTTCCTGCAACCTTAAATGAGTTGGAGAGCTGACGGTTGGGAGTGCTGCATCATGAGAAAGAAATTAGCAGGCTAGCCTCTTTGAAGGAGTCGATTTTGCGTCATCGCGAGAAGATAGATTCTTGCATTGAGAAGAAGGCCACGATAATTGGCTGTCAACAGGATCTCAAGAGGGAGGTGCAAGGAAGCTACAAGAGAATGATTGAAATCAGAGAGGAGATACGAATATTGAGGCAGGAATTCACGGGTCTTGAGATGGAGATGGCTCAAAGGAGGGCCATGGAGGCTTCTTTGATTGCAGACTTATCCGAACTCAATGGCACCATTGAGTCGTAAACTGTGGCAATGGAGGAGGAGACTCAAACGATGGCCGAACTGAAGGAGCGTGCCCAGGGCACCAAGACTTCTCCTGTAGCATGCAGCGCAGAGATCAATAAGATGATTGATTAGTTTTGAGAATGTATTTTCTTGTACTCGTACTTGTAAAATTTGTAATCATAAATAAAGTTCTTCTTTTTCTCTTCTGACAGACTTCGCTGCATGATTTCATTGTCTCAAGAGGCTAATACCCTAAGCTTTGTTTAATCCCGTGATGGGCTGTTGTGGCTTCAATGACTTCAAAATGGGGAGCCGTCACTCTCTCTCCTTTTAAAGTTTGATTTCCTAAGGGTTTATAATTCATTCTCGTCATTATTTGACGACCCTGTTCACTATAAATAGTCCAATCAGGAGGGGATTTGGCCTCCATTAGTGGCACATTTACTTCAAACCCATCATAGCTTTTGGTCTCAGGCACGAACTCCTTGAGATTTTTTAAAGCAACGCACATAACCTTCAATTGGCTCTAGAGACTGCGCACTTCGCTCCTTAACTCAGCTAGGGGATCGTGCTCTTGAGGGGAAGAAGACTGTCCTTTCTCAAACCTGCTCTCCTCCCGGCATACCCAAAAATTATAAAACTTATGGCTGCTCCATGATTTGAGGAGCATCCTCTATGCTTATAGCAATCGAGTTTTGAAAAATCTATCATGGCAGTTGGCGCACCACTCCTGCTTTCAAGAGTGTGATGGGGATGTGCGTAACGTTTTGATGGTCCAGCATATAGGTGATCTTTGGAGCTGAGAATTCTATCCCCATGACTTGCTCAATCTCAAGAATGACCTCTGGTTCATCTTCCAGCCAAGGTGGCTCAAAACTAGGGGCAGAGGGTGAAGACTCCTGTTCAACCGAAGAAAGAGTTTCTTGAGGGATAATGGTTGGGACGTTAGAATGAATACTGGTTAGAGGTAAAATTCTGCCTTGCCTTTCTTCCTCTTTGAACATGTTCACCAATGTTCTCCGAACATCCTCAACATCTTCATGAGACGAAGATGTTGTCTTGATTGTAGACTTGTGACCTCCATCATTCGGCTTATGAGGTGACACCATATCTGTGAAGTAATATTTAGCATCGGCATAGTGCGTTTCGGCTACAGGGAACAGTCTTTTCTTGGCATAGACCGTATGTTGTCTCCCATCTCGGCTATACTTGAAGCAATGATGCAACGTTGATGGAACCACCCCCTAGTCTTGGAGCCATGGCCTACCGAGGAGAATATTGTACGAAGTGTCGGTGTCGATTACATGACACTAGGGGTAATCGTTTACCTTGCCGATCTTAAAATGAATGCATACTGTGCCAGTTGGCTTCTCTCATGACTGGTTGAACCCTTGATCGGTGACATGGGTAGGGGTAATATCTTCGGACCCCAACCCTAATCGAGTAAGGATCCTCCTTGGAATAAGGTTGAATGTCGACTGTCCGTCTAACATAATTCGATTGATGGAGCATGCATTTAACTTGCCAATAACAAAGAGAGGGCGATTATGAAACTTTCCTCCCAGCTGCAGATCGTCCTTAGAAAAGGTAATTGGCATACATCCTTCTAAAATCATCGGGGTCTACCTCAATAGGTTGTACTTTGGTCTTGTACACTTCTGGTTTAGAGAGAGCCTAAACCAAAGCCATCCGGTAATCCTTCGAGAGCATGAGGGTGTCGTAGATATTGAGGAGGGTTGGAAGCTTCCGTAGATGCCTTATTACATCATATTTCACCTTTTCTTGATCAAGGCCTTGTGCTCCTAATCCTGCCATTGGTTTGGGTTGTATGTTGGGTTGAGGAGTAGGTGTGGGAGGAAGAGGTTTATTTTGGCCTGCTAGCTGACTCAATTGCATGGCAGGATTAGTTCTGGTGATAGAGGATTGAGGTTATGGAAGTGATTGAATATATGGGATCCGAGGTGTCCCAGGGAATTGGAGAATAGGTGGATAGTTTGAGGTATTCGAATTGGGAAGGAGCCCAAGGAGCTATAAGATAGGCAGACTAGTCTTTAGATTAAGGGACAGTGGCGGAATAGGGAACTTCAAGGTGCCCGACTTCTATGGTGGAGGTTGCAATGTCCTCTCCAATCTGATATTTATCTACCCCATGATGGGTGTTCCTCCTGAGATTTGCACCATGTGGCAAGCGTCTTGAGAGTAGAAACTTTACCCCGTTGACTCTCTCAGTCTCTGCCCAAAGTAGGGCTTAGGGGGCCACTAGGTTTTCTTTGTCTTCGTCATTTTGTGTTTCTTTGAGGAGGGTGGTTGTGCTTTGGCTCGAGCTACCAAGGCATCAGCAACCGCAAAGAATCCTACTTTCTGGGCCAGTGTCTTCTTCAACCACTTTCGTTTCGTCCTACTTATGTTGGATCCTTCAAGTTCCCTGTCGAGAGCCTCGAAATCCAGACATATCAAGGTTGTACCTGCAAGAGACAAAGAAGAAGGAAGATGAGAAGCAAAAGAAGAAGAAGAAGGAGAAGGGTTAGAAGGTGGGGGACTTTTAAGGTCCTTCCCCTCATCAGACCGATCTGGGCAGCTTTTTAAGTCATCATCATGGTCAAACGTGTGCAGGGGTTGTTTTAGGTCTTTCCCAAGCTTAGACCGTTGGGGAGTGCTTTTAACATTGTCTTGGACGTGCTCTAAGTGGAAGGTGGTATGGGAACATCTTCTTGACAAGATGAAGAACGAAGAAGGATCGTGCTAGGGATAAAGTCAAGTAAAGTTGGCAATGGGGGAAGGGGTCTGAGAAATTCTTGCTCAACTGGAGGTTGAGCCAACTTATTTCTCCAGCGAGCAGCCCTTGGTGCCCATCTCTTTCTGGTTTTCTGAGGTGGTTTTTTATTCATCTTGCTCAGCTTGTGAATAGCCCTAACTTGGTGAAGTGCTTCTCATCTTAAGGACTTGAGTCTGCTTCACCCGTGGTGGACTATCCATGTCTAGGAAGTCGAGGGTTCTGCAGAGTCTGAGTCATTTATAGGAAGGTCCTACTTTGGGAGATCCTCTTGCACCGATGGAGCAGTGACTTGGGGATCACTTACTGGGACATTGTAAAATTCATAACATTCCCTCATTTTCTTTGCGAATATATCATGGAAACTGGTGCATTCCCACAGGTAGTAACCCCATACCTGATGATACGGGCACCAACGGTCCTCGGTCCCCTTAGTGAGGTGATGGGGTTGCCTTGCCAGCTTCAGTGTGATTATGCCTTCCTGAAGCATTATAATGAAGAAGGCGTAAATGATACCAAGCATTTCATCTTCCTCTGGGATGGTTACTGCATGGGAGGCCTCGGCTGCCATGAAGGGCTTCTTTAAGTCTTTAAGCTTTAGCAAACCCTTCTGAATTAGGGCCTCGATAATATCTTTCAGCGTTTAGCAGTCATCTGTGGGATGATTGATCCTCCGATGGTAGGCACAATAATTCGCCTGAGTGTCAAGGTCAGCTTGCTCTAGGAACTTGGCTTCTGGAAGCTGAATCATATTTTGTTCCAATAATAATCAGAACAGTGGAGGGACCCATTCTTTCTCAAAGGGGTAGACCTTGTTCCTATGCCTGGTGAAATAATCGCCCCGATCAAGGTTGGCCGGTGGGGGTACTCGGTTGTACGACTGTTGTTGCTTGCCAGCTTGAGGTGTTATCTTTATCGTGCTCACCCCTTTAGAGAGGTCTAAAGTTTAGGAGGGAGCCTTCTTTGAATCAGTGACGGTGACAACTACACTGATTACTCCTTTCAGTCAGCTGCCCTGTGTGTTGTTCTAAGAGCTACCATGTTGTTCGTTGGACTTGTAGACGGTTGTAGTCCCCACCGTGGTGGTGTGATAGACTTTCTATGCAGACTGATTTAGAGATCAACTTTGACATGGAAGTCGGATTAGAAGTGTAGAGAAATTTTGGGTCACATGTTCCGCACAAAATTTTGGACTGCTTCCTTCTCAGGCAAAGGATTTGGATGGTGAGAAGCCAAATTTCTCCATCTTGATATGAACTGGTTCATGGGCTCATGACGATCTTGAGTCATAGTGAGAAGTTTGATGGTTTGAACCTCTCTCTCGACCTCATAGAAGCACTGATAGAATAGTTTCTCCATTTCGTCCCACATATGCACTAAGTTTGGAGGAAGTCGAGCATACAATTGAAATGCTGGGCCATCAAGGGCCTCAACGAACTGACGGAGAAGAAGTCTCCCATCAGCCACTATTTCTCGACATGCTACATGAAAGTGGGCAATATGCTAGTTCGGGGACGTGGTTCTATTGAATAAAGGAAACTTCCCTTTCTTGTAATCTGAGGGAAACAAGATCTGGTCAATATATGAAGGGTATAGCCTTTGATAAGGCGTTGCACCCTGTGTCTCTGGGATTTGTCAGTTCTTTAAGCTATGGGTCACCATAACATCAATGTCTGCCTAAGAGACGGGGTGAGGGAATGAATTGTCCTGTGAGACAGAAGGAGGGGGAAGCCATGGAGGTGCACCATCAGAGTGATGGGAATTGACCTCATGGTTAGCAGACTGGAGTGCGGCATCTATACGATCAATCTTTTCCATCATCAGGTGCACCATATCCTCAAACTTGTTCATGCGCTCTTCCTGCGTCACCGGGCTCACTTACGACCATTACACTGACTGTTTCTCTATGGAGGTTAGCGTTAGTCGTAGCTAAGGGCTTGCGCACTTGATGGGTCGTGTGTGGTAGGTTGGTCATCAGGGGGTCAGCATGCCCTGAATGGACCCAAATTTTGTATGTCAATCAAATAAGGACTGGTTCTTGACGGTCTTGGGATCGTGGCTGACGAGTGGCTGGGTCACTTTCTACAACATTAACCAAAGTGCAACACTCAGGGAGCTTTTCTTCAGGTCTTATCATCTGAAAAGGGTGGAAGGGGTTCAGGCGAAGATGGTCATCAGAGCTGGCTGCTCCGATCGCCTTGGTCAGTTGTTTGGTCGAAATTCATAGACCTCTATTATGTTTAACTTTGAGGATTTGATTGACCTCGCATCAAAACTGCGATCTAGGTTGCGGCTGATCTGCTTTTCTTGCACAAGAGAGAGTTTTCAATGAAGTGTGGCAAAGGATGAAGGCTAGGGACCGGAGTCATCTTGGGCCGGGGGGGATGAAGGACTCTATCTTCCATCAAGTCATTGTCCCGAGCTCTCTTGTGGGCTCCAGAGACATGACCAAAGTGATAGAACTTGTTTAGGATGGTACTCTTGGGGAAAACCTTCAAGTACCAAGGCTGGGTGACCCACGAGCCTTGTGGTGCATCTGAGGGGTGGAGACTGTAGGGCTTCCGCCTTGATATGTTGAGCCTCTAGAGGTAGAAGCTGATGGTTTAGAAATGTGGGGGGTAGCCTTGCGGTGACCCATAGACACAATGGCAACTTGCTTGCCTTTTGCAGATAGGGACTGAGCAGCCTTCCGATGTACGTCGGGAATAAGTGACTTGCCAGTAACTGAGTGCATGTTGTGTGGGGCAACAAATGTGTTGTCGATGCAGGGTTCCTTGGCGGAGGTTCCACTAGAGCAAGGAGATGGGGAGTTAGGGATTTTTAGGTCCCTCCTCACGCCTATCCAGGTTAAGACATGGGACACTCGCGAATGCAGGGATAATAAATCTCCAATCCGAATAAATGGGTTATAGAACCCGCAAGCTATAAGTGATGTGCGAAATGATAAAAGAAGATAATAAAAGAAAAACTAGCCAAACAAGAACAATCCGACTAAGGGGTAGTAAGTCCCCAGTGGAGTCACCAAGCTGGTTAGCTGCCTTGATCTTACCCGTCGGATCTGAAAAGATCAGGCAGAACACATCTTGGGTTTCAGGGGAGACCTAGGACTTTTGAGATCGCTCTCTCGAGAACCTTTTTCGAGAACAAGGGACGGTATTACCAATGTACGAGAGAGGAATTTAAGGTGGGTTCGGGACTTACTCGGGCTGGCTCGTATGGGCATCCTCTTAGATCAAGAAGAAACCCCCCAGTGTTCGGAATCACCTCCCTTGGCTTGTATTCTCCTGTTTTCTGCAATGACACATATATGGCAAAGGTTATAAGATAGGTGGGTTAGTAGACCTCACCTGGCCTTTTGAGTGAACGTACATAGGCATGTACATTCAAAAGAAGAAGGAAAGAATGAGAGGACGAAGATGGGGGAAAGAAGAATTTGACCAGGCAGGGAGATCAGCTTAGTGACCAAGCTGGTGAATAATTGGCCTGACGTGGTAATAAAATGGGTCGGGTAACTCAAACCGACTCAAAGGATTACTACTAGACGTCAATACTGATACTGACTAACTAGGAATGATGGTTAGTTTGTCATGGCAATAAAGCTAGCCCAGTAAGTATAGCACAACAACATTACAGCTAGACAACAAGACTATCATAAGAGGCTAATCTCAACCCGTCTTAATCAAACGAAAGGATGACATAAAGAATGAAAGTCACAAAGAGAGAGTAAGAAGTAAGAGAATAAGAAATAGACGAGAAAGAAAGAGAGGAAGAGAAAGAAAGAAGGAGAAGTGTGTGAGAGAAGAGAGAAGGAAGGAGAAAAAAGGGTGAATGACACAGTCGATGCTAAGCATCGCTGGCTGTGTTGGAAGTAGAGGAGAAGGAAAGAGACAGTTGGCACTAAGCATCACCGGCTGGGTTGAAAAGAGAAGAGAGAGATAGACACAGTTGGTGCTAAGCTTCATCGATTATGTTTAAAAAGTGAGGAGAGAGAAGACTCAATAGGTGTTAGGCATTATTGGTTATGCTAGATAGAGAAGAGAGAGAAGATGCAGTCAGCATTAGGCTTCGCCAACTGTATTAGATAGAGAAGAGAGAGAATATGCAGTCGACACTAGGCTTCACCCAATGTATTAGACAGAGAAGTGTGAGATGATGCAGTTGGCACTAGGCTTTGTCAATTGCATTAGACAGAGAAGAGGGAGAAGATGCAGTTGGTGCTAGGCTTTACCGACTGTATTAGACAGAGGAGAGAGAAGATACAGTCGACACTAGGCTTTGTCGACTATATTAGACAAAGAAGAGAGAGAAGATGTAGTTGACACAAGGATCTGACTATATTAGATAGAGAAGAGAGAGAAGATGCAGTCGACACTAAGCTTTACTCACTGTGTTAAATAGAGAAGAGAGAGAAGATGCAGTCAGTGGTAGGCTTCACCGACTGTATTAAACAGAGAAGAGAGAGAAGATACAATCGATGCTAGGCTTGTCGACTTTATTAGACAGAGAGTAGAAAGAGAGATACAAATAAGAAGAAGAGAGAGAAAGAGATAGAAATGAAAAGAAGAGAGAGATAGAGATGAGAAGAAGAGAGAGTAAGAGAGATAAAGATGAGAAGAAGACAAAGAAAGAGATAGAGATGATAAGAAGAGAGAGATATGGAGATAGAGATGAGAAGAAGAGAGAGAATGAGATAGAGATGAAAAGAAGAGAGATAAAGAGATGAGAAGAAGACAGAAAGAGAGATGGAGATGAGAAGAAGAGAGAGAAAGAGAGAGATGAAAGAAGAGAGAGAAAGACATAAAGATGAGAAGAAGAAAGAAAGAGAGATAGAGTGAGAAGAAGAGAGAGAAAGAGAGATAGTGATGAGAAGAAAGAAAAGAGAGGAGAGAGAAAGAGGGAAGGAGAGAGAAAGTTACATTATTAAAGGGTATCAGCCCTTTCTTCTCTCTCATCTCTCTCTCTCTAAGACGTACCCATGAGGTCAAGCAAAATTCTGAACTTTAATGATTGATCCAAGAAAAAGAATTGAGCCCTCTTTACAATGAGGCATTGCCTGTTTATATAGAATTGGGCTAAAACGTGGGTGTACACTCGAAAACTACCTAGAATGGGTATGCTCGTGTCTACGAGTTCGTGGATGGATGCGGGCTATCGCATGGATGGGGGTTACGCGTATGGAGGCAAGAGAGAGAGAGAGACAGAGACAGAGACAGAGAGAGATACAAGAGACGACTCGGCTTAGGAGAGGTGGAGGGAATCGCACGATCGGGGTGCCCGCGGGATCGTCCACTCAGGGGTATCCCATTTTTCCTCAAAATTTTCTCTCTCCCTCTCTGCTTCCTCAGGGGCTCCCGAAGAAAGACAAATCAACAAAGAGAATCTAGCCTTGATTACTCCCAGCCTTCTGGGGTAAGATTATGGAGTCTGTCCAAAATGAAGGTCCCCCAAGGTTTTTTTTTTTTTTACGAGTTAAGCTTGCTTATATAGAGGATTCACCAAACAAGGGTGAACACTCAAAATTCAAGCTTAATTACAATTAAAAAATTTCAAAACAAATCCAAAAATTAAGCACAAATGACAAAAATATCCCCGTGATCTTTTGCCCGAATGACGAGACCGCCCCTACATGCAAGCGGCTCCACCATGGGAAGACCTCGGAAGCTGGTTCTATAACTTGTGGCAATTTTTCTTCTATTTTAAGAACATATCTTCGTTCTTCTCTCAATTGTGAGCATCTTGATGCCCTCTAATCGTGCTGTGGTCTGCTTTTTTCCTCGGGGTGAAAGTCCTACCGTTTTTGTGAACTTTGTTTGCCAATGCATACTCGAGCTGTGTTGTTTTTGCTCATGGCTCTATTTACAAGTCAGAGAGGAGGCTGTTGCAGTAGTTTTGCACTAAGTTTGGGTTGATTTGGTGTCGCTTTGTGCATTTGCCTAATTTTGAAGGTTGACAGAGAAAGGGATTCCCCCAACCTGCTGGATTTACTTCTTTGGTGACTTGAGGATTTACATTCATCGAAACATAGATTTATTGCAATAGTTGTATCAAAATGTAGCTCTTTGTGATGGGATTCTACTGATCTCCTCCTCACGTTAATCCATGGCTTGGATGTTGAGCTATGCTTCACAGAATCTAGAGCTTGCTTAACCTTGTTTTCTCGTTGGTTTCTCCTGTCACTTTTCTCTTCAGAATAATGGGTGTTCTCGGTCATGCTACTGTGTGCCCCATAAGTCAAAATGACAAGACTGGCATGATCTGGAACAAACCACGTTTGAGCACTGTCTAGTTTCAAAGGAAGGCATGGCGAAGCTAAAAAACATCATAGCATTCCCCATTTCAGGGACTGGTTTCGTGAAGCCTCGCCATGCGCATGAGCGTAGACCCTTCTAGGGAGGTCCAATTGAGCGCAAATTTGGTCCTTGAGGGTTTTTGGACATTCTGAGCACAATGGTGGTGGTCTAGTTCCCTGTTGAAGCCACTAGCATAGAGATACATTGAAGGGCCCTTCTTTGGTGCGAAGGAACCGCACCCAGGTCACCAGGCTGTAGGCTTTATTTTCGACACAATCCTGGTCTACGGTGTTTCGTGAACTCGCGAGACCAGACTATCACCGGATCTCTCCTTTTTCAAATGGGCTCATGGAAGTACGTCAAAAATGACATACAACAGTGGGAGATACGAAGTTAGAGGGCTATTTCCCACACTATTTTGCAGCCCAACGTAGATGTTATTTCACCATTCTCTTTGAGAAGAGGTATGGGAAAAAGGGGGCACTGCATGATCATGAAGCCCCAGGGATAAGTCATAAGGCCTGGACCGATCTCAACATGAGGATGGCTTGAGAGACTTCTCTTCACCTTATAGGACTTAGCAAGTTTGGAGTCCCCCATTTCGGTCACATGGGCCATGCAAGGAAGATTACTGACGATGGTGGAACATCACCAACCACTCGTATTGACGCTCGAAACACCCGAGGAAGGCAATCAATAGTGCCAAGCACGACAGCAGGGTCAGGAAACACTATGCGTCTCCTTCCATTGCTACAGTTTTCGAGTTAAACAACCCTGTCAACTGGAGAGAGCATGTCAAACCCCGTTTCTTGAACCAAGATGATGTTGGCATAGAATATCTGTCTCTTGAAGGCGAGACAATGTCTATATTTGATGACCTCAACTCTATCTTTGAGTGGGTCAAGCGACATGCAGCTCTAGGCCATGAAGGGAGATCCATCAAAGACCTACATGCCCTCATAAGGAGTGGACCCCACTCTGCCCCTGCTACGAGGCCTCGTCAGACAAGAAGGCTTCAGTCACTAAAGAGCCAAGACGTGAACCCCTTAAAGAGAGGGAGGAGAAGAAAGGGGGAAGACATAGGAAGGGGATAATGAATCGCAAGTCCGTCCCTGTGGCTCCCAAAAGAGGTTCTCTTGAAAGCAAGAAAAGTTTTTCAATTTTAGGAACATCACCATCGCCTCTTCCTGCCAAGCATGCAAGGGCAGTGGCTTCTACTATCTTGACTCCACCTCCCATGGTGTCAATTTCGTCTCTAAGAGTAGAGCTAGAAGTTACTATGGTTCGACCCGAAAGGTCAGAGCTCACCTCCTTTTTTTTGAGTCATAAGCTAGGAAGGGCTCCATCTCCAATAGTGGTGGTAGTGATGCCTCCTGTCGCCAACCCTGTTGGGTCCCCTATTTTCCCATCCTTGAGCCCAGGAGACTTCCTATGTACAGCCACCGAAGCGGTGATTACTAAGGCCGTTAGTTAAGTCCCAGCTGCAGAGGTGGTAGTTCGAGAGGTGTCTGCCCCAGATGTTTCAGGAGCAGAGCCAAAGCTGGAGCTTCCTTTGGATGTTCCATCTTCAAAATTATTGGTAGTATCAGTCGAAGGTATGCCGTCCTTAGAAGTGCATGCTGAAGAGCCTTCCTCCGAGCTTTATGCTCTTCTCAGTGAGGCTTCGGCTCTTATTGTCTATGAGGCTACTGTCTCGGCTGAACCCCCTCCTTTTGTCACAGCAAGTCCTTTTCCTTCATCAATGTCAAGAACCACTTCAGATATTCAATGGTCGTGTCTTTATTGTGCTCAATCCTTCAAATGGTAAAGGGGTGCCCTCTCCTTGATCTTGCAGCCAAGGTTGCTGCAGCTAGAGACTATGCTACGACCTTGAAAGCCATAGGCTATGATAAGGGAGTGTTTGACCGGTTCCAGGGGTTCCTGCAAAACCTCAAGGGCTGGGGAGTTGAAGCCCTTGAGCGTGAATCTAAAGTGCAAGTGTCCTATGAGGGACGCTTGGCGTCCTTTGATGTGTCTTTGGCGAAACAACAGCCTCTCATGGTGAAATATGAAAGGTGGAAGGATTCTCTCACTTCTCATAAAGCTCGCCTCGGGGAGGACAACATACTACTTTCTAACAAGATACAAAATGTTGAAGATGAGATAACAATGCTACAACTTCACACGGCTCAGCTGAAGACCCGACAAAGTCAACAGCAGGAGGAGGTGCGAAGGAAGTCCCAGCAATTGGAGTGGCTGCATTCCAAAATTACATTAGTCAATGCTTTGTCAAGTGAAGTCAGTCAAGCCATTTCTTGCCTCAAGGAGCAGAGGCAGGCTGCGTTGGAGCGTATGGAGGTACTAAAGGCAAACATTAATGAAGCTCCTGACAATTTTAAGAGACTCGTGAACTTCTCACCCTTCTGCTTGTTTCACTCCTTTTTCATTCCACGTACAATTTTTGTAATTCTATTACACATATATGAAATGATTATTTTTATGCTCTCCTTGTTTGATGGTGTGCTCCCTCTGTTTAGTGTTTACACCTTTCTTCTTTTTGATGGCTTGTACCCAGGCTTTATCTCCTTGAGGCAAGAGTTAGGCGATGAACCTGGATACTTGTTGAGAGTGAATTTGAACTCCTCCGTACATGACTTGGATGCCCTTTATGGTTTTTGTCTGAGTCTTGGGGCATGTGCCAATTTTTTTTTTTGTTGAAGCAGTTTTAAGGTCATGTCGTTGTGGCCATGGGGGGCATGTTTAAAGTTGTTCCTTTGAGAATGTAAAGCTGGTGTATTTTAAGGTCTTCCACCAGGACCAAGTGAAGGAATTTGTAAGGTCACACCTTCGAGACCACGTACATGTGCTGACAGTTTAGAGGTCGTGTAGGTTGGACCGTAGCTCAGGAATAATACATTTTCAAATATCTTCCATTGATTATGGGCATAGCTTCTTCACCTTCCACATTGAGTAGTACATAGGCTCTATTAGGAAAAGCTTTTTTGACCACGAATGGGCCTTCCTATTTTGGTTTGAACTTTCCCTTAGTTCGACCATTAGTGATATAAGTCTCCTTACTGCTAAGACTAGTTCCTCTTTTACAAAAGACTGTATTTTGATTGATTTATCAAAAACCCACTGCATACGGTTCTTATGAATTTCAAGGTTTTGTTGTGCTTGCACGCTCTTTTCATCAAGTGTATCCAGTTCCTGATAGTGAAGCGTAGATAGTTCTTCATTAGTCATCTTAGAGTGAAGGGTTATTCTAAGAGAAGGCAATTGAATTTCTAACAACCACACAGCTTCATCCCCCTATACCAAAGAATAGGGAGTTGACTAAGTTGGACCTCGAGCTGTGATATGATAGACCCACAGAATTTTAGAGAGTCTTTCATGCCAATCTCTCTTAGTGTCAGAGATCGACTTCCTTAGAGCATCACAAAGGGTTTTGTTAAAAGCTTCAGGCAGACCATTAACTCTTGGATGGTACATGGTCGAGTACTTCCATCTAAACCCCAACTGGTTGATAAGTTGGTCAATTTGATTACTTCGAAATTTGGGGCCATTATCATAAGTGATTTGGTCAGGCACACCGAATCTATATATGATATGGTGATTCATGAAATTTTTCACTGCAAGTTCGAGGACTTTCTTAAGAGGGACAGCCTCGACCCATTTAGAGAAGTCATCTATGGAGGCAAGTATGAACATGTGGCCCGAAGAAGAGGGTGGGTCAATGGGACTTACAGTGTCCATGCCCAACTGAGCGAAGGGCCAATATGCCACTGTTGGATGAAGAGGTTCAGGATCTTGGTGAATGAAGCTTGAATGAATTTGACATATCAGACAGCTCTTTGCAAAAATAAGGGAGTCAATATTCATAGTAGGTCAGTAATAGCTTATCCTGATGATTCTGTTATATAACTTAGGACTAGACTGATGCATCCCACAGGCCCCGGCATGGACTTCTTTGAGTATGTGATTTACTTCTTTTTGATCAATGCATATGAGCAGCATATCATTATAGGAGATTCGAAACAAGATATCTTCATGACATACATATCATGTGGCTGACCTTTGGATCTTATTATGCTCAACAGGGTCTTCAGGAAGCCAATTGTGTTGCATATATTCTTTGATGGGGATGAGTCAGTCTAACTCTTCTTCACTTTCTTCTTCTATCATGAGAGATTTTGTGAGCTTCATGAGGTTTGTGCATCCCTCTCATCTGCAATGTCTGCCCCGAATGGGTAGGGAGGGCATTCTTTCAACAATTGCTCTTTGCTTTCATCATCGAGTTTCTTAATGAACTCAACAAATCTCCACTCTGCCACCCATACTGTCGTGGGCCCTTTTAGTGATATTTGAATCATCACCCCTAACTTGGTGAGTGTGTCAGCTTGTGCATTAAGTCTTCGAGGTACA
This sequence comes from Amborella trichopoda, assembly GCF_054954075.1. Classification (NCBI taxonomy): domain Eukaryota; kingdom Viridiplantae; phylum Streptophyta; class Magnoliopsida; order Amborellales; family Amborellaceae; genus Amborella; species Amborella trichopoda. Next base: position 32,547,514 of record NC_142339.1, read on the forward strand.
CGTTCAAGAGTAACCTCTTCAAATTCAATTATCAATGATTTTGCAGTATTGAAGTATGGCTTGAGTTTTTCCTTCCTTACATCATACATGCCTTTGAGTTTTCTGATGACCAACTCTGAATCTTCGTAGTGTTTAAATATTTTAGGTTCATATGGGAAGCAATCTCCAAACCTATAATGAGTGCTTGATATTCCTCTTCATTATGCGACTCTATCCCTAAGAGAGAGAAAGACAGAGGGACAAGGCCATCATGAGGGGTAGAAGGGATTTGAGCTCTCACAAATTTCTTGGTGGTGGCATCTATTCAATCTTCAGGCCTCGATACCTGACAATAAATCCCAAGAATTTTCCAGATCATACGCCGAAGGTACAATTCAAGGGATTCATTTTGAGTTAATGGAGATGAAGTCTCTCAAAGACATTTTCCCGATTACCCTGGTCGGGGCTTGATTTTCCCTTTAAGGTCCTCGCGAGGATGGGAGGTGTGCACGGAGGAGAAAATCCTATCTCAAACAACCACGGAGGGTCCACGCACGTCGAATATTCATGCGTGCACGTACACGAGCTCTCCTGAGCACGGATAGGGACCAACAACAAGAGAGATTTTTATGGCGATGATACATTTAGATGCTTCTCCCTCCGGCTGTCTGCCAGAGTGGTTTTGACACGGACTCTCTTCAAGCTCTCCGTGACGGTTCTCTCAAGGAGGTTGACTGGAAAAAGGATAAAGTAGGGAGGAAGAGCGGTGAAGATCTCCCTCTTTGTGCGAACGCTGGGCTGTCGGGTGGTTGAGGTAACTGAAGAGTTGAATTGTTCTTAGCTACCAGCTCAGGCTGACTCCTCCCGAGTGACTGAGGGAGAGAGCATATACAATTCTCAGCGCAACTTGACTATATGAGAGGAAGTTAGAGTGGTGGCTTGAGGGCTAGAACTCTTGAGTTCGCTCGTGACCATGCGTCGACTACAAACGGGGTTACTGTGTGGGGCAGATAAGGATTAGAGAAGAAGAGAGAGAGAGAGGGCTATGTATGTAGCCTAGTTTAGGAAAGAGAGGGAATGAGATGGTGCACTCAGGGGTAATTTCTCTCTTTGAAAGTTTTCTCTCTCCTCTCGACAAGATTAAGGGTTTAGAAGCAAAAGACAAGTGAAAACAAGCGTGATGCCTCTATTTGAGTGATGAATAATCTCCCCTTTTACAATTGACCTAATCTTGTTTATAAAAAGAACTCACCAAACAGGGGTGAATGCTAAAAAATTAAGCTTAATTAGCATTAAAAGAATTTAGAATCAAATCTTGAAATTAGGTACAATGACAAAAATTCCCATATAACCTTTTGTGCTAATGAAGAAACCATCCCTCTATAAGGGGCATCGTGTTATTGCCAGATCTTGGAAGCTCTTCCAGAAACTTGTAGCGATGGTTCAGATGATTTGCCATTATATTTTCCATGTTCATTCGATTTTGAGAATGTTGATGCCTTTTAATCATGCTCCAGTAGCCTTTTCCCACGGGGTGGAAGTCCGGTCAGATTCGTGAACTTTGGTTGCCAATGCTATTTGACATGTGATTCTCTAAGTCTTTACTTTGTTTGCAGATGAAAGAAGAGACTGTCACAGTCATTTTGCGTCAAGTTTGGTCCGTTTTGGTCTTCATTTGCAAGACTTCTTAATTTGGGAGGTCACCGAAAAAAGGGATTTCGGCGACTGAGCGAACTTACTATTTTTGTAACCTTCGAATATGTGCTTATCTGACCATAGATTGAGTATAGTAGTTATACCAGTTTGCAGCTCTTTGTGATATGGTTGCATTGAAATCAGTTTCACGATGATTCGATGTGCGGATCTCGGGCTGTGCTTCATGAGGTTCGATATGTCTTCTTCTTGAAACCCTGATTTTTCAGGTTTCGTTCTTATCTTCTTTCTAGAAGAAGTTTAACTCTGGATCATGCCTTTGTGCATGCCCTATGTCAAAATGACGGGGTCGTCGTGATCTAGAACATGTCCAAGTTCGAGCTTTTTCTGATTCCAAATGAAGGTTCTATGACTCCTTGAAATCCATCTTGAGACGTGAAATTATAACCTCCATGCTTGGGGACTGGTTCAGTGAAGCCGCACCACGATAGCGTAAAACCTTCCCGTTTTGAGGCAACTTGAGCCTAGAACCCTCTTAAGTGGTTCAATTGAGCCCAAACTTTGTCCTCGAGGGTTTTTTTATATTTTGAATGCAATGGCGATGGTCTGGTACTATTTTGAAGCCACTAGTATAGGGATACAGTTGTGAGGTATTTTCTTGGCATGATAGCATTCTTCCCAGGTAGTCTGGTTTGAGGATTATTTCACAGTACAACTTTGGTCTGTCAGAGTACCAGCAAGACTGAGTTGCACTAGCTCTCTCCTTATTCATGTGAGGGACATAATTACGTCACAAAATGATGTATAACATACTTATGTGATTTCTTCTTTGGTCGGACTTCACTACGAGGTCATCTACATAGCATTCCACCACTTTGTGGAGCATGTATTCGGAGACAGTAGGCATGGCCGTTGGATAGGTGGCTCCAGAATTTTTGAGACTGAAGGCCATCACCGTATAACAAAAGACTTCCTTAGGAGTTAGGAAAGCAGTGGTCTCTTCTTCTTCTGGAGCCATCCTTATTTGGATATAACCTAAATAACCATCCATGAAAGAGAATGCTTGGCAGTTGGCGGTTGAGTCTATCAACAACTCTGTGAAGGGGAGTGAGAAATCGTCTTGGGGACAAGCTGCATTTAAGTCACGAAAGTCAATACAGACCTTGATCTATTCATTCTTCTTCTTGACTGACACAACATTAGCCAGCCATTTTGGGTATGACTTCTCAAATAAAATGTGTCGTCTTAAGCTTGTTAACTTCTGCTTGAATTTGTATTTCCAAATCAGCTCTGATCCTTCTCTATTTCTGCTTAATGGGCTTGGAAGATGGGTCAATCCCCAATCTGTGAGCCACAACTCGATGAACAAGCCCCGTCATTTCTTCATAATTTCAAGCAAATACATCTCAATTGGCTCGCATAAATTTAGTATACTTGTTTTCTTCAGGGGGCATAATGACTAAGATAAAAGTGGGCCTAGGGTCAGTTTCATCACCCAATTTCACTTCTTCTAAGTCATCAGCCATGTCCTAACTACCATCTTCCAAGACTTCTGGAGCCTCCTCAATATCTTCTTCGCTGAGTGGTATAGAGTTAGCAGCTTGCTTATGCATTTCAAGGACCTCAAATGTTTGCTTCACAAATGAAAGTTCTTTTTATGTTTAGGTAAATTCTGTTGTTTCTTGAGCTTCATGGGAAGTGCCTCTTTAGAAATAAGTTCCATGGGAGGTGGTGACAATTCTTTTGACACCGTCACATTAGAGCTTTGGTCAATGAAGAAAGACCACCGGGGTAGGCTTGGGTGCCTTGGCTATCCAATTCCTTCTTTTTGAATATGCTGAATTGTTGTAGTCTCAATGACGGCAAAGGGTGCCAGAATTACTTTACCATCATTTAATCCCTAATCGTTGGACGACTCATAATCCATTTTCCTCATAATTTGATGAGCCATGGGATTCTATAGATCTTATTTTGGCATGGATGAAGCATCTAGAAAAGGGTTATTACTAGGGTTTGCTTGAAATGATGTTCTCGAAGTTTCTAGAGTGAAACCTGGTAAAGGACTAGGAGTGGGTTTTAGGGGAGCAACTTCTTCCATCTTTGCCTTTCCTTCCTTTATGACCTCCATATGGCTAAGCAAGTCTTGTACCCACCCTTTTAGCTCTGCAATAGAGGCTCATCTTTGCTTCATATTGTTGTTCATTAGTTCTAATGAAGTCACGAGTCGGGGACAAAGGATCGCTCATAGCTTCCTGACGGGTGATTCGATTTTCGATCATTGGGGTTAGGAAATGCAAGATTTTAGGGATTTGCAAGGCCTTGGCGGCATCTTACTAATAAAGAGAAGTTGGTGCAAGGTGAGCATTATCTTCCTCCCTCTAAGGGACTTGAATATGCAAGACCAAAGAGATTTGCAAGATCTTGGGGGTATCTTGCTGGTAGAGAGAAGTTGGTGCGAGGTAAGCAATATCTTCCTCCATTTCAGAGACTGGAATATGAAAGACCTCAGAGACTTGCAAGACCTTGGGGTATCTTGCTGATAGAGAGAAGTTGGTGTGAGGTAAGCAATATCTTCCTCCCTTTCAGAGACTAGGATATGCAAGACCTTAGAGATTTGCTTGACCTTGGGTATTTGCAACACCTTCAGCTAGTTTGTGGGATAGTTCTGTAACAACCCAATTTTTTCTCCAGCCTAATAGAGTGCATCGAGGGAAATGGTGGAGGGCACACACAGTGTGAGAGCACGGGGAAGTTGAGAGCGCACGACAGTGTGAGAACCCGCGGCAGTGGAGAGGGTGCGGCAGTGTGAGGTACGCAACTGGAGAGGGAACTGCCGCCATGTGTGATGAGCACCACATGACACTTTCATAAGCACAAGCAGCACATAACACTTGCATGAGCATGAGCACCACAAGACACTTGCATGAGCATGAGCACCACATGGCACTTGCATGCCACTTAGCCCTTGCATGAATGACACTTGTCACTGGCATGTTAGCTCGCCTTTGTGCTTATAAGTACCCCCACCCCATCCCTCTCAAGTGTTTTTCATCCTCTATATCTCTCTCTCCCACGTTTTCCCCTCTTTAAACCCTTAGAAATTTCAGCCCTTTGTGCCCACTGTTGAGAGGCTTGAAGAGTGAGTTGTGTGAAGGATTTGGGATCACCATTGGAGCACAAGGAAAGTAGATTATGCTATTATGTATCTATAGTATGAAGCATAATTCTTAAGCATGACAGTAAGAGATTTAAGCATGAATTTCCATTAATTAAGCATGAATAAAGGGTGAATTAAGCATGAATGTAGCATGGATTAGGCTTGAAGTTAAGCATGTATGTATGTGTTCTATTTTTCCAGCACTTAGATCTTGTTTGTATGATACGTTTGACATTGTTAACACTCTTCTGAATCCTGAAATTCTGTGGAATGATGCTTGTGTGAGTCTAGTTTAAGATAAAAAGAGGTTTCATGTGGTTATCTTGTATGGATTTGAAGTTATGGAGTGGTCTTTAGAATGTTCCATGATTGTATTGTGATTTTCCAGGGAATTTACATGCTTTAATAATGAGATTTTGACTGAATAAATGATATCCAATTGGCCTTAAATCACCATAATTTGAAATTTTTATGAGCTACTTTAAATTTGGTGTTTATGACTAGCAGAAATTCTTGATGGTTTGCAAGATATGCTTTGTTTTGCGCATATATGTCACTATTAGCAGACTGTGATAATTTCCAGAAATGTTACTTCTATTGTACTGATATTTTGACTAAGAAATTAAAGTCCAAATGATACAAAATCATAGAAATTTGAAAGATACATGAATCTACTGTGATTTTGATGTTTTAACCCAGTTCAAATTCTGTATAAGTGGGAAGCTATGATCCAAATTGTGAAGGTATGTGGCTGTTAGCAGATTAACTAAAATGCCGAATTGTTGCCTCTATTGCCATGGGTTTTGGCTGACTAAATGGAGTCCTATTACTCCCAAAAAATTCCATTAGAAAGATCTGTATTTGTAATTAAAGTTGCATGTTGGAATCATCTTGATATTCCCTCTAGATTGAAAGTTATGTGTTTGTTAAGAGGGACATGTCACTATTAGTAAAATGCATGAAAACCCTTGAACTGATGTATATGTTGTACCTAAGTGTGGACGGACCAAATGGATCTCAATTGACTGCATACCACTTTTGGATGAGAGATAGTTGTGTTTACTTCAATTGTCATGTTGTGACCAAGTTGTGATTCCTTATAAACCAGGTGCTATGCCCATTTTTTGTGAACCTGCCACACTTGGAATAGGTAACATCATGAAACTGTGAATACTCTGAATTAGTGAATATCATTACATTGTGAATGCTCTGAATCAGAGAATGCTTATGAGATGAGACATGCCATGATGTGATATGAAGCACTACGCAATGGGTCATCTATTGGTAGTGTGACAATGTGATATGATATGATTGTGATAAGTGATTTATTGGCGTGCTTTGAGTGTATTGCACGACTGGCTGTTAACATGGTAATATCTCTGGTGATCTAGGATTTCTCGGCATGCTTTGGGCATATTGCATTGACTGGAATATGTGACTTCTAAGTGCGCATGAGGTGATATGTAACCATTGGCATACTGTGAATGTGTGAGAAGATGAGATATTGACCGTTACGCAATGGGTCACCCAATGGTAGTTGGATATTGTGATATTGTGATATTGTGACTGTTATGTGATTATTTGGCATGGTTTGAGCGTATCGCATGGCCATGACTGACACCAATGAGATGTGCACGATGTGATATGTGACTTTCCCATAATGCCTTGTGCAAAATTGCATTGCCCGAGATAGGTAGTCACCAAGTTACATGAGATTGACCTGAGATATATGATTACTTGAGTTATATGATCGATTTGTCAGGTATGGGTTTGGCCTGATAGATAGGGCTAGAGAGTAGGTTGTGCCCGTTGTTTTTGTGATACTCTCTTGTTTGTGTTGATCAGTTAAAATCTGATAGATTGCCAGTGTACATGATATCTGATATCTTATATTGTGTCTACTCTACCATGAAAAACATCATCCTATAATTGTGACTTAATTGTGATGCATGACTCCTATTTTATGAGCATGGCTTAGAACCTTAATCTGTGTTGTGAGGTAGTATCCATATGAAAGGAAGCATGATGTTGTGATCTACTTACTAGGCTTTTTAGCTCATTCCTTTGCTTCCATTCTTATAGATTGTTTGTTGCAGATCAAGGACAGTGGGAGGTGATCGTGTTTGGTGGACTGAAAGCCCGCGCTTAATGAGTGGATCTCTGTTCTTGTGTAGGTGTTTGTTCGTCGTCAATCATGCAGTTGTTGTTTTATGAAGTTATGTATTTTGTAATCGGGCCTGTAGTGCCTTGGATGAATTGTAATATTCTGGATATCATTTATGACCTTTGAGACTGTATATAAATATGAAATGATTTTAAATTATTCAGTCTTTTGTGCTCGTTGGATGAGTTTTATTTATTTTTTGTGGTTTGCTTTGATTCTACATTTATAACACGTGTTGATGCCACTCCCACTTGAGTGATGTACGTGACCTCCGGTTGCGATCCCACACTCTGTCGCCCTCCATTTTTGTACGAAATGGGGGTCGAGGGTGGGGTTGTGACAATTATGGTATCAGAGCAGCCAGGATATGATTCTTGGCCTTGAGAGTTTTAAGGGTGTCTCTAGTGTAGTTTTGTTTGGAGAGGAATGCCATTGTTAAACCCCCATTTGGGTGATGATCAACTATAAGATTTTGGGGACAAAATCATTTTTAAGGGGGGATAATGTGACGACCCAATTTTTTTCCGACCCAATAAACTGCACAGTGGGATATGGTGGAGAGTGCACGGTAGTGTGAGAGTGCACGGCAGTGGAGGGAACGTGGCAGCGTGAGAGTGCGCAACTGTGGGGAACACGCCACAGTGTGAAAGCACGCGGCAGTGTGTGGCACGCAATTGGAGAGGGATCAGTCGTCGTGTGTGATTAGGAAGACATGACACTTGCTTGAGCATGAGTTCCACAAGAAACTTGTATGAGCATAAGCACAACATGATACTTGCATGAGCATGAGCACCACATGACACTTACATGAGCATGAGCACCACATGTCACTTACATGCCATTTAGCCCTTGCATGAATGGCACTTGTCACTTTCATGTTACCTCCCCTTTATGCTTATAAGTACCCCCACCCCATCCCTCTTAAGAGTTTTGCCCCCTCTCTCTCTCCCCCCTACGTTTTTCCCTTAGATATTCCAGCCCTTTGTGCCCATTGTTCAGAGGCTTGAAGAGTGAATTGTGTGAAGGATTTGGGATCATCATTGGAACACAGGGAAAGTAGATTATGTTATTATGTGTCCATAGTATGTAGCATAATTCTTAAGCATGGCAACATGAGATTTAAGCATGAAGTTACCTGAATTAAGCATGAATAACGTGTGAATTAAGCATCAATGAAGCACGGATTAGGCTTGACGTTAAGCATGTATGTTTGATTTCCATTTTTCCAGCAATTAGGTCTTCTTTGTATGATACATTTGGCATTGTTAACACTCTAGTGGATCTTAAAATTATGTGGAATGATGCTTGCGTGAGTCTAGTTTAAGATAAAAATGGTTTCATGTTGTTGTCTTGTATTGATTTGATGTTATGGAGTGGTCTTTGAAATGTTCCATGATTGTACTGTGATTTTCCCTAAAATTTACATGATTTTATAATGAGAATTTGACTGCACAAATGATATCCAATTGGCCTTAAATCACAACCATTTGAAATTTCTATAAGTCTACTTTTAGTTTGGTGTTTATGACAAGCGGAGATTGTTGATGGTTTGGAAGATAAGCTTCGTTTTGTGCATATATGTCATTGTTAGCAGACTATGATAATTTTCGGAAATGTTACTTCTATAGTACTGAGAGTTTGACTAAGCAATTGAAGTCCAAATGACACAAAATTATAGTCATTTGAAAGATACATGATTCTATGCGATTTTGATGTTTTAACCCAATTCAAATTCTGTATAATTGCGAAGCTATGATCCAGATTGTGAAGGCATGGCGCTGTTAGCAGATTCACTGAAATGCCAAATTGTTGCCTTGGTTGCAATGGGTTTTGACTGATTAAATGGAGTCCTATTGCGCCCAAACCACTGCCACTAGAAATATCTGTATGTGTGCTTAAAGTTGCATGTTGGAATCATCTTCATATTCCCTCTAGATTGAGAGTTATGCCTTTGTTAAGAGGGACAGGTCACTGTTAGTAAAATGTAGAAAAACTCCTGAATTGATATTTATGTTGTACCTAAGTATGGACTGATCAAACGGCTCTCAATGGACTCCATACCACTTGTGGATGCGAGATAGCTGTGTTTACTTCAATTGTCATGTTGTGACCAAGCTGTGATTCCTTATAAACCAGGTGCTATGCCCATTTTCTATGAACCTACCACACTTGGAATAAGGAATATCATGAAACTATGAATACTCTGAATTAGTGAATATCATCAAAACTTTGAATGCTCTGAATCAGAGAATGCTTATGAGATGAGACATGCCAGGATGTGATATGAAGTAGTGTGCAATGGGTCATCCATTAGTAGTCTAAAGATGTGATATGATATGATTGTGGTAAGTGATTTATTGGCATGCTTTGAGTGTATTGCACGGCTAGCTATTAACATGGTGATATCTCTGGTGATCTGGGATTTCTAAACATGCTTTGGGCATATTGCATTGACTGGAATATGTCACTTCTGAGTGGTCATGAGCTGATATGTTACCATTGGGATGCAATGAATATGTGAGCAGATGTGATATTGATCACGACATAATGGTCACCCATTGGTAGTTGGATACTGTGATACTGTGATTGTTATGTGATTACTTGGCATGCTTTGAGCGTATTGCATGGCCATGACTGATACCAGTGAGGTGCACTCGAGGTGATATGTGATCTCCCGGCAATGCCTTATGTATATTGCATCACCCGAGATAGGTAGTCGCTTGAGTTATGAGATTGACCTGAGATATATGATTACCTGAGTTATATGATCGATTTGCAAGATATGGGTTCGGCTTGATAGGTAGGGCTAGAGAGTGGGTTGTGTCTGTTGTTTTTGTTATGCTCTCTTGTTTATATTGAAATCTGATAGATTGCTAGTGTATATGATATCTGATATCTTATATTGTGCCTGCTCTACCTCGAAAAACATCATCTTATAATTGTGACATAATTGTGATGCATGACTCTTGTTTTATGAGCATGGCTTAGAACCTTGATCTGTGTTGTGAGATAGTATCCATATGAAGGGAAGCATGATGTTGTGATCTACTTACTGGGCTTTTTAACTCATTTCTTTTCTTCCATTCTTGTAGATTGTCTACTATAGGTAGAGGACGGGGGGAGGTGATTGTGTTTGGTGGGCTGAAAGGCTGCACTCGATGAGTCGATCTTTGTTCTATTGTAGGTGTTTGTTAGTAGTCGGCCATGCAGTTGTTCTTTTACGAAGTCATGTATTTTGTGGTCGGGCCTGTAGTTCCTTGGATGAATTGTAATATTCTAGATATTCTTTATGACCTTGGAGACTATACATGGATATGAAATGGTTTTAAATTATTCAGTCTTTTGTGCTTATTGGCTGAACTTTATTTATTTTTCATGGTTTGCTTTGATTCCACATTTATAGTACGTGTTGAAGCCACTCCCACTTGAGTGACGACCCGACCTCTGGTCGCGATCCCGCACTCTGTCGCCCTCCGATTTGGTACGGAATGGGGGTCAGGGGCGGGGTCATGTCAAGTTCAGCTAGGGAGCAAAGGAATCATAATTCTCGTCTCTTAGACAGACTGGAATGTGCAATACCTTTTGGTCAACTTTTCGTTTTTCTTCAACCAGGCATGCCATCTCTGCCTCAAGGAAAGAAATAGGGATACGTAACACCTTCATGCCATCATGAGCATAAGTGACCGTGGGTGTTAGCTGGCTCAAGTGTTTGTTACTTCCATTTTACCATTCTCGATCTGAGCCTCTATCGGAAGGGATTCAAGAAAGGAGGGAATAGACAGCGAAGTTTCTCCTTCACGTTCTTGTCACGGTATATCTTTCTGGGATGTGACGAGATTTCCATCGAAAGATGTCAAAGGGATCACTTTTCGATATCTCTTTTATTCCTCAAACATGTAATTGAGTGACCCCGTCATGCCTTCCACCTCTTTGTGAGAGGTCGAAGCAGTCTCTCTTAATTTTAGGTCACTAGATTTCACAGGCAACACCAGCTCTTGAGAACATATTGAGTTCGCAAAATACTACTTTTCATTAGCATAGTGTGACTCAGCAATGGAAAACGGTCTCTTGTCAGCATAGACCGTGTGTTGCCTTCCATCTTGACTATATTTGAAGCATTGATGGAGTGTGGATGGAACTACCCCATGATCATGTAGCTAGGGACGACCCAGTACAATATTGTACGAGGTGTCTGTATGAATAACATGGAACAACATGGAGGTGTTCAAATCCCTAATCTTGATCTTAAGACAGATGGTACCAGCTGGTTTTTCTCTTGATGGATTGAATCTCTAAACTGTCAAGCTTGTAGGGTCAAGTTGTTCAACGATTAACCCAATTCAAGTAAGGATTCTTTAAGGCATAAGGTTCACCGCTGATCCCCCATCCAGCATGATCAGATTGATCTGACAAGTGTGCAGCTCGCCGGTCACAAAGAGAGGTCGATTGTGCAACTTCTCCTCCAATTGCAGGTCATCATCTGAGAATGCGATAGCGATGCAACTGTTAATTATTGTAGGGTCTACCTCAACTCTTTCGACTTCCATGTCATATACTTCAAGACAATAGAGAGCTTGTACCAAATCCATATGAAAGTTCTTGGATAGCATGAGAGCGTCATAGACACTTAGGAGAGCCGAAAGTTTACTTAAGTACCCAATCACATCGTATTTGAATTTTTCGGCCTCAAGAAGAGTGGCTCTTGGTTTACCACTAGTTTTAGAGGGGTAGGTGGTGATGGGAAGGTTTGTGAAAAGCAAGTTTTAGCTACGGCCATCAAGGAAGAGTCGGTTGTAGTTATGGGATTAGAAAGAGAAGGTTGGCTATGTTGTGCAACCGGAATAGGAATGGGTAAGATAATACATGGTGGGGGTTGCGCTAACATAGAAATTTCGGTGTGGGAAGGTGAAGGGTCTGAGTAAGGGATTGGCAGAGGCCCAAGCTATTTTAAGAGAGAGGATGTTTTATGAATAGAGGTGGATGGGTCTGAATGGGGAACCAGTGGTGGTCTAGGATTGTCGTAACCTCACCCCTACCGTCCTTACCGAGCCCACAGAGGGCAAACCCCGGCCCGCCACAAGGACAATAGAGCGTGGGGTCGCGACCACAGGTTGCGATAGCCACTCAGGTGTAGTGCACTCAATGCTTTCATAGAGGAGGATCAAAGCCAACCACGAAAGAAAGGAAAACCGTGCACAAAAATAGACGATCATTAACCAAAGGACAAAAAAGTCCGACAAAATTACATATAATAGCTCCAAAATATTACAAAGTAGTCCATGGCACAAATGGCCGATTAACAATACATAGAAAACTATATAACAAAACAGCTATCTAACACATACAATTAAACAGAAGAAGCTTCCACAGGAGGGGAGTACTGTGCTCCAACCACGATCACCAAAACGCCCTTCCAAAACTTGCTGGCTATCACTCTATATAGATGAAAGTTAAAACAGTGAGTTGTAAAGTTCAGTAAATAGATCAAGGTGCGATGCTTTCCTGCCCATGAACCTTATCTCATAATAATAATCAAGATATTTAAATCTTTCAAACATGTAGCCACGTGCCCAAATCATATTTAGCAATGTGTCATGCGTGATTCATCTCGTGGTGGAGCTATAACGAATCAAATATCATATCATTCAAGCATGAAAATCTTAATAGATCAACTTAATCAAGCAAGCATAAACAAGATCAACAAATACTAACTCACTTCTTAGCTCACCTACTCCTAAAGTAGAAGCCCTATCCATCAGGCCAATCAAATCCCGATGCTTAGAACTTCTACCATCTCATCAAGAGGGAAGTGCCACCAATGGAGGATCCATTGCGTAGTGCCTCACACACACATACACACACAGTCCCCAACGTGCTTTGGGGTTTTGATAGGCTCGTGGCCTTGTACGACACGACCCTCTCATGTGCCCTTCTGGTGAGAGAGCGTTACACTACCAAAGGAGGACCCACTGCATAGGGCCCACAAATATTTTGGGGGACGCGACCCTCCCAAATTACCATATCACCTGCTAACTCCTTTCCTATCATCGAGAGTTGGGGAAAGATCTCAACGTCCGATACAACTTTCTCATCATGTGGCAAGTCCATACTCACACATCATTTCTCATCATGTGGCAAGTCTATGCTCACACATCATTTATCATCGTGTGGCAAGTCCATACTCACGCATATCATTTCTCATCATGTGGCAAGTCCGTGCTCACACATATCATTTCTTAGGCATGTCTTATTAGAACCATGCGCACACATCATTTCATATGCATGTCTTATTACAATTATGCACAGCCATTCATTCATTTCAAAAAAGAGCATGTCTCATTATCATGCATTCATTTCATAACAGGGCATGCATTCATTTCTCATTAGCAGCAAATTTTCATGCTCACATATCATAACAAAAGCATGTTAAACGTATATTCACATGAAACAACAACATGTCTAAGGCATCATACTAAGCATATGATCATATCATCATGCTTATTGGCTCAAAAGATATCACAACATCATATTTCTGGCTTTTCAATATGAACACAGTCTACCTTTAAAGACATATCACGAGGTTTAAAAATCATTTTGATTTGAGACCACTTTTATGACAATCCAGGCTCATGAAAACACAACTTTCATAAAGGGGTTAACCCCAAATATTTGTCTAATAATAACTTGAATGAAGTTTCTGTTTTCACAACAAAAAATCCAGGGTGACGTCCTCTTAGAAAAATGGTCATAACTTTCAAACCACAGGGAATTTCATTATGATTTCGGGACTATTTTTAAAATAGATTTATCTATCTATCATTTAAAAGTATTTTGACCTCATTCTAATATATTTTAGTAACTGAAAAGCTCCATATATAAACACATTAAATCCCTGAAATTCTCTTTCATAAATCTGGCATGCTTTTAGTAAATGGTTAATAATTCTCAAATCAAATGAGATATTAACAAGGGATATTTTCCATGATAAAATAGATTAAATGATCTTCTTTCCCCACAAAATTTCATGATCTAATTAGATATTTAAGATACTCAATCGATCTCTCAAACTGATGCCACAATTCTGGAAATTAGAACACATGTTATAGGAAGTTCAGTAGCATGCACCCTCCCGCACATTTACCACCATATTCATACTTAAGTTTTATACTTTGATTAGATAAGGGAACATGCATTAACATAAGCATGAATACAAGGAAACCAAATCCACTTACTTACTCCAATCGAAATCCCACAGTGCTCCACTAGCCTCACCTTGGCTGCCAAGCTCCAAAAGTTAAGGTCCAAGCTTAAGGGACTAAGGCTTGGAGATGTCAAATGACTAAGGGAGGACAAGGTGAACGTGGATGAGAGATAGAAACCCCATTTCATAAGTGGTGGGGTGTATATGTAAACATAAATGGTGGTAACATGCAGTTGCCACATGGCACTCTAGTGGATATGCATGAGGAGAGGGAGCAAGCAAGGGAGAGATCATGATGGTGGGTGCAGCATGCATGTGCCATATGGCACTCATGCATGGATAGAGAAAGCAAGCAAGAGAGAAAAGAAGCACCACTAGACTACTATACACCACTTGCCCCCAGCGGCGTGCTCATCTGGCCGCGTGTGTCCAGCCATCCGCGCTCCCCCTCACGCAATACCCATCTACGCTCAACAACAAAATGTTAATTCGTGCACTCATCACGTGCACTCGCCCATCCGCTCTTATCAGCGCAAAAATCTGTCTGCGCTCAACCGCGCACTCGTTGCTCTCAATGACGCATTTAACCATTCACGATCTTTACTCGCGCACTCATCTGCCTGCTCTCAACAACGTGTTTGATCATCCCCGCCCAATTGCATGCTCACCTCTACCCACGCTCTTCACATACTCGTCTACCCATGTTTGTGCTCTAACACTCATCCACCTGTGCACATTTTCTTGCCCTCGCTTAGCCGTGCACTTAACCGTTATCCCCTCAGGAAATTCTGGATCCTTACAAGGATATTTCAAGAGTTTAGATGGAGCTGGTCTCTAGATTGGCTTTAACCTCCTCCCTGACCACAACTGTATTTGGTAAATTGGAGCTGTTGTGCTTCCTTCATGAAACACCAGCATATGGCATGCCTCATAATTTTAAGAAATTTCTCCCTTTGAGTTCCTCCATAACTTCCCTAAGTCGGGTTCTGCCAGCCGCTGAGGCTCCTTCTCAGGCTTTGGTTTTAAAAGCTGATTGAATGTCTCTTCTAGAGTGGGGCAGGATGCACCCTTTTTTGTAGCAAAGGATATATCATCCCCAACATTTAAGAATCTGGCCTTTTGGGCGACCATCTTTCTTATCTATTTACTATGTCGTTTACTGGTATTGCAAAACTTGAGCTCTCTATTAAGAGCCTCTGTGATGACCTAAAATTTTCTTAGTTGAGTAGACAACCCAGCATCTGCTGAGGAGAAGACCAGCGTCAGCTGAGGAGAAGACCAATGTCGACTGTGCAGAGAGGGTAGCACCGGTTGAAGAGAAGACCAGCACTAGCTGTGTAAAGACGAGCACCGGCTGTGTAGAGATCAGCGCCGGCTGGGTTGTGTGCAGCGCCAGCTATGAAGAGGAGAAAGTACTAGCACCGACTAAGTTGTGAGCAACACCGGTTAAGTTGTGAGCAGCTCCGGCTGAGTTGTGTGCAGTGTCGATTGGGTTGTGTGCAGCGCTGGCTTTGAAGAGGAGAAAGTACTAGCATCAGCTGAGTCGAGAGAGCCCAGCGTCGACCGGGTAGATAAGCAGCGCCGACTGTGTAGAGGGCTAGTGCCAGCTGTGTCTCTGATGTGCATGAGTTGAGTATGCCTCTTGTTGAATGCATGCTGATGAGAGTGCCACCTGTCTAGTTTTTAAGTCTTTTGATGACACTTGGACCACCACCCCAAACACAAGAGTACTTTAGCCTCTTCTCTCACCCACACCACTCATTCTTACCTCATTTCTTTCTCTATCTAAGACACAAGATTAGAAGAAGTGACTGTTGGAGGGCAGCCATTGTTGGGCGGGTGAGAGCTATGAGAAGAGGAGTGGAGAAGGCACCATTGTTGTTCAGGTAAGTGGATTCATCACCATTGCATGGTAGTAGTAAGGATGCATGGGAATTTATGCAAATGAAATAAGCATGGAAAGTGTATTGTGATATCGAAAATCCTTATGCCTTTTTTCACTAAAATTTGGGGGTTTTGTTCTATAATGAAAGTGGATGCTAAGACTGAATGTATGATTCTTAGATTATATGAAAAATGCATGTTATGTGTGTGCATTGTGAGTGAATGGTTGTTATCATGTTCCTCACCATGAAATGAACACCATGGAATGTGTTCTTGAGATATGTTATATACCATTGTGAAATTCCAGGAGCATGGGTATTCTTGAAAGAGACTTTTGAGCAACAAAACGGGGTCTGATTGACTTCAAATCACTACCATTGAGAAGATATACAAGTCTAGTAAAATTTTTGTTTTTGGCCACTGTTGAAATTCCATACAAAAATGAAGTTATGTTTCAAAATGGAGAAGTATATCATTGTTGACTGTTTTCCCAGAGTTTTGCACTAATACCATTGTGGTCAGTGATTTTAACTAACCACACAACATTCATTTTTGGCCAAACCATAGCCATTTGAAAGATATTTGAATGGGCTAAAACTTGCATGATAAACTATTTTTAAACTCCTTTTATATTGAATGTTACACTTCGTTTTATGAAGGTATGTCGCTGTGGGCAGTGTTGATAAATTTCAGAACGATCACCTTGGTTGACACGAATCTTTGAACCACCAAATAGAATTTTCCTTGTTAGAAAGATATACATCTTGGCTTAAATTTTTAATTGGAAATCGTTGCAATTTGCCTTATGGTTGGAAAGTTATAGTGATATAAACCAGGATACGTCGCTGCCTACTGTACACAGCAGGGGACAGCTAGTTAACCCTCACCTTCTTGAACCTTTAAGAGATCAAACAGTGTCCAATTGTCTACAAAAAATTCCAATTTGAGAGATAGGTGGGTTGGGTACAAAAATTTTTTTGGAACCATTTTAATAATCCAAGAGTTACAACCCTAATGGTGAGCGCATGTCATTGCCCTACATGGCAAGAAATTGAGCGGTAAGGCTTAACTGAAATAATGTTACTGTTACTATGATATTTTCATTATGATACTGTTAAAGTGTGATGTGCCACTACCAAAATGTGATATTGCTATTATAATGATGAATACCTAATGTGGGAATGATGGTATCATACTATTTATGTGATACGTGAATGGATACCTACTGAATGATGGTATCATGTTATTTATGTAATAGTGAATGGATACCTACTGTGTGAATGATAGTATCAAGCTATTTATGTGATATGTGAATGGATACCTACAGTGTGAATGATGGTATCATGCTATTTATATGTGAATGGATACATACTGTGTGATGATGGTATCATGATGTTTATGTGATATGTGAATGGATACCTACTGTGTGAATGATGGTATCATGATGTTTATATGATATGTGAATCAATACCTACTGTGTGAATGATGGTATTATGCTCTTTATGTGATATGTGAATGGATACCTATTGTGTGAATGATGGTATCATGTTGTTTATATGATATGCGAATGGATACCTACTGTGTGAATGATGGTATCATGTTGCTTATGTGATATGTGAATGGATACCTACTGTGTGAATGATGGTATCATGTTGTTTATGTGATATGCGAATGGATACCTACTGTGTGAATGATGGTATCATGCTATTTATGTGATATGTGAATGGATACCTACTGTGTGAATGATGGTATCATGCTATTTATGTGATATGTGAATGGATACCTACTGTGTAAATGATGGTATCATGATGTTTATGTGATATGTGAATGGATACCTACTGTGTGAATGATGGTATCATGCTGTTTATATGATATGTGAATGGATGCCTACTGTATGAATGATGGTATCATGCTCTCTATGTGATATGTGAATGGATACCTATTGTGTGAATGATGGTGTCATGATTTTTATGTGATATGTGAATGGATACCTACTGTGTGAATGATGGTATCATGTTGTTTATATGATATGTGAATGGATACCTACTGTATGAATGATGGTATCATGCTCTCTATGTGATATGTGAATGGATACCTATTGTGTGAATGATGGTGTCATGCTGTTTATGCGATATGTGAATGGATACCTGCTGTGTGAATGAAGGTATCCTGTTGTTTATGTGATATGTGAATGGATACCTACTGTGTGAGTGATGGTATCCTGTTGTTTATGTGATATGTGAATGGATACCTACTGTGTGAATGATGGTATCATGCTGCTTATGTAATATGTGAATGGGCACCTACTGTGTGAATGATGGAGCTAGTAATTGCTTGTTGGGAAGGGTACCTACTGTGTGAATGATGGTGCAGACAGCTGCCATATTTATGTGTTATTGAATAGGCACATACTATGTGAATGATGGTGCTAGCAACTGCGTTTTGAGAAAGGTACCTACTATGTGAATGATGGTATCGACAGCTGCGATCTTCCCCTGACTCCCCATGATAGGGCAAGACTCAGGATGTTAGTAGTTGGGAGGGTCGCGCCCCCCAGATCTATGTAGGCACTACACATTAGGTCACCTAATAGTAATGTAACACTCTCTTACCAGAAGGGCATAAGGAGAGGGTCGTGTCATGCAAGGCCACTATCTATCGAAACCCCAAAGCGTGTTGGGGATTGTGTGCATGAGTGAGGACATTACGAAGTGGACTTACCCACTTGTCATTGTCCACAGTCCTGAGTGAGGGTAGAAGTCCCAAGTTCAGGATTGGTTTAGCCTAAACGATGTGGCTTCTACTTCAAGAGTAATTAGATCTGTAAGAGTAATTAGATCTGTTTGCCTGTCTTATTTAAGCTTTCTGCATGAACTTTTAACTGTATATGTGATCTGTTGTCCTTATTATCTACTTTAAGTGAGGTGATTGTGACTTATGCATTATGTATTGAACTTCCTTTATCACATTACCGTTAGAGTGTTGAAAAGCATGTTGACAGACTTCTTTTGATGCATGTGTATATATGCGTACATATGTGCACTTGCATATTGTTATCACTGTCATGCCAATTGGAATGCAATGGTGGTGATCTACTTACTAGGCTTTTATCTCATTTCATCTTATTTTCATAACTGTAGAGTGAAGGTGGGTGGCAGGTCGGGGGTTTAAAGCCCAAGATTAAGAAGTTTTGAGAAGTCGTCCTCCGAAGACCTTCACAATATGTTTTGGTGGTTTCAGCAACATGATGTATACTTCCTTTTGTGTATTTTGGGCCAGTAGTGGGATAAAGAAATTGTAAAGACTTTTGATAATGAATGAATGAAGTGGTTATACCTTTTGGATTGATATTTGTTGACAAATGGATTTATTCTAGTTTTCTTTTGTGGTTTGCTATCAATTCCGTTTTTTTATGTATTGTGCCACTCCCACCTGGGTTATGTTCTCAACCTCCGGTCATGATCCTGCATTCTATTGTCCTTCGTCGAGGGTCAGGATAGAATTCTTGGCCTAGGGAGTCTTAGGAGTGTCTGTAGGATAGTTCTTTGATAGACTAGGCTGGGTGTTTATGTTTTAGGTTGGAGATGCCGAAGACTCGTACCAACAACATGAGTTCAAGTAATGGTAACACCGAGGCCTTAGGTGAACTTGTCAGAGCTTCGGGGGCCATGACCTAAGAAATGAGAGACGTTATGCCGGTCTGGTCTACCCCCGCCGCTGATGTGAGTGACAGTAATCTGATAGAAAGGTTCAGAAGGATGGAACCTCCAAACTTTGTAGGGCATGGGGGAATAGACAAGGCTGAGAGATGGAGAAGGCAGATAGAAAATATCTTTGAAGTTCTAAATTGCATCGATGAGCAGAAAGTTAGGCTGGGTACTTTTGTGCTTAAAGGAGAAGCTGAGCATTGGTGGAGCTCAGTAAAATAGTTGCGGGAAGGGTCAGGAATTGTGATTACTTGGGAGAATCAATAGAAACTGATATAGTGTATAAATAGTGTGGGATTGTGGTTGAAGGGAATTTGTTGCCTATAGATTTGATACTTTTAGATATTCAAAACATTGACCTTATTTTGGGTATGGATTCGTTGTCTACCCACTATGCTACAGTGAATTGTTTCGATAAGATTGTAACTTTTAAATGCCTGGGTCAACCTGAACTGCATTTTAAGAGCATTGAGAATGTTGCTCCTCTGCATATCATCTCCGCCCTTCAGGCCTCTCGCCTGTTTGCCAAAAGATGTGTTGGATATTTGGCTTATGTAGTAGAAAACCATGATGTTCAGTCCAAATTGGAAGAGATACCGGTGGTAAGAGAATATCCAGAGGTCTCCCCTGAAGAGTTAACTTCTCTACCCCCAGTTAGAGATATTGAATTTGAAATAAAGGTGGCCCCTGGTACTACTCCTATTTCTAAACCCCATATAGGATAGCTCCAGCTGAGTTAAAAGAGTTGAAGGAGCAATTATAAGAATGATTAGATAAGGGGTTCATCCAACCCAATGTGTCACCGTGGGGCTCACCGGTTCTATTTGTGAAAAAGAAAAACGGGTCTTTGAGGCTATGCATTGATTATAGATAGTTGAATCAGGTTACAGTAAAGAATAAATACCCATTGCCCAGAATTGATTATTAATTTGACCAACTGCAAGAAGTCCAAATATTTTCTAAAATTTGCCCTCTGGTTTGGGTACCAGCAATTGCATGTTAAGGAAGAGGATATTTCCAAGACTGCATTCAAGACTTGTTATGGCCACTACGAGTTCTTAGTCATGCTTTTTGGGTTAACAAATGCTCCGACTGTCTTTATGGATCTAATGAACAACGTTTTTAAACCCTATCTGGATGACTTTGTGGCGGTCTTTGTACATGATATTTTGGTGTATTCCAGGAATTAGACAGATCATGCGCAACATTTAAGAGTAGTCCTCCAGACTCTAAGGACAGAGAAATTGTATGCTAAGCTTAATAAGAGTGAGTTCTAGCTTCCGTGTGTGGCTTTCCTCGGGCACATTGTTTCCAAAGAAGGGCAATTGATCCTTGTAAGATTGAGGCTGTACTTAAGTGGAAAAGCCGAAGTTCCTTAGGTTGGGCTGGATATTATAGACATTTCGTAGATGGGTTTTCGAAGATAGCACGTCTCCTAAACCGCCTAACCCAAAAAGAAGTCAAGTTTGTGTGGTCTGATAACTACGAGAGATCTTTTCAAGAATTGAAGAAAAGATTAACTACAGCTCCATATTGACCTTGCTTGAGGGAAATGAAGATTTTGTAGTTTATATTGATGCCTCCCATAAAGGGCTTGGATGTGTGTCAATGCAAAGGGGAAAGGTTATAGCATATGCCTCTCGGTAGTTAAAGTTGTATGAGTAGAACTATCCCACTCTTGATTTGGAATTCGCAGCTGTGGTTTTTGCCCTAAAAATTTGGAGACATTATTTGTATGGAACTCAATTTAAGGTGTTAACCGACCATAAGAGCCTCAAGTACTTGCTTTCTCAGAAACAATTGATTATGAATGGACTTGCTCAATGATTATGATTATACCATTAACTACCACCCAGGTAAGACCAATGTTGTGGCAGATGCCTAAAGTAGGATGTGAGTAGTTGGGAGGGACGTGTCCCCCAGATCTATGTAGGCACTATGCATTGGGTCACTTAATAGTAGTGTAACTCTCTCTCACCAGAAGGGCATAAGGAGAGGGTCGTGTCTTCCAAGGTCACTATCTATCGAAACCCCAAAGTGTGCTGGGGATTGTGTGCGTGAGTGAGGACATTACGAAGTGGATTTATCCACTTGTCGTTGTCCACCCTCTTGAGTGAGGGTAGAAGTCCCAAGTTCAAGATTGGCTTAGCCTGACCGATGTGGCTTCTACGTCAGGAGAAAGTAGATCTGTTCGCCTATCTTATTTAAGCTTTCTGCATGAACTTTAACTGTATCTGTGATCTGTTGTCCTTATTTCTCTGCTTCAAGTGAGGTGATTGTGACTTATGCATTATATATTCAACTGCCTTTATCATATTACTGTTAGAGTGTTGAAAAGCATGTTGATGGACTTCATTTGATACATGGGCATATATAAGTACGTATGTGCATTGCATATTGTTATCACTATCATGCTAGTTGGAATGCAATGGTGTAGATCTGCTTACTGGGCTTTTAGCTCATTCCATCTTATTTTCATAACTATAGAGTGAAAGTGGGTGGGAATTTGGGGGTTTGAAGCCCGAGATTAAGAAGTTTTGAGAAGTCATCCTCTGAAGACCTTCACAGTTTGTTTTGGTGGTTTCAGCAACCTTATGGATACTTCCTTTTGTGTATTTTGGGCAAGTAGTGCGTTGAAGAAATTGTAAAGACTTTTGATAATGAATGAATGAAATGGTTGAACCTTTGGATTGATATTTGTTGATGAATGGATTTATTCTTTTCTTTTATGGTTTACACTAGATTCCATGTTTTTATGTGTTGAGCAACTTCCACTTGAGTGGCGTTCGCAACCTCCGATCGCGATCCCACGCTCTGTCGCCCTCTGGCAGGGTCAGGGAGCGCGGTCGTGACAGCCTCGAAATCCAGGCACTCTATGGTGAGTTCAGAGAGAGACTTGGAGAGGGAAGAACGATTCAAAGAACTATGAATGGAAGAAGGGACAGAGCTTTTACGGTTGCCATTTGGATTGGGCTCAAAGAGGCTTTTAACGTCTTCAATCTCATTGGACTTGATCGTCGACCTTTTAATGTCATGACCCTTGATGGATGATTGCATGGGATATTTAAGGTCTTTACATTACATGGACCGCTAAGTGGTGAGTTTAGAGTCTTCACCTTTATCAAACTATTGCAGGGTCCTTTTAGTGTCCTCACCCATATTGCACAGATTTTGAATTGTTCTCATAGTTAGGTATTGATCACCCTCAAGAAAAAGAACTTGCCTTGGGATGAAATTATACAAAGTATGAAGAGAGGGAAGTGGGGGAAGGAGTGCTGCTTCAATTAGGCATTGAGGAGGCTTCAATCTGTAGTGTTGAGCCCGTGGGCCCCTTTTATTTTCCTTTATTTTCTCGAGAGATCGGGCCTCCTGAGCTCAGAGCATAAGCGTTGTATTGGCTTGGTGAATAGCTTCCCTTTTGAGACTTTTCGTCTTGCCACAGCCATGATATACTAACATGGATGTGAAGCGCTATGCTTTTGATGTGTCAGGGACGGGAATTGGAGTTTGTTTGAGCTTCTCTTGTGACAGAGTTTCGATTCTATGAGTCTTCTTTGGAGGTGAAGATGGTGTGTCACTCACAACCATCTCACAACTTTTTATAAACCTCTCCAAAACAAATTGAAATCCATAATAGTGGCACAAGAATGTCCTTTTAATTGGTGATATTGGCACCACAAGTTTTGGCCTTTTCCTTCCACCTGTTTTAGTTTCTTGGGTGTATAAGGCACAATCATTTTTTGTTGCACCATCACGTCAAAGAAGACAGGGAGCATGTGGGGAGACAATTTAGTCATAGGGTTGCTGCAGGTTGGCTCTTCCTGGGCTGTGACCATATGTGAATCCTTTGTAGTCTCAAAAGCTTTCTTAAGACTATCCAATTTGATATTCCCCTTTTGAATTGAGTCTTCAATGTGTTCTTTAAGATGAACACAGTCTTGCATGGGCTGGCCTAGCATTTGATGATAGGCACAATAATTTTCGTGATGGACAAGTCCTACCTGTTCTGGCCTCCTAATGATAGGAAGAGCCGCCATGCCTTGTTCTATTAGCATCTTCAAAAGGATCGGTACCCATGTCTTGTTGAAGGTGTACTGCTGGCCCAATCTGCACTCGAACTGTTTAGTCCGATAGAAAATTTGCGGCGGGGGTACTCTATTGTAACTTTGTGTTCAGAGCTGCTGTTGTTGGGGTTCCCCTTGATTTGTAGGCGGTAACCACCAGGAAGTATCTAAGGTTTGGAGAGGAGAAACATAAGTTGGGGGTTTAGGGTGAAGAGCTGTGTCGATGACCGCTGCACTATCATGTTTCTTTGTTGGCCAGCATGAGGTTTCGACCTATTGCTGGCAGGATTGCAGCTTTGACCCCCCCTGAGGTCTGAGCTTGACTTCCACCATGGTGTCTTAACCGGCTTTCAATTCTTGCCGACTTCGTGATCATGTTTGAGAAGCTGGTAGCGTTAAAAGCTTCCACATGCAAGGAAATTTCATTTTTCATGTTCCTTATGCATGTTGGCACCACGTCAATCTCTGGCATAGGATTAGTCTAGCACATCATGAGATCTCTTCATCTCTGAATATACTCGTTTACTGAGTCATTCATGCCTTGGGTCATTGTGCGGAGTTCTATCGTTGGAACATTTAGTTCTGCTTCGTAGAAGCGTTTATAGAATAGTTGCTCCATCTCTTCCCAAGAATGGACTGAGTTTGGGAGTACACGAGCATACCACTTAAAGGCAAGCCCAACCAAGGTCTCTACAAACTGTTGGAGAAGCAGTATGGAATCTGAAGCCGATTCCTGACACGCTGGGGCGAGCTAGTGCCACAAGGATAGGCAACCTTCATTTTTTATATCTGATGGGGAAGGAGATTTGATTAATAAAAGGTGGTCAAGGTTTCTTATAATGAACACCTTCTTGTCTTTTTGAAGATTGTAAACCTTGGATGCTTTTATTGATCATTCTCTGGACATCTTCTAGAGTACATGTTGACGACATAGCATGAGAGGCTACGTTGGGCTGATCATCGAAGAAGACAGGCGGATGTAGATGTTTGGGACTTCGGGGAATAGGAGGAGGTGGTGGCCTCCTTTGTTCTTCTTTGTGTTGGGGTTCAAGAGGGGAATTTTTCTCTTTAGGCAAGGATCTTGCCACAGGTCGAACATATTCGAGTCCTTTAAGCCTATCCATGATGTTACTTAGAATGTGCTCGAAGCGAGCCATTGGGTCTTCAGGTTCATCCCCTCCACAACCTACTACCACTACATTGGCTTGTTCGCTAATGCTGGGTAATTAAGTAGTAGGGGTGATTCTGGTTCTTTGCAGACCATGATCTGGCAGTCCAAGTAATAAGGGTTTAGTTTGCTCTGATTGAGCTTGTGACTGCCTTGTAGCTCGAGTGAGTAGTAGCTCTTGATGGCCTTGAGGCCATGTCGCTGCTGAGTTTGGTGCTTAAAGGTCTTGGGATCTTCGTTCAACTCAAATGGCTCAAGACAACGTTGGGGCCATATTTCTTTCGATTGCTTGTGACGGCCTTGGGTCTGTGGATTAGGTAAAATGGGTTTATCTTCTCACACTACTATGACACAGTAGTGAACAATGCCACTTGTCTCAGGTTCTTCAATGATTTGTAATGGATAGAACAAAATTTTCTTCAGTGGGTCTACGGAGGTCGAAGATTCTACTTTTCTCTTTCGGAGTGACACTTTCATCGCCTTTGTTTTCTTGAGCCGCAGGTTCAAATAAAATTTTTCCCAGAATTGGAACCGCTTTCGGCATCCTTCTTGACTGGCTCATCCCACAGAGATGAAGGCAAATTTGATCAGTTCGGGTAGTGTATGAAACCCAAGGAGAAGGGAGCTCGGGATGACTTTGACAGTTTGGGTTCGCCCTGAGAAGGAGTACGTTGCCTTGATATCTTCGGGGGCATCATCTTGTTCGAAGTCCAACCTCGAAGTCTAGCTCATTCATTCAAAGAAGAAGGAGTGCATAGAATGGTACTTGGTGGGAACTTCTTTGAGTACCACATGGTCAAGGCTCTACGGTTGCCTTGATATCTTCGGGGGCATCATCTTGTTCGAAGTCCAACCTCGAAGTCTAGCTCATTCATTCAAAGAAGAAGGAGTGCATAGAATGGTACTTGGTGGGAACTTCTTTGAGTACCACATGGTCAAGGCTCTAGGGTTGTTAAGGGTGCATTCGTGTTTACAGCGTGGAATCGAAGAGATTTGCTAAAGTAGATCACTCTGATCTGACACTTTAAAATGATAAAAATGAAATGGAAAACAAGAGGTAGAGAAAGTGGGAACAATCGAACTCAAATCTGAGGTCAGATCTGCCTAGAAACGAGCAGATTTGCTCTCAGATCTGTGGTGGAGCCAGTGTGATCCAAAGCATTTCAAAACAGGATTTTAAAACAATATTTAAATAAAAATAGAATAGAAATGATATGTGAACAGTAAAAGAAGAAAAGGAAGAAGAGAAGAGAAAATATCTGACCAGGTCGGTTGGCCCGGGATTCTCGAGCCTTCTGGGGCTCGCCCGTATTAAAATATGTTCCTCTTGCCCTTTTGATCCAGATGTCGATCAGAAATTCGCTGATAGATCTAGGGTAGTTGTGCCCTAGGTCTAGGTTTTCTTTTGCTTTGGGGTTAGATTCCCAGGAAGTTAGGGTTTTCTCTCGTTTTCTCTCTAGTTTAAATCTCTATCTCTAGTGTTTTCTCTCTCCTAGGGTTCTATTCTTCTGAAGTCACCCATATTTCTCTCTCTATCCCCCCCTAAATGGTCTCAAAAAGATGCTAAAAGGGGGGCCAAATTTGTTGGGATTGATAAGCATGCATAACAAGGAAGTCCCTGGTCAAAAGGTCCAACTTTTGAGGATCCCGGATCTAGGCAACACGGGTCGTGTCACCTGAGCGGCACGGGGCATGCTGCTTAGGTGACACGGGTTGTGCCACATGGGGGGCACGGTTCGTGTTACCTAGGTGGCACGGGCCATGTCGCCTGGGCGGTACGCCCTGTGTTGCCCAAACCAAAAAATTTTGAAATTTATTTTTTCAATTTGGGTGTCTTCCTCGGCCTCTTTTGAAGTTCTCAAAGAAATTTTGGGTCAAAACGGAGTCTTTTACTACTTTTAATGATTTTTTTGGTAAAATAGGGCATTCACAGAAGAGGGTTTCGGGCAGGCAAACTGGTTCCAGATCACAAGGTGGGCTATGTGAACTATGGATTTGGGTTTACTACATTAAGTATGGTCCTAAGGGTTCAAGAAACCACATAATTTGTTAGATTTGAAATGGGGTCTCTACAGTTGCCCCTCTTAGGCACTCTTTGTCTTTCGGGGACAGGTGAGTGGCAAAGAAGTAGACATTATGGCGTTCTCTGTTCTTCGAGAGGCAGGTGAACGTCAAAGATAAAGCAAACTTTTTAAATTTCATCCTAAAGTCATGTGATCAGGGGGCACACCAACTATCCCTCCAAGTCATTGTGCTCATCGAGCTACTCACCTAGGGTATTTTTCCTCCTAAGTTTTTCAGAGTGAGATGTCGATGAGTTACACAAGCTTGAAACTCGAGTTGTATTTTCCGGCCATGCAACTTAACTTCAGGGGTTTTTTAGTATGAATTTTTTAACCCTTGCGCTTTCTTTGTTCTCCTTAGGGCTTCCTAAGGCTTTCTATAGGTCAAGGCTTTCTATTGAAAGAGACTTGTCTGGCCGAATCTAAAGTGAGAGACGAGGCAGCAACGCATCAATCACAACAAACACGGTATTCATCATATACAGGTGTCAAAGCTCCTTCATTTTAAAAACTTTTTTAGAAATTTTGAAAGTAGGGGAAATTTGAAATAGAACCAAAAGCAGGGACAGGCTATGATTTTAACAAAGGAATTAAATTTTTTGAATGCACAAGACATATAGTGAAAATTTTGAAAAGAGAGATATTTTGAAAAAAAAGGATGGTTAGCAGTTTTAACTCCTACAACCATAGAGCCCCCTAAGCCGTTTAAAGTCATGCAGTGATGGACCATATACTCGACCCTTTTTCATCTTACGGGGATAGACGTTTGAACAAGGTGGTTGTGCCTTGAACACATTGATCAGGGTGGTTGTGCCCTAAACAACACTGAACAAGGTGGTTGTGCCCTAAACACATCCAACATTTTACGTCATACAGGGCTAGACATTACCTGTCTCGGCACTTTACGTCGCACGAGTTTGACATTGAACTGGATATACCAGACTTGTAGTATCATATAGGGTTAGACGTTTGAACAGGGTGGTTGTGCCCTGAACACATTGAACAGGTGGTTGTGCCTTGAATACATTGAACAAGGTGGTTGTGCCCTTAACATATCCGACATTTTACATCATATAGGGCTAGACGTTACCTGTCTCGGCTCTTTAACATTGCATGAGTTTGATGTTTTCCTGTCTCGATTTTTTAACGTCACATGAGTTTGATGTTTTTCCTCTCTCGGCTCTTTAACGTCGTACGAGTATGACATTTTCTATTGAAACAGGGTTGGCAGTTGAAGCTCATGCAACCGTGGAGCAAAATTTGTGGAAAATTGGTTGGTCGTTTAGGCTCATGCCATCGAGGAGCATTTCTTTTTGAATTTTTTGAAATTGTTATTTTTTAAAATAGGTTGGCAGTTTAGGATCATGCCACCAAGGAGCATTGTCTTTTTTTTTTATTCTTTTTGAAATTTTGGAAAATTGGTTGGCAGTTTAGGCTCGTGCCACCATGGAGCATTTTCTTTTTTTTAATTTTTTTTTTAAAGTTTCTGGAAAATTGGTTAACAGTTTAGGCTCATGCCACCGAGGAGCATTTTATTTTAAAGGTTAATAAAAAATGTTTGAAAATGATCATAAAAAACCATGACAAGCCATGTTTGATTCTTATAAGTCCCGAAAATTAAGTGGGAAAAGTTTCGAGGAAACTTTTTGGGTGACACTGGCCTCATCGCCCACCTAAAAAAAACTCTATTTTTTTTGTTATTAAGTGTTTTTTTCTGAAAAACATAAAAGTAAACCTTTTGGAAAAAATGTAGGGGCGACACCAGTGGTGTCACCCGAGCGACACAAGGCATGTCTCCCTCTCAGGCTGGGTGACACGGCCAGAGGCGTGTTGCCCTCACAGGCTGGGTGACACGGCCAGAGGCGTGTTGCCCTCACAGGCTGGGCGATATTTTTTATTTTTTTTTATCAGGTTGGACGACACAGACGAGCCTCCCAAGGCATGTCGCCTAGGCGACATGAGATGTGCCCCAAGCGAAAAAAACATTTTTTTGTTACGAGGTCCATGTCGCCCGGGCGACACGAAGCATGTTGCTTGGGCAGCACGAGGCATGCCGCCAAAAAATACATTTTTTTTTTATTATTGGTATGAGGTTGTGCGACACGGACCGTGTCACCTTGGCGAGGTTGTGCGACACGGACCATGTCGCTCGGCAGGCACGAGGCAGTCGCCAAGCAAATATTTGTGCACACTTTTCAAACTGAATTTTTACAAACTCAGTCCCCTAGTGATAAGGTCTTTTATCTCGAATTTTTCGCTATTAGGTCATCATACACACACATAGGGATGAGCTTGCCTCATTTTGCCTCAGGGTATCCAGTCGAGAGAAAATTGCTCCTAAACTAGCCAATATCATCATTGGTGAGGTTCACCCATCTCTAATATGTTGTAGTTGGTAGTTATACTCATACAACCATGGAGTGCCTGACTAGTTTCAAGCCTTCATAACAGGCGTAGGAAATTGGCTTCGATAACGAGGCCAGATCGACTAACAGTTTAGCCTCTTGTAGTGATAGAGGAAGTTCTTTCTAAAAAATGGTTTTGTCTTTGAAAATGGATTTAAAAGGGAATTTGAAAACCATTTTCAAAAGGGACGAGCCTTAAAGTTTCGTCACCAGTGGCCCCTTTGGTGGTCATTTTCTTTATTAAGTTTTTACCCAAAGATGATGAAAGGATTTCCTTGTGGGATCCTGAGAACACAAAAGGTCTCGAAGTTGTCTTTTCACCTTTAGATCTTTCATCTTGTGCTTCTCGGATCCATGAAGAGTCCTTTTGATTCTTGCTGGGCTTCCATCTTGGAGGGGCTCTACGTTTTTCAGGGTTTGTCGAAATCACTTCGATTTTCCATTCATGTCATCCACCTACATCTTTCTGAGTTGATTCTGTTAGGAACTTGCAGGGTTTAGGAGGAGCCTTCATCCTCAGGGTCTGCTTGTACAATATTATTGGAACTTGCAAGTACTTGTTTGCACTTGAGCGTTTGTATCAAAAGCTCCTTCTTGGAGATCTTTTTATTCTTTTTACCCGTGATGCCTTTTCAGGTTTTCACCAAATCCATTTTTTGTTTTTTTATCTTTGTTTTTTTCTTTCTTTGTGATGCCTTTTTAGGTTTTCACCACATTTTTTAGCCCGTTACGTGTAGTATTTTCTGAGATACATTGCATTAATGGGATCGTTGAGTTCGTACGCCTCCTGATTTTTTACTTTATAAGAATTGCCTGCATGCACTCGGGGAACCACGAATGGCCCCTCCCAATTAAGTTTGAACTTACCTTAAGGGTGTGGATGTGCAGGAGTGTGGAAGATTTTCTTGAGGACCATGTCTCCTTCTCTGAATTGTCGAGGAACAACTTTTCTTTTGTATGCCCTCTCAGTTCTACACTGATAAGCAACGATATTCTGTGTTGCTTGTAGTCATTTTTCTTCCAAATTAATGAGGGCAGCGATTAGTATTCGATCTTTTGTTCCTCATCTAAATTTTTATGAATAAGGACTCGGAGGGATGGTATCTCAACCTCGATAGGTAGCACTGCTTCCATACCATACATCAATGAGTATGGGGTCATGCCAGTAGGAGTTTTCTCAAACGTCTGGTAGGCCCATAGATATCATTTAGCTTTTCGACCTTCTATTATTTTGTCTATGATTTTGAGAAGTCCTTTTTTTGTGGCTTCTGCATGTCCGTTTCCTTGAGGGTAGTAAGGTGTGGAGAATTTTTGTGTTATCCCAAACTTTTTGCACACCTTAGTGACCTTTTTATTTTTGAGATGGGATCTATTGTCAGTGATGATTGATTCAGGGACTCTAAATCTAAATACAATGTTATTCTTTATGAAACGGACAACATGTTGACCTTCAATTTTAACAAATGGTGCGGCTTCTACCCATTTCGTGAAGTATTTTGTAGCCGTTAATATAAAAATATGGTCATTTGAGGCTTTAGGTGATATCATTCGAATGATATCAAGACCCCACATGGCGAAGGGCCATACGGGAGGTGTTGACTTGAGTGATATGGACGATGCATGGATGAGGTCTCCATAGAGTTTACATTGGGACACCTCTTAACGAACTTCTAGCAGTCTTCAGCCATGGTCGTCCAGCAATAGCCTTGCAGCTTGATTTTCTAGGCTAAGGCGGTTGCCCTAGAATGACCTCCTTCATTGTACAACTCTGTTAGTACTTGGTCAATTTCTGGTTGATCGAAGCACCATAGAATAATCCCATCAAAGGATTTTTTGAATAAGAGATCACCTCTTACTAAGAATCCCATAGAAAACCTTCAGAGGGCTTCTTTATCCTTTTTGGTGGTTCCATCGGGGTATAAACCATCTTTTAGCAGGGACAAAACATCGTGGAACCACAGTCTTGCTTTGACTAGCGCATTTGAAACCACGAAAGATAATTCCCCATCATTGTCATTTTCTTGTTCTATTTCTTTTTCAATCCTCCGTGGGGAAGGGTCATGTTTGTTCCTGATGTAGAATGGCAGCATGGTGATTTCTAGAGGAATATCGGCCATTGAAGCAAGGGTTACAAGGGTGTCGACAAACAGATTATTCTCCCTAGTTACATTCTGAAAGGTGATTTTCTTAAAGTATGGAATCATCTTTTCTACCTTTTCTTGATAGGGTTTGAGCTTTTCTTTTTTCACCCTCCAAATCCCTTGAACTTGGTTTATGAAAAGTAAGGAATCACCAATCACTCGTATTTGCTGGATTTTCATTCCCACGACATTCTCAAGTCCGAGTATCAAGGCTTCATATTCAGCAACGTTATTGGTACATGGGAAATTCAACCTGATGGTTGTTGCCATTAAAATATTCTCTGGTGAACATAGTATAACACTTACACCAGACTTGTACTCATTCTTTTCACCGTCAAAGTATAGATCCTAAATTGAGTCCTCAATTGTGAAGAGGTTCTCATCAGGGAGATCCGTGTTAATGGGAATGTTATCTAGCAGTGCGAGTTCAGCTAGTGGTCAGCAATGGCTTGTCCTTTAATTGATTTTTGGGTGACATATTTGATCTCGAACTCACTCAATAACATTCTCCTCTTCGCCAAACGTCTGTTGAGGACTGGCCTCACCGATAGGTACTTGAGTGGGTCATTTTTTGATATGATCTTGACAGAATGAGATAAGACATAATATCTTAGTTTCTGCATGGCCCACACAAGTGTTAAGCAATGTTTCTTCACATCCATGTATCTTGTTTCATAATCGACCGTAGTGTTGCTAATATAGTATATCGTTCATTCTTTTCCATGGTCGTTATATTATCCTAACATTGCCCCCATGGTCTTGTCTTTCACTGACATGTATACGAACAGGAGTTTATTTAGACTAGGACGACTAAGGATTGGAGGTTTGGGGAGGTACTCCTTGATTTGATTGAACGCTTCTTGGCATTCAATGTCCCATATGAATGGTGTGTCCTTATTAAAGAGTCTATTGAATGGTGCGTACTTGTCTGCCAGTTGTGACATAAAACTTCTTATGGCTTGTATGCGGCCTTGAAGCCCACAAACTTCTCTAATGTTCCGGGGATGAGGCATTTCAGTGATGGCTCGTATTTTGGATGGGTCCCCCTCAATGCCTCTTTGGCTCACTATAAAGCCTAGTAATTTGTCAAATTCAACTCCAAAGACACATTTTTATATATTTATTTTGAGTTGATGTTTCCAGAGTCTCTCAAAAATGGTTCTCAGGTTGGTGAGATGATCAGACCTAGTCTTTGACTTGACCAGAATGTCACCGACATAGTCTTCCATAATGGTATGCATTAGATCATGGAAGATGCTAGTCATTGCCCGTTGATAAATTGCTCCTACATTTTTTAGACTGAAGGGCATGACTTTCTAACAATAGGTTCCCCATTGCGTTATGAATGACATCATGATTTGGTCTTCTTTTCCCATGAGGATTTGGTTGTAACCTGAGAAGCCATCCATGAATGACAACATCTCATGACCCGCAGTGTTGTCGACTAAGGCATCTATGTTTGGTAATGGAAAATTGTCTTTGGGACATGCCTTATTGAGGTCTTTGTAATCGACACACACTTGGATCCTCCCGTCTTTCTTGGGTACGACCACTATATTGGCCAACAATTCTGAATAGTCGACGGGAGAATGAACCTCACCTTGAGTAGTTTGTCGATTTCTTCTTTGATTTAGAGCTCTTTGATTTTGAGCTCGAGGTGGGTCTTTTGACGTGGGATTTTTTGCCATACAATCTTCGCCCCTTCGTTGAATATTAGATAATGTTGAACCAATGTGGGATCTAGCCTTGGCATATCATCGTATGACCAGGGGAAGACATCGCGATCTTCCTTGAGAAAGGAAATCACATTTTCTCCCTCCTCAGAAGATAAGGAGGTTCCAATCTTGGTTAACCTTGGGTCCTTCTCGGTTCTTAGGTTTACGTCAATCGTCTCTTCGATGATAGCCGTTGGGTCACCATCGAACCTCTTCTTGAATTGCTCAACATGGGAAATAAGTTCCCCAGGTCGAGAAATTTCTTCAAACTCTTGACTCTCTTGATCTTCATGTTAGTCGTCCCATTCATCATCTTGGGTATTATGCACCATTATTGGGCTAACTTGCGTGAGCACCGTTTTTGAAAATTCTTTTTCATTGATATCAGCTTTATCATGTCTTCAATTTTTCACAGTTTTTGAAATGTTGCAAGAGCTATCCCTTATGGGACTCGAGAGAGAAATGTTGGCGACTGGACATGTAGCGTGGTTAGATGGCCACCCCGCGCTTATCGATTTTTTTGCACCGGGACTTGAAGGTGTTGCTGGCATGCTTCCAGCTATTCTCGAAATAAAGGAATAATCGACCAATTTCGTCCCTAGGTTTGAGTAGGCGGATGAGCACGTTGGCTGTGTCAGAGTCGATTGTGCATACCTTCAAATCCAGGTCAACGAAAAGGTCTTCAATACCCCGTTCTTGTGTGTGCTAAGATGTGGAAGAAGAGTTATTCCTTGTTGGGGAATCAAGGATCACCTTTGGCCATTTTGAAGGACGGGCAACAAGAGGATCGAGGCTTTGAATGCCTCCGGATACAAAGCCTGGATAGCTTGAAGGCTTCATCCAGCTTTGAAATAAAGTGAGAGAGCGCCCGAGTCCTCTTCGATCCCCATTTTCAGTTTTGGCTTGGGGTGATTTAGAAATCGCCTCCGTTACGCCTTGTCCTAGACTCCCCAACCCTTGGCCTGGTTGGAAGCCTTGGGAGAGGAGCATGTGCTAAGCTTCAAGGGACCCAAAAGCGTATCGATGTTGACATTGGATAATGTCCTCCATCGATGTAGATGTTTGTAAATTCTAAGGACCAGGGTCGTCGGCCTCGAGGCATAAGGTGGCACAATCGGCTTGCTTGAAGGAAGAGAGCTGGATTTCTCCAAGCTCGACCCCTACGGCTAGCTTCCCGTTATGTATGCTAGGATTGAGAAAAGTAGGGGGTTCAGCGCATACCTTCGCGATGCCATTTTTGTTGGAAATTCGAGGCATTGATGGAGCATAGAGGTGACGATGAGGTTTTCGTGCAGCCACGGTCTTCCTAGAAGCATGTTGAATGAAGGTTTTATGTATAAGACAAAGAACTTTATCACTTGGACGACCGGGCCGATCTTACGTGTGAGAAGCAATATGCCTTCAGCTTGTCTTTTGGTCCTGTCGTATCCACCGATAGTTAGTTGACATAGCTCGAAGTCATCTGGGCTTTTGCCTATCTGCTTCACCGCTTTCATAGGGCATATGTTTAGGGATGCCCCATTATCAACAAGCACTCTCTGTATTTCATATCCTTGCATGAAAACAGTGTTGTGCAAAGGTTGGACATGAAAACGGTTGACATTAGCCGGGATGTCATCGTCCGTGAATATGATTGTCGTTGGTGCCATTAGTTGGTTGATCATCCCGCACAACTCATCCGGTTGTGTGTTGCTCAGGATGTGGGTCTTAGTAAGAACCTTTTCAATTTGTGCTCTATGTGCCGGCGAATTCGCAAGCAACTCCAAGATGAGTTTTCAGCCTGGATCTTCTCGAGGTGAGTCGGTAGATCATAGGTGGTTGTGGATCCTTGAGTTCTTATATTAGGTTCATGATCTGTAACCCCTGTCGGTGGTTTGCTGTTGAAGTGGCACCCATTCTTTCATCAAGAGTGTCCACCATCAATTGGATGGGTTTGAAAATTCAACCTCTTTGGGTTAATGGGAGACGTAGCGAGAGTAATGGGAGACCTTGGAGTGCTGACCCCTTGTTTGGAAGATGATCCCTCTTCATCAGCTTTGATCATGTCAATCTCGAGGGCATCATCATCATCATACTGGTCCCACTTAGGAGGATCATCAGAGTTTGGGGATGAAGAGTTTCCTCTAAGAAGACTCAAAGATCTTCTTCAACTTCTTGCAGATGATGATCACAAGCAAATACAAATTGGCTGGGATCATCTTCTTTGTCTCCATTTCCAATCATGTGAGTGATACCATCCTCCTTTGAGTTACTCGGAGCTCCTGTTTCTTCAGTTGTTGTGGACATATTTTTTGGGAGAGTGTGAAGATACCCATCTTTTGATTAGGTTCTTCAATAGGTTGATTTCTAGGTCCGACAGTGATGTCTCCCCTATTAATCAACCCTTGAATCACACGCTTCAAGTAGAAACAATTTTGGGTATCATGGGCATGGTTTCTTTGCCACTTGCACCATCTGTTCTTATCCTTAACCTCAAATGGTAGTTCAGATGGTGGCGAGAGTTGAACCATGTTTTTCTTCAAGAGTAACTCCAACACTTTTTCTAACGGATCTTTAAGAAGAGTGAAGTTATCCTCTCGCCTACAATTGCTATTTTGAGTGTTAACTCTAGGTTGACCCCTTCGATTTTGATTCCTATTATTATGCTGGGTGGTGGAACCCTGAGCCGCTCCGTTAACGACAATTTCATTAACCTGACCGAAAGCTTTCCCCTTGTCGTTACTCTTATTTTTATTCTGGGGAGCCGAGATGGGTTTTTTATCAGGCCGAGTACTGAGGGGTGTCCCTCTCGACCTTTCATGTCGTGCCACTCGCTCGATCATGGAGTCGAAAGAGTGGGGGATAAGGCCTTGGCTGAAAAAGCTCATGAATTCAAGAGAAGCATTCTCTAAGGCCATGGAGATTTTTGCTGGGTCGGTCAATGGGCATTTTACGACTTGAATTGCCGCCTCGTGGAATCGACAAATGAAATCCTCGAAGGAATCTCTTGGATTTTGCTTCGTTGCATTCACCTCACCCAGGGAGAGAGATCTTGGTGTCGACCCACGGTAAAGAGAGACGAAACTGGTTGAACATTTCGTCAGGAGTTATGTGTGGTTGACCGATCATTATTCACCAATGTCAGTTTAAAGCCTCACCAGTCAAAGTTTGTTAAAACAGGGCCTTCAACTGGTTAGGCCTGTCTCGTAAGGCTTGGACAGAGAGGAGGTACACGTTAACGTGAATATCTCAGTCATTCTTCCCATTGAATTTGTTTTTAAACTCTGGGATGACAAACCCAGGGGTAAGGTCTTCCATGCCTCCAAAGGTCTCTTAAACATAGGACTTTTGGGGTAGAATATTATGCTTGCCCATTCTTACAAGTATATCCTGCATTGCTTTTAAAGTGCCTTCTTGTTGAGTATTTGGCATGACAACAGGCCCATCGGTCGGTGGGTTCCCAAGTGTAGATTGGTAAGTTGAGATTTGGGGTAGATGTGGGCCTGTATGGGCCTGACGTTGATGGGCCATGGTGACCAGGACAATTTGATACATTTGTGCCTGAGGGGTGTACTAACCCATAGGTGTCACCACGTTGCGGAAATGGCATAGTTTGTTGAAACGGGTGAACTAAGGGGGCCGATTGAAGAATCAGTTAACTCGGTTGTGCTAAGGGTTGGCCTGTACTACTAACTTGGTTTGGGTTTGACCCGTGAGCTTGGGCATGTACAATGTAACCTAAGTCAACCACACTTTTAAGGGTAGCTTCAATGCCTATCTCGCCTAAGGGTTGATCTAAATTGATGCCTCTGCTCCGTACAGCAGTAAGAACATCATGAGTGGTACTAGGTGGGTCTTGGTTCTGAGACCGTTGCATCTCAGGGTATCTTGGTTCGAGTTGTGGGAATTGGCATTAGATGCCGCATGAACTTCTTCCCTCGCACGGCTCCTGCTTTGGTTGCCTAAGGTCAGACAGCTCCTATTGTGGCTACGTAAGGTTCATTGTAGGACAATGCCCAGTCGGACCTGCTGACTGCTCAATGTTTTTCGGGCGGAGCCAACTTTTCGGACCATACAAAGCTGAAGGTTACGAGTGGATCTTTGGGACTCGGCTTCTAATTGAAGACTTAGACGATGGATAATGGATTGGCCCGATTTCTGGCCGTAAGTCTGTTTGTAACACAGAATCGATCGATCTAACGATGTAGATCTCTCAGATCTGACACTTTCAACTGCTAAAAAATAAATGAAAAACCAATGGTAGAGAAAGTGGGAATAATCGAATTCAAATTTGAGATCAGATATGCTCTCAGATATGTAGCGGAGCTAGCACGATCCGAAGCATTTCAAAACACAATTTTCAATCAAAATGAATCAAATCCAAATCAAAATAAAATAAATACAATAAAAGAAAAGTGGAGATGAAGGAGAAGAAAATACTGAACACGGCCAGATGACTCGGGCTTCCCGAGCCTTCGAGGGCTCACCCATATCAGAACCCGTTCCTTTTGCCCTTGTGGTCTAGATGTCGATCAGCAAGTCTCTGGTAGTAGTAGGGTGTTTGTGCCCTAGAAATGGTTTATATCTAGGGTTGTTGTGCCCTAGGTCAAGGTTTACTCAGGCTTAAGATGAGCGTTAGTGTCACACCCCAAGAATTTATAGTACTGTTATTCCTGAGATGTGACAGACAAAACATATATACATCTATTGATAGGACAAATTTACAGTGGCGAGGTCTTACAAAGTAAATAAAGAAAGCTAGTACAACAACAGTATCTTCCAAGGTTGATCTTGACTATCACTCAAAATGAATCCGCAGTTATCCTAAAAAAATGTTTACCATAGTTTGATGAGTTTGGCTACTCAGTAAGCGATCATCATAATCCTAAAAATAATCATGATTGAAAGATATCAATATTTTCCAAAATGAGATCTATCAAAAGAAATGCATCAACAGTTTTACTTTCAATAAATGCATAATTAAGTATAATCCGAGTAATTGAAATGCTTATAACACTTTTAACGGCAGTACATAATTCAAAGGATTTCACAAAATACCCTACTGGCGTCCCAAGTAGGTCACCTATATACCCCATCAGCGTCCTGATGGGTCCACTTAATCCCTATCGGCGTCCCAGATAGGTCCACTTAATCCCTGCATGTCCACTTATACCTCACCGGCGTACCGGATGAGTCCACTTAAACCCTACCGGCATCCCAGATAGGTCCACTTATACCTCACCGACGAACCGGATGAGTCCACTTGCATACTTAAATTATTTCTAAATCTTTTTAAACATTCGAAAGCACCAATATCATGTACTCAACATATCACTGAAACCATTAATATGAATTTCACTTAAACCATTAATAACAATCACTTTCTATAACATTTCAAAAATAACCAATCAAATATTTTGGGCTCAAATTTAGAAAGGTAGCAGTTTGTAAAGGCATTCTAGCATAATTGCCAATTTAATATGTATAGAAAAACTCTTATAAAAATTCAAGAATACGGAATTATCACAATTTATGGAATATCAATTCACAAATAAACATTTTACAACAATACTATAATCAATTGCAAAAATGTCAATTTTTAAATAATACGGCAGTCATTTGCACATGAATTTTACAATGTCTAAATATTCAAAACAGTAGAAAGAAATATCACAATTTTACTAAAAGCAGAATTATCACATTTATTTCTAACAATAGACAAGAAAAATAAATAAATTTATTTTTCTAATTTACAGCATTCAAAATTTCTAACATAGATAAAATATCACAATTTTTATTAAAAAGATTATTTTTCAAGATAATGAGGTCACGTGCGCATAAAATTTATCGCGCCTAAAATTCATGATAATAAGCAGAAATAATTATTTCATTTTATTTTTAAAAAGAATGGATTATTTTTCGAGACAATAAGGTCACTTACACATAAAACTGATAAAATAAAGATCCTAGACGGAAATATCACTATTTATTAAAAATAGACTATTTTTCAGGAAGACGATGTCAC
Organism: Amborella trichopoda; assembly: GCF_054954075.1. Taxonomy (NCBI): domain Eukaryota; kingdom Viridiplantae; phylum Streptophyta; class Magnoliopsida; order Amborellales; family Amborellaceae; genus Amborella; species Amborella trichopoda. The sequence continues at coordinate 32,586,819 of NC_142339.1, forward strand.
TTACCCACAATTATTTGAGAGGGAGCTTCCGATAAAAAATTTCGGTTCGACAGAGAAGTTCACTGTGTTTCGACCAGAGAGAGAGATCTCAAAATTTTGTTTTAGAGTGGGAGTGCTCACATCCTCTATTTAAATTCTTATAACGTATTATTATATTGTTTTCTTACGCTCTACCTCATACCTGAGGTGTCGCGTTAAAAGCAGACTTTTATCGTACGAAAACCACGTCCGCTAAAGGACGCTGCCAGCTGCAAGCAGCAGGAGGCAAAAGCGGGCAAAGGAAAAAAGTAAAGGCAAAGCAAAAGTTAATTCAAAGCAAAAGTTTTTGAAAACAGTGATGGTCCCCAAGGACCATCATACTCAAACAGAACATCACCTATTTATAAGCATATTTTCTCCTTTTTTAAAAAAAAAAAAAAATTTTAGGATTGTTACATTCTTCCCTCCTTAAAGAAATTTAGTCCTCTAAATTTGTGTACCTGATTACTGAAAAAGATAGGGGTATTTTTCTCTGATTTCGTTTTCTCGTTCCCAAGTCGACTCTTCTCTTGAATGGTACTGCCATAATACACGGACTAAAGGAATCTCCTTGTTACGCAACACTTGCACCCTTCTATCCAGTATCAAAATTGGCTGCTCAATGAAGGATAGGTCCTTCCTGATCGGTAAAGGTTCATATTTTAAGATATGGGACGGGTCGGGCTGATATTTTCGTAGTGAAGATACATGAAAGACATTATGGATATTTGCCAATTGGGGTGGTAAGGCAAGTCTATAAGCGACACCTCCGATTCTTTCCAGGATTTCAAATGGTCCGATGTAACGTGGGCTCAACTTTCCTTTCTTGCCGGATCTCATAATGCCCTTTATTGGTGAGATTTTTAGGAAAACTCGATCACCTTCCTCAAATTCAAGGTCTCTCCTTCGGTTATCGGCATAACTCTTTTGCCGACACTGAGCTGTCCTGAGCCTTTCACGAATTAATGCTATTTTATCTGTGGTTATCTGGACAATTTCTGGCCCCAAAAGCTTTCTTTCACCAACCTCGTCCCAACATATGGGTGACCTGCATTTTCTTCCATACAGGGCTTCATATGGTGCCATTTGAATACTGGCTTGGAAGCTATTATTATAAGCAAACTCAATCAGGGGTAAATGGTCATCCCAGCTTCCTGTAAGGTCAATAACACAGGCCCTCAGCATATCTTCCAAGGTTTGGATGGTCCTCTCCGATTGTCCATCAGTTTGGGGGTGAAAGGCAGTACTAAAGGCGAGTCTCGTCCCCATGGCTGACTGTAGTCTAGCCCAAAATTTAGAAGTAAACCGAGTATCCCTGTCTGATACAATACTGACAGGAACTCCATGCAACCGCACTATTTCCTTAATGTACAGCTGAGCCAGTCGATCCAAAGTGTACGTCGTGCGAATCGGTAGAAAGTGGGCAGCTTTGGTTAAACGGTCCACAATGACCCAAATGCTATCATGTCCTGAATTTGTTTTAGGCAAGCCAGAGACAAAATCCATAGAGATGTGCTCCCATTTCCATTCTGGCACCGGTAAAGGCTGCAACAACCCAGCGGGCCTTTGATGTTCAGCTTTTTCTTGCTGGCATGTTAGGCATGTAGACACAAATAGTGCTACCTCTTTTTTCATATTATTCCACCAAAAGGTTTTCTTCAGGTCCTAATACATTTTAATACTTTCGGGATGTATCGTATAACGAGAATGATGTGCTTCTTCTAAGATAGCTTTCTTTACACTCTCATCATTCGGGACACAAACCCGGCCTTTGAATCTTAGCAAATCCTCACTACATATAGAGAATTCATCTCTCTTTCCTTGCTTCACCTCTTCTATAATTGTTATAAGCTGAGGGTCTTTCTTTTGTGCCAATCGAATCTGTTGGATTAATTGGGGTTCCGCCTTAATGTTGGTAATCATACTTACCACACCATTAATGGACGGAGTTAGATGCCAATCCACTATTTCCTCTAACAATCGCATTTCTTGGATCATTAGATGAGCTAAGACTCCCGTAGATTTTCTACTTAGAGCGTCGGCCACAACGTTAGCTTTTCCTGAATGATAATGGATTGTACAATCATAATCTTTTAAGAAATCCATTCATCTTATCTGCCGCATATTTAAATCCTTCTGAGAGAAAAGGTATTTCAAACTCTTATAATCCGTGTATATTACGAATTGCTCACCATATAGATAATGCCTCCATATTTTCAAAGCGAATACTATTGCAGCTAGCTCCAAATCATGAATTGGATATTTTTTCTCATATTCTTTCAACTGTCTGGATGCATATGCCACTACTTTCCCATATTGCATTAATACACAGCCCAAACCTTTATGTGAAGCATCACTATAAATCACAAATCCCCCACTCCCCTCAGGAATAGTTAAAATAGGTGCTGAAGTTAATCAAACTTTTAGTTCTTGAAAACTCTCCTCACATTCACTAGTCCACTCAAATTTGACATTTTTTTGTGTCAATCGAGTCAATGGGATTGCGATTCGAGAAAATCCTTCTACAAATTTTCTGTAATATCCTGCCAATCCCAAAAAGCTTCGAACTTCAGTCACATTACTTGGTTGTTTCCAATTAACAACGGCTTCAACCTTTGAAGGATCAACTGATAGACCTTCCTTTGATATGACATGTCCTAAAAATGTCACTTGTTCAAGCCAAAATTCACATTTACTAAGTTTGGCATACAATTTATTTTCTCTTAATATTTGCAATACCATTCTTACATGCTGCTCATGTTCCTTCTGATTCTTGGAATAAATTAAAATATCATCGATGAATACCACAATAAATTTATCCAAAAAGGGCCTAAAGATTCGATTCATCAAATCCATAAATGCAGCCGGTGCATTAGTTAATCCAAAAGGCATAACTAAAAATTCATAATGGCCATACCTTGTTCTGAAAGTTGTCTTGAGTATATCTCCACCTTTAATCTTAAGCTGATGGTATCCAGATCTAAGATCAATTTTTGAAAACACTTGTGATCCTTGTAATTGATCAAATAAATCATCAATCCTAGGTAATGGATACTTATTTTTCACTGTCACTTGGTTCAACTGTCTATAATCAATACACAATCTCATAGTCCCATCTCTCTTTTTGACAAACAGTACTGGAGCACCCCAAAGTGACACACTGAGCCTGATAAAACCTTTATCTAATAATTCTTCCAATTGTTGTTTCGGTTCTTTAAGTTCTGCAGGAGCCATTCTGTAAGGTGCCTTAGAAATTGGTGCTACCCTTGGCAATAATTCAATGGAGAATTCAATTTCCCTGTCAGGCGGTAATCCTGGCAATTCTTCAGGAAAAACGTCGGGAAATTCTCAGATAACCGGAGTGGTATCCAAATTTATTTCTTCCTTCCTATCTTCTTTGATATAGGCAAGAAAGCCTTGACACCCTTTTCGAAGGAGGCGATTAGCTCAAATACAAGAGATTAAATATGATGGGGAGTCTTCTTTGACACCAGTGAAGTAAAATACTGGTTGATTCGGAATACTAAAGGTAACAATTTTCTTATAACAATCAATACTTGCATGATATGCAGAGAGCCAATCCATGCCTAAGATTACATCAAAATCTTGAATTTCCAGGAGTATTAAATCAACCAACAGTTCCTTTTCTTCTATCTTTATTACACATGATTTGTACATTATATTGGTGTTAATTGAATCTCCCATCGGTGTGGCTACCTCTAGAATGTATTCTAATTGTTCTGGTTCTACCTTTAAGTGACATGCAAAGTGTTGTGACACAAATGAATGAGTAGATCCAAGATCAATCAAAACATGAGCTACTTTTTGGAAGATAGTAAGAGTACCTTGGATCACTGATTTTGAGGCCTGAGCGTCTTGCTCGGTAATCGTAAATACTCTTCCCGTCATCTAAGGCTTCGGAGCTATCTCTCCCTGCTTTGGAAGCTGTTGTGTCTGTAAGCTAGGACATTGTTTAATCTGGTGTCCCAATTTTTCACATTTAAAACAGGCTCCGGTATTCCAATAACAAGGGCTTGATCTATGATTTTTCCCACATTTTCTACATGGTTCTATTGGGTTTTGAAATGGCGAGGGCCTTGGCTTCTTGTTTGGCCTTTCAAACTGTTGTCGATTAGATGATATAGGTCTAACATGACTGTTCTGATTTTTTGTCTTTTGGTAATCTTCAAAATCTTTTTCGCCAATTTGGGCACAATCCACTATTTCAGTATAAGTTCTTAATTTCAAGACTGATATTCTGCTTCTAATAGCTGGCCTGAGACCCCTTTCAAATTTCTTCACCTTTCTTGCCTCATTATTAATCATATGCGGTGCAAACCTGGCCAATTCAGTAAACTTGGCCTCGTACTGTGCTACTGTCTTATTTCCTTGGATTAATTCTAAAAATTCCATTTCTTTTTGGTCTCGAATAAAATCTGGAAAATAATTTTCATTAAATGCCTCTAGAAATACTTCCCAAGTCAAGGTTTTATTTTCTTTGACCAATACTCCTTTTGCCATTCGCCACCAGTGTTGTGCCTCACCTTCTAACATAAAAACTGCCAAGGCCACCTTCCTATCATCAGGACATTCCATAACCTCGAATATTTTTTCCAATTGCATAATCCATTCCTCGGCTTCCAGTGGGTTTACAGCACCCTTAAAAGAAGGTGGGTTTAATTTCTTAAATTGTTCGATATTGCTCCCACCATTTCCTGTAACTGACTGCTTGGGTGGATTGTTGTTTTCCATCTGATGTTGCATTAAAGCAACCATATTTTTCAAGGCTTTGTGAATTCCTTCCATATTGGCTTCAGCTATTCTAGATCTTGACTTTATCCCGGTCTGTACACACAATAAATGTGATTTTTAAGTATATTCTTTTTAAATTTCCTAAGGATCTTAAACCTATTGCTCTGATACCATAATTGTCACACCCCAAGAATTTACAGTACTGTTATTCCTGAGATGTGACAGACAAAACATATATACATCTATTGATAAGACAAATTTACAGTGGCGAGGTCTTACAAAGTAAATAAAGAAAGTTAGTACAACAACAGTATCTTCCAAGGTTGATCTTGACTATCACTCAAAATGAATCCGCAGTTATCCTGAAAAAATGTTTACCATAGTTTGATGAGTTTGGCTACTCAGTAAGTGATCATCATAATCCTAAAAATAATCATGATTGAAAGATATCAATATTTTCAAAAATAAGATCTATTAACAGAAATGCATCAACAGTTTTACTTTCAATAAATGCATAATTAAGTATAATCCGAGTAATTGAAATGCTTATAACACTTTTAACGGCAGTACATAATTCAAAGGATTTCACAAAATACCCTACTGGCGTCCCAAGTAGGTCACCTATATACCCCATCAGCGTCCTGATGGGTCCACTTAATCCCTATCGGCGTCCCAGATAGGTCCACTTAATCCCTGCATGTCCACTTATACCTCACCGGCGTACCGGATGAGTCCACTTAAACCCTACCGACGTCCCAGATAGGTCCACTTATACCTCATCGGCGAACCGGATGAGTCCACTTGCATACTTAAATTATTTCTAAATCTTTTTAAACATTCGAAATCAGCAATATCATGTACTCAACATATCACTGAAACCATTAATATGAATTTCACTTAAACCATTAATAACAATCACTCTCTATAACATTTCAAAAATAACCAATCAAATATTTTGGGCTCAAATTTAGAAAGGTAGCAGTTTGTAAAGGCATTCTAGCATAATTGCCAATTTAATATGTATAGAAAAACTCTTATAAAAATTCAAGAATACGGAATTATCACAATTTATGGAATATCAATTCACAAATAAACATTTTACAACAATACTATAATCAATTGAAAAAATGTCAATTTTTAAATAATACGGCAGTCATTTGCACATGAATTTTACAATGTCTAAATATTCAAAACAGTAGAAAGAAATATCACAATTTTACTAAAAGCAGAATTATCACATTTATTTCTAACAATAGACAAGAAAAATAAATAAATTTATTTTTCTAATTTACAGCATTCAAAATTTCTAACATAGATAAAATATCACAATTTTTATTAAAAAGATTATTTTTCAAGATAATGAGGTCACGTGCGCATAAAATTTATCGCGCCTAAAATTCATGATAATAAGCAGAAATAATTATTTCATTTTATTTTTAAAAAGAATGGATTATTTTTCGAGACAATAAGGTCACTTACACATAAAACTGATAAAATAAAGATCCTAGACGGAAATATCACTATTTATTAAAAATAGACTATTTTTCAGGAAGACGATGTCACTTACCCACAATTATTTGAGAGGGAGCTTCCGATAAAAAATTTCGGTTCGAGAGAGAAGTTCACTATGTTTTGACTAGAGAGAGAGATCTCAAAATTTTTTTTTAGGGTGGGAGTGCTCACATCCCCTATTTAAATTCTTATAACGTATTATTATATTGTTTTCTTACGCTCTACTTCATACCTGAGGTGTCGCGTTAAAAGCAGACTTTTATCGTACGAAAACCACGTCCGCTAAAGGACGCTGCCAGCTGCAAGCAGCAGGAGGCAAAAGCGGGCAAAGGAAAAAAGTAAAGGCAAAGCAAAAGTTAATTCAAAGCAAAAGTTTTTGAAAACAGTGATGGTCCCCAAGGACCATCATACTCAAACAGAACATCACCTATTTATAAGCATATTTTCTCCTTCTTTTTTTTTTTTTTGAAATTTTAGGATTGTTACAGTTAGGGTTTTCTCAAGGAAGGTCTCTCTACTCTCCTAGGGTTTCTCTTCCAACCTAAAGTTTCTAAAAGTCTCGTCCCCCTCAACCCACTTGTTTTTTCGTCCTTTTATGGTCACCCAAAGTGAGTTCATCTGAATGAGGGATTTGTTGGGGCAGTGCTATCCTGTAACCAACAAATCCCTTAGTCAAACCATTCTTTTATTTTTTAAAATTTGGATTTGACTGACGCAAATAACATCATGCCACCAAACCACCCACAAGATTACCTTAAAAACATGAAAAATGATAAAAATGCGTGTGGGGAAAAGTGGGTCTGGGCGGCACGGGTCGTGTTGCTCAAGGCCGGGCAACCTTGAGCAACACAAGTCTTGTCGAATCGGCGGCACGCCCCATGTTGCCCAAAGAAAAACTTGTTCAAATTGAAATTTTTCTTGAGGTTTATTCCTTAGCCTATAGGGAAGCTACCAAAAAAAATTTGGGTCAAAACGGATTTTTTTACTATTTTTAATGATTTCTTTAATAAAATCGGGCATTTGCAAGATGACTTGGGCGACAAGCCCTATGTTGCCTGGGCGGCACGCCCCTTGTCACCCAAACCAAAACTTGTCCAAATTTATTTTTTTTAATTTGGGTGTCTTCCTCAGCCTCTTACGAAGCTCTCAGAAAATATTTCGGTAAAAACGGATTTTGTTACTTTTTTTAATGATTGTTTTGGTAAAATAGGGCATTTGTAGAATGACTTGGGCGACATGCCATGTGTTGCCTGGGTGGCACGCCTGCGTGTCGCCCAAACCAAAACTTGTCCAAATTGTTGTTTTTCAATGTGGTGTCTTCCTCAGCCTCTTATGAAGCTCTCATAAAATCTTTGGGTCAAAACAGATTTGTTTACTATTTTTAATTATTTTTTTCATAAAACAGCGCGTTTACTAGATTCTAGGTCAAAACAGGCATCTGTTGGGTTCTAGGCTAGTAGAATGGTTCTGGCTCACAGGGTAAATTGTGTGACCTATGGATTTTGGTTTTACTAGGCCAATTTGATCCTAAGGGTCTAGGAAAACTGCAGAATTTACCAGATTTAAAGCGGGAGTCTACAGTTGCTCATCTTTGACACTCCTTGTCCTTTGAGGGATAGGAGAGTGGGAAACAAGTAGACACGCTATCGTTCCTTCAAGGGGCAGGAGAACGTGCACTCCCTGTCCTTCTAGGGATAGGTGAGTAGCAACAGTAGACTCTCTGACACTCCATGTCCTTCGAGGGGCAAGAGAATGTCAAAGATGAATGTTATCCCCACTCATGTGGGCAGATGGCACACAAACTATCCCTCCAAGTCATTGCACACCCACCTAGGGCATTTTCATCCTAGGTTTTTTGGTGTGAGGAGTTGGCGAGTTACGCAAGCTTGAAATTTGAGGTGGATTTTACATCCATACAACTTGACCTCAAGGTTTTCTCAGTTTGAAAATTTTAACCCTGGCAATTTCTTTGATTTCCCTAAGGGTAAGGTTGTCTATAGGAAAAGGTTTTCTACAGGACGAGACTTGTCTGATCAATTCCAAATAGAGAGGCGAGGCAGCAACGCGGTAATCGCGGCAACGCGATCTGCATCATATACGGGTGTCCAAGCTCCTTTGTTTTTACAAGTCTTTTTTAGAAACTTTTGAATGTAGGAAGAGATTTGAAACAAAACCTGGAGCAAAGAGAGGCTACGATTTTAACAAAGTAATTAAAGTTTTTGAAAACATGAGACATATGATGAAAATTTTGAAAGAGAAAGATATTTTGAAAAGCAATGTTGGTTACAAATTTCAACTCTTGCAACCATAGAGCCCTCTAAGCAGTTTAGTGTCATGCAGCAATGGACGATACACCCAACCTTTTAAGTCATACAGGGATAGACAGTACCTGTCTCAGCTCTTTTACGTAGCATGAATTTGACATTGAACTGGATACCCCACGTTTTACGTCATACGGGGCTAGATGTTACCTATCTCGGCTCTTTTACGTCGCACAAGTTTGACGTATTAGCTCGGTCTTTTAACGTCTCACGATTTTGACGTGTTAGCTCATTTTTTAATGTCGCACGAGTTTGACGTTTTAACTCATTTTTTTAATGTCGAACGAGTTGGACATATTAGCTCAGTTTTTTAATGTCGCACGAGTTTGACGTGTTAGCTCGGTTTTTTAACGGCACACGAGTTTGACGTGTTAGCTTCGTTTTTTAATGTCGCACGAGTTTGACGTGTTAGCTTGGCTTTTTAGCGTCGCACGAGTTTGACGTGTTAGCTCGATTTTTTAAGGTCACACGAGTGTGACATGTTAGCTCGGCTTTTTAACGTCTCACGAGTTTGACGTGTTAGCTCGACTTTTTAAAGTTGCACGAGTTTGACATGTTAACTCAGGTTTTTAACATCGCATGAGTTTGATGTGTTAGCTCGGGTTTTTAATGTCGCACGAGTTTGACGATCTGAATCTTGGTTGGCAATTAAGCTCTTGCCACAGTCGAGCAAAAGGTTTTTCTGAAATTGGTTGGCAGTTTAGACTCATGCCACCGAGTAGCAAAAGATTTTGAAGTCGGTTGGCAGTTTAGGCTCATGCCATGAAGGAGCAAAAGATTTTGAAATCAGTTGGCAATTTAGGCTCACGCCACCAAGGAGCATATGGAAATTTTTTAATTCTTTTTTTTAAAAAAAAATATTGGTTTAGTTGAAAAAAAAAGGTTTTGGAAAAAATATTTGGGTGACACGAGGCGTGTCGTCCTCACAGACTGGGCGACACCAGGCGTGTCACCCATTTCATTTTTTTTTTTTATTATGTTTTCGCTGGGCAACACCAGGTGTGTCGCCCATAAAAATGTTTTCTATTATTTTTTTATTATTATTAAGTGTTGCTACCCTTGTTGTGATGTCTTTCTCAAGTTTTCCTCTGTTGTGGGGAGTTTGGATTTTTTTTTTTTATTTCCCTTGTTGGGGGGTCATTGCTAAGCTTGCCCTTGTAAGTGTGCAATTTTATTCACCGAAGCATAATAGAACACTTTCTTTGCACATACTTTTCAAACTGAATACTTACAAACTCAGCTCCCTAGTTGTAGGGTTTTTGTCTCGAATTTCTTACTATTGGGCAGTTGTACACACACACAGTGATGAGCTTGCCCCATTTTGCCTCAAGGGATCCATTCGAGAGCAAAATGCTCCCAGACTAGCCAATTTCGTCATTAGCGAGGTACACCCATCTCCTATATGTGGTAGTTGGTAGTTTGACTCATACAACCATAGAGTGCATGACTAGTTTCAAGCATTCATAATAGGCATAGTAAGTTGGCTTCAAGAGCAAGGCCAGATTGACTAACAGTTTAACCTCATGTAGTGATGGAGGAAGTCCCTTCTAAAAGGAGAAAGCTTTTGAAAATGGATGATTTTAACAATCAAATTGAAACAACATTTTCGAAATGGATGGGCCTTACAGTTTTTCCACCTGTCGGCCCTTTGGTGGTGATTTTCTTCGTTATATTTTACCCAGAGATGATGAAGGATTCCCTTGCAGAATCGTGAGAACTTAGGAATCACAAAGTTGTCTTTTTACCTTTGGAGCTTTCATCCTCTGCTTTGCGGATCCATGAAGTGTCCTCTGGATTTTTGTCGGGCTTTCCTCTTGGAGGATCTCGACGTTTTCTAGGGTTCGTCGAAGTCATTTCGATTTTACATTCATGTCACCCTCCTACATCTTTCTGAGTTGGTTATGTTGGGAACCTGCAGGGTTTAGGAGGAGTCTTCTTCCTCAGGGCCTTGCTTGTGCAGTATTATTGGAACATGCAAGTACTTGTTTGTACTTGAGTGCTTTACATCGAAAGCTCCTTCTTTGAGATCTTTTTTATTCCTTTTACCTATGATGCCTTTTCAGGTTTTCACCACGTCCATTTTTTTGTTTCTTTTTTTTGTTTTTTTTTTTTTCTTATTTTCTTTATGATGCCTTTTCAGGTTTTCACCACTTTTTTTAACCCATGGCGGGTTGTATTTTATGAGATACATTGCATTAATGGGGTCATTGAGTTCGTACCCCTCCTGATTTTTTACCTTATAAGAATTGCCTGCATGCACCCGGGTAATCACGAATGGTCCCTCCCAATTAGGTTTGAACTTTCCTAAAGGGTGTGGATTTACAGGAGTGTGGAAGCTTTTCTTGAGTACCGTTGTCTCCTTCTCTGACTTTTCTTTGGTATGCCCTCTCGGTTCTACACTAGTAAGCAATGATATTTTGTGTTGCTCGTAGTTGTTTTTTTACCGAAGCAATGAGGGCAGTGATTCGTGCTTCAATCTTTGGCTCCTCATCTGAATTTTTGTGAATAAGCACTTGGAGGAATGGTATCTCAACCTCGATGGGTAGCACTACTTCCATACCACACACAAATGAGTATGGGTTCATGCTAGTAGGAGTCTTCTCAGTGTTTCGGTAGGCCTAAAGGGCGTCGTGTAGCTTTTCGTGCCAATCTTTCCTGCCTTCTATTATTTTGTTTATGATTCTGAGAAGTACTTTATTTGTGGCTTCTGCTTGTCCGTTTCCTTGAGGGTAGTAAGGTGTGGAGAATTTATGTGTTATCCCAAACCTTTTGCACACCTTATGGACCTTTAATTTTTGAGATTGGATCCATTGTTAATGATGATTGACTTAGGAACACCAAATCAGAATACGATATTGTTCTTTATGAAACAGGAAATATGTTGGCCTTCAATTTTAACAAATGATGCTACCTCTACCCATTTGGTGAAGTATTCTGTAGCCATTTATATAAAACGGTGGCCATTTGAGGCTTTTGGTGACGTCATTCTGATGATATCAAGACCCCACATGGCAAAGGGCCACACGGGCGGTGTTCAGTTGAGTGATACGAACGATTCATGGATGAGGTCTCCATAGAGTTGACATTTGAGACTCCTCTTAACGAACTTCCAGCAATCTTTAGCCATGGTGGTCCAGTAATAACCTCGGCGCCTGAGTTTTTGAGCCAAGGCCGCTGCCCCAGAATGACCTCCTTCATTGTGATACCCTGTCAGTACTTGGTCAATTTCTGGCTGATTGAGGCACCGTAGAATGATGCCATCGAATGAGTTTTTGAATATGAGGTCACCTCTTACTAAGAATCCCGTAGAAAATCTTTGAAGGGCTTCTTTATCCTTTTTGGTGGCTCCTTCAGGATAAAACCCATCTTTTAGCAAGGACAGAACATCGTGGAACCACGGTTTTGCTTTAACTAGCGCATCTGAAGCCACGAGAGACACTTCCCCATCATTCTCATTTTCTTGCTCTATTTCTTTTTCGAGCCTTGGTGGGGATCATGTTTGTTCCTGATATAGAATGGCAATGTGGTGATTTTTAGAGGAATATCAACCATCGAAGCAAGGGTTGCAAGGGTGTCGGCGAACCGATTATTTTCCCTAGTTACATGCTGGAAGGTGATTTTCTTAAATTATGGAATCATCTTTTCCACCTTTTCTTTAGAGGGTTTGAGCTTCTCTTCTTTCACTTTCCAAATCCCTTGAGGTTGGTTTATGATAAGTAAGGTGTCACCAATCACTCGTATTTGTTGGATTTTCATTCCCATAGCATTCTCAAGCCCGGCTATCAAGGCTTCGTATTCAGTAACGTTATTGGTACATGGAAAATTCAATTTTTTGGCTGTCGGAAGAGCATAGTATGACTCCTATAACTGACCAGTATTCGTTCTCTGCACCGTCGAAGTATAGCTCCCAAATTGAGTCCTCAATTGTGAAGAGGTTCTCATTAGGGAGATCCGTGTTAACGGGAATATTGTTTGGCAGTGCGTGTTTAGCTAAGCCGTCAGCAATGGCTTGACCTTTGACCGACTTTTGAGTGACATTCTCGATCTCGAACTCTCTCAATAACATTCTCCACTTCCCCAAACATCCGTTGAGGACTGGCCTCTTCAATTGGTACTTAGGTGGGTCAATTTTTTATATGAGCTTGACTGAATGAGATAAGACATATTGCCTTAGTTTCTGCATGGCCCACACAAGTGTTAAGCAGTGTTTCTCCACATCCGTGAATCTTGTCTCATAGTCAACCATGGTTTTATTGATATAATATATCGTTTGTTCTTTCCCATGGTCGTTATATTGTCCTAACATTGGCCCCATGGTCTTGTCTTTCACTGACATATATAGGAACAAGGGTTTATCTTGACTAGGAGGACTAAGGATGGGAGGTTTAGAGAGGTACACCTTGATTTGATCGAATGCTTCTTGGCCTTCATTGCCCCATATGAATGGGGTGTCCTTCTTAAGGAGTCTATTGAATGGTACGCACTTATCCGCCAGTTGTGAAATGAAGTGTTGTATGGCTTGTATGCGACCTTGAAGCCCATGGATTTCTCTGATGTTCAGAGGAGGAGGCATTTCAGTGATGGCTCATATTTTGGACGGGTCCACCTCAATGCCTCTTTGGCTTACTATAAACCCTAGTAATTTGTTGGATTCAAATCCAAAGGCACATCTTTGTGCATTGAGTTTGAGTTGATGTTTCCGAGGTCTTTCGAAAATGGTTCCAAGGTTGGTGAGATGATCAGACCTAGTCTTTGACTTGACCAGAATGTCATCAACATAGTCTTCCATAATGGTATGCATTAGATCGTGGAAGATGCTAGTCATTGCCCATTGATAAGTTGCTCCTGCGTGTTTTAGACGTAAGGGCATGACTTTGTAACAGTAGGTTCCTCATTACATTATTAATGACATCTTGATTTGATCTTCTTCTTCCATGAGGATTTGGTTGTAACCCGAGAAGCCATCCATGAATGACAACAACTCGTGCCCCGCACTGTTGTCAACCAAGGCATCTATATTTGAAGTTGTCCTTTGGACATGCTTTGTTGAGGTCTCGGTACTCCACACACACTCGGATTTTCCAGTCTTTCTTGGGTATGACCACTATGTTAGCCAACCACTCTGAGTAATCGACAAGGGTGATGAACCTTGCCTTGAGAAGTTTGCCGATTTCTTCTTTGATTTTGAGCTTAAGGTGGGTCTTTTGACGTCGGAGTTTCTGCCTTATAGGCATTACCCCTTCATTGTATATTAGGTAATGTTGCACCAATGTGGGATCTAGCCTTGGCATATCCTCGTATGACTAGGCAAAGACATCGTGATATTCTTTCAAAAAGGAAATCACATTTTCTCGCTCCTCAGAAGATAAGGGGGTTCCAATCTTGATTAACCTTGGGTCCTTCTCAGTTCCTAAGTTTACATCAATCATCTCTTTGATGATAGCCGTTTGGCCACCATCGAACCTCTTCTTGAATTGCTCAACATGAGAAGTAAGTTCCTCAGCTTGAGACATTTCTTCAGACTCTTGACTCTCTTGATCATCATCTTGATCGTCAGATTCATCATCTTGGGTATTATGCATCGTTATTAGGCTATCCTGAGCGAGCACCGATTTTTGAAAAGTATTTTTCATTATTATCAGCTTTATCATGTTTTGAATTTTCCATGGTTTTTAAATGTTGGAAAAGGTGTCCCTTATGGGACTCGCAAGAGAAATGTTGGGGACTAGATGTGCTAGTTAGTTAGATGGCCACCCCACGCCTATCCATTTTTTGGCAGTGGGACTTGAAGGTGCCGCTGGTATGCGTCCAGCGATTCTCAAGATAAAGGAATGAGCACCCTTGGCTATGTTAGAGCTGATTGTGCATACCTTCAAATCTAGGTCAGCGAAAAGGTCTTCAATTCCCAGTTCTTGTGTGTGTTGAGATGGGGAAGAAGAGTTATTCCTTGTTGGGGAATCAATGATCACTTTAGGCCGTTTTGAAGGACGGGCATCGAGAGGATCGAGGCTTTGAATGCCCCTTGATATGAAGCACAAAGGGCTTGAAGGCTTTATCCGGCTTTGCAATAGGGTGAGAGTACACCCGAGCCCTCTTCGATCACCTATTTCAGTTTTGGCTTCAAGTGAAGCAGAAATCGCTTCCTTTACGCCTTGCTCATGACTTCCCAAACCATAGCCAGGTTGAAAGCCTTGAGAGAAGAGCTTGTGTCAGGCTACGAGGGACCCGAAGCTGTATCGATGTTGGCAATGGATGATCTCCTTCATCGATGCGGACGTTTGCAAAATTTTAGGAACGGGGTCGTCGGCCTCTAGGCATAAAGTTGCACAATTAGCTTGCTCGAAGGAAGCTAGCGGGATTTCTTCCAGCTCGACTCCTACGGCCAGTTTTTCGATATGAATGCTGGAATTGGAAAAGGAAGAACGTTCAGCGTATACCTTTGCGATGTCATTTTTAATCGAAAACTTGAGGCATTGATGGAGTGTTGAGGCGACCACGAGGTTCTCATGTAGCCATAGTTTGCCTAGCAGCATGTTGACTGAAGGTTTTATGTCTAAGACATAAAACTTTATCACCTAGATAGTAGGATCGATCTTGAGTGTGAGAGGCAATATGCCTTCAACTTGCCTCTCGGTCCCTTGGTATACGGCGATTGTTAGTTGGCACGACTAGAAATCATCCGGGATTTTACCTATCTGCTTCACCATTTTCATAGGGCATAAATTTAAGGATGCCCAATTATAAACCAGCACTCTCCTTATCTCATATCCTTTCATGAAAAATAGTGATATGAAGAGGTTGGACGTGAAAGCGATTGACATTAGCCGGGATGTCATCGTCTGTGAATATGATTGGCGTTGGTGCCATGAGTTGGTGGATCATCCTGCACAACTCATCCGATTGTGTGTTGCTCGGGATGTGGATCTTAGCAAGAACCTTTCCAATTTGCGCTCTATGTGCCGACGAATTCGCAAGCAGCTCCAAGATGGAAATTTGAGCCTGGAACTTCCCGAGATGAGCAGGTAGATCATAGGTGGTTACGAATCCTTGAGTTCTTTTATTAAGTTCATGATCTGCAACCCCTGTTGGTGGTTTGGCTGTTGAAGTGGCGCCCATTCTTTCATCAAGAGTGTCCACCATCAACTGGATGGGTTTGAACACTCGACCTCTTCGGGTTAAGGAATCAGCTTCACCAACCTGGAGCTCGATAGGGTCAGCCCTAGCGAGAGTAATGGGAGACCTTGGGGTGTTGGCCCCTTGTTTGGAAGATGATCCCTTTTCATCAGCTTTGACGATGTCAATCTCAAAGGCATCATCTTCGTCATACTGGTCCCACTTAGGAGGATCATCAAAGTTCGAGGACGAAGAGTTTCATCTAAGAAGACTCAAAAGATCTTCTTCAACTTCTTGGAGAGGATGATCATAAGCTAATATGAATTGGCTAGGATCATCTTCTTCGTATCTGTTTTCAATCATGTGAATGATAACATCCTCCTTTAAGTTACTCAGAGCTCTCATTTCTTCGGTTATTGTGGTCATATTTTTGGGGGGAGGGTTTGTGAAGATACCCATATTTTCATTAGGTTCTTCAACAGGTTGATTTCTAGGTTAAACAGTGATGTCGCCCTTATTAATCAACCCTTGAATCACCCGCTTCAAGTAGAAACAGTTTTTCTTCAAGAGTAACTCCAGCACTTTTTCTAACGGGACTTTGAGAGGAGTGAAGTTGTCGTATCACCATCGATTGATATTTTGAGCGTTAGCTCTAGGCTGACGCCTTTGATTTTGATTCCTATTATTGTGTTGGGTGGTTGAACCTTGAGTCGGTCCGGTAACGATAATTTCGTTAACCTGACTAGAAGCTTTCCCTTTGTCGTTGCTCTTATTTTTATTATAGGGAGTCGTGATGGGCTTGTTATCGGGCCTAGTACTGAGGGGTGTCCCACTCGCCCTTTCATGTCGTGCCACCCGCTCGATCATGGAGTCGAAAGAGGGGGGGCCTGGCTAAAGAAGGTCTTGTATTCAGGAGCTACATTTTCTAAGGCTAAGGAGATTTTGCTGGGTCTGTGAGTGGACATTCGATGACCCGCATCACCGCCTCGCAGAATCGACCGATAAAATCCTCAAAGGATTCTCCTCGGTTTTGTTTGGTTGCACTGAGCTCACCCAGTGAAAGAGATCTTGGTGTCAAACCACGGTAATGAGTGACAAACTGGTTGAACATTTCGTCTGGAGTTATGTGTGGTTGAGCGGTCATTATTCTCTGATGCCAGTTTAAGGCCTCACCGGTCAAAGTTTGTGAAAACAGAGCCTTCAACTGGTTAGGCATGTCTCTTGAAGCTCAGACGGAGAGGAGGCACACGTGGACTTAAATATCTGGGTCATTCTTCCAAATGAATTTTTTTTTAAACTCTGTGATGACAACCCCATGGGGAAGGTCTTCCATGCCTCCAATGGTCTCATGAACATAGGCCGTTGGGGGTAGGATTTCATGCGTACCCATCCTTACAAGAATATCTTGTATCGCTTTTAAGGTGCCTTCTTGTTGAGTACTTGGCATGAGAGTAGGCCCATCGGTCGGTGGGTTCCCAAGCATAGACGGCGATGGATGAGCCACGGTTACCGAGGTGGTTTGACACATTTGTCCTTAAGGGGCATACTAACTCATAGGCATCACCACCGGTTGCAGAAACTGCACAATTGGTTGGACCGGATACACAAGAGGGACCGATTGAAGCATCGGCTGAATCGGCTATGATATGGGTTGACTTAGGCTAAAGGTTGGTTTTGGACCAATTCATGAATTAGGGCATGAACTGTGTAACCTAAGTCAACTAGACTTTTGAGGGCAGCCGGATGCCTATCTCTCCTAAGGGTTGGTCTAGATTGACGCCTCAGCTGCGTACAGTGTTCAAGACATCGTGGTCTATATTATGGTTTCTCGAGGTTGGATTTGATCTCCTAGACCTAGGTGGCTCTTGGTTCTGAGACCACTGCATCTCGGGGTTATCTTGGTTCGAGTTGTGGGAATTGGCGTTAGATGCCGCATGAACCTCTTCCCTCGCTCGGCTCCTTCTTTAGTTGCCTAAGGTCAGATAGCTCCTACTATGGCTATGTAAGGTTCCCTGTACGACAATGCCCGGTCAGACCCCCTGACTGTTCAATGTATTTCAGACACCCAAAGTTTCGGACCATATAGAGCTCAAGGTTAGGAGTGGATCCCTGGGACTCAGCTTCTAATTGAAGACCTGGACAATGGATAATGGATTGGCCTGAGTTCTGACCGTAATCCCAAGGGATTGCGGCATACTAGTCTCTAGGTTTGGGAAGGTTCGGTTTAGAGTCAGTCGTGGAGTAGTCATCATAATCGCCTTGAGTGACTGACATGATGATCACTCTTGGCGGTTTCTAGAATCTAGGCTTAGATAAGATCTAGACTCGATGACCTTGGGCATAGTCAGCCTGACTCTCGGGGAAAACCATACCTAAGACCAAGGCTAAGACTAGCCTGGAATCTAGACTTGCTAGACTCAGTGGGTTTTGGTTCAGACCCTAAACTAGGGTAAGCCTAGTCTAGCTCTAGAGGCAACTCTAAACTTAGACCTATGCTAGAACTTAGACTATGATCTAAACCACATGGGTTCAAGTCTCAACTCGGACCAAGAGTGGGTCTAGGTTCAGACTTGTGTGTGAGCTTGGTTCGGACCTTGACTACGCTGGGTGCAAGCCTGAGCATGGACCTAGAGGGCTGTGAAACTCAGAACGGGTGTAGACCCGGACTAGATCAAGATTGAACTAGAAACGAGCCTTCCGCTCTGACCAAGAGGGGGCCTAGGTTCAGACCTGAGTGTGAACCTGGTTTGGACCTGGGCAAGGCTGGGTCCAAGCTTGGACTTGGACCCAGAGAGTTTTAATGATCAGACCAGGTGTGGACCTGGAAAGAATCAAAGAGGAGCCAAGAATGAGCTTTCAAATCAGAACAAGAGGGGACCTAGGTTAAGACCTGGGTATGAACCTGGTTCAGACCTGGGCTAGGCTGGGTACAAGCTTGAACTTAAACCCAGAGAGTTTCAGCTCGGACCCAAAGTAGGTCCGGACTGAGATCTAAGTTAATCTACCAAAATTAAGCAAACAAGCACACGAAAATGTTTGACCTAAAAGAATATAAGACTATAGGTAGGCTTGGTCTAGAGTGGGTTCCTAACTACTGACATGCGGCTAGGCTGATATAGGCCTTTGCATAGATCCCGACCTCATATTATAGGATTTTTCCAGATCCTAGTATACGCGGAGTTGCTTTGAGGCAAAGGATTATGGAGGGGCGCTCATAGTTACAGTTACGCGAATCCCAACCACCTCGACTCTCAATGGTAGCTTCACCTCATGCCGTTAATGCGAATTTTGGGGGTTTTTGAAAAATTGGTTTTTTGGTTTTTCGATATTCCCAGTAGGTGTGTGTTAGAGTGTGTAAAGAAGCACGAAAATGAAAATAAATTCAAGCACACAATAAGAAAGAAAACAAACGAGCACTCAACGCTAATCGCGCCTAGCGATACTTGCTTCAAGGCAAAACTTGCTCAAGGCACAATACAGATGGAGGGGTGAGGAACCCCTAAAAATGTATGGTTAAAGCACTGAAACTAGGCACAGTTCGTGCTAAGTCGAGCATGACCCAAGTCGATGGTGTCTCGAACAGGACACAGTTCAGGGAGCGTGCAACCAGCCCTCGATGTGTGTATATATATATATATATATAATTTTTTATCTTTTTTAACTTTGATAAAATACAGTTGGACTAAGCATGGTGAGAGCGAGGAAATATGGATGTTTCCAAAATTAATAAACTAAAATAAAAAAGAAAAAGTCAGGAGCAGGATAGACTTATCTGAAGCAAAATATTGTTTTTATATTTTTAAAAAATTTATTTTAAGCCAAAAATTGGTGAACAATCACAAAAAAGGCTTTGGAACAGGCTTGTGGGGTCCTAGAATTTTTCTTGGCCTTCTGTGATAGGGCGGCATGGATCGTGTCGCCTGGACAACACGGGTCGTGTTGCACCTGTACGTTGGGCGGCACAGGTCGTGTCGCCCAAAAAAAAAAAAAATATTTTTTTTTATTTTTATCTTGATCCTGATGAAACAAGGCTACTCAAACTTGCAAAAGCAGAAAAATCTGAATTTTTGTGAAATAAAATTAAAACAAAGTGAAACAAAAGAACAACAAATAGAACATACATGTATCAAGAAAAATATTTTTTTGGTATTTTTAAAAATTTTATTTTGCTCCAAAATTTTTTGAACAGTCACAAGAAAGTCCCAAAACCCAGCCTGAAAAATTTCAAAAAATTTTAAATTGGGAGAAAGGGGGAACTAGAAAGAGTGTCGCCCTGGACCTGGGCGGCACGACCCTTGTCTCTTGGGCGGCACGCCCCATGTCGCCTGGGTAGCACGCCTTGTGTTTCTCAAAAAAATTATTACTATTATTATTTTATATTATTTTATTGTAGATATTTATAAAATAATCTTACTGTAAACTTGGAGAAACAGCAAATAAAATGTTTTTTGATGAAAGTAAATTAAAATAAAGCGATTGTAGATCTAACAAAAAAATATTTTTTTGTATTTTTAACTATTTTATTTTAACCTGAAAATTTGGGAACAATCACAAATTGTTACCTAGAACATACCTACAAAGTTTCAAAAGATTCTGAGATTTTCTAAATTTTGATGCTCAAATCACGCTCGATTTGCCCCACGGTGCGTGCCAAACTGTTTATAGCGCAGAATCGATCGATCTAGTGATGTAGATATCTCATATATAACACTTTCAACTAATAAAAAATAAATAAAAAATAAATGGTAGAGAAAGTAGGAACAATCAAATTCAGATATGAGATCAGATCTGCCAAAAACCGAGCAGATCTGCTATCAGATCTGTGGCGGAGCCAGCGTGATCCGAAGCACTGAAAAACACAATTTCAATCAGAAAGAATCAAAGATAGATCAAAATAAAATAAACACAATAAAATAAAAGTGGAAATGAAGGAGAAGAAAAAACCAAACCGTGTCGGATGGCCCAGGTTTCTTGAGCCTTCGAGGGCTCTCCCGTATCAGAATCGGTTCCTTTTGCCCTTGTGGCCCAGATGTTGATCAGCAAGTCTCTGGTAGTATCAGGGTGGTTGTGCCCAAGAAATGGTTTAGATCTAGGGTTGTTGTGCCCTAGGTCTAGGTCTAATCAGGCTTAATATGAGGGTTAGGGCTTTCTCAAGGAAGGTCTCTCTACTCTCCTAGGGTTTCTCTTCCAGCCTAAAATTTCAAAAAGTCTCGTCCCCCTAAACCCTCTTTTTTTTCATCCTTTTATGGTCACCCAAAGTGAGTTCATCTGAACGAGGGATTTGTTGGGGTAGAGCTATCACGTAACCAACAAATCCCTTTGTCAAACCAATCTTTTATTTTTTTAAAATTTGGATTTGACCGACGTGGATAGCATCACACGACCAAACCACCCACAAGATAACCCTAACAACATGAAAAATGATAAAAACGTGTTTGGGGAAAAATGAGTGTGGGCGGCACGGATCGTGTCGCCCGGGTGGCACGAGTCATGTCGCCCGGGTGGCATGACTCGTGTCGCCCAAGGGTGGGCGGCGTGCCCAGTGCTACGCAAACCAAAAATTAAAATTTTTTTTTCAGGTATGTTCCTTAGCCTCTTCTAAAGCTATCAGAAAACATTTGGGTCAAAACGGAGTTTTTTACTATTTTTAATGATTTGTTTGGTACAACAGAGCATTTACAAGATGACTTGGGCGACAAGCCCTGTGTCACCTGCGCGGCATGCCGTATGTCGCCCAAACCAAACTTGTCCAAATTGATGTTTTCAATTTGGATGCCTTCTTCATTGTCTTGTGAAGCTCTCAGAGAAATTTTGTGTCAAAACAGATTTTTTTACTATTTTTAAGGATTTGTTTGGTAAAATAGGGAATTTGCAGGATGACTTGGGCGACAAGCCCTGTGTCGCCTGAGCGGCATGCCCTGTGTCGCCCCGAGAATCAAGCTGAGTGTGCCTTAGGTAATCGAGTTTAGATCTTACCTAAGCCTAAACTCTAGAACCAGGAAAAGAAAGTCATCATGTTGGTTACGCAAGGCGATTATGATGACCGCGCCACGGCTGACTCTAAACCGAACCTTCCCAAACCTAGGGACCAGTATGCCATAATCACTTGGAATTTGTAGACACTTGCTTTAAATCTGGCAAGTTTTGTGGTTTTCTTAGACCCTTAGGATAAAATTGGCCTAGTAAACCCAAAATCCATAGGTCACACAATTTACCCTGTGAGCCGGAAATATTCTGCCAGCCCAGAACCCAGCAAATGCATGTTTTGACCCGGAATCCAGTAAATGCGCTGTTTAACGAAAAATCATTAAAAATAGTAACCAAATTAGTTTTAATGCAAATTTTTAGCCCGAAATCGAGACTTACTAGACTCAATGGGTTTTGGTTCAAACCCTGAACTAAGGTAAGCCTAGTCTAGCTCAGAAGGAAACTCTATGCTTTGACGTATGCTAGAACATAGACTACGATCTAGACTAGATGGTGCACGAGTCTCGGCTCGGACCCAGGGTGGGTCTAGGTTAGAACTAGGGTGTGAGCCTGGTTCGGACCTGGACTGAGTTAGGTCCAAGCCTGGGCTTGGACCTAGATGGTTTTGAAACTTAGATCGGATGTGGACCTGGACTGGATCAAGATTGAACTAGGAACAAGCCTTCAGCTCGGACCAAGAGGGGGCCTAGGTTCGGACCTGGATGTGAACCTGGATCGGACCTGGACTAGGCTGGGACAAGCCTGGACTTGGACCCAGAGAGTTTTAATGATCAGACTAGGTGTGGACCTAGACTGGATCAAAGATGAGCCAATAACAAGATTTCAGCTCGGACCAACAGGGGGGCTAGGTTCAGATCTGGGTGTGAACCTGGTTCGGACTTGGGATAGGCTGGGTAGAAGCCTAGACTTAGACCCAGAGAGTTTCAATGATTAGACCAGAAGTGGACCTGGACTAGATCAAAGATGAGCTAGGAACGAGCCTTCGGCTCGAACCAAGAGGGGCCCAAGATTCAGACCAAGCCGAAACCTAATTGGGACCTGGGCTAGGCTGGGTATAAGCCTGAACTTGGACGCAGAAGCTTCAGCTCAGACCAAAAACGGGTCTTGACTGGAATCTAAGATTAATCGATCAGAAATAAGCAACCAAGCAAAACAAAAACGTTAGACCTAGTCTGATTATGGGTAGGATTGGCTTGAGAGTGGGTTCCTAACTACTGTAATGCGGCTAAGCTGATATAAGTTCCGCATAGGTCATGGCTTCCTGTTATAGGATTTTTCCAGGTCCTACTATACGTGGAGTTGCTTTGAGGCAAAGGATTTTGGAGGGGCACTCACAGTTAAAGTTACGCGAATCCCAACCGCCTCGACTCTCAAAGCTGGGTTCCCCTCACGCCATTAACGTGGAATTTGGGGGTTTTCAAAAAAAAAATTTCTGGTTTTCTAGGATTCCTGGTCGATGTGTGCTAGAGTGTGTAAAGAAGCACGCAAATGAAAATAAAGTCAAGCACACAAGCACACAATAAGAAAGAAAACAAGTGAGTGCTCGTCTTTGATCACGCCTAGCGATGCGCGCTTCGAGGTGAAAATCGCTCGAGGCACAATATAAATGGAGGGGTAAGGAACCCCTAAGAATGTATGGTCAAAGCAGTGAAATCAGACACAGTTCGTGTAAGTCGAGCATAACCCAAATCGAGGACGACTCGAATGGGACACGGTTCAAGGAGGGTGCGAGCAGCCCTCGATGTATTTTTTTTAATTTTTTTTATTTTTTTTAAGTTTGATGAAACACAATTAAACTAAGGTGGTGAAAGTAGGAAAAAAATAGTTTCAGTTAAAATTAACAAACTCAAATAGCAAAGAAAAAGTCAGGAGCAGGATAGACTTATCTGAAGAAAAATGTTTTTTTTATATTTTAAAAAAATTTATTTTAAGTCAAAAATTGGTGAACAAGCACAAATAAAGCTCTAGAATAATCCTATGGGGTCGTAGAATTTTTTTGGTACCTCTGTGATAAGGCAGCACAGACCGTGTCGCTTGAGCGGCATAGATTGTGCCGTCGCCCGAGCGGTACCGTTCGTGTCACACCTGTAGGTTGGGCGGCACGAGTCTTGCCAATCAAACAAAAAAAAATTATTATTATTGTTTTTAATATTTTTTATCTTGATGAAATAAGGCTACTGAAACTTTTAGAAGTAGAAAAATCAGACTTTTTGATGAAATAAAATTAAAACAAAGTGAAACAGAACAACAACAGATAGAACAGACCTATATCAAGAAAAATATTTTTTTGGTATTTTTAAAATTTTATTTTGTTCTGAAATTTTGAAAACAGTCACAAAAGAGACCCTGGACCCAGCTTACAAAATTTCAAAAGCATCTCACTTGGGCGACGAGGGGCACCAGAGGGTATGTTGTCCCGGACCTAGGCAACACGATCCGTGTCGCCTAGGCATCTAGTGTGGCCCAAAACATTAATTTTTTTTTATTTTTTTTATATTTTCTTCTTGTATATCTTGATAAAATAATCTTACTGTAAACTTGGAGAAACAGAAAATAAAATAGTTTTTGATGAAAATAAATTAAGATAAAGCGACCTCAAATCTAACAGAAAAATATTTGTTTTGTATTTTTAAATTTTTTATTTTCACCTAAAACTTTGGGAAAAGTAACAAAATGGTACGTAGAACATTCCTACAAAGTTTCAAAATATTTTGAGATTTTTGAAATTTTGATGCTCGAATCACGCTCGATACACCCCATGGTGGGCGCCAAACTATTTACAGCGCAGAATCGAAGCGATATGCAAATGTAGATCACTATGATCTGAAAATTTAAACTCAAAAAAATGAAATTTAAAACAAGTGGTAGAGAAAATGGGAACAATCGAATTCAGATTTGAGGTCAGATCTGCTCATAAACGAGCATATCTGCTCTCAGATCTGTGGCGGAGCCAGCGTGATCCAAATCATTCAAAAAACGATTTTAAAATAATATTTAGATCAAAATAGAATAGAAATGATATGAGAGCAGTAACAGAAGAAAAGGAAGAAGAGAAGATAAAATACCGGATCGGGCTTGTTCGCTTGGGATTCCGGAGCCTTCTGGGGCTTGCCCGTAACAGAACCGGTTCCTCTTGCCCTTCTGGCCCAGATGTCGATCAGAAATTATTTGGTAGATCTAGGGTGGTTGTACCCTAGGTCTAGGTTTTCTTTTTGTTTGGGGTTAGAGTCTCAGGAAGCTAGGGTTTTCTCTCATTTTCTCTCTAGTTTCAATCTCTATCTCTAGGATTTTCTCTCTTCTAGGGTTCTATCCTTCTAAAGTCGCCCCTGTTTCACTCTCCGTACCCCCCTAAATGGTCCCAAAACGTTGCTAAAAGAGGGGTCAAATTCGTTGTGAATGATAAGCATGCTAACAAGGAAATCCTTGGTCAAAAGGTCTAACTTTTGAGGATCCCGGATCTGGGTGGCACGGATCGTGTCTCTTGGGCGGCATGCCCCATGTCGCCCAAGGCTGGGCGGCACGGGTCGTGTCGCTTGGGCGGCACGCCCTGTGTCGCCCAAAACAAATTTTTTTGAAATTGAGGTTTTTCAATT
This sequence comes from Amborella trichopoda, assembly GCF_054954075.1. Lineage (NCBI taxonomy): Eukaryota > Viridiplantae > Streptophyta > Magnoliopsida > Amborellales > Amborellaceae > Amborella > Amborella trichopoda. The sequence goes on from NC_142339.1 coordinate 32,612,116, forward strand.
TGCGTGTCTTCCTCAGCCTCTTTTGAAGCTCTCGGAGAAAATTTGTGTCAAAACGGAGTCTTTTACTATTTTTAATGATTGTTTTGGTAAAACTCGGCATTTATACAAATCTGGATCAAAACAAGGTTTCTGCAGGGTTCTGGGCAGGCAAATTGGTTCCGGATCACAAGGTGGGCTATGTGAACTATGGATTTGGGTTTACTAGGTTAAGTGTGGTTCTAAGGGTTCCAGAAACCATAGAATTTGCCTGATTTAAAATGGGATATCTTCAATTCGATGCCGCTTTTCCCTTATAAATGGTAGTGTCTTGGGACATGCGTGTGTGTGCACGGTCTATAGATGTGTTTGGGGTGGTTTGTCATCCATCCCCTAATAAAGTAAAAGGTTTGGTATTTGAAATGCCTCCCTTTTTTATTGGAGCGTCTTTAGTTCCATTACCATGCATGCACAATTCTTTAGGAGACCTTCGCTTTTCTTGGAGGTCATGTGCTCGTTTGGGCGCAGTCTTTGTGCTGTCCTGAGCTGTGGGATTATCATGAAATGCATTAGTGGTTTGGAAGCGGGGTGTGATGGGTCTAGGTCCTAAAAGGCCCGAAGCAGGTGAGAAGATGGGGGTACATTGTTTCTTGCCTCGTTTTGTCATGGTGATAGTTAAATCGCCAACCATGATGTGCGTGAGTGTGTGCGGGGTGGCCTGGTGCCCTCAAACTAGCGCAGGAATTGTCAGGATGCAGTGTGTGGCGACGTGCTAGTACGAGCAGTGCCCTTGTAGAGTGGGGGTGGGGTAACCTTACGGTGGCCCAAAGAGATGGTGGTCTTAAAAGAGCCTACCGAACGAATAGAGGTAGTGGCATTGGGACCACCTTAAAGCTTAGGACTGGCAGAGTGTCATCCAGTAATAGGGTGCGCATGAAAGGAGGTGGTTTTGGAGCCACCAATGCAGCTAACATCAACAAACTTTCTCTTGATATCGAACGAGATGGGAGAAGGGGTTTGAGTACCTTTTCCCCAAGTTTTCCTAGCCTGAACTAGGATAGCAGGCCAGCCAGGCTGCTCGAGGGATGCTTGGGAGAAGTGGATTGCACCGAGTGCTCCCTAAGTGTATGGTCACAAACAAGGGAATGATGAAATCCCCAATTTGGACAAAGAGGAGTGTTTGGATTCCATAACAAATCGGAGAAAGAGAGAAAGGAGATTTTAGTTTGAGAATAATCCGAACCAACTATAGGGTGGTGCATCCCCAGTAAAGTCACCAGTTGGTTGGGGCCTGATTTTCTTGGTGAGAGAAAACCCTCTCTCAAACAACCACGAAGGGTGCGCGCACGATACGCGTTTTAAGTGTGCGCGTGTACTTTTCTTGATGTGAATAAGAACCAACAATGAGATAGATTTTTTGATAATGGCATGTTTAGGTGCTTACCTTGTCATTTGCAGGTTCGGGGATACACCCAGCCAATCACCTTCTTAGAATAGTTACGAAGCCCTACGACTGTTTGCTGGCACGGTTTGGACACAAAATCTCCTCAAACTTTAGCACGTCGTCTCGTTCTTTTGCTACCAAACTTGCAATGTGAATTCTAAGGTACTCTACTGTAATGGTCCACTCGAGTAGGGATTGGCTGGGCAGAGAAAAGATGAAGGAGAAGTGATGACATAGGTCCTTTTATGCGCACAAATTCTGCAAAACTTGGCAATCAAAGTGATCAAAGAATCAAAACTCTTTCGACAACCAACTCAGGATGACTCCACTCAAGTGAGTGAGGGCGAGGGCGTGTATATCTCTCGTAGACAACTCAACTGTACGGAGAGGAAGTTAGAGTGGAGATCTGATTGTTAAAACTCTTGAGACTGCTCTGAGAGGTATGATGTCAAGCGTATGATGGATAGCGGGATACTATCAGTATAGAAGAAGAACTCAAGAAAAATGAAGGGAAGAAAGGGGTTACGAGATGCTGAGGTTACACATGGTCGCAGATCTGTATGAAACAGTGAGTAGTATAGGAGAGAAGCAACGAGACTATAGATTTGTTGTGGTCATGCTCAAAGTAAGGATGGGAAGAGGAAAAAAGGAGAGAATGACTGGACCGCAGCTTTGTTGCGGTTCCGAGTTGCTATGAGGAAGAGAATAATCCAATAAGAGACGAGGTCATAGGTGCTGGAGCTCCGAAACATGTCACATGGCAAAGGGGAGAAGGGCGCAGAGAGAGAGAGACGGGGTCATAAGTAGTGTGGCTCTGAGACTAATCGGGAACCTTGTTAAGAATAAGGGCAGGTATCCAATTAGTGAGAGAGGAATTTTGGATGTGAGGTGGGGACCAACCTCACCGGGGTCTGTGACTTACTCAGGCTGACTCGCGTGGGCGCCCTCTTAGATCATGATGGAATGCCCCCCAGCTACTTTAGCTGGTTTGGAATCGCCTCCTTTAACATGCAATCTCCTTGTTTTTCTTCACAACGCTACTATGGTTAATTTGCAAGACAAGTGGGCTGAAGGGCCCACCCATGTCTTAGAGAAATGCACATTCATGTCGTTAGAAATGTGAGGGGTTAGAGTGATAAAGTGGAAGGTACGAACAAAGGTCGCAGAGAGAAGAAAACTTGATGAAGGGATGAGATTAGGTTGATAGCCGAACAGTGATCGACTCGGAATAGTACAAAGAAGGGCATGGTACTCAGAACCAGCACGACGACAATACTACTCGAAATCGAGGCCGATGTGGTGGTGCTAAACAAGGTTAACTGTCGATTAGGTGAGAAGAGGTGAGAATGAAGAGAAGGCACGAGACGGAGAAGGGATAGTGTCCCGTTGGCGCTAGGCATTACCACCCACGACCAAGGAGTAGTAGTCTCACGGCCCTTTGATGGCACTAAACACTACTGCTCACGGCTTGAGTGGGAGCAGGGAACTACGGATGGCGCTAGACATCGTCATTGGCAACACAAGAAGACAGCACCCACCTGCACCGGCGGCGATAGCTTCTCGTGAAGCACGCGGTGATAGCCATTTGGGAAGCGTGTGATGATAGTTCTCATGAGGAAAACAGCGATAAGCGTGAGATGCAACACGTGAAGGAGGTTGGCAGACGGCTATGAGCACCGAGCATGTGAAGGAGGCTCGCGGACGGCGATAGGCACCGCGCAAGCAAAGGAAGCACCGCGCACGCAAAGGAAGCTTGCTAGGGATAGCTGGTCGTAATGGGGTTTGACTCATGCTGAGGTGTCGGTGCGATGAGACCCACTGGGGATTAAAGGGGTAGGTGCGACCCCCCTGATGTCTTGTCATATACCTAACTTCACTGGGGTGTTAATTAAATACACCTAGCAAAGAGGTGGTCCCTCTTACGGTTATGTGCATGGACTATTTGTCGTGCTGTGCATTACAGTTTTTAGGGTCTTGTAGCTCGAACCATGGCTACGTAGTTTTAAAGTCATGCAGCTAGGACCATGTAGTTTAAGGTCGTGCAACTAGACCTTCACTAAAGTTTAGAGTCATATAGTTGGACCATAACGCTAAGTCTTTTAATGTCATGCGGCCAGGACATGCACTATAGTTTAAGGTCATACAGCTGGACCATGGTCGTGCAGTTTAGAGTCGTGCAATGATGACTGTGCAAGTTTAAGGTCGTGCAGCTAGACCTTCGCTATAGTTTAGGGTCATATAGTTTGGACCATGCAGTTTAGGGTAGTTGTGCAATATAAGGTCATGTAATGCGGACCATGGTTATGCAGTTTAAAGTCATGCAGCACAGACTAAAGTTGGTGAAGGAATGTGACTCCAGCGAATGAACTTCCTGAGGAGGCAGGACAATGGTCTAGGTGGGATGTCATGGCATGATCACGGCACTAAGTGTTGGATGGCGCACGCAGCATTAGGCCTAGATGTTGTGCACACGGCGTTAGGCCCCTTGGTGAGGGGCATGATGATAGCCCTTTGACGAGGCGCTTGGCGGCGACTTCTTTGACGAAGGGCACGACGACGGCTTCTTTGACGAAAGGCACGGGGCGATGACTTCTTTGACGAAGGGCACGGAGTCGGCTTCTTTGACAAAGGGCGTGGCGACGACTTCTTTGATGAAGAGCGCAATGATATCTTTTTCGGGTCTCGGGCATGACCGGCCCTGACCCGGTCTTATTGCCGTCAGGAGCTGGGGACTAAAATGTCATTTTAGATTTGTGAAGGGCAGTTTGTGGCACTGCAGAGTATAAAAAGGGGGACCATTCTACTATTTTACCGAAGGGTAAAATGGTTAAAGAGTTTCTAAAGAGAGAGAGAGCCTGAGCCTATGACAAGAGACTTCCGACGAGAGTTTTCCAACCAAAGTTTGCAACAGACAGGCTTTCAAGAGTTTTTTTTAGGCGAGCTTGAGCAGGTTGTGAGCTTCATACCGTGCTTGCGAATTCTTTGGGAGAGTGTCAAGGCTTTCTGAGGGGGAAACATAGCTTCTCATAGCCTTAACTAGATTTGCAGTGGTGCTGTTGTCGGGGGTTTGGGTGTTCTTTCGATAGTCCTGCAGCTGGAGGGGAGGTTGCAGAGAAGTCAGGGGAGCTGACGGTCCTTTGGTTTTGGAAGAGAAGAAGAAGGAGCAGCAGTGGGCTCGCCGAAAACTCAATGGAATTCTGGTGGGTTCATGGCGAGCTACTGAAGTTAGAAAATAGGGAGAATAGAGACCCACAAGGCCACAGGGAGACTTTCTGTGGAATTTGGTGGTTTTTTTTATTTTCCTAGCTATTAGCAAGGGGAAAGAACAGCGTCAATGGGGTTTTCCAGCCAGTAGAGGGAGTTTCCGGTGAAAACCTGAAGGGTTGCAGGGCTGCAACGGTCGGGAGGCGAAAGGTCGTGGGAAGGCTGACCGTCACCGAGGGGTAATAATTTTGGGGAAACTGAAGAAGGACAGGGGTTAATGCCCCTTGGGAATTGGGGACGGTGGGAACAGAGGGACAACAAGGGCATGCGCATCGTTATCGCATGCAGCGCTGCTCTCGCATGTCTCTAGGCGGCATACGACGATAGCCACGCTCGGGAGCAAGCCGCTCAAGACAATGGTCTCACGCAGCATTGGTCTGCTCGTGCTAATGGTAGCGCGCAACGTTGAGCTACTCACGGCAGTGGTCACCTGTGGCACTGAGTCATATGCGACGATGATCTCGTGTGGCATTGAGTTGCGTGCGGTGACGACCATGGACGGGGATGCCTTTGGGGACCAAGAGTGATGGCAAATGGGAGGCCATGCCGCTGTGGTATGTTGAAAGCCAAGTCCTCCAGTATAATAGTGAAGTCCATGTTGTTTTGGAGGTAGGAAATCCATCATGGATCTGCTCTTTGGCAGCTGGCCATGCTCTGTCAGATGAATTGAAGCTGACTCAGGAATGGTTGGCTTCTTCTTTTTGGCCTGTAACCATCCTCTTTGGTGGTTTTGCTTCTTCTTCATGAGGAGGGCATTTCTTCGGTGGTTTTGCTTCTTCTTCATGAGGCGAGCACTTCCTTTTGGCCTGTAACCGTCCGCTTGCCCTCAGATGCAAGTGCTTTGTTCTGTGGCCTTGTAATCATCTACTTATCCTCAGATGCAAGAGCTTTGTAACTTCCCTAGTAATGGGCTTTTGATTGTAGCTTGTAACTCTTTTTAATGCAATGAAAGAAATGAACTTCTTTTGAGCTAGCTTAATATTCTTCTTTTCCATTTTTTTTCTTTTTACTGTACGCACCGCATTTTAGGGGTATAATCAGGGATAGTACTTCTTTAGGTATCTTCCATTGATAAGGGGCATTGCCTCTCCTCCTTCCAAGTTTGCCAGTATATAAGCCCCGTTTGGTGTGACCTTCTTTAGTATGAACAGACCTTCCCACTTCGGTTCGTACTTTCCTTTGCGGTACCCATGCATGACAATCAGTCTCTTGACTGCTAATACTAGGTTCCCACGAGCGAATGAGAAAACCTTGAAAGACTTGTCAAAGGCTCTCTTCATTCTTCCTTGATTAATCTCGAGGTTCTGCTGGGCCTCTAGTCTCTTTTCATCAAGGGCATCCAACTCCTGATAACGGAGCTTGACCCTCTTATCATCGGTTAGTCCCTGATGTATAATGACACGAAGGGAAGGTATTTGAACTTCGAGGGGTAAAACTGCCTCACCTCCATAGATCAGGGAATAAGGAGTAAAGTTTGTAGCATTGTGGGTGGTGGTGCGATAAGCCCACAATCAGACAATTTCTTGTGCCAATTCTTCCTTGACTTTGAAAATGACTTTCGGAGCACCCCACACAGGGTTTTGTTGAACGCCTCAGCTAACCCGTTGGCACGAGGGTAGTACATGGTCGAGTATTTCCACTCGAAGACAAACTGGTTGACTAGGAGATCAACATGATGGCTTCTTAACAGAGGGCTATTATCAGAGATTATTCGATCCGGAACCCCGAACCAATATATAATGTGGTGACACACAAAGTTGGCCACAGCGGTCCCTGAAACCTGCTTGAGAGGGACCGTTTCAGCCCACTTGAAAAAGTAATCTGTCGCTATTAGAATGAAGGCGTGATCCAAGGCAGAAGGAGGGTCGATGGGTCCTACAATATCAATACCCCACTGGGAAAAGGGTCAAGATGTCACTATAGGATGGAGTGGCTCCGAAGGCTGATGAATGAGGCTTGAGTGAATTTCGCACATCTGGCATCTTTAGCATAGTTTTGGATGTTAGCAACCATTGAAGGCCAGTAATAGCCGAGTCTACATATGCATTCGTAGAGCATGGGGTTGGACTGATGCAGCTCATAGATACCTGAATGCACTTCTTCGAGTACTTTGCTTGCTTCTTGTGTGTCAACACATCTGAGGAGAATTCTATCAAATGATCAACGAAAGAGAACATCCCCATCGAGAAGGGTGCACTTGGTAGACATCTGTCGTATGCCGTTTCATTCTGCTCAATCCTCAAGCAGCCTTCCATGCTTTACGAAATTCAGGTTCTCGCTACTCAGCCTCTGATTCTTTACGTAGAGATATTTCCTGCTCTGCCTTAATGACATCCTTGGCTGCAAGGAGTGCTTCGAATGGGTAAGGTGGGCATTCAGGGAAGACATCCCTCCCATCATCTGCATCAACTTCAGTTCTCAAGTCGACATGCCTCCATTCTGTTACCCAGACTGGTGTGAGCTCTGCTGAAGACAGTTGAATGGTGGCCCCCAGCTCTGAGAGCGCATCGACCTGCAAGTTTAGCCTTTTAGGGATATGACTCTAGGAAAAATCATCAAACTGGGCCATGTAAGTTTTGGTCGTGTCTTGATAAGGCTTGAGAGTATCCTTCCTTACGTCATAAATCCCTTTAAGCTGCCGAATAACAAGCTCAGAATTGTCATAGATGTTTAGCTGCCCCAGGTCTAGCTCTTAGGCGATCTCCAACCCGATTATGAAGGCCTGATATTCGGCTTCGTTATGGGAAAATGCCTCTGCCAGTGAGAAGGATAGAGGAATCATTCCACCATCGAGGGTCAGGAATACGACTTCAGCTCCTCCTCTATCAGACTGGAATGCTTCGTCGACGTACATCTCCCAAGGCTGAGTGAGTGTCGCACAAAAAACTTCTTCATCCGGTAGATCACTTGACAGGGGAGATTACGAAGGGACTGGATGAGCCTCGCTGCTAGGGCTTGATCGGATCAGACTTTGAGATTAACCTGACCTTGTGGCAGAGCAAATAATGACGGAGCTTCTATACCGCGAAGATCAGGGCTAGGCACATCTTTTCAATGGGGGGTAATTCTTTCCCACTCCATGCATCCTGTGGCTGAGATAATATAGTGCGGTTTCTTTCCCTCCATCATTATTCTGTGCTAGGAGTGCTCTGAGTGACTCTTCAAGAGCTGTCGCGTATAGGATGAGAGGCTTTCCCAACACTGACGTAGAGAGTACTGAAGGATTCAACAAGTACTGCTTGATGTCGTCGAGTGCAACTTGGCACGCCTTATGCCATATGAAGAAAGTGTCCTTCTTTATGACATGTGAAAAGGGCTTGCATTGTCCTGAGAGGTTTGAGATGAACCTCCGAATGTAAGAGAGTTGTCTTTGAAGAGATCACAATTCATGGAGAGTCGTAGGAGGTGTCATGTCCTGAATGGCCTTGATTTTGATTGGCTCAATCTCCAGCCCACGGTACCTCACGATGAACCCTAAGAATTTTCTTAAGCATACACCAAAGACGCATTTCAAGGGATTCATCTTGAGTTGGTGACGCCGCAGCCGTTCAAATACTTTCTTGAGGTTCTGTACGTGAGTGTCCTTTGCTTCAGACTTCACCACCAGGTCATCGACATAGCACTCAACCTCCTTGTGGATCATATCCTTGAAGATGGTCGTCATGGCTTGTTGTACTTGGCACCGACATTCTTTAACCCGAAAGGCATCATAGTGTAGCAAAAGACACCTTTTGGGGATAAAAATGCAGTGGCCTCCTCATCTTCTGATGTCATCCTGATTTGATTATAACCAGAATATCCATCCATGAAGGAGAAGATTGAGCAATGAGTCGTGGAATCAACAAGCATCTCGGTGAACGATAGGGGGAAGTTGTCCTTGGGACAGGAGGTATTCAAGTTGCAGAAGTCAATACAAACCTTGATTTAGCCATTCTTCTTCTTGACTGGGACGACATTCACCAGCCATCTTGGGTATTTGACTTCTCATATGAATCCAGCTTGCCTGAGCTTGTTTACCTCAGCATCGATCTACATCTTGAGGTCGGGTCTAAAAATTCTTGATTTTTTTTTCATGGGTTTAACGGTTGGATCCATACCGAGGTGATGGACAGTAATTTCAGGGTCTAGGCCAGGCATCTCATGATAATGCCAGGCGAAGATGTCGCGGTTTGCTCACAAGAGGAAGATGTAATTTTCTTTCTCTTCTGAAGTCATTTTTGCCGATATGAACGTGGGCTTTGAATCTGCTTCATCCTATAAGTTTATCTCTTCGAGCTCGTCAGCTGTGGCCTGACCACCTTCTTCCCACTCTTCCGAAGCATCTTCTAACTCTTCGTCTGGGCATTAGGAAGCTTCTCATCAATCTCGAGTGTGGAGACACACGATCCTGACATTTCTACTTCGAGGAGAGGCCCAGCGTGAGAGACGATTTTTAATCTCTAGCCAAAGTAAGGAATGAAGGGGTCGGCATTGAACGGGGAGTCTATGAACTTGCGACTGTGGTCGCTCGGTACTTGCCCGAGTTGGGTGACACTTCATGAACCTAAATCATGTGACAGGCCTCATGAGAATAGGATCTTGAAGATGGCTCGGTCTTGGCTTGGAATGTCAAGGTGTCAGCGGCTGTCAAAAATCTAGCAGCTCGGGCCAGCATCTCTCTGAGGAGCTTTTGTTGCGACCTGCTGAGGCTGGTGCCTTCGAGCTCTCTGTTTAGAGCGTCAAAGTCTGGACACTATCAAGGTGCATCTATGGAGAAATAGAAGAGGAGGGAGGAGAAGAAGAGTTAGAATGTTTTGGGCAGCCTTTTACGTCATCGCCAGAATTGGACATGTACAGGGGATATTTTATGTCTTGCCCCGGCTCCGACTGTTGAGGGGTGCTTTTAGTGTCACCTATTTTGGATGATTGCTAGGGGTATTTTAGATCTTGCCCCGGCTTTGACCATTGTGGGGTGCTTTTAGCATCGTCACTCATATTGGAGGGATCCTAAGCTGTTGGTGACTCAGGGACGTCCTCCTTATTGGACGAGAGGTTAAAGCGAGTTGTGCTTGGGATGAAATCCTATAAAGTTCGTAGTGGAGGAAGAGGCTTGAGAAACTCTTCCTCGACTGGTGGTTGAGGGATGGGATTCCTTCGACAGACTGACTTAAGTGCTCGTCGTCTCCTTCTGAACCCTTGAGGAAGCATTTGGTCTGGTTCATCAGGTTGGTGAGTAGTCCCGGCCTGGTTGACTGCCTCATGTTTTAGGGATTTGAGCCTACTTCGCTCATGGTAAACTTCCCAGGGCTGAGAATTCGAGGGCCCTGAAGAGTCCAGTTTATGGTCAAAGGGTACCTGTAGCAGGGTCTCCTCTTGGACAGGAGAGACGGATTGGAGTGGTCCAGTAGAACGACGTAGATGATGTGGCCTTCTTGTACCTTCTGAGTGACTATAGCTTCAAACCCAGAGCATTCTTTTAACTCGTGGCCCCATACTTAGTGATATGGGCACCAGAGGTTTTTCGTACCCTGGGCAAGGTGCTTAGGCTGCCTGGCGGGCTTGGGAGTGACAAGACGCGTTTGGAGCATTACCTCGAAGAGGGCCTGTAGAGGGTCTGGCTCAGTACTTCCCGAGGCTTGCGTCCGGAATACTTCTTGCACTGGCAGAAGAGGGACTTGAGGGCGCCCTTCTGAGTTACCATGAGCTTCCTGGCATTGCTGCATCTTCTTTGCCAAGAGTTCGTGGAAGCCAGTGCATTCGCTTATGTCATGGCCTCATATGAGGTGATACAAGCACCAAAGGTTCTTAGTTCCTAGAAGCAAGAACTTAGGCTGCCTTGTCAGCTTCAGTGTGTTGTGCCCCTCTTTGAGCATTATGGAGAATAGTGCATGGAGGGTAGTGGGTGCCTCCTCATCTTCATTGATCATCACTATGCGGGAGCCCTCAGTGGTCCCAAACACTTTCTTTAACTCTTCAAGCTTTATCTGACCCTTGTTAATAAGGGCTTCGATAGTGTCGTTGAGTTTATAGAAGTCGTGAGTGGGGGGGTCGCCTACTTTCTTGTGATAGCCGCAATACTTCTCATTCATCTCTTGCCCAACCGGCTCTAGGGTGTTGACCTCCGGTAGCTGGAGCATGTTCTGTTCTAGCAGCAGTCAAAGTAGTGCAGGAGTCCACTCCTTATCGAAAGGGTAAACTTTATTTTGGTGTTGAGTCCAAAAGTTACTTCGACTAGCATTTTTAGGAGACGAGACCTTATTGTAAGACTACTATTTGCCCCCGGCCTGAAGCGTTAATGCCTTAGAGAGGTCCAGGTTTTGGGGGACGGGTTCTTGGTGCCAATCGTGACTGCCGCACTGATTAGCACCTTTTACGGGTTGCCCCGAATGTTGGAGCAAGAATTCGAATCGAAGGGTTGCTGATGAGATCTGTCATGGTGCTTAGACAGGCCCTCAAAACGAAATGCTTTAGTGATGAGCACTGACATGGAGGGTGGATTGGAGGCCTAAACATGAAGGGCGATCTCGGGAAGAATGTTTCGTATACAGGTCTGAACAACTTCTTTTTCGGTCATGGGGGTAGCATGAAAGGTTGCCAGCTCTCTCTATCGAGTGATGAACTTGTCAACCGGCTCACCAGGGTCTTGTGTCAGAGTAAGGAGCTCAATGGTCTCTATGTTCCTTTGGACTTTGTAGAAGAGTTGGCAAAACAACCGCTCCGTTTCCTACCAGGTGTGCACCGAATTTGGAGGTAGCAGAGCCCACTGGAAGGCTAGCCCTTTGAGAGTCTCGATGAACTGATGGACGAGGAGTTTCCCTTCAATCGTCGTCTCTCGACAGGCCGCATGGAATTGGGCAGTATGCTGGTGAGGAGACGTGGTACCATTAAACAGGGGGAGTTTTCCTTTTTGATAGTTTGGGCAAAACGACACCTGGTCAATGTACGAAGGGTACGGCTTTTGGTAGAGGGGCACCTCTTGCATGCCTGGGACCTTGTTCTTGAGGCTATGAGAGACCATGGCATCTATATAAGTTTGGGAAGCCCCTCAAGAGGCAGAGCTGTCTTGGGAGACCAGTGGGGGAGTTTGCCTGGGAACTGTGTCTTCGCAAGACAGGGAATCAGTCTCGTGGTGAGAAGAGGCGGCCCTAGAGGCTTCTAGGCGTTCCATCTTTTCGAGGATGGAGTGCACCATTACCTCAAACCTGTTCAACCTTTCTTCTTGGGCGTCATCCGGATCATTGATCACCATGACACTGATCATTTCTTTTGGAAGGTCAAAGCTAAGTGGAACAATGGACTGTCGAGATTGGCAAGTCAGGCATGGCAAGTCAGTCTGCAGCCTTGTATGCCAATCTTGTGATGACCAGTTCTCGATGGTCTTGGGACCGTGGCTGCTTGTTAGTAATGACCCAGCAATACTCTTGGACATGCTCAGGTTCTGAAGTTTGCAGAGGGGAAAAGAGATTACAAGGCAGGAGGTCTCCGAGAGTAATGACCTCAGCTGCCTTGGAGGCCTCTCTGGTCATGATCTGCTTGCCTCTCTTATACTTAATCTTGAGGGTACTGTGGACTTCACCCCAGAATTGGGCCTGAGGTTTAGACTGCCCCTCTTTTCTTGAACATGAGAGGGTTGTGTCTATTAATTGGAGTAGGGAGTGCGGGCCAAGGACAGAAGGCTTCTGTCAGACATCAAGCTGCTGCTCCAAGTCCCTTTGTGAGGCCCGGATGCGCAGCTGACCTGAGGCCCGGATGCGCAGCTGACCTGAGGCTGACTCAAGATGGTACTCTTAGGGAAAACCTTTGAATACCAGGTTTCCAGGCGCTTGCTTGATGAAGGAAGAGCATCATAAGAAGGAGCTGGTTCACTACTCCGCCTGAGTAGGGAGTGAGGAGGAGCCTGTAAATTTGGTGCATGTGCACCTTTAGGGTTAGCCGTCCGAGTGACTTGGCGGTCCACACGAGCTCTGTCAACGGGTTCGAACATGGAAGGTCGAGACCCACGAGCTTGTGTTTGTGAGGGAAGGGGTAGGAGCCTATCTCTCACAGGGTGAAGCTGTGTGGTGAGAGGTGGGACGAAGCTGTCAACCCTCTGGCGCTCGAGCTGACATAGAACTGGCGTTGCCCCGAGATGTGGGATGCATGATGCGCACAGGGTTTGGCCCAAGAAGGCCTAGCCTTGAACGCGAGTTCGAGGCAGCGTGACAGTCGCCCCGAGGTGTGGCTCAAGTAGATGGACCACGAGCCGTCAAGTGTGTGCATGGGGTGGAGACCTTAGGATCTCCGCCTTTGTGTGCCAAGCCTCCATGTGTAGAGGCTCGGGGTAGTAAAGGTGTTCGGGGGGTAGCCTTGAGGCGACCCTCAGAAGCGACGGCAACCTGCTTACTTCTCGCGAAGTGGATAGGGCTGCTTTCCGGCATACCTCAGCAAGTCCATCCATCTTCTTTGCCTCATGTTCAATTCTTTCTGAGAGAATAAGTACTTAAGGTTCTTATGGTCGGTAAACATTTTAAATTGGATCCCATATAGATAATGTCCCCAAATTTTTAGGGTGAAGACCACGGCTGCTAATTCCAAATCGTGTATGGGATAGTTTTGCTGATATGGCTTTAATTGTCTTGAGGCATAGGTTATGACCTTGCCCGGTTGCATCAACACACATCTCAGCCCTTTGTGTGAGGCATCAGTATAAACTACAAAATCTTCATTTCCTTTGGGCAAGGTCAGTATCAAGGTCGTAGCCAATCTCGTCTTCAGCTCTTAAAAACTTTGCTCACAAGCATCTGACCACACAAACTTTACTTCCTTCTGGGTTAGGGGAAGTGCTATTTTTGAAAAACCTTTAACAAATCTTCTGTAATAACCCACTAGTTCTAGAAAGCTGTGAACTTCTGACACATTTGTTGGTCTTCCCCATATAAACACATCCTCAATTTTGCAAGGCATAATTGCCACCCCGTCCTTGGAAACAATATGCTCGAGGAAAGCCATGCTCGGGAGCCAGAATTCACTCTTACTCGAGGAAAGCCACGATTGGGAGCTAGAATTCACTCTTTCTTAACTTGGCATATAACTTCTCAGACTTTAAGGTCTTGAGGACCATTCTTAAATGTTGTTCATGCTCATTCATACCCTTTGCATACACCAGGATATCATCGATAAAAAACACTATAAAGTTATCCAGGAAGGGTCTAAAAACTCGGTTCATCAAATCCATAAAGACAGCTGGTGTATTGGTCAATCCAAATGGCATCACCAGGAGTTCGTAATGACCATATCGAGTCAGGAAGACGGTCTTAGTAACATCCTCTTCCTTAACTCGCAGCTGATGATAACCTAACCGGAGGTCAATTTTAGAAAATACTTGGGCCCCTTGATGTTGATCAAATAAGTCATCAATTCTGGGTAATGGGTACTTATTATTTATCGTAACCTGATTCAATTGTTTATAATCAATGCATAGTCTCAAAGATTCATCTTTCTTCAGAATTGGTGCACCTTACGGTGATACACTAGGTCGGATGAACCCTTTATCCAATATATCTTGTAATTGCTCCTTCAGTTCTTTTAATTCAGCTAAGGTCATCCTTTAAGGAGCTTTAGAAATGGGAGCAGTACCAAGGGCTACTTCTATTTCAAATTCTATCTCCCTTACCGGAGGCAGAGAAGTTAACTCTTCAAGAAAAACTTTTGGATATTCTCTCACCACCAGTATCTCCTCTAACTTAAATTGGGCACCCCTATTTTCCACTCATAAGCCAGATACCCAACACATCCTTTGGCTAACAAGTGGAAAGCTCGAAGGGTCGAGATAAGGTGTAGAAGGGAAATATCCTTAATGCCCACAAAGTTCAATACAAGCTGATTCAGGCATCTAAAAGTTACAGTTTTATCATGACAGTTTACCATAGCATGATGTGTGAACAACCAGTCCAGGCCCAAAATAATGTCAAAATCTTGAATGTCTAAGAGTATCAAGTTTATAAGTAGAACATGCCCTCAAGCACAACCCCACAATGTTTAAATATATATTAGTCTCTAAAGATCCCCCCATGGGTGTGCATACAACCAAAGCCCAATCAAGCTGCTCAGATTTAACATTCACGTGGCATGCAAAATGTGGTGGAACAAAAGAGTGGGAAGATCCAGGATCAATTAAAACTCTTGCTTCAATTCCACAAACAGAAAGCGTACATTGGATAACGGAGGTCGACGCCTTAGCCTCTTGTTCTGTCAAGGTGAATACCTGACCTTGAGTCCTCAATCGGTCGTCTGGTCCTTTGACTGGACAGTCCTTCACCAGATGGCTTGGTTTTCCACAACGAAAGTAAGCCCTGGTCTTTCTAAAGTACTTAGCTACCGTATGATTACCCAGACCACATTGAGGGTAGATTGGGTGTCGGTTGCCCCTTACATCACTCAGGAAAGCCCTCTGGATCTTGACACCACCCTGATCATTTCTCCCCTTCAAATCTCTCCTTGGAGGTAGTCGGGCTTTCGTCTTAAAATTCTCAGGCTGTGCGACACCCAATCTCCCTTCTCTCCTTGCTCAAAAGTCTTCGCAATCCCTTTCTATCTTCAGGGTAAGATCCACCAATGGGGAGAAGGTCTTGACGTTAGCCGAAATTATCCTCCCCCTTATATCAGGCCCAAGGCCCCTCTCAAATTTATTAGCTTTTCGCACCTCTATGTCAAGAATATGCAGCGCATATCTTGAGAGCTCAGAAAAAATTTTCGCGTACTTCTCTACAGACATCTTTCTCTATTGTAGCTCAATAAATTCTACTTCTTTTCTTTCCCCTACAGAGTTGGGAAAATACTTCTCATAAAAGGCTTCCAGAAAATTCTCCCAAGTGGTTACAATTCCTCACCTCTCCCGTGACTGTTTTATTGAGCTCCACCAATGCTCAGCTTCTCCTTCAAGCATAAAAGTACTCAGCCTCACCTTCTGCTTATCTGTACAATTTAGAACTTCAAAGATCTTTCCTACCTGCCTTCTTTTTTCTCTCAGCCTTTTCTACTCTCTCTCAACCTTCTCTACTCCCCCATGCCCCACAAAGTTTGGAGTTGCTAGCGTCCTAAATCTTTCTATCAAACTACTATCACTCTGCTCAGGGGCAGGGGTAGGGGCAGGGGCAAGGGTAGATGGCACTAGCATTGATTCTCTCATCATTTGTGTCATAGCCCGTAAGGTTCTGAAAAATTCACCGAAGGCCTCGGTGTTCTCGTTACTTAAACTCGTATTGTTGGCACGAGTCCTCGGCATCTTTAACCTAAAACACAAGCACCCAATTACTAGCCTATTAAAGAACTATCCTAAAGACACTTTTAAAACTTTATAGGCCAAGAATCTTATCCTGGCTGCTCTGATATCATAAACTGTGATGACCCCGCCCCCAAACCCCATACCGTACATGTCGGAGGGCAACAAATTGCAAGACTGCAACATGAGGTGAGTGGCTCAATTTATAAAAACACGGAATCAAGAGCAAACCATGAAATAAAACTAAAATCCAATCATTGGGACAGGTAAAAGTCCAAAAGCACAGCCATTCATTGACATCTAATATCCAAAATTTTCTTACAATTTCTCCAAGGCACTAATGGCCCAAAAATACAAGGTTAAATATAAACATCATAATTGCATAATCACTAAATACATATTAGGAAAATCTTCTGAAGGCAACTCCACAAATCTTCAAGCTTCAACCACCCAAACACAGAACAGGTACCCACATTTAGATCAGAGACTAACACTCTTCACTCTACAGTCATGGGAGTAAAATGGAATTAGCTAACAACCCAGTAAGCAGTTCTACACCATTACATTCCAACTTTAAAAACAGTGATAACATTAAATAGTGCCCACTAATTTATAGAGGTATCAAGAAAATTTCCTCTATCCCTTTAACACATTCACAATGCAAGGATAAACACAATTCAATTATCAGGAACATGCAGTGCATAAATCATAAATCATTTCATTTTTAGCGGACAGTAAGATTAACAGTTCACAGTTTATGCAGTGAAAGCTAGAGAAGCCTACTTTTGAAATAGAAGTTCCATTGATCAGGTCAAGTCAATCCTATAGCATGGAACCTCTACCCTCGTTCAAGAGGGAGGACAATGACAAGTGGGTGAACCACATCGTAATGCCCTCATACACACACACGTCCACAACGCACTTTAGGGTATTCGATAGGCAGTGGCCTTACAAGACACGACCCTCTCCTTATGCCTTTCTGACGAGAGAGCGTTACACTACCATTGGGTGTCCCAATGCATAGTGCCCATAACAATTGGGGGGAAAGCAACCCACCCTATTATCTAGTTTTACTTCCCGACCCCATTCCTATAATTGGGGTCGAGGTACAGTCCAATCAGCAGCCAGCAGAGCAGTATGCAACCACTAATAGATGACCCATTCCATGATGGTCAAAAGAACAGTATCTCATAGTATAAACAATATCACATTACCTACTACCGAAGGATGGCCCATTCCATAGTGGTCAGAGTCAGTGTCAGTTTCATGATCATAGTACAACAACATCCACTACCAATGGGTAGCCAAATGCGTAGAGGTCAGTATCAGTTTGGCTTATCAGAATCGCAATATCATATTCACAGTGTCACAGTGTGATATTCACAGTATCACAGTGTCATATTCATGGTTCGTATTTCCTGCAATTTCAGACAGTGACGTTCGATCATAATTAGGGTCGTAACTTTAATTCCGTTTTGAATTTGGAGGTGGTTTTCAAACCAATTTTATACTAGACACACCTGTATTTCAACTAGGGGTAGTTTGAAGGTAATTGGACGCTATTTGGTCCTTTAAAGGTTTAAGAAAATGGAGGTTCACTAGCTGTACCCTGCTGTGCTTGGGAGGCAGCGACATATCCTTCTTCGTGCCACTATAACTTTCAATTCGTGAGGTATTTTAAGATAATTTTTAAACCAAAGTTTAATCCACGACACGTATCGTTCCATCAACGGAAATTTGAAAGCATTTGGACTCCCATTTGGTTATTCAAAGATCTGTGCCCACTAAAGTAATGGTTCTGAGTTTTATTAAAAGATGTCCACAGTGACAAACCTTTATAAATAGTTGTGTAGCCTTCAATCTAGGAAGAATTTCGAAATAATTTCTCATGAAAGTTAACACTTGCTTAGATATATTTCAAATGGCAGTGGTTTGAAAGAAAATAGACTTCATTTAGTTAGTCAAAACCAATGGCAACAGCAGTGACGGTAAAATATCTAGGGAGAACAGCCAACAGTGGCATACTTATATATTTTGGTACATAACTTCACTTTTGTAAGGAATTTCAGCAATGGGCACACATGAAAAATTTACTAGACTCCCATATTTTCTAGTGGAATTCATTTGAGGTCAATTGGTCCTCATTTGGCTGTTCAAAAGGGCTCTTACAAAAACATTTATGTTCTTGGAATTTCACAATAACACTTTACATGCGTCAAGAACATGTTCCATAACCTTCAATTCTTAGTGAACAACATCATAATAATTGTTCCTTCACAATATACACAAATAAACATACAGTTCTACAGAATATGTAAGCCATACATTCATTTTTCAGTACCAAAATTCATCATAGAGCAAAGGCACTAATTTTGGTTAAACAATGCATAGGAATCACTACAATACATTCATTTTTTATTACTCATATTGTAGACAATCAATTTCATGTATTCTCATGGCAATAGTGCAATTGTGGTGGACCCACTTACTCAAACAGCAATGGTGCCCTCCAAATCTTTTTTTATAGTCTTCTTCAACTCCAACAATGGCTGGTCCACTAATGAGGTAGAGAACTTCACCAAGTTTTGTCTTTGAGAGAGAGAGAGATGAGGAAGAAAAGAAGTGGCAAGTGAGTGGGAGGGGAAGGCTTAAGTACTGCTGGCTGGGTCGTGGCCCAAGGCTAGAAAAGTGGCAAGCACCACACATGGGTGGCAGCCCAAGGCTAGACAAGTGGCAAGCACCACACATGGGTGGCAGCCCAAGGCTAGACAAGTGGCAAGCACCACACATGGGTGGCAGCCCAAGGCTAGACAAGTGGCAAGCACCACACATGTAACAGAACAAGTGGCGTGTGTGGCAGCATATATATGGCAAGTGGCAATCTTGTTCATGCACGCCGGTAACACAAAAGGCACTAACACAAAAGGCAATAACACAAACGGCGACAACACAAACGGTGATAACACAAAAAGCGATAACACAAACGGCGATAACACAAAAGGCGAAAACACAAAGGTGATAACACAAAAGCCAGTAACACAAAAGACGATAACACAAAAGGCAATAGCACAAACGGCGATAACACAAAAGACGATAACACAAAAGGCGATAAAACAAAAGGCAATAATACAAACGACGATAACACAAAAGGCGATAACACAAAAGGTAATAAGACAAACGACGATAACACAAACTGAGATAACACAAAAGGCGATAACAGAAAAGGCAATAACACGAAAGGCTATAACACAAACGGCGATAACACAAAAGGCGATAACACAAAAGGCAATAACGCAAACGTCGATAACACAAAAGGAGATAACACAAAAGGCGATAACACAAAAGGCAATAACACAAAAGGCGATAACACAAAAGGCGATAACACAAAAGGCGATGACACAAATGGCGATAACACAAAAGGTGATAACACTTCTCTTTTCCTCTTTCATTGGCTTTTTACTGCCGTGCAAGCCCCTCCAGCTGGTAAAGGTTTTATGCACCTAGTGAACTTCCCCTTCCCAATGGGCTTAGTTAACGTATCCGCTCGATTGTCATCAGTATGAATTTTTTGCAACAAAATTTTTTTATCTTCTACCACATCATTAATAAAGCTTTCGTCTTGTCATGGAAGATTAGATTTCTTGCTAGAAACAAGGCACTCTGATTATCGCAATGAAGTAAATTCCTTTTTGCACAACTTGGAATTCACCAAGTAACTTGTTTAACCAAAATGCTTATTTAGATGCATGAATAAGTAACATATACTTAGCTTCTGTAGAAGACAAAGCCACCATAGAGTGCAACCTCGATAACCAACTAACCGCACAACCTCCCAAAGAAAAAACATACCTAGTAATAGACCTTCTTTTATCCAAGTCACCTGTAAAGTCGGCATCGACATAACCAATGACTTTCAAATCTATTCCACTATAACAAAAATTGGCATTGCAAGTTTCCTTCAAATACTGAAGGATCCATTTCACATCGATCTTGTGATTATGGCCAGGTTTTGCCATATATCTTCTCACAACTCCCACAGCTTGAGTTATTTCAGGTCTAGTGCTGACCATAGCAAACATAAGCCCCCTACTGCTAATGAATATAGTACTCGAGACGTTTATGTCTTGTCTGCTTCGATGCTAGGATATTGTTTCGAAGACAATTTTATATGCATAGGAAATGGGGTACTAACTGGTTTGGCATTCGGCATATTGAAGTGTCGTAGAACCCTCTCCACATAACTCTTCTAAGATAACCAAATTTTCATGTTCGTCCTGTCTCTAAGTACACTCATCCCAAGAATTTGATTAACGGATCTCAAATCTTTCATCTCAAATTCCCTAGCCAACTGAGCTTTAAGTATTGTAATATTTCCCTTGTTTGTTCCTGCAACAATCATGTCATCGGCATATCATAACAAAATAATAAAGCTTCCATCACCATATCTATGAAAATAGGCACAATGTCAACTTGACATCTACGAAAATTCAAACTCAACATGAAATAGTCAAATCCTTTGTACCAACATCTCGGTGCATGTTTCAACCCATAAATGATTTCTTGAGCCTACAAACTAAATTCTCTTTACCTTTCTCAATAAAACCCTATAGTTGGGTCATACAAATTTTTCTTTTAAGCCATTATGTAAAAATATAGTTTTCACATCTAATTCTTCCAACTCTAAATGAAGAACAGTAGCCATAGTCAAAACAACTCTAATAGTGGATATGCGTGCAATAAGAGAAAAAATCTTATCAAAATTAATACTTGATTTCTGAGCATAGCCTTTCACAATTAATCGAGATCTGTACCTTTCAACAATATCATCAGGACCTTTCTTCTTCTTGAAGACCCACCTGCAACCAATTGTCTTTCACTTCTCTGGTAATTTGACAGGATCTCATGTTTTATTTTTTCACAGGGCCTCGATCTCTTCTTCCATAGATGCTCTCCATCGACCGACTTCATCAACCTCACATGCCTCATGAAAAAGAACCGATTCACCCTCATTTGTTAAGTAAGAATAGGATAAGACAAAGTCATTAAACCTCATAGGAGCCTTTTTAGGTCTATTTGATCTTCTGAATTCAATATCACCTAAATATTCTTCAAGCTCTTGGGCAATTTCAGGTTCTTGGTTTTGATCACTATCTCGCTGGTTCTCATGGGTGCATTCCACCTCAACAGTGGCTCATCTTTTTTTTTTGCATGGAATTTTCATTCAAAATAACATCTCGACTAATTATAACATTGTGGTCAGTAGGATCCTACAATCTGTACCCTTTTGTACTATCAACATGGCTAAGGAAAAATATACTTCTTGGATTTTTCATTCAACTTAGTTCTTTTCTCTTTTGGAATCCAAGAATATGCATCACAGACAAAAACACGAATGAAAGAGTAATCAACTGGTTTACCTATCCAAACCTCTTCTAGTGTCTTGCAGTCAATAGCATAACTGGAGGACCTATTGTTTAGAAAACAAGTTGTATGAACTGCTTCTGTCCAGAAATACTGCTCTAACCCCGCAACACTCAACATACACCTGGCACACTCCATAACGATACGATTCATCATCTCAACAACACCATTTTGCTGAGGTGTTCCAAGAACCATCAACTGCCCAGTAATATCATATTCACTACAAAATTTATTAAATTTACCAAAAATAAAATTCTCCCCCATTATCAGTTCTTAGACATTTGATGCTCTTACTTTTTTTATTTTCTATCAAGGCCTTAAATTTTTGGAAACAATCAAATGCATTTGATTTCTTTTTCAACATATAAACCTACACTTTTCTTGAAAAATCATTAATAAAAATGATAAAATATGCAGTACCTCCCATAGAAACAATAGGTGATTCTCATGTGTCCAAATGAATCAATTCTAAAAAATTCTTAGTTTTAGCTGTGGATATGGCAAAGCGTGATTTGTTCAGCTTTCTAAATAAGCATGACTCAAAAAAATTAAATTAAAAGATTTTAAACCAGGGAGAAGATTTTATCGAGAAGTACCTTGAGTCAACGCTCACTCTTGTGACCCAAACGTGCATGTCATGTCATGACAGAGTCTACCTCTGCAATATCGCCCCTGTCCCAAATCTATTTCTCCAACAAGTCTCTACAAATTGCCTGCTAACTCTCATTTTACAATGACTAACACTCCTTTTGAAATTTTCAAACATCTTTTTTTACTTATAAATTTAAAACATTGCTCATCAAACTTTCCCAAGGACAAACGACCCCTTCTATGACCCAAAAGATATCTACTCGAGATAGTGCATATGCCTCCATTGAACATATTTATTCTCACATCTCCAACTCCATTCAACATTAGTCATTATTTTTCATGTAAACAATACCTCCATCATATGGTTGGTACCTATATAACCATTCTCAATGTGGAGTCATGTGAAAGGATGGACCTGAATCAAATAGCCAATACTACAAAACTTCCTCCCTATCCATAGACAAAATTTTCCCATCTTCAGAATACTCTATTTCTTCTACTAGATTCCTTTGAGATCCAATCGAACTAAGCTTTTCATTAGAACCAGATTTAGGGGCTTCATGGTTCCCTTTTTGTGCCTTACAATCTTTCCTCAAATGGTCTCTTCCACAACTCCAACACTTCATTTTCTTAGGCCTTCTTGATTTGGATCTTGACTGACACCTACCTATAGGTCTCTCCATAGATCTTTCCTATATTACAAACACATTCCTAGATGAATCCTAACCAGAATTTCTCCTAGACTCCTCGGTCAGAAGTGTTTAAACAACATAATCAAATTCAAGAGATTTTGCACTATTGAGATTCATAACTAATCCATCCCATGATACTGACATTGAACAAAGTAAAATAGCTTACTTGTCTTCATTAATTTTTACATCCAGTGACATCAACTTGCTAATTAAGGTATTAAACTCATTTAAGTGCCCTCGCAAAGATGGATCATCACTCCTCTTGAGAGTGTAAAGTTTCTGACGAAGAAATTTTTTATTAGGAAGAGACTACTTACCTTTATAAGTATTTTTCAGCCTGTCTCATAAATCTTTCGCAAAAGTTTCTAATTAGACATTGAATAAAATGGACTCATCAAGCGTCAAGAAAACATTTGTCCTGGTTAATTCATCCTTCTCATCAAATTCCTCATCATCCATCTTTTCCAGTTTATTTTCTCTGCCTTTTAAAGCCACTATACGTCCATCTTTCACCAACACCGCATGCATCTTTAATTTTCAGGTTGAGATATCCGAACCGTCAAATTTTGGAATTTCATATTAGGTTGAATTTCTTCAAGCCATCTTCAAACATATGAGATCTACCACAAACTTTATGCCCAGCATGGATATTAAATAATGCAAAAAAATAAAAACCAAGGTTTAACAAAAATAAGGGAAGAAAAATAGTGCAGAAAAATAAAACAAAAGAGACACAAATATTTACATGGTTCAGCAAGTTACCTACGTCCACGAGACAGCAAAGTTCTCTTCCACTAATCAAAAAATGATATGCATGCATGGAGAATACAAGGGATTACAAGCTCTCTCTTGCTCTATCAAGCCCTAAAATAAAGTCTTTCTCTCACTAGAATACCCACCCAAAAGGACTAAAGAACTATCCTTCTCTTTGTATTTCACCTTGCATTATTTTTATCTCTCTAACAAGCTATCTTTATAAAAACAAACCCAAGAGACTCACGTGAGGCCTCTCTTCCAATCCTATTTTGATTGGGTTTCCTGAACACATAGATTTCCCATAGCTATTAGGATTTAGTTTCCTTAAAATAGTAAGTCTACAGAACACAGGAGTTATCACATACCACTCCCTTATTAATTGAGATCTTCCTTATCCTATAAATATGGATTTAACTTATATCCCATTTGATAAGGAGACAACCACATAGGATCATGCGACATCCCATTAAACTAGGAACATTGTAAAAAAGGAATCTATCCAATTGGAAATATAGATTCACATACATCCAACAAGCCCAACGGTCCACATTGAATCTGAACCCATCGAATGGCCATGATTATATTTTGTATTTTAATTTTAATATTTTTTATACAAATCTAAGACACTTGAAATTTTGAAAATCTATTATTTAAAAATACAATAATCTAAAAAAATATCAAAAAAATAATTTGCAAGAAATAAACCCAAAATATTTTAAGGGTACTTGATTACTTCATATTTTATGGATTATTTTTTTAATATTTTTATTAGGTGCATCTTAAAATTTCATATGATTTAGAATCCTAAAAAAAGTTTAAAAAAATATTATGAAATAAAGTCATGACCGTCAGATCAGCCCAGATTCATTATAGGTCATTGCGATAATACTGTAGTCTTTAGCTAGTGGGCTAACCTCAACTTTTTTCATATATATAATATACATGGAAATGCTTGCGTAGGCCCATTTGCATATAGGAAATCAGTACGCCCAATTGCTCAGATCATGTCATCATGTTTCAATGCCTAGGATGATGCCTGGTTGGCTGCCCGCATTTCAAATTTTGTAAACTTCATTTAATGGGTTGTCAGGTACCTGACACATCATGCAGTGCCCTGTTTTTCGTCTCTCTCATCTCACCTTCTCTCTCATCTCTCCCTCTCTCGTAGCTCAACCTCTCTCTGTACAACTAGGTTGCTCTCTCTATCTCTCTCGTTCTCTCTCCCATCTCACCCTCTCTTTGCTCACCTTCTCTCTCAAAAGATCTCACCCTCGCTCTATCTCCCATCTCACCCTCTCTCTCTCTCTACAACCATCGACCTGTTCCGCTCAGCTCAGAGTCGTTTTCTCTACAACCATGAGGCCGTGCCCCCTCTCTCTCTACAACCAGATTGAAGGTAAGGAATAATCTTAGATCTCTACCATAATTTTATGCATTACTGGTTAAAACCCTTCAAAACACCAAAACATCCCCTTTATTTGAAATAGAAAACAAATTTAATGAAAGAATTTCTGCATTTTGAGGAAGACAGATAAACATTTGCATGGTAACCAAAGTTCAAAATAGTTCTTTTGGCTGATTTAGTAGAATAGGGAAGCCATATTATGTTTTTGTGAGAGCTTAATATCTTCTTTTTGTTTTATTTTTTCATCGTGGGTCTCAAATTTTTGCAGCAATAATGTAAGATCGATTACATAAAAAATGGTCAATTTTGGATAGTTAAATATTGAATCAATAGTTAGTATGGACGCATTGTCCTGTAAACCTTGATTCTTAAAGGGTTATTCCCTTTGTTGTAGGTGTATTTCCATGGTTCAACTTGTTTACTAGTTTAATTCTTTTGCTTGTATGGACGGCCTTGTTCTATAGTGCAATACTTTGATTCCAGTGAGTTATTTTCCATTCTCTTTGCTTTTAATTACATAGATTAGAATTGATAATGCAAACGTTTTTAGGCTTATTATGTCCCAATTCAACGCATCATTTGCTCTAAAATTAGAGACTTAACATACTCTAAATCATTGGCACTTATATTGTGGTCTATGAGTGCCCATGCTAGTAGAAATTGCAACTCAAAAACTGAATTACTTAATGCTTGCCATTTTCCTTAGAAGTTACATAGGCTCATATCTTCCCGAGACATGACTAGATGTTAAATAGGACTAAAAAATTGAGTTACTTAATCCACACCATCTTGCTTAGAAGTAACATAAGCTCATATCTAGTACATGTGTTAGTATAAATAGACCCTCTAGTTTGAGCAACAATGAATTTAACACAATGCTATATACATGGCGAAGTCAATAAATTCATTTTTAGCTTTGCATTTGCAATTTTTACTCTCAATGTTGTAATGTGCTTGAAATACATATTGAATTAGTCCTTGTAAGTGTGGTTCTGATGTGATTATTTTAGACCCTCACAATGTCAATTGATTCTATAAGTTATCGAGGATGTCCACCTCGACATTGCCCTAAATGTGGTATAGAATGTGCTACAAGAGCATCATCAAGCTCAAGTAACCCGAACAGGATGTACTGCAAGTGTGCAGTATGTGGGTTCTTCCAATGGTGTGATGACTATGTTAACACCGTGCATAATATCAATTTAACATGTCATAATACACAACAATGGAATTCAATGCATGAATAAGAAGAATGTGTCATGGTCAATCTAGATACAAGTGTTAACCATGATACGATAATCAGTGCCTTAAGACGTTTGCAGCAATTTTTGCTTTTCTTTAGTATAATGATTGCTTGCTTATTTGTATTCATCTTTTTTATTTTTAGAGTCCTTACTCGAAACATGTGATTGGTTTTTGGGGTTGAATTTATACTAATATAAATATTTGACAAAAGCTATCACTATGATCCTAGGCATTGGCCCAAACCTGATTAATATGAACCACTGAATGACAAAGTATGGGACAATATGCTAGAACTGGGAGCTGAGTTTAAATACAATGATCGACATGTCTATGGGCTTAACCGTAGGCTTGTAGATGTGCATCCATATTCTACTTATTATTTGAGTCTTTTTTGTTGCAATTTTCCTTTGCCTAGTTTTATGATTTCTTGGATTATGAGGGAGACCTTTTTTGGACTCAAGATTTTATATCATTACATTGCAAATTGGTTTGCTTAGTTGTGAACGAATGTAGGGATATCACTTGATTGGACTGCATTACATTGGAGGTACAACTTAGATAGACTCTGTGGTTTTCATGCTAAGTTGTGATCCATTTGTATTTCATTCTTTTTTTCCTTGGGTGCTTATGGGTGTGCGTGACAGTGTGACCACTTTAGCTATAGTACAATAGATTAAACATTTAAAATTGAAGATGCATTGTCTGTTGCTAAACGGTGCAGTTTGCATACGGATGCATCAGTAGGTGCAGAGGTAAGGTACAACTTCAAATTTTATCATGTTATATAATTTTGATGTAAAATGTTCTTAGGATTATCTCAAAATCTATTTTTATATCTAATTATAAAAGTTTAAACTTTCAAAAATAGTTAAAATCAAGTAGATCTATAAATATATGAAAATCATAAAATAGACGGCCACTGTAGTTTTTGAATAAATATATGAAAATAGAAGGCCACAAAATCATAAATATATGAAAATCATAACAGAAAGTCTCTCGGCCACTGTAGTTTTTGGTTTCAAAACTGCAATGAGATGCCAGTTACAAATTGTATTTCATAACATAAAAACAAAAAAAAGGCGGCAGGGGGGTGGGGAGAAAGAGAGAGAGAGAGATACAAAACTGCCAAGAAGAAGAAGCTAAATATCCAAGACAAAAAATCAAAAAAAAAAAAATAGAAATCAAGTAAATGAGGAAATACCTGTTGGTAGGGGCGCTATGGGAATGACAAGCTTCTTACTAAACCAAAAATGTTGCAATTGTCACTGCAAAAATTATAGAAACACTTGTGCAAATCATTGACATGGATCCAGCCACACTAGCATAAAAAATTCAATGAAATAAAAATTCTTACCATGCAAAGCAATAAAAATTTAAAAATTTCATTGCAAAAACACTTGTTTACTGATACACTAGTCATCTCCAATGCAAAGCAATAAAAATTCTTATCTTTACTCATCATGTTCCACATTCTCAAATCCCATCCATGCATCTTATATTGTTATTTACCAGGAATGAAGAATAACCATTTCAAATATTTAAGGAATTCATAACCTTCTCAAAAGAGTACGAAAGTTTGAGCAATAGTGAGTTCATACTTTGAACGTAAGAGAGATGGACAATTTCTTTTGTCATGTCCACTCCCTTTGCAACCTTGCACTTTCAGGTAACTTCCTTCACTTTTGCTTTCTCTGCTTCTATCTCAGCTTGAGAAACATATCTATCACTGGTAAGTCGCCCCTTTGTTCATGCCTGAGAGGGCTCAAGGATGTTATGGTGTGCATGTCCCTCTACCTCTGCCCGGTTGCTATTGTCGGCAATCATATTCTCATTAGGGCTGCTGCAAGGGGTCTTAAAAGCATCATGTAGATCAGTCACACCCGCAATCTTGGCCTCAACCCTTCCAAATGTATTGGCTACTTCAGACATTTTAAATTCATGGAGTTCTACACTTCTTGAGCCATACTATACGAGCACTCTGGTGGCTTGAAAAACCTCATTGAAATGAATGGAATGGGAAAAATCATAAGTACCTCGAATTTATTTCCTACTTTCATCAAGTATAACCCCTTTCATCCCATCTTTCGTCCATTGTTTCATTATGTCATGCGATGGAATTTCAAAAATATTATTCACCATCACGACCTTAATCTCACGCCTAAGAATAATGCCTAACCTCCCATACATTTGGCAAGTACAAGAAAATGTTTGGTTATTAGCATTGAACTCTACATTACAGACCCTTGTTCCACTTCCACGTCTTGATACCTAGAAGATTGCAACTGTGTCATTATCTTCAGTAAGTTCACTCATGTAATTGACGCCATCTACAACTTCTTCCAAAAACAACTTCATAACTTTTTGTGTATATATCTTCCTAGCATGACCCTCGATGTCACATGTGGTCCTCAGAATAGTCATAGTTGTGATGTTCTGTAAGTCATTTTCTCTCATCGTATGAAGTTTTTTTAATGCACTTTTATAGTAGTTTCCAACAACATGCACAAGCTCGTTTTGGAAGTCAAGTACATTTTGAAGTGCTTATTCATTTATTCACTTCTTTGAGTCGATAACATATGGGCTGTGAATACATCTGGCACATATGAATGAATCCATTGCATTCAATAACTGTATAATCTGTTGAGCCATTAATTATGTTGAAGCTCATATTTATCAATAAGAGATTTCCATTATGACTCAAACTCTTCCTTAGTTGGGCTCATTATATAGTTCTTGAATATTTCTGAAAAATATGGACTTCTTCACTAAACATGGCAAATTTTTTTCTCTAAACTTTACAAGTATGTGCCACTTACAATAATGATGCATGTTTTTATTCAGAATTTGTCTCACTACAGCTGTCATTGCAGAATCCTAATCAATAACAATTACATCGAGTTGACGTCCACCCATTGCCTCTAGCTAATTTTCAAATACTCATACAAACGACTCCACCTTCTTATCTAATATAAGTGGAAACCCAAAAAATATTGTGCTAAGGTGGTGATTCACTCCAAGTATAGAAGCAAAGGGCATGCCATAAAAGTTTGCCTTATATGTGGTATCAAAAGTGACCACATCGAAAAAGTGATGGTAGAACACCCTTAACATGGCATCTACCCATAGTATATTGACAATGTTATCATGTTCATAGAATTCCACCTTATAAAAAAAGGACGGATTCGATGCGTTCATATTGATTAACCATTCCATTGTATAATTTCCATCCTCCCCTTTCAATTTTCTTCTTTTGTTTCCTAATTAGTTTTCAATATCTTTTTGTGAGCAAGGAAGATTATCAATCCCTCCACCTGGAGGGGTCCATTTCAGGTACATGAATGAATCTACACAAAACACATTTTATGTCAACTAATATCTTTAACACTTCACATCTTTCTTAATATTTACGAATTCAAGATCTATTTTTTAACAAAAAGGCATTGCATTTGATTTAATTATGTTGACTGTATACTTCCATGATTAATCAAAGTGCTAGAAAAAGAGCTCGGTGTGGCCTACTATTCTACGGGATCGATACCAAGTTAATACCGAGATGCAAAACATTGAAGGACTTTTGACTAAATTTGAGTTAGTTTTCTTAGCTACGACATACATAAGAACATAGCAAGATAAATAAGAGAAATCAGTTGCAACATCTACTATTATGGGCAGTCACAATCCACAACATAAGTGCCAATGATTTGGAGCATGTGAAGTCTCTAATTTTAGAGCAAATGATGTGTTGAATTGGGACATAATAAGCCTAAAAGCATTTGCATTATCAATTCAAATCTATGTAATTAAAAGCAAAGAAAGTGGAAAATTACTCGCTGGAATCAAAATATTACAATATAGAACAAGGCCACCCATATCAGTAAAAGAATTATACCAGTAAACAAGTGGAACCATGGAAATACAAATAGAGTAAAGGGAATAACCCTTCATGAATCAAGGAATCGTGCCTCCACATTAGCTAATAATTCAATCATTTAAAATTTGAAATGTGGGCAACCAGTCAGGCATCATTCTAGGCGTTGAAACAAGATGACATGATCTGAGCCATTGGGTGCACTGGTTTCCTATACCCAAACAGGCCTACACTAGTATTCTCCTATATGGATGGGTCATTTCTCTCTCATTTTATTTTACTTAATTATTTATGAAATTTATGTTTATGATTTCATTGATATATTAGTTAAATGATTGAATCATTAGCTAGTATGGAGACACTATTATGTAAACCTTGATTCTTGAAGGGTTATTTCCTTTGTAATATTTGTATTAAATGATTGAATCATAAGCTAATATGGAGGCCTTGTTCTGTAAATCTTTATTCTTGAAGGGTTATTTCCTTTGTTGTATTTGTATTTTCATCGGTCCACTTGTTTATTGGTATAAATCTTTTGCTTGTATGGGTGGCGTTCGTTCTATATTGCAATACTTTGATTCCAATGAGTTATTTTCCACTTGCTTGTATAAGTGGCCTTGCGAGTAAGGGATCTTGCTTCTTGGGCTCAAAAGTATCCCCCATATTGTCATGCTCTAACCATGCAAGAGATGACATGCTTCCTGAGATGGAGGGTCCATCTCAGGTGCATGAATGAACCTACACAAACCACATTATATGTCAACTAATATCTTTAACACTTCACATCTTTCTTAATATTTACGAATTCAAGATCTATTTTTTAACAAAAAGGCATTGCATTTGATTTAATTATGTTGATTGTTTACTTCCATGATTAATCAAAGTGCTAGAAAAAGAGCTCGATGTGGCCTACTATTCTTCGGGATCGATACCAAGTTAATACCAAGATGCAAAACATTGAAGGACTTTTGACTAAATTTGAGTTAGTTTTCTTAGGTATGACATATATAAGAACATAGCAATATCAATAAGAGAAATCAGTTGCAACATCTACTAGTATGGGCAGTCACAATCCACAACATAAGTGCCAATGATTTGGAGCATGTGAAGTCTCTAATTTTAGAGCAAATGATGTGTTGAATTGGGACATAATAAGCCTAAAAGCATTTGCATTATCAATTCAAATCTATTTAATTAAAAGCAAAGAAAGTGGAAAATAACTCACTGGAATCAAAATATTACAATTTAGAACAAGGCCACCTATATCAGTAAAAGAATTATACCAGTAAACAAGTGGAACCATGGAAATACAAATAGAGTAAAGGGAATAACTCTTCATGAATCAAGGTTTACAGAACAGTGCCTCCACATTAGCTAATGATTCAATTATTTAAAATTTGAAATGTGGGCAACCAGCCAGGCATCATCTTAGGCGTTGAAGCAAGATGACATGATCTGAGCCATTGGGCGCACTAGTTTCCTATACCCGAACAGACCTACATGAGCATTCTCCTATATGGATGGTCATTTCTCTCTCATTTTCTTTTACTTAATTATTTATGAAATTCATGTTTATGAGTTCACTGATATATTAGTTAAATGATTGAATCATTAGCTAGTATGGAGACACTATTATGTAAACCTTGATTCTTGAAGGGTTATTTCCTTTGCGATATTTGTATTAAATGATTGAATCATTAGCTAGTATGGAGGCAATGTTCTGTAAATCTTGATTCTTGAAGGGTTATTTCCTTCATTGTATTTGCATTTTCATTGGTCTACTTGTTCACTGGTATAAATCTTTTGGTTGTATGGGTAGCCTTATTCTACAATGAAATACTTTGATTCCAATGAGTTATTTTCCACTTTCTATCAATTCTAGTGAGTTATTTTTCAATTTCTTTGTTTCTAATTATATAGATTAGAATTGATAATGCAAATATTTTTAGCCTTATTATATCCCAATTCAACAAACCATTTGCTCTAAAATTAGAGACTTCAGATGCTCTAAATCATTGGCACTTATGTTGTGGACTATGACTGCTCATGCTAGTAGATGTTGCAACTAATTTTTCTTAACGATCTTACTATGTTCTTATATATGCCATAGCTATGAAAACTAACTCAAATTTAATCAAAAGAACTTCAATGTTTTGCATCTTGGTATTAAATTGGTATCGACCTTGAATAACAGCAAGCCGCATTGAGATCTTTTTCGAGCAATTTGATTAATCTTGGAAGTATACAATTGACAGGATCAAATCAAATGCAATGCTTTTTTATTAAAAATCAGATCTTGAATTTGTAAATATTAAGAAACATGTGAGGTGTTGAAGTCATTAGTTGACATAAAATGTATTTTATGTATTTATTCTTGTACTTAAGATGGATCCCTCCATTTCATAAAGCATGCCATCTTGTACATGGTCAGAGCATGACAATATGGGGGATACTTTTGAGCCCATGGAGCAAGATCCCTTGCTCACAAACCTGCCCCCAACAAGTTTACAGATGCGGGAAATGGGGAACATGCATCGTCAGAGAAGGGGTCAGAAATAGAGGAACCCCACATATGAATGAAGTTCAGTGCTGAAGAAGATGGATATGAGTATTAAAAATCTTATGCATTGGCGCGTGGGTTTGGTGTCAGAAGGGAAAGTACTCACAATAATAACAATGGAAAAAGAATAAATAGAGAGTATATTTGTTCTAAGGAATGATTTCTTAAGAAGAATGAAGTGTTACCTACAAAGGAAATCCCTCAATCAAAGTGTGGATGTGCTACTAAAACGGGCATAAGATGTTAACGATGAGTGGGTTGTGCCAAGGTTTGTTGAGGATCACAACCATGACTTTGTTATTCTAAAGAAAACTCGAGTCATCCGATCACACCAAACAATATCAAATGTAAAAAAGATAATGATAGAATCCATGAGCTCTGCTTTGGTAAAGTCTCAGCATATCTATGATATCTATATAGAGCAAGTTGCAGGGATTGATAATCTCCCTTACTCACAGAAAGACAATGAAAACCAAATACGAAAGAAGAGAAGAAAATTGAAAGGGGAAGATGGCAATTATGCAATGGAATGGTTGATCAATATGAACGCATCGAATCCATCCTTTTTCTATAAGGTGAAATTAGATGAACAAGATCACATTTTCAATATACTATGGGTAGATGCCATGTCAATGGAGGCTTACCATCATTTTTTGGATGTGGTCACTTTTGATACCACATATAAGACAAACTCTTATGGCATGCCCTTTGCTCCTATACTTGGAGTGAATCACTACCTTAGCACAATATTTTTTAGGTTTGTACTTATATTTGATGAGAATGTGGAGTCTTTTGTATGTGTATTTGATAGGTGGACATCAATAGGGTGTAATTATCACTAATCATGATCTTGCAATGACAGCTGCAGTGAGACAAGTTCTGAATAAAAGCAAGCATTGTTATTGTAAGTGGCACATACTTACAAAGATCAGAGGAAAAATGTGCCATGTCTTGCGAAGGAGTCCATCTTTTTCATAAATATTCAGGAACTGTATAATGAGCCCAACTAACGAAGAATTTAAGTCATAATGGAAAACTCTTATTAAAAGATATGAGCTTCAACAGAAAGAATGGCTTAACTGATTGTACAGTTGTCGAATGCAATGGATTGATTCATATGTGGCACATGCATTCATAGGGGGTATGTCATCGACTCAAAGAAGCAAATAAATGAATAAGCACTTCAAAATATACTTGACTTCCACAACAAGCTTACGAACATTGTTGAAAACTATTATAAAAGTGCATAAAAAAATGTCCTACCATGAGAGAAAATGACTTAAAGAACATCACAACTACGGTTATTTTTAGGACCATATGTAACATCAAGGCTCATGCTACGAAGATATATACACAGAAAGTTACAAAGTTGTTTTCAGAAGAAGTTGCAAAAGGCATCAATTACACGAGGGAAATTATTGAATATAATGGCACAGTTACAATCTTCAAGGTATCAAGATGTAGAAGTGGAGCATGGGTCTGTAATGTAGAGTTCAATTCTCACGACCAAACTTTTTCTTATGCTTGCCAAATGTATCAGAGGCTATGCATTATTTGTAGGCATGGGATTATGGACTTGATGGTGAATGATATTTTTGAAGTCCCATCGCATTACATAGTAAAGCGATGCGAAAGATGGTATGAAAGGGGTTGTCCTTGATGAAAGTGGGAAACAAATTCAAGATATCAGATCTAGCCCGTTCCATTCGTTTTAATGAGTTTTGTCAAACCACTGCTCGCAGAGCATACCTTGGGAAGTGTATAACTCCATGAATTTATAATGTCTAAAGTACCCAGTACATATGCAAAGGTTGAGGCCAAGATTGTAGGTGTGGCAGATCCACATGATGCTTTTAAGACTCCTTGCAACAGGCATAATGAGAATATCATTGCCAGCAGGAGCAACTGGGCAAAGGTAGAGGGACACGCACGCTATAACATTCTTGAGAGGTCCCCCCCCCCAAGGGGCACAAACAAAGGGGCGACCTACTAGTGATAGATATGTTTCTCGGGCTAAGTTAGAGTTCGAGAAAGTGAAAATGAAGGAAGTTACCCGAAAGTGCGTAGTTTGCAAAGGGAGTGGATATGACAAAAGAAGTTATCTATCTCTCGCACATTCAAAGTATGAATTCACTATTGCTACAACCTCTGTATTCTTTTGTGAATTTAATATGAATTCCTTAAATATTTGAAATGGTTATTTTTCATTCAAGCTAAATAACAATATAGGATGCACGGATGGATCATCTAAGAATGTGGAACATGATGAGTAATTGTAAGAATTTTTATTTCTTTGCATTGGAGAACTAGTGCAATTAGTAAACAAGTATTTTTGCAATGAATTTTTATCGCTTTTCATTGTAAGAATTTTTATTTCATTGAATTTTTATGCTGGTGTGGGTGGATCCATGTTAATTATTTGCAAAAGTGTATATGTAATATTTGTAGTGATAATTGTAGCTCTCTCCCAACCCCCCCCCCCCCCCCCCCCCCGTTGTTCCTTGTTTTCATGTTATGAAATGCAATGTGTAACTGGCAACTCGTTGCATGTTTGAAACTAAAAACTACAGTGGCCGAGAGACTTTCTGTTATGTGTCAAAATCCTCCTCTTTTGGCTGGCATATTTGGTGCTCCTAGTAGGCATAAATAACTTGATGCAGCCATGCCCCTTCTTGACTGGGGCAAAGAAGGGTCGCAGAACCCAAGAGGGAAAGAAAGGGCAATGTCGTAATAAGGAAACATTATTAGGGTTATTTATTAGGATTATTTTAATTGTTCTTTTGTTTAGGGAGTGTGCAGGGATAACTAGCATGGCAACTTTAGAGTTTATATTGTGTTTATCTCGTATCGATTGGATTAGTTTGACGGATATAATTAGGATAAGGGTAAATTTAGAAGAGAGTTTATCTTTATCAACAACAACCAACTTGGGAGGTCTTTTTTAGGTAAAACATGAGAGAGAAAACGTGGCTATTTAGAAACCCGTGAATATGAGAGAGAGAAAATAGGGATAGGTGTAGAGATAAGTTTTTTATTAGTTATCTTATTTTAGTCTATTAAAAGGGACATCTCCTTTTATTGTAAATCAGTCTATGAATTGAATAAAAATTGGTCACTTGAAAGAGATTGAATTGGTCTCTTAAAAATTTTTCTTTTACCTTCCTGTAGCTGCGAAAGTCGATGAGCTTACTGTCCCCAAGAATTTACAATACTGATATTCCTGAGATGTGACATTCAAAACAAAGCAATTTTAAATATCTACCATGTATTGAATCAAAATCAAAACCCCCTTTTATTTATTTTATTTTTTTTGAAATTTTAGGAATACTATATAAACTCTGTTCATAACTAATATTAACATAAAGGTCTAAACATATATATATCTCTTGACAGGACAAATTTACAATGGTGAATTCTAACAAAGTAACAAAAGAAAGTTTAAGCACAACTACAATATCTTCTAAAGTTGATCCTGACAAGCACTCCAAATGAAACCGCAGTTATCCTGAAAAAACTATTTACCATAGTTTGATGAGTTTGGCTACTCAGTAAGTGATCATCATAATCCTAAAAATAATCATGGTTGAAAGATATCAATATTTTCAAAAAAGAGATCTATTAACAGAAATGCATCAACAGTTTCACTTTCAAAAATGCATAATTAAGTATAATTCGAATAATTGAAATGCATATAACATTTTAACGGCAGTGCATAATTCAAAAGATTTCACAAAATACCCTACTGGCGTCCCAAGTAGGTCACCTATATACCCCATCAGCATCCTGATGGGTCCACTTAATCCCTATCAGCGTCTCAGATAGGTCCACTTAATCCCTGCAGGTAGACTTATACCTCATCGGCGTACCGAACGAGTCCACTTAAATCCCTACCGGCGTACCGGATAGGTCCACATATACCTCACCGGCAAACCGGATGAGTCCACTTGCATACTTAAAGTATTTCTAAATCTCTTTAAACATTCGAAAGCAGCAATATCATGTACTCAACATATCACTGCAATTATTAATATGAATTTCACTGAAACCACACAGTCACTTTCAATAACATTTTAAAAAATACCCAGTCAAATATTTTGGGCTCAAATTCAGAAAGGTAGCAGTTTGTAAAGACATTCTAGCATAATTGCCAATCTAGTATGTATAGAAAAACTCTTATAGAAATCCAAGAATACGGAATTATCACAATTTATGGGATGTCGATTCGCAAATAAACATTTCACAGACAATGTTATAATGAAATACAAAAATATCAGTTTTCAAGTAATAAGGTAGTCATTTGCACATGAATTTTACAATGTCTAAATATTCAAAAACAGTAGAAAGAAATCTCACAATTTTAATAAAAGCAGAAATATCACATTTATTTCTAATAATTTTACAGTATCCAAAATTCTCTAACAATAGACAAGAAAAATAAATTTATTTATAAGAATTTACAGCATTTAAAATTTCTAACATGGATAAAATATCACAATTTTATTAAAAGATTATTTTTCGAGACAATGAGGTCACTTACAGTTGCTCATCATATTTGATTCATCGGAACCATATATAGGTCTGGACCTTCAAAATGGTCTAAGCGATTCAAAGTTTAGAGTCCCTAAGCTTTACTTTGTACGGTTACTGCTCTCACCTTTTTATTTTCTTTGGAGGAACTAACCCTTGTCGGATGGTCAAGCCCCTTGAAATTGCCAACTACATGGCAGAAGTAAAAATTATATACGCGAAGGAAGACCTCATTACTAGGCTGTTAAAAAGGGATGGTCGGAGAAGGACTACTCCAAGAGAAACATCAAAGCGTGATTTCCTGTTATCTTTAGAATACATACGTATATAAGGGATATAAGGGAGAACTTTTTTTTTTTTTTTGCTAATGATTTACAATATTTAAAATTCCTAACAGTAAATAAAATTTCACAATTTTACTAAAAGTTTATTTTTACAAAATAATGAGGTCGCTTGCGCATAAAATTTATCGCGCCTAAAATTCATGATAATCAGCAGAAGTAATTAATTCATTTCATTTTTAAAAAGAACGGATTATTTTTCAAGATAATGAAGTCACTTACCTAAAATATTTGAGAGTGAGCTTCCGATAAAAATTCGGCTAGAGAGAGGAGCTCACTGTGTTTGTAAGAGGGAGAGCGAGAGTGGAGTTCTGTAAGGCGACGCCTTACCCTTCACCCTATTTAAATCTTTTAAAATGCCTCCACCTCATGTATGAGGTGTAGCGTAAATGTCATCCTTTAACACATGAAAACCACGTCCACTAAAAGATGTAGCAATGAAACAAAGCTTAAACCAAATGAAGGTAAAAGCTTTTGAAAGTAGTGATGGTCCCTAATAACCTCCTTGCTCATATGGACCATCACTTATTAAAAGTTTTTATTTTATTTTATTTTTTTTTGAAATTTTAAGATTATTACACTTACGTAAAGGTTCGCTCAGCTTCAGGATAGAAGGAATTTGGAGACCGACGTTGGAACTCAAGGTAACGGAGATGAAAGAGGTATGCATCTTGTTCCTGACCAACCTCAGGTGGCCCCGGCTAATAACAAATTCAATGAACGAATTCTTCGGTTGTTGCAAAGAGAAAGAGAACCTAGAATAAAAACTAATATTCCAGAGTTCCATGGTTGATTGCATGCAGATGATTTTCTTGATTGGCTAAGTAAAGTAGAGAAAGTGTTTGAGTATAAAGATATTGCAGATCACAAAAAAGTAAAATTAGTAGCCACAAAATCTTCTGGTCATGCATTGGTTTGGTGGGATGATTTGCAACAGGATCATCTTCGACAAGGCAAGGAAAAGATTATTTCGTGGGAAAAGATGAAGACGAAGATGCACCGAAAATTTTTACTAGTAAATTATGCCCGAACTTTGTACCAAAGGTGTCAAAACCTCAAGCAAGGTGAAAAGTCGGTAAGTGACTATACTGAAGAGTTCTATATTTTGACATCTAGAGCAAATTTACAAGAGTATGAAGATTAGAAACTAAGTTGTTACTTGAATGGGCTAAATCAAGGCATTCAGAATGAATTGGCCTTCAAAGATGTTTATAAGATGTCTTATGCCTATACTTTGGCCCTCAAAGCAGAGGAAATAATCAATCTGGCCCTTTGGAGAAATAGCTCAGTGACAAGAGGTTTTACTTCAATACAGGGGCAGCAAGCTTTAACCTTTAGAAGACCACCTATAGGGCGTAGAAACCAAACTTCTCAGAATTTTCCAACTAGGCCAAATCCTAATATGGGGAGAAGTGGTGTACGGAGAGGGTTGGGAGCACCTAAAACACTTCGTGATAGTACACAAATAGTGTGTTTCAAGTGCCAACAGCCTAGACATATGCCATTCAATTGCCCCTCACGTCAACCCCTTGTCAAACTTAATTTGGCTGAAGAAAATTATGAAGAAGTTGATGAAGGATACACCTATGAAGGCCAAGGTAATATTGGGACGAGCCAGTCTTATGAAGGGACTGGGCCCTTCAAAGGGAAAGTTGAGGATTTGTATGGAGATGAAGAGGGTGAAGTCATAGTTGTCCAGCGAACTATGTTATCAACCCCAATACCTAACGAGGATGAGAAGTGACTGCGACATAATATTTTTCGAACAATTTGCACATCAGGAAGCAAGTTATACACAGTACTAAGTGATAGTGGGAGTAGTGAAAACATTGTGTCTAAAGAGATGGTGGCTAAACTTCAATTGGAAGAACATAAGCACCCAGACCCATACCACATCCAGTGGTTCAAGAAAGGATGTGAGGTACGAGTTCTTACTCGATGTTTAGTCTCTTTTTCCATTGGTGCTAATTATAAAGATAAAGTGTGGTGTGATGTAGTACCTATGGATGCATGCCACATATTACTTGGTAGACCATAGCTTTATGATCATGATATGGTGCATAAAACTAGGCCAAACACTTATTCTTTTGTTAAGGATGGTATTAATATAATACTTCACGTTATGAAACAACTTCTTACACCCAAATCCACTAAATAGGAGGGTTCAAAGTTGCTTAATGTTCAAAAATTGAAAGGGGACAGCAAGGATATAGATGTGATTTATTTATTGGTTGCAAAAAAAAATTCTGCACCGACTGCAATTCTTGGGTCTCTTGAACCTCTACTTGATAAGTATAAAGATTTGATACTTGAAGAATTACCAGATGGTCTTCCTCCAATGAGAAATATTCAGCATCATATTGACTTGGTGCCCGGATCTAGCCTACCAAATTTGGCCCATTACCGAATGAGCCCCATGGAACATGAGGAGTTGTACAGACAAGTTGTTGCGTTGCTTAAGAAAGGATTGCTTCGAGAAAGCATGTCACCATGTGTCGTTCCTCCATTACTGACTCCAAAAAAATATGGGTCACGGAGGATGTGTGTAGACAATCAGGCAATCAACAAAATCACATTCAAGTGCTGATTTCTCATACCTAGGCTCGATGATATGTTAGATATGCTTAATGGAACCAAGGTTTTCTCAAAGATTGATTTAAGGAGTGCGTACCATCAAATTCGGATTCGACCTGAAGATAAATGGAAAACTGCATTCAAAACTAGAGATGGACTATATGAGTGGCTTGTGATGCCATTCGGCCTTTTTAATGCACCAAGTACATTCATGCGCCTAATGACTGAGGACTTCGTCCTTTTATTGGTAAATTTGTTGTGGTTTATTTTGATGATATCTTGGTTTTTAGCGTTAACCCACATGATCATCTTAACCACTTGGAACAAGTTTTTGATGTGCTAAGAAAAAAACCACTTATTGTGAATTTGAAAAAATGCTCATTTATGATAAACAATATTGTCTTTTTGGGGTATGTTGTTTCATCTGAGGGAATTAAGGTGGATCAAGAAAAAATAAAAGCCATAGCTGAGTGGCCGGTGCCAAAGTCACTCACTAAGGTGCGTTCTTTTCATGGCCTAGCGACCTTTTATCATCGATTTATCAAAAATTTCAGCACTCTAATAGCACCAGTGACTGATTGTATGAGGGCTGAAAATTTTTCATGAAATCCTACTACTGAAAAGAGTTTCTCTCTAATTAAACAAAAGATGATGCAAGCATCAGTACTTGCCTTACCAGATTTTTCTAAGGTGTTTGAGATTGAAACTGATGCATCAAATATTGGCATAAGGGCAGTTCTAAGTCAAGAGGGACAACCGTTGGCCTTCTTTAGTGAGAAATTGTATGATGCACGTAATAAGTATTCGGTTTATGACCTCGAGTTTTATGCAGTGGTGCAAGCTTTACGCTACTAGAGGCACTACCTGATTCATAGAGAGTTTGTTCTATACTCAGATCATGAAGCACTCTGATATTTGAGTTCTCAGAAAAAGTTGAATGCGCGACGTGCTAAGTGGATGGCCTTTCTTTAAGAATACATCTTCCTATTAAAGCACAAGGTTGGAACCCAAAATAAAGCACCTGATGCTTTAAGTAGAAGGGTAGTATTGCTTAGAACTTTGTCTATAGAAGTGTTAGGGTTAAAAGATCAATATAAAGTTGATCCAATTTTCAACAAGGTCTTTGAAAGGTGTGTTGATGCGCGAGATCCTATGGGTGAGTATCTCGTACATGATGGTTGTTTATTTAAAGGTGTGTGATTATGTATACCTGATTGCTCCCTAAGGGAGAAGATAATCATGGAGCTTCAAGGAGGGGGCTTGGGTGGACACTTTGGGAATGACAAAACTATGACTATGATTGAAGAAAAAAAAATTTAGCCACGTATACAACGAGATGTTTATCGATTTGTGACCCGATGTTGAACTTGCCAAGTATCTAAAGGTCACACACAAAATACAGGTCTTTATACTCCTCTTCCTGTTTCAGATGCCCCATGGGTTGATATTTCTATGGATTTTGTACTTAGACTTCGACGTACCACACGAGGTATGGACTCTATTTTTGTTGTTGTTGATCAATTTTCCAAAATAGCACATTTTATTCCTTGTAGAAGAACTATGGATGCTACACATATCTCGAATCTTTCTTTCAAAGATATTGTAAGGCTACGTGATGTTCCTAAGTCTATTACATCTGATCGGGATACAAAATTTTTAAGTCATTTTTAGCGCACGTTATGGAAGCTCATGGGAACCAAACTTCAATTTTTTAGGGCCTATCATCCTCAAACAGATGGGCAAACCGAAGTAGTGAATAGAAGCCTTGGTAACCTCTTGAGGAGTATTGTTCGTGATAACATATCTCTGTGGGACCTCGTTTTGCCTTAGGTTGAGTTTGCTTACAACAGTTCAATAAATCGATCTATAGAAAAATCACCATTTGAGATTGTTAATGGGCGGATGCCTAATCATGTATTGGACCTAGTGTCATTACCCATGCTAGGCAGGATAAGTGATGATGTCAATGCTTTTGCTATGCATATTCGAGATTTGCAAGCCCAAATCAAGAAGAAAATTGAGGAGAGCAATGCAAAGTATCAAAAAGCCTCAAATGAGCATAGAAGGGAGAAGATTTTCAAGGAGGGTGACTTAGTAATGGTGTATTTGCGAAAGGAAAGTTTTCATTGGAAACCTATAATAAACTCAAGTCCAAGAAAGTAGGTCCTTGCTGCATCTTGAAGCAATATGGGAACAATGCCTATAAGGTAGAATTACCAAAGGCATTGGATATCTCCCCAATATTTAATGTTGCTGACTGATTTGAGTTTCAAGAGACCCTCTAGAAGTCACAGAAGATGTAGTTGATATGATGAAGAAATTACCACGGAAGAAAAATGATAAAATTGAGCAAGTTTTGAAGACTGAAAGCTTTCAAACTCGAAAGGGGTTCCTATTGCCAATTTCTAGTCAAATGAAAGGGCAGGCCATACTCTGATAGCACGTGGATTCTGAGCTAGAGTTCAAAAGAGTAGATCCAAACTTATATCGCATATATACTGAAACCAACTTGCCGGAGTCGAGTTCCTTTCAACTGGGAGATAATGATGCAGCCATGCCCCTTCGTGACTGGGCCAAAGAGGGAAAGAAAAGGCAATGCCGTAATAAGGGGACATTATTATGATTATTTTAATTATTCTTTATTTAAGGAGTGCGCAAGGATAATTAGCGGGGCGACTTTAGAGTTTATATTGTGTTTATCTTGTATCGATTAGGTTAGTTTGGGGGATATAATTAGGATAAGGGTAAATTTAGAAGATAGTTTATCTTTATCAACATTAACCAACTTGGGAGGTCTTTTTGGGGTAAAACATGAGAGGGGAAACGTGGCTATCTAGAAGCCCGTGAATATGAGAGAGAAATAGGGATAGGTGTAGAGAGAAGCTTTTTATTAGTTATCTTATTTTAGTCTATTTAAAAGGACATCTCTTTTCATTGTAAATCAGTCTATAAATTGAATAAAAATTAGTCTCT
Organism: Amborella trichopoda; assembly: GCF_054954075.1. Taxonomy (NCBI): domain Eukaryota; kingdom Viridiplantae; phylum Streptophyta; class Magnoliopsida; order Amborellales; family Amborellaceae; genus Amborella; species Amborella trichopoda. The sequence continues at coordinate 32,654,992 of NC_142339.1, forward strand.
TAAAAGAGATTGCTTTGAGAGTGGATTCCCTTGCAAACCTTGAAAGAGGGTATTTTTCTTTTAACCTTCCTTCTTTTTATTATCAATTTTTTGGTTTTATTCTCTCCCTGCATCACAACTTGCTGAATAATTGGGGATGTTGTTGATCCAAAGCTCACTAAGGGATAATATTAGTGAACTGCATTGATGCAGACTAGTTCCTTTGGTTTGAATTTGAATTTTAATGAACACAGTTGTTGTTTATTAAGCAATTACTGGGAACTATGTCTTAGATTGCAACCATCTTGGAAATCCAATGATATGATTTGAATTTGACTTTTAAAGCTTTTAATGGGTTATCGAATTCCTGTGTACATGCTGGTTATTGTTGGGGAATCTCTCTCTCCTTCTCCCTCTCCCTCTCCCCCTCTCTCTCTCTTTCTCTCCCTTGTTCCTCATTTTTTGACGAGATGCTCTGTCTTTGTACAGTTCTTACTTCTAACTTATCTGCCGCAATGGTTTTGATTGCCTGCTTCTCTCCCTATCAGATTGTGTCTTTATGTGTTTTCCATTATTTTCAATTTTTATTTGATGAGTCCCATGTTTCTACTCTCAATATCTTTTCTATGGTATGGCCTACTTGGATCCATTACAAGTCTCTCTCTCTCTAGAAAAACTTTATAATTTTAAATGTCTCACTTGGACATACACTGGAAAATAAGATTTAATAATCACACTATTGGAAATAGTTAATTCTTTGGAATAAAAATAATTAATAAAAAATTCAAAATTTCCAAGATAGAGATATTCTTTGCAATCAACCAGGAAATTTGCATTTCCTTGATTACTACTAGATCCATAATATTCACTTAAATTAAAAACTATAGACGTTCACCATTTTCGCAACATTGTATCATCAATTTTTAATGTTTAATCTGTTGTACTATAACTAAAGTGGTCACATTGTCACGCACACACATAAGCACCCAAGGCGGAAAAAAAAATGAAATACAAAAAGATTGGATAATGACTTAGCATGAAAATTAAGGAGTATCTAATTTGCACCTCCAACTCAATGTCATGCACTCCAATCAAGTGATACTCCTACGTTTGTTCACAACTAAGCAAACCAATCCAGCATTTGCAATGTAAGGGTATAAAATCCTGATCCCAAAATAGGTCTCCTCATAATCCAAAAAATCATAAAACTAAACAAAGGAAATTTGCCACAAAAATGACTGAAATACTAAGTGGAATATGGATGCATATCTACAAGCATAGGGTTAAGCCTATAGACATGTCGATCATTGTATTTAAACTCAGCTCAAAATTCTAGCATGTTGCCCCATACTTTGTCAATCAGTGGTTCATATTAATCAGGTTCAAGCGAACGCCTAAGATCATAATGATCGCTTCTATCGAATATTTACATTAGTATAAAGGCAACTTCAAAAACTAATCACATGTTTCGAATAAGGACTACAAAAATAGAAAAGATTAGTACAAGTAAACACATAATCATTATACATAAGAAAATCATAAGTTGTCGCAAATACTTATAATACTTCTTGCACACTCATAATATTTCCTGTTCGGGTTACTTGAGCTTGACGATGCTCTCGTAGCACAATCTATACCACACATAAGGCATTGTCGAGGTGGATATCCTCGATAACTTGTAGAATCAATTGAAATTGTAAGGGCCTAAAATAATCACATCAGAACCACATTGTCAAGGACTAATTCAATATGTATTCAAGCGCATTATAACATTGAGAGTAAATATGTCAATGAATAAACTAGATTGAAAATGCAAAGCTCATGAAAAATTACAAATGCAAAGCATAAAATGAATTTATTGATTCACTATGTATATAGCATTGTGTTAAATCCATTGTAGCTCAAACTAGAGGGTCTATTTATAATAACACATGTATTAGATATGAGCCTATGTAACTTCTAAGCAACATGGTGTGGATTAAGTAATTCAGTTTTTGAGTTCTATTTAGCATATAGTCATGTCTCTTGAAGATATGAGCTTATGCAACTTCTAAAGAAAATGGTGTGGATTAAGTAATTCAATATTTGAGTCCTATATAGCATCTCGTCATGTCTCTGGAAGAACATAAGACAGAACTCAGATCCTAGTACAAAAGATATCTTGGATACATTACAATTGGAACATACAGAACTCAGATCCTAGTACAAAAGATATCTTGGATACATTACAATTGGAACATAAAATGTCTATCAGTAAAACTATCATATACAAGTTATGGCATATATAAGAACATAGCAAGATCAATTAGAGAAATCAGCTGCAACGTCTATCAGTCACATTCCACTACATAAGTGCCAATGATTTAAAGCATGTGAAGTCTCTAATTTTAGAGCAAATGATGTGGTGATTGGGTCATAATAAGTCTAAAAACATCTGCATTATCAGTTCTATTCTATTTAATTAAAAGCAAAAAAAGTGGAAAATAACTCACTGGAATCAAAGTATTGCATTATAGAACAAGGCCCCCCATACATGCAAAAGAATTAAACCAGTAAACAAGTGGAACTATGGAAATCCAAATACAGCAAAGGGAATAAACCCTTCAAGAATCAAGGTTTGCTGAACAGTGCCTCCACACTAGCTAATGATTCAATAGTTAACTACACAAAATAACCATTTTTTACGGAATCCATACCACGTTCTTGAGCTCCTAAATTCAGTAGTTAACTATCCAAAATAAACAAAAGAAAGACATTAAGCTTTCACACAAACAGAATATGGCTTCCCTATTCTAGTAAACCATCCAAAAGAACCATTTTGAACTTTGGTTACCATGCAATTGTTTCTCTGTCTTCCTCAAAATGCAGAAATGTTTTATTAAATTTGTTTTATATTTCAAACAAAAGGAATGTTTTGGTGTTTTGAGTAACCAGTAATGCCTAAAACTATGGTACATATCTGAAATAATTCCTTACCTTCAATCTGGTTGTGGAGAGAGGGAGGACACGGCTTCCTGGTTGTAGAGAGAGCAACTCTGAGCTAAGAGGGCGAGGCTGATGGTTGTAGAGAGAGAGAGAGTGTGTGTGATCGGAGAGAGAAAGGGTGAGAACTGTTGGGCCTCCTAGTTGTAGAGAGAGCGACTCTGAGCAGAGAGAGAGTGGTTGATGGTTGTAAAGAGAGAGAGAGGGTGAGATCGGAGAGAGACAGAGAGAGTGAAATCTGTTGGGCTTCCTGATAGTAGAGAGTGACTCTGAGCTGAGAGGGTGAGGCCAATGGTTGTAGAGACAGAGGGTGAGATGGGAGATAAAGCGATGTTGAGATCTGCTAAGAGAGAAGGTGAGCTGAGAGAGAGGGTAAGATGGGCGAGAGAATGGGAGAGATGGATAGAGCAACCTGGTTTTAGAGAGCAAGAGGGGTGCACGGCCTGTAGGGAGACGATTTAAATAGACCAAAATACCTCTAAAATATTTTAGGGTATTTTGGTTAATTTAAATATTATGAATAATTTTTTAATATTTTATTAAGTGCACATTGATGAGACGATTGGATACTCCAAATTTCATGTACTTTGGATTTGTAAAAAAATTAAAATTCAAATATAAAATGTAGTCATGTCCGCCCATATAAAATATTAAAAAATTGATCATCAGCTAGTGATCTTTCCCTATATATATATATATATATATGAACAGTGTGAGCCCAATGATGTCGATTGAATCTGAACCGATCTAATGAACACGACTGCATTTTGCATTTTAATTTCAATTTTTTCTACAAATCCAAATCACTTAAAATTTAGAGCATCTTTTTGTTAAAAATTATGTGAATCCAATAAAAATATTAAAAAATTATTTATAAAATTTAAATAGACCGAAATACTTCTAAAATATTTCAGGGGTATTTCGGTTAATTTAAATATTACGAATAATTTTTAAATATTTTATTAGGTGTGCATGATGAAAAGATTGGATACTCCAAATTTCATGTAATTTGGATTTATAAAAAAATTAAAATTAAAATACGAAATACAGTCATGTCCACCCATATAAAATATTAAAAAATTTATCATCAGCTAGTGGGCTTTATATATATATATATATATATATATATATATATATCGAGAGAGAGAGAAGTGATCCAATGCAACAGTTTATCATACTATAATGAAACGATGTGTTGGCATAAAGTTATCCATTAAATTAAAGGGAAATCATCGTTAATATACTTTAATTTTAATAAAATCCCTCAAACTTCTCAAAACTTCGCCCACACCCTTTTTCCCAATTTTCAACATTTTTTGGATAAAAATACCCTTTGCGGTATTCTTTCTATCGTAATGCATTGTGACCATTACGGTAATTAAAATACCGTTGTAAATAGAGATAGAATTACAATACTTCTAGTACTGTAATAACATAAACATCTATTATGGTACTTTAATTACCGTAATGACGTAGAGTATTACGGCAATACTTTAAAAGCTTCAAATCAAAGCTAATATCAGGGCTACCCTTTTTGAAAAATCTATGTTCCCATGGGAGCACGATGTGGATCTACTCCCTCACTGAAAAATACCTATTTAAGAGTGTTTGCGTTCTAAAATTTTGAGAACCATATAAAAATTAAGTAGAGATTATATCCTAAAAATTTAAGATTTTAAAATTTACAACTAGCCCGGATTTTTGTCGAGGGAGTAAATAAATAGTAGGCTCGATAGTGTAAAAAATCTTCGTGTTGAGTTGCGTAATATTACGATACTTACCGTAATACTACTTTAAAGTATTAAATTATTTTAATTACCATAATACTCTATGTCAATGGTTTAAAAAACGGATCAGTGACCCGGATCGGGCTTCCAAAAAACCTATTCGGATCGGCGAATCGACGATCCGGATCGGGAATCGGGTGAATCGGTCAAAATAAAGCTTAAAAAAAATCCGAAAAAATTATTAAAATTCATTATAAATATTGTTTTTTAGGAATTCAATAAGAAATGAGGGTATTCCATTAAGAATTTTCATGTTTTTGAATGAATATGCGAATATTGATATGTTATTTCCCAGCATGAACCACCATTCAGCATTTAATTTACATCACACAAAAGGATAAACATATAATTATCATGGAATAAGTATATCTACATACATGGACTACAATAAAGCATAAAATTAGTAACATATAATCTAAAAATAAAATGATAGGCGACGTTATTGTTCTTCTTGGTCACGCTGGTGCCATAGATTGAATTCGTTTAACAATTCATTGATTCGATCTAAAAACGAATCACCGATATTAGCAGGCGTCTGACTATTCCCAAATCCCTGAGTGTTAGTGTTTTGTTGTGTTCCCAATCTAAAATCCCCGAAGATTGTCCATCCTTCATGCTCACCTGCACTGTCGTGCTCATCCCTACACTGTTGCTGTTGGGACTCGATATGTGAATAATATGGCTGGGATAGGGTGGCCTCAGAATCATCATCTCTCTCATTTTCTCTTTGAATAATATGGATTAAAAAGAAAAAATAACAAATTTTCAAAAAATTCGATCATGGATTAAAAAAAAAAAATCACAAATTTTCAAAAAATTCTATCATGGATTACAAAAAAAAATTCGATCATGGATTAAAAAAAAAAAATCACAAATTTTCAAAAAATTCAATCATGGATTACAAAAAATTCGATCATGGATTACATAAATTCGATCATGGATTACATAAAATTCGATCATGGATTACAAAAAAAAACAAACAAAAAAAAACAAAAAATTCAATCGTGGATTACAAAAAAAGAAAAAAACAATTTGATCATGGATTACAAAAATTCAATCATGGATTACAAAAAACTCTATCATGGGTTACAAAAAAAGCAAAAAACAAAAAATTCGATCATGGATTACAAAAAAAAAACAAACATTTCGATCATGGATTACAAAAAAAAAACAAACATTTCGATCATGTATTACAAAACATTCGATCATGGATTACAAAAAATTCTATCATGGGTTACAAAAAACAAAAAAAAAACAAAAAATTCGATCATGGATTACAAGAAAAAAAAACAAACATTTCGATCATGGATTACAAAAAATTCGATCATGGATTACAAAAAATTCTATCATGGGTTACAAAAAAAAAAAAAAAAACAAAAAATTCGATCATGGATTACAAAAAAATAAAAACAATTCGATCATGGATTACAAAAAAATCGATCAAGTATTACAAAAAAAAAAAAAAATTCCGACCGGGACTCGCCGATTCCGTACAGTGAATCGGCGAGTCACTGTACAGAATCGTTCGGTTCTCTCTAGAACCGGACGATTCCCGTTTTTTTCGCCGATTCGATCCTTCCATGGCGATTCCCGAGTCGAATCGGGCGAGTCCGGTTCGACTCGCCGTTTTTTTAAACACTGCTCTATGTTATTACGGTAATTAAAGTACCGTAATTATGGTACTAGAAGTACAGTAATTCTATCTCTATTTACAACTGTATTTTAATTGCCGCAATGGTCACAAAAAGACCACCATAAAGGGTATTTTCGTCCAGAAATTGCTAAAAATTGAGAAAAAATGTGTGGGCGAAGTTTGAGGAAGTTGGGGTTTTTTTTTTGAGATTTTCTTAAAATTAAGGTCTATTAACAATAATTTCCCTAAATTAAATTAAATCAAATGGGCTGAAAATAATACTTAAATATTCCCTTTTCAAATTTTGAATTCAAATTGAAAACCTTGAATGCTGTAAATCTCCTCTATTCTCACGATCTCCTTCCTTCTTGCTTTACAGGATATCAAGCCTCTAACATTCTCTCTACAACGATAAAGGGCTTTCTCTCTCTCTCTATGACCACCAGAGGCGCTCTCTCTGACCATCGAATGATCTTCTAGCTGGGACTGCGCCTCTCTCTCATTTCTATTTTTTTTCTCTTATTATATGTAGGGAGCAGCAAGATGCTTGTTTGAGTATGCAACTAGCCTACAAATAGATCAACGGACCTATGAAGATCGAAGAACTTTCGGCACCTGCAAATCAAAAACAGCTCGAACCCTCTTTCCTTCTCAATCCCAATTAAAGCTGAAATCTTCTCTCCATCTCAATCCCCATCAAGATTGCAGGAAATGAATCCCCAATTCAAATCAGGTTTGGGATTTTTTGAATTGTAGATTTTTAGCTTTTAAATTTAAAAAGTATGGATTTTCCAAAGGAAATCAATTTAATTCTCTAAAATTAGAATAAGATCTGTCTTCTTTAGGAATTTTTTATTTTTTTAGCTTCTTGGGTTTTTAGTTTCTTTTATTAGATAATTTTTTCAATTGCTATCTCTCACTGTTTTCCTTATAATTTCTCTCATGTTTCTTAGTTTATTAAGCTTTTTATTTCTTGGATAAAATGCTTCTAACCAGAGCTTCAAGTTAGCTGACAACTTGAATTTTATTTCAGAACAAGGTCCAAAGATTTAGACTTTTCTATGCTACTTAGCAAAGAAGACAATAAAAATTGCAACTATATATACTTCCCCGCATTTCTTCAACTTACAAAATCTCTTGGAAATCAGTCTATAATCGGCACATTATTACTTGACTTTTTGTTCGATCACTGAATAATAATTTGAGGGTACTTAATTATTATTATTGAAACTGATTTTTTGATATAAATATAGCTCCTGCCTCAAATATCTTTCTCCACACGAAAATGTGGGTCTAATTTAGCAAAAGTTTCCTAATTTATGTTTTTCTTATAGGTTAAAAAACTTAATTAATTTTCTAGCTATGATTTTTCTCTCAATATATAAAATTGCAATTCTTGTTTAAACGATTGATTGATGATTTCAGTGGCTTCTACCAAAATAATGAAACTGTAAGTGATTAATTGAACTGAGGATTGGTGCGGCTTCGCTCATGGCTCGCTCAGTGCTTACGCACTTCGTTTCCTTTCCTATTAGGCTCATTTTATAGAACTGCACTCGTTTAGACTGCTTACGCACTTCGTTTCTTTTCCTATTAGGCTCATTTCATAGAACTGCACTCGTTTAGACGTAACTTGGGCCTAACAAACTAGTTTTCGTACTTTTGATATGAGTTTGCAAGAACTACACCTAAGCTCGATGTTGTATTACTCTCTTTAATAATTTGTATATAATAGTGTTTATGTAACTATTATTTTCTTGTTTCACTCTTTGTATTAATTTTAGGTTATCCTTATTTAACTTCTTTTTGTATTTTAATTATATTTGTCAGTATGTGCATGTTTCTATCAACTGTATGTTTTGGCAGTGTCGTACTAACAACTTTATTTGTACAAGACCATAACTCAATATTTCTTCTATCTGAGAAATTTTGACTTGAGTATGAGACTGACTGGAAGCGACATGGGCAAGTTATTTTGAATCATATCCTTGTGATATAACTTTCCTTTTAGTTCTTCTACAGTTTGATGCCTTTGATTCTTTTGTACACTTAGATGAAGTTTATGTCCTTATATGTATCTTTCATCAACTGCTGACAAATGGTCTATTTGTTACACTTGTTCTATAGTAGACCAATATGTGTTATTTTCTTCCTTTTCAGAAGTTATGATGAATTTCACTCTAAATTAGTCTCCTCTGGAATATAAAAGGGCTGATTGTTGCAAGCTTGTAGAACATTGTCAACTATGTTCAGGCAGTTAACAACCGCCAATTTGATTTTGAGAATTAGTTACCAAGAATCAATTGGTGACTGAAGTAGTATTACTTTTAATTTAAGTATTTGAAAGCAAAAACACAGGTTATGGGAGGCAAGCAATCCACAAGCCCGCGAAGGCAATAATCGTCACTGTTTGGTTGTGCATCTTCCTCGTCATGGGGTTCTATGGAGTCTAATAAAGAAATATGATTGGAAACTCAGAGGGATAGTCATAATCGACACAAAGGAGTTGAGCCCCAAATTAGACATCTACATCAAATCTGATGGCTACACCAACTACTCTCTAGATACTAATTTATAGCATGCAAATAATCACACCAGTTGTAATTGGTTTGAGAGTTCATTGGAGTTGAAGTTCATTGTAATTAGATTATCCAATATTTTACAATTTCAATACCATATTTGTACTCTGTTTCCCAGACTTTGAGAAACTGATCAAGGTCCCATAGTTTTGATATGACATCGGATGCTACAATTGAATAACTAACTCTCTATTAGTAAACTCGTGATTCTAACAACTTTGTCATGTCAATAGATTCATTTTGATTACACATGATTGCTACTCACTAAGTGTTGGCTGACACTGTTCTTACGTGCTTTCTTTCATGAATGGTAGGATAAAAAACAATAATATATATATATATATATATATATATATATATATATATATATATATATATATATATATATATATATATATATATAGTGTTAGCCCAACAATTTAGGCCGATCTGACGTTTACGACCTCTTTTCGTAATATAATTTTACTATATTTTTTTACAAGTCCAAATCACATGAAATTCAAAGCGTCTATTATTCTCATCAAGGTAAATCTCATAAAAATGTTAAAAATTTATTCATAAAATATAAATTAACTAAAATAGTTTTAGTCAATTTACTTTTTACGAATTAGTTTTTTATATTTTTATTAAATTCTTCTATTTTTAAATACTAGATACTCAAAATTTTAAGTGATTTGGATTTATAGAAAAAAACTTAAAAATAAAATATGAAATACAATTGTGACCATTAGATTGGCCCACATTCAATTTAGACCATTGCTAGTGGGCAAACAACACTTTTTACTATATGGGAGAATTTGAAGTTAGCCCACTAGCTAACAGCTATAGAGTTAACCCAACAGCCCAGATTTAATCTTAATCAATCTGACGGTTACAACCTCATTTTGTAATATAATTTTATATAGAGAACTCAAAAAAAAAACTCTCCCACAAAATTAACGAGAGAAGTGCAGAAGAGAGGATTAACTAGTTCGCATGGGTGATAGCTCTCATTGCCATGCCAAGAGAGTATACACGGAGGCAAATAATTTTTAGAAAAAATTACAAAAAACCCCAACACTAGACTTCTTTTGCAACTTAGCCCCAACCTAACTTTTTCTCTCACATAACAAAAAAATGCCTAAACTACCCTCCCTAATATTTACCTTACCCATACCTCTCTCCTCTATCCTACCAAAATAGAGCCTCCGGCACTTTGTGAGTGTGGTTCAACAATAGAGCTCCAGCACTATGTAAAGTACGATCCGACAATAAAGCTCTAACGCTGTAAAATGCGATTCGACAGTAGGGCTCCGACTCTACAATCCGGCAATTGCAAAAGGTGATCCTTCAATTGCAAAAGGCAATCCGGCAACACTCAATTTCAACATGATAGTTGTCTTAAGACATTCCGATACATGTGCGCTCTAATAATGTGCTACTGGGTCCAAGAGTCAACGTCAAATCTGACAAAAATGATTTTTGTGTATGAGAAGGGTATTTCCATCTAAAAAAAAAACTTTTTTCTTCAAAGGGTATTTGCACATAAAGTTTATGTTAGAGAAAAAATTGAAAAAAAATTAAGGTGAGAGTAAGTTGCATAGAAAGTATGGTCTAGAGGGTTTTTAGTAATTTTTTCTAATTTTTATTCTAGACGTTTGATTTTACTAGCTTCTATTCACAAGCGGAGTTTTGAAAAGTGCGTTATTTACAGGCTCTTCTTAGCACTCAAATGTTTGGACACGAAAATCAGCCCTGTTCTCAAAGTTTGGTCCATCCAAATGGGCATTAGTGAGTTATTCAAATAACACAGCAGACAACCATATTTTTCACATAACTAAATGAGAATTCAACGTTCAAAAAAAAAAAAGTAAATAAGAATTCAGGTTTCCCAGGTGCTCCGAGTAAGAATTTACTAAATTCCAAATACTCAGGTCCGTTTCTATCAATCTGAGGATCTAGGGGCATAGAAGAATTACAAGGACTGAAAAAGGAGTATCATGCTAAAGTTTCTCTGTATTCGTTCAACAAATTTGCAGGGAAATTACCATATATGTATTAAATATTACAGTTAGCCCTAGGGAGATCACTCTTTATCCCTATCTCGTTTCTGTGTCAATCAGCCATGGGAGCAGATGGGTGGTACTCCTAGGCCCCTTTCGCTATGTCAAGGTACAATCACTATCCGGTTCAAGCTCAGAAATGCTGATCGACTTAAGAACCACACCTTAAAACTTTTGAATCAATTATACATACAATATATAACTACACAGTAGCTGTACTTGGTAATTACCACATGAACTCTATACCCCCTTCCTAAAAGCATCAACCACACGAGCCGTTACATCTGGACCAAACAATCTGGGCATGTTTGAGAGAAGGTCCACCTCAATACCTATGGTTTTGATCACATTGTCTCTCCTCAGTATCCTTTCTCTGTCACTCTCCTCCAACTCTCTTCCTGTTCCTTCCAAACAAAGCCTCAACCATGTCTCCACCACCTGCTTAACCACAGGCTCCACATCACCACCCACTATCTCATCCATGCTCATTTGAGAATCACTGTTTATCTGAAACAGAATAGCAGTAGGAGATACTACGCTGCGAATATAGAGAGATGAAGAAATGTAAGGCTTTGAAAATGGTTTTTTTTCCAATTGCTGCCTCAGTGGATCCAACCCGGCATCTTCATAGTAATGCTTAAGATAGTCAGAGTGTAGGACGAGGTCTTTCCGAGGAAGCAGATCAAGAACAAGAACAAGAGAAGATGGGCCAGTTTGGATCACCTCAAGAAGGAGATGAGGTGTATCAGTTCTAGTGTTGAGCATACCAACGAGAGTGAATATGTTGAGAATCCCATGTGGCATTTTGCAGTGGATCCAGGATCCCAATATGAAATCAATCTGTAGAAACCATTAAAAGGAATCAAGTAAAGAATTTTATTTCCCTCAGCAATGTCATAATCAGAGGCAACAAAAGAAGAAAAGTGCGTTGATTTATTGACGAATAGGACTACAATGGATCACATATTTCAGTAGTCAAGACGTAAAGTTTCAGGGAATAGCATAATATACAAAAATCAACTCATCATGCACCATGACTTGTAAGTGACATCAAACCATGTTTCGAAAATCACGCCTCTCCCTTCCTCCGCCCCTCCCTCCCTCATTTGCGGTTGAACTATCTATACATTCCAGGAGGGTAGATATTGGCTTCAATCCAGGTAAGCCCTTACACCACATGCTGTCACACCCAACCAAGCAGGATGTCTTCAAATGGAACTTGAGAATTTTGTAGAAAGCGCATGCCTGCTGAGGGTTGACACATCAAGAGAATAATTTGTACTTGCCAATTTCGTGGAAAAAGAAGTTCTGCCTTCCTGCAAAAACAATTTTCCTTGCAATTGTAGAAGCACACGACTTACATTAGCAGGACAGGCATTTTTCAGCAACATAATACGAGTGAGACAGCCAATAGCAATGTTGTCAGATTTGCTTTGGCGTCTTCTTCGGTGTGGTGAGAAAAATGAAGCAATTCGGTGCTTAGGCCGATTCGAGGGAAGACTTCGGACATTTTTTTTTTAATTTAGTATAATACAAATAATGGAAAAAATTAAAAATAAAAAAATTAAAAAAGTTCATTTATATAGCTATTTCTTTGCTGGCCGAAGCAAACACGAAGTGGTCAAAATTTGATTGAAGCAGCCCGAAGCGGTCCCTGACCGAAGTGACAGCACCACGCTTCACTTCTCTTCGGTTTATAACTAAAATACGAAATCCGAAGGCTTCGGCCTCTTTGGCCAAAGCGAAGAGAATTTGATAACATTGGCCAAAAGTGTTACAAATAAACAAACAAACAAGACTCTGATACAAAATAAAAATGATACCTTATGGAAAGTCGCCTTATCTACACGGGATATAGTCCACATTATCTTTGTTTAATAGGAGTATGTTTTTACAATAAATTTCAAAAATTGACCACATCTATAAGAGCAGAAAGGCTATTCTTTCCTCCCTGATAACATATCACAGTTTCTATCCCCAAAACTATAGTATACAACCCTGTACCCAGAGCTAAAATAGTATCAAACTGCAAACTACTTTTGTGCAATATGCGACTAATTTGTAGTTTATTTTGTTATTACCCATGGCCCTGCAACTTGGTGCTCCAAATCTCACAAATCGGGTTGCAGAGGGAATCCAAGTTCGCCTATCATGAAAAGAGGGGAAAGGAGCAACTGCATTCTAAGGTAAAAGACTGCTTGCAACAGAAGCTAAAAATCAAATATCCACACCACTGGGAAATCATCTAATCTAATCAAATGGCTGTTCATTCGAAATATGATCAAGTTTGCTTCAATAATAAGAGGATATGTGCTGCTCCATGAGAGGATGCACACATACAGAAACTATTCCTTAAAAAGTGAAGGTTTTCAGTCTTCACTTGAGGCAAAAGAGACCACATCCAAACTGCAAAGAGAAAGTAACCAAAGGCGAGCTTAATGACATGAAACATGTCAGTTGTACGTATCAGATTTACATCAGAAAGCCTCACCTCAAAGTGGACCAGTATTTCAAAGAGTGGACCAGATGCACACCCAGCTATAAATGCACTGATTAAATGGCTACCTTTCCAATGGAAATCATTTAAAGGAACGCATGCATAAATTTCTGGAATCCTTGCGTAGTCTATTCTTCAAATTTGGCAATCTATACTAACTTTGCAGCTAAACCAGAGTTAACAGGCAATAATAATGGAAATGGACAGAGCAGCAAGCGGATTGTAAAGCTGATCAAGGAAGCGATATTTACGAATAAATTATCAGGAAACCATTGGAATGCATTAATATTAACAAAGAATATACCCCCACTGACACTTCTTGAGAAATATACCCCCACTGACACTTCTTGAGATGGTTGGCTCTAGATTTACATCAACTCCATCCAGTTGCTTGACAAAAAAGAGAAGTCAAACATAGAGGGGTCCTGCACTCACAACCACTAAGTTCCTAATGACAGGACAAGGAGCATGGGTGGATAACCTTCTGGCTTCTATGAAACCCAATGAGCTGAAAACACAAATGAGCTAATATTTCAATTGAATATATCAAGAATGAAATTCAATGGGAGCAGAAGTACAGCTAATAACCTTCACAGAAAGAGGAGCCTTTGTGACCAAAGTAATTTGTCGTCAGAAATATAAACCTGAAAATCCTTTGCATCAGTTCTTCACTTATCAAATAAACCTATGTATCACATTCTTTTGAACTCTAAGTAAGTTCTTTACAAGTTGAAGTGATCCTCATTGTGATGGAGATATGTGTTTCCTTTGGATGGTTAACACTATAAAAAATTCACGTGTTTGTGTTGCTTGTGTAAAATGGACAAGCCCAGTGAACATTATTGCTCCAAAATTTACATTTGGTGGTTAGAAATAATATATATATATATATATATATATATATATATATATATGAAAAGTCTTCCCAACGCCTATAGGCAAAAATGAACAGTGATTTCACCTACCCTCATCACCGTTCAAAGTTCATCGCACGGTCACGATTGTCCAGTAGTGTTTCATTTTTTTTCTACAAATCGGAATGACCTAAAATTTGGAGCGTGTGTACATCTTAGTGAGGCGGACCTCATAAAAATATAAAAAAAATAATTCGCAAAAAACTAAATTGATCAAAATACCCCCAAAACTTTTCAGGGGTGTTTTGGTTAATTTTTTTCGTGTAAAATATTTTTTTGATATTTTTTGTAGATTAGTCTATTTTTTATAAACACGCGCTCCAAATTTCAGGTCATTCCAATTTGTAGAAAAAAAAATGAAAAATGAAACACTATCGGACAATCGTGACCGTGCGATGAACTTTAGACGATGATGAGGGTAGACGAAATCACTGTTTATTTTCGCCTATAGGCGTTTTGTATTATCTTTCATCTATATATATATATATATATATATATATAGGGTGTGGTTTCCATAAGGTTGCAATACTAAGGTGCACCTTCAAATTTTATCATAATATATAATTTTGATGTAAAATATTTTTAGGATTATCTCAAAATCTATTTTTATATCTAATTATAAAATTTTAAATTCCAAAAATGGTTAAAATCAAGTAGATATATAAACATATGAAAATCTTGAAAATGGACGGTGTAGATAATATGTTGTAAGATGCACTATTTCTGAGACTCAAAATCTTTTTTTGTTTCATTGTCATACATCTCGATGTCGAGATGATCAATCACAAGGTTTATCAACATTAAAACAACCTTTTCCGGTGGATTTTTTAGGTGCATTCGTAGTTCTACATTTTAAAGTTGCAACTTTATATAAACTATATATATATATATATATATTGGAAGAAAAATGAGCCCAACGGCCCAGATTTAATCTGGGCCGATCTGATGATCACAGATGTCCGATAGTGTTTGAATTTTATTTTTTTTTCTACGAATCCAAATCACTTGAAATTTGGAGCATGTGTACATCAAAAATAGGTGAATCTTCGAAAAATATCAAAAGAATATTTTACATGAAATAAATTGACCAAAATACCGCCGAAAAGTTTTGGGGGTATTTTGGTCAATTTGTTTTTTGTAAATTATTTTTTTTATATTTTTATTAGGTGTGGCTTGATGAGAAGAACACACGCCTAAAACTTCAAGTGATTTGGATTTTTAGAAAAAAAATTAAAATTCAAACACTACCAGACGTACGTGTTCGTCAGATCAGTCCAGATTCAATCTGGGCCGTTGGGCTTATACTATTCCATGAGCTAGTGGGCTTACCGCAGCTTTTTCATATATATATATATATATATAGGGAAAGTATAGAATTAGACTATTTACCTTTGGTATAAGGTAGTCACATTAATCTTGATCATTAGATGTGAAATTGGGTGGCTGCAATTATTTTATTGACCAAGTTCAAGCCTCAAAAAAAAATTTCTTGAACTTGACATCCAAGCTATCAAATTTCACATCGGAATCAGATGGTTGGAAGTAATTGTGACAACCTTGTATCAAAAGTTAATGATCGCATTATATACAATTTCATATATATATATATATATATATATATATATATATATATATATATATATATATATATATATATATATATATATATATATATATATATGGAAAAAGCTCCTGTCAGCCGATGGGATGATGGAACAGTGTAAACCCAATAGCCTAAATTGAATTGAATTTGGGTTGATCCAATGAACACAATTGAATTTTAATTTTTTTTTCTACAAATCCAAATCACTTGAAATTTGGAGCATATATTCTTCAAAAATAGTGGAATCTAATAAAAATATCAAAAAAAAAAAACTCGTATAATTAAATTGACCAAAATACCACTGAAAAGTTCCAGTGGTATTTTGATCAATTTATTGTATGCGAATTATTTTTTTAATATTTTTATTAGGTGCACCTTGATGAGAAGAGTTAATGCTTCAAATTTCATGTTATTTGAATTTATACAAAAAATATTAAAATTATATTACCAAAAACAGTTCTGACTGTCAGATCGGCCTAGATTTAATCTGGGCTGTTGGGTTTATACCATTCCATTAGCTAGTGGGCTGACCCTAGCATCTTCCTATATATATATGAAGCCACTACGCAACACCTATGGGCGAAAATGAACAGTGTTTTCGCCCATAGGCTCGGCACCGCCAAATTTTTTCAAACGGCGTGGATAAATCGACCGCACTGGATAATGCTACGTTTGTTGTTGTCCGGTGCAGTCGATTTCTCACACGAAAACACGGGAAACCGCAACGGCTCTATGAGAGCTGTTGCAACATTCAGGCAAAACCACAACGGCACTACGAGAGCCGTTGTGGGGCAAAACACTATTCATTTTGACCTATTTTCAGACCTTTCCAGATATATATATATATATATAGATAGTAATAAAATTGTGATGGGGACATTTATTCTGTTAATGGCCAAACAAGAAAATCGAGGTTATGTATTCTAATGACCCCTTCTCTTGCCAAAAAGGTTGGCTCACACCATACATATTAAAAATGACACGTTCAGGTCCAAGCAAAGCTCCAAAATCTCCTTGATTCTCCAAGGATATAGACATTAGAGGCCCAAGAGATTACATTTGACAAATCTCCCCCAATAAGTAGTAAGCTTCATCTCCAGTTGAACAAATTGATTCCATTTGTGGTCGTTCTTGAATGTTTTGCATGGAAGACTCTTAGTTTTCTCCTTGCCATATGGACCTAAGAGTGCAATAACCCTAGGATGCCAGCAATGCGTGGTAGTGGAAGAGAAACCAAGTCTTAAATAGCAAATCCTACCGATGCTCGATAGACTCGAAATAAATCAAAATAGTCACAAGAAGTAATACGCATATGGAAGGCAATCTTACAGTGGAGAAAGAGATGCTGGACTGATTCATGAAGAGATATCAAATGTTGAAGTAGGTCATTAAGCAAGTACATCCATGTCCTGCAGTTACTGGGTAAACTGATGGAAAGTATAGACAATTGTCAAATTGTAACAAGCAGAGAACCAGTTATACATTTAAACAACCTAAGATTCTCCTTGAGCAAAATGGGCTAAACCACAAAAGGTCTTACAATGTATCTTGTGAAATTCAGCACGGGAGTAGTAACTGTAAAAGTTGCCCACCATGGTTAAAGTTTCATTTGGACAACTTTGGGTCATCGTATTGAAAAGTATTTAAGCCAAGACGCATTGGCTCCATCTTGTATTTGACCAAATATGTTTACAGGAAGTTTCATGTTCTGCTGTGTAGGTTAGTTTTAGTTCCTCTGCATTTTCAGACTGGCAACAGATGATGAATTTATGGTTTCCACTTCTCAATGGAAACATAATAACTCATTTCTGCATGACCATCTCCAGTTTACCATTTGCAAAATTTGTCATAGAACATACAGAACTAGTGTTACATTGACAATGACAGAGGTGTCATGTGTAATACATATTTCAGATATCTTGTACTTCCGCCCAAATGCTCAGTACAGACCTGACATGTCCGGACAACCTTTTATATAACAGATATATAAAAAATAAAAAAATGTCAAAATATAACTTACATACATTAAAAATATATATAAAAATCAAAAATATAAATTATATTTTATACAAGAAAAATAAAATCATATTCTTCTGTTCACCAAAATTAATATTTTCATAATGCATGTCATACATAATTCACAGTTTTGTTAGTAGAGACATTTATAATTTGATATTATTAGAAGGATGCAGATTGAATTCAACAAAATGCAATTTATATTTTAGAATATAAATCATGTTTAAATTTCAGAGACTCTTTGTGGGACAATCTTAATATGGTAATAGCATTATAATAAATGTATTTTTTTTTATTTGAGTCATGTTTGATAATATTTGAATAGTTTCACTTCTCTCCTCCAATATGTTCATATTTTAGTTTAAGTCACCACCATCTAATATATAAACAATTATTTGTTCACAAAACACATATAAGCACTCTGTGCAGTGATAGCTAGTAATATCTCACTTTAACACATCGCAGGTTCCAATTCTACCCTTGGCATTAATTTTGAAAATGCAATTATAAGACATTTCAAAAAAGGTAATCCAATTAAAAGAACAACTCATAAGTATTCCTCATAAGTATTCCATCTCACGCCCTTCTGCGTCAAGAACGACCATGCTACTATGGGGGCAATGGGCCTGTTAGTGTATAAAATAATGACAACACTTCTATATGAAGTGTCAACACATACTAAATATCAGTAGAATGGCCCAACATGTACAGTCAACTTATCATGTCCATTTCTACACATGTTGACCATGTCTACGTGCCAATACATGTTGACATGGAAAAGAATGTGATACATGAAGTGCCCAGGTAATACCGGAAATAAACTCTTCTCAACCACAAAACATCTGACAACTCAGCAGGGAGCTGCATATTGACAACAAACTTTTTGAAGCATCCATACACATTCGTTGCAATTTGTAAAACTAGCCAATCATTGGATTTAATTGCTGCACAAACGACTCAATCAAAAAAAAAAAAAAAAACCGACTCAACTAGTAATAATTAAAAATTTGAATACAAATTATCAAGATTGCTTGAGACAGGCTAATCTGTAATAATTGAAAGTTGAAATGCTTGCTTTTATGAATTCGAATTTTTCGTACATTTAGGCTGCCTTTGGGAAGGGATATTTAATGCCATAAATACAATAGCTGAAAGAATCCTAGGGAGGTCAACATTGTGGACTATGCCATCATTCAATAGGACGGACATTCCAAATGCAACTTTTTATCCCCATTTTGAAATACATATGAAAAGAACCCTTGACCCCTTTTCCTTTCCAATGTATGGACAGCTATGAGGTGCCACACCCAGTGCATTAGGGAATTTAAATTCAGAAGGAAGAAAGGAAGTCTAAACTCTCATGAGCTTGCAATTAATTAACCAATTATCTCATCAACCATCAAAGTAGAGAAATCTTTCACTCCTTTAACTTCAAAATATGGTATATTTGGCTTACATTGCTTCAATCTTCTCTATAATGCAATAACTCCATATCATGAATCCCATGTGATTTACTAAAGCAGGATGTGAGAAAATGGGTTGAATTTCTGACAACTAGTGAGATAAACCGCCTTCTTAGGATTGAGGTTTACTTTCTTTTCCATTCAACTGCTTTACATGATCCATGCTAACATTCCTAACTTGTTTCGTTATGAGAACCAGACATCTCCTCATTTAAGGATCAGTTATCAGGTAGTCACCCATGTTTTCCATTAACTTCTATTACTTTTTAAAGGGCTCTATTTAGGTTTAGGGATAAAGGTTAATCCATTAAGGTTTAAAAATGCATTGACATGAACAACTAGAATGTCTTTGATATCTAAATAGCACATCCATATGCACAACATGATGGAAGATGGCATCGGATGGTTCCATTCAATGATGCCATATCTTAAGCACGATAACTAGATTATCACGAAATGACCACATTACTTCCTAGACCAGATTGCCTTTAAAATCTTTTGGCTCAATGTTTAGGGTGTTTGGAATGCAATACGTTGTCCAATGTTTTCAATATCAAAAGCCCAACCAAAAAGAAGATTTATCTGACAATCACATTCAATGGAAGCCAATAACAATCATTTTTCCCACAACTTTGATGTAAGTCTCTCTTAGATATGAAGCAAGCACAAAACAAGGACTTTACTCATGGGTTTGGATCTGGAAAACTCACTTTACAACATGATTAGTCCAGTCAGACTATATTCCTACCTATTTTGATTGTAATATTCAAATACAAAAAATGAAATGCAACCAACATTCATCACCATTCCCAAAGCCTTTTCCCAACTAATTGGGGTCAGCTACACGAATCCTGGTCCAACATATTGTTCCAGCAAAATGCAACCAGCAATATTTACTGAAATAAGGGCACCACCCTTATCACCAAGAATTCCCCATTAAAAGTGAAACCATGCCCCATTAAAAGTGAAACCATCAGAGAAGTCTAAGTTTTTCTACAATTGTACTGTAATCAGGTGCACAATTCTCCCATTGATTAAGCTTCTTTATTTGTTCAATTTTTCATTAATTCATAAACATGAGTGCAGAACAAGGTCCACCAATATGGCGAACAATCCCAGTAACAATCTGAACAAACACACTAGAGTTCATGTGTGATCCAGTTAACCAGTTGTTCCACATAAAATATTGTTTCAAAGTTAATTGTTAAAAAACAGCCCATTATTTAGACCCAAAAACTTGAAAAGTTGGATAAGAAAAAATCAATTTATAACTTGCATTGTGCATGTAAGTGGAAGAGGATGATGGCCCGACAAAAGAAAGTGAAGCATTCTCACTCAACAAGGTAGCTTAATGCCCGGGAAAAGTCACCCACATCCAAGTGTAGCAAAAGTGTCCACCATACACTAGTACCACCTCCATTCTCTAGTATCATTATTAAATTGCTTACATTACATACTTTGTATTACTGTTTAGAACTAGGCTCCGGCCAAGTGGACTAGCCAAGTACCGTACAGGGCTAAGAAAGCCCTAAAAAATAAAAAGAATAAAAAAACTAAAACAAATAAAATAAAAATAGTGAAAATCAAACCAAACCAAAAACAACATACAAAGTCCGCCTAAGCAGAAAAATAATATACAAATTATGGATTTA
Organism: Amborella trichopoda; assembly: GCF_054954075.1. Classification (NCBI taxonomy): domain Eukaryota; kingdom Viridiplantae; phylum Streptophyta; class Magnoliopsida; order Amborellales; family Amborellaceae; genus Amborella; species Amborella trichopoda. The sequence goes on from NC_142339.1 coordinate 32,676,139, forward strand.
GAAAAACTGATCTAGAGTTGGCAAACATTTGAGGAAAATACCCAAAAAAAAAAAAATGGGGCATATGACAACAAAAACAACCAAATCATCAAGAACACCTAAACTACAAATTCTTATATATTTTTTCAATCACCCCGCGTTTTATCCGAGTGGTCGGCTCGGCACAGCAAAGGCCCGAGTCCAAGCACGGCATTGTAACAACATGGCTTCATATGCAGTAACACTATCTATACCCCATTAGCATCAAACAATAAAATAAGTCCAAAAAAGTTCATGCAACCTGTTAATTGTCTATGCTTAATACAAAGATACTCAATTCACTCAAACGAAAATAATCAACAAATTCATGAGATCCATTTCCTGTCATAAAAATCCGAAAAAGGAAAAGCGAATGTTTATTTCTAGTCAACAGAAACTGCGAAAAAAAAAATATCGCAAGATGGAAATCACATAAACAGTTAGTAAAAAAAAAAAAGAGGAGATGGGGGTGGGTTAGCAACAAAATACCATGGTACGTGTGTTATTGCCTCCTCTGATATTCACGGATCCCTGAGAGCTCCCATTTTGGTTGCGGAAGGAGCGGACATCTGAGGGGGTGAAAGAGGGGTTTAGGTAAGGACCCAAACGCGACTCAACAGTGGAGAGCAGACCTTCCATTAGTTTTTCACCACTCGATGACAAGTGAGGGAACTTTAGCAGAGGCTCTTGTTGTGCCATTGAAGTACACTTTGCTGTTATTGTTGGTACAAAGGGTTTCAGAGGAGGAGGACTGGAGATGACGCTCAAATGCAACGGGACCATTTTCGCTTTCCCTCCCTCCCCTAAATTCTACTTCTACTTTCCTCTGAGCTCCCAAATATTATGAGTTTTTTTTTTTTTTTTTTCGTTTTTTTGAGAATTTTTCTAGAGGGATTTCTATATATCTGGACCGTCCATCTAGGAACGGACGATTGGGACGTGGGAATTGTGCTTTGGAGCTCCATTAACTAGTGAACTGGATATGTTTTACTCACTCTTGTTGCTGTACGAGTGTGACATTTGGCTACAACTTGACATCACTTGAAGAAATGCCCATCTCCTTAATTTTGATCTGCCTCTCTCGCGCTGAGACATTGGAAAGTGAGATTTAGAGGGGTAATCTGTATTTTCTTTTTCTTTTTTTTTTTAGAATTATAAAATCTCGAACTCAAGTTTCTTTATAACCTCCTTCCAATCAAATTTTTTTTTGCAAAGTAAAAAAATCATAATTTGGAAGACAAAAATATCATAAAAGGGTGGTGAAGGCTGGTATTGCTATCGGACCCAAACCCATACCACATTAATTGCTGGACCGCATGCAATTTATGCTAGACCGAGGCATCATAGCGCTGCACCAATAAAACTGCCAAATTGCATTTACAAGTGTCGAACCAAGGCATCATAAATTTTTTAATTAGAGATATTTGCCATAAAAGTTAGTTGTAAGGTAAAAGTTACGATAAAAAAATTGTTTCAAGAGAGGATGTAAAGAAAATTGAGTCAATAGGTGTTTTTGTAATTTTTGCATGAACTTTTCATAAATTTGAGATTTCCTACTCTTTGTGGGAGTGTACTACACCAAGAGTATCTTTTAGATGCCAAAATTTTGAAGATGTGATCTCTCGAACCGGACAACTAAACTCAATAAATATATATATATATATATATATATATATATATATATATATATATATATATATATATATATATATATATATATATATATATCAGGCACTCTATGTACCTCAAAAAAATAGAATCCCAAGATTGCATTGGGTTTAGATATTCAAGAACTCAAAATCTAAACTTTTTTTCTTTAAAAGCATTCATCTACTTATAACTAGATAGATCGCCACATTTCTCCGAAAAGACTCAAATAAGTGTTTCACCGGAGAGAATAAATGCATATTTTACTCCTGATGGGGAATAGTATACATGCGCAAATTTGATTATGATATAAGGTTTAACCGAGGCAAAAAACCTACATTCTCTTTCTTCGGACGGCAGTAGCCAACCAGAAAGACAATGAAGAGGGCACAAAATATGGGAGATGGGCCATATACATTGTTTGACGACCGACAATGGAGAAGACCTATTTATGGGGCACTTTCCCTTTTCAATTTATCGAATAAAACTGTGCAGGGAAAATATCTTTTAATTGGATCAAAACTCCTTACAAATTTATTAATAAGTATGAAGATTCCAATAAATATTAAAAGGTTTGTTTCTTTAATTTTCATTCAAATGTTTGGTAGCTTCATTTGTTTTAGTGCCTTCTCAAAAAATATAATTAAGAGATACCCAATGCTCAGTTGGGGCCAAATTATAGAAATGTCTTTTTCAGAGTTCTCACAAGGACAACTAGAGTATTTTTTTAACCTATGTTTTGAGAAAGAACCTAAGAAAAAAAAATGAAGAAAAAAATGAATAAACTCTCCAATATTAATTGAACTTTTGACCCTTGATGCTTTTGTCAGGAGTTTTGAATATTTTCCCAACTTCGCAAGGTTAGTACGAAACTTATTTTAATTAACCCACATGGACCATTCACGCAATAGCGTAGAGATGCCTTAGGAACACAAACGCAAATGCAACAAATCTATTGCTGGAGTGAATCAACTTGTTTTGAATCTCTGTTCGATATGAAATTTGAGAATGTCCTTTCATCCTTGATTTGCAAATGGATTGAAGAATGCCATTAATGCTTTTGCTCTCCCTCTCCACATCACTGCAAAGGCAGTGCATGCTGGAATCCCAAACAGGCATTTAGAGGTCCGCGCAACTACTCTTGTATGAAGTAGACATAAGGGACCTGTTTGAGCTGTATTAGTCGCGGAAACCACCTGTTTACACTCACTCATCTGTCTCATTGTGCATCATTTGTAGTGAGGGTACCATCTAGAGTGACACAGCTAAGTTCATATTGCTATTATTAATTTTAATAATAGTCATAGGCGGTCTAAGCTGTTATTTGCACCATCCAAACTCGCCTGGCAACATATGCTCAGATGCTGCACAACAGCAAAGAAGAGAGAGGGAGAGAGCGAGAGAGGAGACCAGGTAATGGATAACAAATCCCATATATCAGATGCAGGAAACAAAATTTTGATAAATGGGCATCAACCGCATAAATAATTCTAACAAGGGCACTAACATTGCCAATCATACAAATATGACCTCAAGCTTTGCACATGGGTTGCTTTCTATGTAATACTGGAGATCACCATCGCCCTTGAAGCTGAAAGTGTACAGTGCCTGGCGTTGGGTCATGCCAAGCGGATATATCCTATAAATCTTCAAATCATCACCACCTTTGATCACACTGGGTCTATCTCCCTTCCATATGGGCACATGATTCAGGGACTTGAATTTCGCTAAAACGGCAGACTCCAATGCTTGCAATGTCAGACTACTCGAACTGCATAAAAGTATAGTTTACAATCCACTCCAAAACGATCAAGGTACGGTGACCACTATAGGCCTAGGGATTTTGGAGATCAAGAATCACGGTTGGGGGTTCCAATAAAGAGAGCATGTATAGCAATTTTGTTTTCCTGATGTGGAGGAATGATAAATATGGACAAGAGGGCAGCATGTAACCAAGAGATAAATGGTGTTCTGCTCAATTTTAATAATTGAAATGACTCTTAAACATAAACAATTGAGACGTTTGAGCATTGTCAGACAAATGGAAGGTATCATGCTGTCCCTAACAAGAGATAAATGGCGCTCTGCTCAATTTTAATAATTGAAATGACTCTCTTAAACATAAACAATTGAGACGTTTGAGCATTGTCAGACAAATGGAAGGTATCATGTTGTCCCTAAAAATCAAGGACTCTTATCAATTGAAATTTAAATGTTAACTACACCGCCACCCTTAAATGTTAACTACACCGCCACCCACAACCCAACCCCTCCCCCCCGCCCCCCCCCCCTCCCTCCTTCACTCTTCTTTTCCCGGGATGAAATTTTGGCCAAAGGAATTCCCAAAAACCTGTAACCCTAACCCTTGGGACTACACTAGCTTAGTACAACTGACCTATAGTCCCAGAGCCTTAAAAACCTCAAAATAGACCCTAAAACTCAGTCAGAGCTGAACTAGACCACTGCCCCTGGACTCAGCACAATTTCCGGTGCAAGCTAGAGCATTGTGTCAGCAATGCGCCCACCTTATAAGCCCTGCAACCGATACGCGTCACTGAAGATTTCTGGGTCACCAGAGCGAAAGTGAGGGTACTTAGCCCTTCTGCTTTCAGAAACACATTATTGAACCTCCAAAATATATTGTCTTACTATAAGAAAGCAAGAATAGTTTAGTCATATTTTTACAACAACACCCAAAATCGTAAATGCTTTAGGTTCATCCCAATTATCTAGGTGATAGTGGCAGAGCATACAGAAAATCTATCCCAAGAAATTCCTAGTGCCAACTTTTACGGCCTAAATAAAGACATACATGCTACAAGCTATGAATTGCTCACATGAGGATTAGAATACCACTTTAAAAAGTTCAATATTGACCTTCATCATACAGATGATGAAAGCTTCAGACAGGAACCTCCATTCAAAATCTTATCAGCATGATACAAACAGAAATTATAGATTGATCTTGGGTATGAGGCAAGAAAGATTCAGACAAGTAATTACCTTAGGAAAATTGACTCCATCTCAAACCTTCCCCTCTCTCTCACAAACAAATGGTGCACAGTTACACCGCTTCTCGTACAGTTGCAGGGACGTTTTTGAAAATTGGGATTTGATCTTTCCTTTTTCTCTCGGATTTGAGTGGCAAGGTGAATACAGAGCCTGCAAGATGAATGCACAGCAGCCATGTCCACAAGGGCCTTGAAAGAATCAGATGGACCCTCATATTTCCACCTACAAAATTCAACCCCACCAATTATATTATAATCAGACTGATTCACACAAACTTTTCATGTATAAGAATTACTCAAAAAAGACAAAAAGTTAAGATTGAGAGAGAAGAGAGAAACATTCAAGTACATGATTGGGTAAAATATACATCTTTCACATTGATAAATCATGGGGCAATGTGCCCTATATACACGTGTATCCTTATAGGAGGTGCAATATAGGTCAACATGCATGTCGGTTACAACTATCATGCATATAGGTTACAGTAGGAAAAGCATCTGGATATAGTAGGATATTCCAATATTATACAATTTGGTATAGATTATGTTTCCAAAGTGTGCATGGATCATGGTCAACGGTCCTTGTCACCGCATGGAGATTTCCTTAATGGGCATGAGGCCCTTAATAGTTACTGCGGGTCAGTGTAGGAAAAATCGAACAGGAATGGTTAACAAGATATGGTGCTGGAAGTGGTTCAATTGGCCTAACTGGTAAACCGGCCGGTTCAACCGGCCTAACTAGGCAAGTCTCGGGAGGTCAAAAAAGGGCTAAAAAAATAAAAGAATTGCAAAAAAATAATAATAAAATATGAAGAGTATATTTAAAGCATGATTAAACAAAGCACATCCAAATGAAGTTGAAAATTAACGAAAAAATGGACTTCAAAGAATCATTTGTGCCAAGAGGTATTTTTGAAATTTTTCAAAAAAGATGGGAAAATGTAAAAATAAGTATTAATGGACAAAACAATTTCCAATCTTTGTCAAAATGATGAAAGACATTGAAAAAATACATTACAAAAAAAATCTCATAATTTTTGCGATTTCATTTTTTTTTTTTTTTAATTCTTTTTAAAATACCCGGCTGGTTCTCCAAAACCGGAACTGGCCAGTTGCCGGTTTTGATCTAACCGAGTGATTAGAATTTGAACCACCCGATTTTTCCTAAACTGTTGCGGGTAGAACAAGAACAAGAATCTCTTTTAACAAATACCGAATCATCAGAAACCCCTCTTTAAAATCCGATATTGAAATGCAAAATTTTTTGAACCAAACTCATTAAATATCGAATCTCCCAAGGAAGAGTAATAGGGTATTTTCTCAAAGAAGGTAACATCTTTTAAGACATTGCCTTTTACTATTGTTCAAAAAGACAATCCGCCTAGTGCCTTGGTACCCAAAGGCTCCCAGGGCGTACGCCTAGGCCCAGGCGGCCCTCCCTAGCCACTAGTGCCCAGGCGCCTGCCCAGATGGTCCAAGCAGGTGCCCAGCACCTAGGGCAGGGGCCCGGTTTTTTGTAATTAACCCCTAAGGGCATTTTTCCTAACCCCCAAAGTGAAAAAAATAAAATCCAAACCCTACAAACACCCCAAATTGATTGATTTTGAGATTTCTCTGAAACAAAAAAAAAAAATCTGAGTTTAAACTTTAAAGAAGTATCCAAAAGCTCATCCTTTACTATGACCTCTTATAAAAGGATCGAAAAAAGATTTATTTTAATGTTGTCTTTTATATTGCATCCTCTTGTATTGGACATTTGGACCCATTGGTTTTATAGCTTTTTGGAGACTTGCAGTCCATGTGACTATGTCTATGTGTGTGTAACTAAGTATCATCTATCATGAGCATGTGTCACTATGGAGTATGGATTGGAGTATGGATTGGAGAGTTGGACTATTGAAGACTAAATACACCATGGACTTGAAGTTTTCAACGTGTTTCAAGATTCATGCATATATATTTGCATGGAAGGAGTTAGAATACATATGAATGCAAAAAAAAAAAAACCAAAAAAAAAAAAAAAATAACACATACCTGCATATATGTGTGTTAGAACAGTACATCTATGCAATTCTCTAAATATTTTTAACCTTATGGCGACCGCCTAAGGGTTGGGCGTTGAGTGCCAGGATGGCCACCTAGGGGCCGCCAAGCATTTTTCGATACTTTGCCTTTTAGTAATGGACAAAACACTTGCATCCTTTTGAGAGTTCGATTATCCCAGGAACACATCTACTACATTGGGGCTGGGGCCTAATTTACTTCTGACGCTCCTTAGGGTATGCACAAAGCAGACACAGCTAAAGATTTTTGGTGCAAGAGAAAACATTGGAAGTGCATAGTGGAGAAATTTGAAAGGGTAACACCACTGAAAATAGGTGTAGGCATCCTATTGATCACATAGGATGCAATAAGAATTGCTTTATCCCATTATGTCTTGGGAACTTTAATTCCTATTAAGACCACTCTTATAACTTCTAACAAGCGCCTATTTTTCTGTTCTGCCACATTATTTTGTTGTGGTATATGTATAAGAATATGATGTATGAGTTTCTATACCATATTCAAGAAAATAATTCTTTAATCCCCTGTACCATGCATTATCAAAATGGAAAATTTTGATTTGGGCCCCTAATTGGGTCTAAACCAATTTATGAAATATTTTAACTATTGAGGTTACTTCATCTCTACTATTCATAAGATAAATCCAAGTATAACAAGGGTAGTCATATAAAATACCGACACCAAATATAGAAATAACTAGAGCAGGCCCCCAAACATTAGAGATTGAACGATTTAGGGTGTTTACTTTCACTAAAAGAACAGAGGTTCTACAATGTTTAAATAATTGACAGGTGTCACATTGTCACTGAGAAATATTCAAAGAAACAAACTTATCTGTAAACAACAATTTCAAAAATATCAGAGACAAGTGGCCTGAGTGGGTGTGCCACAAGAGTACTTGCTCATGACTTCTAGACTTAGAATTGAGAGCAGTAGAAGTGCATCATGTGTTGAACAGGTACAGCCTATTGTCTCCACAAGTACACCAATTGTCTTCCAAGTTTTTAGGTCATGAAAAAAACAATATGAGGGATCAAAATAACACTGCAGTTTAGTTGTTTTGTCAGGCTGCCAACTGAGAGAAGATTGGAAGACAAGAAAGCACACATGTTACAAAAGGTTAGACAAAGGATGACAAAAGTTTATATGTTCCATTCCCAGAGGCACTGATCATGGGATCCATCAACAAGTTTAACTTCACTAGAAACACGAGAAAGGACGAAGAACCACCTTTCTTACCAGTCATATGATAATTAGCCCCTGCATCAATAATCTAGGATGCAGAAGATGTGGATTCGGAGACATGGTTTTGGATGCATATGTACTTGGCTGCTCTCTACTAGTGTCTTAGAGCTGAGGTAAGCCTTGAGAGCAGGTAACTGGTGCTGTAAATCTTTGATGGCCTGATCACTTGGATCGGATACATTGAGTTGTGTGGCTAAAGTTCATCCCCTTCAGTCAATACAATATATGCACTTGTATTCCTTTGTTTCGGTCTAAAGTGTGGATGCAAGTCCCAACAGTGCTCACGAGTGTCTCCTCTTCCCCCAATGGGAGCAATTGAGTTTCTCCTTTTCAGCGAGAGAGTGGCCCATAATTTTGTCCTTTTGCACCCACATTCCCTTAAAACTTGTTGTGAAGGATGATTGTTTATGGTGGATGCTTGAGGTTTGTCCCACTACAATAGCCATTCTATTAGGCCCCCTCACGTAAACATAGACTAGTTCAACGTAGGGCAATTTGTCCTTCCCTAGAACTTGTACTTTCTAAAGTTCAAAGTCAGGATGTAGGCATGCTAAAAACTCAAATCCTTCGTTGCTATTTTTTTAATGTCATCAACATTGGAATAATGGGTTGATAATGGTCTAGTTCTTCCCAATGATACCTTAGTATCCTAAAGTACTCTTCCCCAGTCATTTCCCCTTGTTGCAAATTCGCTATTTCACAAATGTAATTTGTTAGGCATATCATCTAATTGCAAGTATGTCTTGGCTACTGCCTCCCATACTTCGTATGCAGTTCTAAGAAACAACAATCCCATGTTGATAATTGGCTGCATGGAATGAAGACGCCATACCATTAATGTCAGATTCTCAATTTTCTATTCATCATGGGATGGATCATTTATGGGCTCCTTCACCTTTCCTATGGTGTAACCCATTTTTCTACGGCTTCCTATGAACATTTTGAAAAATTGGGACCATTCTGAGTAGTTTGTCCCATCTAGCTGAACTATAGTGATAATCAATCGTGGGTGATCAGGTCGACAGCTTCCCAAGGAAATGTTGTGCTTGATTTCTAACATTTTGATTTGATCTCTAACTCAAAAACCTGTCTTTTCCCAAGGTACTAGATCCCCAATCTCAAAGCATGTAAGGATCAACTTTTTCTGGTTTGTTTATGTGAGAAGGGTATGGAATATATTTTCCTAATTTGTTTGAGAACGAAGGATATCAGATATATTGGTGTGACTTTTGTATCGGGAAAAAAAATATAAAGAAAATAAGGCCTTTGGTTTTTCTGGAAACAATGTTCAAAAAATCACCAGCCGAGCCACCTGGGCATTTGGGAGGCCTCACCACCCTGTCTTGGGGCTATACGACTCTGGGCAATGGCAGTAGGCCTGGGCGGGTGCCCAGCTCCTACTGCCCGAGCGCCCGCCCTGGTTCCTTTTGGCGAGCTGAAAATGTCCTCGCCCAAAAGGGATTTTAATTATTTCCCCCCTTAAAAGAAGAGGGGCGGGGGCAATAGATTGTGGGGGTTACTTTGGCCATCCAAACCCTAGTGAGAGAGATTTTCCTCCCAAAAAATATTTTTTTACCTTGAATTGATATTTTTTTTTAAATCGATTTCATGAGAAATTGAAAGGAATTTGATACGGGTGTTTTTGTTGACCAAAGAGGTTGCAAAAGAGAGGTTTTGGCATTTGAAAGTAAGAGATTAAAGCCTATTTCGATTAGGTTTGAAAAGGTTAGTAGATTTAAATGATTATGTTTAGGTTTTGATTTTTTTTATGAGTATTGTATAATGTCATTTTTTTTAGGTAATTTTAAGTCCATGAACATTTATTTCTTTGTACATGTGTATGCTGGAACTTTGGATTTCGGAATTCTACAATGTGTTGAAATTTTTTAGGTTAGTGGAATGTGTTGAAGTTGAACTTCTAAACTTTCAAGTTTGAAGTAATATTGAAATGCTTATGGATATACATTTATGTTATGTGACTTTGTATTTTGCTTAAATAGCTAATGGATGTCAAAATTTGGACAATTTTACAGTTCTATTTTTTACATATGTAAATTTTAGTTCATAAGCAATTAGATCCATAATTGAAAACCCCACACCCCCACTTTCAACAACACCACCATCCACCCTCCCAAAAAAAAAAGAAAAAAAAAAACCCAATCCCCTATACAGTGGCCTACCTGTGCTTTAGGCGGCCGCCTAGGTCGTTGGGCACCTCTATCACCCGGTCGGCCATTTCCATGTTCTTGAACATAGTGGAAAAGAATTTTGATGAACTTACTTATTGGTTAAAAAGCGAGATGATCTTGCTAAAAATACGAGGTTGCTGATACACCACAACTTCAACCCAAGAAGAAAGAAAATATGATTCTAGGATTGCTGGAAATAGTGGATACAGTGGGACATTATAAAAATTTGGTACAGATTAGATTTCGAAAAGTGCATGGAATGTTGGTCAATGTGCCTTGTCACCATATGGAGATTTCCATAATCGGCATGAGATCCATAATAGTTACTGCAAGTTTCCTTAGTAGGCGTGAGACCCATACTAATCACCACACAGATTCCATAATAGGCATGAGACCCAAAATAGTCACTACAATAACTAATGTAACGAACAAGGAAACTCCATTCTCCATTCAAGCCTTTGCAGACCCTGAATGGAAGGATGTTCTCGATAGTAAGCACAACGTCCAATGTATTTAAGAGCAAAGTTCGAAACTGCATTATGACAGCCACAAAGATTAATAGTAGTAATTGTACTGAGAGGAATTTTACCATACCTGAGGGAGTTATTAAATGCAACAGGATTTGATGCGAGGTACGTAATGTTTTTTGCAACTGACGGCACATCATCTACCTCTTTGATATGCAAAATAGAACCTGGTGCAGGAGCAAAATCTTGGATATTTGGAGCACCGACAACCACAGGGATGGTGCCTGTAGAGATCCACACAAAAAATAATAATTATCTCATCTGGACATGAGATAATTTAATGCATAGTTAAAGGAACACAAGCATGCCCCTTTCATTCAAATCGAATTACTAATATGCTCTTGGGACATGTCAAAGATAACAATGGCATTCAAACTTTTGAAAGATATTGCATTTCATTATTTTAATTATTTTTGTTACAACCCCAAAATATGAATCTCGAGTCCGTAATGTGGCAGGACATAAGGTACACGTATTAAGAAAAATTTAGAGCACCCTTTCCACTCTTTGATCAGGTGTCAGGATGTCCACTGTCAAGAGGAAGAGTCATCGGTGATTGGGTCTGCTGGTTGAACAGTGGTGATCATCCTCCTCACAGGTTCAACCATGAAGAGGGGATGACCCATTTCTTGAATTTTGGAAATAGGTAGTTGGACCATGCATCTCTTTCCTTAAACACAAAACATACATATATGCACGCATGCAAATAAACATGCATTTATTGTTACACATGCATATGCAAACTAATATGTATACAGACATGCATGCACGTATATACATATGTATGCAACCTCTCTCTCTCTCTCTCTCTCTCTCTCTCTCTCTCTCTCTCTCTCTATGCAAAGCAACCACCAAACCTGAAGCAGGTTTTGATCATTTTCAATTGGAAGCATTTCCCAGAATATTAGGAAGTAAAATCCATTTAAGTTTCCACGAGCGAAGGGCATTTTAGACATACACAGACAAATCTGCATAAATCAAATGTGCAAATAAGACAATGAAATTAGCATACCTGCAACGAGTGACTGAAAGAATTTCTCTGTAACATAATCTTCTTCATTAGAATTTTCAAAAGCCAAACTGAACTTGTAGCGCTTCAAAGCTTTCACCTTGTCCACTGTTTTATAATCAAAGAAAGTTCATTATGTTAGTTGTGAAGCATGCAACAACCACTAGAGGGACTTCCATGGAAACCAAGTGCTTTTTCGTTAACACTTTCCATTGTATTTTTTTATTTATTTAAATATTTTTCCATTAATAAAGAATCATGCAAGAACCGAAGACAATCTATTTAACTTTAACATGCAAGGAACAGAAACAATTCAATCATACTATTATCTGCCACAATGCCAGACATTATATCTCTAGCTTGAGTGAGAAGAAAAAGACATCATTTTGAAAAGGGAAAGCTTTATATGTGACCCCTGATCTCAGCCATCAGATCAAAATAGATGGCTGAGATGGCTTGAGTCACAATGTCATAAGTTGGAGCTTGACCGTTGGATCTTGATCGAACGGCTCATAGTTTTTTATTATTTATTTTTTTCTACAAATAATTTTGAAGCAAAATTTGGGGCATGCATAGATCTGACACGGTTGCTCATGATAAAAATAATAAAAAAACATTTCCGGTGATGAAAAATTATCAGAATATCCCTGAAAATTGCAGGGGAATTTTGGTTATTTATTTTTACAGAAAATACTTGTTTTTTTTTTTTTTTTCTAGGTTCACCCTAATTTTATGATGGGACGCCCAAAATTTCATCCAAAAATGTTCTGAAGAAAAAAAACAAAAATAAAACAGTGTTTGGCATGACATTGTGGTGTGAACAATCGTAACCATCAATTCAGATCAAACGGCTAAAAAGTGAGGTCACATATAACTTATATGTTGTTGGGGTCACATAGAAATATTCCCCTTTTGAAAATATAGATAAACATTAACAGAAGTCAAAGCCTTCTAAACTACCATTAATAAACCATAATTCAAAAGTTTTAAGAGGCAAACAAAGACCATAAATTTCAATTATTTACATCAGAGAAACATTTCTTGTAATCCGACCACAACAAAATATAGGCAACACAGGATTTGGGTGCCCTATACAAAAACCACTAAGGGTCAAACAATGCTCTACATCAGATTCGCAAGAGGATGGAAAAAGGTGGAGGGTGAGAAAAGAAAGCTTAAAAAATGCCCGCAGATCCCATGTTAGAATTTAGATCCGCTCCTTCCCTAGCTAGAGCATCCGCTGCCTCACTGGCTTCTCTAAAAACATGGTTCCAGATAACCCTCAATGTGCTTGAAATCTGAGAGATTACGTCGAAGATGTGATCTAGTCTCCAGGGCCATAAAGCTGCCCCAAAGGCCCAAGTGATCATGTTGTTAGAGTCACCTTCAACTATCACTTCTGTGTTCGGAGCCCTTCGAGTAAGGCCTTGGCCTCTGCAGTAGTGGAATCCATAACTCCAACAGGCAGGGAGAAAGAAAGGAGGTTGGAGCCCTCAGAATTTCAGAAAATGCCCCCAATCCCAGAGGGGCCCAGGTTGCCAAGAGAGCAACCATTAACATTAAGTTAGGTTTGCCGAACGCACGATAGTCTCCACAAGAGTAGAGAGAGATCCTAGGAGTTCTCAGAAATAGAAGTTCATGACAGTTGTGAAACAGGTCTGCAAAGGAGTAATTTTTTAGGAGTTTGTGGTTTATGGCCCAGAATGAGACTAAAGAACAATATTTGTCAATTAAGGAGGGGATCGAAGCAACTTCCCCCCTAAAGATTCTGCTATTTCTTTCTAGCCAGATAGTCCACAAAATAGCAGCAATGGAGACTCTCCAAAGGAATTAACCACAAATGCTCTAAGGAGTACCCAGGTAAATGGAGAAGAGCTGAGGGATGGAATGCAGGGTGACCCAATGCCACTTGAAGAGGTTGAGCACATCAGTCCAAAGGGCTGCAGCTACATCACAGTGGCTGAGAAGATGGGAGTTAGACTCCTTAGCTGAGAGGCACATGACACATCAGTTTGGAAAAGATAGGCCTCTCCTCTGAAGTTAGTCGAGGGTTAAGGCCCTTTCATGAAGGATGATCCTAATGAATACTTGGATCTTTGGGGGAATGGAGGGGAACCAGGCTTTGGCAGTTATGGGGGGGGTGGGCAAGCATTGATTGTAGAAGAGGTCATGGTAATGGCTAGGTAGAATGAAGCTACTGAGAAGATCCCCAAAGTGGCAAGGGAACAGATGATCTTGTCTTCCCGATACAAGGGAAGGAGGAAGAAAAAACAAGTGTAAGAGGGCTGAGAGATACGAAAAGTGTCCAATCTCTAGATTGCTGAGGGCTCTTCTGAAATTGGGGTTCCAAGTTCTACTGTCCCCATAGCGAGCAAAGCAGTCAGCCACAGTTGAATTGGGGTTAAGGGCAAGCCGAAAGAGAGAGGGGAATAATTCTTTAAGAGGGCTGCCACCAACCTAAATCATGCCAAAAAGAGAGAGTTTTGCTCAACCTTGGACGGTACCAGATCCTTGCAAGAATAAGCTTCGGTAGTGTTGGACAGCAATTTAAAATCCAGAAATGTTGCCTGTAGATCTGATAGAGGGCAGCCACTCGTGGTCTTGACAGCAGTATTTACAGGAGATTACCACTCTCCACGGGTGATTAGGTTGCATGGCATAGCACCACCACCATTTGCCTAAAGAGCCAGGCTGGTGGTTCTTAGGCTGCGAATGCCAAGACCACCACGGGACTTACGTAAACACACCTTCACCCAGGAGATAAGGTGGAATTTATGGCCACACTTCACCTGACCACAAGAAATCCCTCATGAGTTTTTCCATCTCGTAACCGGGGCCAACATGAGGAAGAGAGACATCAGGAAAAGAAGAATACTAGAGAGGGTGGCCTTGATGAGTATCACTCTTCCAGCCGAGGATAAGAATCTCCCTTTTTTTGAAGCTGCAAGCCACCTTTCAAATTTATCAATTATTGGGCTCCATAGGTTAAGTCTAGGCATGCCGAGGCAAAGGGGAAGCCCAAGATAGGTGGAGGGGAGGTTATCAACCACACAACCCCATAGGACAGCAAGGCTCTGGACCAAGGGAATGTCAATGGCACCCATCATTTTAGATTTTGCCACGTTGACTCTGAAGCCAATGGCTAGTTCAAAACATTTGAGGAAGAGAATACTGTCAACTTGCTGCTGGGAGATATTGCAGAAGATAAGAGTATTCGCCTGCGTATTGAAGGTGGGTTACAACAGGGCCCGACCTTCCTATGTTGAAGCCAGAAAGGAGTCGATACATCCTCAATATGGAGGCACTGAACACCTTTGCTACTATGGCAAAGAAGAAGGGCGACAAAGGATCACCCTGTCGTAGGCCTCTTAAGGCCTGAAAGTACCCCTTGCGGGAGCCTACGATGAGCATGGAGAAAAAGGGATGGAAATGCAGCCTTGGATCCATATTCTCCATCTAGCCTCCAACCCCATTCGAAGAAGGGTTTCATCAAGAATCTTCCAATCAACATGATCAGCCCTAGGATTTTTGGAAGTTAGCATTGTTGAGGTCCCCAAATCCTAAAGCCAATCTTGTGAAAGTAAGCATTGTTACAGAGATGAAGTTTCTTCTAAAGCCTAAAGCCAACCCATCCATGAGCTTGGGTGGAAAAAGAATCCCACTTCGAACGAACCATAGCTGAGAAGTCAGCCTCCTTGAACCAAGCGTTTTCAAATCGAAAAGGTTTAGGCCCCCTCGAACAGCCTGAGTGTCAAGTAAAATGGGACGGTGGTCAAAAGCAGGCTTGAGGAGGACAGAGAAGTGGGTTTCAGGGAAGAGACAATCCCATTCAAGGGAGGTGAGGAACCTGTCCAGCTTAGATAAGGTTGAGAAGTGATTGGAGGAATGTCAAGTAGGTGGTTTTGGTATATAAAAACCGAGAATTGGATGGCATGGGCAATCCTATCATTGAAGTTTCTCTCATAAGACCATCTAGTTTCGTTGAAATAACCTCCCAAGTACTAAATGGATGGGGTCAGGGACACAACATGTTGAAGTTCTCCCTAGAAGGCATTTCTGGCAAAGTCCGAGTTGGGTCCATACACCATTGTGGTCTTCCACAAGAGGCTATCAGTAATTTTAGAAAGTGTAACAGCGACAAAAAATTGCCCTATGTGGTGATTGACTACGGCGTGGATCAGTGTTTCAAAAAGCGCTCGGCGGCCCGGGGGGTTCAGGCCCCCCAATGCTTAGGCGGGCGCCCAGGCGGGCGTCCAGAACCTAAGCGGCCCAATCGAATCCAAAAAGGATGCCCATTTGAATAAAAAATGATATATAGTATAAAAAATAAAAATTAGTTGCTCAATCTTCAAACTCCCACCTCAAAGATGCTTCTAAGGACTCAAAATCTTCTAAAAAACTCCCAATAGATTTATAAAATATCAAAAATTTAATCTAATATCAATGGGTGATGTTTTGGTCAATTTTTGTCAACTTTGAGAAACCCTTCGATCCTAAAGAAATCACTAAAAACTAGTTTTTTGGAGGCTTTCTCTCTCTAAAATGGGCTCCAATAAGTTTTAGGTTTCAAATTAACTTAAAACCATCCTTCTAACTCTTTATATTTTAAAAAAAAAATCAATACAAAAAAAAAAAATTCCGCCTCTGGGCGGGGCACCCGCCTAGGTAGGGCACAGGCCCTAGGCGCTAGGCACCCGCCTAGGCGGGTTCCATACCACCTAGGTGGCCGCCCAGGGACTACCGCCCAGATTGGCTGCCTAGGCCTGAGCGATGCACCCAGGCCTTCTAGACCGCTTAGACGGACGCCTAGGCGCTGGGGGGTCCGCTTTTTGAATCATTGGCGTGGATGGTTGGATCCCAAAGGACCCAAATTCCACCCAAAGCTCCTTGGGCTTCAAGGGACACCCATTGGCAGGGTATGAAGCCCCATGTTTGTCGAATAAAGGGAAGGGAGGGAGAGGGAAGTTTAGTTTCTACCAACCTGAGGAGGGAAGGGAAGAATTTGGCATTGAAGTCACAAATTGAACTTCACTTATTGGGTTGCCCAGGCCCCAAACATTCCAAATCAAAATCTTCATGATGAAGACAGAGGGGGAGGGGCTCGCCTCGTCGAGCGTCTAATAGGCTGTGGAGCCATGGGAGGAGGCGTAGAGGATTTCCCCTTGCCGTATTTGATGCTGATGTGAAGATTGGTGAGCTCTCACTGTCCTTTGCGAGTGGTTGTTGGAACCTTACCTTTGGCTTTTGCTTTGGCTTTCTCTGCAGCCCTGAGTTGGGCATCAGCCTTGATAAAAGCTACTAAAGCCGCAGGCCAATCGAACTCGAGCCCCATCGCTTGAAGCACCTCTTTAGTGTTACCTTGAGCGAAGTCCAGAGCTTCAACAAAGTTGGAGTCAACTGAGGTTGCGAAGAATCCTCTATCGAGGGAGGAGGAGGGGTGGCACGATGGGGAATGCGAAAGGATACCCAGCCCGAAGGGGTTGGAGGAAGGAAAGGAGGGGGAGGTGCGATACAACGGGGGAAAAGGCATGGTCCAGCTGGGTAGGATAATAAGGAGGAGGAGGAGGTCTGGTCATAGCTCGGTAGCGCCAAAATATTACCCGAGGTGGAAGAGGACGAAAGCGAAAGCACTGAAAAAGGGTAGAAGGGGGTCCCTGCAGAGGGGAGGGCCAGAGAAGAGAAGCCACTGGAGATTGAGATGGGGTGGAGGAAGGTTGGGAGGTGAAGGGATTGAAGAGGGAGGAGAGGGCGAGAGGGAGATGTGAGATGACGGGATACGGGGGAGCGTGGGGTAAAGGGGGATAGATCAAGAGGGGTAAGGAGGTAGAGAGGAAGAAGGACGAGGCACTGAGGGGAGACGGTTGGAAGGGGTTAAGGGAGAAAGGGTTGGAGGCTGAGAGATGAGGGGGACGAGGAAATGGGAGAGGTAGAGGGAGCCGGCTGCAAAAGGCTGGGAACCTGGGAGGGTGGAGGTTGACAGAGCTCAAGGAAAAGGGTCTGTGGTGGGGGGCCCGAGGAGGGGTAGGTTGAAGAAAGGGGCAAGAGAGAGGGGTCAAACTGTTTGAAGTGGGGAGGCATGCCGTCTTCACCGTCAGGCAGCCCTTGAGGTGACACCTGTAGGGTGGTGCCGAGGGATGAATGGGGCAAGGTCACGTAAGGGGAATTGTATGAGGGGCATGTGTGACAGCTGGATCCAGCCATTGAGTGAGGCAGTAAGGGTTGAGTGGCAGCCGTTGAGTGTCGAGGCAAGCGTTGGGTGGCAGCCGTAATAGAAAGGCATGCAGCCTTTGGGGAAGAAGAAGGTGGTGACAAGGCGTGTGGGGGAAGGCAGGCCTCGTTCGTCACATGAAGAGAGGCACGCGTAAGCATGTGATTGGATGCAAAGGGGTCTAACACATGGGCCAAGGATGAAGTGCCAGGGGCAGGATGACTAAGGCGAGAATGGGCGATACCTGTCCCGAGGGGCATGATAGTTACGGCTGCATCCACTTCCCTGTTGTTGTGGCGATCCCTTGGGAAAACCCTACGATTAGCTGGTGGAAGGTTGGGACGCCGTCAACGATTGTGTCTACAGCCACGATTATCCCATCTTTGGTGCTTACGAGAAAAAGTGGCCAGCCTTCCCTGTCCACAGGATGATTGCGTGCCCTAGGAGTATGGTGCAAGGCTCCGTTGTCTAGGATATGGTGAGTAGATGGAGGGGACGATGGAGACCAAGCCAGCGGGATGCGAAAGAAAAGGCCATTGGTCTCAACCTATCAAAAGCTAGGGATTAAGGATGAGATAAGGGTTTCAACCAAGAGTTGAATGGAACGAAGGGGGAGAGAAGCCAAGGAATTCCACTGAACTGAGATGAAGGCCCTGCAAGAGTCTCCAATCTTCTTAAATGTATCGAAATGCCAAGCTTGGAGAGGAATGCGGGAGGCAGTCAAGCATATTTTCTATGGCTTAGCAGAGCCCATTTCCTTATTCCATGGTTGCAGGGAGAAAAAAGCGCCTCTGAACCAAAGGTCATGGCTTGGACTGTTGAAAGCACTGAGTAGGTTCTCTTCCGAGGGGAAAGAAAAGAGGACATCACCTGAAGATAGTGTCCAGCAAGAGAGGTCCGGGATGGCCCAATGGTTTGCTCCATTTCTCAATGCCAAAATTCTTGTCACTGTGGGGTTTGAAATGGCCCACTAGGGTTAAATCCATAGCCTTCTCAATAAAAGCAGAGTGTCTACCCCCTACTGGAATGGAGAAAGGGGCAAGCGAGCGAGAGTAAGAAGGGTAGAGAGGGGGCATGGGATGGGGATTAGGATGGTTTTGGAGGTTGGAGGGCTGGGGTGGAAAGGAAACGCTCTGGGGAATGGTTTGCTTGGTGTTATGGATGAGATGTGTATATTTCTCATTGAGTGGACGGAAAGAAGAAGAAGCAAGGGGAGGCAGAGGTCGAGGAGGGGCAGGATGGGAAGCATAAGGGTGGGGGGCGTTAGAGTGCAGCTGGGAGAGGAGGCGTAGCAAAGAGTGGAATGGAGCTCCCTGAGACGGAGCAATCAGTTCCTCCACTAATGGTTATTCCTGCTTTGTTCTTTTACTTACCATAACAAGCCATACTTATTCAAATGAATTGCAAAAGTGGAAACCATATTAATACGACTTTTAGTATTATATACCAAAACAAATATACTTTACCGTAAAAAAATACAAGTCAGCATAGAGGCTTTATAAAGACATGTTTTACATACCTCTGCCATCGTGGTTCCGATGACAACCGCCATAAGAATCTATTTGTATATTCATCTTTTCAAGAAGTTCAAGAGCCTCCAAACGGAAGTTACGAGCTCCACAATTAGATATGAAGGCAGCTGCAGGCGATTTTTCTGTCTTTGGTTGTACAGGTGCCATTATGTCATATTCAGCCCACGAAAAGTAGCCAACAGGAACATCAGATGAAAGGCTAGTAGTCATTACAACATTGTATCCTTTCCTATAAGAAAGAAAGAAATATTCCATCAGTTGATCAATCATTACTTTTTGAAGATAAATAATTTCTTGCTAAGAAAAGCAGAGTAAACATCCCAAACAATGAAAATGTATACAACATTAATACATTAAAGAACTTGAAAGCAAGAAGCACGGGAGTCTTTGCGAAGTCAAACATTTGCTGACTCTAAATACGGTTTTATGTCTTCAATAGATGAAGATCTATTCATATCCAATTGATACTGTGCAACAACATAGCAAACATGATTAACCGTGTCCAACACTGGCACCATATCATGCAGGTAAGCAACCCTGTAAACATAGTTTACTTCATCTGGTATCTCTAACATTTGGATGCCAGACATAGGAGACAGAATCATGGCCAGTGAGCAATGACATCCAAATGGGGAAAGACGAGGGATAAGATGTGTTCAAATTGTTTGGAGCTAAAGCTAGTATCTTCAAGCTTGTGCAATTATGCGTTTCCTTTTGATAAACAATTGATTTTATGTTGAGCCCTTCCAGCAAAGCCATCACTTCAGCAATGTTAGAGTTTGAGATACCGATAACTCCAGAGAAAGTCAACAGGAGTTCAAGCACATGAGATCCAAAAATCTCCCCAGCCCCAGCCAGGCCAAGGTTGCCAAGAGAAACCAAAATAGTTTAGCTTTATCAACCAGAGGGTTTGAAACGACCACCAATCAGATCTAGAAACCTCCATAGGCCAGGACTTCAAGATGAGTTCCCAGTTCATGTGAGGATGACCACCCAAGAAATTCCTTTCTGTTGCTTGACTAGGAAGTAACAGTGGCTGCAATCCTGTTGACAAAAAACCACAGATATCTCTCCCTACTCTCAAAAATTCGAGAGTTTCACTCCAGCCATGTTGTCCATATGGCAGCCAAGGTGGCCCACCACAAGAAGAGTCTGTCAGCAGGGAAAGGCAAATTGAAGTAACCTGATAAGATCACCTACACCTGGACATTCTCAGGCCACACCGGCACCCAATTGACTAGGCCACGGATAAAGCCCCAGATATGAGCCGCAAATGAGCAATGGAGGGACAAATGGTCTGTTGTTTGCTCACCTGCTGCGTATGACACAAAGAATTGGGATGGAGATTCCTCTCCTTTGGATTCGATCAATGGTGAGGGCCTTCATGGCAATTCATCAACCACTTGAAAGCCTGAATTTTCGGGGTGATAAGGATGCACCAGAGTTTCTAGGGCTAAGGCCAGCATGCTGCTAGTTGGGTTCAAAACATTATATGCGCAGAGGAAACAGTGACGCAACCTGAAGAATCAACCAGTCAATCCCTGCCTGAACTGGAGATACTGTTTGTTTGTGAGGAGGACGGGCCTCCAAATCAGGGGCCCCTGAGTTTCAAAGATCTCTCATAAATCTTGAGGACAGTATGACGATACTCCCAAGCACCTTGAAGGAATGCACAATCTGAGGACTCTGATTAGTTGCTAAAGAGAACAGGCCTGGGAATTAGATTTTCAAAGTCGTTTCACGAACCCAAAATTCCAGGGAAATCTTATCCTTTCCCCTGCTTTTTATATAAACCTGGTTATGCAGATAAATCCCCATGCACTATTTAGGCAATGCCCTTCCCAGCAATTAACTCACTGCCACTCATGTTGGCCTTCGGCAACCATCCCAAATCCTCAAGGCTATACTGGTCTCTGCAACAGACGCCCACTTTGACTTGCAAATCCCACCACCACTGGCAGAGGAGAGCAGAGTTGCAGTCATTGATTCTCTTAATACCTAGCCTAACCCTTATCTTGAGCTTAAACATGTGCTCACAACTGGCCAGGCAGAGTTTGCAAGACCCTTCAACCCCTTCCTCCTTGTGCCTCACCATAAGAAATCTCTCATCAAGCACTCCAGCCACTTAAAATATGTGAATATGAATCTAGAACAGCGACATATGGAACACCTGCATATTGGATACCATTCCATTGCTATTGTGAGGGTGGTCCCATAGTTACCATAATCTCTCCACCGACCTCGCGTTTCCGATTCTGAAACCTGATTCCGCGACTCCGTTAAGGAATCTCCACGGAAGCCGTTTTTCGGAACAAAGGAAACTCGATTCCTTTTTCAAAATCTCGCTTTGACACATCTTTAGATACCATTTTTTGGAACCAAGGAAACTCAATTCCTTAATTTCAGAATCTCGATTCAGCACATCTTTAGAAACCATTTATCGGAACCAAAGAAACTCGATGCTTTAATTTCGGAATCTCGATCCAACGCATCTTTAGAAACTTGAACCCATTAATTGTGGGTAAACATTCTCAAATATATCGAATCTGGATTCCAGCGAGGCTTAAATCTTGATTCCACGTCAATTAGAGTAGAAATCTTCCTCCGAATGCTTCTAGTGGTTACAAGGTAACATTATTTTACTTGTGCCACCTTGGATCGCCTTTACTTTAAATTTAAAATATAACTGGTAAATAAAACACATAATTAAAAGTAAAACCATGGCGTAGACATAGTCCTATTTTGTCTTTATAATAATGAAGTCAAAATCACAATTTAGAAATACTTGTCTTTTGTACATAATGACCGTAAGTTCAATAGTCAACACAATACGTTAAAATTTGGGAAAACTTCTAATAAGAAACATCCAATATTGATGAGGCTCAAGATGTGCTTGTCGCTTCCTTCTCCATAAAAACGAAATCTCGATTCCTGGTAGGGGTCGTCAAATGTATTCCATAGTCCATATTATCGTAAATCTTGATCTCAAATTGGCAAGGATCTCTTATCCATATACTTCAAAAAATTGATTCCAAATATGTTAGAATCACGACACATATGTCAGAAACTTGACTCCATAGATGTCGGAACTTTATTCCGCATATAAAGGAATCTTGACTCCTGGAGTGTCGATTCCAAGGGGATGGGAATCTCGATTCCAAGGAGGAAGGAATCTCGATTCCAGATGTGGATGAAACTTGGATCTATTTCGGTGGAAACACGATTCTCTAAAACTAGGAATCTCGTTGCTAGCGATTCCTATTGTACAGACAACGATTCCTAAGATAGGAACCTTCGATCCAGTTGCGATTTTGATTCTGAAAAGGATTCTGGTTCCCAGGCGTTTCCAACAACCATGGATGGTCCTGCCGATAGTTACCAATAGCAGAAGAGGGATCAAATCCCAAAGCGGGACAGGAACCGCGAATCGAGAGTTAAAGGGATCGAGATCCATATACCATGAGTTAAAGGGATCACAAACCCAATATGAAGGGAGCGCCATCCAAATTTATCCAGGATTGAATGATTTACTGTATGGGATAGAGGTCCGCCCAGCTTCGAATCGAAGCACCCTAAAACAACACTTAACTAGGGTACTCTAGCTAGCGAACAAAATCTGTTGAACAATATGCTTAATGTTTCTTCTGCATTCAAAACCCAAAAGTGTCATTACATGCAAACAATCTTGTTTTTAAAACAATTTTATTTTTTATTATCATTAGAGTTTGCTTCATAAGTGAGAAGTGAAACTGAAAAACCATAATAAGGATTCAAATTTCAGTCATCAGGAATGAAAGAACCTCTAGTATTTGATGAAAATGCTGGTGATCCAAATACAACACCTCAAATATTTTGGTGATCTACGCTCCCACTATAAATGATCAAGATCCATATACCATGAGTTACCAATATCAAAAGCAGGATCAAATCGAAGCAGATAGGGATCGAAATCCATATACCATGAGCTAAAGGGATCATGAACCCAATATGAAGGGAGCGCGATCCAAATTTATCCAAGATTGAATGATCTGCTGTATGGGATAGAGGTCCGCCTAGCATCGTATCGAAGCTCCCTAAAAAGGCACTTAACTAGGGTAGTCTAGCTAGGGAACAAAATCTGTTGAACAACATGCTTAATGTTTTTTCCGCATTCACCAAAAGTATCATTACATACAAACAATCATGCATTTAAAATAATTTTATTTTTGTTATCATTGGAGTTTGTTTCATAAGTGAGAAGTGAAACTGAAAAACCATAATGAGGATTCAAATTTCAGTCATCAGGAATGAAAGAACCTCTAGTATTTGACAAAAATGCTGGTGATACAAATACAACAACTCAAATATTTTGGTTATCCACGCTTCCACTATAAATGAATCTCAAAATGTGTTGGTGACCTTTGGTACCAATGTAAAAGAAACTCGATTCCAAAATTGGTGGCGGCTCAATTCTACTTACACATAGACCTCTAATTTGGATGAGAGGGATCTAAATCCCTAATCTTGTAGAGTCAACCTTTTCCCAACTTTTGGCGGTTGGCTACACGAATCCTAGTCCGCCATTCGGCTTTATTAAGGGTCATATCCTCAATAAGGCCATAAGTCCCCATATCGTTTCTCACTACTTTCAACCATGTCCTTTTGGACCTGCCTCTTGCCCTTTTTTTTTTTTATAAGAGTTAACTGTATTGCTATAAAAAGTTGTTGTATATGGAGTGTTTAAACCGAGAGTCCCTCCATGACGGGACTCTCCGTAAAAAATAGGTCAGTCGACCCTATACAAAATGGGCTTATAGATCTACTCGAGATTATACAAGATTTACAATGAGATTACAAAAAATGGGCTTATAGCATTGCCCCTTTACACAGAGACACTGTGATCCAAAGCAACAAAAAGTAGCTGGCCGAGCACTGCTACGCCCTGGTCCCTCTGTGGTCCGGATCGAAAACGGGGGCGAGACCCAGTTTGGTCTTCAACATGAGCTTTGGCCCCGTCCTTTCCAAGGAGATCGGCTAACTCGTTTGACATCCTCAAGGGATGCGGCCATAAAACGTCCATATCCCTTGTCCTTTTTTAGCCTTGTACATGAACTAACTCGCACCTCCTAACGGGTGTTATACTAGGTCTGCACCACACATGGCCAGCCACTTACGTATACTTTCTCTCATCTTATCACCTATTGGTGGCCCACCTAAATTCTCCCGAATGTATTCATTTAGAATTTTATCCCTTCTTGTCTTGTTACTTATCTATCTCAACATCCTCATCTCAACTACACTCATTCTATCGGTATGTTGTTTCGTGATCTCCCAACATTCCGCCCCATAAAGTAAAGCTGGTCTTATAGCTGTCCTATAGAACTTACCTGTCAGCTTCATTGATATGCGACGATCACATAAAACTTTAGTTGCACATATCCACTTCACGCACCTAGCTCTAATTTTATATGCAACATCTTCCTCAATTTCTCCAGTTTCCAGTTATATTGACCTAAGATAACGAAAGTGCGCTCTTTTTGGTATTTCGTAGCCATCAATCTTAACTACTTCCTTGTCTCTACTCCTATTATTACTAAACTTGCATTCCATACACTATGTCTTACTCAGGCTGATTTTAAAACCCTTAGATTGTAGAGCATCCCTCCAAAGTTCTTTGTGTTGATGTCATTTCGAATCTCATCGAGCAAAACTATATCATCTGCAAACAACATGCACCACGGGACCTCATTTTGTAAGTGCCTAGTTAAGTCATCCATAACTAAGACAATGAAGTATGAGCTCAATGCTAACCCTTGATGTAGATCCATTGTAACTGAAAATTCACCCGTCTCTCCACTAGTTGTTCGTACACTAGTGGAGAGAGATCCATTAAGCCAAAAAACATCAAAAATCAAGATCCCTTATCCAGGAGTGCAGGATTGAGCTTCTGGAGCTAGAGCTACTACCTCCTTGGGTGATCCCAATAAATATGGTCCTGCCACCAAGGGCCAAGACCAAGAACCTAGTTTTCCATGCCAACATTAACATGTGTTTCTAAACTTTGAATTCTCGCGTCCAAATTTAGAGACATAAAAATTTAGACATGCATGTCAAAAAAACTTGTCAAGCAAACCTAGAGTTTAAACACGTCTAGATTTTTAACCAAATGCATAGTATTCTTAACTAATTATATATTGATTTAGCTAGTTAGTTTGTTTGTGTGTGTGGGAAGGATTTAAGTTAGTGCCTATTGCTACCTCCATGGTGCACCTTAAATTCAACAAAACAATTTTTCAAAAAACATCCAAAAGAAGAAGAGGAAGAACAAGAAACTTTTCATTTCAATTCTTAAAAGACCGATTTGATCATCCAATAAATGGGCAACCAACATTCATTGATGGAGCAGGAGCGGGGTTTCGAATAACTCATTTCTTAGGGCACATTATATATTTCCCTATGCCATTTGCTAAGATGACAAAAAGATGCGTGCAAAATTTGGAGTCCAACAAATACCCCAAACATGGTTTTTTAGCCTCGAGTCAGCAATGTAGAAATTTGCCGAAAGGCTAAATCATTTGTCACTTGTCTGAAATTTGAAAGAACATCTAACTAAATACAAATTATGACTTACTTTCCTAGTGAAGTTTAAACTGAAGCCCTATTATTCTGAAAATTCATAGCTAAATTATCTTGTAAGGCTTCCAACCATGATTTGAAGCCCGAGATGCCCAATTTAGTCAAAACCATTGAGATAAAGTTCAAGGACCTCAAAGAGTTCTCCAACTTGAGCTTTGGATCATCTTAAAAAGGTATGTGGGTGTAAAGTAATGCTTCCAGAAAGCAGTCTGCATCAATAAATTTGGAGAAGTATGAGGCCCATCCTTGGTGGACCGCTACAATGTCTGCCCTGCATCAATATTCAGGGCCTTAGAGACACTTGTTCATACTGACATTCCATGGTTTGAAGCCCAAGATGCCCAATTTAGTCAAAACCATAGAGATAAAGGTCCAGGAGAAAGAGTTCTCCGACTTGAGCCTTAGATCATTTTAGACAGGTATGTAGTTGTAAAATAATGCTTCCAGAAAGCAGTTTGCATCAATAAATATGAAGAAGAATGAAGCCCATCCTTGGTGGACCGCTACCCAGTATCAATTTTCACGGCCTTAGAGACATTTGTTCATGCTCACATTTTGCACACATAACTCTAGGATCCAATGAACAATGTCGAAACAAAATGAAAATGTTTTAGTTTTTATTGAGAGAGAAAATGCAATTGAGACAGGCCATCGATTTAAGGTGCTCTAACATGGCATTACAAAATTCTTTAGAAGACAGTTCAATGGGGTGCATCAGCCGACCACTAATCCTAATCTCGATCCGGTAAATTGTTGATCTGGAAAAATGAAAAAAATAAAAAAAAGGAAAAGAAGATAAACGTTTTTTCTTTTTTCTTTTTTTTGTGTATTTTACGGTTACTTTAACTTTAGGGAAATTATTGAAAACACTCTTTTTCAATAATTCAAAAAATACAACACTTTTTGAAAATTTATGCCCATACCTACTTCACATTTTTTAATTCTTAAAATGCCCTTCACATACCTAATAGGTTCATAAAGTGTGTATGCAGACATATTACGTCTGTAAAGATCAAGACACTACGGTCTTAGTACGCTGAGGGCTTCACAGACCTAATAGATCTGTGAGGACCCATCACAGAGCTAATAGGTTTGTGATGGTCCAAAGCACCCACTTGGGTACTTCTTATTTATCCAAGAAGCATCCAAGTGGGTGCTTGGGGCTTGACGGACCTATTAGGTTTGTGATGGTCCTAGGCACCCATATGGGGGCTTCCTGGAATCATGAAGCAGGGCTTGGGGCTTTTCTTTTCAAATTGAAGAAATACGAGAATTTTTTGAACTATCCAGAAAGAAGATATTTTCAATAATTTCTATTGGTTTTATAACACTTAGTTCAATGTTAATAATGGTTTGTTAGGTCTTATTAACCATTATTTCACACACACACACACATTCATACATGTGTGTCTGTATAAATATATATCATAGTTGTTGCGAACCGGATCAGGAAGCTCAGCCTAGTCGACCTGGAAGATCTTTATGATCGAGGCTATTTGGAAGCTCCTTATGAAAGGAATCAATGTCTATACGCTATTGAACTCAAGAAAATCAATCCTTGCCTACTATGGATCGTGATCCCAAACCATTATTATCGAGTAATAAAATTTCTAAGACCAAGATCCCTTACTTGAGAATTGAAGTTCCTCGGTGCAATTAAATAAGGTTCCCTGCCACCAAAAAGTTGTCAGAAACTTATCCCAACATAGACTGGAGCAAATAATAAAATTTACACATGCGAGCTCCATATAGTTCCAAAATGAGGCCCTCAAGTACATTTAACTAGGGCATCCTGGCTTGAGAACGTAGTCCCTAACATTGGTAAACTAATACTATCGAATTATAGGCTTGGCAATGGGCTGGGCGGCCCAGCCTAGCCTAGTCGGCCTGGCCCTAAAAAACTAGGGTTTGGGCCACAAATTGTGTGTCGGGTCAAGCCAAGGCACCATCATAGCTCTAAGTATGGGCTGGGCCAGGACCAAGACCAGCCTGTCCAGTAAGGCTCGACCTTCTCTTTGTATCTCTTTTCTATTATTTGTTTAGCCCGGCCCGGCCCAGCTAAGGTCCTGACAGGGCCAGAGCCTCTTTGGCCCAATCCTGACTGGGCCAGGGCAAGCCTAGGCTGGCGCTATGGGGACATGGGTCAAACCAATGCAGGGCTGGTCCTGCCCAAACCGGCCTGTTGCTAGCCCTTTATCTAAACTTTAAACCTTTATTAAAGAAATAAAAAATTTTCGATCATTTTGTAGTCTATTATGTTTATATTTAAAAAATTCAAACATTTAGTAAATTATGACTTCATAGTTTGCATCTTTTGATATTTGTAAAGTCCCCAAACTGATGGCCATCTTACTCATTATATATACGTATATGCATATGTATATGTATATTTATATGTATATGTATATGTATATGTATATGTATGTGTATATGTATATGAATACGTATATGTATATATATTTGTATATGTATTTGTATATTTATAATCATAGTAATAATTTGGCTAATAAGTATGCTTTTGATACCCATCCCGATTTAATGGAAGCTCGATCACTTATTGACAGGTCTTGATATGAACTATAGGATGTGATGGATCCCATACTATTAGAACCACTTATTGGTGTAATCTGGTTGCAGTATATGTATGGTCCTAGTGTTACAATGTAAAAGAATTTGGATCCCACAACTCTTCAGGTTCAAACCCTAACACACAAGAACAAGATCCAATTGAAGTATGGATCTCAATCACATGAAGAATGGAACTCGATTCCTTGAAGAAAGCACCAAGATCCGAAATTCTTAAATATAAGATCCACAGAAACTCCATTTCATGGATCTCAGAATTGAACTTTTGAAATGGATCACTAGCCAAAGTAAGCGTGTGTGTATATATATATATATATATATATATATATATATATATATATATATATATATAGGGATTTTCTAGGGTTAATAACCCCCCAAATAAGATAGGTTCAAGTTAGAGACCATTGTGAACCATATTTGTACTTTTACTGCCCCTATATTACTTGAAGACCAAAAGATACAGAAGGTTATTTTGAACTTTTTACTTCCAAACTTGAAAAAAATTGAATTTTGAAATTTAAAGCTCTTCTCTCTCTCACACGCATTCCTATTCTTTCTCTCTCCTTATTGTCCCCCATCATCTCTCTCTTTATCTCTCTCCTTTCTGTCCCCCTTCCTATTCTTTCTCTCTCCTTGCTATCCCTCTTTCTCTCTCTTGATCCTATATGAGAGATTTCTAGTGATGGGGGAGGGGGGAGGGAAAGGAGAGAGATAAAGAGAGATGATAGGGAGAGAGAAAGAATAGGAAGGCGTGTGAGAGAGAGGAGCTTTAAATTTCAAGTAAAAAGTCCAAAATGCCCTTCTATGTCCTTTGGTCTTCAAGTAATATAGGGCAGTAAAAGTAAAAATACGGTTCACAAGGGTCTCTAACTTGAACCAATGTAATTTGAGGGGTTGTTAACCCTAGACAATCCCATATCATATATATATATTTCTCCGTGTGTGTGTGTGTGTGTGTGCATGACTGCATGTGTGTGCGTGTTGCGTGTGTTGCCCATGTCCAATATGTTGCTATACCGATGTGTCATATCCAAGATGCCTCCTTTTATGGCAGCAGCATCACACATGCACATCCATGTTCGAAATCAACAAGTGTTTGTCCTAGTCACATAGCAACCTAGCCTTCTTAATTTGTTAATAAAATTCTATGTATAAGACGACTTCTTAGCAGTCTAACTACTATTAGTTAGTATTCCGAAGGCGTGTTGAGTCATATCGGTAATATGATGTCATGTAAATAAAAGTTTGTTCCTCCACAGTCCTTGATATACAAAAGGCCAAAGCCATAAAGCCATATATGATACAAATCAATTATCATAAATTGAACATGAAAACCAAAGAAAAGGCTCCATTAGGTTGTGCTGAAAGAAATCGAAGAACCATACTTTTTTACATGCATTTAAGGTAGATTTGACAAATTTTATATTGATTAAATACGAGAAATCAAGGCTGTCACTTTCTCCTACAATGAAAAACTGTTACAATTTTATGAAGAAAGGCAAGTAAAAAAGTTGCCAGATTCAAAACAAGTACAAAAATAAAATGAACATATAAGGATTCTACTTAAGGGATTGTATATTATGATACCATTTATCTTTATTACAAGAAGGTCATAATTACTCGTAGCTATTAGATGTCAAATTGAATTACTTGGGGCATCTCACGAAGTTCAAGAAAAAAGTTTGTCTTTGAACTTTGAGTTTAGTCAATAACTCTTACAACCACCCAATTTGACATCTGACGGATAAAAGTAATTATGACCTTCTTGTACCAAGAGTAAATGGTCTCTTTGTATAATGTTTCCTTCACTTAATGAACACAAGTTTGCTAGTTTCAAGAATAGGTACACAAAGAAAATGGATGGTAATCCAATTTGTGCTTACCCACCGTCGTGCATGGTCCAAGTTGTTCTCTGAATAGTAGTGTGAAGATTCCATGGACCGAAGGACACTAGCTGTTTCTGGTTCTCCATGTAAACCAAACGCAGCATCAGGTTTCCTATTAGAAAGTCGATCATTCGCAAAAGTGCATCCCACCGAGCATGACTTCCAATCCTACCCAAAAGAGAAAAAAATATGACAAATAAATTTCAGCAATAATTTCTAAAAAAACAATATCAAATGACAAATTCAAATGGAAAACACAATTTGCTTAGCATTTAACGTTTAACTTGTTTAATACACTAGTATTAAACATATTATACGCAAACAAGTAAGTGCTTTTTGTGAACCCAAATCAAGAAATCAAACAATCTGAGCTCCCGACTAGTAAGAATGGAACTAAAGAAAATGACTAATAGGGGCCAAGTGTTGGAAATAAATATAATTTGCACTTAGAATTGTACATTCAAATGTATTAGAGAAATTGTTGCCATCAATGTTTAAAAAAAGGTAAACCGGATAGAACTAGTCAGTTCGGTTCGGGAACTAGTGGGGCCCGTCTAGTTCCGTCAAAATATCTAGAACTGGCCCCCATTTTCATTTTTCTATTTTTTCAATTTTTTTTGTTCTCTAATTTTTAAAAATTTTTATTGGCCAATTCACTCAGCCAGATCGCCGACTCAGACCGTTGATCTGCAAAGTCAGGCCGGTTTTTCGAATGGGAGATCCGGGTCGGGTCACTGATCTTTTTTTTTAAACCTTGGTTGTCATTCTCCCCTCACATACAAACAGGTGAGCCATTTGCTTGTCTATTCTGGTATACCTCAATTTCTTAAAGTTTCAATGCATCAGAGCTGCAATATTCTGGAAAAAGAAAAAAAAGTATTCTTTATATCATCCAATAGAACTACACACATTGTATAGATGTCACTACATTATACATACACTTGTTACTATTATCAAAGTGGGATGCAGACTTGATGCGCTGGAGAAGGAAAGAAAAAAAAAAGATAGGGAAGCATCTTGCGGCATGATGCAATCCCAATGCAAGCGCATCAAATCCGATGCAGTCAATAAATAAATAAATAAAATCCATAAAAATACAAGAATACAAAGAATAACATGAATATGTGATTTGTGTGATAGAACGGATTTTAATTTAGTGTTATCTCTAATATATAGGTTGTCGGAGTTGTTGAAAACCTCATAGAAAGTAACAAAGTCCATTGTCTCTATTGAAATTAAAATGTAAAATAATTAATAACCCCAACCCTAAATTTCAAAACTATATATATATATATATATAGGAAGATACTACAAAACACCTATAGGCGAATATGAACAGTGATTTGACCTACCCTCATCACCGTCCAAAGTTCATCGCATGGTCACGATTGTCCGGTAGTGTTTCATTTTTCATTTTTTTTTACAAATAAGAATGACCTGAAATTTGGAGCGTGTGTTAATCAAAAATAGGCAAATCTACGAAAAATATCAAAAAAAATATTTTACATGAAAAAAATTGACCAAAATACCCTCAAAACGTTTCGGGGGTATTTTAGTCAATTTGTTTTTTGCAAATTATTTTTTTATATTTTTATTAGGTGTACCTCACTAAGATGTACACACACTCCAAATGTCAAGTCATTCCGATTTGTAGAAAAAAATGAAAAATAAAACCCTACCGGACAATCGTGACCGTGCGATGAACTTTGGACGGTGATGAGAGTAGGCAAAATCACTGTTCATTTTCGCCTATAGGCGTTCAGAAGACTTTTCCATATATATATATATATATAAGTGACCATCGAACCACCTAGAATATGTATTAGCATCAAGCAACCAAATCACTATGACACTGTAGGTTGTAGCATATAGCCAAACCCCAAAATGCCAAATAATCATTAATAGCATCCAAAGACCAAAAGTACTTTACAAGAACATGACATCCAAACTCCAAAGACCAAAAGGTTCAACATAATAAAACCCAAAATCGGAAGAATTCTTTATTTATAAGTTTAATCACGTCGTCCCTTGAAATTCTTGATTAGTTAGTCAATCTTCAGCATAAATCCTTCAAAAACAATGCACAAAACAAACTCAACCCAAAGAATCCCCAAATTTTATCGAAATGTTTGGATTTAACAAAACAATGTTGGTTAGAACTGTCTACAATTTAATCCCCTTGGACCCCACGAAAAAATTGCTCTAAGGGGCTTTTAGCAAAAAAGAGAAGGGAGGGGGTGGGGGTGTTTCTATAAGTACCCCTCTCCCCCACCCCCCAAACAAAAAAAAAAGGAAAAAAAATTCCCCTCCTTTCAAGAGAGTTTTTTTTTAGGTGGGTGTGTGTGTGTTTGTTTTTTTTGGTTGGGGGAGGGGGGGGGGGGGGGGGATACCAAAATTGCCTTAGTAGAGTATATTTGTCACCCACAAGCAGTCGTCCGCACATGCGGGTGGATAACACTCCATTTGATGTGCTTGCATATGTAGATAGTGCCCTGCATAGTGCAATCCCTTATATGCAGCTTATGTGACGGGCCAAGGTGCATCTGCATTGATACAGCACCACTCTTTCAGAAAACCATGTTCGTGGCCATTATATGACAGCAAATTTTGCGATTTCCTCATCCCAAAAATCAATCCCCAAAAAAAAATCATCTTTTTGCATCATATAAAAGGTCAAAATGAGTCCCCCAACAAAGGACCCAACCCATCCATTTGGTGGACATGGAGAACTAGGCCTTTAAGAACTCAGATTCTATTTTTTCTTTTTCAAAACTGTTCATCTGATGATGATAAGGCCATCTTAAATGTTTGGAATAAAAAACAATCCCTCCAAGGTGTAGACCTAATCATCCCATCCACTGGGTTAAAAGAACACTTCCTAGGCCCCCCCGGCCCTAAATTTTTCGTCCGAATGGAAAGAGTGTATATTTGAAATTTGGGATCAAACAAATGCCTTTCATTAATTTGATGATGTTTTGGAAGATCTTGGGGAACCGTCACAAGTACAGCCGGCCTGTATTCTATTTGATTGAATGAGAATGCCGTGTCATCCAGCGGAGCTCAGAAGAAGGTGAATTGGAGCCTAGACGAAGGTTACTCGTTTGCCCAACAGGAATACATACAAAAGATTGGAGCGACATCACCATCTCAAGAATGAAGAATACATAGAGTCAAACAACAACTGGCTTAAGATTTTAAGTATGCAAAGTATTCCTCAAGTGCAGCATGAATTGAATCTCCCAATTTTTTACAAGGATCATAACATATTACCTGTTTTAAGTTTCATCACAGGCCAAAAAGCCACAATTGATTGATGTGGCAAACAATTTGTCCTAAACACATGAGGTACAAAACAGAAGTTGCTATGAATATACAAATTGTATTTATCAAGTATCACGCAGATAAACGGCAATCGAATAATGGTGATTAAGATTCACTGATGTATTCTCTTTCAGCATAAACACTTTTTTTAATTTAGAGATAATTTCATTAAATATAAACAAAGAAAATACATGTGGTTTGAGCCAGTTGAAGAGGAATTGTTCTCATCAGCAATCAAAGCAGAATCCCATTTTGCAAAAACACAGAAAACTTCACAGATTATAGCTCTGCTGGAGGTGAGTGGTAGCGTCCAATTCCCAGCTATTGTAGAGGAGACAATTGATGTTTCACCTAGAGGGACCAGCAACAAGAATGCAGGAGAAAATGATAGAGTTTATAGAGAATGAAAATTGTAAGGTCTGTGGTTAAGAAACTCAGGAACCAACTAAAGAAGGCAGAAGCAACAGGAAAGTGGAGAAGCACTTGCATATCCATGGCTTGCCTGCTACAGTAGAAGCTGAGGTCCCTATTGCTTTTGAGTTTTATGAAGAAGCTTGCAATGAAGACGATTTGGTGCATGGCACACGGCTTAAGACCCAAGATTCATTGATCACATGGCAAGCAGTGGTACCGTTAGAGGAGCAGAGAGCAGCCAAGTCAGCATTGTAGTGGACTCACGACATACCACGCCTCATTTTCTGTTTCCTTCTTTGTCCCCAGTAAACTTCTATCTTCATTATGACCCCAGGATTTTTGGCCGTGCAGGGCTGCCCCTTGTTCATTTAGAGTGGATGAGGACATAGTATGGAATCCCAAACTTTCACCAGCAGTTGGTTGTGGAACCAGGAGTCCATAGGTCTTCCATTCTGAGGATCCAATCATGCTAGCAATGGTCAATGAACCAATAAAGCTTTCTATAAATAACCTAATTCCTCCATAATTAAAGTACTTTTGATCTGTGGGCCAGGAACAATACATTTTCAGAAATTTCTCATGAAGTGTATACCCTGGAATGTATGCGATCTGGATTAGTCTTAGCCATGAAGGATTTTGCCTTTTTTTGTTTTGATAAATGGAGTGAGCATTATCTCTATATCATTAATGGAGTGAATATTATCCTTAAAGTGCTATGATGTTGCCATCAAGAATATATCGGATAGGAGACATGTTTTGCTTCCCTTCCAGATATTGGACCAGCTGGAGGAATTATCAATGATTTGGAGTGGCACAGGGTAGTAAAAGAAAGCAAATGTCACTTGGTAAGTTCTCCTCGACAGTACACCCATCTGTGGATAATAGACAGCAGTTCATGGGCTGAACAAATCAAGGGGACATGAAGACATTTTGGAGAATTAGATGGTAATCACAATGAAAACCCAGATTTACGGTACAATGAAACCCCAGATTTACGGTATCCTGGAGAAGGTTCGATATAATCCAATTGTTTGATATGAAAATACAGCATATCAGATTAGCTACTGGCATGGAAAGGTGCTCAAATTTAGAGGGAAGGCATAAGCCAGCCAATCTTCCAATTGCAGGTGCAAATATTTTGCAGGCAAATGAACAGAAGGAACTAGTTATAACAGGGTTGGATAAATTACACAGTTTAGGGGTGTGAGAGAAAGATTTCCCAAGGATTAACCAGTGATCGCTCCTTACAACAGCCTAAGATCACTGTTACAATGGATTGATCACCCATGAGCCCAGACCCAGGAATATTCAATTTCAGAACATGTGTATCAAGGGCATGACTCTTGAAAACAATTGGTTTGTGAAGAGCGAACCTTTTGATGAACCAGTAAGTTACTGGGCAATGGAAGTTCCAATTAACTGATGAGAAGATTAAAGTGCTTTTGACCTTCTTGGTGCAAGGAAGATGCCCATATTGTAGGCGGATTGTGGACCGTGAGTTAAAGCCCTCAAATCCAAGGGGCCCCTCTTACTAAGATAAACTTTTGGAGATTATTGAGTCATCTACTCATTGATCTAGGCATCTAAAATGCGACACGAAGCTAATTGCTAGTGTAGCTAATGTTTAATGAAGGTGTTTCAGCAACCAATGGATGGAATCTTGCCTTCCTGGAACCTACTAGCCACTTGGTCTGATAGCAGATTCCACAGTTGTATCCTTGGGGTATCACTGCAGCAGAGTAAACCCTAATATGAGGATTCTACTCTCAGCTCTCATAATTTCTACTTTTAAAAAAAATCAACCTTTGGCCCTAGAGCCGCCACAGAAAAAATCAGTATTACATGTAATGTCAAGCCTGCTAAGTGAATGTTCCCAATAAAACAATCACAAAATAGATAAATCTTATCTGCCCCAGACACAAGAACGAAGCACATATTCAAGCCCAAATCTACTCCTTTTTACATGATCAAAGTCAAAGTTTTTGCCATAATAATGACTAAGGCAAAAACCATGTCTCAAGCCATTGGAACGCCTGTAACATACACCAGAGGACGCATTTGTCATAGTCGAAAAGGATTTCATGTGCATGCCATATGTATCGGTGGTAACCAGCAAGCACCAAATCCAATCAAACCAATGTTGCCACCTACTAGTACAGGGACTTGGATTAGCGGTATTATTACTAATTGATCCTAATTTGTAGTAAATGATTACACATTCATGCCACATGAGGTGGATTTCTATAAAAGCGCATTGCATTCCAGTAGCAATTTGGATGGGCAGATGGCATAACATACACCTACAGGGAAACGGGCGCAGTATCAATTGTGAGAAAATATTGGACCAGTATCAATTGTGAGAAAATATTGGACCAGTAACTCACATGAAGAAAGATTCCTTTATAAAAAGACGAGTAGAAAATATGAGAATAAAATGACATAAATATAAGGAAAGCTTCTCAATCGTCAAGGTAGCCTAACCGCCCGTCACCAATAGCACCTATATTCAGAAGGTGAAGCTTCATAACATCAACAAAGTAGGCCATATCACGAATAATTTAATGCCCTTTGATATTTTAAGAGGCTTGTAAACGAGAAAGTTTGGTCTGTTACTCTTGTAAGTTTATCATCAAATTATACTACTTGTATAAACATTTGGGTTTATAAAAACTTGTGGCTTCTCCCCTGCTGCCCTAAAAGGAAAGAAACAAAAACTATTTTCTGGCTAGCAATGTAAGTTAAAAAATATAACCTCCCCAGAAACCTGACAAGTCAGCCAGCCATCTGGCTAACTAACCAACATACGAAAATAATCTGTAAATCTCAAGTCTTGTCTTAGAATAAGTATATTAAGTAATCATACCTATTTACATTGTGGTCTTCAAATTGAATAATTCTTCTACAGGTACCATGTATAGGTGCAAACTCTTTAGAACTGACTAAAATATGGTTCCTATTTAGTCAAAAGCTAAGGCATAAATCTGGGTCCAATTTGTGAAGTTTATACTATGATCACTTCTTCATAAAGTAAATGGATTGCCACTTACAAGCACTTAGTTCAATGGGATGTACTCCAACTAGAGTTTCAGAAGTATGAGATCACTCCATAAGAAAATCAAAACTACATTCTATCGAATATAAATAATAGATTAGTAAGATGCAATTTCAAAGTCAACTACAGCATCAAGGGAATACTTATATATGCTTCCTATGTTCAGCTATGGTCTATAGCTTATAGAGAACGTGTTAGCTTAAGCTATTATAATTCAGTTAATTAATCAAGGAAGTAGACAATAACTTACTAACTTGATAGAGTTCGACTAATCAAAAGATAAAGTAAAGGACAGTTTAAAATTTTAAAACAAGAAGCAATCCATTTCAAAAACCCACTACTCGCAGTTCATTCAAAACCATTCCATTTCACGAGTAAATACAAGAGAACAAAAGAAAAAAACTCTAACAGAAGATTAGCACCATAAAACAATAAATGCTCACAGACCATAACCAGAACCACGGTTAAGGCTTAGAAAAGGGTAGAACTCCACCACGTCAAATTGTAAACTATCTTAAGAATCACCACCAAATTTTGTAACACTTAAGATGGAGAATGAACAGAAAATTTTTCAAAAAGCGCAACAAAAACACGGAGACAATCCCCAAAAAGAAATCATCCAATGGCAGATTAACCATTAGCTTCAATTCCAAACGAACCAGATATATTGAGTTAGAGAAAGCCCACCTGCTCCCCTCCATTTACCCAGATGGGGTCCCTCTTAAAATCCCTGGTACAAGTAACTGAATCTTCTCTCTCCAACCATTCCTCGCAGCTCCAACCCCTAATCTCATGAACACTCTCCTCAATAACACCCAACCCATCAATTCCCTTCTCTGCATCCACCGGCGAGTTAAACCCGGCAGTCCACGTCCGCATCATAGCTGCGTTCTTTGCCATATCAAGCCGACCAAGAAAGACGATCTCTGCAACGACTACAAGAGCGACCAGAATAGGCACCAGTTTGTTCCATCTCTTCTTCGAATGATCATACGGAGAAGAAGAGGAAGCAGCTCCCCTATAAACTGTTGGCAAAACCATTTTTTCCTACTTTTAAGTTTCTTTCAGGTCACCTGAAACTCCATGAGAAAGGTAAGTTGAGACAGAAGACAGAAAAGGGAGAGTAGAGTAAGGTTTAAGAGAGGGGAAAGTGGGGCTTTGGAATGAGAGATCACTGGCAATGTAGGTTCCCCTGCTATCGCTCCAGGCCCATTGCCTCTTTTATCACTTTGGTCCCTGGATTTCTGCGAGGTTTGGTGAGGTTTGGATTGGTTTCATTGGGTTCCAGGGGACCACTGTCATGCCTTTACGCAAACTCAATTGTAATTTAATAAAAATGTACTTAACCCAAAAATAAAAAAAGGTTGAAGTTTCTATGGGCCAGGCTTTATGACAACAAAATAATGGCTCACCTTAAATCTTCATTTAGCAAGCACTTTTGACATAAGAAACCTTCATGATAGCTCTAAAATTAATTTTGAACGCAATAAATTTTGAAACTAAAAAAATGATGTAGATCTTGTAGATAGGTGCACACTTATTTTTAGGGCGAAATAGTTGGTCTAAATGATTTGTTGCAATATACATTATTTTTAGAATTTGAAATCCTAATTTTTTTTGCACAACCATAATGTTCAAGTGGAGATGATCCATTTAAAGGATTTTCAACTCTTAAATTGTAATTTTTGATGAGTTATGAGGTGGGACTTTACTTACTCAAAACCATTTTCCATGAAAAAAAAAGAATGGGAATACAAATGATCAAGATGCAGCCAATCTGTTAGTGGTCCGTTTGCTTGTGGATTCTACTCTAAAGAAGGTTATCCAGGTTTTATTTGTGTTTTCTTTGTTTGTGTTGCGGGATAGAACATCAGTGCACGAATAGGAGAATCCCACAGATCAGCCTAACCACAGTTTTCCTTCAAAAATGTGGATAACCTCACAGCACTCATAACAATAGAATAAGCCAATCTAATTTTTTGGATAACTCAATCCCCATCATGGAGCCATAATTTGTCATCGAATTCAGTTTGTATACTCTATTTTCATGTCCAAGATAAAAAATCGCATATGCCCCACTAGAGTAGCTCACTCTTCCCTGTTCATGAAACCCTAGATTGTTGTGAGAAGGTCTCTCCCTTCCTGAAACCCCTTCTGGTGCCGCTCACTTTTCTCAGTGCAGCTCTCTACGTCACTCAGACATCGGGAAAAGCTCCATCTCTTTTTCTGAAGTCCTGAAAAATGTGTCTTCTTGCAAACCTTGGTTGGGTACTTTCCCGGACCTCCTTTTATGGTTTATTTTATCTCGAATCGAAGCTTTCAAGTCATAATCGAAATGCCTCCTTTCTTGGTCTATCTGACCTTGAGGCTTCGATTTATGATCTTTGGAGTGAGAGATTATCATACATACAGATTTTCTATATAATGCCTTTTTGTGCAACCTTCTATCGAAGATTTCTCAAGGAAGACTATAAGAGCGACATTTTGGACAAGATAGGGAAACCAAGAAAACTTTGCATGTTGGCCGAAAAATTAGAAATTCCTAAGCACACTGTCAAAACTTGACAACATCGTGCAAATCTTATATCAAAACGATCATCTGGGTGCAATCTACGTTTTTATGACAATAGATCGCCTGAAAGGTCCCTCAAGCCATGTCGATGGGAAGATGCCCCTCTTTGGGGGACCTAAATGTCATTTGTATGTTTATTTAGGGTTATTTTTTATCATTTTTATACAATTTCGGGATTGATTTTTTATTTACTTTATTATATTTTTCATCATTCCCCGTGGGTTTGGAGTGCACCAAGGGGTAACTGTTTCAAGGGGTAACTATGTATAAACCCCATACTTTGTAACATCTAGTAGCTTTAGAAAGAGGTGGGAAAGGCTTTCAAAATTGGCGGGAAAGGCTTTCAAAATTATTGAAATTGCACTCAATCTAGAAAAAAGAATGTAGTTATCTTTGTGGTTACTTAAAAATCTTTTATCCTTGAGTGAGGAGAGAGAAAACTTTGTGCTTAACGAAAAATACCTTTTTTCCACCATACTTCCTAGTTGGACTACACTTCCACCCTACCAACCCATACACCAGACCAACCCATACAACACGCCTATCCATACACTAAAGCTACCCATACACCACACCTACCCATGCACTACACCTACCTACTCATACATCACACTTACCCATATTCCACTCTATCCCTAAACCAGTTAGTGGGCAGTATCTTAATCACCGGTCCCTTTTCTAACCAAACTTCCCGATCTAGACCACTCTTTGAAGAGACTTGCGCAACAGGGTTTGTCCTGGAAATCACCCTTCACAAGTCTCTGGGTATTTAGGCTTCGTGCCTAATACCTTTTCCTCATGTTGCCAGTGCTGCCTCCTAGGGGAGGTGACACTGGAAGGTCAGCGGATATGTTGAATGGTCTTCTAACCCTTTAGCCTAGCTTAGCTTACCAACCCACCTAGTCTAGTCTACCACACCAACCAACCTTGTCTAGCCTACCCAACCTTAACCCACCTAGTCACATATAAGCACATCATTTCAAAGCCTAAGGATAGGTTCAAGGGCTCATGCAACCCAAACAATACAAGTGCGCATCGTTGAGCCGAAGGTCGTGAAGAGGTCGACTCCAAACCAAGCCGAACAAAGGCCGGGGGGCGTTTCGCAGGCGCTTCAAGGTGCCGAAATCTAAGAGGGCATCCTTACCCAGGTGCATTCGACCCCATCCTCGCGAGGTAAGCCTTACCTCGCACATTTCTTTTCTGGTTTCGAATTGCTTCACCGCACTACCCAAGCCTTATCTTAGCGAGCACCGGAGGTCACCCGTGTGTGTACACGCACACGCACCCTTAGGGGCGCGGTACACGTTCTCTCTTTTCTCAAAAGTTAAAAAAGAAAGGATCCACGGTTTTAAGAAATGATTTCTCTCTCACAAAGGTTGAAAATCCAGTGTCGACCACAAGGCGGTTCGAGCCCAAATTTCAATATGTTGTTCTCCTCAAATAGAGCAAACCTTTGACATGCGCCATGCACAAAGCCAATGACCGATTTGAGAGAAATCTTAGAGAGAATCTCACAGAAAAAGGAATTATGCAAAAAATATGCGTGCATGATGTTCTCTCACTCAAACGATTATGACTCGAAGCCCCGAGGTCGGATAGACCCAAAAATGGAGGGATTTCAATCGTGACTCAAAGAACTTCGATTTTGATGTAAAATACACCATAAAAGAGAGCCGGTAAGATACCCAACTAAGGCTCGCAAGAAGGCACAATTTTCGGGTCAACAGAAAAGGTTTTTCGGTGACTTCTCAAAATCACAAGAAGGTCAATCTGAGGCCAAATCGTGTGATTCATGATGGAAAATGATCATAGAGACTTCCCTTCAATTTACTAACAAAAAAAAAGACCATAAAAATGATATTTTGGACATGATCAAACGACCAAGAAAACTCAAATTGGCATGTTGACCAAAAAATTAGAAATTTACAATCAAAATTCCACAACATCATGCAAATCATATATCAAAACAATTATCTCATAGCGATTTATGTTTTCATGACAATAGATCATCTGAAACGTCGTCGAAAAGTACGAAAAGAAGGCCCAAAGCCATGTGGATGGGAAGAGTCCCCTTTTTGATGACCTAAATGCCATTTGCATGTTTTCTTGTAGTCATATTTTGTTACTTTTTTACAATTTCAGGATTAATTTTTTATTTACTTTACTCTATTTTTCATCAATTGACATGGGTTTTGAGTGTACACCCATGTTTCATGGGGTAACCGTAAATAAACCCCATGTTGTGTAACATGTAATAGCTCTGGAAAGAGGTGAGAAAGGCTTTTGAAATGATTGAAATTGTGCTTAACCGAGGAGAGAGAGTGTAGCTTTTTGTGTCTACTAAAAAATCTATGACCCTTGAGTGAAGAGAGAGAAAACTTTGTACTTAAGGAAAAATTCTCTTCTCCCACCATACTCTATTGTTGGACTACACTTCCACTTTATCAACCCATACACCACATTGTTGGGTGTACTTTTATCACAAACAAGACCAGGTACATTGATAGAGTTGCTAATGACTCATACTTTTACCTTTGGAAAAGTATGGACACGTAATCCCAATGGAAGATTACTGATAAAACCACTTCAAGATATGCAGTGAACCTCTAAAGGATGAATATGGTTCTCGTCATTCAAGTGTGCTATGTTTGACTATGATCAGAGCATGGCTTAATCTATGGATTTCGAGAATAGGACAAAGATAGTCTCAACATCATTCTAAAGCTACCTAGATATGGCTTAACCCATCTCAGTTTGAACTATAATCTAAAGCTGTATAGAGATGGCTTAAGCCATCTCAGTCTCAACGGCAATCTAAAGTATTCTAAAGATGGCTTAACTTATCTCAGTTTCAACAACAGTTTTGAACTGCCACAAATAAATCCTTAAAATCTTTATGGATTGCACAGCCAATTGGTTTCCACAAGAATGGAATTGTTTCTTCAGGAACAAGGAATTCTCTCGTTTAATCAACACCATTGAACTCTAGGCTCCTTGCTTTATCACCTTTAAAAGTTTAGCATGGATTGAGTTGAAATAATGGAAGTGGCTACAACCCACTAACACCAACATTGATGATAATGATGAATATCTGATTCTGCTCCTACTTCTGCTCCTACAAAATCATTGGTGGCGAAGGTTTGTGAAGCGCCAGCGATTTCATCTATGAAGATAACCTAGCAGATCGATCAACAGCGTGAGAAGATAAATCCAAAAGATAAACCAAAGATAAAAGATAAACACAAGAGGTAAACCGAAGATAAACACAAGAAGAACAACCGCGTTATGAAGATAAAGATCGCACCCTACAAGATTTATGATTCAAATAAGTGGATAAACTCAAATGAAAATGGAGGGTGAAGATTCAAAATGCATGAATATCCCTAAATTTGCACTTTAAAAAGGGGTACTCCTTCGATTGAAGGGGAGGTCGTACTTTTGAGAGACATAGTTTAGTAGAGAGATAAAGAGTTCTTCAGAGGTCGTGCCTCGACAAGAACCAAGAGTAAAAAAGAGAGTAATATTCAAGACACGAGGAGAAAGATAATCATCTCCTACGATTCACTTGAGACCCTTTCTCTTTTGAAGACCAGACTCGAAGGATAACAAGTGTCTGCCTACATGTATATGGGATGATATGCCCTTGACGTCATCTTTCCCCTTTAACATGTCTGTATTTTCTTCTTTAGAAAAGAATGTATAGGTTTCAAAGTCAGAATCAAAGACGTTCGACTTATTTTAATTCTTCAAAATCGATGTAAATGTAACAGAGGATTAAACATCTGGAAGTGCACGATGAATTTGGCCCTGAATGTGATGTCCTCTGGTTTTCCATCTGGAGTCTAATGTTTGTTCAAACATTCCACATTTCTTTTAACACATCCACAGAAGTAACCACACACCAATCCATGCACCACACCTACTCATACATCGCACATATCCATACACTACACCTACCCATACACCACATCTACGCATGTGCCCTATTACTCATACTCCATCCTATCTC
Source organism: Amborella trichopoda (assembly GCF_054954075.1). NCBI lineage: Eukaryota > Viridiplantae > Streptophyta > Magnoliopsida > Amborellales > Amborellaceae > Amborella > Amborella trichopoda. The sequence goes on from NC_142339.1 coordinate 32,720,047, forward strand.
TACACCACTTTGGCACTGATCCCTTCCCTTCCCAAACTCCCCCACCTAGACTACTCTCTAAGGAGGATGGCTCCTGGTTGGGCGACAGGGTTCATCCTGGCAATCACCCTTGAGAAGTCTCCAGGGTACTTAGGCCTCGTGCCATATAACTTTTCCCCATATTGCTGGCCTCCTAGGGGAGGTGACACCGGAAGGCCAATGAATTTATTGAGTGATCTTCTAACCCTTTAGCCTAGCCTAGCTTACCAACCCACTTAGTCTAGTCTACCCATCCAGCCCACCTAGTCTAGCCTACCCAACCTTAACCCACATAATCTAACCCAACCAAGCCTCACTTATAAGCACATCCTTTTCAAGCCTAGACACAAACCCAAGGGTTCATGCAACCCAAACCATAAGAGTATGCATAGTTGAGCCAAAGGTCGTGAAGAGCTCAATTCTAAACCGAGCCGAACAACTGCCGAGGGGCTCTTTGCAGGTGCTTCAAGGCACCTTAATCTAAGAGCACGACCTTGCCCGAGTGCATCCAATCCCATCATCGTGAAGTAGGCCTTACCTCACACATTTCTTTTCTTAGTTCAGACCGTTTCACCACACTGCCCCACCCTGATCCTAGCGAGCACCAGAGTCACCCATGTGCGCACATGCTCATGAACCCTAAGGGGCATGGCACAAGTTTTCTCTCTTTTTCCAAAAAATAAAAAAAAACAAAGGATTTGCAGTTTTATGAAAGGATTTCTCTATCACAAAGGGTGAAAATCCAAGGCCGACCACAAGGCGGATTGAGCCCAAATTTTAATTTGTTTTCCTTCTCAACGAGAGAAAACTTTTGACATATGCGACGCATGAAACCGATAATCGATCCAAGAGAAATCTTAGAGAGAAATTCGCATTCAAGGCATTATGCATAAAATATGTGTGCATGACGTCTCTTACTCCAGCGATAATAACTCGAAACCCGAGGATAGACCGAAAAGCAGAGGCCTTTTGATCATGACTCAAAGAGCTTAGATTTGATGTAAAATACACCATAAAAGAGGTCAATTAAACAAGGCTCGCAAGAAGACATAATTTTCAGGTTGCCAAAAAATTGGTTTTTCGGTGACTTCCCAGAATCACAAAATGGTCAATCGGAGGCCAAATCACGTGATTCTTGATGCAAATTTTTCATGGTGACTTCCATTTAGATTTATTAACAACCATAAGAGTGACATTTTGAACAAGCTCGAGCATTTGCATGTTGGCTGAAAAATTAGAAATTTCCAAGAACACTGTCAAAATTCCACAATATCGTGCAAATATTATATCAAAATGATCATCTCATAATGATCTACATTTTCTTGACAATAGTTTATCCAAAACATCATCAAAAAGTAAAAAGAAGACCCCAAGCCATGTGGATGGGAAGAGACCCCTTTTTGAGGACCTAAATGTCATTAGCATGTTTTCTTAGGGTTATTTATTTTTTATTTATTTGTTTTTATTTTTATCAATCCCCATGGGTTTTGATTGTACAACTATATTTCAAGGGGTAATTCCCCATGCTTTGTAAGATATAATAGCTTTGGAAAGAGGTGGGAAAGGCTTTTAAAATTGTTGAAATTGTGCTTAACCTTGGAGAGAGTGTAGTTTTCTTTGTGCTTACTTGAAAACTACTACCCTTGAGTGATGAGAGAGAAAACTTTGTGCTTAAGGAAAAATTCCCTTCTCCCATTATACGACCTAGTGGGACTAGAGTTTCTCCCTACCAACCCATACACAACACCAATCCATACAACAAATCAACCCATACACCACACCTACCCATTCCTCAAACCTAACTATACACCACACCTATTTATACGCTACACCTACCTATATACTACACTTATCCATGCACCACACTACCCATACACCCTATTACCCATACTCCACCCTATCCCTATACCACTTAGCAGCTAGTCCCTTCCCTTACCAAAATCCCCCACCTAGACCACTCTCTAAGGAGGCTTGCATCTGGGTTCCATGGCAAGGTTATTCTCGATAATCACCCTTGAAAATCTCCGGGGGTGGACCTCGTGCCTAATACCTCTTACCCATGTTGCCGATGTTGCCTCCTAGGGCAGGTGATTCCGAAAGGCCAAAAAATGAGTGGTCTTCTAACCCTTTAGGCTAGCCTAGTCTTCCCAACCAAGCCCCCTAGCTTGCCCAACCTTGACCCACCTAGTCTAATCCAACCAAGTCTCACATATAAGCACATCCTTTTCAAGCCTACAGACAAGTCAAAGGGTTCATACAACCCAAACCATACATGTGCGCATAGTGAAGCTGAAGGTCGTGAAGTGGCCGATTCCAAACTGAGCCAAACAAAGGACGAGGAGATTTTCCTAGGTGCTTCAAGGTGTTGAAATCTAAGAGCGTGACCTTGCTCGGGTGCATTCGTCCCCATCCTTGCGAGGTAAGCCGTATCTTGCACATTTTTTTGTTGGTTCAAACCGCTTTACTACATTGTCAAACCCTTATCCTAGCCGGCACCGGGGTCACCCGTGTGCGCACATGCGCACGCACCCCAGGGGGCGCGACCCACATTTTCTCTCTTTTTCCAAAAACAAAAAAGAAAGGATTTGTGGTTTTATGAAAGGATTTCTCTCTAAAAAAGGGCGAAAATCCAGGGCCGACCAACTGGCGACTCCACACGGGATGCGCCACCCTACAGTGCTTCTTGTTTACAAAAGCATTTCACTCCTAGAGCGCACAATATGGTTTTGGAGTCCTCGCACTCGTATGTTTGGTTTGAGGATTTCATGATCCCCACCTTTGAAACTTTGTCTCTAAGGAGTTGGGTTTCAAACTTACTTGCTTCTCTAGCCTTTCGTTTGTGTGGTGGTTCTACCACCCAGTCCTCGCCTCATGCCCCATCCGGGTCAAGAAGGGACCTCAGTCCCCTTACTCCACATTTCTTAGTCATATTGGCAGGCTAGGTGACGGTGCCCATTGCATAGTTGGCCCAAAGCCCACCACCAATTGCATGCACCCCACTATCGGCGGCCTCGCCTCATCTCCCCCTTCATGGTACCGGTGGCTATGTCTATGGGTGGCCCAAAGGCCACCCCTAGCTCTCTCCACTCTCTTAGACTGACAGCCTCACTCTCTCCACTCTCTCTCAGGCCACTGGTCTCTCACTCCAAGGTGGCCCAAAGGATGCCCTCTCTCACACAATCTCTTAGCCGTCAGTCTCTCACCTGGGGATGGTCCAAAGACCACTCCCCTCCTCCCGTAGTGCACCAGGTGTCAATGCCTTCACACTGAGTCGCTTAAAGGCCACCCGCCTTGCACTACATCTCACAGTCACTTCATTCGGGGTAGCCCAAAGGCCACCCCTCACCCACAAGCTAGGTCGTTGGTCACCCTACCCCACATATTTGCACACCATGAATGGTGGCCCCAAGGCCACCCCACCACTTGCACTTCATTGAGAGAGGTTGACACCTCTATTGCTCTCACTCACTTTGGCCTGGCCTCAAAGACACCCGCAGCACACAAGAGCATCATGCACACATGCATTTGCCCAACATCACTCTGGATTCTAAAGGGATTCACCGGCACTGCAAATCCCTTCACTCTCACACCACGTCCAGTTAGCTAGCTACTACCCCTGCCTTAAGGCTGGGGATGTCTAGCTCTTGGTCCACCCCAGTGCACCCACTTGTCCTTTCTCTACTTGGGGCCTTGACCCTAAGAGTACTAGGATAGGGCTTGGGACCCCAAAAGAGGTCGTAGCAAAGGTTTTAGAAGGCTGTTATGCTGCTAAATTTTTATCAGCCTCGAATCGAGGCAAGACAAGAAGAAGCACACATACGCCTAACCACTCAAGCGTTCAGACTTGGGAGCTAGCACCTTCGTGCCCATGTCAAAACCATCCAAACCACTCACCACTTAGTACTCGAAGACTTCCCTTTGAGTACTCTTCTACCACCAACACATCCCATGCGCGCCAGCCATTGAGGAAGAACTCAGAGCAAGATCCTCGTGCTACGAAGGTTCGAGCCACCTCCCCGTCTCCCAACAAGGCATGAACCTCTCTCCAAGACAGTCGTGAAAACTCCCGCTTCGAGTAATAATACACTACTCGAGCTAATGGCCTTTGCCTTGACCCACTTGAGGCGGGTGACTCGCCTCGAGTCTCGTTCATAGTTCAAGTTCTGGGAATGTGTATACTGGAACCTAAAGTCTAACATAAGAGAGACATGCAGGTTGTGGGCACCTGTCAAACAAGTGAACCTTGAGAGGAAAAATCGATTCTACTTGTTTTGGGCAGCAATGGAACAAAGAATGAAGGGTCAGGTCCAGTGCTTGACCGTCAAAGTTCAAGAGGATGAGCGAAGTCAACGCTCATCGGTCCCATGATTGTAATGAACCGACCTCCTCGCGATCACAAGAATGTCACGAACCAACCTCCTTACGGTCCCAAGACTGTAAAGTACCAAATCAGCTCATGCCATGATCCCAAGACTGTTGAGAACTGGTGCTCAATCGAGTACTAAGGTGAGCTCAAGCCCAATTGGAGAAACCTCAACCCCTCTTATCCGGACTTCCAGAAACAGCCTCTAGATGCTATAAGACCCCTGACACACTCGGGGCACCATCGCTCGAGGAAAGGGCAGATGTCATGATGGTCAATCATGTCAATGACGACATAAAGATCCAATGGCCCACGTCACGAAAACGCTTAATCTAATCATGCTCAAAGAAGTGGAGACTGCAAGGCAACCATAATGGCCTCCCACCACGGGTGTAACTCACCCATTGTGCTACCATCGTTGGAGGAGGTACAAAGACCACAACCCCCTCCAGCGACGCAAGAACCTCCCCATCATGACTCACGAGCTGCACCAGCTCCATCAACTACCTCACCAGCAGTTACCTAGGAAGACGTCTAATTGATGATTCAACAAATCTTACAGGCATGCAAGTCCTTGGGATGCAAGGGATGACATTGTACAAAAGTTGTACTTAGCTTTCATCGACCAACTTTTGTTCCCACCGATGTATTAAAAGGGGAGATTATCAGTCTTCAATGGCGCTGAATCACCACAACTGCATATTGCACATTTTGTGTCAGCATGTCAAGAGTTAGAGTCTGATGAAAGATTGCTTCTTTGCCAATTGTGGAAACCCTGGGCGTACCAACTTTTAAGTGGTATGTGCGCCTACCTCCAAAGTCCATGCATTCATGAGACTAAATGGAATGCTTATTTTACAAACACTTCTACGAAGGCGAACGGGAAGTTCAGGCTATTGAGCTCTTCTCCATGACTCAAGGATCGAGCGAGTCCATAGATAAGTTTGTCCAAAGATGGAGTGACCTTGCAGTGTACCAAAGTAATCCAAATCTCGAGGCAGATGCAGTTCAAACTTGCGGCGAAATATGAGAAAAGAGATCTTGCTCCATGTCGAAGCATCAAATTCTGTCACTTTCACCAACATGATCTTTAAGGCAGAGCTTATCAAGAGCTTGCTCAAGCACCATGGCGGCCCTCGCTGACAAGCTTTGAGTGAGGGTAAGTCAGACCTTTAATAACGATCAGCCAAGTTCGCATGATTACAAGCAAAAGGACGTAGTTAGTGTTGCCGTCACAACCACATTGGTATATGCTTAAGTTCCTGTCGGTCAAACCCCTATGAAATATTTGGATATTGATACCTCCTTAAGAGTCCTATGGTTAAAACTCCAAGGGCATCCTTAGCAAAAGTAGCAATAGCCCCAGCCATATAACTGAGTGCCTTCGCCTCCAAAACTTTATCGTGCCTCCATCAATGAAATGCTTAACAAACCCTACAGCTTAGGGATTGGACTCCGATGATTTTGCATATGTTGTTAGATGAAAAAATGATAGCCTTGTGGGAACCAAGGAGATCCGAGCAAGTGGGGCTCACAGATCGTAAAAATGATTGCATCTTCCACTGAATGTTGGGGCATGTAGTTCAAGATTGATTGCTTCTCAAGGATCACATTGAGGCTCTGATCTAGAAGGGGAAAATCCATTTGGACAGAATCAAAAAGGCTTTCGAGGCAATTAAGACCTCCCATGCAGTCACCATTGAAGATGAACAGCCCCAAAAGCGTGCATCCAATTGAGTTGCGACTCGACTTACTTCCCGTAACCGTACAATTCACAAGTTTTGTTGATGAAGGAATGATCTACCCTTGTACACCCAAAGAACCAAGGCACATAGCTTAAGGGTGTAAGAACCTTTGGTGCTTATATCACCAACAAAGCGGCCACGATATTACACAATGCTGGGCTTTCATGTTCATCTGAGAAGGCTCACGACCAGTGGTAAATTAGTCGTGACAAATTTGGCAACATCACATGGGGATTCCAACCAAGTGCTCGACTTGTCGTCCCATGGAACAAACATGCCCATTTGAAGATATATCGTTTGAATCGCTCACTTTAGATGAATCACACTCATTGCTCAATCCTTAACAGGTCTACCATGGATGCGACAAGATTAAAGCCCTCAAGAGGGAGGAAATTCAGTAGGCCAATATGGAACCTATGCTATACCATAAGCGCAAACCACTCCTTACCAATAAGAAGCGGAAGGGTAAATGAGCTCGAAAGGCTCTTTGCCAAAAGAGAATAATACAACAACCTCTTATTGAAGAAGTATTCTTCCCACCAATCCCTCCGCTTCCAACTTTGTATGATTTCCTCTCATGGAAAATCCTCTTGTGACAAGATGACCAGCTCGATCATATGAAAGCACATCAAGTGGCCAACCATGATGCATTTATGCCATTCATGATGAGTCCAATGTGGCGAAGACTCTAAAAGCACCCCTCAATGGTTCAACACAAGAGAAGACCTTAAAGGCACCCTTAACTGGTCCAACATGAGCGAAGACTCTAAAAGCACCCCTCGCGAAGACTCTAAAAGCACCCCTCAATGGTCCAACAAAGGGAGAATACCTTATAAGCACTTCTAACTCGTCCAATATGGGTGATGACACTTAAAGTACCCCTTATCTATCCAAGATAGGCGACGACCATAAAATCCCTCCTAATTAAGTCCATTCAAGATAAAGGCCTTAAAGATCCTCTATATTCATTTGACACAAGTGACGATGTTAAAAGCTGCTCGAAACCATCTAAATCAACAGATGACGTAAAACACTGCTTGACATCATCCAACAAGGGTTATGATGTTAAAATATCCTTGATAACATCTAAGGAGAGTGAAGACGTTAAAAACCTCTGCAGGTCTAATACGGGTAATGACCCCCAAAGCTACCCAACTCGGTCAAATTTGAGTGACAACCCTAATTTCTATTCCCCCTCTTGTATCCCTAACTCTTCAAACCCTTTCTCCCTCATGAAACCTCTCTCGGGGCTCACTCTTGAGCGCCTAGACTTTGACACCCTCAATGAGGAGCTACAACATTGCAATACTAACCATCAACATTGAAAGCAGATGAGAAAGATGGTGGCTCAAAAGGCGGGCTTCTTAAGTGTTGACAATGCCATGGCCTTTACCCTTAAGAAGAAGCTCCATCCCACTATTGACGAGCTAATTGAGTGCTTCCAAAATCCAAGGCCCAAAAACTCTCGTTGGCCTGCTATGAAAGAATGGGAAGAGTTCATGAGAGAAGATTCTTCTTCTTACGAAGCATGACATGTGGTGTGAATCACAGTTGGAAGTAGAACTGTGGATTGAGTTGACGTGTCTTATGAAGCATGGCATGTTTGGTCAGGCCTAGGTCAGGTTGACCCCCTCTCGAACAACCATGTGACCTGGCATGGGTCGCTTGCATGGCTCATGCGTCACTTTGCGGATAGGTATGTCCAACTTTGAGAGGATTTTAAAAGTGATGAAGAGATGGACTGAAGCACTTACTTCACCGCCATTTGAGTTCCTAGGATAAGCCCAGGTTAATGCCCTCTTAGATTAGCACGTGAAAGCCCTCTGGCTGTTTAGCTGCTTGATTTGGACATGGCTCCCTCTCGAAAACTCAACACCTCACCTCAGAATCCCACTTGTAACTGCTAATAGAGTTCGTATAGAGTATGTTCCTCTTTGATGTACCTCTTGATGAATGAGTGGTTCTACTTTATGGCTTGAATGGTTTGAAGAAAGAGAGAGAAGAGAGAAAGAAAGAGAGAGAAAGAAATCCCTCACAACCCTAACACTATGTGACCTGGTGGTTAGAGCAGTGAGAGGGTCAAGATTCTAAGAAAGTTGGCTCAAGATGACCCCAACCCGAATAATTGGGTGTAAGAGAATCAAGGCCTCTTATGACTCGAGTTCACTATACGAGAAGGTGGTTAGAGTAGCAATCCCTGAATTAGGACCCTAAGACACTATCTTAGGACGACCCCGACTCGAGTGTTTAGGCAATGAGGGAAGCAACCAATAAAGGAGAAGAGGTAAGAAGATGATTAAAATAAAAATAAAATAAAATAAATGAGCAGTTAAAGGGGTATGGTTTAGAGAGGAGAAGATGAAAGGTATGGATGAAAATGTAAGGACTAAAGGGTGGTTGGAATTTAAGGGGTATAACTGCGGGCAGGACTTGGTATGTGCTAGAAGTGTGTAGTGGTTAAGTTGAGTGAAGACACGAATGGGAGTGAGTGAGTGAAAGGCATGGGCATGGGTCTAGGGGGTAGTAGGCACGGGCAGAGTTGTAGGTATTAGGTGCGGGTAGGAGTTGATGTGGCGTGGATAGAGTTGTATGGACTAGGCACAGGCAGGAGTTGAGGTGCGTTAGGTGTGGGCACTGTAAATGAATAGACGTGAGTAGGAATGTAGATGTTAAGCGCGGGCAAGACTTGGTATGTGCTACAAGTGTGTAGTGGTTAAGGTGAGTGAAGACACAAATGGGAGCAAGTGAGTGATAGGCATGGGCAGGGGTACAAGGGGGGTAGTAGTCATGGGCCGAGTTGTAGGGATTAGGCTCGTGCAGAAGTTGAGTAGGAGTGTGCAGAGTTGTAGGGATTAGGTGCGGGCAGGAGTTGAGGAGCGGGCTGATGTAAATGGATAGGCATGGGTGGGAATGTAGATGCTAAGCGCAGGTAGGGAGGTGCGTGAGAGGTTAAGCACAAGTGAGTGGATATATGGAGTGCTGGGTGTAGGTAAAACGTTTCCAGGTTAGGTGCGGGTAGGAGGTGATGATGTGACGAAAAGGCTAAGACGAGAGAGATAGGGAAAGGAAGCCTAGCCCGCCCTAGGCGCGGGCCCATGACTTTGGACAAGAGAGAGTGATGGAAGGAAAATATAAGAAAAAGGGGAAAGAAGGATAGTGCTCAGGCCCACCCTGAGCTCGAGCAAGGAAGAGAGAGAATGAGAGAAGTGAAAGAAGAAAGAGAAAGAAAGGATGTAGAGGACAGAGAGTAGACATAAGATGAGCTTGAGCCTAAGTACACACCCATTGGTTCCTTTACATGCACATGAGAGAGAAGGGTCTAAGGTTTGCTGGGTAAGTTTAGGGTTTAGGTGTGATATAGGGAATAAGTTATGGTATATAGTAGTCTAGGGTTTATGGTGTGAGGTAAGGTGTAGGGAATGGGCTTTGGTGTATGGTGGTCTAGGGGTATTTTATCTCTCTAAAAATTTTATCTCTCTCCTCTCCTCTTGAACCCTGAACTTGTAACTAAAGAAAAAGAATAATAAAAAGTCTCACTTCTAAATGCTTCAATATTCAAGCTCTAAGCAAGAGTTCAAGAGTTCTATTATAAGTGACTTGTGTCTCCTTATATAGAGCAACCACTAAACAATGGTGGAATGCTCAAAAGTACCCAAAATTGTCAAAATATACATGCTTAATGAATTAAAATAATAATCCCGTATTTAGACCAAATGACCAAAATACCCTAAAGCACTTTTCAACAAATGACAAAATCATCCCTCCATGAGGGGCCTCTTTCCATTGCTAGTCTTTGAGAGTCTTCTTGGATATCTATAAACTTTGTAATTCTTCAACCATCAATGTGATATGATCTATGATGTTCCAAGTCTTCATTCTCATCACAAATCAAAGAGGCCACTGTCACAATCATTTTGCAGTAAATTTTGTCCGTTTGGTCTTTGTTTAAGCATATTCCAAATTTGGGAATTCGTTGGTGTTATACATCATTTTTTACACACCTTAGCCCCTCAATCAAATAAAGGAAGAGAGCCGACTACAACCCCATCACCGCGGCACACAAGACAGCCGCGATGAGATAGTAGCCATAGAATGAATAAGCCTCAGATAAAGATGACCAAAGAATAAAGATGCCCACTCGAAGCCCTATCCCCGCCCCCGCGTAGGAGCCGGATAGGTAAGCCAGATAATCACCGTCATCTTCCAAGAAAAATAAGTGCGCCCGGGCTCATAAGGACTTACCCAGCAGCCCAAAAAGCCAGACCATCGCAAAGTAGGCCAGAGGCATGACTACCACCATGCGGCCTCACAAAACCAGTTGACGACCATGTCGATTCCTCGGCTACCCCTCGACGAGCTCGCTGCTTCTTCCTAATAGCAGGAAAGTAATCGAAAGCCTCGGATGCCCACAAAAAGCTTCGACAAAACCCCTCCCTCTGGTGAACAGACTCGAAAGACAAGCCACCTGCACGAAAGAGTAGAAAAGATGGCCTGAATCCATGGATGCCGGAATCTTCAAAGGGACATCTTACCTCGTCACAGAGAGAACTCGGCCACACGAAAGCTGGTGCCGAGAAAGGAACACTTTCAGGAAGAGAACCCAAGTCAAACACGACAAGCAACGTCCAAAACAAAACAGAGAAAGGTACAAAAACCCAAGGTCACAACAATAAAAACAAGACGATCCCCACCGCCGGATGATCTTTTTCCTGACGATCCACCAAAAGTTCGAGAAACAATGCAAAAGCAAAGAAAACCTCTTGCAAAAACACTCGAAGAAAACCTTCTCCAGGCTCACGATCGACTCAAAACTGCCACAGAGATCATCAAAGAGTTCATAAAAACCAATCGAGTACCTCCATTCACGAAGGAGAGTGCCATAAAATGATCAAAACGATCACAACCAAATGAATATTAAGAATATAACAATAGATCAACCCGTCTCATGCTGCAATTTCTCGGGAAGAACTCTCGAAGTTTTGACAATGGAGGTGCGCCTCTATGAGAAGGACAAGCTTGTCATATGTGCAAAAGAGTTTAAGGGCATTTTGGTCTTTGTACCCAATTTCGGGACTTTATTTTAATTACTTTTAATTGTATTTAAGCTTAGTTTTTTTAGTATCCACCCCTGTTTGTGGAAAAATCTATATAAACAAGCTTAAGGCAATTGTAAAATGGGGATTACAATTCAATAAAGAAGAGGCATTATGCTTAATTCTGCTTGTCTTTTCTCTTAGCCCTGAGAGAAAACTTTTGCAAGATAAGTAAATACCCCCAACTGTGCGGGCACGCACTTTCCTCTTCTTAAAGATGTTTATTGCTTCCGAAAACTTTCTCTCTTCTTCTCCCACATCCGTAATCCCACGCTCGTGTAAGACTGTGCAGACTCGAGCAAACCAAAAAGGTTTCGAACCGAAGCATGCATGCATCTAATCCATTTTCTTTGTACGACAAAGTTCCCCGCCCGCATGTTCGAACAATGAAAAGAAAGCCACTTCGGAACGAAGAATCGAGACATCCATTGAAACCCAGATTTGAAAAGAGAGAAGAGGGTCGTAGCGTCTGAAGAGAGTCCTTGACCAAACTGCACTGGTGAACAGCCGAAGGGCTTTCGTAATTGATCTAAGAGGCTGATCCACCCGGACGTGTCCCACGAACTTGTAACCACGAGGTAAGAGAATCAACCCTTCCCCGTTGTAAAATCTCTCTCTTTGTTGGTAGCCTAGCCGCACGCTAGAAAGCTAACATGCCCGCATCACCTGACGCGCCACATGCGCCAGCCTTCGGCGGTTGTTTGAGAGAACCAGAGAAAATCAGGCCCCAACCAACTGGTGACTCCATTGGGGACATGCCACCCTATAGTTGGCTCGGATTGTTTTCAGACAAAAGTCCTCTTCTCCTCTCTTTGTAAAACTTTGATGGATTCATACTCTTCTTGTCTCCTTCAATTCGGGGATTTTCTCACGCTATATCGGTGACTCATTCATCCACGGGTGGGTTGGCTGGCCCTGCTACCCTAGTCCATTCTAGGGTAACATAGAGTAAGGGCATCCATGCCGCTACTCCTTCTACCCTTGATCAGAGGGAACCCGCTAGGGTTACCTCCAAGGACTGCATCGCGGTCGCTCTTCCACACCTTCACGACTGGCACCTAGTCAGTCGTAAACCTAGACGTGGGCTTCCCCACTGCTCGGTGAACCCTAACAAGGCTGCCACCCCCACCAGCATCCATAAAGCAGGGCGGTCTGCCCCACACAACGTGTAAGACCGTCCTCCTTCACGCCCACTCGCATCACGGCCGACGGCCTAACCGTTGTTATGACAAGTCCAGGTGAGGGGCAACCCTCATCAATCCCTCCACCCACGTCGGGTCTCATCAGACCCAAGTTCACTACACGTGGCCCACTCACCGCCTCCATACCACATAACAAACTCGTCGCTCGGGGCAATCCAGACGAAAGACCCACGCGGGCACATGGCCTTCAGATCAATCGAAGGTTGCAAAAGCCCCTACACATATATGTCGAAAGCCATAAGGCCTACCAAACCAGGCAGACAGGCATCCCAAGACCAACATAACGCAGTCTCGCAGGCCGTCTCAATGGATGACCTTCACCCAAGAAAACATCCAGGCGATGATACATCTAGGTGTCGAAAAAGCCTGAGAATCACCAATACAAAACCTTACCCTCCTTCAATAGACCAAGTCCGCTGCCCCACTAGATACTAAAAAGGGAAACTGCCGACGGCACAGGGTCGCCACAACAACACATAGCCCACTTCACGTCTGCGTGCCACGAGTCAGACACAGACACCAAACTACTCTTGCGACAGTTCGTCGAAACACTCAAGGGACCCGCATTCAAATGGTATGCACGCCTACCACCAAACTCAGTCCACTCGTGGGAAGAAATGGAATAACTCTTCTATAAACGCTTCTTTGAAGCCGAACTGGAAGTCCAAACCATAGAGCTCCTCACCAATCATTCTAAGAACGTAATCAGCGCAGCTGTCACGACCACACCCCTCAACTTTAAACCTTTGGCTAATACAACCCCTCTGCCTAATCTAGATATGTCACGAGGAATACCGACTAATGCCAAGACGGTTGCACAACCGCAAGCCCCCTCAGAAGCAGAATTATAATAACGTGCTGTTGTCTCAAAAATACTATCAAATTGAGAAATTCTTGTGCAAGCTAAATCAAAAATATAGTTTCAAAAAGGAGTGGGTCCCCACCCTCCTGGAAATGCTCCTTGATCAAGAGATGATGGTACTCCCCGATGCCAAAAAGCCAGTGTTACGACCCCGCTCCCGTCTACGTAACCTTCTCAACGGAACGCGACCGAGAGCGGGTTCATGATCCCAATATAGCATTTATCACCCAAGTGGGGGTAAATTTAACGCCTCAATATGGTAATCAGCAAACCAAGGAAGTAAACACTGATATAAATTAAAACTTAACAAGCCCACTCAGGATATTACATTGTATTATAGTTCAAAATGTGATACAATCAAGTTCAAGGCTCCAAGGCCCAAAATTACAAAATCCCTAAGAGACAATCTAAGTAAGGTTGAGGGCCCAAAACCTAGAAGATTCTCGAGCTTCTTTGAAAAATGGTCGATTCAGTCTTTAGCTGCAGCCCACACCTTCAACTTGTAACATGTTGCTTTCAATCTACAAGGAGAAAAATGTAGTGGAATGAGCTTTGAAGCTCGGTAGCCAGATCTATTGTTAAGCATGGATATTAGGCATACTCAGGTGCAAGGAATAGTTTCCTTAATCATCATTTATAATAGTACAGTAGTCGAGCACATTGGTTATCAAATCAATGCAGCCGATATAATAGGATATCTAATATAAACGTGCATCCAACATAAGCAACATCAGGCAGGCAATACAAAAGAAATCATAGTTTCAATATATGCGTCTCATACTCACTCCCTAACTCACCTACTCATGTTAGTAGAAGCCATATCCATCAGGCTAAGCCAATGCCATTGCTTAGGGCTTCTCCCATCCCACAGGAGGGTGGGCGATGACAAGCGATCAATCCACTTTGTAGTACCCTCAACTCACGCACACGATGCCCAACGCGCATTGGGGGTTCGACAGGCTATCACCTTGTACGGCATCAACTCAGAACTCATATCTCATATCATGAATCATAGGGAGCAACCCTCTTTTCTCCCCTAACCTACTCTTGTCATTGTGCAGGCTAGTGAATACGACGACTTCACTATCTTGGTGAACCTAGCTCCACTACCGATTGGCTCGGGTCCTCCCACGTAGCGGCCAGTGTTCTCATCATTAAGTCTAGTATCCACCACTGAAGGGCTAGAGTCCCAATACATAGTGGTCAACATAACAGTACAGTATCCACTACCAATGGGTTGGGGTCCCAATGCATAGTGGTCAACATAACAACACAATATCCACTACCAATGGGCTTGGGTCCCAATGGATAGTGGTTAGCATTCTCATTAAAACAATATCATAACAGTATGGAAGTCGTCACTAGGCATTCATCTTGTATTCATAGTATGGCATTCACACATGAGCATCATTCCTGGTGTTTTGACAATTGTCATGAAGCTTTCATCGTGTGTCATTATTGCACCATCTACTTTTCACATAGCATCATGTTAAGTAGCATTATTTTCATCATCTCGTAGTATGCACATGACAATTATCATATAACATTCATATTCATTATTCATTTATTAAGCCTTAATGCTTCAATAAATGGCTAAGTGAGAGAGTTAGATGCTTCATTTCTCAAGAAGGTCAATTCTTACACCTGAGATTGAGGTGCGATCTTAAGCAGGCAATAGTGATGAGTAAAGACATACTCATACTTTTTCAAACATAAATCAAGATTCATAGAAAATTTCAAACATCCTAAAACATTGAACCTTTCATTCATTCACAAGGCTTTACAAATGTGGCAATTTGGAGCATTTAGGTGTCATTTACCAGGCCAAAAATGCGGCCCAAAGAGGGTCACAGTTGCTGGAAATTCACAACAACCATGGTAATTCCATATCTCACATAACGGGTCATATCTCTTAATTGTCATGATATTATAAAATCATGCTGGAAACAAAATTTAACTATACATATACATCATTTGTTTGAAGCTTATTTGGGCCCCAACGGGCGCTGTTTGACTAGTGAAAAGTGTCGGGCAATCGCCTTAATGTTGCTGGAAATTCTGGGTGTCATCGTCGTGTTACATGCTCATGAATTAACTCAAATCTCATTGAATAAGCTAGCGAGTGTGGCACAAAAAAAAAGGCTCTATGATTTCATGTCAGAGCTGATCTCTAAATCAGTCTGCATACAAAGTCTATCACGCCACCACGTTGGGCCACGACAATAGCCTACAAGCTTTGAGAACAACCGGGGCAATGGTAGCTCTCGGAACAACACACGAAGGAGCCACAAGAAAGGAGTAATCAGTGCAACTGTCACGGTCACTGATCCAAAGAAGGCTCCCTCCCAAAGTTTGGACCTCTCCAAAGGGGTGAGCACAGCAAAGACAATGCCTCAGGCAAGCATGCAACGACAGCCATACAATCGAGTACCACCGCCGGCGAATCTTAATCGAGATGATTATTTAACCAGGCATAGGAACAAGGTCTACCCCTTTGAGAAGGAATGGGTCCCTACACTGTTCCAGTTATTATTGGAACAGAATATGATTCAACTTCTAGAACCCAAGTTTCCTAAGCAAGCTGGCCTTGACACTTAGGCGAATTATTGAGCTTATCATAGAAGGATCAATCGTCCCACAGATGTCTGCCACACACTAAAAGATATTATCGAGGCCTTGATCCAGAAGGGTCAAATAAAGCTCGAAGAGTTAAAGAAGGACTTCAGGGCAGCAAAAACCTCCCATGCAGTAACCATCTAGGAAGAAGAGGAAGCCCTTGGTATCCTTCACGCCTTCTTTGCTATAATGCTTCACGAAGGCATAATCACACCGAAGCCCGCAAAGCAACCCTGACACCTTGTTCAAGGGACTGAGGACAGTTGGTGCCCGTATCACCAAATAAGAGGTCATTACCTATGGGAATGCACCAGTTTCCATGACATATTCGTAAAGAAAATGTGGGAATGTCAAGAGTTTTATGACGTTCCAGTAAGCGATCCCCAAGCCATTGCTCCATCAGTGCAAGAGGAGTATCTCCCAACACAAGACCTTTCTAATAATGATTCAGAATATGTTGAACCATTGACTTCCCATCCATGGATAGTCCACCACGGTCGAAGCAGACTCAAGTCCTTGAGGCAAGAAGCAGCTTACCAAGCTAAGGCTGTTCACAAGCCTAGCGAGACGAATCAAACACCACCTCAGAAAACCAGAACGAGACGGGCACTAAGGGCTGCTCTCCGAAGAAACAAGACGGTTCAACCACCAGTTGAGCAGGAATTTCTCAGGCCCCTTCCCAAACTGCCAACCTTACTGAATTTTATCCCTATCACGATCCTCCTTCCTTCTCATCAAGAGGATGTCCTTGTGTCATCTTCTACTCAGAGCACGTCCAATGAGGGTGACGATGTTAAAAGCATTCCCCAACGATTTAAGCATGGGAAAGGCCTAAAAGGTTTCCTGCCCATGTCCAACCCTGGTGATAATGTAAAAAGCCACCTATATCGGTTCGATGAGCGGAACGACCTTAAAAGTCCCCCACTTTCTGACCCTTCTCCTTCTTCTTCTTCTACTTCTCATCTTTCTTCTTGTATGTCTCCTGCAGGTACAACCTTGAAGTGTCCGAACTTCAAGGCTCTCGACACAGAATTTGAAGGGATCAACATAAGCAGGATGTAATGAAAACAATTGAGAAAGACCCTGGCACAGGCCGCAGGATTCCTAATAGTTGCTGATGCCCTGACAGCTAAAGCCAAGGCAGAGCCACCTTCTTCAAATAAGCACAAAAAGTCGAAGCCAAAGAAACTCCAATGGCCCCCTGAGCCTGACTATGAGCAGAGACTGGAAATATCAAGGGGGCAGAATTTTTATTCTCAGGAAGCTTGCCACATGGTACAAGCCTATGAAACATTGCAGGCACCCCGTACAAATACCGTGTGATTCATATGAAGATGCTTCCTGCCCAACCACCATTGAACCTTAATTTCCCTCTAACTTTCAAGACAAGCTTCTGCATCTTGATAGGCTTTCCACGTTTGAGGTTGACCTTCCCGTCCCTCGGTTCGAGAAAGGCGCAGAAATCATGACCTACTCTGCACTCCTATTGGAGGTAGAGATGTCAAGATCATGGGTCTCTGCACTTGAGGTTGATGAAAAGACCCCTGAAAACAACAAGGAGGAGTTGCAAGAAGCCTCAGAAGAATGGGAAGAAGGCGGTCGAGCTACTGCTGACGAGCTCGAAGAAATAAACCTAGGAGATGAGGCCGACCCTAGGCTTACTTATATCTCGGAAAATATGTCTCCAAAAGAGAAAGAAGATTTCACCACTTCTTGCGAGCAAATTGAGATGCCTGGTTTAGACCCTCAAGTCGTCGTTCACGGTCTCAGCATTAATCTAACTTTCAAACCTATCAAGCAGAAATCAAGAAGGTTCAGGCCTTACCTTGAAATGCATATAGATGCTGAAGTTACCAAACTCAAACAAGCAGGCTTCATTCGTGAAGTCAAGTACCCGAAATAGCTAGAAAATGTTGTTCCAGTCAAGAAGAAGAATGACCAAATCAGGGTTTGCATCGACTTCCACGACCTGAATACCACCTGTCCCAAGGATTACTTCCCGCTGCCATTCACCGAGATGCTCATCGATTCTACGGCTCACTGTCAAATCTTTTCCTTTATGGATGGTACCTCCGGGTATAATCATATACGTATGGCGCCCGAAGATGAGGAAGCCACTGCATTCTTAACTCCAAAAGGGGTCTTCTATTACACAATGATGCGTTTTAGATTAAAGAATGTCGGTGCCACATACCAAAGAGCAATGACGACCATCTTCAAGGACATGATGCATAAAGAGGTGGAGTGTTATGTAGATGACTCGGTGGTAAAATCCAAAGAGAAGGATGCTTACATTGAAGACCTTGAAAAGGTATTTGAGTGACTACATCTCCATCAACTTAAAATGAACCCGCTGAAGTGCGCTTTCGACTTGTGTTCGGGAAAGTTCTTAGGGTTCATTATTAGACACCGAGGGCTTGCAGTGGAGCCGGTCAAGATCAAGGCGATCCAAGAAATGTTGTCACCAACCACGTTGCGAGAGTTACACTCTCTTCAAGGGTAGTTGGCATACATCCACAGGTTCATCTCTAATCTCTCAGGTCGCTGTAAATCCTTCTCACATTTGTTAAAGAAAGATACTCCATTCATCTGGGATGAAGCATGTCAAGCAGCTCTTTATGACATTAAACAATATTTACTCAACCCTCCAGTACTCTCTACTCCAGTGCTAGGAAAACCTCTCATTGTATACGTGACCGCTCTGGACGAGTCACTCAGGGCATTGTTGGCACAAAACAATGAAGAGGGAAAAGAGATTGCATTATACTACCTCAGTAGCAGGATGCAAGGGGCCGAGAGGATTTATCCCCCAATAGAGAAGATGTGCCTGATCTTGATCTTCGCAGTACAAATCGCAGTACAAAACCTCCGTCATTACTTGCTTGGTCATGAAGTGAAACTTATATCAAAAGCAGATCCTATGAAATTTCTCATGATACGCCCATGCCTATCGGGATGTCTTGCTAAGTGGGCATTATTATTGATGGAATTTGACATCACATATGTCCCACAAAAGGCCATCAAGGGCCAAGCCCAAGCTGATTTTCTCGCAGCACACCTCGTGCCGGTGGAATCTCCGTTATCAAGCGACCTTCCTAATGAAGAAGTATTCTGTGCAGAGCTTGCTCATGAGTGGTAAATGTACTTCGATGGAGCCTTTCAATTTGATCGAGGAGGAGTCAAAGAGGTATTCCTGACTCCAAGGGAGGGATATTGTAGTTTTCTTTTTCTCTTGCCTAAGCCTGTTCTCATAATGAGGCAGAATATCAGGCCCTTATAATTGGATTGGAGATAGCCTTCGACCTAAACTTGGAACAACTCAAGATCTATGGCAACTCTGAGTTGGTTATCTGGCAGCTCAAAGGGATCTACGACATCAGAAAGGCACTCTCAAGTCTTATCACGATACTGCAAAATTGTACATGGCCCAGTTTGAGGATGTATCCCTAAGTCACATCCCCAGGAGGCTAAACTCACAGGTAGACGCGCTTGTGAAACTTGGGGCTACAATTCAATATTCCTCATCAGAACCCACGCTTGTTTGGGTGGCAGAATGGAGACACATTGAACTAGGAACTGAGGTTGACGTGGATGATGAGCGAAATATCTTCCCTGATTGCCCTCCTTATCCGTTCCACGCACTTCTTTCAGCTAACGAAGAAATTAAGATTGAACAAGAAATGGCACAGAGTCAATGAGCTAAGGGTCGAAACCAAGAACCAGATTTCTTTGACCCAATATATGCGGAAATTGAGCAAATAAGAGATTTGAGAGAGCTCATCACTAGTTTCTTAAAACATGACAGGCTCCCTGAAGATCGTGTTGAATGCAACAGCATACGTCGAATGTCTACCAAGAATATCCTCCTTGAAGGAGATGCTCTTTTCAGACGGTCATTTGATGGTATTCTTCTTAGATGTGTGGACATGCAAGAAGCAAATAAGGTGTTGGAAGAAGTACACTCAGGCATTTGTGTACTACATCAATCCAATCTAAGTTCTATGAACGGATACGTAGATTGGGGTATTATTGGCCTTTCATGAATGTTGATTCCCTAAACTATGCTAAAAAGTGCCAGGTATGCCAAATACATTCAAGCCTTATTCACCAGCCTCTAGAATCCTTACACCCTACAGTGGTATCATGGCCCTTCTCACAATGGGGTATGGACTTTGTATGGTCTAGAGACCCTCCTTTGGTAGTGGGTCATGTCTTCATTCTAGCCACAACAGATTACTTCTCTAAGTGGGCTAAAGCGCTCCCATTTAAGCTAGTTCCTGGGACAACAGTGGCCGACTTCGTTTAGCATCACATCATATAGCGGTTTGGGGTCCCTGACCGGATTATCTCAGACAATGGCCCTCAATTTCAAAGCCATCATATTGATCACTTGATCAACCAATTTAGTTTCGAATGGAGGTATTCGATTAGGTATCACCCTCGGGCGAATGGATTAGCTGAGGCTTTCAATAAGACTTTGTGCAACATTTTATGAAAATCAGTATCAAAGATGAAAAAGAACTGGCATGAGAAGCTTCCTGAAGAACTATGGGCTTATCGTATTACTACGCGAAATGCCTCCGATTCCACTTCTTATTCTTTGGCCTACAGGGGTGAAGCAGTTTTACCGCTTGAAATTCAAATCCCTTCACTACGAGTCGCTATTCATCAAGGAGTAATCGAAGACGAGAGAGTCAAGCTCTGGTATCAAGAATTGGATGCCCTCGACGAAAAGAGGCTAGAGGCTTAACAGAACCTTGAAATTAACCAAGGAAGAATGAAGAGGGCTTTTGACAAGTCTGTCAAGGTCCGCTCATTCGCCCGTGGAAATCTAGTTCTAGTCGTCAAGAGGCCTATTGTTAAACATGACCATTGTAAAGGGAAATTTGAACCCAAATGGGAGGGTCCCTTTATAGTAAAAAAGGTCTCATCAAATGGAGCCTACATACTGGCACATCATGATGGAGAGGAGGCGATGCCCCCTATAACGGGCGATACCTAAAGAAGTACTATTCGTGATGCATATTCAAAGGGAAGTGACTCAATGCGAAGTATGCAAGATAGTCTAAACAAATTCTAACTCTTTCTATCGCAGTAAAAATGAAATACAAATTACAAGCCAAGAGCCCATTATTAGGGAGATTACAAGTCTCTTACATCTGAGGGTAAAAGGACGGTTATAAACCAAAACCTGTAGTGTTGCTCTGGCATCTGAGGATAAGAGGACAGTTACAGGCCAAAAGAAAGGCTTTCCTCATGAAGAAGAAGAGAAACCACTCTGAGAAGTTATAGCTTCAATTCATTCGATGAGTACCACTAGAGAGAACGGTTACAGGCCAAAAGAAGAAGCCAACCATTTCCGAGTCAGCTTCAATTCATCACATGTACATCAAACATACAAGCCAGATCTCATCTGACATGTATATCAAATGTACAAGGCAGAATTCATTCGACATGTACATCAAACATACAAGGCAAGCTTCGCTGATAAGGAACTGGCCTATGATGGAGAGCATACCTTATTCATAGTGGATGCCCTTCCACAGAACAACATGGACTTCACTGTTGTGCTGAAGGACTTGGCTTCCAACAGGTATCACAAGCCATTCCTTACCATCATTCACCACCCTTTGCCGACCCATGTCAGCACCATCGCCAAGCGCAGCCATTCCCACATGTAACTTACTACGTGCGCATCATCATGTGTCACATGCACTGATGAGTGTCGTCTGAAGCCAGTGCCGGCTGTTTCCTCTAAAGACCAACGCCGGCTGTGCTCCCAACTCCTAGTGTCAGCTGCCTTTCTTGAGGATCAACGCCGACGGTGTCAGCGTCAGTTGTGCTTCTAACCATTAGCGCCGACTGTGCTTCTGTTAACGTTGGCTGCCTGTCTTAAGTCAGCGTCGGCTATGTGCTTCACCGCGGCTCTTCACCTCCCAATGACTCCTTGTTTTTCATGACTCCTTGTTTTTCAAGGCCTAAATCCCTTCGCCTCCTCAGCCGTTGCATGATTTCCAAGCGCAACCATTCGCGTTTCCCGCGACGGTTCACCTTCAGTGACCGTTCCGTTCCCTGACCCTTTGGTTTCTCACTGGAACTTATCTTCCCCACCGAGAAACCTCTGCAAGGCCACCAAAGACACTGGGAAACAACCTAAGCCCTCAGAAAAATTCCCAAAGCGTGAAAAAATGCCCACTGCTGCACTTCCCGTGTCTCCACTGCAAAATCATGGTCAGATCTCTCGTGCTTCCTGGAAAACTCCCTGGAGAACTCTCTTTTCTCGCTCCCTTCTTACAACTTCACCAATCCCCAACAAAAAATTCTGCCAGGCTTGCCGAAACCTTCCCTATAAGGCTTGCCGGAACACTTGATCTCTTGTCGAAATCCCCCTGCTTGCGATGGAACCCTCTGCTCACTGTTAAAAATTTTGTTGAACTTTTTACCTTCGGTGAAAAGTGGGGAAAATGGGGTTTTACCCCCTTATATAGCCAACACTACCCTCAAACGCCCCTCACAAAATGGGAATCCCAGCCGCGTCTAAGGAAAGCCAAACAACGATGAGCCGGGTCGGGCTTTGACTCGTGGCCCGAGGCAACTCTCATCGTTACCTATAAAATTCCAACAAACGGGCTAGACCTGGTCGGGCTTTAACCCGAGGCCTGGGTAAAGTTTCATTTACCGCCTCATCAAATGCCATATAACACATACCAGGATCGGGTCGGGCTCGGGTCATTGCTCAAATATCAATCCATACCCAGCGCTGGCTACGCGGTCAAAGTGACCTAGCACCGGTTGTGTTTTAACAAACACAACGTCGACTATGTTCAAAGCGCGTGCCATCCTTAGCGCCGGCTGTGTTTTTAATAGTCTAGCACTGACTATGATTTTAGCAATCTAGCGTCGGCTGAGTGGTTAAGAAGCAGTGTTGGCCGTCCTCAGTGCCCATTGCATTTTCGAAGACTCATCACCAACTGAGCACTCGCAAGAAATAATGGTTGTTGCACCTAATGCCAGCTGTATTTTAAACAACTTAGGCTGAAACCATGTGTGTCCTATCGCTATCCCTAGTGAGGTTGCACCTTGACTCTGACCTATTGAACCTAGGCCGATCAAAATTAGGTCATGGCTTCTCATCCCCAGTAGGAGAGCCATACTCGTACTATAGCCTATTATCCCTGGTAGAGTTAGAGTCATTCTTGCTGCTGCAAACCCCAGTGGTCTGCCTCATGCTTATTTATTCTGTCTCCAAGGATATAAAAGTCCCACATTTGTCCCCTCTTCCCCAATAAGGTCAGTTTTCTCATTTGGATCCCTCATTGGTCCTACCTATCTTATCCCCAGGGAGTCAGATCGTCATCCACAGACCTATTCCCCATGAAGCTTCACCTACAAGGCGACCCATAGATGCATGACTCTAAACTGCATGGTCCAAACTATATGACCTTAAACTGTAGCAATGGTCTAGATGCACGACCCTAAACTGCTCGGTCAAAACTATATGACCTTAAATTGTAGCAGAGGTATAGTTGCACGACCTTAAACTACATGGCCCTAGTTGCATGACTCTAAACTGCATAACCACGGTCCAAACTATATGACCTTAAATTGTAGCGGAGGTCTAGTTGCACGACCTTAAACTGCATGATCCTGACTGCATGACTTTAAATTACATAGTCACAGTTCAGCTATATGACCCTAAACCATATTGCACGTCCTGGCTGCATGATGATAAACTGCTTTGCACAGGTCCAAGAGGTATGACGTTAAACACTCCCCCGCACATACGCACACATGCCTTTTATGTGCATCTTCACGCATGTCTTCCCTTACCAACCCGTTCATGTGCACGCACCACCTTCACTACCTCCGCAGTGAGTCCATTCATTTCATGCTCCTTTATCATTCCCCAGTGAGTCGCACCCACACTCACAAAATGATGAACCATCCCACCACCTATACTCGTCGCAAGCTAATGGGTCATCATTTTACACCCACCTTTCACACCTCATCCATCTTTCATAGGTAGCTTCATGCCATCTCCCCAAAAGTGAGCTAAAAGCACTATCATACTCACTCCATGGCCTCTACCAACTGCCATCCATCTCCATTATGGTCCAGCTGTATGACCTTAAATTGAAGTGTACGTCCTGGTCGCATGACATTACAAGGCTTCGCACTAGTCCCAAAGGCATGACCTTAAACACGCCTTCACAAAAAATAAAATGAAATAATGGGCATGGTGTATACCTTACTAAGGGAACGTCATGAGTAAAAATGACGGACGGGCATGGTCACGAAACCATGAGTAAAAGAGTTCCATGAATAAAACTTGGGCACGATGAAAACCCAAAAGGGCACCATGAATAAAAATGGAAGAATAAGGGTGAACATGGCCATAAGGTCATGGGTAAAAGAGCCCCAAATAAAAAGAAGTTGGTAAAAACCTTCTCTACGGCGCCGCTCCCTAAGTTCAAGTGAAAATCCCCAACGGACTCTTGAACTAATAAAAAGGTTGATGCAATGCTCACCTCAACAGACGGCTTCAGTCCTCACTTAAAAAAAGACAAAAATCCCTGGTGTTACAATACCAGGGTCCAAAAATACGAGCTCTAAGGAAAAGATACTGATAGCCTGAGCCCAGTTGCAAAAAGGACTCGACGGACATAATACTTGCCCAGACGGCAAGATAAGTCTCATGAAAAAGAGCATCATTCCCAGGAGGCCATGAAACACACTCCCAGATGCCAGAGAGGCCTTGAGAAGGCTAAGTCAACCATGACTTTGGAGAGGCAATCAGATGATTGTCGTAGCTGCAAAGCAGTGGGTAGGGGTGGTTATACCCAAAGCTGGTTATCTCGATAAACTGAGGTACCCTACCCGCCAAGGAACAAATGGTGCATGACGCTGACGAGCACCAACAAAAGGCTCTTCAACACAACAAACAAACAAGAAAGTCACTCTGACGAACCAAAGATGCCCTAAGAAGGCTAAGTCAACCATGACTTTGGAGCAGCAATCAGATGATTGTCATAACAGCAAAGCAGTGGGCAGGGGTGGTTATACCCAAAGCTGATTATCTCGATAAACTTAGGTTCCCTACCCGTCAAGAAACAACTAGTGCATTACGCAGACGAGCACCAATCAAAGGCTCTTTTGTTGTTTATCTAAGACAAAGAAACCTAGGCCAAATGGGAACAATGCCCTTTGACATGACACTCAATTGTCAGAAGGAACTATTCTGACTTATGAGGTCCGTACAAAATCCTCAGCTTCAAAATCACAGACAGTCCATACGAGGGTGAGAACTTCGATAAGATCCCTCAAAAAAGTCTCTTGTCCCCCTAAAGTCTCTACAAATGGACCCGCGAACAATGCATCCCTACATCTAAACATTCAAGTTACACCATTGCATGAATCTCCTCGGCTTTCACGTGGTCCAGTGGCTAGGAAGAAAAAAGTAATAAATTCAAAGGAAATTTTCTAAATGTTGTCCTTCTCGCTTCTCTCGAAGCGCAACACTCAGCTAGGAAAGCTTTTGAATGCATTTTTCAGCACCTTGGTTCCCGATGCAAAATAAAGAGGAAGCAAGTCAATAAAGCCTACAAAACAGTTGAAATTTTGACAATCTCATAGTGGCCCCAAAATCGGTCAAGATCTTCATCAGCACTCCAAAAGGGCACCTGCCAAGTTTCATCACGATCAGACATATCTAAGGCAGTGAACGCAAAGAAACAAATTCGGCAAAATCGACCTCTAGCACCCTGAAATGGACCCTGTAACTAGAACTATATTTTTGGTACGTCAAATAGCTATGGGACTACCGCCATTGCATTCGATACGGTCGAAAATCCCTATGGGTCAAGTTTTGGCTTAATCAGGAACTCCAGGACAAAGTTATGGGTAAAATACCAAAAGGGATAGGCCGCACACTACTCCCGTGTGGCCACCCTGCACCAAAACACCATTAAAGGTGGTTGTTTTTACAATCAAAGGCAGTGACTTTCAGAGCCTATATCTCACTCGATCCAAGTCGGCTCGCTCTCAAATTTTGTGAGTATTCGTCTCATCAAGACGAGCGTTTCGATATATGGTACGCCCCGTGACGATGCTTGTGCAGGGATAAAACTAGAGAGAAGATGCTGATCCGTGAAGAAAATTACAAAAAATTCAGCAACAGCACCCCTCACTCGAGTGGCCAAATCATGGTGCTCTTATACCTGATCGACACAAAACCATTGCATTATGTACGTGAGGTCCGTGGCTATCTTTGGTCCGAACCCCACGTACGATGAACAGTTGGATTTCACACATGGAGGACTCGAAGCTGCTGTAAATTCTGACCGCCAAATTTCAAGATTTCGGCAAACAACTCAAGATGATAAAATATTCATCCGGACGCGAAATCGAGCTGCATTTGTTGCAACGTGATCACGACGGCATGCTCAGTGTGATTCTGCGAAGAAACTGAAGAAAAACATTAAGAAACGAGCATACAATTGATCCAAAGTTTTCAAGATTCAAGCAAATTTCAAGTTTCATGATCATGGCTTAAAAAAATGATTCAAGGCTCGAAGTTGGTATCAAATCGATCGTCATGCCAAGCCCAATAAGAAAACAATCATCTTTCGATCAAACGGGCATCAGAACAACCCCGGATCAGTCATGGAAGATCATGCAAGTTCTCGGACAATAGCAGGGACTGTTCTTGAATTCCACACATTGTTAGGCAAGGGGAAAACAGTCCTTTTACACCCATTTTTAGAATATATTTTAATTCAATTAAATTATAATCATCTTCAATTCTAGGTAGTTTTTGAGCATCCACCTATGTTTCGGCCCAATTCTATATAAGCATGTAAAGCCAAATAATAAAATCCCCTGGGTTCATTCTTAAAGATTCAATAAAGACTTCATTTTTGTTTAAACTCGTGGGTGCGCCTTGGGGAGAGAGACATGAGAGAGAAGAAAAGGGTCGGTACCCTTCAGTAAGTTAACTTTCTCTCTTCTCCCCTCTTTCCCTCTCCTCCCCTCTTTTTCTCTCTTTCTCTCTCTTCTTCTCATCTCTATCTCTCTCTTCTTCTCATCTCTATCTCTCTTTCTCTCTCTTATTCTCATATATATCTCTCATTCTCTCTCTTCTTCTCATCTTTATCTCTCTTCTTCACATATCTACATATGTTTCTCTCTCTTCTTCTCATCTCTATCTCTCTTTGGCTCTCTTCTTCTCATCTCTATCTCCTTTCTGTTCTTCTTCTTAAAGCACAGTCGGCAATGCCTAGTGTCAACTGTGTCTTTCTCTCTTCGCTCTTCTTAAAACATAGCTAGCAATGCCTAGCACCGACTGTGTCTTTTTCTCTCTGCTCTTCTTAAAACACAGCTGGCAATGCCTAGTGCTGACTGTGTCTTTCTCTCTCTGCTCTTCTTAAAATACAGTCGGTAATGCCTAGCACCAACTGTGTCTTTCTCTCTCCTCTCTTGGTAAAAAAACACAACCGACGATGCTTAGCATTGACTGTGTCCTTCTTGCCCCCACTCTCTCTAACACAGCCGGTGATACCTAATGCCGACTGTGTCCTCTCTCTCTCCTTCTTGCCCCTCTCTCTCTAATACAGCCGGTGATACCTAACGTCGATTGTGTCCTCTCTCTCTTCTTCTAAAACAGCGGGTGATGACTAGCGCCAACTGTCTTCTTTCTCTTTTTCCTCCAACACAACTGGTGACACCTGGCACCGACTGTGTCCTTCTCCCTCCTCTCTCTTTCTTCTCTCTTCTCTCACACTCTTCTCCTTCTTTCCTTCCCTTCCTCTCTTTCTTTCCCTTCTCATCTTATTCTCTTACTTCTTATTCTCTCTTTATAATTTCCATGCCTTCTGTTATCCTTTCGTTTGACTAAGAGGGGTTGAGATTAGCCTCTTATGGTAGCCCTGTCGTCTAGCCGTAATGTTGTTGTGCCCGAATTACTGTGCCCGTTTTATTACCACGACAGACTAACCATCGCGTCTAGCTAGTCAATATCGGTATTGACATCCAATAGTAACTCTGTTGAGCCGGTCTGAGTTACCCAGCCCGTTTTACTGCCACGTCACACCAATTACCTACCAGCTTAGTCATTATGCTGATCTCCCCTCTTAGTCAAATTCTTTTCTCCCCCACCTTTCTTCTCTCATTATTCTTTTCTTCTTTGAATGTGTACTCCTACATGTATTCATCAAGAAGGGAAGGTGAGGTCTGCTAACCCACCTATCTTATAACATTTTCCATATGTATGTGATTGCAAAAAACAGGAAAATACAAGCCAAGGGAGGCGATTCCGAAGTAGTTTTATGACTAGGGAGTTTCTTTGTGATCTAAAAGGGCGCCCACGCGAGCCAGCTTGAGCAAGTCCCATCTTAAATTTCTCTCTCATCGGTTGGTAACACTTGCCTTTGTTCTCGAACGAGGTTCCCGAAAGAGAGATCTCAAAACGTTATGGATCACCCCTGAAACCTGAGACGTGTGTCATCCGTTCATCCAGATCCAAAGTATAAGATCGAGGCACCTAATCAGCTAAACTTTTCACCTCTCTCGAAGCGTAACATCCGTCGGGGCAAGTTGTTATACGTCATTTTTGACACACCTCAGCCCCTCAATCAAATAAAGGAAGAGAGCCGGCTACAACCCCGTTACTGCGGCACACAAGACATAGTCGCACAGAGACAGTAGTCGTAGAAGGAATAAGCCTTGGATAAAGATGACCAAAGAATAAAGATGCCCACTCGAAGCCCTATCCCCGCCACCATGTAGGAGCCGAATAAGCAAGCTAGAGGTGACAGAGTGCGGGTCCGTGATCCAGAGGTAACGAATGCCACTTTGGTCGAAGTGCGCTTATCGCTTTAGAAAAGCAGTAATCAAAGCAAACCACAAAAAAAAGAAAAACTCTAATCACAAACATATAAGATCTGGGCAATTTTCAAATTGAAATTATATATATATATATATATATATATATATATATATATATATATATATATATATATATATATATATATATATATATATATATATATATATATATATATATATATATATACATATACACACACACAAACTTAGAGTATTACAATCGTTCAAGGCACTAAAGGCCCAGATACAAAAATGCATAGCTCCAACACAAACTGGAACATGGCCCACGGCCATCAAACACATACAATTAAAAAGTCTCCTCGGCAAGTGCAGGTCTTCAGCCACCAGAACGATCACCCAACCGATTGTTCTTGACCTGCAGCTTCTACTCTACAAGGATAGAAAGTAAATAAAGCCCAATAAGTATGATCAGATGTCATGTTTCACTACAATATCCAGTAAGGAGTCATGAGTAATTCTATTTGGAGATGAGTAATAATAATAACACATACATCATTAAAAGCATCAGTCTATCAAGTCCTATCAACACAAGTGTCATAACGAATCACGAAGCTATAAATTTAAATCAATTCAACATCAACAAGCATATCACCCAACTCACTCTCTAGGTCACCTACTCCCGAAGTTGAGGCCCTATTCATCAGGCCAAGCCAATCCCATTGCTTATGACCTCTACCATTCCTCAGGAGGGAAGACAATGACAAGTGGATGTCCCCCTTCGTAATGCCTTCACGCATACACACAGTCCCTAGCTCGCTTTGGGGTTTTCGATAGGCGATGACCTTGCAAGACACTACTCCCTATGCCACCGTGGCTAGGAGCATCACACCATCAAGGTGCCAATCACTACGAATGGGGGAGCGACCACCCAAACATCATCTACCCTGACTCCTGTCCTATTATTGGGCGAGCCGGAGAGATCACAAGTAGGCAATGCAATAAGCTCAAAGCACGCCCACAAGTCTTATATCACAGTATGGTCATGCAACATGCTCAAAGCATGCCAATCAATCATAAATCACAGTATGGTCATGGAATACGCTCAAAGCATGCCAGTCAATCACATATCACATCACATACCACAATATCACATATCACAGTATCACATATCCAGTATGGTCATGCAATACGCTCAAAGTATACAAGTCAATCACATTCCATAATATCACATATCACAGTCTCACATATCTCAATATGGTCATGCAATACGCTCAAAGCATGCCAGTCAATCACATATCACATCACATACCACAATATCACAGTATCATATATCTCAGTATGGCCATGCAATACGCTCAAAGCATGCCAGTCAATCACATATCACATCACATACCACAATATCACATATCACAGTATCACATATCTTAGTATGGTCATGCAATACTCTCAAAGCATGCCAATTAGTCACAGTAGGACACACAATATAACAAAGCATGCCTCAACATCATGCACATTCATTTTCACTTAGCACTTATCACTTATCACCAGTGTTCGCAAAACCGGCCTGTTAGATCGCTACCTGTGGGGTGGCGAGTCCGGTTAGGGGCGGTTTTACGGCACACCTCATAAGACGGCACTCTCCAAAAAACATCGGCACCAAAACCGACCGGTTTGAGGTTGAACCGGCGGTTTTTAGTATAAACCGAAAGGTTTTTCCTAACCTGTCTGATTTACCGTTTTAATGCCCGATATAACGGCGTTTTCAAAGCATCAAATAACGGTCATTATTTGATACGTGCCCATTTTTTTTCACAGAACAAGATTTTGTAGCTTTTTTTTTGTATATTTTTTGTTTTTTTCTGTCAACTATTGATGTTATACATCGGAAAGTTTCTATAAATCATCGATTATTGAATCAAAATTCCAAAAACAAAGAGTTCTTGGCGGGTTGAAATGGGGATTTTTGAAAATTAGAAATTTTCGCCATTCTATAAAATGCAGCTTCAATACCTCATAGATTTTCATAAAAATGGAGGGCTTTGATTCATTGTTGAAGGATTCAACGTTCACATATTTCAAATTTTCCAAAACGATGAAGATTTGAGGGTTTTTTCGGCCCGAAGTACTGCTGCTTGAAGAACGATTTTTTACCCAAACAAATTGATTTCTGATCGATCAATTTTTCTCGAATTGATCCCTAAAGTTTGATCATAAAGGCCTCATGTATCAAATAAACTAATTATTTTGATTTACTATTGATTAAGTGTTTTTATATCAATTTTTTTTTGCTGCGTTTTTTTCCTGAAATTTTAGTGAAGTGAAAAATCTGCAATTTTTTTAATAAAGGTCTCAATAGTGAGTAAATCTTTATGAAATTTGGGGAATTTGAATCTTAATTAAAGTATCTATCATATCCCCACGTCAATTTGTTCAAAAAATGAAAGATTTGGAGTTGATTTTGACTCTAAAGTTTCTGTGTTCTTGGGCTTGATTTTAGGGTTCTTAAAAAAAATTGCTTTTTAATAAAATTGTTTTGTTTTTATAAAAATATGTTATTTGTGATGAATATGAGAAAAAAATAATGTATATATATTTTTTAATTTTATATATTTTTGGTAAGCTTTTTGAATTTTTTTTTATGTTATTTATGTTTTTGACAAAAATATGCTTCTTTTTTTTTATGAATATGAGAAAAAAATATTTCCTTCTTTTTAATGTTTTATATTTTTGGTGAGCTTGTTGGATTGGTTTTAATATTATATTCTTTTTTTATAAAAATATATTTTTTTGCTATAAATATGAGAAAAAAATTTATTTTTTTTTAAGGTTATTTTTAGTGCATGTTACTGCTGTCTTAGCTCTCAACTTCTTGTTTAGTTGTGGCATTTTATTCTAATTTGTTTTTTATTTGTTACAACCTGTCTATTTATTAGCCTCTATGAAGAAAAGAGGTAGAAACTAAAAAGTGTTTTACTCATCTCCCATGTTTCCACATGCCGAAATGGATAAAAAAATAACTTTTTATTATTATTATTAATAAGCATCTTAATTCTACATTTTAAAGTTGCCATCTTGTATAAATTGTTTCTTTTCATGTTAAAACCTAACTCAAAAGGTTACTGAGTAAATAAGGTTTGGCCATTTTAAAATTGATTTGGCGATTTGAAAATTGACATGGCCATATTTTTTTAAAATATGCAATTTGGCCATTTGAAGCAACACTTAACACCCACACCTTGGATTTGATAACCAAGTTACTGAGTAAATGAGGCGCTCTCTCTTACTACCTTGACTCACAGCCCTTCGAAAAATTGGGAACATCATGCCACAAAAAAATACGCTCTGAAATCCAATTATAAACCGTATTAAAGAGTTTTTCAACATTAAAACAATATTTTTCAACATCAACATTAAAACAATATAGAAGCATATATTGTTGCATCATCCATTGTTAGTTGGACTTTGTAACTTCATCAGTTGAATTTATGTGAAATTATAAACTGTCTTACATATCTCCATAATATTCAAATATTAAATTATATAAAAAGTTGTTTCAATTTTTTTTTATAAGATAAATGTATGTAATATGATAGTGTAAATTTAATTTAAATTTTTCTATTTTTTTGGGGCAGTTTCGATCCATTTTTTTTAAAAAAAATCTACTTGACCGGTTAGTTTGGTTAACCCACTTCGGTTAGTCCGGTTCCGGTTCGAACCGCTCCCAGCCTCATGACCGGTTAATCGTTCCGGTTTGATTTTGCGAACACTGCTGATCACTTGCACTAATCACGTGCACTTATCATGTCATCACATACTACAATTAGATGATCTATCATATACGTAATACGCTACATCTGAGTCAAGAATATTCAATAAGCACTCACTCATTCATTAGCATACATGTCCTTCATAAATATGCCTCATGAGCATTCGTTGTTTTACAAGCAGTAGCCTTCACTATTTCATAAGCATAATTGATTTCAACCATGCATAGTCAATGATTTCATATGTACATTCTATTTCACATCATAAGCATGTCTTATTTCAATCATAATTATACTTAGTCAAGTATTCATTGATATTTCATTTAGAACTGATTTGGGGTTAAATCAGGGGTGTTTTGGTCCACTAATTAACCATTACATCAAAATGGAAAGATTCTGGAATTCTCTACATTCATAACAGTGACATTACTCTAGAAAAACGAACACCGTTTCCAAATCATAGAAAATCTTGACATGCTTCCAAAACAAAGTTTATACTAGACACACGAATCTTTCAAATGGAGGTGATTTGAAAGAATTTGGACTTCATTTAGTCAGTCAAAAGCTCATGCCACCAGAGGTCAATTTCTGAATTATGTTGAATTCTGCTAACAGTAACATATCCCTCTTCACAAAGGCATAAACTTTAATCTAAAAGGAAGTTCAAAATAATTTCAACATGTAACTTTTAGTACACATACATATCTTTCAAATGACAGTAGTTTGGGAGCATTCAGGCTCCGTTTGTTAGTCAAAACTCTTGACAACTGAGGTAATAGTTGTGAATTCCAGTGAAATATGTTAACAGTGACATGCTTACATAAATTGAGATATAACTTCTTATTTATAAAGAATTTGAACAATGCTTAAGCATGAACATCATAGTAGACACATGTATCTTTCAATTGGCTGCGATTTTAAGGTATTTGGATGTCATTTGGCTGGTCAAAGTGCATTTCAAAAGCATGCATTTTCCTGGAATTTCACAGCATAAACATGGCATAGTACAAAGATCACTTAATAACCTTCAATTTATG
Organism: Amborella trichopoda; assembly: GCF_054954075.1. Lineage (NCBI taxonomy): Eukaryota > Viridiplantae > Streptophyta > Magnoliopsida > Amborellales > Amborellaceae > Amborella > Amborella trichopoda. The sequence goes on from NC_142339.1 coordinate 32,753,590, forward strand.
AGGGATAACCATGTAGTTTTCATCCTGAATCATACTTAATTATCGTCTCACCAATTTTCAGGGCCATCTAGAAGAATTTAGTTACCCGATTTGTCATGCAATGAAGGCCCCATTTCCATGGAAAACAGGGTCCCCTTCTAACATAAGTTTTACAAAATACAGTCACATACATAAGAAGATTTCCCAAAAATCCATCTTGAACTTCATGCATTACACATTCATGCTCATGTCTTCAATTACACACTCATAACTTTACTTGGATTTCATGCTTGGATTAACTAACCAAAAATATACATCACGAAGTATAAAAGCATGGATATGAATCTACTCACTTGCAGCAAGGTTCTAAGTTCCACACAGCTTCTCTCCAAGATTAAGTCTTCAAGGGTGGTTCTCAAGGTTGGGGCTTAAAGGGCCAAGGGGAAAAACGTGGGGGAGAGAGAGGGAGTGTGAAACTCTTGAGAGGGGTATTTGGAGGAGTATTTATAAGCAAGAAAGGAAAGGGGGCAGCAAACACAAGCCAAGTGGCAACAACATATCACAAGTGCCATGAACAAAGTGTCCGAGTGGCTAACAAAAGCTCACAAGTGGCACTCATAGCAGAAACACTCCCGGTGATAACACGCACGACGCTACACACATGACGCTACACACACGGCGCTACTCCTTCTCTCTCTTCATTCCATTTCATGCACAGCATTGCCTCTTCGACACGCGTGACGTTACCTCCCTACATGTACAGTGTTACCCCCTTCTCTCTCTACACGTACAGTGGTAGCCCTCTCTCTCTACACACACGACGGTAGCCCTCTCTCTCTCTCTATATGCACGGTGGTAGCTCCTGCTACTTACTGTCAGTGCTCACCTCATTGCCACGTGCATCTCATCTACTCATCGCCATACGTGCACCCTAAGCTTATAAAATCTAGGTCGTCACACCATCCCTCTCTGAGGGGCCTCCTGCCATGGCCAGATCTTGGAAGCTTTTTCGGAAACTTGTAGTGATGGTTCAGACGATTTTCCATCATTCTTTGATGTTCATTCGATTTTGGGCATTTTGATGCTCTTTAATCATGTTGAGCCAAACTTTTTTTGAAGGATGAAAGTCCGACTAGATTCGTGAACTATGATCACCAATGCCATTCGATCTGTGATGTTCTGAGTCTTTACTTTGTTTGCAAATGAAATAGGAGATTTTCACAGTCATTTTGCATCAAGTTTGGCCCGTTTTGATCTTTATTTGCAGTATTTCTGAATTTGGGAGGTCATCAGAAAAAGGGGTTCTGGTGACTGAGCGATCTTGCTTTTCTATAACCTTGAGATTTGTGCTTATCTGACCTTAGATTAAGTGCAACAGTTGTACCAGTTTGCAGCCTTTCGCGAGATGGTCACATTGAACTCGACCTTGCAATGATCCGATGCATGGATATCGAGTTGTGCTTTACGAGGTTCAAGACGTATTCCTCATGAAACCTTGATTTTCTTGGTTTCATGCTCATTTTCTTTTTGGAAACGGTTTGACTCTAGGTCATGCCATGATACATGCCCAATGTCAAAATGACTAGGTCATTGAGACCTTGCTTGTGTCAGAATCTGAGCCTTTTTCAATTCTAGACGAAGGATCTGTAGGTCCCTGAAGTTCATCTCGAGATGTAAAATCGCAGCCTCCATGGTTGGGAACTAGTTTGGTGAGGCCGCACCACAATAATTTACCCCCGCCTTATTTTGAGGTAATTTGGACTTAGAACCCTATTGGGAGGTCCAATTGGGCCCAAATTTGGTCCTTGTGGGTTTTTCGACATTTCGAGTGAAACGGCAGTGGTCTAGTACTATTCTGAAGACACTCGCACATGGCTACAGTTGTAAGGTCCTTTCTTGGCATGATAGTACTCTTCCCATGTTGTCTAGTTTGAGGCTTATTTTGTAGTATAACCTTGGATTGACAGTGTCTTGAGTACTGGCAGGACCGACTTGTCACTGGCTCTCTCCTTATTCAGGGATGTAAGTATGTCAAAAATGACATACAACACATACGTAAAAACTGTACCACATTGTAGCTCCTCAAAGTACGGTCGTAACGGACCCATACTAGCGACGATCCAATAATAGAATCTTGAGCTTTGGGCTCTCAAAGAATCATGTGTCATCTTGTATAAAATCTGAATTTTCATGTTTTTGAGGCCATTTTCTCTTTAGAAATTCTCTAATTTCGAGCCACACCATGAAGCGTGCCTTATCTCAAAACTATCGGGTCGTTGAGATCTAGCTCATGTCCAAATGTGAGCTTAATTGGACTCAATGGTGTAAGCCTTTCACTACCTACTGGACAAAGACATGCCTTTTGAATTGGATGAAGCATGTTAAGTGGCTTTCGAAGACATTAAGGCCTATCTTTTGAATCCGTATGTTCTATCTACCCCTATTCTTGGGAAGCCTCTCATTCTATATGTGACCACTCTTGATGAGTTGCTTATTAATTTACTTGCACAAAACATGGAAGAGGAAAGAGAGACAGCCTTGTACTACCTTAGTCAAAGGATGCAAGGACCATAGGGCAATTATTCTCTAATTGAAAAGATGTGTCTAACCCTGATATTTGCAATGGAAAAGCTTCAACACTATTTGTTGGCACACCTATTCTGACTCATTTCACGAGAAGATCCATCAAGTTTCTCATGATGGGTCTCTGTCTTTCGGGTCGTCTTGCGAAATGGTTACTACTCCTCATGGAGTTTGACATAACTTATGTGCCACAAAAAGCTGTTGAAGGACAAGCATTAACAGACTTCTTAGCTGCATACCCTCTCCCAGTAGATTCTCCCCTGTCAAATGATCTCCCAGATGAGGAAGTACTTTGTATTGAGTTTTCATATGATTGGAAGATGTACTTTGATGGAACCTTCCAAGCAAGATATGGTGGTGCCAGAGTGGTGTTCCCTACACCCAAAGATGGTCTCATCCTACTATGTTTTTCCCTTCAGAAGGTGGAGTCTCACAATGAGGCGGAATATCAGACACTCATTATAAGCCTGGATATTGCTTCCCACATGGAGATAGAATGCCTAGCCATTTTTGAAGATTCTGAATTGGTAGTGCAACAACTCAAATGTGAGAAAGCACACCATGATCCCTTACTATAACACAGCCAAGTCTTTGATGACAAACCTCAAAGAAATCTACTTAGATCACATTCCACGAAGGCTGAACTCCCAGGCAGATGCGCTTGCCAAGCAAGGTGTGAACATCCAGTTACTAATGAAGGAGCCCGTACCAATGTGGGCAGTGGAATGGAGACACATTGAGCTTGTAAAAGGCCTTGATGGTGATGATGAATGGTGGTTGTTCCCAGAGTGCCCACCATACCCATTCAAGGCATTACTTACAACCCAAGGTTCGATTAAATCTTCAAACTTGTCTCAAAAGCCTCGCGTATTCGAGGTGAATGAAGAAGAGCCAAGATCTTTGTACCCTCTATGCGCCGAGATCAAACAAGTGGAAGATTGGCAAGAGCCCATTCTTGACTACCTCAGATACAGTCGCCTTCCTAACGATCGTGTCAAACGTAAAGGCATTTGAAGGTTAGCCACTAGATGTGTGTCTTAATGACCTCTTATACTGGCGCTCTTTCGATGACATGCTCCTCAAGTGCATTGATGAGAAAGAGGCAAATCATGTGATCGAAGGGATTCATGCTGGAATCTATGGGCTGCATCAATCCGGTCCTGAACTTTATGACCAGATCAGGAGGTTAGGCTACTATTGACCAACCATGATCGTGGATTCCCTAGCATACGGCAAGAGATGCCAAATTTTCCAAATACACAAAAGCTTCATCCACCAGGCCCTTGAACCTCTTCACCCCATAGTAGCATCATGACCCTTCACACAATGGGGCATAGACATTATGGGAACCATTGCCTCACCTTCCGCTGCGAGTCATGTCTTCATTATCACTGTCACTGACTACTTCTCCAAATGCGCTGAAGCTATCCCTCTCTAGCAACTCCATCAAATTATTGTGGCTAATTTTGTTCGCCACCACATTATCTATCGATTCGGTGCCAAGACCTGATCCCTTTAGACAATGATCCCCAGTTTCGCAGCTATCATATAGACCGCCTAGTCATCCAATTTGGCTTCAAATGGAAGTACTCGACTATGTACCATCCCCAAGCTAATGGTCTAGCTGAGGCCTTTAACAGGTCCCTATGTGATGCTCCGTGAAAGTCTATCTCCAAGGAGAAGAAGAATTAGAATGAGAAACTCCTAGAAGTCTTATGGTCTTACCACACCACCATGAGCAGTCAAACGAGTCGACTCCCTACTCCTTGGTTTATGGAAGCAAGGCAGTCTTGCCATTAGTCCAACTCCCCTCACTCCGGGTGGCCATTCACCATGAGGTGACTGATGATGAGCGGAGAATGCTCTGGTATCAAGAATTAGATGCACTTGATGAGAAGAGGCTTGTAGCCCAACAAAGCCTCAAGGTCTACCGAGCCCCGCATGAGTTGAGCCTTTGACAAGGCAGTACGAGTCCTCTCATTTACCAGAGGTGAACTAGTCATGGTAGTCAGACGACCCATTGTAACCTATGGTCGCCACAAAGGGAAATTTGAACCAAAATGAGAAGGGTCATTTGTGGTGAAGAAAGCCTTCCCCAATGGTGCTTACATACTTGATCATGCTAATGGAGAAGAAGTTATGCCCCCAATTAATGGGCGTCATCTGAAGAAGTATTACCCATAATCATTGGTCTGAGCTGCAAGACCTTAAACTGCGTAGCATTGGTCCAAGCTGCAAGATCATAAACTGCATAGTATTGGTCCAAGCTACAAGACCTTAAACTAAGTAGCATGGGTCTGAGCTGCATGAACTTAAATATTCTGGCATCGATCCAAGCTATATAACCTTAAACTATAGCCCTCGTCCCTTCATCACGACGTTAAACTACATGACATACAGGTCGTAGTTGCAAGACCATAAACTACACTACTCTATGGTCCCCAGTAGCATGACCATAAGCTGTAATTGTCTATGGTACACACTGCATGACCCTAAACTTTAATGATGTATCACTGATTTTGAGTTGCATCCCGACAAAAAAAATGGAAAAAAGAAGAAAAAATAAAATAGTGATGGACATGGTGTGCACCCAAAAAGTCACAAAATATATCAAAAAAAAGGGAGAAAAAGATGGACATAGTGAAAACTCGCAAGGGCGCTACGGGCAAGAGTGTCAAAATAAAAGGGGTGTGGTGAAAACCCTTAGGGGCACTCACTCTCATGGGCAGAGTCGAGTTCAGGTGCCACGCCAGAAAGTGCAAGACTTACGCACGACACTTGCAATGAGGATAGTCTATTGGACTTCAAACTTAGCCTCAAGTGGTGTGGTCTAGACCAGGCTGGCTCCAAGTACTTCAAAGGAAATGACTAAAAAAGGTGCCTAAGCCCAAAGCCAAATCCAGTGAGAAATAACAGATGTGTTGATCCTATGGATCATCACAAGTAAAAGTATCATAGTCTCATGTCCCTGTAGCATGACAGTAAACCACACAACACATGGTCCTGGTCATATGACCTTAACCTTCACTACATTGTCTTACCGCACGATATAAGACTGCTTGGATCTAAGTGCAAATCTGGATTGGCAACCCATGCTACTATCTTAGGATGATGACGTGAAAAGCACAAAACATTATCCAATAACCCCATTATGTTAAACTGCTAGTCTTGGTCTTGGTGTACGACCTTAAACACACTAACCATAAGGTCTCGGAGGCATGACCCTAAAGAGGCCTCTCAAAAAATGACAAACATGATGAGAACCCTCACAGGATTAAAATATGTCAAAATAAAAGAAAAGAAACATGACGGATGTGGTAGTAAAAATATCAAAATGGGCACAATGAAAACACGTAAGGGCATTGTGAGTAAAAATATAAAACAAAAGGAGGAGGACTAGGTGTCATAGCCACAGTAAAAGCACTACAAAACAATTTTGTCGGGGTTTATGTGAAAACTAGAAATGGTACATACCCCAAGGGCTCAGATGAAAACTCGACAGGGCATTCAAGTCGAGATAAAATGGAGACAGAGGGCACTTCTATGGGAAGCATCTCCAACATCTTTCATTCCCCTTGAGGAGATGAAAGCAAATCATACGAACCACGAGAAAAGGAGACGATCAAGCCAAACAAGAACCATCCATTCAAACAAGGAGGAGGTTACATGTCATGGCACGACGCCTTACATAACAAAAGGAAAGAAGAGCCAAGTCCAAACATACGACTCAAGGCCTCAAAACACGAAAACAGCAAAAGCAAAAGGGATAAGGCAATCAATGAGCTACTCTTTCCTGTCGTTAAGCTCGGAGAAAACCCACTGCATTACTTCAACATATCCCTTAACTTTGATGCTTTAAGAAGGCACACATGAGGAAATTCGCGGTACTCAAGATTGAAAGACGACAAATCTCTCATTTCCTCTCTAACTAAGCCTAACAAAGCTTCATTTTCGCTCATGCACCGCTCAAGAGTGAGCATGCCACTCTTATTCTAAAGAAGTGAAATCAACATGAACCATCTCCTTTTCAACCTTAGAAGAATGCTCCTCGAAAGACCACCAGATCACTCCTAAGCTCTTGCACCTCCAAAATCTCTCTCGCTTAGTGAGCTAGTCTGACCACCTCCTCTTGGAGTGACCTTCTGCCTGGAGTACCGAACTCCATAAGATTCTTCACCGACTCCCTAAAAATGAATAAGAGCATTGCTAGCTCGTGGAAAGAAGCACGGCCCAAGAGATGATAGATGGCTTTGAGTATCTCAATCCAAGTTTCCGCATTCCGGATATCATAATTAAGAAAGGTAAAACCACTAATCTAATTCAGAAAAGGGAGCTGCATTCGTTCGACATCAACACTAATGCTCTTTTCTAGTTGAAGAGACATCAACACCAATGCTCTTTTCTAGTTCTTTGTGGATCGCTAAAGGCAATGATCCTCGGGGGCATAAAAAACAGTGATGGCACCGCCACTAGTCTGATGATCATGCACAAATGTCTTAGAGCCCTTGCCGCATGATGGGTTCTCCTATTATCAAGCGCCTTGCCTACATAAGCTACAAGGAAGACATAAGAGTGGGTTCATTCCATGTCATGGACTTAACCACAAAGACAGACCCAACTGGGACCAACAACAATTCATCATCATCTCCCCTATAAAACAGAGATCTGATGACATAAAAGGTGATTGGATAGCTCAAGGCACCTCAGAGGATTCAGAGGTCATGAGAATGACGAGTCGAACCTGCCTATGCCTTAGAAGATCCCCCTCATAAGAAAGCAAAGCTTGGAAAACAAGAAAATACTGAAGGAATGAAAGGACAAAAAGGGGTTAGGCTTACCGTGATCCACACCATGGGCTTGAGAAGTGCTCGCCATGAGTCCGGATACCAAAAGCATATATTAATCCCCAAGCTATGCTCTTTCTCTCTCTAAAGGAGCTCTACCACCTGTCTCTCTAGAAAGTGAAAAATGAGGAAGAGATAGTAAATATAAGGGCCCCCTCCTTTTATACATGGGTAAAAGATGAAAATGGGATATTTCTCCCATAACTCGTTACAAAACCCATATTCCAATTAAGTCCCCTTTGCAAAGTCGGGCATTTTGAAGAAGAAACAGGACACTAAGGTAAAAAAGAGGGGCCAAAGGACCACTCCTACACTTGATAAAGCTCCCAAAGCCCTTAGACAAATCTTGCCCTCACAAAAATGCCAGGGGGATTATCATCCAAATGGGTTTTCGAACACCCAAACAATGGCCAAATGACGTGAGATCAGGTCATTGCGGAGCTAAGGCCTGACCTAGTAAAAATGGGTACCCTTGAGCTGAAAGCTGCCCCCGAGGCATGGGCGCCACACCCAAAAAGAGGGGGGGGGTGGGCCCCCCAATTTTTCTTCTCTCTCTCTCTCTCTCTCTCTCTTTCATGCATTGGCAGCCTAATTTTCAGTCAGTCTCTCTCTCTCTCTCTTTCTCTCTCACCGCCAGCTCTCTCTCACCAGCAGCTAGGCCGCTGGTTTCCGTATCTTTCTCATCTCTCCCCCTCTTCTCTCTTGTCTCCTCTCCCAGTCTCTCACCGCTGGCTAGGTCGTCTATCTCACTCTCTCTCCCTTCTCCCTTCTCTCCTCTCCTCCTCTCACGAATGGCTCTCCCTCTCTCTTCTCTCCCCTCTCCTCTCTTCTCTCCTCTCCCTCTCTTTCACTTCCCGGCGGCCGATCTGTCCCATCTCTCCCCTTCTCTCTGTCTATCTCATCTTCTCCCTACTCTATCTCATCTCCCCTCTCATCTCTCATCTCTTTATCGCTTACTATCTCTCCAAAACACCAGCAACTTAGGTGTTTGTGCCTCATCATCTTATTCGCTCTTATCCCTCACACCAATAGTCGGTGCCTCCACCACACATCTCATCCATCTTATACATCAAACAACCCATGAGCATTCGTTTAGGGCTGAGAATTTACTCGTCCGGATCCAAAACCCGGATTTCGGATCCTATTTGGATTTAGATATGGATCCAAGATTTGGATTCCAAATTTGGATCCCGATCAAAAAATCATATTTGAATTAAAATTTAGATTGGATCGGTGCAGGTGGCTCCGATCCAGGTTTGACCTGGTTTTTAAAAATAATATGATATAAATTATATACGTAAGATATAATTAGGGTTTAGTAACAATGTGAATTGTATGTAAGTTATAATTTAGGGTTCAATAACAATATGAATTGCAACAAAGAATAGAAAATTAGGGTTTCTTGATGGTCGTACCAAGCATTGTAACAGAAAGGCCAAACCTTCAAATTACTATGAATTCACAGAAAGGCAAGGGGCTTATAGAGAGCCAGCATGCCAATCATATTTGTCTCTCTGAACATAGAACCATGGAACGAACCTCCCTAACCCCCACCCTCTCTCTCTCTAATGAGGGCCCTCTAAAGAGTAGCCCACCTCTCTCTCTCTCTCTCTCAATAGAGAACCCTCTAAACAGAAGCCCAACTCTCTCTTTCTCTCTCCTCTCTCCCTCTCTAAACAGATGACCCCCCAAAACAATCGCTAACACTCTTTCTCTAAATAGAGGTGCCCTAAGCAAGCTCAACTATCTCTCTCTCTTTCTCTCTCTCCCTCTATCTCTCTCTCCCCCTTCTTTCTCTTTATGTATAGGTATGCAAAACAAAAGCTTAACTCTCTCTTCCTCAAATGGAGACCATCGAAATTAAAAACCACCTCTCTTTGTAAACATAATCACCTCTCTCTATCTCTAAACAAAGAAACCCACAACACCCCTTGTAAACTCTCTCTTTTTATTGATGAAGGCTTGCGAAACTCTCTGAGAAGACAACCATGAAAGTTGCATACCAAGATGTGGGGATCGTCCTCCACATCTCTCAAAACCTTCTTCATTTTCTCTCACTAAAAATATCTCAAGTTTAGATCTTCAAAGGAAAATGGGGCGTTCGTAAAAACCAAGCTATATCAGCTGCCCTGTCTCATCACTAATCTCTCTGAGTTCCCCAACTTCTCTTCCAACCTTTTGTGTGTAGAGCTTAGAGCTTTTCCAGTCCATCTCTCAAACCCTTACCTTGGTCCTAAAACTCCTCAGGAAATTCAGTAGGCATGAACAAACCATGGGCAAGCTTCACATGCAGAGTAACCTATATTCTCTATCAATGAAACTCAACCAACACATTCAGGATGGTGAGATATTGATAAAGAGTGGGATTCTCCAAGAAAACCTCACTCCCTCTCTGAAAGGAAAGAAATTGACTTCAAGGAGAGAAGCCATTAAAGTGAATGCAATGACCCTATTGGCAAAATTACAAATTGGTAACCTCGAATTCAAGCATTCAACCATGTATTCATTGAGGGGTTTGTTGCAGGAGGATTATAAGAGCGTGATCATAGCTGTTGCTCAAGGTATGGTCCTTGTTCTAGTTCACTTGCTTGATTTTAGTGAGATGAGAGAGTGAATCAAAGGTAAATAGAAGTTTAATTAGTCAGACTTTCACCATCATCATTTTTTCTCTATTTCAAATTCCCATTCAATTCAAAATCAAGACTAAAAAGAAAATTTCTAAAGCTGAAAATGACTACAGTAGCGTCCCCTCAGCAAGGAGAAATCATCAGCTTAAAGGTAGGGTAGGTTCTTGTTGACTGTACTTCGGATATCGATTATCGGAGACCTCTCAATGCAATTGCCTCAGAGACAATGCAGTTCCAGTTCAACGCCTTATGGATCAAAAACATTCATCGGTGTACCACCTTCCCCAAGGGTACTAGTCGTTCAAAAAGATGACCCTCTCTCATTTTTTTCCATTGTGTCATGGGTGTTTAATTATTTGCCATTCACCTGGTATTCTAGTTGAATGCCAAAGAGGGGCAACTGTAGATACCCATAGAAATTCTGGCTAAGGGAATTCTTAGAAACCTAAGATCATAGTCTTAAGGACTACACTAACCCTAGTGAACCATAGTGAGCTTAGACTTATCAGAGTCATTCCAAAATCATCACAAACTAGTCTCAAGCCATATTAGACCCCACGAGCTTTCCAATGGTCCAAGAATAACCAAAATCAGATACACAGTTGAAAGGTTAGGGCTTCTAGGGGGCTGTTTGGCCAAAATGACCAAACTACCCCTAGCAAGCTGCTCCGAGTCACATGCAGGCCGGTCAAGTCGTTGCGCCACGCACGGCCCGATGGGCCCAAAGGTAGCAAGATGCTTATAGAAATCCCATTTTTGATGGATTTTAGGTCTGTGAAAAACATAGATAATTCTAAACAATCCCAAAATTATCCTTCCTAATCAAATTGGAACTTTAGGATTAGTTCCGAATACTTCAAACCTAACCCTCACCTAAACATATAAATACCCTCTAAAAAATCTTGAACAATCTCTTCCAAAAATTAGACAAAAATCCTCAAAAAATAGATAGAAAATTTTAGAAAATTAGGAAAATAGCCAAATTAATTAGGAAAAATCCTAGAAAATTCCTAAAGAAGAAAAATTTAGCAAAAATACCAAAAAACCAAGAAAATTTCTGAAAATTCATAAAAAAAATATAGAAAATCCCAAAAGGCTTAGAAAAAATTAGAAATTCGTCTCCTTTCCTTAAAAATCCTTAGGGAAGCCCCACACATAGGATCCTTAAGCTTTCTTCAACCCTAGAAATACCATCTAGGGAAATCAACCCAAATCACAACAGCCAAAAGCATTCATCAAAGGAGATGGGGGCACAAGAGTGGCCTGATCCGAACCCGAAACTCTAGGTTTTGGGTCCCCCAAGGTAAATAATCGCTTCTCTACTTCTTCTGATTCATTATTCTTTTTATTTCTAATTTATTCCTGTAGTTTTTAGCTTACTAGCATCTTTAGGAAAATTAGTTAGATATTGCTAAGTTTCTTAAGATCTAGAAAGTGAAATCTACAGTTAACACTGCAAATAGATTTAGAAGAGGATCAAACCTGCAATATTTGTGATCATTCTAAGTCTATAATTTGAGCGACCCCCACTCTATCTATTGATCTATAAATTGAACTCTTTTTACGAGAATTTGAGTGAATCTCACTCAGAGATTGGTCCAAATTCCTACATAACCAATATTATTACTTAAAAAGTTTAAAGATGTCTTTGTGAAAATATTTTGAGAGAGATTATAGGAATTTAGAATATATTTTGTCCTAGTTTGTTTTCTTTTAGAATTCCTACATATCTCATTTAAAAGATGAGATGTGACTGGTTAAAATCAAGAAAGATTCAAAGTGGATATGAGCCAAAGATTATGGGGATAAGGTTCCTAGAATCGTCCATACATCATGATGCTGATTTCAGAGATAGATGACTCAGATTATCTCTCTCACTTTACAAATTACTTAGTTATCCTTAGATAATATTGAATCCTGATCTGATTGGAACATCTGAAGGCCCTTAAGACTTATATAAGGAGGGGAACTCCCCCATTCTCAATATAATTTTCATCTCTCTCTCTCTCTCTCTCTCTCTCTCTCTCTCTCTCTCTCTCTCTCTCTCTCTCTCTCTCTTTGTATGTGTGTGTGTGGAACGCCCCATTCTCTAAGCTTTCTTCAGCCATAGAAACACAATCTAGGGAAACCAACCCAAATCACAAGAATTACAACAGCCAAAAGCCATCATTAATGGAGATGGTGTCACAAGAGCAAGAGCAAGAAACTCTAGATTTTGGGTCCCCCAAGGTAAGTAATTTCTTGTCTACTTCTTTTATGTCATTATTTTTTTTATTTCTAATTTATTTATGTAATCTTCATTTTACTAGCATCTTTAGGAAAATTAGTTAGGTACTTTTAAGCTTTTTAAGGTCTACAAGGCAAAATTTACAACTAACACTACTATTAGATAATAAAAGAGGATCAAACCTGCAAGATCTATGAATATTCTATGTTTATAATTTGAGCGAACCCCCACTATCTCTATCGATCTACAAATTTAACTCATTTCACAGGAATTTGAGTTGATCTCCCTCAGAGATCGGTCCAAATTCATGTGTAAACAATATTATTACTAATACAATCTAGAGATATCTTTGTGAAAATATTTTGTAAGAGATTCTAGGAATTCAGATTATATTTTGATCTAGTTTGTTTTGTTTTGGAATTCCTACATATCTCATTTAAAAGATGAGATTTGACTGGTTAAAATCTATATAGATTAGAAGGGATATGAGTCAAAGATTATGAGGATAAGGTTCCTAGAATCCTTCCTAAATCATGATGATTGATTTCAAGATAGATGACTCAGATTATTTCTCTCTCACTTCACAAATTACCTAGTTATCCTTAAATAATATTGAATCCTGATCTCTTTGGAATATCCTAAGACTCTTACGGCCTATGTAAGAAGGTGAACTTCCCCATTCTCGACACATTTTCAGCTCTCTCTCTCTCTCTCTCTCTCTCTCTTGTATGTGCTCCTGGGAAACATGTGGGACTCTAGTTTTCTATTGAACAGGAACAATAAAAAAAGCCAAACCAGTACGGCCCTTCCCTTGGGATCCTGAATATGGTGATACTTCCGATTGTACGAGAATTGTAATTTCAATTTAAAAAAGGATATAGGGGCGGCACACAACACCAAATAAAAAGAGAGAAAAGGGGCATGCTCAACACTAGATTAGGCTAGGGGTGGTACAACCCAGTGGCATTCCCTAAAAATTAGAAAGGTCTTAGAGAAAACCCTGGTCGTGACCCTATGCTCTCTGCCTCATAGTTTTTTGAAAAGGATGTGGCAGAGCTACTTTCTAGTTTGATGGATTCAGTAGCTAAAGATTAAGTTCGACATCGTTCAGGTAATCGTGTGTGGGCTTAAGGTAGTAACCTTAGGCGAAAGTTCAGTAAGTCTTCTCAGTATCCTTTATTTTGTGGAAAATGTTTATATAAGGTCTCAAACTTATACTGTGAGGTGCACCTAAAAAACCTACTAGTGAAGGTTGTTCCTATGCTAGAAAACCCTCAAATCAATCATCTTGACCTCGACATTCATAGACATGAAAAAAAGGGGATTTCTCGCCCTAATAATTGTTCACCTTCTAATACATTATCTGGACCGTCCATTTACAAAATTTTCAAGTGTTTATAGATCTGCTTGGTTGTCACCATTTCTAGAACTCTAAATTTTGTAATTGGGGGCAATAATAAATTTTCATATCATGGCAAGGCTTTGTGGCACCGAAACTTATTTTCGGCATAGTTTTGAGGCGCATATTACTTCAATAGTATAAGGTTTATACCTTACACAATCCTCACCCTTATTTTGTAAATTTGAGTTTTATTTTTGGGAGTAAGAATTGCACACCTTTTAGAAAAACCCTTTTAGAATGACAGGGAAAATAGCCTTTTCCCATTTTTGCCTAAAAAGGACAAAAGCTATAGCACACCATTTTAGAAAAGGTCCAAGGTCAAAAATTAAGAGAAATAAGAGAGGCATTAGAGTAAATATCCTATTCGTGCCCTAGCAAAAACCAAAAGGAAAGGTTTCTATGCTTCTCCTACAGCATAAAAGTTCTATCCTCCCCCTACCATCCAGCCATCGCCGTCTAATTTTGATCAAGAGAGCCACTCACCGTTTGATCTTAGATCCGACGTCTCAAAGTAATTTTATTTTTAGGTTTTTTTTTATACAAATTGTATGAATATAAAATTTGGTATGTGCCATCTTCACATTAGGGCGCCACTATAAAAAATATTAAAAAAAAAATTCGATAAAATATAATGACCAAAATACCTCTTGAAAATTTTAGGGGTATTTTGGTCATTTTATTTTATTGAAAATATATTTTTTATATTTTTCGCTAGTGTGAGTTTTATAGAAGAATGGACGTCCAAAATTTGGTGTCAAGATAGTTTATAGAAAAAAAATTAAAAATAAAATAATATAGAGACGTTACATTGTAATTGGGGCAATCTTAACCCTCCATTCAGAATGGATGGTTGGATAAAAGGGAGGATATAACTTCTATGTTGTAGGAGAAACATAGAAAGCTTGCCCAAAACCAATAGATGACCCGAGAAGGAAAGATGAGTTTGAGAGTTTTTCTAAGGCAAAATTGGAAGCCCAAAAGTACTAGCCCCTCTGCCGGTTTTTGGCATTTGCTTGCACCTCACAGCAATGTCGGGAAACAAAAGGATGTGAGGTCGGGCTGCCGAAAAACCCAGCCTAAGGCACACAAAATTGGTTTTGTCAGGTCGCAAATCACCATCGGGACTGCCCGCACCGGCAACTGCAAGCCACCGATAGTCACAGCACCGATGGGCAGTATGGATCTGCATGGACAGTTCTGGCGACCTGCCCACCACCCGAGTCAAGAGTTAACACAACTGGTTGTTTTTAAATCTTTTAAAGAAACGATTAGACTTTCATGCATTAAACGAAATAATAGTAGGGAGATATAATATAATTATAGTGCTATAGCAATAGTAAGTAAATACATTTTTTGTAAGACTCATGGGAATTTTTATTTTGGGTGCGGTTTGTATAGAGCCTAGACTCTAAACAATCAAATTAGAACCTACCTTCAAATAGTATCAAAAAATATAGTATCAATACGGGAAATCTTTGTGATAGCCTTAAAATATATTTTTATATTTAGTTGTAAAGTTTAAACCTTCAAAATGGTGTAGATCGACAAAATCTATGAAAATTGACCGTCTAAAAATGCATTACAAAATACACAATTTCCAAAACTAGAAATCTATTTTTTTCTCATGTAAATGCATCTTGATATCGAGATGATTAATTTGAAGATATTTGAGCATCAAAACCTCCTCTTCTATATAAACTTTTCCCTTTTTATTTTCCCTTTTATCGATATCAATCAATTTTTTTTTTAGTTTTTGAAAAGAAATTTTAGACAGCAACTTACAAATAGCATCCCCTAAATTTACGAAGGAGCACCAAGTGCCTACAACATGTAGGCCTCTCGGATTTGGCTTTGTGGTTATAGATATGTTCGAATTCTTGATATCAAGCAAAGTAGCGCACCCGACGATTATTTAAGAGAAATACCCTTCTTTTTTTTTTATGGGGAATAGTGTCGGGGCATTAGCAGTTTGGCGACTTAGTTCCTTACCATAACTTCCCATCCCCCATCCCTACCATTCACAAAAACAAAACAAGAGAGAAAGGATGAGAGATTTTTTTTGGGAAAAGTTTAAAAAGAGCCGAGGTTCTAAACAATCAAGTTTGACCAGACTTTAAATTTTTCACCCGAAGAGATTGTTTTTATGCCCAAATGTTCTCAAATAGATTATCTTAACATTTAGATACATGGACATGAGAAAAAACATTGATTTCAAGTTTTGGAAATAGTAATTTTATAACGCATTTTTTACCGTCAATTGTCAAGATTTTCAAGTTTACATAGATCTCTGGATCGACACGATTTTTGAAGCTATAAACTTTACAAATAAAGATAAAAATATACTTTAAAGCCATCACAAAGGTTTCCAATATTGAAACCACACTTCTCGACACTATTTGATGGTAGGCTCTAATTTGATTGTTTAGAGCCTAGGCTCTATACAAACCGAACATGAGATTGCACCCTTAAACAATCCAATTAAAGCTCACCTCTAAATTTTTTCATAAATATAATTTTGATGTCAAAATTTTTTAGAATGGTTTAATAATCTATTTTTATCTCTAATTATAAAATCTTAAATTCTAAAAATAGTCCAAATCAAATAGATTTATAAACTCATGAAAATATTAAGAATTGACAATCCAAATAATATGTTGCAAGATACACAGCTTCACGGACTCGAAATCTTTTTTAATTTTCATATTCATATATCCCGATGTCAAGTTGATCAATTAGAGGGTCTTCAAACCTCCAAACAACCTTTTATAATGAATTTTTGAGATGCACATTTAATTCTACATTTTAAAATTGCAACCTTATATAAATTTCTACTTTTAAATAAAAACTGTACCACGAATCATCAAACACCTTTGCTGCACATTAATTACAATTAGAACTTTCGCAATCTAAGAGCTTTTCTGCTTACATTTTGGAAATGGAAAAGCTCAAGGAAACCTGTGAAAAGTGAACTTTCAATCCCAGATAACACTAGAAAACTACTTACTAATAACCCAGAGTCCCAAACCATGCGGTGATTTCCCCCACATTGATTTGTTGTTATGTATCTCCTAATTTTTTAAAATGATTCTAAAATAACAATTTTTTTCCTTAAATTTTTTATTTTTTCCCCTCCCCCTAGTGGCAAACTTTGCTGCCTTCAGGAGAAGATATCCTCATCCAAGGGGTCTCCAAATCAAGCTTCTTGACCTTCAATGGAGGCCCATTCACCCCCTCTCCCATGAAACCCCTCTTCTTATTCTTCTCATCTTTCACTCTCAGCCTCACGCCAAAGAGCTTAGGACTCTGATCATCATTTTCGTCATCATCATCTCTGCCTTCCTTCACATAAGACCCACAATCCACATTGCTCCCGCGCTCCATGATCTTAGTGATTTGTTCAGGCAAAACATTTATGCATTTCGAGAGGAAAGCGATGAGATCGGCACATTGCTTCTTGGTTTGAAGGAGCTCTGAGGCAAGATGAAAGTTATCCCTCTTGAGCTTCTCATTCTCATCGGAGAGGTCGGAGAAAGAGGTTTCATGGAGGTTCTTAGGTAGGGGATCAGTGGACGAGGTGGACGAAGATGCCTGATCGTCACCTGAATTTGATGCTGAGACCGCGGCAGCTGATTTGGAGCAAATGGCCACTGTTGATGCCTTCCTACGGTGGATTTCGCAGAGGAGGGCCTTTTCGCCCCTTCGAAAGAAATCATTGGAAAACTCCCACCGGTCGGGCACTATCTTCCTGAAACCCTGCACTCAAAACAATGTAAACTCTTACTTCACTCATTCCTCTCTCTTTTGGAGGTTCAGAGCTAAGATTAGATTATAAAAATAGGTTATTTTGAACTTTATATAAAACAATATTAGTTTAAACTTTATTTCATTTATAATTTGAAATATATACAATGTGACCATTTACTTTTGATACAATAATGATGTTACAATCATCATTGACCACCAAATTTGAAATCGGGTAGTTAAGGACATGTCATTATTTAAATCGGGTAGTTAAGGACATGTCATTATTTATGCACAGAATCTACAGCAAAATTTCTTGAATGTTGTGGTATACTTTCGTCTGTTAGATTTTACTTTCAATGGCTAAAAGTAAATGTTACCTCTTTATATCAAAACTAAAGAAAAAACTTTATACAGAGCAAAAACTCTAAACAATAAAATTAGAGCGGAACTCAAAAATTTTACTAGAAAAGATTGTTTTGATGCCCAACAATCCTCAAATTGATCTTCTTAACATCAAGATGCGTGGACATGAGAAAAAAATGGATTTCAAGCTTTAGAAATAGTCCATCTTATAATGCATTTTTTGACCGTTAATTTTCAAGATTTTTTATTTTCCATAGATATGCTCGATCTAAACTATTTTTGAAGCTTTTAATTCTATAATTTAAGATGAAAATATATTCTAAGGCTATCACAAAGATTTTCAGTATTAAAACCATATTTCTCGACACTATTTGAAAGTGGGTTCTATTTTGATTGTTTAGAACCTCGGGTCTATACAAACCGTACAAAAAAATAAATGGTCTTATAGTTTCCGATTAATTTTAAATTCTAAAGATAGATATTTTTGGAACGGAACCATTTTTTAATATTGTTAAACTTTCCCTATGGAAAAAAGCCAATAATCCAAAAATAAAATAATAAAATTAATGTTCTCAAAAAATTTCAATGAACAGGTGCTTAAGTCAAATATGGATCCTGTGCCAAATATGGGTACTCAAGATGAAATTCATTTCTCTCTTTTGCTAGGTAAATAGACTAACAAACGTCTGATTTAGAAGTTAATGAGGTATATATACGTCACGCCATTAAAAAAAGTATCAAGAAAATCACAGACAAATGCCCAAAGGAGACACGGCAACATTCAAGGCCAATTTTGTCAAGATTTAGCTACCAAACCCGCTGAGGGGTTTGGTGTCCAACAACCGGTCAAACATGTTAAATTTGATCTTTTATGAAAAACAATTTAAATATAAATATATTAAAAAAATAAAATCATTTAATTTATTGAATCGAATCAAAATGACAAATCTAATATGTCAAATATTGATTTTGACCGATTAACCCAATTAATCAACCGATTCGCACTTGTGTTAATAACTATGCTTGCGCCCATTCAATTTACCTACTTTGGATCTCTCAAGTGAGATTGATTGCTAAGGTTTACTTTGTCCCTCATTAAGGGGGTTGACAAAATATTTTTTAGAGCGTAGTAGGTGCATCGGAATGAAGTTGCTTTCTTGGAAAAGAGATGGAAAACTCTAGAACTCAAAATAGAGAAATCGTCACAACAAAATCCGCATGAGACACGATTATTATAACAGTTGAGCCCCTTTTCTTGAGTGGGTCAAGACACTCATTTCATCTTCTCATCAAAATTGCAATGTAATTGTTTTTTTAATTTATTTTTTTTTGTTTTTTTTTTATAATTCATTGGGAAAGACAGATCCCTACCTGTTTTCCCGTTTTCAATAGATTCGAGAGTTATATTTTGAAAGTGTTAATTGAAGGTGTCAATGGTATGAATAAATACCACGATCTAGTAATGGGTGTGAGGATGTTATCCCCATGACCCAGCCCCTTTCCTATTAATTATTTTTTATTTAAAAACGAAAAATGTTTGTTTCGGACATGTGGTTGGCCGTCGTTATTGAGAGTTAACAGGGACATAATTATCCTTTTATTTGAACCGAACAGCTCTCTTGAAATCAAAGCAATGGATGAGAGTCGGGAAAAACTAGTTTTCAATGTGGAAAGGAAAAACTAGTTTTCAATGTGGACTTTCTTCAACATTGAGAGATATTTATATTTCAGAATTGTGGCTTTTGAGTTGCAAATCACTAAAAATTACCGGATGAGGACCTTGAATATTGGACGCTTGGATTCCATGAGCCCAAAATGGGCCGTAGTTATTTTTAAATATGTCATCTACTATTAAATTTCTATTGTATTATGCTCCAATAGGAGTGTGGAAAAGTATATAAAAGACCATTCACATAATCACTCTTTTCCATTAGATTTTAAATAAGGTGGTTGTGGGTGTATATTGGCTAATTAAAAAAAAAAAAAAATCGAACACCTCAAGCCATTCATTTTGAGGTCTAATATTAGATTAGTAACCATTCCAATCTCCATGTAACAAAGATATATGATTTCATAGTATACAATCCCCAACAAAAGTAAAAGTATTATGTCCATTTAAGGGAAAAACCCCATCTAAGATTTAAGTTTTGGGCAAGTTTTCCAGCCTAAAGTACTATCCTCCCCTTTATCCAACCGTCCATTCTGAAAGGAGGGCTAAGATTACCCCAATCACAATGTCACATCTCTACACTATTTTATTTTTAATTTTTTTTCTATAAATTATTTTCACACCAAATTTTAGACGTCCATTCATATATTTAACTCGCACGAGCGAAAAATATAAAAAAAAATGTTTTTAATAAAATAAAATAACCAAAATACCTTTGACTGTTTCAAAAAGTATTTTAATCATTATATTTCATCAAAAAATTATTTTTTAATATTTTCTACAGATGCACCACAATGAGAAGATGGCATATACCAAATTTCATATTCATACAATTTGTATAAAAAAAATTAAAAATAAAATACTTTAAGATGCCGGATCTAAGATCAAACGATGAGTGGGAATCAAAATTGGATTGTTGGATAGTAAAAGAAGGATAGAACTTCTATGTTGTAAGGGATGCATATAAACCTTTTCCTTAAGTTTTAAGACTAATGTTTGGGATATAACCTCGTCATCCTATATACTAGTTTTAAGAGAAAAATATCCCGATTACATCCCCCAATATTTGGAAAAGTAATATCTCCATATTGAATAGAGTCTGACTAATTTTTAGAGGGTGAAAATTGAATATCACAAAACTTAAAATTCAAGTTTCTACGGAAAATAATCATATAGTAATTTT
This sequence comes from Amborella trichopoda, assembly GCF_054954075.1. Taxonomy (NCBI): domain Eukaryota; kingdom Viridiplantae; phylum Streptophyta; class Magnoliopsida; order Amborellales; family Amborellaceae; genus Amborella; species Amborella trichopoda. The sequence continues at coordinate 32,774,211 of NC_142339.1, forward strand.
TGGATAAATCCCAAAATTCAGATTGAAAAAGACCCCAAGAACTTCAATTGAGTCACGGAGGGATGGAGTAGATGTAAACTATTACTCCCGCCGTACGCCTCTAAATTATTTATGAAATGGCGCTAAAATAAGGTTTACGCTTAACAATTTACAAATTTAAAGTGACCTTGACCTTAAATAGAGATATTAGAAGTACCCACTTTGGAAATATCATCAAATTTTTCCCTTCAACAGTTTGAAAATATCAGCAATTATCTCGTGAATTTAGCGCCTCCCTCTCTTAACTTTAAGCAAAAGTTCGGGATTTAATGGCTACCGAATTTTTAATGAGAGATGGAGAGATGTTAAAGACTAGTAAGTCGGGAATTCAACAGAGACTGCGTTCATAAGAGCTCATTTTGCAGAAGGAATGGAGAGAGGGGTTCGAGAGGGAGACTTACATAGGTGTTGAGCTGGCGAACGAAGCTGGAGAAGTTGTTGTGTTTGAAGTAGTTGGGGAGAAGGTCCCTGGCGAACTCGGCCGGACGCCACACGACGAAGGTGCTCCCTTCCTCATTCCACGACACCACCTCGTCGGTGGCGGGGTCGTCGACCAGCTGGTATGTCTTGCTCAGGAATGGTGCAGGCACCTGCCTCGGCTGCTGTATCTCCTTCGCCATCTTCTCTTTCCACTCTTACAAAAAACTAAATTAAAGACCCTCGCTGGGGAGAGCGACAGAAAGAGGAGAGCTAATGAAGCTTTAAACTGAATAAGAGCAGAGCGGTTAAAAACTCCCAACCCCAGCAATAGAAGCCACACATCGGTCCACAATTCATGAGATCAATCCTCGATTTTGTTGTTCCCAGATCGATGATTCTCTCTGATCAGAGATCTCTCCCTTTGACAAAACAATCTTTTGAAATGCCTCTGCTCCTCAATGGCAATCATCAGATTAGAACATAATTGAAGAAAACTTTGATTCAATCTCGAAACCTCAAAATTCAAACTCTTCCAAAAATGATTTGAAATCAGAAGCCACCGACCTGTAGATATTGCAGGAAAGGTTTAAGAGAGAAGACAAGAATTACCCATGGAATCGAAGGAGAAGAAGAAAAGGGGACATTCAAAAAATTCAGAGCTTGTCTTTGCGACTTCTGGACTTTCAAAGCCCCTCCATTGATGAAGGCAAGCAGTTTATTAAGAGGAGGAAATGGAAATCTGGAAATTTCCAGAAAAGTATGCCAGAAACCAAAGGGAAGTTGTCTGTATTAGGCGAATTTTTCCTTCTCACCTTTTGTTTCCCTATTCTTACCTTCCCAATTTAGTATTTTATTTTTCCATTATTATTTTAATTTTATGTCCTCTCTGCCAACTCGGAAAAGAAAGGAGGGCAGGAATACATTTCGTCGAAGGTTCTGGGCCGTTTGTGAACCGAAGCTTCTCAGCGTTTTGAAGATCCGACGGCTGTGATATCAACACGTCACGCTTCCTTTCTTCTTTGGAAGAAAATGGTGGGGGAGGGTGGTTAGGGTTGCTGTCCTTCACCTAATATCTTACAACTACTACTGATCCCAAGTACCACTCGTGTGTAGCCCCTTTAACATGCGTGAGATAATAGGACCTTTTTGTAAAAGGGGCGCATGCCCATGACGCCTTCCACGTTTTAGTAGTGGAAAAATTTTACATATAAAATGTAATGTAAAGCCATGACTCAAAATCTATCTGGAAACTGCAATTTTGGAGTTCAACAAACCCTCGAATACTTTGTCAATCTACATTTTCGGAGGCCTTTTTTTTTTTTTTTAAGTAATCATATTCTTTTGGAATGGTTCTTTTTTCGTACATGCTCCTCCAAAATTTCACGGGAATGTTTGGCTACTTTCACCGCTATTAGGAAGTATTGCGACGTTTCGGTTTTGGAAAAGCCTTTAAAATATTTCAGTACTACAAAAAAATGGACTTCAAAACTTTAAAATGACACATTTTGATTTTGTATTACATACCTAAATCGTCTTTTTTGTTTTCTAGTGCTTATACTTTGTTAGGTTTACACCAGTTTTAGGGTATGTTTGGATGATAATTAATTTTATGTAAAATATATCAATTTATATAAAATTAATATGCTCTTGATAGTGTTATTTTGTTAGCTGCTTGACATGTACCTTGCAATATATATAATATTATTAAAATATTTAACTTTGAGTTTTAGATATTTTTGACCAATCACATGTGATTTTCTAGAAATTACTTTGAATAAAATAAAAATAACTTTTAAAACAAATAAACCTATGAGCAAAACTACCTATAAGTTTATCTCAAATTAATTTATGATGGCCATAACCAAATAATAGATAACTCATCATCAAGATTAACTTAATTGAAATAGCGAATTATGAATGATAACGAGTGCATCCAAACAATCCTTTAATTGGGGATTGAAATAGATTCTCAATATATCATATGATGTTTTTGGCTCTGAGCCGACATCTTTTATCAGCATTTTAACGAATGGCTTTATTTTTAATCATAAAGCCTACATATTGTGCTAACCATAGTCCTTTTATTGAGGATGAAGTTTCTTCAAGGCCTAGGCTTTATGAAAACAAAATAAAGCCTCATCTCAAATTCTCATTCGGAAAGCACTTTTGGTCATGGGAATCTCCATGATATCTCTAAAATTAATTTCCAATACCGACAATAAAATTTGAAACTAAAAAAATGAAATAGATCTTCTATATTTATGAACACTTATTTTTAGGGCGAAATAGACTCTTCATATAATTTGTTACAAGATACATTATTTTTAAAGTTTAAAATCTTTTCTTTTTTTTAATGACTATAATCTTCAAGCCGATATGAGGTTTTCAATGCTTTAACTGCAATTTTCAATGAGTTATAAAGTGAGGATTTACTTATTTTAGTAGGGCTGCAACCTATCAAACTATTTTCCTTTTACTAATTTTTTCTAATTTTTATCCAACCAATAAAGAACTTGCCATCTTATAAAAGGACAATGCTACTTTCTTCCACGTTCACTGTTGAGCTGACATGCTCATGGCAAATATGAACCGTTCATGCATGGGAACAAAACAATATGGAAAAGGTTGCAGCTGCAGCTCAAATCTGACACGAAATTGTTATTTTGAGGGCAAAAGCATTAAACAGAGCATCATAATCTCAATAATTATGTTGAAAAAAATTAAATTTTTTTAAAAAAGTTTGTATTGAAAATATCAAAATTTAATCTTTTAAAAATAGTGTATTTCACAAGGGAAAGGTTTCTATCCTTCCCTTAGCATAGAAGATCTATGCTTCCTCTACCATCCAGCCGTCCAATTTTGATCAAGAGAGCCACTCATCATTTGATCTTAGATCCGATGTCTCAAAGTATTTTATTTTTATATTTTTTATACAAATTGTATGAATATGAAATTTGGTACGTGCCATCTTCTCATTGAGGTGCACCTATAAAAAATATTAAAAATAATTTTTCGATAAAATATAATGATCAAAATACCCCTTGAAATTTTAGGGGCATTTTGGTTATTTTATTTTATTGGAAATATTTTTTTTATATTTTCGCTAGTGCAAGTTTAATAGAGGATTGGACGTACAAAATTTAGTGTCAAAATAGTTTATAGAAAAAAATATTAAAAATAAAATAGTGTAGAGACGTGACATTGTCATTGTAGTAAGCTTAGCCCTCCATTCAGAATGGACCTTTGGATAAAGGGAAGTATAAAAATTTTATGTTGCAGAGGAAGCATAGAAAGCTTGTCCATTTCATAATACAATACATTACATACATCAAAGTTCCAATTTTAAAACCAAGGACAAAATTAAATTTTCAAGCCAGTTCTAGCAACAGAAATGTATTTAAAATATGAGAAGTAAAACCTCTAGTCTTAACATGAGTGACAAACTGACTATTACCCTTTCATCGGGATATTATGGGTGGGGAGTTTTATGATGGTACTATGGTGTTTGTCTTTTTAATTGAGATTTATTGGATAATGACCAGGTTTTTAATATATTAAACATATTAGTATTGTCGATTAAATTTTTATTGAACTCAAACTACAAAGTTTATTAAAAACTTATAAATGATAAAGTAAATTAATATATAAAAAGTAATTGTGCATCTTAATAGATTTAATGTACATGTTCATTATCAATTCCTCGCAATACTTTACATTTTCCCCTGAGATTGAACAGCTATTTTTACCAAATACCCTAATTTCTTTTCAAAATTTTACATGTCATTATCCGGAAAAACTATCATAGTAACAATTTTATGATAGAAAACCGTGGATATCGTGCTCAATTCACTTTACCAAGATCTTATTAGAGTTATTATAAGGGTCAACCTTTCTATGCTTCTCCTACCGCATAGAAGTTTTATCTTCCCCCTTATCCAACCGTCAATTCTGAATGGAGGGCTAAGATTGCCCCAATCACAATGTCACGTCTCTACACTATTTTATTTTTAATTTTTTTTTCTATATATTATTTTGACACCAAAATTTGGATGTCCAAACCTCTATTAAACTCGCACTAGCGAAAAATATAAAAAAAATATTTTCAATAGAATAAAATAACCAAAATACCTCTGAAAATTTCAAGGGGTATTTTGGTCATTATATTTATCAAAAAATTATTTTTAATATTTTTTATAGGTGCGCCTCAATGAGAAAATGACACCTACCAAATTTCATATTCATACAATTTATATAAAAATAAAAACTAAAAATAAAATACCTTAAGATGTCAGATCTAAGATCAAACGGTGACTCCCTTCATAAAAAATGAACGGCTGGATGGTCGGGGGAGGATAGAACTTCAATGCAATAGGGGAGCATAGAAACATTTCTCTATTATAAGCCATTGAATAAAGGGAAAGCTTTCTATGTTCCCGCTACAATATAGAAGTTCTATTCTCCCCCTTATCCAACCGTCCATATTTTAATGGAGGGCTAAGATTGCCCCAATTACAATGTCACGTCTCTACACTGTTTTATTTTTAATTTTTTTTTTCTATAAACTGTTTTGATACTAAATTATGGACGTCCATTCCTCTATTAAACTCTCACAAATGAATAATATAAAAAAAATATTTCAATAAAATAAAATGACCAAAATACCCTTGAAAGATTTAAGGGGTATTTTAGTCATTATTTTTTATCAAAAAATTATGGTTGATATTTTTTATAGGTGCGCCTCAATGAGAAGATGTGTCACACCCCAAGAATTTACAATACTGTTATTCCTGAGATGTGACAGACAAAACATATATACATCTATTGATAGGACAAATTTACAGTGGCGAGGTCTTACAAGGTAAATAAAGAAAGCTAGCACAACAACAGTATCTTCCAAGGTTGATCTTGACTAGCACTCAAAATGAATCCGCTGTTATGCTGAAAAAATGTTTACCATAGTTTGATGAGTTTGGCTACTCAGTAAGTGATCATCATAATCCTAAAAATAATCATGATTGAAAGATATCAATATTTTCCAAAATGAAATCTATTAACAGAAATGCATCAACAGTTTCACTTTCAATAAATACATAATTAAGTATAATCCGAGTAATTGAAATCCTTATAACACTTTTAACGGTAGTACATAATTCAAAGGATTTCACAAAATACCCTACTGGCGTCCCAAGTAGGTCACCTATATACCCCATCAGCGTCCTGATGGGTCCACTTAATCCCTATCGACGTCCCAGATAGGTCCACTTAATCCCTGCAGGTCTACTTATACCTCACCGGCGAACCGGATGAGTCCACTTGCATACTTAAATTATTTCTAAATCTCTTTAAACATTTGAAAGCAGCAATATCATGTACTCAACATATCACTGAAATCATTAATATGAATTTCACTTAAACCATTAATAACAGTCACTCTCTATAACATTTCAAAAATAACCAATCAAATATTTTGGGCTCAAATTTAGAAAGGTAGCAGTTTGTAAAGGCATTCTAGCATAATTGCCAATTTAATATGTATAGAAAAAACTCTTATAAAAATTCAAGAATACGGAATTATCACAATTTATGAGATATCAATCCACAAATAAACATTTCACAACAATACTATAATCAATTGCAAAAATGTCAATTTTTAAATAATAAGGCAGTCATTTGCACATGAATTTTACAATGTCTAAATATTCAAAACAGTAGAAAGAAATATCACAATTTTACTAAAAGCAGAAATATCACATTTATTTCTAATAATTTGATAGTATCTAAAATTTTCTAACAATAGCCAAGAAAAATAAATAAATTTATTTTTCTAAGAATTTACAGCATTTAAAATTTCTAACATAGATAAAATATCACAATTTTTATTAAAAAGATTATTTTTCAAGATAATGAGGTCGTGTGCGCATAAAATTTATCGCACCTAAAATTCATGATAATAAACAGAAATAATTATTTCATTTCATTTTTAAAAAGAATGGATTATTTTTCGAGACAATGGGGTCACTTACACACAAAACTTATAAAATAAAGATCCTGGACGGAAATATCATTATTTATTAAAAACAGACTATTTTTCAGGAAGACGATGTCACTTACTTATAATCACTCACGAAATTGATGCTTTTTGTGTATGTTGGTTGGGGCACTAAAAGGCCGCCCGTTTACAGTAGATCTTATGGAATCAGTATGCACAAGAGCTCAGTGATAAAAGTTTCAGTTAAAAAGACGCATCTCATGGTTATACCATAGGAAGGTGGCACATTTAATTTACTTACACGTCATAGTGGATTGTCAAGGGCCAACACGTAAGAGAAACTACAAGCCACGTTATAAGATAAGAAAAGCTTAAGTCAAAAGCTTTTGGAAATAGTGATGGTCCTTAAGGACCATCATGCTCATATGGACCATCACTTATTAAAAGTTTATTGTCCCTTGTTTTTTTTTTTTTTTTTTTAAAGTTTAGAATTGTTACATTCTTCCCTCCTTAAAGAAATTTAGTCCTCTAAATTTATGTACCTGATTACTGAAAAAGATAGGGATATTTTTCTCTGATATCGTCTTCTTGTTCCCAAGTCGACTCTTCTCTTGAATGGTACTGCCATAATACACGGACCAAAGGAATCTCCTTGTTACGCAACACTTGCACCCTTCTATCCAGTATCAAAATTGGTTGCTCAATGAAGGATAGGTTCTTCCTGATTGGTAAAGGTTCATATTTCAAGATATGGGATGGGTCGGGCTGATATTTTCGTAGTGAAGATACATGAAAGACATTATGGATGTTTGCCAATTCGGGTGGTAAGGCAAGTCTATAAGCGACACCTCCGATTCTTTCCAGGATTTCAAATGGTCCGATGTAACGTGGGCTCAACTTTCCTTTCTTGCCGAATCTCATAATGCCCTTTATTGGTGAGATTTTTAGGAAAACTCGATCACCTTCCTCAAATTCAAGATCTCTCCTTCGGTTATCGGCATAACTCTTTTGCCGACACTGAGCTGTCTTGAGCCTTTCACGAATTAATGCTATTTTATCTGTGGTTATCTGGACAATTTCTGGCCCCAAAAGCTTTCTTTCACCAACCTCGTCCCAACATATGGGTGACCTGCATTTCCTTCCATACAGGGCTTCATATGGTGCCATCTGAATACTGGCTTGGAAGCTATTATTATAAGCAAACTCAATCAGGGGTAAATGGTCATCCCAGCTTCCTGTAAGGTCAATAACACAGGCCCTCAGCATATCTTCTAAGGTTTGGATGGTCCTCTCCGTTTGTCCATCAGTTTGGGGGTGGAAGGCAATACTAAAGGTGAGTCTCGTCCCCATGGCTGACTGTAGTCTAGCCCAAAATTTAAAAGTAAACCGTGTATCCCTGTCCGATACAATACTGACAGGAACTCCATGCAACCGCACTATTTCCTTAATGTACAACTGAGCCAGTCGATCCAAAGTGTACGTCTTGCGAATCGGTAGAAAGTGGGCAGCTTTGGTCAACCGGTCCACAATGACCCAAATGCTATCATGTCCTGAATTTATTCTAGGCAAGCTAGAGACAAAATCCATAGAGATGTGCTCCCACTTCTATTATGGCATGGGTCAAGGCTGCAACAACCCAGCGGGCCTTTGATGTTCAGCTTTTACTTGCTGGCATGTTAGGCATTTAGACACAAATAGTGCTACATCTTTTTTCATATTATTCCACCAAAAGGTTTTCTTCAGGTCCTGATACATTTTAATACTTCCGGGATGTATTGTATAACGAGAATGATGTGCTTCTTCTAAGATAGCTTTCTTTACACTCTCATCATTCGGGACACAAACCCGACCTTTGAATCTTAGCAAATCCTTACTACATATAGAGAATTCATCTATCTTTCCTTGCTTCACCTCTTCTATAATTGTTATAAGCTGAGGGTCTTTCTTTTGTGCCAATCGAATCTGTTGGATTAATTGGGGTTCCGCCTTAATATTGGCAATCATACTTACCACACCATTAATGGACGGAGTTGGATGCTAATCCGCTATTTCCTCTAACAATCACATTTCTTGGATCATTAGATGAGCTAAGACTCCCGTAGATTTTTTACTTAGAGCGTCGGCCACAACGTTAGCTTTTCCTGAATGATAATGGATTGTACAATCATAATCTTTTAAGAAATCCATCCATCTTATCTGCCGCATATTTAAATCCTTCTGAGAGAAAAAGTATTTCAAACTCTTATGATCCGTGTATATTACGAATTGCTCACCATATAGATAATGCCTTCATATTTTCAAAGCGAATACTATTGCAGCTAGCTCCAAATCATGAATTGGATATTTTTTCTCATATTCTTTCAACTGTCTGGATGCATATGCCACTACTTTCCCATATTGCATTAATACACAGCCCAAACCTTTATGTGAAGCATCACTAGAAATCACAAATCCCCCACTCCTTTCAGGAATAGTTAAAATAGGTGCTGAAGTTAATCGAACTTTTAGTTCTTAAAAATTTTCCTCACATTCACTTGTCCACTCAAATTTGACATTTTTCTGTGTCACTTAGTCAATTAGGTTGCGATTCGAGAAAATCCTTCTACAAATTTCTGCAATATCCTGCCAATCCCAAAAAGCTTCGAACTTCAGTCACATTACTTGGTTATTTCCAATTAACAACGGCTTCAACCTTTGAAGGATCAACTGATAGACCTTCCTTTGATATGACATGTCTTAAAAATGTCACTTGTTCAAGCCAAAATTCACATTTACTAAGTTTGGCATACAAGTTCTTCTCTCTTAATATTTGCAATACCATTCTTACATGCTGCTCATGTTATTTCTGATTCTTGGAATAAATTAAAATATCATTGATGAATACCACAATAAATTTATCCAAAAAGGGCTTAAAGATCCGATTCATCAAATCCATAAATGAAGCTGGTGCATTGGTTAATCCAAAAGGCATGACTAAAAATTCATAATGGCCATACCTTGTTCTGAAAGCTGTCTTGAGTACATCTTCACTTTTAATCTTAAGCTGATGGTATCCAGATCTAAGATCAATTTTTGAAAACACTTGTGATCTTTGTAATTGATCAAATAAATCATCAATTCTAAGTAATGGAAACTTATTTTTCACTGTCACTTGGTTCAACTGTCTATAATCAATACACAATCTCATAGTCCCATCTCTCTTTTTGACAAACAATACTGGAGCACCCCAAGGTGACACACTGGGCCTAATAAAACCTTTATTTAATAATTCTTCCAATTGTTGTTTCAATTCTTTAAGTTCTGCAGGAGCCATTATGTAAGGTGCCTTAGAAATTGGTGCTACCCTGGCAATAATTCAATGGAGAATTCAATTTCCCTGTCAGGTGGTAATCCTGGCAATTCTTTAGGAAAAACATCGTGAAATTCTCGAATAACAGGAGTGGTATCCAAATTTATTTCTTCCTTCCTATCTTCTTTGATATAGGCAATAAAGCCTTGACACCCTTTTCGAAGGAGGCGATTAGCTCGAATACAAGAGATTGAATATGATGGGGAGTCTTCTTTGACACCATTGAAGTAAAATACTGGTTGATTCGGAATACTAAAGGTAACAATTTTCTTATAACAATCAATACTTGCATGGTATGCAGAAAGCCAATCCATGCCTAAGATTACATCAAAATCTTGAATTTTCAGGAGTATTAAATCAACCAACAGTTCCTTTTCTTCTATCTTTATTACACATGATTTGTACACTATATTGGTGTTAATTGAATCTCCCATCGGTGTGGCTACCTCTAGAATGTATTCTAATTGTTCTGGTTCTACCTTTAAGTGGCATGCAAAGTGTTGTGACACAAATGAATGAGTAGATCCAGGATCAATCAAAACATGAGCTACATTTTGGAAGATAGTAAGAGTACCTTGGATCACTGATTTTGAGGCCTGAGCGTCTTGCTCGGTAATCGCAAATACTCTTCCTTTCATCTGAGGCTTTGAAGCTATCTCTCCATGCTTTGGAAGCTGTTGTGTCTGTAAGCTAGGACATTGTTTAATCTGGTGTCCCAATTTTCCACATTTAAAACAGGCTTCGGTATTCCAATAATAAGGGCTTGATCCATGATTTTTCCCACATTTTCTACATGGTTCTATTAGGTTTTGAAATGGCGAGGGCCTTGGCTTCTTGTTTGGCCTTTCAAACTGTTGTCGCTTAGATGATGTTGGTCTAACATGACTGTTCTGATTTTTCGTCTTTTGGTAATCTTCAAAATCTTTTTCGACAATTTGGGCACGATCCACTATTTCAGCATAAGTTCTTAATTTCAGGACTGATATTCTGCTTCTAATAGCTGGCCTAAGACCCCTTTCAAATTTCTTTACCTTTCTTGCCTCATTGTTAATCATATGTGGTGCAAACCTGGCCAATTCAGTAAACTTGGCCTCGTACTGTGCTACTGTCCTATTTCCTTGGATTAATTCTAGAAATTCCATTTTTTTTTGGTCTCGAATAAAATCTGGGAAATATTTTTCATTAAATGCCTCTAGAAATACTTCCCAAGTCAAGGTTTTATTTTCTTTGACCAATACTCCTTTTGCCATTCGCCACCAGTGTTGTGCCTCACCTTCTAACATAAAAACTGCCAAGGCCACCTTCCTATCATCAGGACATTTCATAACTTCGAATATTTTTTCCAATTGCATAATCCATCCCTCGGCTTCCAATGGGTTTACAGCACCCTTAAAAGAAGGCGGGTTTAATTTCTTAAATTGTTCGATATTACTCCCACCATTTCCTGTAACTGCCTGCCTGAGTGGATTGTTGTTTTCCATCTGATGTTGCATTAGAGCAACCATATTTTCCAAGGCTTTGTGAATTCCTTTCATATTGGCTTCAGCTATTCTGGATCTTGACTTTATCCCGGTCTATACACACAATAAATGTGATTTTAAGTACATTCTTTTTAAATTTCTGAAGGATCTTAAACCTATTGCTCTGATACCATAAATGTCACACCCCAAGAATTTCTACTCTTTTTCTATAAACTATTTTGACACAAAATTTCGGACGTTCATTCCTCTATTAAACTCGCACTAGGAAAAATATAAAAAATATATTTTCAATAAAATAAAATGACCAAAATACCCCTGAAAGCTTCAAGGTGTATTTTGGTCATTATATTTTATCGAAAAATTATTTTTAATATTTTTATAGGTGCGCCCCAATGAGAAGATGGAACATACCAAATTTCATATTCATACAATTTGTATAAAAAAAAATTAAAAATAAAATACTTTGAGATATCGGATCTAAGATCAAACGGTGAGTGGCTCTCTTTATCAAAATTGGACGGCTGGATGGTAGCGGGAGGATAGAACTTCTATGTTGTAGGAGAAGCATAAAAATCCTTCCCTAAAAAAAATCACTTTATCTAAAATAATTACGATTAAGGTCTTAACTTGTAGTGGTGGCAATGGGCCGGTCCGTGGCTGAAAAACTAGGGTCTCGGCCAAGGCTGGAGACCCGGCCTGGTTCCGCCCAGTTTGGTAACTTGTGGTGTCCAATATATTTATCTCATTACCTCACCCCTTTTTGTTATTTTTCTTCTAGAAGTAGCAACGCGCGATTGACAAAAATCACTGAAAGCTTCTCTCTCTCGAGTAGACACGGGGAGAATCGGCGCTTCGTTTTGACCAAAGGAGCACACGGTTGGTGATGATACCCCCCACCATCCCAAATCCCAGTCAAACATTCCTCTTCTTTATTCTGCCTTTCTACATTTTGTCAACCTTTCCACCACGGATAATAGCGATGGACGGTGCAGCAAAAGACACGACCAAGCTTATGAACATTGCTTCTATCCTCTACACGGAAGGCTTTATTTGTGTTTTATATTATAAAATAAAGCCAATAGGTGCTCTTACATGAGTATACTATTCATTTACTCTCTCAAGTAAAATTTAATCTGGAATTAATTGTATTTTGGGTTCAACGTCTTCTCAATAAAAAATATTTCCTAACTGCATTTTGTATGCACTTGAAAAAAATAATGTCTCAAGATTGAACAAGCATTAAACGCTCAAAAAAAAAAAAAAAAAATTGAACAAGCATTATCCAATTTTTGGATGTGAAATCTAAGTACAGGATAATTAAAAATTAATTTTTTTTTAAAAAATAATCATCTAATGATTCTTAAGTAGTTCCCAAAATTTCAACTCAAAAAAAATCTCCCACTAAGAAAGGGAGTATATGTAGAGTATATGCTCCTGCAGGGCCATAATATGCGCCATCATAATAAAATAGTGGGAGTGTTGTAGTTTTTTCTCCCTCCTTTAATTAAAGCAGACTCTTGCCCACACGTGCGTTGCATACAACGAAAACGGAACCACAAGACCAGGACTACAGGACTAACAAGTATCTATGAGAAGTGTGTATTAGGTGAAACGGATGAATTTGATGACTTTGATTCAAGGAGGGCAATTGCCCTGATTATCGAAAAATGTATGCCCTATGTGTACTATGAGACGTTACCAAGACGTTCCAATTATCTAGATGTGAACAGCTTGGGTGAGTCACAAGTTTTAATTTTTTATGTTTTTTTTAGATTTAAGCTTAGTCTTTGAAACGAATTCAGCACCAAATTCTACATCTAGTGGTTAATTGTGACCTCTATGTCTCAAATATAAATGGTGTCATTGCTCTATGTACCAAATATAAATGATGTCATTATCTATATATATATATATATATATATATATATATATATATATATATATATATATATATATATATATATATATATATATATATATATATATATATATATATGAATAGTAAAATAGGTGGAATCACAGCCGTCAGATCTTCATCGAGTGGTTCAAAATATATATCACTATTATAATTTTAATTTTTTATATAAATTTTGATTAAGATGAAATTTTGGGTGTATATACCTAATACTATTGCACACTATATAAAAATATAAAAATAAAATTTTCAATAATTAAAAATGACCAAATTACCCCTATCATTGTCAGGGGGTATTTCGGTTATTTTATATTTTGGGAAATACTTTTTTATATATTTTTTAATTGTACGTCTTATTTTTTAGTACACGAGTCTAAAATTTCATTGTGATTTGATTTTTAGAAAAAATATTAAATTTATATAGTGATATGTATTCTAAACCACATAATGAAGATCTCATGGCTAGGATTCCACCTATATTACAATTATTTATAGCTGCGCAGGTATTGTAAGGTTTATATATATATATATATATATATATATATATATATATATATATATATATATATATATATATATATATGGATGGTATGCCTATAGGCAAAAATGAACAGTGATTTCGCCTACCCTCATCACCGTCTAAAGTTCATCTCACGGTCAAGATTGTCCAGTAGTGTTTCATTTTTTCATTTATTTTCTACATATCGTAATGACCTGAAATTTGAAGTGTATTTTTGTCAAAAGTAGGTGAATTTTCAAAAAATATCAAAAAAATATTTTACATGAAAAAACTTGACCAAAATACCCCTAAAATGTTTCAAGGGTAATTTGATCAATATGTCTTACGAATTATTTTTTTATATATTTTTATTAGGTGCACCTCACTACGATGTACATAAGCTCTATATTTCAGCTCATTTTAATTTGTAGAAAAAAATAAAAAATGAAACACTACTAGATAATCGTAATCATGTGATGAACTTTAGATGGTGATGATGGTAGAATCACTGGTGATGATGGTAGAATCACTGTTCGTTTTCGCCTATAGGCGTTGGGAAGACATTTCCTATATATATATATATATAAGTTTTCCTATATATATAAGTATATATATATAGAAAAAGCTGGAATTAGCCCACTAGCTCATATGAACATATAAACCCAACAGTTCAGATTGAATATGGGTCGATCTGACGACCACAGATGTTCGGTAATACTTGTATTTTATTTTATTTTCTACAAATCCAAATCACTTGAAATTTTAAGTGTGTATTCTTCTCATCAAGGCACACCTAATAGGAAAATATATATATTCGCAATAAAAAAATGATCAAAATACCCTCGAAACTTTTTAGGGGTATTTTGGTCAATTTTTTTCATGTAAAATATTTTTTTGATATTTTTTGAATGTTCACCTATTTTTGATAAACATACCTAAAATTTCAAGTAATTTGGATTTGTAGAAAAATAAATAAAATTCAAACACTACCGGACATCTATGATCATCAGATCGACCCAGATTCAATCTGAGCTGTTGGGCTCATATGTTCATATGAGCTAGTGAGCTAATCCCAGCTTTTTCCTATATATATATATATATATATATATATATATATATATATATATATATATATAGGATAATCTAAATTTCACAACCCTTCAAATTACAAAGGTTAATGATAGAGAGAGTTGTGAATGGTGGATTTACTAACTTTGTAGTCCATTTTTTTTAAAAAAAATTACCTTTTTGTATTTTATATCTTCATCATTAAGTAAAAGTACTTTTATGAATATCACTATAAGACAATTGGTACTTTTGTTATCTCTATAAAGGCTAAAGCTTAAATTTTTATTAAAAGACAATGACACTACAAATAAAAGTTCCCGGATACTAACTTCCAAAGTGTCATTGTACTTTTGTAAAAATTTCAAATTTGTCATTTCTTAATGATTAAGTTACGCATTAAAATAAAACTTTAAACAAAAAATAATGATTTTTTTATGAATAACACCCATCATTGAAAAATACACCCATCACTACTCCCTTTAACTTTAACCTTTGTATTTTTAGGGTTGTTAACTCTATAAACAAATCATATATATATATATATATATATATATATATATATATATATATATATATATATATATATATATATATATATATATATATATATATATATATATATGGAAAAAGCTGGGATTAGCTCACTAACTCATATGAACATATGATCCCAACAACCCAGATTGAATATGGGCCGATTTGACGGTCACGACCTCATTTCGTGTTTGAATTTTAATTTTTTTTCTATAAATCTAAATTACTTAAAATTTTAGGTGTGTGTTATTATCATCAAGGCGCACCTAATAAAAATATATAAAAAAAATTATTCATAAAATAAAATGACCAAAATACCCTCAAAACATTTCAAGGGTATTTTGATCAATTTCTTTTAAGTAAAATATTTTTTTCATATTTTTAAAATATATAGCTATTTTTATGAACATACTACTAAAATTTCAAGTAATTTGGATTTGTAGAAAAATATTAAAATTCAAATACTATCAGACATCCGTAATCATCAGATCGACCCAAATTCAATCTAGGCTGTTGGGCTCATATGTTCATATGAGCTAGTGGGCTAATCCCAGCTTTTTCCTATATCTATATATATATATATATATATATATATATATATATATATATATATATATATATATAGGAAGATACTACAAAATGCCTATAAGCGAAAATGAACAGTGATTTTGCCTACCCTCATCATCGTCTAAAGTTCATCGCATAGTCACAATTGTTTGGTAGTGTTTCATTTTTATTTTATTTTTACAAATTGAAATAAATTGAAATTTGGTGCGTGTGTTCATAAAAAACAGGCGAATATGCGAAAAAATATGAAAAAGATATTTTACATGAAAACATTGGCCAAAATACTCCCGAAATATTTTGGGGTATTTTTGGTCAATTTGTTTTAGCAAATTATTATTTTTTAATATTTTTATTAGGTGTGCCTCACTAATATGTACACACCCTCCAAATTTCAATTCATTCGGATTTGTAGATAAAATATGAAAAATGAAACACTACCGGACAATCGTGACCATGTGATGAACTTTGAACGGAGATGAGGGTGGGTAAAATCACTGTTCATTTTCGCCTATAGGCGTTTTGTAGTATCTTCCTAAATATATATATATATATATATATATAGACGTGGATTCTATAAGGTTGCAACCTTAAACAATCCAATTAAGGCGCACTTCTAAATTTTAACATAACATATAATTTTTGGGTAAAAAATTCTTAGGATTGTGTTAAAATCTATTTTCATCGTTAATTATATAATTTTAAACTCTAACAATGGTTAAAATCAAGTAGATATATAAATATATGAAAATCTTGAAAATGGACGGTCTAGATAATGTGTTGCAAGATGCACTATTTCTAATATTCAAAATCTTTCTTTCTTTTATATTTATACATCTCGAAGTCGGGATGATCAATTGCAAGGTTTTTCAACATTAAAACAACTTTCTCCGATGGATTTTTGAGGTGCATCTATAGTTTTACATTTTAAGATTGGAACCTTATATAAACTTTTTCTTATATATATATATATATATATATATATATATATATAGGAAAAGATGGGATTAGCCCATATGAACATATGAGCACAATGTCTCAGATTGAATATGTGCTGATCTGACGATCACGGATGTCTGGTAGTATTTGAATTTCAGGTTTTTTTCTACACATCTATATCATTTGAAATTTTAAATGTGTATTCATAAAAAATAGGTGAATCTTCAAAAAAGATTAAGAAAATATTTTATATGAAATAAATTGACCAAAATACCCCCAAAATGTTTTGAGGGGTATTTTAATCATTTTATTTTTCTCGAATAATTTATATATATATATATATATATATATATATATATATATATATATATATATATATATATATATATATATATATATATATATATATATATATATATTTTTTTTTTATAAAGTGCGCCTTGATCAGAAAAATACATAGCTAAAATTTCAAGTGATTTGGATTTGTAGAAAAAAAAAAAAATTAAGCACTACCAGACATTTGTGATCGTCAGATTGGCTTAGATTCAATCAGGGCCGCTGGGCTCATATGTTTATATGAGCTAGTGGGTTAATTCCATCTTTTCTATATATATATGGTCACATTTGTCTGGTAGTGTTTCATTTTTCATGTTTTTTTTTACACATCATAATGATCTGAAATTTGGAGCATGTATACATATTAATGAGACACACCTAATAAAAATATGAAAAAATAATAATTCGTAAAATATAAATTAAACAAAATACCCCCAAAAATTTATAGGGGTACTTTGATTTATTTATATTTTATGTATTATTTTTTTTATATTTTTATTAGGTGCGCCTCACTAAGATGTACACAAACTCAAAATTTATGATTATTCTGATTAGTAAAATAAAATAAAAATTGAAATACCACCGAACAACTGTGACTGTACGATGAAGTTTGGATGGTAATGAGGGTAAGCAAAATCATTGTTCATTTTCGCCTATATGCATTTTGTAGTATCTTCTTATATATATATATATATATATATATATATATATATATATATATATATATATATATATATATATATATATATATATATACACACACCAAATGGGGTCAGGATATACAGTGAAATTCCTATAGAAGGTATGTGAATATTAAGCTATTATATTTTACTATTTCTTGTAAAATACGATAGTAATTTAAACAAAAGAAGAATATGCAGATAAACAGAATAACAGATATATCAATAACAAACCACTGTGTGTGAGTGTGATTGCCGATTTTAATACTAAAAACAAATTTGAACTGCATATTATTTTAGCAAACCATCATAACATTATACACAACATTATACAAAACATAGCATTGTATGTTACAGACAAAAGAAACTTCAAATACACACTTACAATTTACAAATACAGTAACTGGAAAAGAGTTTCCAATGCTGAGGACAGTATGAAAGGAGTGAATGAAAATTGCAGTCGCACATAACTACAGTAAATAGTATTATAAGAGAAAAAGAGAAGATAAAACCTGATCTTGATGTAGTGAGAAAATAGAAAAACCTGGAAAGCATGAGAGGGTTTCAAACTGTGAGGTGAAGACAACGGCAGTAAAGCAATGGAGCAGTAGTGATTCAGAGAGAGATTCTCAGAGAGAGAGATGAGCGGAGTCAGAGAATGAGCAGAGTAGGAGATGATCATGGCATGAGAGAGCGAAGGGAGGTAGAAAGCTCCATGCGACTTGAGGTTTTGAAGGCAGGGGGCTGCCTTATAAAGCCAAAGGGAGGAACCTTAGCTACGAAGGCAAAGGAAAGGAATGACCTTGATTGGACATAAAGGAGAGACATAAGAGACGTAAAGTGAAAAGACAAAAATCAAAAGAGAAAAAGAAAAGATTCTTCCATCGATGTCGGGAGAAAAGGACAAAACAACATATTGGAACAGTCACTTTTTGTCTTCATATGTCGGTGGCTACAGTAGATTGTTGGTGGCTACAGTGTCTTCTTGTCGGTTTATGTGAGTGGCTACAATAACTTTTTTGTCGTATGCTGCAATGGTCACAATATCTTGATCTGACATTATCTTGGTATCGGTTCAGGGTCTTTGACTGCATTCATCAGGATCTTCCTCTTCTTCTTCCTCTGGATCTGTTTCTTCTAGGGGGAAATATTTATTTGCACGCATTGGAGATGATTGCACTGTTTCTTCTGATGATACTGGTTTACGTCTAGCTTCAGCAAATATTTCTTTCATTTGTTGTTCGAGAGTTTCTTTGGTAGCATTAGGATTGCTTTGGAGCATGTTTCGAAGATAGGTCGAAAAATCAAATGAGGTGTTGGCAGGATTATATCCGGTTGGATTTGGATTATATATGGGTTTTTCTGGAGGTATTCTTTTGAGTACTGTTGTCGTGGGGTCCATATTGAAAATGTCCCACCATTTAACAGAGATGGTTTTGCCTAGACGGGGAATATAAGTATGGTCGGCTGTATTATTTGCAGAGATAGAGTATTCCCATTTCATTATCCATGGGAGTTGGTATAAGGTGACAAAGTATAAGTGTGGATCTGTATTAATATCAATCTTATTAAATATAGCAAACTGCTCTTGGGCTTTTTGAAAAGGAGGTGGTAAAATATCAGTAGTAGAACCCCATATTAAAAACCAATTTTTAAACCAGCTAAGGAATCTTCAAAAATAGGCATCTTGAATTGGATGAACCAACTATGAGAATTATTGGGGTTTTGGTATGAAAATACTTTGTGCCATGCTTCCATGTATTCAACATATTTATAGTACTTATAAGAAAAATCGGGATTGTTTAGTTTTTTTCCTTGAGTGGGATTGCAACCCCACTCTTCGTAAGATAACAATTTTTTGTTTTGCATTTTTTATTATGCAATTACTCTTGTATTCTGCTGATAATAATGGACTACAGAAATGGATCATGTTTCCATTAGTATAGCCTCATAATATTCACGGGTTTTGACTCCATTTGTGGGATTGAGATGGTTTATGAGGTATAGAGGAGCAAGTTTGGTTGGGTCTATATAGGTATGGTGATCTTCAATTGTGATATCCATGAGAAAAGCTCTTTCTATGAATGAAGAGCGAGGAATATTAGGCCTTTGAGATGGCCTTGATTGAGCAGGAGTAAAAGCCAGAGTGGATGTATTAGCCTCTGGGTAGGTTATTTGGTGAATGGGTTGAATAGAGGGTGAGAGAGTGGCCAAAGGTGGATTCTCACTTAAAGCGGGTATTATTTCAATAGGGCGTTTCTCATTGCGAGAAGAATTGCTACGAGTGCCCATGATAGTAGGTAGATCAGACAGAGTATTATTATTATTGGCTGCAAAGAGCTGTAGTGCAAGTGAAAGAGGTGTTTCTTCGTCGTTGGCGTCAGTGTGGCCCCCCCTGCAAAAATTCACGGGTCAAAAAATCAGGTAGGGAATTGGTAGAACCGTGAAGGTGTTCAATTGTAAAATCAAAGGCAGAAAATTAAAACATAAAATGAGGTCGTGATTATCAGATCTTATATGTTCATATGAGCTAGCGGTATGGAAAATGCTGAGATTAGCCCACTAGCTCATATGAACATATGAGCCCAACGGCCTAGCTTGAACCTGGGCCGATCTGATAGTCACGTCCTCATTTCGTATTTTAATTTTAATTTGTTTTATGAATCCAAATAATTCGAAATTTCAGATTGTATTATTAAAAAATAGGAGAATCTAATATAAATAAAAAATTAATAATTTGTAAAAAATAAATGGATCAAAATACCCATGAAAAGTTTCAGGGGTGTTTTGATCAATTTAATTTTTACGAATTATTTTTAAAATTTTTTTATTAGGTGCGTATTGATGAGAAGAATGGACGCTTGGATTTGTACAAAAAAAACTTAAAACTCAAATACAAAATGAGGTCGAAATCGTCAAATCGGCCTAGATTCAACCTGGGCCATTGGGCTAATATGTTCACATATGCTAGTAGGATAATTTCAGCATTTTCTACACACACACACACATACACATATATAGATAGCAATAATTCTATGCAACGGTTGTATCATAATATAATGCAATCACATTAAAAAACCATGTTAAAGATATTTGTTTGATACAATTTTTTAGATGTATACTCTTTTCATTCTAAAGAATAATCACATAAAAGAAAATTTTGAAAAAAACACCCTAAAAAGTGTTTTTCTTTCCCAATTAATATTAGCCGCTGATTTTAGTGAGAAGGTTAGAAATAGGTCTCAAAAGGATTTTTTTGTTCCTAAAATTTTTATATAGTGTTATCATAATTAGATTTACAATGCTAAAGTAGAAAAAAATGATTTTGAATTTGTTGAGGCCTAGATCTTGAAATTCACCAAATGGACGGTCGAGATTCATTGTTGGAGGGTATTAATTTTGACCACATCTAGGGTGCAAATTGAATTTTTTTTCCCATAAGATTGATTATGAGGATGAAAAGAATGAGTGTGCAAAATTTGGAGTCACATAAATGCCAAAAACGTGGTTTTCTAGAAGTGTAGTTGCATTATACTATTATACAACCGTTGCATGAAATCATTGCTTGTATATATATGGCAACGATTGTATAATAATATAATTCAACCACACCTCTAGAAAAACCATATTTTTGGCATTTTATGACCCCAAATTTTGTTCACACATTCTTTTCATCCTCATAATCAATCTTACGAAGAAAAAAAAATTCAATTTGCACCCTAGATATGGTCAAAATTAGTACCCTCCAACAATGAATATCGACCGCCTATTTGGTGAATTTCAAGATCTAGGTCTTGCCAAATTCAAAATCATTTTTTTCTTTTTTAGTATTGTTAATCTAATGATGATAACACTCTGTAAAAATTTTGGGGATAAAAAAATACTTATAAGGATTATATCTAACCATGTCACTAAAATAGACGGCTTATATTACTTCGGCTAGAAAACCACTTTCTACGACATTTTTTCAAAATTTTCCTTTTTGTGATTGTTCTTTAGAGTTAAAATAATGTGCATTTAAAAATTTGTGTCAAACAAATGTCTTTAACCTGGTTTTTGAAGATAGTTTCATTACACTATTATACAACCGTTGCATGAAATCATTCTCATATATATAGTGATTTTGCCTATCGTCATTACCGTCCAAAGTTCATCGCACAATCACGATTATTTTGTAGTGTTTTATTTTTAATTTGTTTTCTACAAATCGGAATAATTTGAAATTTGGAGCGTCTGTGCATCTTAGTGAGGTGCACCTAATAAAAATATAAAAATAATAATTCGTGAAAACAAAATTGATCAAAATACCGCAAAATATTTTGGGAGTATTTTGGTCAATTTTTTTCATGTAAAATATTTTTTTTGATATATGAACACATATCAGGTCATTCCGATTTCTAAAAAAAATTAAAAATGAAACATTACTGGATATTCGTGACTGTATGATGAACTGTGGACGGTGATGAGGGTAGGCGAAATCACTATTCCTTTTTCCCTATAGGCGTAATATATATATATATATATATATATATATATATATATATATATATATATATATATATATATATATGAAAATGATGACGTAGGCCCACTAACCTATAACTACATAAGCGGCCAAAGGCCTAAATTAAATATGGGCCGATCCAATGATCACGATTGCATTTCGTATTTGAATTTTAGTTTTTAGTTAAAAATCCAAATCACTTGAAATTTTTGATGCATAGTCTCTTAAAATAGAATAATCCAATAAAAATATCAAAAAAATATTTTGTATAAAATAAATTGACCAAAATAACCCAAAAACCTTTCAAGTGTATTTTGATAAATTTATATTTTATGAATTATTTTTTAATATTATTATTAGGTGTGCTTTGATAAGAATAATATACGTCTAAAATTTCATGTGATTTGGATTGGTAGAAAAAATAAATTAAAATTAAGATATAAAATAAGATTGTGACCGTCAGATCGGCCCAGATTGAATCTGGGCTGTTGGGCTCATATGTCTATATGACAGTGGACATACACCATCATTTCATATATATATATATATATATATATATATATATATATATATATATATATATATATATATATGAAAAAAGTCTTCCCAACGACTGTTGGCGAAAATGAACAGTGATTTTGCCTACGCTGATCACCGTCCAAAGTTTATCGCACGGTCACGATGCTTTGGTAGTGTTTTATTTTTCATTTTTTTTCTACAAATTGGAATACCTGAAATTTGGAACATATATACATCTTAGTGAAGCGCACCTAATAAAAATATAAAAAGCATAATTCGTGGCACAAATATTGAACAAAATACCCCCAAAACCTTTTGAGGGTATTTTGATCAATTGTTTTTCATGGAAAATATTTTTTTGATATTTTTTGTAGATTCGTCTATTTTTTATGAACACACATTCCAAATTTTAGGTCATTCTGATGTGTAAAAAAAAAATGATACATAAAATACTACAAGACAATTGTGACCGTGCGATAAACTTTAGACGGTGATGAGGGTAGGCGAAATCACTGTTCATTTTCACCTATAGGCATTTTGTAGTATATATATGGGCGCAGTTGGCATACGAATGCATCCATAGATGTAGAGGTAAGGTGCACCTTCAAATTTTACAATGGTATATAATTTTGATGTAAAATGTTCTTAGGATTATGTTCTTATTATATTATTATATTTTTGAAGAATACACACCTAAAATTTCAAGTTATTTTAATTTGTAGAAAAAAATTAAAATTAAAATACGAAATGAGGACGTGACGGTCAAATCGGCCCAGATTCAATCTGGGCTATTGGGCTCATATGAACTCATATGTTCATATGAGCTAGTGGGCTAATCTCAGCATTTTCTAATATATATATATATATATATATAAAGATACTACAAAACGCCTATAGGTGAAAATGAATAGTGATTTTGCCCTACCCTCATCACCATCCGAACATCATCGCACGGTCACGGTTATTCGGTAGTGTTTCAATTTTTATTTGTATTTTTATTTTTTAAAATTGGAATGATCTGAAATTTGGAGTGTCTATTCATAAAAAACAGAAGAATCAACTAAAAATATAAAAAAAATAATTCGTAAAATATAAATTAACCAAAATACGCTTGAAAATTATATGGGTATTTTGATCAATTTATATTTTGTAAAATATTGTTTTTATATTTTTATTAGGTGCGTCCCACTAAGATGTACGTACTCTCTAAATTTCGGATCAATCTAATTTATAGAAAAAAAATAAAAATTAAAAGACTATCGGACAATTGTGACTGTACGATGAACTTTGGAAAGCGATGAGCATAGATGAAATCACTGTTCATTTTCACCTACAGGCGTTGGGAAGACTTATATATATATATATATATATATATATATATATATATATATATATATATATATATATATATATATATATGTGAAAAGATTACAAAATGCCTATGGAGAAAATGAATAATATGTTCGCCCTTAGGCTCAACACCATCCGATTTTTTCAGATGGTGTGGATTAAAGACAGTCACAGATATAGCAAGAATGTGCCGAGATTTTTTTCACGCATATTTGATGTAAGAAATATGGGCCCCCCCACAGCTCCTGTATGTCCATCGCGGTTTTTAGGTAAAACTATCACGGACATATCTTGTTTGTGATGGAGGGCAAACACTGTAGCACCTATAGGTGTTTTTAAGACTTATGTATATATATATGGAAAAGTCTTTCCAATGCCTATAGGTGAAAATGAATAGTGATTTTACCTACCTTCATCACCGTTCAAATTTCATGGCACGGTCACAATTGTCTGGTAGTGTTTTATTTTTATATTTTTTTTCTACAAATCAGAATGACTTAAAATTTGGAAGATACGTACATCTTACTGAGGCGCATCTAATAAAAATATAAAACCAATTATCCACAAAAATTAAATTTATCAAAATACCCTTAAAACTTTTCAGATGTATTTTGGTCAATTGTTTTCATGTAAAATATTTTTTTTTATAATTTTCGAAGATTCCCATATTTTTGATGAATACACCATCCAAATTTCAGGTCATTCCAATTTGTAGAAAAAAAATGAAAATGAAACACTACTGGGCAATCGTGACCGCGCGATGAACTTTGGACGGTGATGGGGGTAGGCGAAATCATTGTTCATTTTCTCCTATAGGCGTTGTGCAGTGTTTTCCTCTATATATATATATATATATAAGTAAAAGTTCAAGTGGGGTGAATGGTTCAAAATATCCAGGTGGTCAGCCACGGACATTTCAATCGAATAACCTATCCATAATTTCTTTAGTCGTTTGAAATGTCTGTGGCTAGGTTAGTCGGTTGAAATGTCCGTGGCTGACCACCTGGATATTTTCAACCATTCACCCCACTTGAAATTTTACTTATATATATATATATATATATATATAAGAAAATTATTTCCAACTCACCGTAAAGTCACGATAATCCGATAGTGTTTTATTTTTCATTTTGTTTCTACAAATAGGAATCACTTGAAATTTGGAATGTATGTACATCTTAGTGAGGCGCACCTAATAAAAATATAAAAAAAATAATTCACAAAAACTTATTGACCAAAATACCCCGAAATATTTTGGAGATATTTTGGTAAATTTCTTTCATGTAAATTTTTTTTTTGATATTTTTTATAGATTCGAAGTTTTTTGATGAATACAGGCTCCAAAGTTCAGGTCATTCCGATTTGTAAAAAAACAATTAAAAATAAAACACTACTCGACAATCGTGACGTGCGATGAACTTTGGATGGTGATGAGGGTAGGCGAAATCACTGTTTATTTTCGCCTATAGGCATTTTGTAGTATCTTCCATATATATATATATATATATATATATATATATATATATATATATAACCACAAACAATCCAATTAAGGTGCACCTCCAAAATTTACCATAACATGTAACTTTGTTATAAATATTCTTAGGATTATCTTAAAATCTATTTTCATTTCTAATTAGAAAAAATTAAATTCCAAAAATGCCTAAAATCAAGTAGATCTATAAATATATGAAAATCTTGAAAATGGACGGTCTACATAATGTGTTGCAAGATGCACTATTTCTGGGATTCAATTTTTTTTTTTTTTCACATTCATACATCTCAATGTCCATATAATCAATTAGTGGGTTTTTGAAAATTAAAACAACATTTCCCATAGATTTTTGAGGTGCATATGTGATTCTACATTTTAAGGTTGCAACCTTATATAAACTTTATATAGATATATATATATATATATATATATATATATATATATATATATATATATATATAGAGGAAAACACTACGCAAAGCCTATAGAAAAAAATGAACAATGATTTCGCCTACCCCCATCACCGTCCAAAGTTCATCGCGTGGTCACGATTGCCTGGTAGTGTTTCATTTTTCATTTTTTTTTCTACAAATTGGAATGACCTGAAATTTGGATGGTGTATTCATCAAAAATAGGGGAATTTTTGAAAATTATAAAAAAAAATATTTTACATGAAAACAATTGACCAAAATACATCCGAAAAGTTCTAAGGGTATCTAAAATACAACCAAAATACATCAGAATGATCTGAAATTTGAGGGTATCTACATCTTACTGAGGCGCATCTAATAAAAATATAAAAACAATTATCCATGAAAAAATAATTGATCAAAATACCTTTGAAACTTTTTGAGGGTATTTTGGTCAATTATTTTCATGTAAAATATTTTTTTCATATTTTTCAAATATTCACTTATTTTTTATGAATACAACCTCCAAATTTCAGGTCATTCCGATGTGTAAAAAAAACATTAAAAATGAAATACTACCGGACAATCGTGACCGTACGATGAACTTTGGACGGTGAGGGGGTAGGCGAATTGCTGTTAATTTTCACCTATAGGCCTTGCATAGTATTTTCCTATATATATATATATATATATATATATATATATATATATATATATATATATATATATATAGGAAAGTAAAAAATTTAGTCACAAAATATATACATATATATAAGTCTGATACCATAATGGTAAAACTCTGATACCATAATGGCGGTATATAACTCGACAATAAATGCAGAGTTAAAAGAAAATTAATGCACTTGAAATAGACCTACATATCAAAAAACAATTATTTGATATTCTATTAATAAAAAGAGATGACTCAGACAAATCTTCTAACTCTGATAATGAAATATTAATTGGAGAAATTAATGACGAGGATTTGATCTTCACTAGCTCGGACTCTTATTCAGACTCTGAAAATGCTCCTGAAGATAACTGCCAATGTAATTTTCTAAGGGCCATCATTGATATGAATGGTTCAAATATATTTGTTTTAAAGGTTAAAAAAGAACCCTCATGACTGGATTAACAAGCATACCATGGCAGTCAAAAAATTAAAATTGAAAGCTAAAGAACTGTATTGCTTAGCATTATCTAATCCTACATTGTTTAAAATAGTTGAAACTAACACTTCAGAACAAGAATTAGGTGGCATACTCAAACAAAAATTTCAGAAGCAAGAACAACTGGTGCGTTTTACTTCCAAAAACCTGGAGTCCTGCCCAATAGAGCTATTCCACGGTTAAAAAAGAATTATTGGCTATCGTTCATTGTGTGACTAAATTCCAGAGTGACCTACTAAACCAAAATTTTCTTATTCGTACTAATTGTAAGGCAGCCAAATATATTCTTGAAAACAGTGTAAAAAATCTCATCTCAAAACAAATATTTGCCCGATGACAGGGTATCCTTTCATCGTTGAATTTACAATTGAACACATTAATGGTAAAAATAACCATCTCCCTGACTTTTTGACCTGAGAATTTTTACTGGGAGGACAAGAAAAGGCAAAATCATCCGATGGATATAGTTCTCCGTCCTGGTAAAAGCCAAGCTCCGCAAAAACATCCAACAAATATAGTTCTCAGCTCAGGAAAATGCCTGGCTTCACCATCAGCTCCAAAAGATTTAATAAGAAAGCAAGTTCAAGAGATTGATATATCTCCCTAACGATTCCCCTTTAAGCATTAATAACCCGAGTGCTAATAGAACTCTGTTTCTGTAAACAACATATATACCACTCATAATTGTTGAGAATGATCACAGGGGAAAATACCCTACCGAAATAACATCAATATATTTACGAAATCACCTTCATCCCAATATGGGAGAAAAATGTAGAGAATGGTATGAAGCCATACTAATGGAAACATGATCTGTGACTATAGTACACCACTAGAGTATTTAAAATTAGATCCTACCATTATTTCGAATATATCAAGGCTTGGGACGAAGTCTTTGCTTACCAAAATACCAAAACTTTGCATAGTTGGTATGCACAGTTTAAAATAACTGAACTCATTGAATTCTCTAACTGGTTAAAAAGTTGGTTCCTGTTATAGGGATCATGCAACCAGATACTTCCCCAAAAAATGCAGATATCACAGAGAAAATTATCTGACTATAATAAACATTGTCTAAAAAGAGACTATCATTTATACTGCATGGCCTTATATGAGGTCTCTTGGATACTAAAATGGACATATTAACTCTTTGAAGATAATATGGATCAGTGGGATTATATCCCTGAATTACGCCGACAAATATCAATAAAATGGTGGGACAGTTACAAAAATAACTATCTGGATCCAGAGAAAATTTATATGAAGATAATACCATCCTCTTTGCCAAGTTCAAACATAGATATAACATACTACGTCACAATAATACAACAAAAGAATCCCAAATTATCAAAAGCAGAGCTTAAAAGAAAACTGCTTTTAGCACTAGAAGAAGATGTTGATATACAGACCATACCAACAAAAGAAGAAGAAAAAACCGAAGATTACAGTCTACTCAATAGTGATGACTGTGCAGGGATTAATTTTTCCCCCATGAAGTAAAAGAAAAATTAATATAGACGGTACGATTCCAATTCACCCAGGACACGTGTCCCTAAAGCTAGTAGCAAAAGATAAGAATATTATTACAACTTGACAAATTTCTAGAAAAAATAAGCCCATTATTGCTACCGAAAAAACTATTTACTGTTGAGAATCTTGCTTTTTCAAAAAAGTGTTAGGTTCACAGTAGAAAATCTTGTTTTTTTTCAAAAAATGTCAGTGCCCAAAACATTTCGGTGCGGATTTAAAACATTTTGAATTCTGATTCCTTCCTCTATATAAGAGAAACATAAAAAAAAAGAGGAAGGCATCCCAAAAATGTAGCGGATAGTTTTATTGAGTACGTGATTTGAAGGAAGAGAATTTGGTTTGAAGGAAAAGAGTTTGTATTATAGGTTTTGTTTAAAGATATACATATATATCCATTTGGGCCCAACGGCTGAGATCTTTAGCCTCTTAATCAACGTCCCAGGTTTACATGAGAAAAACCCATTTCAGTTAATGAGTCGTACAACCGCCTGCAACTTTGTCAGCTACTCTCTCCAAAATGGCAGCTACTTTCTCTGCGTGTCCGCTACTCTCTCTCCCTGTTACTCTCACCCTTCTCTCTCTACGCCATTTTACCCGTCTCTCTCCCCCCGTCAACTACTCTCTCTCCCTGTTACCTCACCCTTCTCTCTCAACACTCAGCCATTACCCATTTTGCTACTCTCTCCTCCTGTCAACTACTCTCTCTCCCTGTTACCCTCACCCTTCTCTCTACGCTCAGCCATTACTTCTCTCTCTACGCTCAGAGACCATAGCAGCTCTCTCCACACCAGCAACTACTGTAGCCTCTCGCCACACAGATGTGAGTTTCATGGCTTCACCTCTGATTTTTATTTTATTGGGTTTTTTTTGTTGACTCTTATTTTTTGGAGGAAGTCTTGCACTATATTCTTGATGGTTGAGCTGCCCTTGCAACTTGGTTGTAGATGGTGTCCCTTATTGTTATTTATTCACGATTTTTCTGTATTGGATTTTTATTGAAAGTCTTATTTTTTAGGGTTTTAGAGTGATATTAGTGGTGTTGTTTGTCATATCTGATTTTTTCTTAAATTGTGGTTTGGATACACCAATTTTTTGTAGGAAGCCTTTGACCATATTCTTGATTGTTGAGTTGCCCCTGTAAGTTGGTTTAGATATTTGACAGACTCGAGGCTCATTCATGAGAGGGACTTTTTGTAGTTTGACAGGCGCTCATTCATGAGAGGGACTTTTTGTAGAAATAAAAGACTGTGAGCGAGATTGAGGTGTGTTAGGGGGTGGGTTTTGTTTTAAGTCGGTGAAAATCTCTCCACTAACTTGGTTAGATGATGTATCGAGGAAAATCAAATTAGCCAAATCAGAAATGGAGCTTATATGTCAAATATGGTCGTGAAACTGCGTTTCACTGATGTCAAAGATCTTCAACAATTCCTGAAAAACAGACCCAATACTCGACCTCGAAATTGATTTCAGGCCAGCGAGATCAGAAATCCTTCCCTGAACTCCATTTCCAGTAAGATTCTGAGATTTGAGCTCAAGCACAACAATTTTGTGGGATTTCCCCAACTAATCTATTAAAAGAAATATCAATAGAAACCAGATATTTCAAGCTCAATATTTGTACAGGAATGCTCCCCTCAAAAGAGACATACCTGTAAAAGAAGCACAACAATCCATAGTCTTTGACCATACCTGTCGTATTTACAAAAAAATGTCTACTTATGCCACAGAACAGTCACTTCAGGATTAGAGATAGATGTTATTGAATTTGCTGATAATTTTATAAAACATGTCTATTTTCCATGTGAATAGATGTTCTTGAATTTGCTGAAATTTATTTTTTCATGCCTTATTCACATACATTCCAGCACTTCAATGTCTGATCTTGGCATAACTAAGTAATATCATTATGTTTACTTTTTATAAAATGTGGATGCAGATCTAGACCTTTGAACCCATAAGGATGTCATCAGCTTTCACAAACAATGGAAGATATCCACACCGCAACTGTCTGCGGTGCGACATACCATGTAACTTAAGTACATCAAGTTCCCTATCCAACCCTAGAAGATTGTACTATGGGTGTCCAAATTGTACTTTTTTCCAATAGAGCTATGAATATATGGAAGTGATGAACTACAATACGAACTTGAGACATCATAATGTACAACAAAGGAATCAATCACATGATGAATATATGGAAGTGATGAACTACAATATGAACTTGAGACATCATAAAGTACAACAAAGGAATCAATCACAAGTATCACAAGTGCATCTCATGGACAAGCCTGGACTGATGGTCATTCAATGCCTTATGGCGTATGCAATAATTTATGTTTTTCTTGTCTGTAATGACTACGGTTATTTTTGTACTACTTCTATTAAAAAAGTTTGATATGATTAGAGAATTGGTCTCACAACTCATACAACAATTATTGTTGTTGATATTCATTTTGGAAATTAAAAGTAATTTCACCCTTATAATTTTCTGGCATTGTGGATGAATAAACCTTTGATTGTCAAAGTTGTGAGGAGCTGTCAATTTCTTTTCAAGTGAGACCTGTGAATAATGAGGTAAGAATGTGTTGATGCTCGTTAGTTTACAATACTGCTGATCGGCCCACGGAGAGCCAAACCTTTAAAGAAATGAATATCCATGGTTACAACACTATTAATATCCATGGTTTCAAAATTTTTTTCACTAATCTTTTGAAGAAAAGGTTATAATACTATTCATGTCCAAGGTTACAGCTGCAAAAATTTACTGTTTGCAAGCTCTTAATAGATATGCCAAACGTGCATATCAGTGAGGAGAAACATTTACAAAAAAATGAACCGGTGAGGAGCCAAACATTTGTAGTGTTTTCAATTTCAATATCACTTTTCAATTTCCCACTCAAATTTCAGCTCGTACAAAAATGATGGATTGCGAACAGTAGTCCCTCTATAACAAACACCGTCACTTCAAACATCGTGCTTCCAACACAATCAGCACTGCACCACATGACAAAAAATGACTCTTTGATTCAACACTGTAATTTACAAAAAAATGACTCTTTGATTCAACACTGTAATTTACAAAAAAATGACTCTTTAATGTCCCCATTTCCATACAACACAATTAGCACATGACATGCACAAGCTAAAAACAAAAAATGACTCTTGAATAATTTCCATAAAATAAAATCTTCTGCAAAACTTTGTTGCATCTTGTGGCGTATCTTTTCGACCTGCAATGGCAACGAGGGCACATCTTTTCGACCTGCAACAGCAAGGAGCATATAACATTGAGTTCCACATATTCCAATAAAATGATTACTTCTAGCAAAGTAACACACCCTATTTACAATTTTAAATGGATAGTCATCTGTGCTTTTGACCAACAAGAAGAGATTAAAACAACCTATATACATTGATCAAAAGTTTCCAAGTATATGCCATTAAACCCATGTTTCTCTTACATATGTGTCCCTTTTCTTGTTCTTTTTTTTTTTTTTGGGGGATAACGTACAAGTAGAACTAAACCCATGTGTTTGCATTCTTGACCATTTTTTAAACTGCAGTAATTGATAGGCGTATTGGTTTACAATACAGTAGTACGATTACAGCCAAATACATAGTTTACAATTAAAGCCAATTACAACAGTTTGCAACAATACAGTAGGTTACAATTACAACCAAATACACAATTTACAATTACAACCAACTACATCAGTTTGCAATACAATAGTTTACAAATTGCTGAAATTTCATTGTCATAACGCCATTCAACAGTCAAAGTTCAATTTCAGCAGTCAATAAACAACTCATTACCACACAAAACAGTCATAATACAACACCCACATAATATAATACATAGTGTTGCTTAACATCATTGCATATGTCCCGCGTTCTTACGGGAACCAACCGTACGACGGACTTTGGAGATAACCCTGTAGGAAGAAAATAAATTGCACTGTTAGCATTTCATAATGCATTCGCAATGAATAACATCATATGGAAGTTCTAAAAGTTATGGATTACTACTTTTTACAGAAGAATGATGGACAATTTCTTCTATCATGCACACTGGCCTAGCAAACTGTGCATTTTCTAGAATTTTTCACTGGCTTCCATTCCCCTGATCGAGCTTTTTTTCTTGAATTTGTAGGCTGTCCCTTTTTCGGTGCTCATGGAGGGTCAAGGACATTTTCACAATGGTAACTTCCATTTGGTGTGTCATTACAACTAGCATCATCATTGCCATGGCTCATGGTGTCAACCTGTGGACCTCTCTTACAGCCAAATTTACCATCAATCTCTATGATATCACGGTGTATTAAATACATTACAAATTTATAGACTTCTGCACTTTCTGAAGCACGCTCAACGAGGTATCGAATAGCCTGAAGGACATCATTATATCGAATGGAGCGTGGTAGTTCAGATGTCACATGTAGTCGTCTGCCACAGTCATCAAGAAAAACCACCTTCTTTACGTCCTTTGACCAATGTCTCATTATGTATGGGGGAGGGATTTCAAAAACATTCTTCATCATAAAAATTTTCAACACATGCCTACAAAGAAGGCCCATCCTCTCGAATAAGTAACAATTGCAAGAAACCATCTTCTCATGGGAATTGAATTCCACCAAGCATGATCTACATCCATTTTCCGCATCTGCCACCTTAAAAGTGGCAACCTGTCCATTGTCATCAACTAACTCACTTATAAAATTCATACAATTGGCCACCTCTTCCCCAAATATCTTCAAAATCTTTTGAGTATAGATCTTGGATGCCTGAGACTCAATGATAGAAGTTGTTCTTAAGATTGGAGTAGTTGAAATGTCTTTTATGTCGTTTTCCTTCTCTTTTCGTACCTTCTTATCTTGCATCTTTGCACATATTTCCAATACTGTACGTAAGCTTATTGTGGATGTCAAGTACATCTTCAAGTGCTTGTTCATCCCTTCAATTCTTTGAGTAGAAGTCATACATGCGGTGAATATGTTAGTCAAATATGCGTCAACCCATTGCATGCGACAAGTATAAAGCCTATTCAGCCATTTGTTGCTTTCCAACTCATATTCTTCAATCATATATTTCCATCCCAATTCAAATTCCTTTACTGTTGGACTAGCTACACACCTCCTGAATGTATCTGAAAAAGAACGAGACATGCGTAAGACATGACATAGTTTTTCTTTAATTTTTTAAAGTATATGCCACTTGCAGTAATGATGTTTACTCTGGTAAAAAACTTGTCTCACTGTGGCTGAAATTGCATGGTCTTGATCTGTGAGAATAACACATGGTTGGCGTCCACCCATTGCTTTTAACCAATTTTCAAATACCCAAACAAATGATTCTACCTTCTCATCAAGAATGAGTACAAATCCAAAGAAAGTTGTATTGAAATGATGATTTACACCAAGTGTGGGTGCAGAGGACATACCAAACGAGTTTGTTATGTATGTGGTATCAAATGTAACCACATCAGAAAAGCATTGGAAGGAAACTTTACATGTGGCATCTACCCATAAGATGCTGAGAATGTGATCATTTTCATCTAGTTTCAATCTATATACAAAGATGGGTTCGATGCATTCATTTTATAGAGCCATTGCATAATTCGATTTCTATCTTCTCCTTTTAGTTTTCTTCTAGCATTAGCAATTTCATTTTCGATGTCCTTGACATTGTCGATTCCTCCAGCTTGCTCTATGAATATGTCATGAATATGTATTGGCTTAATCATTGCCGAACTCATTAAATTTATCAAGGACTTTGTGACATTCGATAATTTTCGGTGGCTGAGAATTAAACAAGCTTTTCTTGGAGAGACTAGGGCGTGATTGTGGTCCTTAATAGACCTAATAACAATCCACTCGTTGTCCGCTTTTCTACTCAAGCCTAACTTAGCCATACACCCACCCCTTGATATAGGGAGTACCTTTCTACTGACCTGATGTTTGCCTCTACGAAAGCCTTCCCTGGAGCAATTAATTTCTCTATCAATCCTTTGACCTTTCTTGTTGTGGGTAGAACCCCTACGGATACCAAAACCTTTGATTAATGCATAAGCCTTATAATAGGCATATGCATCGTCCTCTGAAGAAATCTTCATTCCTACATGGGGTTCTTTTATTTTTAGGCTTTTCATTGATGAGTCAGGTTCTCCATCTTGCATTTCTATAAATTTCATGGGAGGGGTTACATGAAAAGGAACCTGCTCCATGGGCTCAATGGTGTCACCCATGTTGTCTACGTTTGCGTTAGTGGGAGATAACACATCATATGAAATAGTGCAGTCCATCTCAGTTTTTCAACTGACCCTAGATAATAAAAAGAAACATATCAACATGTATATATAACATTTGACATATCAAAATGTTCTTCCAATAGCATATGGATAATAAGGCATACAACATTTAATTTAAGGAAATATGAGTTCACAATGCTCGTAAATTAAAAGAATGTAACCATTCAAAACTTATATATAAAGAGGTACAAATGGGTAACATGCTAAAAGTACTCAAAAAGATCATAAATAAATAGAACTCCTCATAAATAAATGAGCAATTGAAGTGCCTGTGTCTATGGCATACATATCTAAGTAGATAAGTTTTTGGTGAATAAATAATTATAAGGGATACTATCTACATCCAAGTTGCAGGGACAATCCCTCAACCCTCTCCGACCACTAAACTTAACAAAAATAAATAAAATAAAATAAGTAAAATAAAAAGAAACAGAGACCCTTGCATCAAAAAATCCTCAAAGCTGCAGCCTCCACTCACATATTGGACCCTGTTCAAATTCAAATCCTTAACGTTCCCATTCCATGCCATTCTAAAAAAAAACATTCCCATCCTCAATCAACTTGTTATATTTAATACTTCAATTCTTTGTCTATAAAATCACTTAAAAATAAATTTTAGCAAATTCAATAACATCTATTCACATGGAAAGTGGACAATTTTTTTAATAAATTTCAGCAAATTCAATAACATCTATCTCTAAGTAGACATGTTTTTTGTCTGTGGCAGAATTTCAGCAAATTCAATTCTTTGTCTATCTCTAAATTTCAGCAAATTCAATTCTTGTGTCTGTGGTATACAGATCTAAGTAGACATGTTTACCATACCTGTCATATTTACCAAAAAATGTCAGAAATGGAGATTTTGTGTCAAATATGGTCGTGAAACTGGGTTTTACTGATGTCAAAGATCTTCAACAATTCATGAAAAACAGACCCAATACTCGACCTCAAAAATGATTTCAGGCCTCAGAAATCAGAAATCCTTCCCTGAACTCCATCCCTGCAAGATTCTGAGATTTGAGCTCTGTAAAAGAAGCACAACAATTTTGTGGGATTTCCCCAACTAATCTATTTAAAGAAATATCAATAGAAACCATTGATTTCAAGCACAATATTTGTACAGAAATACTCCCCTCAAAGAGACATACCTGTAAAAGAAGCACAGCAATCCATAGTCTTTGACCATTCCTGTCGTATATACCATACAGGGAGAGTGAGTCGTTGACAGGAGTAAAGAGAGTAGCAGAATGGGTAATGGCTGAGCGTAGAGAAAGTAGCAAAATGGGTAATGGCTGAGCGTAGAGAGAGAAGGCTGACGGTAACACGGAGAGGGAGTAGTTGAGAGAGACCAGCAAAATGGCATAGAGAGAGAAGTGTGAGAGTAACTGGGAGGAGTAGCTGACAGGGGGAGAGAGAGTAGCTGCCATTTTGGAGACAGTAGCTGACAAATTTGCAGGCAGGTGTACGACCCATTAACTGAAATAGGTTTTTCCCATGTAAACCTGGGTTGTTCATTAAGAGGCTGAAGATCTCAGCCGTTGGACGCAAATGCGATGGAGCGCACCTCATCATTTCCCATATAGATATATATATAAAATCCACTAGCTAATAAAATAGTATAAGACCAATATCCCGGATGAAATCTGGGCGGATTTGATGAACACAGATATTTGATAGTGTTTGAATTTTAATTTTTTGTACAAATCAAATCATTTGAAATTTTAGGCGTGTAATCCTCTCATCAAGCCACAGCTAATAAAAATATAAACACAATAATTCATGAAAAAATGACCAAATACCCACGAAACGTTTTGGAGGTATTTTGGTCAATTTATTTCATGTAAAATATTTTTTTGATATTTTTTGAAGATTCACCTATTTTTGATGTACACACATTCTAAATTTCAAGTGATTTAGATTTGTAGAAAAAAAATTAAAATTAAAATACTACCGGACATTCGTGATCGTCAGATCGACCTAGATTCAATCTAGGCCGTTGAGCTCATTTTTTCCTGTGAGCTAGTGGGCTCACCCCTATATATATATATATATATATATCAGTATTTTAAGTTGTGACTCACCCGGGTCGACACGGGAATCGTTCACCATCTGTCGGACGAATTCTACACAGTAAATCGGAAGGATCACCTTGATGACATCATGGACCGCCCTTAAACAGTTGCGACTCGTAGGCGACACGGGAATCGTTCACCATCTACCGGGCGGATTGCACAAAGTAACTCAGAAGGATCGCCCTGATGACATCATGGACGCCCCTTAAAGAGTTGCGACTCGCCCGAGTGACACGGGAATCGTTTACCATCTGTCGGGTGGATTTTAAGTAAATCCGATCGCTCTGATGACATCATGGACTGCCCGCCAAGCGGATTCTATACAGTAAATTGCCCTGATGACATCATGGACCGCTCGCCGAGCATATTCTACACAGTAAATTTGGAAGGATCACCCTGATGACATCAAATTCTACACAGTAAATCGGAAGGATCGCCCTGATGACATCATGTAATGCCTTTAAACAGTTGCGACTCGCCCAACGTCGACACGGGAATCGTTCACCATTAGCTGGGCACGGGTCGACACAGGAATTGTGCCAAGCAGATTCGCCCGTCTGGGCACGGGTCGACCCAGGCGACACGGGAATCGTGCTGGGCAGATTTGCCCTGGTCGATATGGGAATCGTTCACCATCTGCTGGGAGGGGATTCGCACGGGTCGATACGGGAATCGTTCACCATCTGCTTGGAGAGGGTCGACATGAGAATCGTTCACCATCTGCAGGGCAGATTCTACACAGTAGATCGGAAGGATCGCCTTGATGACATCATGGACCGCCCGCCGCCGGATTCTACACAGTAAATCGGATATCATGGACTGCCCGTCGGATTCTACACAATAAATCAGATCACCCGGGTCGACATGGGAATCGTTCACCATTTGCCGAGCAGATTTTACACAGTAAATTAGAAGGATTGCCCTGATGACATCATGGACCGCGGGTCGACATGGGAATCGTTCACCATCTGCCGCACGGATTCTACACAGTAAATCGGAAGGATCGCCCTGATGACATCATGGACCCCGGGTCGACATGGGAATCGTTCACCATCTGCCGAGCGGATTCTACACAATAAATTGGAAGGATCGCTTTGATGACATCATGGACCGCCTGCTGGATTCTACCCAGTAAATTAGACATCATGGACCACCCTCCGGATTCTACACAGTAAATCGGAAGGATCGCCCGGATTCTACACAGTAAATCAGAAGGATCGTGGACTGCCCGCCGGATTCTACACAGTAAATTAGAAGGATCGCCCTGATGACATCATGGACCGCCTTTAAAGGCTGTGACTCGCTAGGGTCGACAAGTTAAAATAATGACATGGATCACGCACATGACATCACGATCATCCAATGAGGCCATTTGAAATCCTTTTCTCTCTACCAACAATCTCTTCCACTAAATTTATTCTAGAAACTTAAAAAATTATATTTTTGAAAAATTAAAGTGCTATTTCAAAAATTGGTACGCATTCTACTAATTTCCACATTGATATCCAAATCTTTTAGTTTATCTATTAATTTATTTGTGTTGTAAATTATGTAATGTACTATTTTTTCTTACAGTTGTCAATAATATATTTTAAATTAGATGATAATATAAGATATTTTGGATTTATTATTATTTGTATAATAAAATAATTATAAAATGTAAGCCAACAATTTCAGTTTCAGTATATATTATTATAGTTAGTTAGGTTGTAATAATTTTAAATTATAGTTAGTTAGGTTGTAATAATTTGAGATTTTTTTAGCGGATTAGAGTTTTTCGCTAATTCGTGATTTTGATGGCCATTTTTTCATCGATTTAATCAATTATTTGTTATAGTCCATGATAATTCTATGACTTTTCTTTTATGTGATGTAAATTTAATGGTTAACATAAGTTCATACAGGGAAAGAACATCTCAATATTCACATATGATGAAAAAAATGAAAGTTAATAATGTAGTACCCTCATTTCTTATTTGAATCTTAAAAAATAATATTTATAATGAATTTTAATATTTTCTTTGAATTTTATTTAAGACTTAATCCGATCGATTTGGTCGCTTCCCAATCTGGATCGTCGATACACGAGTTTTTGTGGTGCTCGATCTGGGGCACTGATCCATTTTCTAAACCATTGATATATATATATATATATATATATATATATATATATATATATATATATATATATATATATATATATATATATATATATATATATATATAGGGGTAAGCCTTACAACAACTGACCAGCTATAATGAATAGTGTGTATAGATAGAATGGGAGCCGTTAGATCTTCATCATGCAGTTTAAAATGCATATCACTATTTTAATTTTAATTTTTTTTATATAAATTTGATTAGTATTAAATTTTGGAGGTTTATACTTAACACTATTGCGCACTATATAAAAATATAAAAACATTATTTTCAATAATTTAAAATGACTAAACTACCCCCATCATTTTTAAGTGGTATTTCGATCATTTTATATTTTGAGAAATATTTTTTTATATTTTTTATTTGTGCATCCTACTTTTTAGTACTCATGTCTAAAATTCTATTATGATTCGATTTATGAACCGCATGATGAAGATCTAACGGCTC
Source organism: Amborella trichopoda (assembly GCF_054954075.1). Lineage (NCBI taxonomy): Eukaryota > Viridiplantae > Streptophyta > Magnoliopsida > Amborellales > Amborellaceae > Amborella > Amborella trichopoda. Next base: position 32,813,981 of record NC_142339.1, read on the forward strand.
CCATGCCACCTACATTACTATTCATTATAGCTGGCCAGCTATTGTATATATATATATATATATATATATATATATATTGGGTGACGTGCATTTTTCAATTGCCACGGACCTAGCAGGTCCGTGACAGTAAAAAATTCATGTGGAACCGCAATGGATGGCATGCCGTTCGTTGCGGGTCCTTTCAATTAACTGCTACGAACATAACAAGTCTGTGGCAGTGGTGAAACACTGTAGCATTTTACCTATAGGCGTTTTTAAGGTTTTTCCTATATAATAGGCACCTCGATCTTAACTGGAGAAATTGTGGATAGGTTGAAATGTCCCCAGCAGACCACTCTGATATTTTGAACCGTTTAACCTACCTGAACCCTTACATAAACCTAGCATCCACCAACTTGATATTGCCCCGGTGGGATCAAAGACACTGAAAGGTGACACAAAGCATATATACTCAGAATCACCCAACTTAGAACATTTGCAAAAGGGAAGGCTCTGGTCTTGCTCCAACGGCCGCTAAAGCTCTGTTAAGTCCCGAAGAGGCGACTAAGGCACCTTAGTCACAAAGTCAGCGATGAGAACACAAAGATATCTGGGGACATTGCCAATGTCGTCAATGCCATTTTAAATGTCATCAGGCCTCGAGACCTCAAATGGTGGGAAACAATCTGATCGACAAGACTGATAAACATGATGACATGTCAGGTCGTACTGGCAGGCGTGGCAGGACTGTGCTGTCATGTCAAATGTCAAGATGGATTATGGTTGTCTAGTTTCGGTTGGTCAATGATCAAAAGACCGCACAACCAAGGTGGCATGCTAGCTAACATTTGACGACATTGCAACTATCTCCGGCGTGTCCATCAGATAGAGATCATACTCAGGAGAAGGTGACACATGTCCAAACAGAGGTTTAAAGGCAGTTGGAAAGTCGCTAGCACCATTGCCAATAGCGCCAGATACTGATAAGAATGTAGCAACTGCATTAAAGAGTAACTAATATTTGTAATACCTCATTAATGATAGTGGCGATAGTCTAAAGGCCTTCAACACCTTTCCGAATGTCACCACAATTTTGATGGTATGAATTTTAACACAAAACTGACTTAGGAACTATGATGAGTCTGCTCTGCCTATTTATACCCCTCTGAACCTCAAAACAAAAGTGTAGACACATCGATCTTGACTGGAAAGGTCATGGATAGGTTGAAATGTCCCAGGCAGATCACCCGAATATTTTAAACCATTCACCCCACCAGAACCCCTTCTCTGTAAACCTAGCCTCCAATGAACTCTTATTGCTCCAGTGGGACCAAAGGCATCAAGAAGAGAAACAAGGTGAGATAGACCAGGAAGCATTCATAAGGAAAGGCTTTGATGTTACCTCAACAGGCATCAAAGCCTTACCAAAATTCTAACGGCGAGGTACTAAGGCAAATTAGTCACAGCATGGGCGACCCGAGAGACCAAATGCCTGGCGCCATTCCTAATGGGCCAATGCCAGTCCAAATGGCCCCAAGCCCTAGGCCTTCCTTTTCGCGTTGCAACGTCATCAAGAAGCCTGATTGCAGTGCCAATGCCGCTAGCGCCATTTCCACTAGTGTCAGGTCTCGAGACCTTCACCAGGTGGGATACAGCCTAGCCGATGTGGCTGAAGTGACGGATTGACATGTCACTCTGTACCCACCGACATGGAAGGCTCGTACTGACATGTCAGAAGTCACTATGGAGCGAGGTCGTCAAACTCTCATTGGTTGAACATTAGATGAAGGTACAACCATAACGGCGGGATAGCTGGTATCTGACAACAGTCCAAATGCTGTCGACACTAGTCAGAATAACTTCAAGCTGTGATTGGTCCATCTGAACCAAATCAGAGTCACCATAACGTGACACATGTCCTGAACAGTATTTGAAGGCATTCGGAATGCCGCTGAGGCAATGGTTTAAAAACCGGATCGGTGACCCGGATCGGGCTTTTCAAAAACCGATCCGGATCGGAGAATCGGCGATCCGGATCGGCGAATCGGCGATCCGGATCGGAATCGGGTGAATCGGTCAGAATATAGCTTCAAAAAAATCCGAAAAAATTATTAAAATTCATTATAAATATTGGTTTTTAGGAATTCAATAAAAAATGAGGGTACTCCATTAAGAATTTTCATGTTTTTGAATGAATATGCGAATATTGATATGTTCTTTCCTTGCATGAACCGCCATTCAGCATTTAATTTACAGTATTTCGTGCTCATCCCTACACTGTTGCTGTTGGGACTCGATATGTGAATAATATGGCTGGGATAGGGTGGCCTCAGAATCATCATCTCTCTCGTTTTCTCTTTGAATAATATGGATTAAAAAAAAAAAAAAACAAATTTTCAAAAAAATCTATCATGGATTAAAAAAAAAATCACAAATTTTCAAAAAATTCTATCATGGATTACAAAAAAAAATTCGATCATGGATTAAACAAAAAAAATCACAAATTTTCAAAAAATTCAATCATGGATTACATAAAATTCGATCATGGATTACAAAAAAAAACAAACAAAAAAAACAAAAAATTCAATCGTGGATTACAAAAAAAGAAAAAAATAGTTCGATCATGGATTACAAAAAATTCAATCATGGATTACAAAAAACTCTATCATGGGTTACAAAAAAAGCAAAAAACAAAAAATTCAATCATGGATTAAAAAAAAACAAACAAACATTTCAATCATGGATTACAAAAAAAAAACAAACATTTCGATCATATATTACAAAACATTCGATCATGGATTACAAAAAATTCTATCATGGGTTACAAAAAAAAAAAAAAAAACAAAAAAATCGATCATGGATTACAAGAAAAGAAAACAAACATTTCGATCATGGATTACAAAAAATTCTATTATGGGTTACAAAAAACCAAAAAATTCGATCATGGATTACAAAAAAAATCTATCATGGATTACCAAAAAAAAAAAAAAAAAAAAAAAAAAAAAAAAAAAAAAAAAAAAAAAATTCCGTACGGAATCGCCGATTCACTGTTCGGACTCGCCGATTCGGTACAGTGAATCGGCGATTCACTGTACAGAATCGTCCGGTTCTCTCTAGAACCGGACGATTTCCGATTTTCGGGCGATCCGGTTCCTTTTTCACTATTTCCGAGTCGAACTGGGCGAGTCCGGTTCGACTCGGCGTTTTTTAAAACGCTGCGCTGAGGCCATTGCCAATGGCACCAAATTCTGACAGATCGTACAGAACATGCATTAATGAGCAATTAATATTTACTAACCATCATGATTATTAATGACATGGTGCCATTCCAACTAGAGCCAACGCCAATCCAAGTGTCACCAAAGTTAAGATGTCCTAAAAAAATAGCACAAATCGACATACAGGCTCGCATGAGTCCATTTCGTCTATAAATAGCCTCTTTTACCTCAGGCAAAAGGTCCGAGTTGCCTGAATCTTGAGCCGAAACTTTACCTGAGTTCATTTAATCTTATGCATTGGTTATGCCAAAAAATCTCTTGATCTTAAGCTTATACCTGAGGTTGAGAGAAGAGTCCCAAGCTGCATCCACTTGAGCAACCCTTATCCTATCAAACCTTTCATTACAAAACTACAAGTATAAACTCATTCAAGCTACACTTCAAACCAAATGCGGTCCAGATAATCAGACTTTTTGAACCCTCTTCTTCCCATTTCTATTTGCCCCGTTAAAAAACGAGAAAGTTGGAGATTGATTGTGCAATTTTACGATTTGAATCGATGCCGACTCTGGGCGTCGGGCCTGGGGGCCCGGCCTAAATGTTGTTTTCTTTCTTCTTTCATTGGTTTTTCTAGCATTTACTTTCATAGTTATGGCTTCTTTCTTTCTTTTCGTCATTTTATGATTTTGCTTCTCTTTTCTTCTTCTTTTGATTCTTGTATTTATTCCTCTCTTATCTATTTTTATATATGCTTTTCCCTATTTTCCCTCATTTATTATCTTATTCATGCCTCGTGTTCATTTGATGTAGTACTTATTATGCATAGTTAGTTATATTTAATCCCTTGTTTCTTCTTTTATCTTCTTTATTACATGATCATTTTTCCCTTCTAGATTTGCATTTATTTCTTTTGATTGGTTATATTTACTTCTCTTCTTTGTCCCCCTTGTTTAGTAGTGTAGATCTTCTTCTCTCACCCCCATCACTTATTCTCTTTATTAAATAGTTACCCTTCTCTTCTTAGTAACATTTATTTCTTGATAGGTATGGTATGTTTACCCCCTTTTCTCATTTTACTGTTTTATAATGTAGATCTCCCTTTCTCTCATCTTCTTTAGTGTAGATTTATTTTCTTTATCTTTCATGAGCATCCATTCTCTTAGTTTTTTATATTGATGTTTCTTCCTAGTTTCCCCTATTTGATAGTATAGGTTCCTTCCATCCCCTTTTATGTGGCTATTTTCTCTTTTCTTGTTGTATTTACTTATTTTGATTTATTGTGTATTCCTCTCTTCCCCTCTTATTCGTCTAATAATGTAGATCTCCCCTGTCGCTCATCTTCTCTAATCTAGTTCTTGTTTGTTCTCCTTTATTATGCTCTTTATTTATTATTTTAGTTATAGGAGTTAGCTTTAATCTCTTTTCTTTCCTCTTATTCTATAGTTTGAATATCACCTTCTCCATCCCTCTCATTCCCTACTCTCTATTATAGTTATTTTATTTCTTTTCTTTATATTTTATTTCATAGATTAGTCATCCTTATCCTCTTATTGATACATCTATTTTTCTCACTTTTTACTATCTTTTATTAATAATTTGTGTTCATCCACTTCTCTCCCCTCTTTTCATGTATCATCCCTTATTTCTCTCTATTTCATTCATCTTGACACTCCTTCTTATGTTCTCCCCTTTTATCTCTTTGTTGTATTTAGTTTTGTTACTTTCATTGGCATGTTATTTACTAGTACTAGCTTTCTTCTCTTTTCTTTTCTCCCATTTTATTTCTTCTCATGTTATATTATTATCCTTATTCGCATTTCGTGCTCATCTCTCTCTGCCTTGTTGATGAGGAGATCGTATATTTCCTTCTTCGCAATCATACTTGTATTTCTATAATATTCTATCTCTTGTTCATTTTATGTCATGCATATTTAGACTAGCCTTATTCCCTTATCTCCATGCTGTTTACTTTCTTATTCTTTTTGCATTTCGTAGTTAGATTCTTTACTTCTTTTTATTTCTATCTTCCTAGCTTAGTTGCTTATTTGTGGTTCTCTTCCCTTGTTCTATTTCTAAATTTATTTTTCTAAAATCTCCCTTTTATCTCAAACCCTTTTTCAGAAGCTTTCTTGGTTGAGTTCCAAGGATAAGACAGTAGGGAAGCCGGCTTTGTCGGTGATCCGAGAGGGACAAGGTCTTAGGATCCGTTTATCCTTCATAGCATAATTTGACAGGGCGCATACTTTACCAACTTATTGATTTGTGTGCACCCAAAACAAAGAAGGGGACAAAGTACCCTACCCGCAATTTTAAATATCAACATTAGGTCTGAATTTTCTTGTTCTTGAGCCCAAGCTATGCCCAAGTTTCCTTCATTTTGGAAGCCCAAGCTAGGTCCAAGATTTTGACCTAGGGGAATATCGCATTCTAAATCTATTTAAAGATGTTCATGGGAAACCATGAACCTCCACCTGTACTCATCAGCCTTTTAAGAAGGACCAGAACGTCTACTAAAAAAGCAATCGACGTTATAACTTGCTTAGGAAATGCTTCCACACCATTACATCCAAGTTGCCCATTGAGGATCCATCCCATCTATCCCTGTATCATATCTAATGCTTAAACACCCTTTCGTGATTGTGGTAACTTTGCTGATGATTAATCATGTACCACTCATCATGCATTCATATGAAGGAGGTGGCACACTCTGAACTTGTTATCACATCCATTCATTCATCTCTATATTCATATGCTCGTGCACTCTTGTGCCGTATTTCTACTATGGTGGGGTTCCATATCATTGCTCATACAAGCAAAAGCCAAACAATTAAGTACATACTCATGAAATTGACAAACTTGAATGTTATCTTTCAAAGACAAAGTTAATGCTTCAGCATTCAAGTTTCAATATGAGTTCAGACAAAACAACACTGGAATGTATTATACAATTGGGGGGGGTGTGGCGAGAATTAAACACATCAATTTCATCAGAACTGCAAAAGCTAAATACATCAATACTTTTATGTTCTAAAAAATTTGGTAATACAAACTCAAACCATTATTAAAGAATTAAGATGTTTGTTTCATGTATGAATAAGAAATACAATAACATGATGGTAAATGGAAGAAAATGAATAACAATTCAACAATTCCTGAAAAATTGAGAATAAACCAAGATTTTTAAAACTGAGAAAAAAATTTATTTAACAAAATATGAGAATAAGTTGCAAAGATCTAGTCTTGAACAAAACCATTTGAATGAAGACAAATCACTAAATATCTCAGAGAAAAGCACATTTCAAGGGTTTTGTTGCTATGAACAACAATTTCATTCTATGCAGAGCCATATACTTTTTTAAAACCGCTGATTTAAAAAAGCCCCAACATTCAAACCTCTAAAACCAGGTATTAGAAAGCCCCCTAAACCTACAGAGTCATAGATTTTTTAAAATCTCTAATTTGAAAAAACCCCAACATTCAAACCTGTAAAACTACCCTAAACCCTAATCCTACATAGCCACATATATTTTTTTAAAATCTCTAATTTAAAAAAGCCCCAATATTGAAACCTGTAAAACCACCCTAAATCCTAATATTATGATGTAATATAGAGAGAAGATTGTACCTTGGTCGTGGCTAGGGAGGTGGTTTCTATTGAGGTAGTTGTTTTGCAGCTTATTCAAATGATTTGAGAGAAACAGGTGCAGGAAAGCGATGAAGGAAAGAGAAGAGGAAAACCATGAGGGTAAGAGAGATGCAGGGGAGCGGGGAGCACTGAGAGAAAGAGAAGAGGGAGGTTGTGAGGGTGAGAGAGAGAGAGAGAGAGAGAGAGAGAGAGAGAGAGAAAGTGAGGGAGGAGAGAGGGGCATCCACATTGCTTGAGAGAGAGAGAAATTCAGATACAAGTACGACTCTTGTTGTACTTGTTCGGAAAAATTTAAGGAGAGAGAGAGAAAAAGAAGGTAAGTATAAGGCAATTGAATTTTTATCTTGAGATGGGAATCTTGAGATCTACGGTGATCTATAAGGTCACACACCACTATATATGGCAGGGTCCTATAGAATCATTTCTCATAATATATTTAACATAATATAATGTATATATACCTCAATGTAAAGTATATAATATTATGAAATAAGTAATGCTATTATTTATGAAATTATATATGCCAAGTAGTATGATATTATATTATATTATACTATAATAGAGCCACAGAGTTTTAAAATCTCTCATTTTAAAAAAAAACCCAACATTTAAGCCTGTAGAACCACCCTAAACCCTAATCCTATAGAGCCACATATTTTTTAAAATCTCTAATTTAAAAAAGGCCCAACATTCAAACCTGTAAAACCACTCTAAATGCTAATATTATGCTATAATAGGGAGAGAAGATTGTACCTTAGTCGTAGCTGGGGAGGTGGTCCATGTTGAGGTGGTTGTTCCGTAGCTTATTCAAATGGGCTGAGAGAGAGTTGCATGAAAGCCGTGAGGGAAAGGGAAGAAGGAGGATGTGAGGGTGAGAGAGAGGTGCAGGGGAGCGAAGAGCACAAAGGAAAAGAGAAGGGGGAGGCTGTGAGACCATAGAGAGAGACAAAGTGAGGAAGGAGAGAGGGGCGTCCATATTGCTTGAGAGAGAGAGAAACTCATAGACAAGTACGACTCTTGTTGTACATGTTCTGAGAAATTTAGGGACAGAGAAAAATAATGTAAGTATAAGGGCAATTGGATTTTTATCTTGAGATGGGAGACTTGAGATCTACGGTGATCTATAGGGGTCTCACACCACTATTTGTGGCAGGGTCCTATATGATGACTACTCATATATTATATATTTATATTTATGTTATTAATATATATTTTTTACATATTGTATTGTAAAATTATATATATATATATATATATTATAATATATTATAATATAATACATAAATATAATGTATACAGCCCGCATTTCTACATATGTGGGCTTGGACGCATAGAAACCGGGTCCTATATACAATATACGTACGTATTCAAGGTTTTGTATAAATATTTTTACACCAACCAAACACTACCAAACATATGAAACTGATTACATAGTGCTTTTTAAATGTGCTACCTAACATGATAAAAATAATGCATATGCAAATATTTTGCTGCAAATTGTTTACAAATATAAATACTAAACATTTGTGCACGAGCTAAACGTACGTGGTGCATGGTAATACATTTGAAAAGGGCTGATTCTTCTTCATAATACATCAAATTTGGCCTCTTTTATATCATATGCTTTGTTATGTGCAAGGGAAAGAAAAATATCCTTTGATCAAATGCAACCAACGTGTGGAATGAAAATTATGAAGCGTAGAACGATATTTACATTAAACACAAAAGAACGAAAAAATGTTGATGTGCATATTTGCTATATTCATGTTATTTAAAAAAATCCCTTATGAATCCATTTTTTTGTTCGTACATTTTTTTCCACAAAATTGCCTCTAAAGGTTCAAAATTTATTTATTTATTATCATAAAATTACTTATGACCATCAATGTTTGAAGCAGTTTCTAAGGACTTAAAACAATTTATATCTTCTCCTTTGATACAATATAATTGCTCACTACTTTAATACAATATAATTGCTCACTACTTTAATACTTTAGTAACTATAAATGTTGCATTCGGTGTTTTAGCTGAACTCTGCATAGAGAAGACCAAGGAATTCCAATCATAACACCCTTGCCAAGCACCACCTGCTTTGGTTAAAAAAATAGATAAAGATGAGATTTGGTGTGAACTAGAGTGCCTTTCCCCAAAGAAGAAGCTTCTTGGGTAATGATTGTTCTAACTCCAATATTGGAAAATAGGTTGGGTGAAATAGAGGCAAAAAATATAGTACAAATTCCATAAAACAAAAGCTTGAACACTTATTGTTTTCGGGTATGCAAGAGCGCTATCTCAAGCTGAAATTTACCCCCTTCAATACTATAAAAGTTGTGCATAGGAAGAGCAACTCGTCATCGGGATATAGGAAAACATAAAGGTCTCTTTTGATACTTCAAAGTTCTATGCAACCAAGCTTGCAGCCGTCAATAGACACCAGAGTTTTGATTTGTTATAGAGAGAGAAAAAAAATGAGTAGAGAGAGAGAGGGAGATGTCCATTGTTATGCTCGCTGGAATTTCACAGAGAATGATGTGTTGAGAGAGTTGAAAAAGACTTGTTCAAGTCTATATTTTGTAGGGGAAAATGACCCCATTTTATAGAGCTACAAGGATGTTGTACATTTCTTATAAGGATGATTACATGCACCACCAATAGTCACAAGTTACATGCACGCCCTTTAATCTTGACAGTTGTTGTTACAAGCCTCATTTTCTTCAAGGCTAGATGATCGTTGGATGTCCCATACGAGCTATATTCAAAAAAGGATATCGAGCCTCGAGCCCTATTTGTATACGTGCTTGGGCGAGGGGCACCTCACGCGCCGATGTGAAGTACGCCATCTAGTGCCATTGTGCCCGTACGTGCATGCATGTGTGCGTTGCACGCTTCGTGTGCTCTGCACATGCACCATCTCTCTCATCTTTGTACTAACAGTAAAAGGCATGAAAATGCCTGCCCTTAAATGCCATTCTATTTATTCTCTCCTTTTTAATGTAGAACTAGCAAAAACCCATAGCTTTCTCTCTCTAAAAAATACAGCTTAGTCAATTGTTATTTTGAAATACACATAAATATTTTTCAAAAACAAAATACTAACATTTTCCTCCACTTTTTCAAAATAGCATAAAAAAATATAAGAAACATATTATTTGCATAGCATGAAGGTATCTTTTAATTTGGACATTCACTTAGAGTATATACTACAAAGTCCATCAAGTACTGTGGTAGCATACAGCTTTGAACCATGTTACTTATCTAACAGACTGATAGTATAACTCACAAACAATATTTAACTCTAGTGTCATTTAGCTGCCAACATATTTTTGGCATTGTGCTTATATCCCGATTTCATAAGACAAGTCTCATATCATAAAAAGTGGCCCCACTTCCACATTTATATAAGTGTGTCTATCAAGAGTGCCCCTGTATATAAAATACTCCAATTTATGTATAGTCCATAGATAACATTAATAGTATAACTCATCCTACTAGCATACTGGTCATCATTAGATTGTCTGCTGTATAGAGTTTCTTAGAGCAGGTACTAATAATATTTGTTATCTAGTGACCGAACTAATCATACGTAGAGTTTGTTTTTACCACATTGAATCTAGAATTTAGAGGTTACAAATGACTAGGTTGGGTTCCCACTGTTTACTCTATGGACTCTAGCCCCATTCTTTTTACATCTTACTAATGCGATCCCTTGCAAGACCTTTTTTTAAATGATCAGCTAAATTTTCCATTGATCTTACATACTCTACACTAATCACTCCATCTCTAATTAATATTTTAATGGAGTTATGACTTCTCGCAATATGTGTAGATATTCTGTTATATACATTGTTACATGCTTTCAGAATATTAGCTTCATTATCACAATATATTGTGATTGTTTGTATTGGTTAGCCATATGAGAATGTCATATAACAAGTTCTTTAGTTATGATGCCTCTTTACCGACAGTGTCTAAATAAATAATCTTGGACTGACCATACTAATCATACGTACAATTCGTTTTTACCACATTGAACCTATAATTTTAAGGTTACAAATGACCAGTTTGGGTTCCCACTGTAGATTATTCAATGGACACAAGCCCCATTCTTTTTAACTTCTTACTAATGTCATCTCTTGCAAGGCCATTTGTCAAATGATTAACAAAATTTTCATATGATCTTACATTCTTTACTCTAATCACTCCATCTCCAATTAACATTTTAATGGAGTTATACCTTCTTACAATATGTGTAGATTATTATTTTTTATATATATCGTTACGTGCTCTCGCAATAGTAGCTAGATTATCACAATGTATTGTGACCGCATGTATTGTTTTTTGCCATATGGGAATGTTGTATAACAAGTTCTTTAGCCATTATACCTATTTACCAGCAAGTATAAAACAATAATTTTGGACTCCATAATAGAGCACAAAATTCACGTTTGTTTATTTGGCCCCCATGATATCGCACCACTTGCTAGTATAAAAATCCATATGGATGTCGATAATGAATACCAGATTTATTTGTTCCAATTAGCACCAATATACCTTTTAAACATTGTGGGATAACCCACATAGTGTATGAATAATTGATAGTGCCTTTCAAGTACCTTAATACTCGAGATATAGCATCCCAATGATCTCTACTAGGGCAAATTGTATATCTACAAAGTTTTCCAACCGCATATGCAATATCAAACCTCGTGCTGCTCATTGCATACATTAAACTACCCATTACCCTAGGATATTCAATTTGAGATATACATCTCCCATAATTTTTTTTTAACTTAATATGAGGATCTATAGGGGTAGAGACTGACTTACTATCAGTATGCTCAAATTTATGGAGCAGTTTCTCAATGTAGTGAGATTGAGTCAAGAACAATATTTTCTTTTCTCAATATTTTGATGGAAAGTGTCACATCAGCCTCTCTTAAGTCCTTCATATCGAAGTTAGGTGAGGGGAGTCTTTTAATTTCCTCCATAATTTCTAGATTAGAATCAAAGATGAACATGTCGTCTACATATAGACAAGTTATGACATATAAAGAGTTTATTTGCTTACTATATATACTCTTATCCGCCTCATTTTTCTTAAAACCATTTGACATCAATACATTATCAAATTTCTTATGTCATTGTTTAGGTGCTTGTTTAAGTTCATAAAGATATTTAGCTAATGTACAAACTTTGTTCTCGTGACTTAGCATCACAAACCCTTTGGGTTGTTTCATATAAATTTCTTCATCTAAGTCACCATTTAAGAAAGCGGTTTTTACATCTGTTTGATGTATGACCCGATGGTTGATAGGGGCTATTGCTAAGAGCAATTGAACGATAGCAATTCTTGCTAGATGTGCATACATGTGTTTATGATGCAAAATCAGATAGATCTTTCGATGAAGATCTCTTGGATCTTGACACCTTTAACTGATGAAAATACAATAGTAGAGAAAGTGGGACAAATCAAATTCAGATCTGAGGTAAGATCTGCCCGGAAACGAGCAAATCTGCTCTCAGATCTGTGGCAGAGCCAGCATGATCCAGAGCATCCAAACACAAGTTTAAAACAAATGAACATATCAAAATAAAATAAAACTGAATCAAACAGTAAGAATGAAAAGCAAGAAGGGGTCAAAGAATGATACCAAAGCGAGCCGGATAGCCCGGGATTCCCGATCCTTCAAGGGCTCGCCCGTATCAGCACCAGCGTCCTCTTTGCCTCTTTGATTCGGATGTCGATAAGTAGATCTCTAGTGTAGAAGGGTTGTTGTGCCCTAAAAATAGTTTAGATCTAGGGGTGTTGTGCCTTAGATCTAGGTTTTCTCGTGCTTAACTTTCTCTGAGGAAGTCTCTCAAGAAGCTCTCCTAGGGTTTCAATCTTTTTCCCCATTGTCCCGCTCAAATGGCAATGAAAATATATTTTATAAGGGCCACAGATATGTTGGAAAGGATATACTTCCATAACCAACAGATCCCCAGCTAAAAAAAACCAAGTTTGGGGTACGGATCTAGGTGACACGGGTGGTGTCGCTAGGCGTGTCGCCAAAAAACATTCGGTAAAAATCTTTAAAAAAGGCAAGAAAACAACTCCGGAGGGAAATTTCAATTTTGGGCCAAAAGGGGTTGGGCTACACTGGACGTGTAGCCTAGACTTGGGCGACACCACTGGTGTCGCCCAAGTCTAGGCTGGGCGACACTGCCAGTGTAGCCCAACCCCAATCAGACCAAAATTTAATTCTGTTGATTCTAATGTGTAGTTCAGCATTTTGTGAAGATCTCAGAGAAAATTTGGTTTAAAAAGGTTTTTTTTACAATTTTGAATGAGTTTTTTGGTAAAATAGGGCTTCTACATGATTCTGGGTCAAAACAGGGTTTCTGCAGGTTTACAGGTAGGCAGATTGGTTCTGGATCACAAGGTAGGTTGTGTGAACTATGGATTTTGGGTTTACTAGGATAATGTGGTCCTAAGGGTTCAGAAAACCATAGAATTTGCTAGATTTAAAATGAAGTGTCTACAATTGCCCCTCTTTGGCACTCCCTGTCCTTCTAAGAATAGGTGAGTGGCAAATAAGTAGACACTTTGGCGTTCCCTGCCCTTCGAGGGGTAGGTGAACGTTAAAGATAGTGCAGACATTTTAAATTTCTTTTTGACGTCACATGGTCAGAGGGCACACCAACTAATCCCTCCAAGTCATTGCGCTTACCGAGCTCACCCACCTAGGGCATTTTTCCTCCTAGGGTTTTCGACGTGAGATGTTGGTGCGTTACACAAGCTTGAAACTCAAGTTGGATTTTCTAACCATGGCATTTAACTTCAGGGGTTTCACAATTTGAAAATTCTAACCCTGGCATGTTCTTTGATTTCCTTAGGGTTTCCTAAGGCTGTCTATAGGAAAAGGTTTTCTATAGGAAGAGATTTGTCTAGCCGATTCTGAAGAGAGAAATGAGGCAGTAATGCAATAATCGTGGCAACACGGTAATCGTCATATACTAGTGTCCAAGCTCCTTCGTTTGAAAAGACATTTTAGAAATTTTGTAAATAGGGGGATATTTGAAAGAGAACCTGGAGCAATGACAATTTACGATTTTAACAAAAAAATTAAAGTTTTTGAAAACACAAGACATATTGTGAAAATTTTGAAAAGAGAAAGCTATTTCGAAAAACAAGGTTGGTTAGCAGTTTGAACTCCTGCAACCATAGAGCTCTTTAAGCAGTTTAGTGTCATGCAGCGATGGACCATACACCTGACCCTTTTACGTCATACGGGGTTAGACGGAATACACCCAACCCTTTTACGTCATACGAGGATAAGCGGAATACCCCCGACCTTTTTACGCCATACGGGGATAGGCGAAATACACCCAACCGTTTACGTCATACAAGGCTAGACGTTACCTGCCTTGGCTCTTTTACGTCGTACGAGTTTGTCGTTGAACTGGATACACCCGGCCTTTTACGTCATACGTGGATAGACAAAATATACCTGACCTTTCACGTCATACGTGGCTAGATGTTACCTGTTTTGGCTCTTTTACGTCGCACGAGTTTGACGTTGAACTGGATACACCCGACCTTTATCATCATACAGCACTAGACAGTACCTATCTCGGCTCCTTTATGTTGTATGAGTTTGACGTTTTTTGAATTGGACTTTGGTTGGCAATTTAGGCTCATGCCACTAAGGAGCATTTTCTTTTTGACTTTTTGAAATTATTATTTTTGAAAGATCGGTTGGCAGTTTAGGCTCGTGCCACTGAGGAGCGTTTGAAATGTTTTGAAAATTAATTAAAATATTTGAAAATGGTCATAAAACATATGATAAGCCAAAGATCGATCCCCAAAAGGCCTAAAAAATGAGCCAGGGTAGTTTTTGACAAGAAATATTTGGGCGACACTAGTGGGACGCCCAGGCAGATTGGTGGTGTCGCCCCTCAAAATTGTTTTTTTTTTTTTTATTAAGTGTAAGTGGTGGGCGACCTAGTTTGTGTCGCTCAGGCGGCACGCATAGTATCGCCCATGAAAACGTTTTTGTTTGTTTGTTTGTTTTGCTGGGCGACACCAGGGGTGTCGCCCATATAAAATTTTGGTGGTGGGCGACACTGCCAGTGTTGCCCGAGCGACACGCGTAGTGTCACCTAAGAATTATTTATTTATTTCTTGTGGTGGGTGGCACAGTCAGTGTCGCTCAAATTTTATTTTATTTTATTTTTTTTATGGGGCGTGCCCTCTTCTTTTTCTCTCTAAAACCATTTATTTTTTTTCTCTTTATTTTCTTTTCAAGTCTTCACTTACTTCTTTGAACCTCACTCTCTTTATCTCTCTAGAATTGGGTTGGAACCATTCCAACCTCCACATTTCATCCATTCCAAAGCCCCTTTTCAAAAATTTAGCATTGATTTCCTCGGAGCATGAAGATGGAAGGCGAAGGGCGTCAATGGACGCTTGGATCGTATCATATTTCTAAATCAAAAGGGCAAGAGAAGGTACAAGCTTCAAAAACCAAATGAATGGGAGATTTTGGCAAGGTGAACTTGTATGATTGTTTTGCTCAAATTTTGAAAAACTTGTTTGAATCATGTAATTCACTTGAAAAGCTTTAATTGTCATGTTTTCACTTTTTGTAGAAAATCTATTTCAATACCATTTTTTCGGCTTCAAAGAATGCTTGAATATGATCATGATGTGTTTGTTGAAATGCCTTAGTGAAAATTGGGGTAAGAGATGGTACAAGCTTCAAAACCAAATGAAAGGGTGATTTTGGCGAGGTAAAATTGTATGATTTTTTGGCCCAAATTTTGAAACACTTGTTTGAATCATGTCATTCACTTAAAAAGCTTTGATTGTCATGTTTTCACTTTTGATAGAAAATCTATTTTAATACCATTTTTTTGGCTTCAAAGAATGTTTGAACATGACCATCATGTGTTTGTTGAAATGCCTTAGTGGAAATTGGGGTTATCTTTTTGGGTGGTTTTGAAAGTGGCATGCCACTGATTTTGGCTCAGTAAAAAAATGATGATTTTCCTCCCAAAATTTCAAACTAGAAGATGATTTGTAAAGCTTTCATGGGATATTTTGATTGTGGTTGGACATTTTTTTGAAAGAATGCCTGAACATGTGTGGATTCTCTACTCCTGAAATTGCTTCTGAGGTGCTTATGAACTGTTTGGTTAAATGCTTGAATGGTCAAGAGTTGGGTTGAATTCTAATTTCTTGTGCTAGACAAAATTTATTCGTTTTTGGGTTTGGGTCAAAGTTTCTTTACTATATTTTCTCTCTTCGGACTATGAAAAGGGGCCAAAATACTCTTGAGGGCAGAATGACCAGAATACTTTGGAGAGCAAAATGAGCAGAATACCCATGAGTGCAATTTATTATTTTCGAGGGTAATCGTGAGTGATTAGTACTGCCCCTTATTTTTAGGGATGGAAGAATGACCACAATTCCTCTTGGATGTAGAAAAAGACCAAAATACCCCGAGTGCAAAATGACCAAAATACCCCTGAGTGCAATTTCGTCTTTTTGAGGGTAATCATTGGTGATTAGTACTGCCCCTTATTTATAGGGATTGGAAAAATGACCACAATGCCTCTAGGATGTAAAAATGACCAAAATACCCCTGAGTGCAAAATGACCGAAATACCCCTCTCTTTTTTTTTTTTTCTTCCAATTTATCTAATGTTGTGTATTTGGCTTAATAGAATTCTGCCAGATATTGATGCCATGAGCTTCTAGAGGATGTGAAAGGTCTTATAGACAAAAGTGGCAAATTGTCGGTGCTTCTATTGGCCGCAGGTGGTAACCCTTCTTTTGCAGATGAGAATCCTTATGTGAGGGTTCCGCTACCATCTGCCGCTCAGATTCAGTCACAATCTCGAGCATCTACTCGGATGATGAAGAGTTCGAGGTGGGTATGACAGAGGTTGGAGGGAGAAGCGAGCACTCGTACACCAGTGGTTGAGGAGGATTCAGGGTCCAGGATGTGACCTTTCTTCTTTTTCTCTCTTCTTCCTCTTTTTTTTTTTGGAGATTATTATGGATCTTAAAGTACATATAAATATATGGCTCTCTCCTTTCTTGTTTATCTTTCTTGTTCTCATGCTTTCCCCCTTTTTTTTTTTTACTGCCCCAGTTGTGGGGTATTTGTTTATCTTTACGTGTGCAATTGATTAGTCGAAGTAGAGTGGGATACTTTCTTTGCACACACTTTTCAAACTGAATGTTTGCACATTCAGTCACCTAGTTGTAGGTTTTGTCTCGAATTTTTGGCTGTTGGGTCATCGCACGTACAGGGATGAGCTTGCCTCAGGGGATCTAGCTGAGAGAAAAATGCTCCCAAACTAGCCAATATCATCATTGGCAAGGTTCACCCATCTTCGATATGTGGTAGTTGGCAGTTATACTCACACAACCATGGAGTGCCTGACTAGTTTCAAGCTTTCATAACAGGCATAGGAAGTTGGCTTTGAGAACGAGGCCAGGTTGACTAACAGTTTAACCTCTTGTAGTGATGGAGGAAGTCCTTTCTAAAAGGGTTTTGGAAATGGATGGTTTTAATAATCAAATTGAAAAAATATTTTCAAAAGGGACGGGCCTTACAGTTTTGCCACCTGTGGCCCCTTTGGTCGTCATTTTCTTTATTATGCTTTACCCAAAGATGATGAAAGGATTTCCTAGTAGGATTGTGAGAACTCAAAGGTCTCGACGTTGTCCTTTTACCGTTGGAGCTTTCATCATGTGCCTCGTGGTCCATGAAGAGTTCTCTGAATTCTTACCGGCTTCCACCTCAAAGAAGTCTCGACGTTCTTTCAGGGTTCGTCGTAGTCATTTCGGTTTTCCATTCATGCCACCCTCCCACATCTTTCTGAATTGGTTCTATTGGGAACTTACAGGGTTTAGAAGGAGTCTTTGTCCTTAGAGTCTGCTTTGTGCAGTATTGTTGGAACTTGCAAGTACTTCCTTGTACTTGAGTGTTTTGAATCGGAAGCTCATTCTTGGAGATTTTTTATTGTTTTTTTTTTCTTTACATGTGATGCCTTTTGAGGTTTTCACCACGTCCATTTTTTTTTTTTCTATGTGATGCCTGTTAAGGTTTTCACCACGCTTTTGAGCCCTTTATGGGTAGTATTTTCTAAGATACATCGCATTAATGGGGTCGTTGAGTTCGTACGCCTCTTGATTTTTTATCTTGTAAGAATTGCCGGCATGCACTAGGGTAACTGCGAATGGCCCCTCCCAATTAGGTTTGAACTTGCCTAAAGGGTGTGGATTTACAGGAGTGTAGAAGATTTTCTTGAGTACCATGTCCCCTTCTCTGAATTGTCAAGGAACAAATTTTCTTTGGTATGCCCTCTCGATTCTACACTGGTAAGCAATGATATTTTGTGTTGCTCATAGTCATCTTTCATGCAAAGTAACGAGGGCAACGATTTGTGCTTCGATATTTTGTTCCTCATCTGAATTGGATAAGCACTCAAATAGATGGTATTTCAACTTCAATGGGTGGTATTGCTTCCATACCATACACCAATGAGTATGGGGTCATGCCAGTAGGAGTCTTCTCAGTTGTCTAATAAGTCCATAACACGTCATGTGATGACCCCAAATTTTCCTGGCCAGTTAGAATGCATGGTGGGTCAAGGAGGGAAGAAGCTGTGGCCAACATCGGTTGGATTGTGCAACGCCAGATGGAGGAAGTGAGGAGGCCAGCGCCGGTTGGATTGTGCAGTGTCGGCTGGAGGAAGTAAGGAGGCCAGCGCCGGTTGGATTGTGTAGCGCTGGTTGGGTTGTGCAATGCCGGCTGGAGGAAGTGAGGAGGCCAACACCGGTTGGATTGTGCAGTGCCAGCTGGAGCGAAGTGAAGAGGCCAGCGCCGGTTGCTCTGCGCCGGCTGTGTCTCTGACATGCATGAGTTGGAAGTGAGACTTCTATAATGCATGCTGATGAGAGTGCCACTGGTCTAGATTTTGAGCCTCCACGGTGACACTTGGCTAGCCACCCCAAACCCATGAGTATTTAAGCCTCTTTTCTCACCCACGCCCCTCATTCTTATATCAGCCATTGTTGGGCGGGTGAGACCTATGAGCAAAGGTTGGAGAAGGCCCCATTATTAATTAGGTAAGGGGATCCATTACCCTTATATTGTAGTCATGGGAATGCATGGAAACTTAGACATATGAATGAGCAATAGAAGTGTATGCAATGTAGAAAAAAAAACTTACGCCCTTTTCAATAGAAATTTGGGGTTTTTGTTCTATGATGATGATGAGTGTAAGAATGGAGATGTGATCATTGAATTATGTAAGAAATGCATGTTATGTATATTTACATTGTGAAAGAATGAATGTTATCGTGTTCTTCATTATAAAATGATGGTTATGGAAGGCATTCATGACACCTGTTAAACGAAACCATGAAATTCCAGGAATATATGTGTTCTTGAATGAGGCATTTGAACAGTCAAATGGAGTCCGATTGACGTCAAACTACAACCGTTGGAAAGATACACGATCGTAGTAAAATTTTTGTTTTTACCCACTATTGGAGTTCTTTACAAAAATGAAGGTATGTTTCAAAATGAGAGGGTATGTCACTGTGGACTGTTTTCATAGATTTGTCATCAGTAACCACTGTGTTCATCGATTTTAACTGGCCAAATGACATCTAGTTTTAGCCAAACTTTAGCCATTTGAAAGATATTTGAATGGGTTAAAAGTTACAGGAGAAAATATTTCAAAATTCTCTTTAGATTGAAAGTTACGCTTTGTTTTATGAAGGTATGTTGCTGTAGACAGTTTTAGAAAAAGCACATATTTCATGCCTCTAATGTCACTGAATTTGACCGACTAAAATTGTCCATTTTAGCCCAAAACATGGCCATTGAAGCCGGTTATGAGTCATATTTAATTCACTTGTTGAACACTTTTCGAGGTTCCTTCTTGATTTTGAAACATAGGCAGAATTTCAAAGACATATCACTGTCTTCACTGCACAACAGATTTCAGATTAAGTGTCTTTGTTCTTGGATTCTTTTGAGGGGGCCAATAAGGTCCAATTGCGCTCAAACTACCCCTAATTGAAAGATAGCTGTCTAACACAAAATTATTTTTGGAACTATGTTCAAGTTCCAAATGAACTGAGAGCTATAGCCTTGTTTTGACTCGAATGTCACTACCTGAATTTTCAGAAAGCTTGATATCCGTACTCTGATTCTGTTATATGAACTTCGGTTCTGTTATATGAACTCTGATTCTGTTATAAGAACTCTGATTCTGTTATATGAACTCTAATTCTATTATAAGAGCTCTGACTACTGTTACATGAACTCTGATTCTGTTATATGAACTTTGAATTTGTTATAAGAACTCTGATTCTGTTATATGAGCTCTGATTCTATTATAAGAACTCTGATTCTGTTATATGAAATCTGATTCTGTTATAAAAGTTTTGACTACTATCACATGAACTTTGATTATGTTATATGCGCTCTGATTCAGTTATATGGACTCTGATTCTGACAGCTACACAATGGATCCTCCATTGGTAGTGAGCTCTCTGACTTTGTATGTGTGAGCATGGACTTGCTGCATATAAAATATTATGTCAGACTTTGAAAGTGTGAGCATGGACTTGCCACATGATCCTTCCCTGACTCTCGATGATAGGAAGGGACCTAGGCTCTGATTATACTTGAGAGGGTCGCACCCCTCGAGATTTCTGGGCACTATTCATCGGGACCCCTTTGGTAGTGTAATGTCCTCTATTGATTAGATTGTAAGAGGGTAGTGTCTTACAAGGCCTCAACTTATCGAAAACCTCAAAGCGCGCTGGGGATATGTGCACGAGTGAGGACATTACAAGTAGGGCCTCTACTTGTCATTGTCCTTCCTCTTGAATGAGGGTAGAAGTCTCAAGCTTAAGATTTGCTTAATCTGATCATTGTGGCTTCTACTTCGGGAGTTAACTACTATGTTTTGCTTGTCTGAATTATGTATTCTATAAGATTACCTGATTGTAACTGTGATATGCAACTGATGCTCCGTTAACTGATTTTAATTCTTTTATATGGCCTTCAAGTGCACTCTGATATGTGACCTTACTCTGTAAGAAAAAATACGATTTCTGATGAACTATGAGCATGTTAACATGTATATACTAATAGTCATGAATGCAAGGGTAGTGATATGCTTACTGGGCTTTTAGCTCATTCCATCTTAATTTCATAACTATAGAGTGAAGGGTGGTGGCAGCTGTGCTTAAGGTGGGTGGCAGTTTTTGAGGGCCTGAAGCCTGAAATCAAGAAGTTTGAGAAGCCATCTTCCAGAGACTTCCGCAGTATGTTTTGGTGATTTCAATGATAGATGTATTCCTTGTTTTGTGTATCTTTTGGGCGAATAGTGCCTCAATGATCTTGTAAAGACTTTTGATTTGGGAAGGAAATTGGCTGTACTTTTGGATTAATGATTGTTGGATTTATTTTAGTTTCTTTCGTGGTTTGCTCTTAATTTCGTGTTCTCATGCGCTATGCCACTCCCACTTGAGTGACATTCGCGGCCTTCGGTCATGATCCCATGCTCTGTCGCCCTCCAACAGGGGTAAGGGTCGTGACACGTCATTTAGCTTTTTGTGCCAATCTTTACCACGTTCTATTATTCTATCTATAATTATGAGAAATCCTTTGTTCGTGGCCTCTGCTTGTCCATTTCCTTGAGGGTAGTAAGGTGTGGAGAATTTTTGCGTTATCCCGAACCTTTTTCACACCTTACTAACCTTTTCATTTTTGAGATTGGATCCATTATCAGTAATGATTGACTCAGGAACACCAAATCTGAATATAATGTTGTTATTTATGAAAGGGGCAACATGTTGTCCTTCAATTTTGACAAATGATGAGGCCTCTACCCATTTGGTGAAGTACTCTATAGCCGTTAATATAAAATGGTGGCCGTTTGAGGCTTTTAGTGAGATCATTCTGATGGTATTAAGACCCCACATGGTAAAGGGCCAGACGGGTGGTGTTGAGTTGAGTCGTACAGACGCTGCTCTGATGAGATCTCTTTAAAGTTGACATTTGGGACTCCTCTTAACGAACTTCCAATAATCTTTGGCAGTGGTGGTCCAATTAGAGCCTTGGTGCCTGATTTTTTGAGCTAAGACGGCTGCCCCAGAATGACCTCCTTCAGTGTGTAACTCTGTCAGTACCTGGTCGATTTCTGGTTGATCGAGACACTGTAGAATAATGCCATCGAAGGATTTCTTGAACAAGAGATCACCTCTTACTAAGAATCCCATAGAAAAAACCTTCGAATGGCTTCTTTATCTTTTTTGGTGGCTCCTTCGGGGTATAAACCATCTTTCAGCAGGGACAAACCATCGTGGAACCATGATTTTGCCTTAATTAGCGCATCTGAAGCCACGAGACACTTCCCCATCATTTTCATTTTCTTGCTCTATTTCATCTTCGATCCTTGGTGGGGAAGGGTCATGTTTGTTCTTGATATAGAATGGCAGCATGGTGATTTTTGAAGGAATATCAACCATTGAAGCAAGGGTCGCAAGGGTCGCAAGGGTGTCAGTGAACCGATTATTTTCCGTAGTTACATGCTGAAAGGCAATTTTATTAAAATATGGAATCATCTTTTCCACCTTTTCTTGATAGGCTTTGAGCTTTTCTTCTTTCACCTTCCAAATCCCTTGAAATTGGTTTATGACGAGTAAGGAGTCACCAATCACTCGTATTTGCTGGATTTTCATTCCCATAGCGTTCTCGAGCCCGGCTATCAGAGCTTCATATTTAGTAATGCTATTGGTACATGGGAAATTCAATCTAATGGCTGTTGGCATTAAAAGCTTCTCAGGTGAGCATAGTATGACTCTTATACTTGACCCGTATTCATTCCTTGCACCATCGAAGTACAGCTCCCAAGTTGATTCCTCGATTGTGAAGAGGTTTTCATCAGGGAGATCCGTGTTGATGGGAGTGTTATCTGGCAGTACGTGTTTAGCTAAGTGGTCAGCAATGACTTGTCCTTTGATCGATTTTGAATGACATATTTGATCTCGAACCTCCTCAATAGCATTCTCCATTTCGCCAAACGTCAGTTAAGGACTGGTCTTTCCAATAAGTACTTGAGTGGGTCTATTTTTGATATGAGCATGACTGTATGAGATAAAACATAATGTCTTAATTTCTGCATAGCCCAGACAAATGTTAAGCAATGCTTCTCCATGTCCATGTATCTTGTCTCATAGTCGACCATGGTTTTGCTGATGTAGTATATCGTTTGTTTTTTTCCATGGTCGTCGTATTGTCCTAACATTTCCCCCGTGGTTTTATCTTTCACAGATATGTATAAGAATAGGGGTTTATCTGGACTTGGAAGACTAAGGATGGGAGGTTGGTGAGGTACTCCTTGATTTGATTGAATGCTTCTTAACATTTATTATCCCATATGAAAGGGGTATCCTTCTTAAGGAGCCTATTGAACGGTGTGCACTTGTCCGCTAGTTGTGAAATAAAACGCCTTATGGCTTGTATGCGACCTTGAAGCCCATAGATTTCTCTAACGTTTCAGGGAGGGGGCATTTCAGTGATGGCTCGTATTGTGGATGGGTCAACCTCAATACCCCTTGGCTTACTATAAACCTAGTAATTTGCCGGATTCAACTCCAAATGCACATTTCTGTGGATTGAGTTTGAGTTGATGTTTTCGAAGTCTTTCAAAAATCGTTCTCAGGTTGGTGAGATGATTAGACCTGGTCTTCGACTCGACCAGAATGTCGTAGACATAGTCTTCCATGATGGTATGTATTAAATCATGGAAGGTGCTAGTCATTGCTCGCTGATAAGTTGCCCCTGCATATTTGAGACCAAAGTGCATGACACAGTAGCAGTAGATTCCCCATTGGGTTATGAATGAAGTCTTGGTTTGGTCTTCTTTTGCCATGAGGATCTGGTTGTAACCCGAGAAGCCATCCATGAATGACAACATCTCGTGCCCCGTAGGGTTGTCGACCAAGGCATCTATATTTGGTAACGAAAAATTGTCTTTGGGACATGCCTTGTTGAGGTCTCTATAGTCGACGCACACTCGGATCCTCCCTTCTTTCTTGGGTACGACCACTATGTTGGCCAACCATTTTGAGTAATCGATAGGGGTAATGAACTTTACCTTGAGCAGTTTGTCGATTTCTTCCTTAATTTTGAGCTCAAGGTGGGTCTTTTGACATCAGAGTTTCTACCTTATAGGCTTTACTCCTTCGTTGAATATTAGGTAATGTTGTACCAATGTGGGATCTAGCCCTGACATATCATCATATGACCAGGCAAAGACATCGCGATATTCCTTAAGAAAGGAAATCATATTTTCCAGCTCCTCAGGAGATAAGGAGGTTCCAATCTGGGTTAACCTTGGGTCATTCTCAATTCTTAGGTTTACGTTGATCGTCTCTTCGATGCTTGCCATTGCGTCACCATCAAACCTCTTATTGAATTGCTCAACATGGGAAGTAAGTTCCTCAGGTTGAGATATTTCTTCAGACTCTTGGCTCTCTTGATCTTCGTCTTGGTCGTCCAATTCGTTGTCTTGGATATTATGCACCTATTGAGCTATCTTGAGTTTTTGCGCTTTTTGAAAATTATTTTTCCTTTTTATCAGTCTTATCATGTTTTGAATTTTCAACAGTTTTTGAAATATCACAAGATGTGTCCCTTATGGGACTCGCAAGAGAAATGTTGGGGACTAGACGTGCAGGGTGGTTAGATGGCCACCCTGTGCCTATCCATTTTTTTGGCACCGGGACTTGAAGGGGCCGCTGGTATGCTTCTAGCGATTCTCGAGATACAGGAGTGATCGACCAATTTCGTTCATAGGTTTGTATTGATGGATGAGCACGCTTGGCTGTGTTAGAGCCGATTGTGCATACCTTCAAATCCAGGTAAGCAAAAAGGTCTTCAATTCCCAATTCTTGTGTGTGCTGAAACGTGGAAGAAGCATTATTCCCCATTGGGGATTCAAGGATCACCCTTGGTCGTTTTGAAGGATGGGCATCAGAGGATCAAGGCTTTGAATGCCTCCAAATACAAAGCTCGGATAGCTTGAAGGCTTCATCCGACTTTGAAATAGGGTGAGAGAACACCCAAGACCTCTTTGATCCCCGTTTTCAGTTTTGGCTTGGAGTGATTCAGAAATTTCCTTTGTTATGCCTTCCCCTTGACTCCCCAAGTATTGGCTTCGTTGGAAGCCTTGGGAGAAGAGCATGTGCCAAGCTTCTAGACACACGAAACCATATCAATGTTGACATTGGATGATGTTCTCCATCGATGCGGAGTTTGCAAAATTTGAGGAACATGGTCGCCAACATCTAGGCGTAAGGTGGTACAATCGGCTTGGTCAAAGGAAGCGAGTGAGATTTCTCCAAGCTCGACCCCTATGGCTAGCTTCCCATTATGTATACCAGGATTGAGAAAAGAAGGGGGTTCAGCACATACCTTTGTGATGCCATTTTAGTCGAAAATTTAAGGCATTGATGGAGTGTAGAGGCAACTGCGAGGTTTTCATGCAACCACGGTCTGCTTAACAATATAGTGAATGAAGGTTTTATGTCCAAGAGATAAAACTTTATCACTTGGATGGTGGGGCCGATCTTGAGTGTGAGACGCAATATGCCTTCGGCTTGTCGCTTGGTCCCGTCATATGCAGTGATAGTTAATTGACATGGCTCGAAGTCATCCGGGCTTTTGCTTATCTGCTTCACTATTTTCATTGGGCATATGTTTAAGGATGCCCCATTATCAACAAGCACTCTCCGTATCTCATATCCTTTCATGAAAACGGTGATGTGTAGTGGTTGGACATGAAAGCGGTTGAAGCTGGCTGGGATGTCATTGTCCGTGAACACGATTGGCATTGGTACCGTCAATTGGTTGATCATTCCGCATAACTCATCCGACTGTATATTTTCTTGGGCTATGTGTCTTGGCGAGGACTCTTTTGATCTGGGCTTTATGTGTTGGTGAATTGGCGAGCAACTCCAAGATGGAGATTTGAGCCTAGATATTCCCGAGATGAGCTGGTAGATTGTAGGTGGTTGTGGATCCTTGAATTTATTTATTCGGCTCATGATCTGCGACCCCTGTTGGTTGTTTAGCTTTTGAGGTGTTTCTCATTCTTTCATCTAGAGTATCAGCCATCAATTGAATTGGTTTGAATACTCGGCCTCTTCGGATTAGGTAATCAACCTCACCAGCTTGAAGCTCGATAGGGTCAGCCCTAGCAAGAGTATTGGGAGACTTTAGGGTGTTGGCCCCTTATTTGGAAGATGATCCCTTTTCATTGATCCTGACCATATCGATCTCTAGTGTGTCATCTTCGTCATATCGGTCCCACTTGGGAAAGTTATCAAGGTTTGGAGGTGAAGGGCTTCCTCTTAGAAGGCTCAAAAGATCCTCTTCAAGCTCTTGAAAGTGATGATCACAAGCAAATATGAATTGATTGGGATCAACTTCTTCGTCTTCATTCTGAATCATGTGAATGATGATGTTCTCTTTCGAGTTGTTTTGAGCTCCCAACTTTTCGGTCGTTATGACGATATTTTTAGGGAGAGGATTTGTGAAGATACCCATCGTTTGATTAGGTTCTTCGACATGTTGATTTCTAGGTGCGACAGTGATGTCTCCCCTATTGATTAACCCTTGAATCACTCATTTTAACTACAAGCAGTTTTGAGTATCATGAGCATGGTTTTGATGCCATTTGCACCACCTGTTCTTATCAATGATTAGAATTGGTGGTTCAGATGGTGGCGGGAGATAAGCCTTGTTTCTAGCCATGAGTAATTCCAACACCTTTTCTAATGAGTCTTTGAGGAGGGTGAAATTATCAGCTCGCCTTTGGTTAATATTTTGAGCATTGGCTCTAGGCTGACCCCTTCAGTTTTGTTCTGATTATTGCATTGAGTAGCAGAACCTTGAGCCGTCCGTTAACGACAATTTCATTAACCTAACAGGAAGCATTCCCCTTGTTATTATTTTTATTCTTATTTTGGAAGGTTGTTGTCGGTTTATTATCGAGCCTGGTACTGAGGGGTGTCTCTCTGGCCCTTTCATGTTGCGCCACTCGCTCAACCATGGAGTCTAAGGAGTGGGGGATAAGACCTTGGCTGAAGAAGGTCATGTATTCAGGAGCGGCATTCTCTAGGACTTTGGAGATCTTGGCTGGGTCCGTAAGTGGACATTCTATGACCTGCAATTCAGCCTCATGGAATTGATCGATGAAATCCTCGAAGGATTCTCGTGGGTTTTGTTTCGTTGCATTGAGCTTGCCCATGGAGAGAGATGTTGGTGTCGACCTGCAGTAGTGAGAGACGAATAGGTTGAACATTTCATCTGGAGTGATGTGTGGTCGAGCGGACATTGTTCTTTTATGTCAGTTGAAGGCCTCACCGGTTAGTGTTTGTGAAAATATGGCCGTCAGTTGGTTAGGCCTGTCTACCAAAGCTCGAATTGAGAGGAGGTACGCGTTGACGTGAGTATCTGGATCGCTCTTCCCATTGAACTTGTTTCTAAATTCTGAGACAACAAATCCCAGGGGAAGGTGTTCCATGCCTCCAAGGGTCTCATGAACATAGGCTTTTGGGTTAGAATTTCATGCATGGCCATTCTTACAAGCATATCCTGCGTTGCTGTTATGGTGCCTTCTTGTTGGGTATTTGACATGATAGTAGGCCCACTGGTTGGTGGGTTCTCAAGCATAGACTGATGAGTCAAAACTTGGGGTACATGTTGGCCTGCATGAGCCTGAGATTGATGAGCCGCAGTCACTGGAGAAGTTTTATACATTTGAGCTTGAGGGGCGTACTGACCCATAGGTGTCACCACCAGTTGCAAAAATTGCACGGTTTGATGGACCGGATGAATTAGAGGGACCGATTGAAGAATTGACTGACTCGGATGTGCTAGGGGTTGACCTATACCACTGAGTTGGTTTGGGAACGAGCCATAAGCTAGGGCATGAACAATATAACCTAAGTCAACTAGACTTTTAAGAGCAGCTTGGACGCCTATCTCGCCTAAAGGTCGGGCTAGATTGACACCTCTACTTCGTACAGTGTTCAGGACATCATGAGTTGTACTATGGTGACTCAAGGTTGGGTTAGATCCCCTAGACCTAAGTAGGTCTTGATTTTGAGATTGCTGGACTTCGAGGTTATCTTTGTTCGAGTTACGGGAATTAGCGTTTGATACTGGATGAGCATCTTCCCTCACTCGGCTCCTACTTTGGTTGCCTAAAAGCCCTTACAGGACAGCCCCAGGTTGGACCCCTTGACTATTCAGAGTCTTTCGGGCTGAAGTAGCTTTTCGGACCACACAAATCTTAGGATTAGGAGTGGCCCTGGGGAATCTGCCTCTATTTGAAGACCTGGGCGTTAGATAATGGACTGGCC
The DNA here is from genome assembly GCF_054954075.1 of Amborella trichopoda. Taxonomy (NCBI): domain Eukaryota; kingdom Viridiplantae; phylum Streptophyta; class Magnoliopsida; order Amborellales; family Amborellaceae; genus Amborella; species Amborella trichopoda. Next base: position 32,842,275 of record NC_142339.1, read on the forward strand.
CGAGTTTTGCCGATAATCCCAAGGGAGTACAACATACTGGTCCGTAGGTTTGGGACCAGTATATTGGTCCCAAGGGAGTACAGCATACTGGTCCCTAGGTTTGGGCAGGTTAGGCTTAGAGTCGGCCGTGGAGTGATCGTCATGGCCACCTTGAGTGACTGACATGGTGATTGCTTTTGGCAAGGTTCTAGAATATAGACTTAGGTAAGATCTAAACTCAATGACTTAGGGCAAACCTAGCCTGACTCTAGGGGAAAACCTAAACTGAGACCTAGGTTAAGACCAGATTGGAATCTAGACTCAATGGGTTTTGGTTTAGACCCTGAACTAGGGTAAGCCTAGTCTAGTTCCAGAGGCAATTCTAAGCTTAGATCTATGCTAGAACCTAGAATAAGACCTGGACTAGATAGGTATGAGTCTCAGCTCGGACCAAGAGTGGGTCTAGGTTCGGATCGAGGTGTGAGCCTGGTTCGAACCTAGATTGAGCTGGGTGCAAGCCTAGGCTTGGACATAGAGGGTTTTGAAGATCAGACCGGGTGTGGACCCGATTTGGATCAAGATTGAACTAGGCACGAGCCCTTGGCTCGGACCAAAAGGTGGCCTAGGTTCGAACCTGAGTGTGAACCTGGTTCTGACCTAGGCTAGGCTGGGTATAAGCCTGAACTTGGACCCAAAGAATTTTGATGATCGGACTCGGTATGGACCCGGACTAGATCACGGATGAACTAGGAACGAGCCTTCGGCTTGGACCAAGAGGGGACTTAGGTTCAGACCAAGGTGTGAAAGGGTACGAGTCTCTGCTCGAACCAAGACTAGGTCTAGGTTCGGACCTGGGTGTGAGCCTAGTTCGGACCTGGACTGAGCTGGGTCCAAGCCTAGGCTTGGACTTAGAGAGTTGTGATAATCAGACCAAGTATGGACTCGGATTGGATTAGCGATGAGCTAGGAACTAGCCTTCGGCTTGGATCGAGAGGGGACCTAAGATCGGTACAAGCTTGGACTTGGACCCAGAGGGTTCAGATCAGACCAAAAGTAGGTCCTGACTGAGATCTAAGATTAATGAATAGAAATAAGCAAGCACAACACAAGTAAACTTTTGACCTAGATTATGGTAGGCTTGGCTTTAGAGTGAGTTCTTAAGTATTGAAATGCGACTAGGCTGATATAGGTCCCCACATAGGTCTTGACCTCTTGTTATAGGATGTTCACCAGGTCCTACTATACGCGAAGTTGCTTTGAAGCAAAGGATTACGGAGGGCGCTCACAGTTAAAGTTAGGCGAATCCCAATCACCTCGACTCTTAAAGCTAGGTTCCCCTCACGCCATTAATGTGAATTTTGGGGTTTTGTGAAATATTTGTTTGCTGGTTTTCCAGGCATTCCTGGTCCAGTGTGTGATAGAGTGTGTAAAGAAGAATGCAAGCAAAAATAAAGTGTCAAGCAGGCAAGCACACAATGCAATGAAGAAATAAAGCGAGCTCTTGGCACTAGTCATGCCTAGCGATGCGCGCTTCGAAGCGAAGCTCGCTTGAAGCACATTATAGATGGAGGGGTAAGCAACCCCTACGAAGGTACAGTCAAAACAGTGAGACCAGGCACAGTCTATGCTAAGTCAAGTGCAGCCCAAGTCAAGGATGACTCGAACGGGACATGGTTCAGGGAGGGTGTGAGCAACACTCAATGTATTTTTTTTTTTTTAAAATTTTTTTTTATCTTTTTAATTTTGATGAAACACAGTTAAACTAAGCATGGTGAAAGTAGGAAAAACATAATTTCAGTCAAAATTAACAAAATAAAATAAAATCAAAAATTCAAGAAAGAACAGACCTATTTGAAGCAAAATATATTTTTTTATATTTTTAAAAAATTTATTTTATGCCACAAATTGGTGAACAGAATAAAAAAGGCCATGAAATAGGTCTATGGGGTCTCAGAAATGTTTTGGGACCACTGCAGTTGGGTGACACGGGTGGTGTCGCTCGGGCAGCACTACTGGTGTCGCCCTTGCAGGGTGGGCGACATTGCCAGTGTCGCCCAAAAAAAATATTTTTATTTATTTATGTTTATTTTTATTTTGTTAATATTTATGAAATAAGGCTACTGAAAACTTTCAGAAATAGGGAAAACAATTTTTATAATTAAATAAATTAAAATAGAGTAAAGCAGAACAGTGTAGAAAGAACATATATATCAAGTAAAATATTTTTTTTGGTATTTTTAAAATTTTTATTTTGATCTGAAAGTTTTTGAGCAGTCACAAGAGAGACCTTAGAACATATTTGCAAAGTTTCAGAAGATTATGAAGCTTTTTAATTTGGGTGACGCGGGGAGTGTCGCCTTGGATCTGGGTGGCATTGGTGGGGTCGCCCGGGTGACACTGCTAGTGTATCCCAAGATAAACACGGTTTCGCAACACCAAAATCTTGGATCATTGTCACAGCCGACTTTTGGGACCTTTTGTGATTGAAATCAGTGAAAAACAGTGAATAAAAATCGTATTTTGGCGCTTGGATCAAGCTCGAAATGCCCCACAGTGGGCACCAAATTGTTTACCATGCAAAATTAGTCAAATCTTTCGACGGAGATATCTGAGATCTTGACACTTAAACTGATGAAAATGTAGTAGTAGAGAAAGTGGGACAAATCGAATTCGAATATGAGGCCAGATCTACCCGAAAACGAGCAAATCTGCTCTCAGATCTGTGGCAGAGCCAACATGATCTAGAGCATCAAAACATGATTTTAAAACAAATGAAAAGATCAAAATAAAATAAAACTGAATCAAACAGTTAGAATGAAAAACAAGAAGGGGTTAAAGAACGATACCAAACTGGGCCGGATGGCCAGGGACTCCCGAGCCTTCGAGGGCTTGCCCATATCAGCACCAACATCCTCTTTGCCTCTTTGATTCATATGCCGACCAGCAGATCTCTGGTGTAGAAGGGTTGTTGCACACTAAAAGTAGTTTAGATCTTGTTGTGCCCTAGGTCTAGGTTTTCTCAGCTTAGGGTTAGGGTTAAGGTTTTCTCAGGCTCAACTTTCTTTGAGGAAGTCTCTCAAGAAGCTCTCCTAGGGTTTCAATCTTTTTCCCCGTTGTCCCTCTCAAATGGCCATGAAAAGATATTTTATAAGTGCCACAGATTTGTTGGAAAGGATATACTTCCATAACCAACAGATCCTCAGTAAAAAAAAAAACCAATTTTGGGGTACGGATCTAGGCGACATGGGTGGTGTCGCCTAAAAAAATTTGGTAAAAATATTTAAAAAAGGTAAGAAAGCAACTCCATAGGGGAAATTTCAATTTTGGGCCAAAAGGGGTTGTGCGACACTAGGCGCTGGGCTACACTGCCAGTGTCTCTCAGACGCAATCTAACCAAATTTAATTCTGTTGATTCCAATGTGTAGTTCGGCCTTTTGTGAAGCTCTCAGAGAAAATTTGGGTCAAAAATGATTTTTTTACTATTTTTAATTATTGTTTTGGGAAAACAGGCGTTTGCATGATTTTGGGTCAAAACAAAGTTCATGCAGGGTTCTGGGTAGGCTGTGTGAACTATGAATTTTGGGTTTACTAGGATAATGTGATTCTAAGGGTTTAGAAAGTCATAGAATTTGCCAGATTTAAAATGGAGTGTCTACAATATGTCAAAAAACGCGATGCCTGTTATTTTGTTTGAATCTTTCGCTACTAATCTTGTTTTATATTTATTAATAGAACCATCAGAATTAAGTTTTCTTTTAAATATCCATTTAAAATCTATGAGTTTAGAACTAGGTGGAACTAATTTCCAAGTTTTATTTGTTAGTATAGAATCCATTTCGCTATTTATTGATTCTCTTCAAGAAACTACATCTGGAGATTCAAATGCTTTACTTAATGATATTGGATCTTCCTCCACATTTGAGATAATAGGTATTGAATTTAATATCTTATTTTGATTATCCTCAACTAGATGAATATGAAAATTTGGTCCAAAGTTGTAAGATAGATCACCTTTAATTCTTTTACTTCTTCTTGGTTCTATTTTTTCATCATCATTATTTTCTACATATTCGTCATCAACATTTTGATTATTTTTATGATTATTTTCATTTGGTATACTTTTTGTTTTATCTAATTCACTTTTACTAGTGACATTTTCAAGAAATTCATCATCCCTAAATTCCATTAGTATGTTAGAATTTAGATCCAAAAAACCTATGTGCTTTACTATTTTGAGAACATTCTATAAACACACATTTAGAAGTTCTAGGACCTAATTTATTTTTTTAGGATCTAGAAGTTTAACATATGTAAGGCAACCTCATACTTTAAGAAATCTCAATTAAACAAAAGTTCATAGGGGGTTTATCACTCTTTTTATATGAAATTCTATTTAAAATAAAACATGTAGATAATAAAGCTTCACTCCGTAAATTTAATGGAAAAGAAGAAGAAATTAACATTGCGTTCACCATTTCCACTAAAGTTCAACTTTGCCTTTCTGCTAGTCCATTTTGTTGAGGGATATAAAGTGCAATCACTTGATAAATAATGCCATTATTTTCACAACCTTCATTATAATCCATTGATAAATACTCTTCACCCCTGTCACTTCTAAGAATTTTAATTTTCTTACTAAGTTGGTTTTCTACTTCTGCTTCTGTAATACAAGCATATCTTGAAAATTCATCAATAAATATAAGGAAATATCTTTTATGACCTCTAGTTAGAACATTGTTTAATCACATATATCACTATGCATAAGTCCTAACAATTTACTATTTCTTTCAATTGAAGGAAATGGTTTTGTAGTTATATTAGCTTGTGTACATACTTTATATTTTTCTTTTACAATTCATCATAACTAGAAATCAATCCTAACTTAACCAAGATTTAATAGAAGCATAGTTAACATGTCCTAATCTACCATGCCACACATTACAAGAAGTCACAATATAAGTAGAAGAGTTATTTATTCAATTAATCAAATCAAACTTAAACATCCAATCACAAGAGTAACCCTTATCAACAAATACACTATTTTTAGTCAAAATAAGTTTATCAGACCCAATGACTATTTTAAAGCCCTTCTTGTTCAAGATACATCCAACACAAGGTGTCTTCTCATATCCGATACCTCATCCAAACTAAATTTTCAGTTCCTTCATACCCTTTCCAAACATTTTTTCCATACTCTGGGTTCCAAGTTGAACCGAATTTTCATCACCTACTAGTTCAATGGACTTAAAAAGATCTCTATTGTTAGATACATGAATGGTAGCACCGGTATCTACTCACCATCCATCATATTTAATGATCATGTTTACTTTTGTGATTATTGCTACAAAGTATTTATCAGTGGTCATGTTCACTTGGTCTCTAGGCCTTTTGGGTCATTTTTGGTATCGACACTCTTTGGAGCAGTGTTCTGGTTTTCTACATGAAAAATAAGAGGCTTTTCTTTTATTTTTGTTGGCATTAGCCTTTTGGTCATTAGAATAATCATTATGGACCTTAGGAAAGAAATACTTCTTGTTATATTGAGCACTTGATTTTTGCTCAACAAAGTTTGCCTTAGTACGAAAATTCATTGTTTCATCTTTCTTTTTCCAAAGTCTATCCCCTTCTTCAATTAGAAGAGATCTCCGAAGTTAAACCAAATCAAGGCCCACTTTCTTATGTTTCATTTTCTTTTGATACACTTTCTAAAATGGGAGCATCTTGTGAATTATAGAGCATACTAGAAAAATTCTTCTTACTGATTTCCACAATTTTTAAGTTCATAAACTACAATCTGCAACTCATATACTTAAAAAAGAATTGACTTGTTTTCAATGAATTTGAAGTCTGGAAAATTAAAAATGAAAAAACTTTTGTTTACCAGACTCTTCGGTGAGATATTTGATTTCAAGAAACTTCCATATGTCACTCGCCGTAGACACTGATGCATACATGTTAAATATGGGATTCGTCAAAATGTTGACGCTATGGCCATTGCAAATGTAGTCATCCTTCATCCATATTTTGTGAGCTTGAGTTTGCTCCTTAGTGGAGTCATCAGATGGTGGCGGCAGTGCATGCATAGATTCAGTGACTATGTAAGACACTTTAAGAGTAGTGAGAAAGAAAAGGACCTTATGTTATCATCTTTTAAAATTCAATCTATTGAAGTGCTTGTGAGTCTTGTAAAATTGTGGTTCATGACTTTCAAGGAAGTCATGGCAATCTCTTTTTTTCACCTATGAAATATCATCGTGAATTGTTGAAAATTGGTTAGATAAAATAAGGGGAAAAAAGGTAATACAAATTCAGAAAAAAAAAAGCTTAAATCCTTCTTGTTTTCGGAAACGCAAGAGCGCTAACTCAAGATGATATTTTCCCTCTTCCATACTATAAAAGTTGTGTCATCGGAAGAACAACTTGTCCTCATGATACAGGAAAATTGAGAGGTGTCTTTTGATAAGGCAACTCGTCCTCAAGATACAAGAAAAAAAAGAGGCATCTTTTGATTCTCCAATGCTCTATGCACTCGAGCTTGAAGCCCACAGTAGACACAAAGTCTTGTGTCGTTATAGACAGAGAAAGAGAGAAAATTGAGTAGGAAGAGAGATGAGTCCACTGTTATGCTCTTTGGACTTTCACAGAGAAAGGTGTGTTGAGAGAGTTGCAAAAGTCTTGTTCAGGTTTATATTTCATATGGGAAATGGACTCCATTTTATAGAGCTTTAAGAAGGCTGCATATATGTTGTAGCGTTGGCTATATGTACCACCAACAATCAAAAGTTACATGCATGCCCTTTAATCTCGACGGCTGTTGAGAGAAGCCTCCTTTTCTTCAATGGATAAATGACCATTGGAAGTGCCACAAGAGCTATCCTCACAAAAAGATATCGAGCCTCGAGCCCGACTTGTACACGTGCTTAGGCAAGGGAGGCCTCACGCATCGATGTGAAGTATAAAGTGCATCATCAAGTGCTCATGCGTCCGCACATGCACCATCTCTCTCACATTTGTACTAAGAATATAAGGCATGAGAATACCTACCCTTAAATACCACTTTATCTAATCTCTCCTCTTCAATGTGGTACTAAAAAAGAACCCCACAACTTTCTCTCCTTACAATATACAACTTAGAAAAAACCACAAAAACCATATTGTTATTTTGAAATACACATAGGTATTTTTCAAAACCAAAATACTAACATCCAACTATGGTTTTAGAGTTCGAAACTAAAGAGAGGCTTGTTTTGGCTAGAGAGACATGCCAAACCACAGGTTATCGAAAACGTCCTTTCTTAGCCCTCCTTTTCTTGGCAAAGGGTCGTTCAGCACCAGGCATCTGATCCCTGAAGCACTATGGCGACACCCTATTCCTTTAATGAATTGAGATAGATGACATGGCCACAAATACTTGGATGAGTATGCTGGATAAGCTGCTTGTGTGCTCTTTCAGTCCTCCGGTAAAGGACCTTTGCATCCTCCAAGTTTGGGCCTCTTAAAATTTGGAGATGCAACATTTCTTGTAGAGTTATCCTAAGAGGCATGGCCATTCTATTTTTTGAAAACGAAGAATATTTTAATAGAACGCTCAGGCAAAGATTTTGGAGGTTTCGAGGAGCTCTAATGATAATGGAAAAATGGTCGTCTAGGGCGAACCTATTATATTTCTAACCTCTTGTGGTCTGGCTCGATATCAAGGGAGTCCCTATTCATGCCTGAACTAAAGAAGTTTTTCCCAAGATAGCAATGCGATACGCCAAACTATTCGAAGTAGACTGGTTCACCTCGGCGGGCCCTTTCCTGGGGGTGATTAGGCTCCAAGTCCAAAGGATGCCCGACACTTCTATCCGCAGTAAGTCCTTCCTCAAGTCATTGGATAGTTTTTTACAGTTATTGTTATCCAAGAAGAACCAGTTACAGTTATTAGACGGGAATCAGAATCCACTATCTCAATGGGTATCAAGCATTGCAAGAAGGCAGAGGAGGAAGGTCACCGGAACCACCAAGCTTCCGAAGGATGGAGCTCCAGCCCAGCAATTGAGCCTGGTTACTAAAAAGAGAGAGGTTGAGCATCACCAAGTTGGTCGTATGCCAAAAAAGTAAACTAATAAATAGGTTTTGCAAAGGAAACAAATTAGCCCAGGCTCTGCTTCCTCAATTGGAAAGAAGGACCTTAACAGCTCCAGTTCAAATTCAAATTCTCCAAAAGTGTTTCATCAATCAAAAACCAAAAGTGCATGTGTATCATATGGTCGTCTGGGTGCCCAACCCATGTTTAGAAAGTCCACCGTTGAAAAAGGTGAATCGTCAAGCATTGCAAGAAAGCAGAGGAAGCTCACCGGAACCAACATGCTTCTTCTCCGAAGGATGGAGCTCAGGCGCAGCAATGGAGCATAGTTACTAAAAAGAGAAAGGGTCAATATCACCAAGCTAGTCGCTAGCATCTCGAGCTCTGCTTCCTCGAATGGCAGGAAGGGCCTTAGCAGCTCCAGTTCAAATTCAAATTCTCTACTCCTGAGCCAACTCTCATTATACATGTGGCTAATCAGACAATCATGCAGCAAGGCGGTCCTCCTTCCAAAGATCCTCCTTTTGAAAGGTGGTGTCCACTGATATCTGTAATGATGACCTCATGGAGAAGGTAATTTCCCCCTTACCTAATTGCTCTTTCCCTATTGCTCCTCTTGGGGTTGTGCCCCTTTGCAGGCCGGTGGTTCTTCTATTTAGAAGCCAAAACCACAAACTTTTCATAGATATGTGGTTCTTCTCCTATGCTCTTACTCTTAGTTTTTCCTTTCTCATAAAGACCTTTTCCTCTTCTAAAAACTGCCTCACCTCTTCCATGACTACCCAACGTGTCACCTTTGTGGAGCCTCATGATCAAAATATTTTACTAAGCGACCCTTCTGTGCGTCCTGGTCTCACTGAGGGCATTCTTAGGCTTTCAATGTCTGAGTGGGAAAAGGGCCGTACTTGGGGCTGTATTGTGTTGAAGACCCCTTCGATGGTGGTCAGTGAGGAGCATAGGATCAAAGGCCTTTTACTAGCTAACATTCCTTTGGTCCTACCTATCCTTATCTCTAAGTCCTCCGACTCATACGAGGAAGACCTATCTCCTAGGTTAGTAAACTGCTCTTTAAAAGAATTTAAGAGGGTGGAGGTTAGAAAGAAGGCCGAAAAAATGCTCAAAGACATGCATGTGCACTTTGATGGTGAGGTGAAAATTGTTGACGAAACCATTGCGCCAAGAGAGGCCTAGATGGCCCCAAACCTATGACCAAAGAGAGCCCACTCCAAATTGCAAAGAGCGGCGAAGGATCTAGCAGCTAGATTGCCTTTTGATCCACTTTCTGTTGGGCACCTAGGGTCACTAGGGGTGGTATCGATTTCCGCCCCAAATCTTGCTATTGGATCCCGTCTTCCGTAGCTATTCTAGTCTACTCAATATTCCCAACTGAACTCTTATTCACTAACACCTTTCAACATTGCACCATTCTTCCATAGATATAATAGTTTACTCGATATTTCCAATTGAATTTTTTTCAGTAACACCTTTCAACATTACATAATATGCTTTGGATTTTTTGTAGAATTGACTTTTCTTGTCAAAACTCAGTTTGATTTCAGAGAGCTTATAGTGCCCATAATCTTCCTCCATCATTTCAACAATCCGTTGCAAGTGGTTGGGTGTCAAATTCATATATGCTCTTCCTCCTGAAACTTACAAATGAGGTGTTCAATATCATTCTCTAGCCTAGTTACCCAATCCTCCTCTTCTATAGGGGCATGCACCTCAAGATCCACATGAACATATTCCTTCTGCATTGGAGGTATCGGTAGCTGTCTAGTGGGAATTAGATCCAATTCCATGGATTTGGAGGGCTGCCCCGCCAACTCCTCCTAGTTGTCATCTTGGAGGACCTCCATGGATTTGAAGGGCTGCCCCTAGAATTCCTCCCAGAAGTCATCTTGGGTGACCTCCATAAAAATCATATTCGCTGCTTCAAGTAGCTTCAATAATGGCCCCAAGAGCAAGACCTACTACCCACAAAAGATCCTTGTGTATGTTCGTCTGCTGGTTTTATTTTCCATTGAGATGGAATACGATGCATGAGCATCAACTTCAATAAGCAGGAGAAAAGCCTTTTTCAATTTATCGTAGGAAAGTGTTGTTGGACACCGATCACAAATAGTAACTCCCAACAGTATATGCAGAACTTAAATTATGTTCCGGGTGTGGAAATAGTTTCATGGGTGCGCTTCACTACTCGCTCGTGCTGGAACCAACAATCCAATTGATCGAGCACACCAATCCATTTATTCGGCCTTTCCACGTCCATGCATAGATTGAGCTGTTTTGGGTGTTGGGTAGAGCAAAGCACCCTTCACCATTGCCAGTGTTGATCCATCCAAGAGATTCAAGCTTAAAGATCGACATTGCATTTTATTGCCTTACTAGAAAACTTACTTAACGTTTTGTTTCTTATGCATTCCCTTTCATGATGGTGGAAAATGATGAGAAATAACTCATATGTAACTCCAATATCTTATTCAAATCAAAGAATTCCAACCGGAAAAATTGAATCGGAACACTTAACCAGACATGGGGCCGGAAGTTGTTACTCGGTACTAACCAGTTTCAACCGGCTTAATCAGGCAAGTCCCGGGTGGTAAAAAAAGTATTAAAAAATAAGAAATACAAAACACCTAATAAAATATGAAAAGTATATTTAAAGTATGATTAAACAAAGCACATCCAAATGAAGTTGAAAATTACTGAAAAATGGATTTTAAAGAATAATGTTCAAGGATAGTTTTGAAATTTTTTAAAAAAGGAAAAAAATATAAAAATAAGTATTAATGGCCAAAACAACTTTCAATCTTTGCTAAAATGATGAAAAACATTAAAAAATTAATTACAAATAAAATCCTTTATTTTTTGAGATTTTATATAATCGTTTTAGAATTTTTTTAAAATACCCAACCAGTTCACCAAAACCGGTCGGGCGGTTCCGATTTGAACCACCAGATTTTTCCTACACTGATTCCATGTGAGTGAACCTTTTTCAGTAGGATACCTGTGATTCTCTCTACCTTCTTGTTTATAGAGTTGGTTCTTATCCCAAGTCAGAAGTTCTCAAAGAAATGAGCGGGGTGATCTTTAAAACTATTCATTCTACCCTATTTTTAAACACTGGCACCTCGATTCTTTCATCGATAGGTCTGATCAGAATGATTGGGTTGGGTCTTCATCTGCTCCCACTTGACTTGTCTTAGTAGGGAAAGCAAGTAAACTTCCCAAGGGACCCTACCCTCCATCAATAGCTGATTCTCAAGAACCTTTACGTGAACCCTTGGGTAGTATGGTCGACATCTCTATCAAAACTACCAAAGGAGGTCCCTCCTTCAATCTAGATGATGGTAGGACTGTACATAAATGACAAAAATATTCCTCTCCAGTCAGTTGTGTATTGATTTAGTCGCTTTGCCGTGCTCATCGAGTGCCTATTCTTGTGCTCACTTATGTTATACTTCAAACATCTTAAATCCTATTGAGATTGGTGTTATACATCATTTTTGATGTACTTACATCCCTGGGATAAATAAGAAGAGAACTAGTAACAACCTGGTCATGCCGGTACACAAGACACCGCCAGACTAAGGGAACACTGCAAAATAAGCCTAAAACTGGGTAACCTTGAGAAAACTGCTAGAAAGGCTTTGAATTACATGAAAATGGTAGTTTGGGATACCTGAAGGATGCTCGCAAAGTTTCGTCACATTCAAATAAGTTTTGACCCAGTCAGGATGAAATTCGGTTCTCAAAGACTAGTTTCTATGATGTCAAAAAGAGACCTTATAACTATAGCCCTACGCTAAGGGTTTCAAAACAATACTAAACTACTGCCATTGCATCCAGAACATCGAAAAACCCTCACGAACCAAATTTGGGCTCAATAAAACCTCCCAAGAACATTCTGGGCCCAAATTACCACAAATGGATATGGCACACGTCATGACGTGACCTAGAACCAAAGCTTTTCTAGAGAGAAGATGAGCTTGAAACCATAGAAAATAGAGTCTTGAAAGAAAGACATCTCGAACTTCCTGAAGCAATAACTTGAAATTCATACATCGGATCATCGCAAAGTTGGATCCGATGGGACCGTATCACGAAGGGCTACAAGTTGGTACAACGTTTACACTCAATCTAAGGTTGGATAGTATAAATTTCAAGGTTGAAGAGGGAAAGATTTCCTGATCACCGGAATCCCTTTTTTCCGGCGACCTCCCAAATTCAGAAATACTTCAAGAAAGAACCAAATCGGAAAAAATTTGGTGCAAAGAAATTGTGTTGGTCTCCTCTTCAAGTTGCAATCAAAATAAAGACTTGAAATATCATGGATTGCATTGTGTTGACGGTCAAAGTTCACAACCTAGCCAGATTTTCACCCCTCGGGAAGAGATCGTCTCAAGATGGTCAGAAGACATCAAACTCTTCAGAATCAAGCAAGCATCAAGACTACGATGATGGATTGTCTGAACCACCACCATAAGCATTCGAAAAAGCTCCCAAGATTTGGCAATGCTGAAAGGCCCTTCAGAGAGCGATGGTTTCATCGTTAGCATAAAAGGTTTAAGAGGCATTTTGCTCATTATTCCTAAATTCAGGATTTTATTATAGATCATAATTTGGCTTAGTTTGAGCATCTACCCCTGTTTGGTGGGTCCTCTATATAAACAAGCTTAGGTCAATTGTAAAAGGGATTGATCATTCATTAACGAAAGCGAGGCATTAAGCATGTGTCCACTTATCTTTTGTTTATAACCCTTAGTTCCAGTGGTGAGGAGAGAGAAAACTACCCCTAGCCCACATGGTCTCGTTCTCTCTCTCCCTCTCTTAGGCTAGGCTATGCCTCCAGCCCACTCTCTGCTCTTTCTTCCTCTCTCTCTACGCATTGCTTGCCTTGTGCAGTAACCTAGAGCCAGGATAAACACGCGGTCCCATCTCTTCCCCCTTCTTTCTCTCATTCTCATTGCCTTGTGGGTCTCGGAGCTACGGAATCCAAGTTCCCATCTCTCTTTGTGATCTTCCCCTTTGTATTTCGAGCATAAACGTAGCAAACCTGTGGCTTTGTATAGCATCCTGTTATCCATCATATACTCAAATAATTACCCTTCAGAGTCATCCTAAGAGTTTCAACCCTCGGATCATCGCTCTAACTTTCTCTTCGTACAGTCGAGATGAGCCACGAGAAATACATACGTTCTCTCCCTCACTCACTCAGGTGGAGTCTTCTTGAGTCGATAGTCGAGAGGGTTCTAACTCTTTAGTTGCTCTGATCACCTGAGCACATAACATTTGCCCGGATAAAGGGATTCTCGTCACTATTTCTCCGCTCGCTGTTTCTTTGTCAGCAGCCTCCCCGTTTGACTGAACCATTATAGAGGAATATCGTTGAATTCACATTGTAGTTTCCAGCATAAGATAACAAGGCGATGTGTTAAAGCTTGAGGAGAGTTCATGTCCAAATCGCATTAGCAGACAACCAGAGGGCTTCGTAATTGTTCAAAGAAGGCGAACTGCCCAGACGTGTCCCCAAACCCCCAAACGACAAGGAAGTCGCCTAAACACAAGTCCATCGCAAAACCTTTCTCATTGTTAGTTCCTATTCGCACAAAAGAGAGCATGCATGTGCACGCTAACAAACGTGCAACCCGCATGGAGCCTCCACGGTTGTTTGAGAGATGATTTTATCCCGCCGTCCACATGAGGAAAAATAAGGTTCGACCAACTGGCGACCCCACTAGGGACACACACCCTATAGTTGGCTCGGACTGTTCTCATGCAAACATCTTGCTTCTTTCTCTTTCTAAAACAACAATGGGGTTCCATTACTCCTCTTTCGTCCAAGTTGGGGACTTCATCATCCCCATATCTGTAACCTCACTTATGGAGAGCGAAACAGTTAATCTTGCTTCTCCCTTGCCCTCCTCAAGCGGCCTGGCTGGCCCTACAATCCTAGTTCAAGCTAGGAGAACTAGGGGAAAAGGTGCTCAAATCCCTTCTCCCCCTCCTCCAGCATCAAAGGGAAATCCGTTGATGTCAGCTACATGGGTGGCTTTAAAACCACCTCCTCTCATACACACCCTGTTACTGGTGGGCATCCTGCTAGTCGCAAGCCTAAAAGTGGTCCTGACGCAACTTCTCTTCTTCGCTTGGTGAGTCCTGATAAGACCATTGTCTCAGTGGGTAAACGAATAGTAACCCTACCCTCGCTTCACAATGGTGTTGCTAGCATTAGCTAGTCATCGCACACACCGCACTCTGGAAATTCCTACTCCAGTTCGAGTAGCCCCAAAGCCGCCCCACACATTCACGCATACCATGGCTGATGGTTTGACCGTTGCCGTGATGAAATAGGACAGGCAACAACCAACCCCAATCTCTTCACGTGCTTCAGGTCTCTTGGGACCCGGACTCACCTGAAGTGGTCTTCGACCCACCAGTGCATCGCATGCTGATCTCGCGGCTAGGGGCAGCCCAAAGGCTGGAACCAAATAAGCACACGACTTTCGAGGCAATCGAAAGTCTTTTAAAAAAGCACATATATGCTGAAAGCCCTAAGGCTACTCAAATAAAAAAGGCGAGTATTTCAAATATTCAGCCTTTCACTTCACTCGAACTTGGGTCACAAACCACCCCAAACACTACTGTGGGCCATGCACACACTAGTAGGTCCAGTGATGATATCAGGGGAAAAGGGAAAGGAGCATCAAACACACCCCTCACTACCGCGAAGCCGTTTGCTACATGGTACTTGAAGAAGTTCCCTTCGAGCACCATCTGTCTACTCCTACTTCCTTATATGCATGAGCTAGCCCTTGGGGTAGGGATCAGGACAAGAGGATACCCTCGAAGACGACCAATCAGCACCCCCCTTCTTCAAAAAAACCTAAGCTACTGAAATCAACTTCAAGCTCTTTCCTTTTAGGGTACCACACATTGCCCATATTGATTAACTTTGCCCACCTCTATGAGGCGAGCTAGTCGAAAGGGACGTCAAAATCGTTTCCAGTTCTAGAACATAGTCTACCGGAGCCTGCGACTTAAACAGATGAAGGGGATGAAAGTGTCGCTCTAAAAGCAAAAAGTAGAGTCTTCAACCTCAGAAGATCTACTAAAACGAAATTGGTTCTATCGATTGCATGTTACAGAAGAGCCTGAGACTGACACTGTTCATTGTTATGTCGTCGAGGTACATGAAGATGGACTCACTTCACCTGATTCATGGCCCCAAGGCCGTCACGAGCAGGTAGAAGAGATATGGCCCCAAGGCCGTTCAGAGCCGCTACTCACCTAGGCTGCGCAACAATCTCAAGCTCCATTTGGGCAAACTCAACCCATATTGCTTGGATTGCCGGATCTAGGGGCGAAGAGAACCATCATCAGCCTCACTGCCGAATTACCTGACCCAAGCAAGCAAGTTGAGGTAATGATAGTAAGCCATGATGGGGATGGACCCAAAAATCCAATGGCCCGTTTCGAGAACATGTTAAACAACATTTATGAATAGGCTCAAGGGACTTGAAGATGCTTAACCCGCGGGGTCTTCTCATCAAGAGGCAAATTCTCCTCTCGAACCCCAATGTGAAGAGGAAGAGAGACGTCCACCTCCTCCTATAACCCGAACCTCAAGACCTTTAAACCCTTCTATGTTTTCTGAGGACCAACCCAATGTAGCCTCTCAAACTGTGCCATCGATCTTCACGCAAGAAGATGTCCAAAGAATGATTAATAAAAGCATTCAGGGATTAGAAGCTTTAAAGACACAAGAAAGTGTGGTTAGGTGCCTCGATCTCGCCCACCAGGTCGAGATGAGTTGGCGGCACGTGTCTTGCGTTTCAGGGGAACCCGGGACTTGAGATTGCTCTCTCAGTAACCTTGTTAGGAAACAAGGTCAGGTATACCAACCGATGAGAGAGGAATTTAAGGTCAGTTCAAGACTTACTTGGGCTGGCTCGAGTGGGCAACCTCTTAGATAATGAAGAAAGCCCTCCAGTCGTACAACTGGTTCGAAATTGCCTCCCTTGGCCTGTACTCTCATGTTTCTGCAATCACACACACATGGTTAATGTTACAAGACAAGTGGGCCAAGGGACCCCACCTTGTCTTTGGGCGAATGCACACAGACATGCACATCAAGAGAAGAAGAGAAGGATAAGAAGATAGAGATTGGGGTGAGAAGAAGGAAAGGAAGAGATAGAATAGAAGAATTTGACCAAGAGGCTGGATTGACACATTGGTTAGACCAGTTGGTGGTTGACCCGGCGTGGTAGCAAGACAGACATGGTAACTCATAACGGCACAACGACATTACTAGTAGATGACGAAACCAATACCAACCAGCCTGAGACAATGGCTAATCTGTCGTGCCAGTAAGACAGGCATGGTAACTCAGACCGACATAACGACATTACGACTAGACGACAGTACTACCATGACAGTGCTAAGCTCAACCTCCTTTGGTCAAATGAGAGAGGAAGAAGAAAGAATAGAGGAAAGAGAGAGAGGGAAAAGAGAAGATAGAAGAAGAGACAAGGAGAAGAAAGAGTAAGGAGAGAGAAGAAAAGAAAGAAAGTGAAAAGAGAAGAAGAAGAGAAGAATAGAGTGGGAGTCAGGAGAAGAGAGAAGAAGAGGGGATGAAGAGCCAGAAAGAAAGAAGAGAGAAAGGGATAAGAAGAGACAGAATGAAAGAAGAGAGAGAGAAAGACAGAGAGAGAAAGAAGAAGGAAGAGAGATAAAGATAGAGAGAATGATGAAGGAAAAGAGAGAAAGATAGATAGAAGGAAGAAGGAAGAGAGAGAATGATAGAGAGAAGGACGAAGGAAGAGACAGAAAGATAGAGAGAGAAGGAAGAAGGAAGAGAGAGAAAGACATGGAGAGAAATAAGACATGGACAATAATGGACTTCCACCGTTTGCGAAAGGAGAGAGAGAAGAGAAAGAAACATGGACGACGATGAGCTTTCGCCGTCCATGATAAGAGAGAGAGAAGAGGAAGAAACATGGATGACGATGAGATTCTACCGTCCATGACAAGAGAGAGAAGAGGAAGAAGGTGCATGGACGGCAATGGGCTTCCGCCGTCCATGACAAAGGAGAGAGGAGAGAGAAGATGTATGGATGACGATGGCCTTCTGCCGTCGATGACGAAGAAGAGAGGAGAGAGAAGATGCATGGACGGCGATGGGCTTCCACCGTCCATGACATGAGATAAAAGAGAGAGGATGCATGGATGGCGATGAACTTCTGACGTCCTTGACATAAGAAAGAGGAGAGAGAAAAGACATAGATGGTGATAGGCTTCCACTGTCTATGACAGAGGAGAAAAGAGAGAGATGATACATGGATGGCGATAGGCTTTCGTTGTTCATGACAGAAAAAGAAACTCAGACAGTGGCCCGGCCCGCCACTCGGGTTAGGCCCCAACTCACCGTGTGTGTTCTAGAGGAGGTCATCATGCCGAATGATAAGCTCCGCCGTGCATGAATGGAGAAGAAAGAGAACTGAGTAAAAGAAGGCAGAAGAAGACGAAAGACACGCACGGCGACTGCCCGCTATCGTGCATGTTGAGAGAAGAGATAGAAAGAAAGAGAAGAGAGAAAGAGAGAGATGAGAGGAGGAGAGAAAAAGAGAGATATGAGAGGAGAGAGAAAGAGAGAGTTGAGAGGAAGAGAGAAAGCTACGTTACCGAAGGATACCAAACTTTTTCTTCTCTCCTCTCTATCTCTCTCTCTCTCCAAGAAGTACCCACAATCTCAAAGTAAAAACTCAAATTTTATTCATGAGCATGAAGAATGAAGGGAAGCCCTTTACAATTAGGTTTAGCACATATTTATAGAATTGGACCCAAACATGGGTGGATGCCCAAAAACTAGCCCAATTGATGATAATTATAATTTATTTGAATTAAAGAAAAATATAAAAATAAGGTAGAAAATGATAATTTTGCCGCTGTCAACAATACATGAAATTCCAAAACAGTCTCTACTGCTGCCTTAGAACATGTGTGATCTTCCATGGATGATTTGGGGTTACTTTGGTGCCCGTTTGGCCGAAAGATGATTACTTTCTCTTGGGCTCAGCATGACGATTGATTTGATACCAAATTCCAACCACGGATCGTGTTTTTAGGCCACGATCATGCCACTCGAAATTCGCATAGATCTTG
This sequence comes from Amborella trichopoda, assembly GCF_054954075.1. Lineage (NCBI taxonomy): Eukaryota > Viridiplantae > Streptophyta > Magnoliopsida > Amborellales > Amborellaceae > Amborella > Amborella trichopoda. The sequence continues at coordinate 32,860,489 of NC_142339.1, forward strand.
GAAACTTTGAATTGATAGTGTGCTCATTCCTTGATAGTTTCTTTGATTTCTTCATTGAATCGCATTGAGCATGCCATCACGATCGCATTGCAACAAACACAGTTCGATTTCGTGCCTGAACGAAGATTTCGTGACTCTTGAGTTTTGGTCGGAGTCTAGAATTCTGGTGGCTGGAATTTACAGCAACTTTGATGCCTTCGTGTGTGAAATCGGACTGGTCATCACATGCGGGGTTCAGACCAAAGATAGCCTTAGATCATACGCACGCGATGAAATTGGTCTCGCGTCGGTATGATGCACGAGCATTGTGATATGACCACTCGAGTGGGTCGTGGTGCTGCTAAATTTTTAACAACTTTTGTCGCAAATTACCAACTTCTTTCTAGCTTTTCTACCTGCTCGGGTATCATCACGGGGCGTACCACATATCGAAACGCTCGTCTTGACGAGACGAATATGCTCACCAAATTTAAGTGCTATCCGACTAGGGAAGAGTGAGATACCGGTCTCCAAAGTTGCTGCTTGTGAATGTGAAATCAGTCACCATTGATGGTGGCTTGATGCAAGGAGGCCGCACAAGAATAGTGCGCGGTCCACCTCGTTTTAATGTTTCGCCCATAACTTTGTCCTGACAGGTCTGTTTAAGCTGAAACTTGACCCCTAAGAGTTTTCGACCATGCCGAATCCAATGGCTATAGTCCCATAGCTATTTGACACACCAAAAATAGAGTTCTAGATATGGGGTCCGTTTCAGGGTGCAAGAAGCCGATTTTTTCGAAATTGTTTCCTCATCTGCACTGCCTTAGACATGTCGGATTCGACGAAACTTGGCTGGTGGCCTTTTGAAGTGCTTAGGAATATTTTCACCCATTCTGAAGTGATTCTAAGACTGTAAAAAATTCCATTGTATATCAGGGCCTTATTGATCGGCTCCTCTTTATTCCGCATTGGGGACCCAAGGTGCTAAAAAATGTTTTCAAACAGCTTGCCCCACCAAATGTTGTGCTTTGAGAGGAGCGAGAAGGACAACATTAGGAAAATTTCCTCGGCTTTATTACTTTTTTCTTCCTAGCCGTAGGACCACTTGAACGCCGAGGAGATATCCACGCAATGTTGTACCTAGGATGCTCAGATGTTTGGATGCAATGTGCAGGTCCATCCGTGGAGACTTCAGGGGAGAAGATACTTGAGCTATCGGTGGGGGACATCTCATGGAATACCCATCATCCATGTCCGAAGCTCTTTTCTTGGGTTTCGACAACTGGGGGCTTTCAAAAGCTTGTTGACCCAGTTGGTTAGAATCTAGGCTTGTCTGGCAGTCGGGGGCCTTGCCTAAGGGCTTCCTTCCCAATAAGTCAGATTTTTTTTTTGTGTTCTCTGGTGGGGGACGTTGCATGGAATGCTCATCATCCACGTCAAAGACGTGCTTAGCTGCTAGTGGGAGATACTGCATGGAATGCCCATCGTCCATGTCAGGAGCTTCGCTTTGGATAGACAACTAAAGGACCCTTGGTGGGCATGTGTGCTGCTACACCAGGTTTGTTTTGACAAGAATGGTACCTCTATGGTTCCCATCCTCCTGGGTCCAATCAGGGGCTTTTTGTTGACTTGTCACGATGTTTGGGCCTATCGATCAAGGAGGGGTTCGACTAGGCAGCCTCATGGAGAGGCGTTATCCTGGAATCTTTCCCTAGCTTTACAGTTAGCCTTTGGGGGCGTCTTTGGCTTGCCGAACTAACTTTCATATTTTTGGTTGACTTCTTGAGAATGCGGTCCTTTAGCATGAGACCTTATCGTCCTGTTTCGACGATTCTTCTGACTTCTGAGTCCTTTCGTGAATGGACTCAAACTGTTGGATTCTTCTTGAAGCTCGTATTTTTTGGTCCTAGTATCAAAGCATTCTGACACCAGGGATTTCCTTGTGAATGCTGGCTGAAGCAGCCCATGAGAGGTGTGTTGCATCAACCTGCTTATTGGTTCAAGAGCTCTTTGTGGGTTTTCACTTGAACTTAGGAAGTGGCATCGTAGAGACGGCTTTCACCAACCTCCTTTTATTTGGGGCTCTTTTACCCATGACCTTACGGCCATGTCCACCTTATTCTTCCATTTTACTCATGGTGCCTTTTCAGGTTTTCACCATGCTTGGTTTTTTTTATTTTCATGGAACTCTCTTCCTCATGACTTCGTGACCATGCCCGTCCATTAATTTTATTCATGGCGTTCCCTTGTCCAGGTATACACCATGCCCATTTTTTTTTTTTAAGGGTGTGTTTAAGGTCATGCCTTCGGGACATGTGCAAAACCTTTTAACATCATGCCGGCCAAGACGTGCACTTTAGTTTAGGGTCATACAACTTGACCGTGATCGAGATGGATGGCAGTCTATGGAGGCCATGGAGTGAGTATGGTGGTGTTTTGACTCACTTTGGGGAGATGGCACAAGGCTGCATGTGAAGGATGGATAATGTATGGATGGAAGGTGAAAAGTGGTGACCCACTAATTGACGGCGAGTATGGATGGTGGGATAGCTCGCCGTTTTGTGGGCGCGTGTAAGACTTACTGGGGAGTGATGACGGTGATGAAGGAAGATGGACTTAATGGGGATTTGGGAGTGGTGTGCACATACTAATGGGTCAGTTAGGGAAGACGTGTGTGAAGACGCACGTAAGGGTGTGTGGGCTGATTAGGTGTCTTGATTCACCCTCCGAATCAAGATGATCGGGCGGCACGTGCCTTGGGTTTCAAGGGAGACCCGGGACTTTGAGATCGCTCTCTCGAGAACCTCGTTTGAGAACAAGGGCAGATATTACCAACCGATGAGAGAGGAATTTAAGGTGAGTTCGGGACTTACTTTGGCTGGCTCGCGTGGGCGCCCTCTTAGATCACAAAGAAAGCCCTCCAGTCATAAAATTGGTTCGAAATCACCTCCCTTGGCCTGTATTCTCTTGCTTTTTTGCAATCACACACATATGACAAATGTTATAAGACAGGTGGGTCAACAGACCTCACCTTGCCTCTTTGATGAACGTACACAAGCGTGCACATTCATAAGAAGAAGAGAGGAAGAAGAGAAGGAAGATGAGAGAGAGAAAAATTTGACCAGGTGGGGAGATCAACATAATGACTAAGCTGGTTGGTAATTGACCTGATGTGGTAGTAAAAAGGGTTCGGTAACTCAGACCGGCTCAACAGAATTACTACTAGACGTCAACATCGATACTGACTAGCTAGACACGATGGTTAGTCTGTCATGACAATAAAGCAAGCACAGTAGTTCTGGCACAACAACATTACGGCTAGACGACATGACTACCATGATAGGCTAATCTCAACCCCTGTTAACAAAACGAAAGAATAACAGAAAGAGTGGAGATCATAAAGAAAGAATAAGAAGTAAGATATGAGAAGAAGAAGAGAATAAAAAGAAGAAGAAGAAGAGAAAGAAAGGAGGAGAAGAGTGTGAGCGACACAGACGACGCTAGGTGTCTCCGGCTGTATTAGGCAAAGACGAGGAAGAGGACACAGTCGGTGCGGAGCGTCGCCAGCTGTGGTAGATAAAGATGAGGAAGAGGACACAGTTGGCGATGAGCGTCGCCGGTTGTGGTAGACAAAGATGAGGAAGAGGACACAGTCGACACTGAGCATCGCCGGCTGTGGTAGACAAAGATGAAGAAGAGGACATAGTCGATGCTGAGCGTCACCGGTTGTGTTAGTCAAAGAACAGAGAGAGAACACAGTCAGTGCAGAGCTTCACTAGCTGTGTTAGACAAAGAAGAGGGAGAAGACGCAGTCAACGCTGAGCTTCACCGACTGTGTTAGACAGAGAATAGAGAGAAGATGCAGTCGACGCTAAGCTTCGCCGACTATGCTAGACATAGAAGAGAGAGGGGACACAATCGGTGCTAAGCTTCATTGACTGTACTGGACAGAGGAGAGAGAGAGGACACAATTGATGCTGAGCTTTGCTGACTGTACTGGACAGAGGAGAGAGAGAGGACACAATTGGGATTGAGCATCGTTGACTGTACTGAACAGAGGAGAGAGAGGACGCCATTGATGCTGAGCTTCGCTGACTGTGTCAAAAGAAGATGATAAAGGATGGGACACAAACAACACTGAGCATCGTCGGCAGTGTTAACAAAAGAAGAGAAAGAAAGAGAGATAGAGATGAGAAGAAGAGAGAGATAGAGATGAGAAAAAAAGAGAGACAGAGAGATAGAGATGAGAAGAAGAGAGATAGAGATAAGAAGAAGAGATAAAGAGAGATAGATATGAGAACAAGAGAGAAAAAGAGAGATAGGGATGAGAAGAGAGGGGAGGAGAGAGAAAGAAGAAGATGATGAGATAGAAATAGGGGAGGAGAGAGAAAATTACCTTACCGAAGGGTACTGACTCTTTTATTTTCTCTCCTCTCTCTCTCTCTCCAAGATGCACCCACGAACTCAAGAAGAAATTGAAACTTTATTGATGCTTCTCTGAAATGAACCGAATGTCCTTTACAATTTGGCTTTGCATGTTTATATAGAATTGGGCCCAAACAACGGTGGACGCTCAAACACTATTTAAAATTAAATATAATTAAAATTTAATTGAATTAAATAAATTCTAAAAATGGGTGCAAAAGGATTGTTTTGCCCCTGCCTAACAAACTGTGGAATTTCAAACAATCCCTACTGCTGCCAGAGAACTTACATGATCTTCCATGACTGATTCAGGTTTCTCTGATGCCTATTTTATCAAAAGATTATTTTTTTCTTGTACGACTTGGAATGATGATCGATTTGATATCAATTTCGAGCCATTAATGATGTTTTTGAGCCATGATGATGAGACTTATATTTTAGATGAATCTTGAAAACTTTGGATCAATTGTGTGCTTGTTCCTCAATATTTTTTTTTTGCGTTTCTTCACTGAATCACGCTAAGCATGCCGTCACGATCACGTTGCAACAAGGGCTGCTCGATTTTGTGTCCAGATGAAGATTTTGTCGTCTTGAGTTTTGCTGAAATCTTAAAACATGGCGACCAAAATTTACAGTAGCTTCGACGCCTCTGTGTGTGAAATCTAACCATTCATCGTAGGCGAAGTTTGGACCAGAGATAGCCTCCGACCTTAGAACATATTGCAATTGGTTTCACGTCAATCGGGTACGCAAGCGTCTCGATTTGGCCGCCGGAGTGACGTGTGCTGCTGCTGAATTTTCTACAACTTTCTTTACAGATCAACAACTTCTCTTTAGTTTTTCTCCCTGCTCGAGCATGGTCACGGGGCATACCACATATCGAAATGCTTGTCTTGACGAAACGAACACGCTCACAAAATTTGCACGTGACTCGACTTGGAACAAGTGAGATATGGGCCTCAAAAGTCACTGCCCATGACTATAAAAACAACCACTTTTAATGGTGTTTTGGTCCATGGAGGCAATACGCGAATAGTGTGGGGCTTACTCCTTTTCAGCATTTTACTCATAACTTTGTTCTAGAGTACTCGATTAAGTCGAAGCTTAACCCATAGGGGTTTTCTACTGTGCCAGATCCAATGGCAGTGGTTTCACAACTATTTGATGCACCAAAGATATAGTTCTAATTACGAGGTCCATTTCAGGATGCTAGAGGCCAATTTTTTATAAATTTTTTCGTTACGTTCACTGCCTTATAAATGTCTGATTATGATGAAACTTGACAAGTGGCCTTTTGGAGTGGTAATGAAGATGTTGACCAATTTTGGGTCCATTATGAGACTGTTGAAATTTCTACTGTTTTGTAGGCTTTATTGACCTACTTCCTCTTTATTCTGCATCAGGGACCAAGGTGCTGAAAAATGTGTTCAAACAGCTTACCCCACTGAATGTTGTGCTATGAGAGAAGCGAGAAGAACAACATTTGGAAAATTTCCTTTGGCTTTATTACTTTTTTTTTTTTTTCTAGCGACAAGACCACGTGAACGTCTAGGAGATTCACGTAATGGTGCAACTAGGATGCTCAGACATAGGAATACGTTGTTCGCGGGTCCGTCCGTGGAGACTTTAGGGAGAGAAGAGAGCTTTTTGTATCGAAGACCTCACCCTCGTGTAGACTGTTTATGATTCTGAAGCTGAGGATTTTGTATGGACGTCGTCAATCAGAATCAGGCCCATCAAGAAATTGAGTGTCTTGTCGAAGGGCATTGTTCCCATTTGGTCTGGGTTTGTGTGTATCCTTTGATGTTGAGCCACGTTTCGAGGATTTGGCTTGTTTGTGTGCTGAAGGGCCTTCTGTCGCCAGCGTCTGCTTCATGCATTAGTTGTTCTTTGGCGAGTAGGGTACCTTCACTTATTGAAGTGACCAGCTTTGGGTATACCCCCTTCCCACTACTTTGCAGCTATGACAATCATGATCCCCCTCTTCTTTGAGAGAGGCTTCGACCTTGATCCCTGCTCCAAAGTCATGGCTGATTCCTTGGAGAGTAGGGTACCTCAGTTTATCGAGGTGACCACCTTTGGGTATAACCCTACCGACTGCTTTGCAGCTACGATAATCATGATCCCCCTCTTCTTTGAGAAAGGCTTCAACCCTGATTACCGCTCCAAAATGATAGCTGACTTAACTTTCTTGGGGCGTCTTCAACATTTTGGAATGTGCTGGTGACCTTATGAGAATTATGCTCTTCTTTGTGAGACTTGTCATGCTTTCTTGGTGAATCTTCTCTCCTTCGAGTCCATTTTGTAACTGGCTCAGGCTGTCGGAATTTTTTCCTTGAGGCTCATATTTTGGGGCCTTGGTATTGTGACACTAGGAATTTTTTTTTAGTGTGGGCTGAAGCCACCTGTTGAGGCAAATGCTGCATCAACCTATTTATTGGTCCAAGCGTCCTTCATGAATTTTCACTTGAACTTAGGAAGCGGCACCATAGAGACGGTTTTCACCAACTTCCTTTTATTTGGGGTTCTTTTACCCATGACCTTTAGGCCATGTCCACTCTTATTCTTCCATTTTTACTCACGGTTCCCTTTCGGATTTTCATTGTTCCCATTTTTTGTTCACAGAACTCTTTTACTCATGATTTCGTGACCATGCCCATCTGTCATTTTTACTCATGGCGTTCTCTTATTAAGGTATACACCATGCCCGTTATTTTTTGTGGAGGCATGTTTAAGCTCATGCCTCCGGGACCAGTGTGAAGCCTTTTAACGTCATGCAGCCAGGACGTGCACTCTAGTTTAGGGTCATATAGCTGGACTGTGGTGGAGATGAATGGCAGTCTGTGGAGGCCATGGAGTGAGTATGGTAGTGGTTTTTGCTTACTTTTGGGGAGATGACACAAGGCTACCTACGAAAGATGGATGATGTATGAAAGGTGGGGGAAAAATGGTGACCCACTAGCTTATGACGAGTATGGGTGGCGAGAAGGTTCACCATTTTGTGAGCACGAATGAGACTCATTGGGGAATGGTGGAGGATGGTGAAATGAATGGCCTCATTAGGGAGGTAGTGAAGGTGGTGCACATGCACAAATGGGTCGGTTAGGGAAGACATGCATGAAGATGCAAGTAAAAGGTGTGGCGCGTATGTAGGGGCTTGTTTAAGGTCATACCTCCGAGACCGGTGCAAAGCAGTTTATTGTCATGCGGCCAGGACATGTACTATGGTTTAGGGTCATATAGCTTGGACTGTGGTTATGCAGTTTAAAGTCATGCAACTAGGACCATGTAGTTTAAGGTCGTGCAACTAGACCTCTGCTACAGTTTATGGTCATATAGTTTAGACCGTAGTGCTGAGCCTTATAATGTCATGCGGCTAGGACGTGTACTATAATTTAAATTCATATATCTTGGACAGTGCGGTTTAGAGTCTTACGGTTTGGATTATGCAGTTTAAGGTCGTGCAACTAGACCTCCATATAGTTTGGACCATGCAGTTTAAGGTCGAGCAACTTGGTTGCCACTATAGTTTAAGGTCATATAGTTTGGAACTTACAGTTTAAGTCGTGCAACTAGACCAAGGCTGTGTAGTTTAAGGTCATGCAGCATGGACCATGACGCGGGTCACCATGTAGGTGAAGATCCACGGGGAATAGGCATGTGGATAACAATCTGACCCTTTGAGGATAAAATAGTTAAGGTTGGACATATGCAGAGAGCTTTCTTTTTTTTTTAGATGGAGATGGTGGCCTTACGAAGAGTGGCAAACTTTGTTGGGGATTAAGAGGGTAAGTGTGCCTCCCTGGGGATAAAATGATTAAAGTCAACAAAACCAGATGGGAAGACCGACTTCATTGGGGAGAAGGAGACAAATGTAGGTCCTTTATATCCTTGAGGACAGAATAACTAGGTGTGAGATAGACCCACTGGGGTTGCAGTAGTAAAAGTGACCCTAACTCCGTCGGGGATAATAAGTTGCAGCACGAGTATGACTCTCCTATTGGGGATGAGAAGTCATGACCTGAGCTTGAACGACCTAGGTACCACTTTGCTGAGGATAATAGGTCTCAGTCAAGGTGCACTTCAATGGGGATAACAGTAATAGGACACACACGGCTTCGACCTGGGGTATACAATAATAGAATGTTTAGAACACAGTCGATGTCGGACGCAGTGACCATTATTTCTTTTGAGTGCTCAACCGGTGAAGAGTCTTCGAAAGTGCAACCGACGCTGAAAACAACCAACACTGCTTCTTAGCAACTTAATTGCACTAAATTTGTTAAAAACACAGCTGGCGCTGAGGACGGCCCGTGCTATCACGTGAACACAACCGACGCTAAGTTGTCGAGCACACATCCGGTGCTAGGGTTTGAAACACAGCCGACGCTAGGAAACTTGGACCATGTGGCCGGCGCCGATTAGAGATTGATACTCGAGCCTTCACCCGAGCCTGACCTAGTCATGGTCTGTGTCGCGTGGCATTTGATGAGGTGGTAATGAAAGTTTACCCGGGCATCGGGTCAAAGCCCAACTCGGTCAGGCCCGCTTGTCGCTTGGCTTTCCAGGATGCGGCTGGAATTCTCAGATTGTGGGAAACCTCGGATATATAAAGGGGGTAAAACCCCATTTCCACTACTTTTCACCGAAGGTAAAAAGGACTTAAGTAAAAAAAGAAATTAACGGTGAGAAGAGGGTTGTCGGTGGAAGCTTCGGCAAACAGTGGGTGTCCCGACAAGGTAAAAAGGGAAGGGTTCTGCAAGCATAGGAGAAGTTTGCCAGGGATTGGTGAAGTTGTAGGAAAGGAACAAGCAAAAGGAATTCTCCAAGGAGTTTTTCGGGACAGCAAGGAGTTCTGGCTGTGGTTTTTAAGGGTAGAAGAGGTGGGAATTGCAGCAGTGGGCATTTCCGCTAGTTTTGGGAATTTTCCAAGGGATTTTCTGATGGTTTTCAGGTAACTTAGTAACGTTTGGAGAGGTTCTCAGGCAATGTCAAGGGAGTTCCGATGGGAAACCGAAGGATCTAGGGAAACAAATCGTTGTTGAAGCTGAACGGTTACGTGTGAGACGCGTGTCAGGTGACGTAAAAGGACGTGGCGATGGTTGTTAGGCGGTGTAGCAGGGCTCGAGGTGTCACGCGTAGAATCAATAGAACGTGTGAGAGATCTGAACACAGCCGGTAGTAGATGTTGGCAAATACAGCAGGCACTGAGAGTTAGCAGACACAATCGACGCTAAGCGTTGGCAGGCACAGCCAGCGCTAGGCTTTGGTGGACACAGTTGGCACTAAACATTAGCAGACACAACTGACACTAAGGGTTGGTAAACACAGCCGGCTCTAAGCTTTGAGTGCACAGCCGGCACTGAGCGTTAGCAGACACAGCTGGTGCCAAGCTTTGAGTGCACAACCGGCACTAAGCTTTGAGTGCACAGCCGGCGCTAAGCTTTGAGTGCTCAATCGGTGTTGGGTCTCCTAAAACATCGCCAATGCTAAGCTTTTGAAATCACAGCCGGCGCTGATCTAGTACCTTAACAATTTTGATTTGGGAGTGAATCTCTGAGCCCTTTTTATAATGGCTGAGCCTTCTTACCAAATTCTTGATGAGAAGAATCTTCCGAGAGGAGGAGAGGTCGGTACTGATAACTTTACCTGTAGGCTTTAACAAGGGGGAAGCCAATTTGGCTAACAAGACCAGTATGCAAACCAGAGTGGCCCCTCAGTGTCACTTTTATTACTAACCCAGTTTATTTTGAAGTTCGAGAGGGTAACGACTGCAATGTCAGTATCAAAGAAGGGGTAGTGCTCCTTCATTGCATGCATAGGAACATAGTTTCTGGGGTGAACTTTCCCACCCTAGGAAAACGAATGGTACAGGCAAAGGGGCTACTAATGTGGTCAGGAAAATGCCTTTGAATACAGGGGGAGCACCAATATTTGAAGGGATACTCTTCCTAGACTGCCAAGGTGTTGGTGTCGCACCGAAGCATTCTTGAAAATGCTTCTCTACTAGCAGCGGTCTAGTGTTCGGGCAGCTACTATGATCGGCGTTCCAACACAATCAAGGTACTACTTGAGACATGGAGTCAGGTTAGCAATACCGAGCTTCTTGGGCATGGAGAAGCAAGAATCTCTTTACTATATCTTCATTTTATTGGAGGCCTTCCGATGATCGAGGCTATGTATGACAAGTTCGTGCCACCAAACTCGGTCATCTTTGGTGGTGCTAGCTTGGGGAAGAAGAGCCGCCTGCCAATCTTCAAAAGATTTTCAAGGCTTACTAGTTGGTCCATACTAAGTCTCGCAATGGTCGCGTAACCTTCACCGAATGGGTGAAATTCTTTTGTGGAGATTATCCTAAGGGGGGTTGGAGTACTTCAAGAGGGAAAGGGAAGGCAGTTGTGAAGGGGACAGCTCCTATGTATCAACTTGAGATAGCGATGAATGTGTCTTTTTGGCTGCATATTTGGCCTTATTTTTGTGAAAATTTGTGGTCCCTAGGTGGGTAGACGTCATTCGTCCAAGCACCCTCTATGTCGCCTGTGACATGGCACGAGGGCATGAGTATGCCCTCGCTCAACCAGTTTTATGCAATATTTACCATGGCTTGGGGGCCATCTCCCATGGGAAAGTTTTCAAGGGCAAGGAAGGAGGGAATGACATTGTAGGAGGAGAGGCCCTTCCTGGGTATTTTAGGACTCCATTCCCCGTCCATTACGTGTATGGGTGGCTAGGAGCCTATTTCTCTACCACTTATGTGAGGAGTCAAAGCACAGGGAGCAAACTGTGGCCCTTCTTGATGAGGATTGCTGACTACAAGGCTATCTTCCATACCCCAAGGGAAGCTTGGAGCTTGTTTGGAAATGACTCCTTAAACATGCCACAGGTCCCATTTTCGGTTGGAAGCTTCACCGATTGTGCTTTTATTGATGAATTGGGGAAGGAGCTGGACGGCTCTCCAACAACCATTAGGGAGCTCATGTTCATGCTGAGCATTAGAGGAGGAGTTCTACCTTATCAGACTCCGCACAAAGCTAAGTTAGAGGGGTATTTCCCCCATCTCTTTGCCCATCAGAATGGGCTTGATCAGAGTTGCCCCTTCTCAGTGTTCGTCGAGGTAGAGTAAAAGTTGGGAAGCCGGAAGAGCTGGGGACTCTTCGTGTTTTTGGTCCACATGTCTAGAAGCGACAAAGATCAATAAGTATGTGTTACCTCACTTTGGCAGGAGGGTCCGAATGACCAAGGCCTATGCGAACTAGTGGAGGATCACCAGCAAGGGATACTGGGATGAGGATCACCCTTGGAAAGGGGAGAATGGCAACTGGCACCAGGAGACTAGGCAAAGGAGAGTGGTGGATTCTTTTGCACCTGACGAAGCTTTGTCTTGAAATATCTCTCGAACTGGCAAGCTCTAGGGATCCCTCGAGAGATAGCGGTTGATGACATCTCGCCGAAGTTTCTAGCCTTGAAACAGAGAACTGGGAGCTTCTTTGATGAACTCAGTTCCATATTTGAATGGAATGAGGGCCGACAGGTCCCTGGTTATGAGAGGCATCCCACTCAGGACTTGAACGCGCTGATTGGGAGCAGTCCACATAGTAAACTGATTGCGGATGCTTCTCAAGGAGGGAGTTCTAAAGTGACAGTTCCTCCTCTAGCAGGGGAAAGAAAAGGAAATGCTCCACCCCTACCGGCACTCATGCACTGGCTCCTGTTAGTGGGCGTGCTTGAGGACGTTGGGGTGCCAAACATTCTGTGATCTCGAAACCAGGAGGTAGTTCTTCCTCCTCTAATCATTTGGCAATTCCTCCGGTATCACCTTCTGCGCTTTCTCCACCATCTTCTGTCTCTCCTGAATTGTTTTCTTCTTCTTCAGAGACTGAAGCAAATGACTTCAGACCTTCTAAACCCATTATTATTGCTTCTGACCAAGAGGTGACACCAGATCTTGGGGTGGTACCCCTAATCCAAGGGTAGTTCCTGAATCAGAGCCGGCTCAGATGGAAACTGATGAGGATGAAAGCCCCCAAGCAACTGCTCCAGGAAGGGAATCTGATGCTGATGTGGCCTCTATGCTTCAGGGGTTTAATGCCTCTGGTGAGGCAGGGGCTATGATTCAAGAAGAAGGGCCTATAGTTAATGATGTTGTTGAGTACCAAGAGGGTGCTGCCCCCGAAGGCACAAATTGTGAGGATGAAGGAGTTGACCTTTTTGTGGCCGAGCTTCTGGCTGTTGACGAAGCAGGCCAGATGGAAGAATCAGCGATTGGAGACAGTCAAAGGGAAGGGGAAGTTCCTGAACTTACCAATGTTGAAGTGGCAGTTCAGGAGAGTGAGAAGCATGGGGAACATGTTTCTTCGGAGGCCGTTGGGACAGAAGTGGAGGCCCCCATAGGCAAGGGTGAAGGCAACGAGACTGGTGTTGAAGAATCCAGACAGGTTGAGGCTGGGGTGGCCTCTGGGTCTGAGGTGCAAGAGGGTCTAAAATTTAACATCATTTCAGAGGAGCAAGTGGCTCAGATGGCTATTACTTCGACAAGCTCGGTCCTTGAAGCCAAAGTTTCTTCAACAGTAGCAATCCCAGCAACATCATCTAAGCCCATCTTTAACGGGGTTTCTGGTATGATTGCAGGCATGCTTCGAGCAGGCCTTCAGGGTTTGAGGGAGCTGAGTTTCAATGAGTTAGGCGAAGCTTTGGCCAAACTGAGGGAATTTGCTGTGACCACTGCAGTTGGGAGTGCAGCGGAAGTCCTGCCCATTTTGATGCAACCCTAAATGGATTGGAGAACTGGCAGTCGGGAATGTTACAACATGAGGTGGAAATCAGCAGGCTAGCCTCTTTGGAGGAGTCAATCTTGTGTCATCGTCAGAAATTAGATTCATGTACTGAGAAGAAAACCATAATGACTGGTCATCAGCAGGATCTTAAGGCAGGCACAAGGCAGCTACAAGAGGATGATCAATATAAGAGACGAGATGCGAATATTAAGGTAGGAATTCGTTGGGCCTGAGACAGAGATGATTCAGAGAAGAGCCCTCGAGGCTTCTTTGGTTGTGGATTTATCTTAACTCCATCACACCATCGAGTCTGAAACTATGTCAATGAAGGAGTAGACTCAAGCGGTGGCCGAATTGAGGGAAGGTGTCCAAGACCCCGAGGCTTATTCCGCAGCATACAGAGCAGAGATCAACAAGATAGTTGATCGTTTCTGAATATGTCTTTTCCTTTTGCCAGTACTTTGTAAAAAGTTTGAACTCATTAATAAAATGTTTCTTTATCTCTTCTAGCTAACTTTATTATATAACTTTATTCTCCTCTTACTTTGCTGCACCTCATGTGATTTTTTTTTTAACGCCTTTCGACATATTTTATTGTCTCAAGGGGCTAATACCCTAGACCTTGTTTAGTTCCATGACGGGCTTTCGTGGCTTGGATTGCTTCAAAATGGGGACTCATTGCTTTTTCTCCTCTTAATGTTTGATTGGCAAAGGGCTCGTAGTTCATTTTCCTCATCATTTGATGAGCCTGCTCACTATAGATAGTCCAATCAGGAGGGGCTTTGGCTTCCATTAGTGGTGCATTTACTTCAAACCCATTATAGCTTTTGGTCTTAGGCACGAACTCCTCAAGATGTTTCAAAGCAATACACATAACCTCCAAATGGCTCTAGAGACTGCGAACTTCGCTTCTTAACTCTGTTAGGGGATCCTGCTCTTGAGGGGAAGAAGACTGTCTTTTGTGAAACCGCTTTCCTCCTGCCAGACCAGGGAAAAGTAGAACTTGCTGGCTGGTCACTGGTCCGAGGAGCATCCCTTATACTTATAGAGATCGGATTTTGAAAAACTTTTCGCGGCAGTCGACGCACCACTTCTACTTTCAAGAGTGAAATCGGGATATGTAGGACTCTTTGATAGGCGGGCGTATAGGTGACCTCTGGAGTTGGGAATTCTATCCCCATGACTTGCTCAATCTTAGGAATGACCTCTGGTTCATCTTTTGGCCAAGGTGGCTCAGAACTAGGGGTAGAGAGTCAAGAATCCTCTTCATGTGAAGACGAAGTTTCCTTCGGGATGATTGTTGGGATGCTAGGATGAATAGGGGTTAGAGGGAGAATTGGGGCTTGCCTTTCTTCCTCTTTGAACATGTTTACCAATGTTCTCCCAACATCCTCAACATCTTCATGAGGCGAAGAAGTCGTCTTCATTGTAGACTTGTGACCTCCATCATTCAACTTCTGAGGCAACACCAGATTTGTGAAGTAATATTAGCAGCAACATAGTGAGTTTCGGCTACAGGGAACGGTCTCTTATCAGCATAGAATGTATGTTGTCTCCCATCTCGACTATACTTGAAGCACTGATGCAATGTTGATGGAACCACCCCATGGCCATGGAGCCATGGCCGATCGAGGAGAATGTTGTAGGAAGTGTCGGTGTCGATTACATGAAACTGGGCGTAATCGTTCAGCTCACACATCTTAAAATGAAGGCGAACCTTGTCAGCTAGCTTATATCCTGACTGATTGAACCCTTGAATTGTGACATGGGTAGGAGTAAGATCTTCAAACCCTAACCCTAATCGAGTAAGGATCCACCTTGGAATAAGGTTGACTACCGACCCTCCATCGAACATAATTCGGTCAATGGGACATGCATGTAATTCACCAGTGACAAAGAGAGGGTGATTATGAAGCTTTTCACCTAGCTGCAGATCATCCTCTCAAAGGATAATTGGCATACATCCTTCTAAAATTTTCGGGTCCGCTTCAATAGGTTCTACTTCGGTCTCATACACCTTTGGGTAAGAGAGAGCCTGAACCAAAGTCATCCGGTAATCCTTTGAGAGCATGAGGGCGTCGTAGATACTGAGGAAAGCTGAAAGCTTTCGGAGATGCCCTATCACATCATATTTCACCTTTTCTTGATCAAGGCCTTGTGCTCTTAGTTCTGCCACTGGTTTGGGTGGTATGTTGGGTTGAGGAGCAGGTTTGGGTGGAAGAGGTTTATTTTGGCCTGCTGGCTGACTTGATTTCACAGCGGGCTTGATTCGTGTGATGGGGTTTTGAGGGTTTGGAAGCGATTGAGTCAGAGGTATCCTAGGGAGTTGGAGAATATGTGGATTGTTTGAGGTATTGGGGTTAGGAAGGAGTCCGGGGAGCTGGAGGATAGGCAGATTGGTATTTGGATTGGGGCACAATGGAGAATTAGGAAGCTTCAAGATGCCTGACTTTTGAGGTGGAGGCTGTATCGTTTTCCCATATCTTAGGCTTATCTGTCCCATGCTGGGTGATGCTCTTGAGATTGCACCATATGACAAACCTCTTGATCATGGAGGCTTTGGCCTCTAGATTCTCTCAGTTTCTGCTCAAAGTTGGGCTCAAGAGGCCACTGGGGTTTCTTTGGCCTAGACCTTTTGTGCTTCTTTAAAGAAGGTAGCTCTGCCTTCGCTTTAGCAGTTAGGGCTTCAACAACTGTTTAGAAACTAGCTGCATGTGCCAGGGTCTTTCTCAATCGTTTCCGTTGCGTCCTACTTATATTGATACCTTCGAATTTTCTGTTGAGAGCCTCGAAGTCCGAACATTTCAAGGTTGTACCTGCAAGAGACATAGGAGAAGAAAGATAAGAAGTAGAAGAAGAAGGAAAAGGGTTAAAAAGTAGGGGACTTTAATGTCATTCACCTGATCGGATCGATCTAACAGATTTTTACTTCATCACCAAGGTTGGACGTGTGCAGGGGGTCTTTTAGGTGTTTCCCTTGCTTAGACCGTTGGGGAGTGTTTTTAACGTCATCACCCTCATTGGACGTGCTCTGAGGAGAGATGACACGGGAACATCTTCTTGATGGGATGGAGAAGGAAGAAGGATCGTGCTAGGGATAAAGTCCAGTAAAATTGGAAGTAGGGGAAGAGGCCTAAGAAATTCCTGGTCAACTAGAGGTCGAGCTATCTTGTTTCTCTGGCAAGAAGCCTTTGGTGCTCGTCTCCTTCTGGCTCTCTGAAGTGGTGTTCCATTCGTCTCGCTAGGCTTGTGAACAACCTTAGCTTGGCAAACTGCTTCTCGTCTTAAGGACTTGACTTTACTTCGCCCATGGTAGACTACCCAAGGCTGGGAAGTCAACGGTTCAGTAGAGTCTAAATCATTATTAGGAAGGTCTTGTGTTGGGAGATCCTCTTGTGTTAGTGGGCAGTGGCTTGGGGATCACTTATTGGGATGTTATAAAACTCCTGATATTCCCGAATTTTTTTTGCGAATATATCATGGAAACTGGTGCATTCCCACAGGTAGTCGCCCCATATCTGGTGATAAGGGCACCAACGATCCTTAGTCCCCTGAGCAACGCGTCGAGGCTGCCTTGCTGGCTTCAGCGTGATTAGGCCTTCCTGAAGCATTATAACAAAGAAGGCATGAAGGATACCAGGGGCTTTGTCTTCCTCTTAGACTATTACTGCATGGGAGGCTTCTGCTGCCCCGAACGCTTTCTTTAAGTCTTCAAGCTTTATTTGACCCTTCTGAATCAGGGCCTCAATGATATCCTTTAGTGTGAAGCAGTCATCCGTGGGGTGATTGATCCTTCTATGGTAAGTGCAATAATTTGGTTGAGTATCAAGCCCAACCTGCTCAGGGAACTTGGCTTCTAGAAGCTCGATCATATTTTGTTCCAACAATAATCGGAATAGTGTACGGACCCATTCTTTCTCAAAGGGGTAAACCTTGTTCCTATGCCTGGTGAAATAATCATCCCGATTAAGATTCGCAGGCGAGGGTACTCAATTGTATGACTGTTGTTGCTTGGTAGTCTGGGGAGTTGCCTTTACTATGCTCACCCCTTTGGAAAGGTCCAAAGTTTGGGAGGGAGCCTTCTTTGGATCAGTGACCGCGACGGATGCACTGATCACTCCCTTTTGTTGGTTGCCCCGAGTGTTAATCCAAGAGCTGCCATTGCCCCGGTTGTTCCCCGAGCTTGCAGACAGCCATCTTGAGCCGCTGTGGTGGCGTGATAGACTTTCTATGCCGACTAATTTATAAATTAGCTCTAACATGGAAGTCGGATTACAGGCCTTGACATGTAGAGCAATTTCAGGTCGAATGTTCCGCATGCAAGTTTGGACTGCTTCCTTCTCAGGCATAAGATTGGGATGGCGAGCGGCCAAATATCTCCATCTTGATATGGACTGGTCTATAGGCTCATCGGAGTCTTGAGTCAGGGTGAGAAGTTCGATGGTTTGAACCTCTCTCTCGATCTCATAGAAACAATGGTGGAACAACTTGTCCATTTTCTCATAAGTACGTATTGATCTTGGAAGGAGTAGACCATACCACTGAAAAGTTGGGTCGTCAAGGGTTTCAACAAACTGACGGAGAAGGAATCTCTCATCAGTCGCTGTTTCTCGACATGCTGCTTGGAAGTGGGCGATATGCTGGTTGGGGGATGTGGTCCCATTGAATAGAGGAAACTTTCCTTTCTTGTAATCTGAGGGAAACGGGACCTGGTCAATGTATGAGAGGTACGGCCTTTGATAAGGTGTTGTACCTTGAATTCTCAGAATTTGCCTGTTCTTTAAGCTATGGGTCACCATAGCATCTATGTCTGCCTGTGATACAGGGTGAGGGGCAGAATTGTCCTGTGAGGTAGAGGGAAGGGGCTGCCTTGGAGGTGCACCATCCAAGTGGTGGGAATTGACCTCATAGTTAGTTGATTGTCGCGCGACGTCTATACAATCAATCGTTTCCATCATCGCGTGCACCATGTCTTCAAACTTGTTCATGCAGTCTTCCTGCGAGTCACCAGGCTCGCTCAAAACTATCACACTGACTGTTTCTCTAGCGAGGTCAGCTTTAGTTGCAGTTGAGGGCTTACGAACTTGACGGGTCACACGCGACAGATCCTTCAGCAGGGGGTCGGCATGCTCCAACTGAACTTACCTTTTGTATGCTGATCGAGTGAGGACCAGTTCTCTACAGCCTTGGGACCATGGCTGTTGAGGGGCTGGATCGTCTTCTACGACACTAACAACAGTGCAGGTCTCATGAAGCTTTTCTTTAGGCCTCGTCATCTGAAGAGGGTAGAAGGGATTCAGGAGAAGAGGGCCATCAGAGCTGGTTACCCCGACCGCCTTGGCCACTTTCTTAGTGAGAATTCGCAGACAATATCACGTTTAGCTTTGAGGTTTTGATGGACCTCGTGCCAAAACTGCGACTAGGACTGCCGCTGGTCGACCTTTCTTGCACAAGAGAGGGTTGTCTCAATCAGGTGCGGCAAAGGATGAGGGCCAGGGACTGAAGTCGTCATGGGCTGAGGAGGATGAAGGACTTGATCTTCCATCAGGTCTTTGCCCCAAGCTCTCTTGTGGGCTCCAGAGACACAACTGAAATGATGGGGCTGGTTCAGGATGGCACGCTCGAGGAAGGAATTCGAGTACCATGGCTGAAGGTGTTTGCTCGAAGAAGGAGGAGCGGGCAAGAGCAGGGTTGACCCATGAGAATGCCTGAATCTAGGGTGAGGGCCTGTCTGAAATGGTGACGCGTGTGCGCCCCTTGAAGAAGGATCATGGTTGACCTAGGGGTCAGCCCGGGCTCGAGCAAGTGGTCTAGCCTTAGGAGGTCGAGAACTGCGAGTATGTGTCTGGAAGAGAACAGGTGGAGGCCTGCCTCTTACAAGGTGCGCTTGTATTGCTGAGTAGGAGGACGAGAAGATCGTCTCCTGTGTACATGGGTTAGCGCAATGACGGCGTTTTCCCGAGCAGTGAGATGCATATGAGCAAGATATGCAGGACTCGGCCTTGGGAGGTCTGATCCTGGATGCTACCTCGGGGCGACTTGAGGTGCCCCGAGGTGTGGCTAGTGTGGGTGACCCACGAGCCTTGTGGTGTGTGTGAGGGGTGGAAATGGCAGGGTCTCCTCTTGATGTGTCAAGCCTCTAGGGATAAAGACTCGTGGTGTTGCAGGAATGTGGGGGGTAGCCTTGCGGTGACCCACAAGAGCAATGGCATCTTGGTTGCCTTTTACAAAGAGGGATTGGGCAGCCTTCCGGCATACCTTAGCAATACGATCGACAAGTGACTTGTTGGTAGCAAGGTGCATGCTGTGTGGGGCAATAGATGTGTTGTCGATGCAAGGTGCTTTGGAGGAGATGGGGAGTTTGAGACTTTTAGGTCCCTCCTCACACTAATCCAAGTTAAGAACTGGGATCTAGACTTGGGGTCTTTGCTCAAAAGAAGGGTTGGGAATAGAGTTAGAGGAGCTTGTTCCCCGGTGACACTCGCAAATGCAGGGATGAGAAAATCCCCAATCCAGATGAATGTGTTACAGAACCCACAACCATAAGTGATGTGTGAATACAGAAAATAAAAGGAGAAACTTAGCCAAACAGGTACGATTCGACTAAGGGGTAGTAAGTCCCCAGTGGAGTCGCCAAGCTGGTTAGGTGCCTCAATCTCGCCTTTCGGATCACGATGATCGGGTGGCACGCATCTTGGGCGTCAAGGGAGAACCAGGACTTTGAGATTGCTCTCTTGGAAACCTCGTTAGATAATAAGGGCAGGTATTACCAACCAATGAGAGAGGAATTTAAGATGGGTACGAGACTTACTCGGGCTGGCTCGCGTGGTTTCCCTCTTAGATCATAAAAAAAGCCCCTCAGTCGTAAAACTAGTTCGGAATCGCCTCCCTTGGCGTGTATTCTCATGTTTTCTGCAATCACACATATATGGAAAATGTTATAAGACAGGTGGGTCAACGGACCTCACCTTGCCTCTTTGGTGAACGTACACAAGCGTGCACATTCATAAGAAAAAGAGAAGAATAAGAGAAGCAAGATGGGAGAGAGAAGAATTTGACCAGGTGGGGAGATCAGCATAGTGACTAAGCTAATGGGTAATTGGCCCAACGTGGTAGTAAAACGGGCTCGGTAACTCAAACCGGCTTAACAGAATTACTACTAGGCGTCAACACCGATACTGACTAGCTAAACACGATGGTTAGTCTGTCATGGCAATAAAGCGGGCACAATAATTTTGGCACAACAACATTATGGCTAAACGATAGGACTACCATGATAGGCTAATCTTAACCCCTCTTAATCAAACGAAAGAATAACAGAAAGAGTGGAGATCATAAAGAAAGAATAAGAAGTAAGATAAGAGAAGAAGAAGAGAATATAAAGAAGGAGCGGAAGAGAAAGAACGGAGAAGAGTGTGAGAGAAAAGAGAAGAACACAGACGACGCTAGTTGTCACTGGCTGTATTAGGCAAAGACGAGGAAGAGGACACAATCGGTGCCGAGCGTCACCGGCTATGGTAGACAAATATGAGGAAGAGGACACAGTCGGTGCTGAGTGTCGCCGGTTGTGGTAGACAAAGATGAGGAAGAGGACACAGTCGGTGCTAAGCGTCACCGGTTGTGTTAGATAAACAAGAGAGAGAGAACACAGTCGACGTTGAGCTTCGCCGGCTGTGTTAGAAAAAAAAGAGGGAGAAGATGCAGTCGACGCTGAGCTTTGCCGACTATGTTAGATAGAGAAAAGAGAGAAGGCACAATCGTTGATGAGCTACGCTGACTGTGCTAAACAGAAAAGAGAGAGAGGACACAATCGGTGCTACGCTTCACTGACTGTACTAGACAGAGGAGAGAGAGAGGACACAATCGGTGTTGAGCTTCACTGACTGTATTGAATAGAGGAGAGAGAGAGGACACAGTCGGTATTGAGCTTCACTGAATGTACTGGATAGAGGAGAGAGAGAAGACACAATTAGTGCTGAGCTTCGCCAGCTGTGTCAAAAGATGGGGATACTGGATGGGACATAGACGACACTGAGCATCGCCGACCATGTTAAGAAAAGAAGAGAAAGAAAGAGGGATAGAGATGAGAAGAAGAGAGAGAAAGAAAGATAGAGATGAGAAGAAGAGAGAGAGATAGAGATGAGAAGAAGAGAGAAGAAGAGAGATATAGATGAGAAGAAGAGAGAGATAGAAATGAGAAGAAGAGAGAGAGAGAAATAGAGATGAGAAGAAGAGAGAGAAAGAGAAATAGAGATGGGAAGAAGAGAAAAAGAGAGATAAGGATGGGAAGAGAGGGGAGGCGAGAGAAAGAGGGAAGGAGAGAGAAAGTTACCTTATCCAAGGGTATTGACCCTTTTCTTCTCTCTCCTCTCTCTCTTCAAGACACACCCACGAACTCAAGAAGAAATTGAAACTTTATTGATGCTTCTATGAAATGAACCGAAGGTCCTTTACAATTTGGTTTTGCATGTTTATATAGAATTTGGCCCAAATATGGGTGGACGCCCAAAAACTACCTAAAATTAAAGATAATTACAATTTAATTGAATTAAAAAAAAAATTAAAAATGGGGGCAAAAGGATTGTTTTGCCCTTGCCTAGCAATATGTGGAATTTCATAATAGTCCCTACTGCTGCCTGAGAACTTGCGTGATCTTCCATGATTGATCCACGGTTGCTCTGATGCCCATTTGATTGAAAGATGATTGTTTTCTTGTAGGGCTCAGCATAGCGATCGATTTGTTACCAATTTTGAGCCATGAATCATGTTTTGGAGCCATGATCATGAGACTTAAATTTTGGATGAATCTTAAAAACTTTGGATCGATTGTGTGCTCATTCATTGATGTTTTTTCTTTCGCTTCTTTGCTGAACCACACTAAGCATGCTGTCACGATCACGTTGCAACAAGCGCGGCTTTATTTTGTGTCCAGATGAAGATTTTGTCGTCTTGAGTTTTTGGCCAAAATCTTGAAATCCGACAGCCGAAATTTACAGCAGCTTTGACGCCTCTATGTGTGAAATCCAATTGTTCATCATATGCGAGGTTCGGACCAGAGATAGCCTCAGACCTTACGCACATAATGCAATTGTTTTCATATCGATCGGGTACTCGAGCGTCGTTATTTGGCCACCAGAGTGAGGTGTGCTGCTGCTGAATTTTCCTTAACTTACTTCATGGATCAGAAATTTTTCTCTAGTTTTTCTCCCTGCTTGGGCATCGTCACGGGGCTTACCACATATCGAAATGCTTGTCTTGACGAGACAAACATGTTCACAAAATTTGAGTGCGATCTAACTCGAAACGAGTGAGATATGGGCCTCTAAAGTCACTGTCCATGACTGTAAAGACAGCCACCTTTAATGGTGTTTTGGTGCAGGGTGGCCACACGGGAGTAACGTGGGGCCTATCCCTTTTTGGTATTTTACCGAAACATTGTCCTAGAGTGCCCGATTAAGTCGAAACATGACTCATAGGGATTTTCGACCGTGTCGGATCTAATGGTGGTGGTCCGACAGCTGTTTGATGCACTAAAAATATAGTTCTAGTTACAGGGTCTATTTCAAGGTTCTAGAGGCTAATTTTTTTGAAATTGTTTCTTTGTGTTCCCTACCTTAGAAATGTCTGATCACGATGAAACTTGCCAGGTGGCCTTTTAGAGTATTAATGAAGATGTTGACCAATTCTGGGGCCATTCTGAGACTATTGAAATTTCCACTGTTTTGTAGGCTTTATTGACCTACTTCCTCTTATTCCGTATCAGGGACCAAGGTGATGAATAATGTGTTCAAACATATGCGTGTGTGGGGGAGTGTTTAAGGTCATGCCTCATGGACCTGTGCAAAGCAGTTTAATGTCATGCGGCCAGAACATGCATTATAGTTTTGGGTCGTATAGCTTGGACCGTGGCTATGCAGTTTAAAGTCATGTAGCTAGGACCATGCATCTTAAGGTCGTGCAAGTAGATCGCCGCTACAGTTTAAGGTCACATAGTTTGGACCGTGGCTGTGCAGTTTAGGTTCATGCATCATGGACCATGCAGTTTAAGGTTGTGCAACTAGACCGTCGCTACTGTTTAAGGTCATATAGTTTGGACCATTCAGTTTAGGGTCATGCACCTAGACCATCGTGTGGGTTGCCATATAGGTGTAGCTCCATGGGGAATAGAAGCATGAATGACAATCCGACTCCCTGGGAATAAAATGGTAAACGGAGGCAGACTTCGCTGGGATTAGGGAGTGAAAAATGAGGCTCTATGAAAAATAAATTCATAGAAAGGTAACCCGACTCCTTGAGGATAAGATAGTGAAGGAATAATAGTTTGGTGTGAAACAAACCCACTGGGGGTTGAAGAGGTAAGAACAACCCTAACTCTACTGGGGATGATGGGCTGCAGTACGGGTGTGGCTCCTACTGGGGGTGAGGGGCAATGGCCCTCTCCTAACTCCATTGGGGATGACAGGTCACGGCTAGGTGCAACTCCACTGTGGATGACGAGTCATGGACTAGGTGCAATTTCACTAGGGATAGTGGTAGGACACACATGATTGTAACCAGATGCTAGCACATACGTGGCGTTAACATGGGGAGTGTAACACACGGCGATGGACTTGAACGGTTGCATCATTGACCTGTGCGGCATCAGCACAGGTGGTGGTAACACACGCGGCACTAGTGTGCGCAGTGGCAACACATGTTGCTGTAAACTTGAGAACACAGTCGACCCTGGGTCTTTAAGAACACAGCCGGCGCTGGGCACAAGTTACATAGACGGAGGTGGTCACAAGTACATAGACGACGTTGATGTCAAGTTACACAGTCGGCGATGACCTGTGCTCGAGCCTCGAGCCCGAGCCCGACTCGATCCTGGTCTCTATTGCATGAGATTCCATGAGCGGCAGTAAAATTCATTCGAGCCTCAGGTCAGAGCCCGACCCGGTCCGGCCCATCATCGCTTGGTCTTTAGGGACCTGACTGGCATTCCTAATTTGCTAGGGGCACTTCGGGGAAACTGCACCTATATAAAGGGGTGAACCCCATTCTTACCGTTTTACTGAAGGTAAAAATGGCTAAGGAAAATTTTCAACAGTGGGGGGAGAGAAAGAAAAACTTCCAGCGAGAACTCCGGCAAGAGTGCAAGGCTTTCGGGCGAGCATTGCAGGAAGTCAAGCGAGCAGTGAGAAACTCCAATTGAGAAGAGAGGGCACCCGGAGTGAACATAGTGAGGTTACAGGGGTCTGTGGCAAGGGTTGTTGTTTCCAGAGAGAGTGTGAGAAGTTCGATAGGGAATAATGAGGAACTCCGGCTATAGCTTCAGGATAACCGAAAGAGGAAAAGGGGTGTAAGTTGTAGTAGGGTACTACCGGTGGACTTCCGCCGGTTTCGAGGATTTTCTGGTGGCTTTTGGCGGTCGGGAAAGAGAGGGGAAAGTGCGACAATAGGTTTTCCAGCAAGTGAAGGGAGTTTTCTGGTGATAAACCGAGAGGTCGCAGGGAGGCAAACGGTCGTGAGAAGGTGAACAATTGCGGGGAGATGAAGGGTCGCTGGGAATTCGATCTGTTGTAGGAAGATGAGGGGTCGCTAGGAATTCGATCCATCGCTGGAAATCGAAGAGTCACGAACGAACACACATGACAATAGAGGACACAACTGGCGTTAGCTTTAGCCAGCGTTAGCCCTTTATCAAGCATAAGCGACATTATTCCTCGAAGTCACAGTCGGTGTTACCCCTTTATCAGACACAGCCGGCGTTACCCCTTTATCTGACACAGTCAGCGTTATCCCTCAAGAAACACAGCTTGTGCTAGGCCTTAGAAACACAACCGACATTAGTCTTTGGAAGACACAACCGACACTAATCTCACGAGGCATTAATCAGTGCCATGACGCGCACGGCGTTGGTTGTGTGCGGCGGTTGTTGTTCTCTCATGGATGTCAGCAAGTTATACCCACCTATGGTCATGCTTGGCAACGAGTTACGCACGGCGATTGTCAGGCAAGACGCTGGGTCATGCGCAACGATGTTCATGCACGATGCTGACTTGGGTAGGCAAAGGGTGGTGACCAATGGTAACGTCGAGCTTATGAAGTATGTTGGAAGCCAAGTCCTCCAGCACAATAGTGAATTCCATGTTGTTCCGTGGAAGGGTGCTCACTGTGAGGAGGGCGCGCTCTCCATCATAGACCAGTTTCTTGTCAGAAGGGTCTTCTTTGTATGTCTGATAAACTCGATCTAAAACCCTTCTACCCTTCTGAGGGGCAAACAACTTTTTGGCCTGTAACCGTCATCTTTTCCTCAAATGCAAGAGCAGTGCTGGGGGTCAACTACTTTCTTTTCCTCAGATGCAAGAGCAGCGCTTTGGCACAGTCGTTCTCTTTTCCTCAAATGCAAGAGATTCGTATCCTCCCTAATAATGGGCTTTGATTGTAACTTGAAACTTCTTCTAATGCAATAAAAGAGTTAAACTTTGTTTGGACTGTCTTACTTCTTCTCTTTCCTCTTCTTTTGTTCTTAACTCTTTTCGATTGTACATTCGATCTTTTGAGAGCATATTAGGGATAATACTTCTTGAGGTATCGCCCATTAATAGGGGGTATCGCCTCCTCTCCATCAGGATGTGCCAATATGTAAGCCTCATTTGGCGAGACTTTCTTAACTATAAAGGGGCCTTCCCATTTAGGTTCAAACTTCCCTTTGTGCCGTCCATGCATAACAATTAGTCTTTTGACAGCTAAAACTAAATCCCCACAGGCAAATGAGCGGACCTTGACTGACTTGTCGAAGGCTCTCTTCATTCTCCCCTGGTTGAGTTCGAGATTATGCTGAGCTTCGGGCCACTTTTCATCGAGTGCATCTAATTCTTGGTAACGAAGCTTAACTCTCTCATCTTCAGTTAATCCCTGATGTATAACGACTCTCAATAAGGGGAGCTGATCTCAAGAGGCAAAACTGCTTCACCCCCATAGACTAGGGAATATGGAGTGGAATCAGTGGCATTTCGTGTGGTAATACGATAGGCCGACAACACACTTTAGAAGCTTCTCATACCAATTCTTCTTTGTCTTTGATATTGATTTCCTTAAAACACTACATAGAGTCTTATTGAAAGCCTCGGCTAATCCATTCACTTGAGGGTGGTACATAGTTGAGTACTTCCACTCAAAACCGAACTGGTTAACCAAACGATCAATATGATGACTTCTGAATTGAGGCCCGTCGTCTGATATAATCCGGTCAAGCACCCCAAACCAGTATATGATGTGATGCCGCACAAAATTGGCCACTGTAACCCCAAGAACTTTCTTGAGTCGGACCGCTTCCGCCCATTTTGAGAAATAAGCTGTTGCTGCCAGAATAAAGACATGACCCATTGCAGAAGGAGGCTTGAGGCCCTACAATGTCCATACCCCATTGTGAAAAGGGCCATGATGCTACTGTAGGTGTAAGGGCTCTAGAGGCTAATGAATGAGGATTGAGTGCATTTGGCACCCCTGGCACCTTTTGGCATAGTTTAAGGAATCAGCAGACATCGAAGGCCAATAGTATCCCAATCTGCGTATCCGTTCGTAGAGTTTAGGGCTGGACTGATGTAGTCCACAGATGCCTGAGTGTACTTCTTCCAGCACCTTATTTTCTTCTTATGTGTTTACAAATCTGAGAAGAATTCCGTCAAAGAATCTATGGAAGAGAACATCCCCTTCGAGGAGGGTGTACTTGGTAGACATTTAGCACATTATTACGCCCAGTACGATCTTCAGGCAATCTACCATACTTTATGAAATTGATGATTGGCTCTCTCCAATCTTTTGCCTACTCAATTTCTACACACATTGGATCGAAGAACTTCGATCCCTGGTTTTGAACTTCAGCTCCTCTACTTTGTGTCATTTCCTGTTCGGCTTTAATAACCTCTTTGGCTGATAGGAGTGCCCCAAGTAAGTAAGGGGGGCACTCAGGAAAGAGGATTCTTTCATCATCTACATCTACCTCAGTTCTCAAGTCAATGTGTCTCCATTCTGCCACCCAAACAGGCATGGGTTCTGGTGAGGACAGTTGAATGGTAGCTCCGAGCTTTGCGAGTGCATCATCCTGTGAGTTTAACCTCCTGGGGAAGTGAGTCAATGAAACATCCTCAAATTGAGCCATATGAGATTTTGCAGTATCGTGATAAGGCTTGAGAGTGTCTTTTGTCACGTCATAGATCCCATTAAGCTGTCGAATGACCATCTCAGAGTCGTCATAGATTTTGAGTTGCTCCAAGTCTAGATCGAAGGCAATCTCCGACCCAGTTATAAGGGCTTGATATTCTGCCTCGTTATGGGAGCCAACTTCGTTAAGGGAGAAGGATAGTTGAAGTATCCCTCCTCTAGGAGTCATGAATACCACTCTGGTGCCTCCTCGATCAGATTGGACTGCTCCGTCGAAATACATCTCCCAAGCGTGAGCAAGTTCTGTACAAAATACTTCTTCATCTAGGAGGTCACTTGATAAAGGAGATTCTACTAGTACAGTATGTGCTGCTAGAAAATTAGCTAGGGCTTGACCTTGACAGCCTTTTGTGGTACGTATGTGATGTTGAATTCCATTAGCAATAATGCCCACTTAGCGAGGCATCCCGACAAGTATGGGCATGTCATGAGAAACTTTACAGGAGCAGCTTTTGATAAAAGCTTCACTTGATGATTGAGCAAGTAGTGGTGTAATAGAAGACGCCTTTTGGTGTTAAGAATGCAGTAGCTTCCTTATCATCTGGTGCTATCTGTATCTGGTTGTACCCGGAGTATCCATCCATGAAGGAGAAGATCTAGCAGTGAGCTGTGGAGTTAATAAGCATCTCTGTAAACGACAACAGGAAGTCATCCTTTGGGCAAGTGGAATTCAAGTCACGAAAGTCAATGCAGACCCTAATTTTTCCGTTTTTCTTCTTGACTGGTACAACATTTGCCAGCCACTTCGGGTACTTGACTTCGCGAATAAAGCCCGCTTTCCTGAGCTTAGTCATCTTAGCATCTATCTACATTTCGAGGTCAGGCCTGAACCTTCTTGATTTTTTCTTTACAGGCTTGACAGATGGATCAATGCCGAGATGGTGGACTGCAACTTGAAAGTCTAAGCCCAGCATTTGATGGTAATCCTAGGCAAAGACATTTCGGTTTGCTCTCAAGAATGCAGTAAAACTTTCTTTCTCTTTTAAAGACATATTTGCCGAGATGAAAGTGGGCATGGGGTCGGCTTAATCCCCTAAATTTATCTCCTCGAGTTCATCAGCTGTGGCTTGGCCGCCTTCTTCCCATTCTTCTGGGGCCTCTTGTAACTCCTCATCATAGTCTTCAGAGGTCTTCTCATCAACCTCAAGTGAAGACACCCATACTCTTGACATTTCCTTTTCTAGGCATACTTTGCTATGGAACATGGCCCTTGTATCCTCAGCAAACAAAAGGGTCAACTTCGAGTAGGGCTGATATATCCGGTAAAATGAATTCATTCTGAGATGCCTAGAATGGCTGCTATTCAATGATTCTGCAGACAGCCAGCACCTGATGAGGATCTTCTTGATGTTCCCATGTGTCCACAATGGGTGTAAGCAATATGGGAGGTTGAAGGTCAGGTTTAAGTGGAAGAGGTTTATTTTGGTCAGCTGACTGGCTTGGTTGCACAGTCGGCTTGGTTTGGGTGATCTGGGTAGATTGGGTGATAGGGATTTGTTTAAGATGAGTGGATGTTTGAGGTTGAGATTTAGGAGGTAGTTGGGTATATGGAGGCAGAGGCGTCCAAAGGAATTGGAGGATTGGTGGATTGTCCCGGGTATTTGGGAGAGGAAGGAGCCCAGGGAGCTTGAGGATGAGATTTCAAGATGCCTAGCTTTTGAGGTGGAGGTTGCAATGTTTTCGCGGATCTCAGGATCATTTGCCCCACGCTGGGTGATGCCTCTAAGATCTGCACTATGTGATAGGCTTCCTGAGAATAGAAGCTCTATCCTCTCTATTCTCTCAGCCTTTGCACAAAGTCGAGCTCAAGAGGCCACTGGGGTTTCTTCGACTTTAACTTCTTGCGCTTCCCAGTAGAAGAGGATGGCTCTGACTGGGCTCGAGCTCCCAGAGCGTCAGCAACCGTCAAGAATCCAGCTGCTTGGGCTAGTGTCTTTCCCAGCTGCCTTTGATGCGTCTTGCTTATGTCGAGTTCTCTGTCAAGAGCCTCGAAGTTTGGACATTTCAAGATTGTACATGCAAAAGACATAGAGGAGGAAGGGGAAGGAAAAGAAGAAGAGGACAAAGGGTCAGTAGGTGAGGGGCTTTTAAGGTCGTTTCCCTCATCGAACCGATTTGGTCAGCTTTTTATGTCATCACCAGAGTTGGACGTGTGCAGGGAGTCTTTTAGGTCTTTCCCCTGATTAGACTGTTGGGGGGTGCTTTTAACGTTGTCACCCTTGTTGGATATGACCTGAGTAAAAGATGGCCTTGGGATGTACTCTTGATGAGACGAGGGAGTAGGGAGAATTGTGCCAGGGATGAAGTCCTGTAAAGTTGGCAACAGGAGAAGAGGCCTGAGAAATTCTTGCTCAACCAGCAATTGAGGAACCTTGTTCTTTCGGTGAGTAGCCCTTGTGGCCCGTCTTCTCTTGGTTTTCATTGGAGGTGCTTAATCTGTCGTGCTAGGTTTGTGAACAGATCTAGCTTGACGAAATGCCTCTCGCTCTAAGGACTTGAGTCTGCTTTGCCCGTGCTAGACTCTCCATGGTTGAGAAGTTGACGATTCAGCAGGATCTGAATCATTATTATCAGGTTCTTGTGCCTGGAGGCCCTCTCGCATCGGTGAAGCAATGACTTGGGGATCTCCTTCGGAAATGTTACAAGCTTCTTGGCATCCCTGTATTTTCTTTACGATTATGTCGTGGAAACTGGAGCACTCGCTTAGGTCATGGCCCCATATCTGATGGTACGGGCACCAATGATTCTCAGTTCCCCGAGCAAGGCGTCGGGGCTGCCTTGCCGGCTTTGGTGTAATGAGACCTTCTTGAAGCATCATGATGATCATGGCACGAAGGAGATCGGGCGCTTCGGCTTCCTTGTGGACTGTCACTATGTGAGAAGCTTCTGCTGCCCCCAATGTCTTCTTTAGTTCTTCGAGTTTTATCTGACCCTTCTAGATCAGACCCTCAATGAAATCCTTGAGCATGTAGCATTCCTCTGTGGGATGGTTGATCCTTTGAGGGTAAGCACAGTAATTCGCATGGGTGTCGAGGCCAGCTTGATCAGGGAACCTGGACTCAGATAGCTCGATCATGTTATGTTCCAGTAATAGTCAGAGTGGCACGGGAACCCATTCCTTTTCAAAAGGATAAATCTTATTCTTGTGCCTGGCCCAATAATCGTCTCGATTAAGGTTCGCAGGTGGGGGTACCCGGATGTATGACTGCTGCTTGCCTCATTGAGGCATTGTCTTTGTTGTGCCTACCCTTTGGAGAGGTCCAAAGATTGAGAGGTAGCCTTCTTTGGATCGCTTACGATGACAGCCGCACTGATTACTCCTTTTTTCGGGTTGCCCCGGGTGTTAATTCGATAATTATCGTTGCCCCGGCTATTCCCCGAGCTTGAAGGCTGTTGTTGTGACCCACCATGGTGGCATGACAAACTCTCTATGCGAGATGAGCTCTGACATGGAGGTCGGATTGGAGGCCTCAACATGTAGAGCGATCTCAGGTCGCATGTTTCGCAAGCAGGTTTGGATTGCTTCTTTCTCAGGTATGGGATTAGGGTCGCGAGCAGTCAAATCTCTCCACCTTACTATGAATTGACTGACGGGTTCATCTGGTTCCTGGGTAAAGGTGCGAAGCTCTATGGTTCGAACCTCTCTCTCGACCTCATAGAAGTGTTGATGGAACAATTTTCTCCATTTTCTCCTCAGCCGCTGTCTCTCGACATGCTGCTTAGAAGTGAGTGATATGCTGCTGCGGGAATGTGGTACCATTGAACAGGGGAAACTTCCCTTTCTTGTAGTCTGAGGGAAATGAGACCTGATCAATGTAAGAGGCGTACGACTTCTGTTAAAGCGCTATACCCTGTATACCCGGGATCTTCCTATTCTTCAGGCTGTGAGTCACCATAGCATCGATGTCCTCCTGTGAGACAGGGTGAGGGACAGAATTGTCCTGTGAGGCCAGAGAAGGAAGCTGCCTTGGAGCTAATTCGTCCGAATGCTGGAAGTCAGCCTCATGATGGGATGCATTGACTGGGGATCGTATTCTTTCCATACGATCAATTTTCTCCATCATTGCTTACACCAACTATTTGAACATATCCATGTGTGCGTCTTGGGAGTCACTAGGTTCATTTACAACCATGACACTGACCATTTCTCTAGGGAGGTCAAGCTTAGGTGCAGTTGAGGGCTTCCGAACTTGACGGGTCGTACGCAGCAGATCGATCAGCAAGAGCTCAGCATGTCCCAACTGGACTCGAGTCTTATATGCCGACCGAGTGAAGACCGGTTCTTGACAGTCTTGGGACTGTGGCTGTTGGGTGGTTGGGTCATCTCTTACGACACTGACCACTGTGCAAGATTCATGTACCTCTTCATCAAGCTTTGTCATATGAAAAGGGTAGAAGGGGTTCTGATGCAGAGGGTCGTCGGAACTAGGTGCTCCAACTGTCTTGGTTGCTTCCCTAGTCAAGATTTGCATACCCCTGACGCACTTGGCATTGACGCTTTGATGGACCTCATGCCAGAAATGCAATCGGGACTGCGGTTGGTCGGCCCTTCTTGCACAAGAGAGAACCATCTCCATTAGGTGAACAAATGGATGCGGGCTAGAAGCTGGGGTCAACCTGGGCCGGCGACGACGAAGGACTTGATCTCCCATTAGTTCTTTGCCCCAAGCTCTCTTATGAGCTGCAGAGGCTAGACCTAGTTGACAAGGCTGGCTCAAGATGGTACTCTTGGGGAAAGTCTTCAAGTACCAAGGCTTGAGGTGCTAGCTCGTAAGAGAAGGAGCAGGCAGGGGAAGGATCAACTCGTGATGACGCCTGAGTCGGGAGCGAGCAGCAGCAGTTTGGGAAGGCAGCGCGTGTGCACCCCTTGAAGAAAGACTACGGGCGACTTTGAGGTCAACCGGGCTCGAGCAGGTGATCTGGCCTTAGGAGGCCGAGAACCATGAGCACGTGTCGATAAGGGAACAGGTGGAAGCCTTCCCCTTACAGGGTGCGCAAGTGTGTGCTGAGTAGGACGACGAGCGGGTCGTCTCTCGTGTATTCGAGGTAGCCCAACGACGGCTTTGCCCCTAGTGGTGGGATGCACATGCAAAACGTGTATAGGACCTGACCCGAGGAGGCCTAATCTTGGATAGTGACTCGAAGTGACATAAGGGTTACTCTGAGGTGTGGCTCCAGTGGATGACCTACAACCCTTAATGTGTGTGTGAGAGGTGGAGGCCCCAAGGTCTCCTCCTCGATGTGTTGAGTCTCTAAGCATAGAGACTTGAGGTGGTGCAGGAATGTGGGGGTAGCCTTGTGGCGACCCATAGGAGTAATGGCAACTTCTTTTCCGTTTGCAATAAGGGACTGGGCAGTCTTTCGGCGTACCTCGACAATACGACCAACAAGTGACTTGTTGGTGACAGGGTGCATTCTATGAGTGGTAGCAGACGTACTACCGATGCAGAGTGCTTTGGTGGAGGTTCCACCAAAGCTAGGAGATGAGGAGTTAGGGACCTTTAAGTCCCTCCTCACGCCTATCCAGGTTAAGACCTTGGAGCTAGACACTGGGTCTTTGCTTAGAAAGAAGGTTGGGAATGAAGTTCGAGAAACTTGTTCTCGAGGGAAGCTTGTGAATGCGGGGATAAGAAAATCCCCGATCCGGATAAAGGGGTTAAAGAACCCATAAGCCATGTGAATGCAATACAAAACACAAAAGAAGAGACTAGCCAAACAAGGACGATCTGACAAAGGGGTAGTAAGTCCTCAGTGGAGTCGCCAAGCTGGTTAAGTGCCTCGATCTGGCGGCACGTGTCTCGGGTTTTAGGGGAACGCAGAACTTGAGATCTCTCTCTCAGGAATCTTGTTAGGAAACAAGGGTAGGTATACCAACCAATGAGAGAGGAATTAAATGTGGGTTCGAGACTTACTCGGGTTGGCTCATGTAGGCACCCTCTTTTATCACGAAGAAAGCCCCTCAGTCCTACAACTGGTTCGAAATCGCCTCCCTTGGCATGTACTCTCCTGTTTCTGCAATCACACACATATGGTTAATGTTACAAGACAAGTGGGCCAAGGGACCCCACCTTGTCTTTGGGCGAATGTACACAGACATGCACATCAAGAGAAGAAGAGAAGGATAAGAAGATAGAGATTGGGGTGAGAAAAAAGAAAGGAAGAGATAGAATAGAAGAAAGGGAAAAGAAGAATTTGACCAAACAGCTAGACTAACACAGTGGCTAGACCAATAGATGGTTGACCCGGTGTGGTAGCAAGATGGGCACGGTAACTCAAACCGGCACAATGGTATTATCACTAGATGACGGAACCAATCCAACCAGCCTGGCACGATGGCTAATCTATCGTGACAATAA
Source organism: Amborella trichopoda (assembly GCF_054954075.1). Classification (NCBI taxonomy): domain Eukaryota; kingdom Viridiplantae; phylum Streptophyta; class Magnoliopsida; order Amborellales; family Amborellaceae; genus Amborella; species Amborella trichopoda. Next base: position 32,894,231 of record NC_142339.1, read on the forward strand.
GACAGGCATGGTAACTTAGATCGGCACAACAGCATTACGATTAGACGACAGGACTACCATGATAGTGTTAATCTCAACCTCCTTTGATCAAACGAGAGAGGAAGAAGAAAGAATAGAGAATAGAGAGAGAGGGAAAAGAGAAGACAGAAGAAGAGAGAAGGAGCATAAAAGAGAAGAAAGAGTAAGAAGAGAGAAGAAATGAAAGAGAGTGAAAAGAGAAGAAAAATAAGAGAAGAATAGAGTGGAAGAAAGGAGAAGAGAGAAGAAGAGGGGATGAAGAGACAAAAAGAAAGAAGAGAGAGAGGGAAAAAAAGAGATAGAAAGAAAGAAAGAGAGAGAGCGAAAGACGTAGAGAGAAGGACGAAGAAAGATAGAAAGACAGAGAAAGAAAGAAGAAGGAAGAGAGAGAAATACATAGAGAGAAGGAAGAAAGAAGAGAGAGAAAGATAGAGAGAAGGAAGAAGGAAGAGAGAGAAAGATAGAGAGAGAAGGAAGAAGGACGAGAGAGAAAGAAGAAGGAAGAGAAGAAAGACAAAGAGAGAAGGAAGAAGAAAGAGAGAGAAAGATAGAAAGGGAAGGAAGAAGGAAGAGAGAAAGACAAAGAGAGAAGGAAGAAGGAAGAAGGAAGAGAGAGAAAGACAGGGAGAGAAAGAAGACATGGACGACGATGGACTTTCGTTGTCTACGATAGGAGAGAGAGAAGAGAAAGAAACATGGACGGTAATGAGCTTCCACCGTCCATGGAAAGAGAGAGAGAAGAGGAAGAAACATGGACGACGATGAGCTTCTGCCGTCCATGACAAGAGAGAGAAGAGAAAGAAGGTGCATAGACGGCGATGGGCTTCCGCCATCTATAACAAAGGAGAGAGGAGAGAAAAGATGCATGTATGACGATGGGCTTCTGTCGTCCAAGATGAAGAAGAGAGGAGACAGAAGATGCATGGACGGCGATGAGCTTCTGCCGTCCATGAGATGAGAGAAAAGAGGGAGGATGCATGGACGGCGATGAGCTTCTGTCGTCCATGATAAAAGAAAGAGGAGAGAGAAAAGACATAGACGACGATAAGCATTCGTCGTCCATGACAGAGGAGAAAAGAAAGAGATGATACATGTACGGCGATAGGCTTCCGCCGTCTATGATAGAGAAAGAAACTCAGATAGTGGCCCAGCCCGCCACTCGTGTTAAGGCCCGACTCACAGTGTGTACTTTTAAGGAGGTCATCATGCCGAACGATAAGCTTTGTCGTCCATGAATGGAGAAGAAAGAGAACAAGGAAAAAGAAGGACGAAGAAGACAAAAGACACGCATGGTGATTGCCCACTGTCGTGCATGTTGAGAGAAGAGAGAGATGAGAGGAGAGAAAGAGAGAGATGAGAGGAGAGAAAGAGGGAGATGAGAGGAGAGAAAGAGAGAGATGAGAGGAGGAGAGACAAAGCTACCTTATCGAAAGGTATCGAAATTTTTCTTCTCTCTTCTCTCTCCTTATCTCTCCAAGACATACCGACAATCTTAAAGTAAAAACTCAAATTTTATTGATGAGCGTGAAGAATGAAGGGAAGCCCTTTACAATTAGGTTTAGCACATATTTATATAATTGGGCCCAAACATGGGTGGATACCCAAAAAAATAGCATAATTGATGATAATTATAATTTATTTGAACTAAAGAAAAATATAAAACTAGGGTGCAAAATGATGGTTTTGTCCCTGCCAAACAATACATGAAATTTCAAAACAGTCCCTACTGCTGCCCTAGAATGTTCGTGATCTTCCATGGTTGATTCGGGGTTGCTCTGATGCCAGTTCGGTCAAAAGATGATTATTTTCTCGTTGGGCTTGGCATGACGATTGATTTGATACCAACTTTGAACCATGGATCATATTTTTAGGCCACGATCACGCTACTCAAAATTTACATGGATCTTGAAAACTTTGGATCGATAGTGTACTCGTTCCTTAATAGTTTTCTTTGATTTCTTCGTTGAATTGCACTGAGCATGCCGTCCTGATCGCATTGTAACAAACGTAGCTCGAATTTGTGCCCGAATCTGACCATTCATCATGTGCGAGGTTCCGACCAAAGATAGCCCTAGATCTTACGCACGCGATGGAACTGGTCTCGCGTCGATCCGATGTGCGAGCATCGTGATATGGCCTCTTGAGTGCTGTTGAATTTTCTGTAACTTTTTCCATGAATCGCTAATTTCTCTCTAGCTTTTCTCCCTACGGGTATCGTCATGGGGCGTAGCACATATCGAAACACTCGTCTTGACGAGACGAACATGTTCATAAAATTTGAGCACGATCCGACTTAAGACGAGTGAGATAAGAGTCTCCAAAGTTGCTGCTCGTGACTGTGAAATCAGTCACCATTAATGGTGGCTTGATGCAGGGAGGCCGCACGGGAATAGTGCGTGGCCCACCTCTTTTTAATGTTTCGCCTGTAACTTTGTCCTGACACGTCTGTTTAAGCCAAAACATGACCCCTAGGGATTTTCAATTGTTCTAGATCCAATAGTGGTGGTCCCATAGCTATTTGACATACCAACAATATAGGTCTAGTTACGAGGTCCGTTTCAAGGTGCTAGAGGTCTATTTTTTCGTAATTGTTTCCTCATCTGCACTACCTTAAACATGTCGGATTACAAAAAAACTTGACAAGTGGCCTTTTGAAGTTCTTAGGAAGATTTTCACCTATTTTGGAGCGATTCTGAGACTGTAAAAAATTGCACTGTATATCAGGGCTTTATTGACCGACTCCCTCTTTATTCCGCATCAGGGACCCAAGGTGCTGAAAAATATGTTCAAACAAAGTGTCCATTACAAAAAGCCTTACTCGCCTTTTCTTGATCCAATTCCCCTTTCCCATCGGATATCAAAAAGGAAGGTTGCCAGTCTTCGATGGCATGGGCTCACCTCAGCAGCATGTCGCTCATTTCATGTCAGCATACTAGGAATTGGCCCCAAACTCCAAATAGATTTTTTAGAAGTTTATGGAAACTTTGGTCGGACCCTCCTTTAAGTGGTATGCACGCTTGCCCCCAAACTCAGCTCATTCTTGGGAAGAGATGGAGCAATTATTTTACAAGCACTTACATGAAGAAGAACTAAGTGTTCAAGCAATAGAACTTCTCACAATGACTCAGGAGATGAATGAGTGAGTGGGTGAGTACATCTAGAGATGGAGAGACCTCGCCATGTGCCCACCAATCCTATGACTGAGTGTGATGCTTCACAAATGTGCATAAGGAATATGAAGAAAGAAATTTCCTTACATGTCGAAGCTTCTAATCCCACCACTTTCTCCTACATGATCACAAAGGCAGCCAAAATTGAAAGCATGTTAAGGAATCACAAGGAAAATCAAGCTCAGACCTCAGGGAGAGACCAAACTCATAATCCAGTCCGTGCGGCCACCCAACAGTCACGTGCACTTACACATACATCATTGCTGGCGGTTTAATCGTCATTGTGACAAGTAGGGACAGGCGACATCCCAGCCCACTCTCCCAAACGGTTTCAGGTCTCTTTCGACCCGGACGCAACACGGGTCATCTTAAGACCGCCCACGTCATGCATGTGAAACCTATAGTTTGTGGCAACCCAAAGGTTGAGGCCCGACGAACACATGATTCAAAGTCTCACAAACAAGTGCACATGCATGTTCGAGGCCCTGAGGCGTCACCAACTAAACGGGCGGGTACCACGAGTACTCCACCCTTCTCCACAAGGGGTTGGCCCCATGGCCGCCTCGAACGCCACCATGGATGGACGCACACACGTGCAGGTCCAAAGATGTTGCTGACCACGAAGAAGGACAAGCGTCCACAGCTCCACCAACTTCTTCCAAGCCGTTCGTTGTGTGGTACTTAAAGAAATTTCCTTCGAGCACCATCCTCTTCACTCCTCCCTTCTTGCATGCACGAGCTAGTCCTCCCAAAAAGGCTCGGGACAGAAGGACGCCCTCTGTGGCAACCACACGGTGACCCCCTTCTCTCAAACGAATGCTTCAGGAAAGAGGCTGCTAGCCAAACGAATGCGATAATCGCGCCCCGGGGTCGAGAACCTTGCCTATGTAAGAAGGGGCGGAGAAGGCAAAGAGGTCCTCAGGGGCGAGATCCTCAAGGGCAAGGTCACCCCTTTCGATCCCCCCAGTGCCCAGTTAAGGCGAGACCGTTCCCTCTCCTTCCTGCCCGGCATGACCTCACTCCCAGGCCGGTCCTCCTCACCAGGAGAGGTCAATGCACCCCTGTGAGGACCGTCCAAGGTATACCTTGCGAGGGCAAGAAACTCTAGAGTAACAAGGGCTAAGCATGAAGCAAGAGAAAGATTGGTGATTATCCATTCATGCAACGAGGTGGTTACAACAAAGAATGAGGAAAGGGGCGAGCATTCCTAGCACCCTCAAGAATAAGGAAATGGACAAGAGCCTCGTCAAATTTCATTTTTAACTCGCCCGCGGGCTGCAAGGCCTTATCCCTCTACTCCTTGAGCTCGAAAATACTCTTGGCAACCGCGTTTGCCAAATCGCGAACTGACGCCGTCTCAGAGCCCAGTCGCTCCAATGACTGAGAATGTCGGCGCACCATCTCCTGCCAAAAGAGGCATCGAGATTTCAAGGACGCCGCGCGAGTTTGCAGCTCCCCTATTCTGGACTCCGCAACCTGAATCTCATAAGAGAGACTAGAGATCTCCGCTGTGAGACGATCCTGGTCAGATAGGTGTCGGGCCCTCAACCGCTCATGCTTCTCCATGACTGCATGCTGGTCGGCCAAACGTTTCTCAAAGACGGCCAAGTGTTCCTCATAGGACACTCGCACCTCGGTTTCGCACACATGAGCCTCGAATCCCCAATATGAAAGGTCCCCCAGCAGCCTGTCAAGACGGTCGAAGATTTCCTGACCAACATGCACAGCCCGCAGGCCACTGGCATTGACTCAAAAGGCCTCTATCCTTCCCTTGAGATCCGAGAAAGGACACCCCTTTATCATCTGAAGGCTCGAGCGCAAAATCCCCCTTAACATTAGGACCTTATCATCTGGGGGTGATGAGGAAGGAACCACTACACCGACTACACTGAGAGGAGGGACTTCAAGGACGGGGTCCCTTACAATAAGGGTCAGGGATCCTCTCGAGGGGATTCAACGTTCGAGCGAAGCCTCCCCCGCGCGCACCTTCGAGACTGGCGACTCTAAGGTAGGCGTCGCCGCTGACCTTGACGAAGGGGCTTCCAAAATGGGCGTTCTCCCCATTGCTCCTGCCAAAACAATCGCGGCAAATGCTGCTGTGTGCGAGGAAGGCGTGACGCGGTCGCCAGCAAAAGGTGACGCCTCCGCCCTAGCTCTCGAAGAAAGCCCCCCCAATTGACCATTCGAATCAAGCGAGGACGGACTTAGTCCTCTAAGTGGAGTTGTGGTCGCTCTTAAGGGCGAGACTAGTGCTGCGGAAGGCATGGTCGGTGCTGCACGAGCCCCCACTCGGACTCGTTTCACAAGAGGTGTTGTTGAGGACGTGTCTGGGACAGACAAATCCTCCTCGCTCACACGAACTCTTTTGACCAAAGCTGGGGAGGTGGGTTTCACCTTCTTCACCCCCTTTCTCTTTCTTCCCCCTTTTCTACCTTCCCTTTCTCAAAGGAACACTCACCGGCTCCACAGCTTCGAGTCGCGCTTAGCCCTATCAATGCGACCAGAGCGCCCATTTCGCCTCGGGGTAGCCAACCCTTGGGCAGGTCTTTCTTCCCTGCTAGGGACAGCACCCTCCCTCATCCCCACAAATAGGAGGATAAGGTCGTCAAAGAAAGACTTTGTCTCACCTCGCAGCAACAGATACTCCGTGCCTACCTCGTCCTTCTCTAAGGAGCGGGGTTTGGCGAGCTCTTTCCAGTTGGGGGGATAATAATCCAGTTTGAAAATTTGGGAAAAGGGAGGAGAAGTGAAGCGCTTCCCAACCCTACCATCCCGACGAGAGAAATTGATCTCCTGCCAAGGGTGGTCAAGACACCAATAAGTGCGGTCAGCAGCGTCCCACCACCGCCGGTACTCATCGGTTACACGACCCAAGCGACCATAATGAGGAATCACGAACCAGTTCGATCCCATGAGGTTGAGACAAGTCTCCCACACCGTCCTCATGTCAAGGTTGGTCCAGCCCTCGCGACTTGTCACCAGGGCCTCAAGGTCGTGTGGCCCCCCTTTTCTTCTAGACTTGTTGAAGGATACAGGGGCGCAGCATCCCTGGTCCAGGCCGAGCTAGCTCACAAAACGGTGAGGGAAATACCCCTCAAGTTTCTTGTCACCTACACCTCAGTATGGAAGAACACAACCCCATACGCTCACAACGTACATAGCCTCCCCTGTATCTGTGGTCGCCCCGTCGATCGAATTTCCAAAGCCGTCGAGAAAGACCTTATCAGAAGGGCCACCCACTGGAAAAAGGGTTGCCCTTGGTGAAGAAGGTAGCCTTGGTAAGGAGTTTACAAGCATCCCCTGGCTCCCTAAGCACAGCCTTCATCTCGACGATCTTTAACATATGGGGGCAGGTGGCATCCCTTAGATTGCCATTATTCTCATACGCCCCCCGGGGAAATACCCAGAGAGCCACCCGAAAACATAAAGGACCAGGAAGCTTGTGGTAAAACACCCAAGGAGACCTTTGGTTGCAAGGGCCTCATTCCCGACGTCCCTCGGGAAACCTTCCCACGCGCAATGGTTCCCAGCCCATGGAAGATGCTGCATAAAACGAGCTAAGCTAGCGCGAAGCCGGTCCCTTCGTCCATCATACGGGCCACAAAAAAATAGCCTGGCTGAATGACGTAACCCCTTGAGCTCGGCAATGAAAATTTTACATAGGAAGAGGGCCAGGTACACGGCCATGTATACGCGGTCCCGCCCTTCATGCCTAAGAGGGGTCATTGTTTTCTTGGAAGCCTTAATGGTCTCCTCCATCAATGCGTCGTCTTTCCACATGACACTCGACCTTACGTCTTCACTATCCTGGTGGTTGCCGTGAAAGTAATCCCTCCACACTCCAAAGTGCACCCCACCGGATCTGAGCTTGGACTCTGAGAGCAATAGCTGATAAATCTCAAACAGCTCACTGAGACCAGACAGAGCCGGCCTACCCCTGATGGAACGGTTGCCAAAAATGACATGTTGCTCGGTATGAACTCTACATACATCTCCCCCAACAGGGGAAGGCCACCCACAAAGTACAAATCTAGAAGGGTGATTCCTGCTTCACCACCCTCCAAGTGCCAACTTTTAGTCTTGGGGCACCATGCCTCCAATAAAGCCTTGACGGTATTGGGACAATGGTCGTAATAGCTAGCCAAGAACTGGCATGCCGCAGCTACCCTGCAATCCTCCAAGATCTTGGCAAAGGAATCAAGGACGTCAAACTTCCAAGTGTTGTACCCGGCCATGAAATGGTGTTCTCCCTCAAAACGAAGAGCACCGGCGGCCCATTGAAGGCCGGGCTTAGCCAACATACTCTTTCTCAGTGTAGGCATATCCTCGCTGGAAGCAAAACTCATGTGCAAGGCATGACAGAGAGGTATGTCGTCCCTCTTAATGAAAGGCTTCTCGTTGTTGCCCCCATAGGAGCAGAGTTCAGTGCTTTCTCCCATGTAGGTGATGCTGGTGGACCATTTTATCTCCCGGGGAGGTTCAATGTTTCCAAGTGAGGTTCCCCTTCCCAGGGAGACGCCCATGCAAGAATCAGTCCCCAGCAAGCAGCGAGAGAAAAGAAACCTTACCAGGGGAAGGGGCAGCGCTTGTGCTGGCCATTATTGTCGATAGACAACTCCGCTTGAAGAAAATGATGGAAGCAATGCAGGCGGGAGATAGAAAGAAAATTAAGGTTCACAGTTCAAAGGTGAACCCCTCCGTCCCCCTTCTTATAAGAGCCAAAGAAGGAAGAGCGCACATCCCACAAAACTGGCTAAGCAACGTGTGGCCCAATTACAAGAGGGCGTGAACAGCACGCAGAGTGAAGCGTCGCATGAAAACTAGAGCACAGAAGCACAACTGCCATGCGAACTGAAGCGTCACACAAGTGAAACGTCGCATGACCCAAGAGTACAGCAGTACGAACCGCATGCGAAGCGACATGCCACACGTGCGGAAGAAGAACATGCCCCATCCCGAGGAAGCGTTGAGGACATGTAATCACGTTGTCGTACGACGCCAATGCAACCCTCTCATTCAGCATTTACTGCTCCGAATGCGTGATGCAGCTCATCGAAAACGGCACACCTACCGTCATCAAAATGCCGCTCAAGTACTCAACTCTTTCCCTCTCGGCCCATAAAAATCTCGGGCCCACTCAAAAGCTCGATGCGCACTCATGCATCACTACCCTCAACAGGCAAGCGAACTTTGCTCCTTGTCCCGTCGACAGACACAGGACCCTTTGTGGTCCCTAAAAAAAAATGCAGGGTCCTTGCGAAATCAGAAATGACGCATACCCCAAGGCTTGGGACGAAAACCAGTAAGGGCATCCCAACCATCCAAACCAAGGCAAGAGCCCCATGGGCAAAACGAGCATTCCATTACTTTTTTCTCACACCCTAAACCCCAATACTTGAAGCCCCCTAGTCAACAATTTAATACTAAAATGCCCTTACCGTCTCTCTTCTCCTATGTTTTGTAGTCACGTGTTAGGCATCTCTTCCCTCCCTCTATGCCCGAACTCTCTCTCCCCCCAAATACTCTCTCTATACCTAAAAAACCCATTTTGCCCTCTCTCTACCCAAAAAACCCATATTGCTCTCTCCCTGTGCCCAAACTCTCTCTACTGACTCTCTACCCAAAAAACCACTTTTTCTCTCTACCTCTCTCTCTCCTCTCTTTCTCTCTCTCTTACCATTCACTGCCATTAAAATTCTACAATATCAGCACCCGTTGAACGTTTGAATAGCCACTATTGTGCATTTGGTTGAACCGTTGAAGTTTTGAATAGCTTTTACTGTTTTACTGGTTCAAAGCACTGAAAAAGGCCTCTAATCATGGTGTCATACATTAATGAAGTAATGTTTTTAAATGGGTGAAAATGGTTGGGGCATGATTGATGTTGATTCAAGATCACAAAAAGGGATGTTGATTCAAGATCACAAAAAGGGCCAAATAGCCTACTAATGGTGAAGGGTTTATAGGATAAGTGTGGTAATGCGGGCATGGACTTATTGGAGCTCGAAAATAAAAAATGACGCATACCCTAAAGGTTGGGACAAAAACCCGCAAGGGCATCCCAACCATCCAAACCAAGGCAAGAGGCAATTGCCCCATGGGCAAAACGAGCATTCCATTACTTTTTTTCTCACAGCCTAAACCCCAATACTTTAACCAGTCAAATAGTCAAACAATTTAATACTAAAGTGCCCTTACCCTCTCTCTTCTCCTATGTTTTGTAGTTACGTGTTAGGCATCTCTTCCCTCCCTCTATGCCCGAACTCTCTCCCCCCAAATGCTCTCTCTATGTCTAAAAAAACCATTTTGCCCTCTCTCTACCCAAAAAACCCATATTGCTCTTTCCCTGTGCCCAAACTCTCTCTACATACTCTCTACCCCAAAAACCCACTTTTTCTCTCTGCCTCTCTCTCTCCTCTCTTTTTCTCTCTCTCTTACCATTCACTGCCATTAAAATTCTACAATATCAGCACCCGTTGAAGGTTTTAATAGCCACTATTGTGCATTTGGTTGAACCGTTGAAGGTTTGAATAGCTTTTACTGTTTTACTGGTCCAAAGCACTGAAAAAGGCCTCGAATCATGGTGTCATACATTAATGAAGTAATGTTTTTTAAATGCGTGAAAATGGTTGGGGCGTGATTGATGTTGCCATGATTCAAGATCACAAAGAGGGCCAAATAGCCTACTAATGGTGAAGGTTTTGCAGGATAAGTATGGTGATGCGGGCATGGACTTATTGGAGCTCGAGCCTTGTGGTGAAGGAGCCTACTGCTTGGGTGATGGAGATGAGCAAGCTTGTAGAGAGAGAAGAGACCATTTTGTGAGTTTTGAAGCGTGGTATGCATGGGGAGATATAGAGAGAGCTCAAAGCAAACCCACTGTGTGAGAGAAAACCTCCAGTGTGAGAGCGGCTAGAGAGAGAGGGTGCAGCAAGAGTGTGTGAGAGAGGGATAGATGGCAGGCGGAAAGAGAATGAGAGAGGGAGGGTAGAGAACGAAAGAGAAACGGGTAAAGGTCGAGTGAGAAAGAGAAGGCAAGTTGAGAGAGAGTATGGGTGGAGAGAGATAAAGAGAGTAGGAGAAAAGGCAAGTAGAGAGAGAAAAATAGAGACCAAATATGTCACGTGACAACAAAAAAAAAAAAGAGATAAAAATATAAAATAATATATTGAAAAGGGGAAAAAAACGATTTTCTCTAAAAAAAATCATTGACGATTTGACTAGATGAGTAAATACAAAAAAAACATGTATTGAAAAATCTATTTGTATAGATGAGTAAATAAAAAAAAAAATAGTATTGGGATTTAAGATGTGAAAAAAAAAAAAAAAATATTGATGATAGGATGTGTAGAAATTGATTTTGAGAGGTATCTATAACTTTCCCATATTTTCCCATATTTATATATCAACATTTTGAAACTCAAAATCAATCTTTTTTTCAAAATTGCTCAAAATGATGAGAAGACTACCAATTTCGGGATAAATAAAACCCCTTTAGTGCCTCGTTCTAATTGGCTCCTCAAATGTATGGTCTATGTTCCGTAGGTTTAGAGAAACATTTTGTAAGGGCGTATTTCCATATTTTGTTTCTTTAAGATGAGAGTATAAAATCAGGTCAATCAAATCCATCTCAAGTACACAGCATTAGAGTCACAGAGAGGACACCATGATGTTGTGCGCGCCCACATAACCACAAAAGTAGATGACACATGGCATCGTGTGCTATTTAACTCACTTCAAATCTGTCTACTTGTTATTGCCAGGTTGCTCCGAATTTGTGGTAAAAAAGGTAATGAGCACATATTGGAATATGATCTTCTTATTGTGTAAATAGGGCTGGCAATGGGGCACGTGGCCTGGCCCGGCCCGGCACAGTCGCCCCGGCCCTAAAAGAGTAGGGCATGTGCATGAGTTTGTAGCCAGAGGGCCGGCTAGGACTCGTGCCGGCCTGGTTCTTTTCTTTTCTCATCTTTTCTTTACTTTTTTCTTCATTTGTTTTTGGCCCGCCCACCTAAGAAGACAAGGGCCGGGACAGGGCCAAGGCTGACCCGGCCCATTGTCACTGTTAATGATCTTATTTACAACATCATCATACCCACCATAATCATCAAAGTAGGCTAAAATGACGCCAACTCTAGAACTGACATCCCATAAGCACCCAACTCACTCTCCAACCAGTCCCTGTCCTTGACCCAAGGACTAGGTGATTTTACCATTAGTTGTGCAGTAGCTCTTTTGGTTGGTATCCAGCATTTCCCTCTAAATGCTCTCTTTTGGTTTTCCATCCCTTCTTGAATTTACCTTTAAGAGATGGAGATGGTACATCAATGCTGTGAATGTTTCGGCTTTCTTCAGATTTGGCACCCATGAGCTTTTCCCTACTCTCCTTTTTCACTAGACGTTTGTGCTCTTTACGAAGAGCCTTCTTCCCATCCTTGGCAAAGTCGGCATTATTGTTTTCGGGTTCTTGAAATTTGCACGGCTCACTCGGTCCATCTGCACACTCATAAAACTCCTCACACTCTTCGCCACTCTCATTGCTCTCTGTGATGTCCACCACGCGCCCCTCATTCTCGAGCAAATGGGTGTTCTCCTTGGCAGTGTTCTCAAGCGATGATCTGAGGAAGAAATACACAGACATCCTCTTCAACTTCATCTCTTTGAAAGGTAGACTCTGAAGGTCAACGTCAGTGAGCAGAAATCGTCCTTTGGCTTCTAATTCTGTAGCAAGAGCGTATTTCTGTCCCATGAATTCACATCTGCAACATGCAGATGTATATGAATCAATCACTAAGGTGCCAGTGAGAAGAATGCTACAAATTAGAGACCATCATTAACATTGATAGGTTTGCATTTAATACAGTACACCTCCACCACTGACAATGTCAACTCATACCTCGTAGATTTGTGCACTAGCAATCTAGAATTGGCTAAAAAGCACACTAGTTCTGAGTTCCCCAGCTTTACCAACAATGAGGAGGATCACAAGTGATGATAAGTGAGTATTTTCAAAGAAGTTCTACAAAATGATTAAATGTTGTTTGGACCAGTTGCATCACTTACAGCACATCAAATGAAATATACATGATAAAAGAATTCCGGTGCGAGAATGAAGAAAAGTTGTTCATCAGAAACACAGATGCGATAATAGGTTTGTCCTACATGCACATGAGTTCTTAGATGCCCCATGTCAGAACACAAATTTTTCTTCAAAATTCTCATATGAATTCCCACATATTCGATGTCAGTACACATGCTTTTATGCAAAATCGATCCCTCCCTCTCTCCCTCTGTGTGTGTGTGTGTGTGTGTTCCTTAATTGTTCTCTGTGGTTCTGTTACGAACCCCCCCCAATAAACATAGAACTGAAGAAAGAAAAGTGATAGTCAAAGATCAATGAGATTTCCATATCAAATCTGAGGCACATCATAGTTTCCAAACGTGGAACAAGGATATGCATGGAACAACCATGCATGCCGTTTTAGCAGCCTGTGCACCTATGACAGCACTCCACAAATGTACCCTTTGGGTACCTCGTTGTGTGAGTGTTACACTTTAGAAAGAACCCACATCTTGCAGAAGTCAAATATACAGGCAGGTATGTGGCAGATAAGCACACATGGATTCATCTACTGAAGCAGCCAAAAGGCCCTGAAGAAGTGACTGAAACTTATCTTTTTAGACCAAAAAACACAAATAAATGCAGTTGACTCAAGCAGATGTAAGGACGCATCCTTTAGCCAGACAAACTAAATTGTAACAAAATCCACAGAAATCATCTGAATGGGAATATAATAAATCGAATCATGTTAGCTATTCATCCTATAGTTGCCAATTGAAGGATCACCTAAGCCTCATTGCATCTATGAGAAGATCAGTGATGGAAACTCTAGAATTCCAAAAAATCTGTTCTGTCCCAGCATGGCCTGATTCACCACGCATTACAGAGGACTACAAGGAAACATGAAGGGTACTCTAAGGAATGGGTAAAGTTTTTCCTACTTGCAAGGGCGCATTGTCAGTATTCGGAATACCATTGCCTCAAATAGGCAAAATACGAAAGTCTCATACATCCCCATGCTACCCTTGTGCATCTTCAGGCCCAAATTTTCTGAAAGGTATTTAGCTACAATGCATTTGGTAACTACATTCTAGTATCAGTGACACATGCACTACCTGTATCCAAGATGCAGAACACGGCATAATTCGACTTCCAAAATTCCATTTCAATTTTGGAAAAATTGAGGAAGCTTGGAAAGTTTATCAAACCTTCTCACTAGCACTGTAAAGCAAGATTTGACACTCCTTTTGCTTAAAACTGATGGGAAATCACTAGTTCGTTATAGAGGCTGGGAGGCTTACAAAAGGTGGTTAAGACTGGTCGGTGTATGTGGCTCTAAGGTCTGGAAGATTTTTTAAATTTAGAGAATATAGCATTATGTCCGAATCTGACTCCTTTTACAGTATGAAGTTGTCATAAACGAAAACCTTTACGCCACATGGGAGGGATTAGAATATTAGGTCATAGTCCTATTAACATAAATTTAAGAAGAAATTGTATTCTTAGAATCCTCTTTTATAGATATTATGCCACTAGTCCAGTGCAAAAGAAAGGTTTCAAATGATTGGATCTTGAATCTTAATTCACTTTTCAATCCATATTTTTCAAATTTATCTTTCATAAATTTGGTTTTCATGAATATCAACTTTACCTCCAGGGTTCTCTACCAATTTCATTGACTTTATGATCTCTGAACTCGTTTATTGGAAGAAGCTGATTATTTTCCAAAGAATGCTTCAAAGGTTTAGAAGCTCGGAGATACCCTCGACTCCCATAAGTCAGCACCAAGAATACCCAGGCCAAGGCGGTTTGAAATGTTTTAGGGAAATAGGTATGTCTCTCAAAACATGCCAAAGAGCTTGTGGTAGGGTAAGCTTGACAGAAAGTTATTGGGAACCGACCACCTTCCTAAGCTAGCAATCATGTTGTTTTAATAAGAAACTTCAGAATACACCATGGAACATTGCATAGACCGCTCCACCGAATTTGTATGTAATTCCCAAATATATAGAGGAAAGGACCTCAATTTTAAAGATATTCAAAGACATTAGGTAAAAACAATAAATCAATGCTTGGAATACTTGCGTAGGCCATGCAGGTACTCCAGATATCCAAAAGTCCACACAAGCGCTCATGATATTTATTTACTAACAAACAATTGGTTTCGCCCAACTTCTATTTTTTACAAAAGATATTACACTTAGTGGAAAATACTGGAGACCAATACGCCATATTTCGAGAAAATATAAGGCTTTTAATTTTTTTTAGTAAGTCAGCAATATTACTATTGGACAAAATCTACCACATAAAGGTTCCAATTTTGGTGGAGGGAAAAACTATATTTATTTTTAATTTCTATTTTATTTTAAAAGATGTATATTTTGATTTTAGTTTTAGAGTTTAATTCTAGGGGTTTTTAGTTTCTAGGAATTATAAAGTTTTTGAAGTTTTTTATTTATTTTATGAGTATTATTCACAAGTACTATTCATGAGTACTATTCACGGATACTATTCATAGGGGTAAATCTGTCATTATAAAATTTAGTTTAAGTTAGGATATATAGGTCATTTAATCAATGTATGGACATGTAATGTCCTTGAGCACTGAATTGTAATATATAAAGTGTGTGGGGCCTTGAGATGTTTTAGAAATTGAAGGAGAGAAAAGCTTAGGCCTTTAGAACCCTAGGTTGGGGCATGGAAAAGAAACCTGGGTTTCTTCGAATTGTGCTTGTGTTTGGTTCGTGTCTTGCTAATTTTATTGTTCTTTCAAATTTTCTTGCATCAAATTGGTATCACAGCCCGCGATCTACACGGAAGTTACTATAGCAAGTACGGAAGTTCCTTTAACACATACGGAGTTACTGTAGCACCACTTTTTTTTTGGTGCCCTAGGTCAACAACAAAGAAGGGAAGTTGGCCTAAGTTTTGCCAAAACAACCTAGATCTTGCCTATTTCAGCCGTTTTTGTTGATTAATTGCCTAGGGTTTGCGATTTCGGTAAATCCATGACAGCGAGAAGCGGCTATAAAAGGGGGTTTAGTAGATCTATTACGTGATTCTATAGATGATAGAACTGAGGAACTTGAAAGGCAAGTACAGCAGCTAACGCAGCAATTTGCGAGCCTCAATAATGAGCAAGACAGTGATCTTTCAGCCCAAGAGGATCTCGAGCACAAGCCTTTTCACTTTTGCGCTCCGAGTGTGGATTCAGGTGATGAGGATAGCAATAGAAAGCCTAGACGTGGGGAACATCACTCTTGCGTTTTCGATTTGGAGGATGAGATTTTTTTATTTTAACATAAATTGCATTAAAAATCTTCAATATATACGCAGATGAACAACAAGATCTTTTAAGAGATCTGATCTATGATAAGGTTCAAGATAATGATAAAGAGATTTTGGAAGAAGGTGAAGAATATGGAGAGAAGGCAACAGGAGGACTGATCCAAATCATGGCCTTTGAAGATATCATTAATATTGAAGAGGTGGAGCATTCAAGAGATTTAGAGCATTGGAATCAGAGTAGTGCAATGAAAGCATGGTCGATACACAATTTGCAAATTGTGGCCCTGATTCCTCAATATACATATCAGGATCCGTTTATTGAGGAATTATCTTTACCACGAAGAGTATTTGAGCCAACCACGAAAAAGAAGGTTGAAGAAGGTGTTTTTTATGCTGAATTCATCTTAGCACACCTTAAACTCGAAGACGAGTTTTCTCCAACAAGGGGACAATGATGGAGGGAAAAATTATACTTATTTTTAATTTCTATTCTTTATTTTTTTTAGAAACGTTGACTTTTGTACTGCTATAGGGAGAAAGATTACAGTTAGGGATTGATCCAAGAGTACCCTCTAGACTGGACTCTTGGTAAAAAATAGGTCAAACAGACCCTGTAACAAAAAATGGGCTTATAAACAATGCCCCTTACAAAGTTTACAAGGAAGTAGCAAAAAAAGGAAGAAAAGGCTTAAAAGAGTGCCCGTTTACAGTAGTAAAGTTACAAAAAGACCACAAACCAAAAAGGGTATCTAAATACAAGAGGTTCAAGTACTGGTTAGGTTCCACTGGTCCTGAGCAAAAAAGAATGTGGACCCAGCTTGAGTAACCTGACTGTGGTTTCTAGCTCCCTCTTTCGCCAAACTGTCTACAGTATCGTTGGACATCCTCTACGCATGCTGCCATAAGACGTCCATAGCCCTGCAGATGTGATGAATCTCGTCAAAAACTGGAGTAAGGTTCCAAGGCGGATCGCTTGTTCTGTTAGCCCAAGGGATGACATTTTTTGAGTCTCCTTCAACTATAAGATGTGAGCCCCAAGAGGGATTGAGATTTCTCAATACTATAAGGAGGGCTAGGGCATCTGCTTGATGAGAGTCCTTATGACCAAGGTATTCGGAAATTGCTAGGAGAATATTTCCTTCATGGTCTCGAGAAACCCCTCCTGCCCCTGCTAGCCCTAGGTTCCCTAGGGAACACCCATCAAAGTTTAACTTGATACTACCTTGTGGTGGTGGTAACCAGTTGTTAGGCCTTTTAACCCCCTGTGGTTGATGGTGGAGGATATTTCCCCATTGAGAGAGGAATAGGGTCCCTGGGATTCCAGCGAAAAAATTGTGATTGGAGGCCCAGAAGGTCACCAGCAAGGTAACCTTATGCAGCAGAGCCGGAGTTTGGAGTTTTGACCCTTGGAATATTCTTGAATTTTTTTCTAGCCAAAGTATCCAAATGTTGTTGCTATAGTCGCCTTCCACAAGATTTTTCCTCTCTTAGGCCAACTTTAGTCAAGATTGTAAGTTAGGAGAGCTTTTACCAAGGGCAGGGTGACCCACTTTATTCCAAATAATTGTAACACACTGCCCCAAAGGTCAGAAGAGAAATCACAAGGTAGGAACAAGTGGGGGTATGTTTCCTCCGCACATTCACACAGAGCACACCTATTAGGGATTGGGAACCCTCTCTTTTGTAGGTGGTCAACTGTGAGGGCCTTTTGAGCAAAAGCAAGCCAAATGAGGGTCTGTACTTTAGGTGGAGCAATAGTGGACCAACCTCTGGAGGAAGAATCATGGGTAGTGGATAAGAAAGTAAGGTTTTTGTAGAAAGAAGCAACAGAGAACTTATCTGAGGTTGCTAATGTCCAAACTATATCATCTCTTCCTTGGTATAGGAAAAAACGGGAATGAAGGGTATTCAACAGCCGCTGGAAGTCATTGGTTTCCTCATCATTTAGGTTCCTTCGAAACGAAGTATTCCAAACTCTACGACCTCCTGAGTTGCTTAATTCCTGAGCGATAGAGGAATCTTGGTCTCTGGCAAGAGAGTAAAGATTTGGAAAGGCCTCTAGCAGGGGGGAAGGTCCTAACTAAAGGTCTTGCCAAAATTTCACTCTCGAACCCTCTCTTGGATGGAACCTAATGTACCTCTTGAAAGTAGCCAGGACAGTTGAGAAGGATTTCCAAGCTCCTGAAACATTATAGACTTGAGATCTTTCTGGCAGCCAGGTATCCTCTGGCACTTTATATTTATGCCTCAGGACCTGTGCCCAAAGAGCATTTGGCTGAGTGGCTAGGCGCCACCACCATTTCCCCAGCACTGTGTTTTCTAAGAATTGTGATCCCTAAGCAACCTTGATTTTTAGTATGACAGACCTTATCCCAAGCCACAAGGTGATATTTTTTCTTTTCAGCCTACCCAAACCAAAGGAAGTTCCTCATGAGTTGATCAAGTCTGTTTGCCACCTGAGCAGGCATTTGGAAAAGCAACATAAAGTAGACCGGGGAGTTTGCTAGAGTAGCCTTAACTAGGGTATTTCTTCTTGCCAGAGAAAGGTATCTACCCTTCCATCCGGCCAGGCGTCGGTCTACCTTATTAAGGATATGGGACGATTGCCTCTTCCTAGGTTTTCCCTAAGACATCAAGCTCAAGACACCATAGCGATAACTCTTCAAGGTCTAAGTAAAGCACAGAATGGAAGTATCGCCTTTGGCCTAGTGGTAGTGGCCATTGACCAAGTGATAGCCATCAGGTTTGCATAGGGAGGTCAATGAATCTTGCCCTTGAAGTTTTTCTTAGAAAGAAACCAAGTTGACCTACCTTTATCATGCTGGGTGATATTTTCAAAATACCAAAGAACCATATAATTACATAAATGATGCGGTTTGTATAGAGCCAAGGCTCTAAACAATCAAAGTAGAGCGTACCTTCAAATAGTGTTGAGAAATGTGGTTTCGATACTAGAAATCTTTGTGATAGCCTTCAAATATATTTTTATCTCTAATTATAAAATTCAAAGCTTCAAAATTAGTGTAGATCGAGCAGATCTATGAAAACTTGAAAATCTTGAAAATTGATGGTCCAAAAACGCATTACAAGATGCACTATTTCCAAAACTTGAAATCCATTTGTTTTCTCATGTCCATGCATCTTGATATCGAGATGATCAATTTGAGGATATTTGGGTATCAAAACAACCTCTTTTAGGTGGGATCTAATTTGATTATTTAGAGGCTTGGTTCTATATAAACTTTTTCCTTACATAAAATAACAGGCATGCCATGAAAAAAAAAAAAAAGAAGAAACGAAAGAACAAAAAAAGACCGCTCTTCTACAAGCAATCATAAAAACAGCGCATCAACAGAAACAAATCTACAAAAAAATAGCAAAGACACCAATCAAGAATCAGGATTTATATTTCGAAAGACATGGGATACAAAAACTTGATGAGAGGATGAGAAGTCAGACCTTTCACATAGTCGTACAGGAGAAGGCGTCAACTTGAAGACATAGGGGGTATCCCCGTTGCACTCAATGCATTTCACGTTCTGCTCATTGAATAATTTGAATAATGAAACACAAATCACAAACATGATCATGCTAGGAGGTAAGAAATCACAATCAAAACAGAAGAAAAGAGAACAATTGATATCAACACATGTACCGCAGCTATTCTAGGATGGTGGAATAAAATGAGAAATTACAAAAAAAATTCACGGATATTAATGTGTTTGAGTGTCTGGGATATGCACAAAAGATTGCTAGTCCACGCAGAAAATATTAAGGGACAGTATAGATTGAGACCATTTACCTTTTATACAAGGTGGTCACAATAATCTTGACCATTCGATGTAAAGTTGGGTGGCTGCAATTATTCCATTGACCAAGCTCAAACTTCAAAATAAATTTTCTCGAACTTTGTGACACATCCAAGCTATCAAATTTCAAATCAAATTATTGTAAGGAATTGTGACCACCTTATATAAAAGATAAATGGTCTTGTTGTATACAATCCCAAATATTAAATCTATAAATAAACCTATGGCCCCCAACTTTTGAGAAGGCCTTCACAAATTACCCCAGGATTAAGGGTGCAAAATTACCTAAATAAAAATCAACAACGACTGCGAAATTGAAAAGTCGTTGATCTACAAGACCAGAGGTCCAGATTTGATCCCAGTGGAGTTGCCAATCAGTCTTAAGTAGTTATTTGTCTTTCTTCCATCAAAAATTTTGAAGAAGTTTTTCAGTAAAAGAATTTCAAGTACGATTGATGTTTTTAACATTTAAGACAATATCGGGAGCATCCAATCCAAATGGCATATAATTTGTTACCAATTATGATATACATTCTCATGTTCCATTCTAGTTTTTGGCTTTTAGATTTCTTATGTTGTGGCTTTAAATCATGTTTAAAGTAATAACATATAATAACATCATATTTGTCAGTGCATCTATTTATTATCTCTTAACAACTTTTTTTTTCTTTTGAAAATGTTAACATTGTATTAAAGGGGAGAATTACATGGTTACGGGATTCCGAAGTCACCACGCAGAGTGACTTGGTAAAAAATGCCTAAGTCTATCATGTACAACAAATGGCTTATAAAATCCACCCAATTACATCAATTTACATGAAGCTTTCAAAAAATGCAATAGGGTTGGAAGTTGTCGAGATACAAGGTGTTTAAGCTATATTCCAAGGGTCCTGGGCAAAAAAGGAGATGGACCCGGCTTGAATTTGTCCTTGGCTTCTAGCTCCCTCTTTCGCCAACAGATCTGCGAGAACGTTGGACGTCCTCCATATAGGCTTCCAGGAGACGTCCATAGCCCTGCAAATGTGATCAATTTCGTCAAAAAAAGAGGTTAAGTGCCATGGTGGGGAAGACATCCTACTTGCCCAAGAAAGGACATTTTGTGAGTCTCCTTCCACTATCAGGTGTGAGCCCCAAGAGTGATTGAAACTTTTCAAGCCTATTAAGAGGGCCACAGCTTTTGTGTGTTGGGAGTCTTTGAGACCAAGATGTTCAAAAAAGGTTAGGAGGATGTTGCTTTGATGGTCTCTAAAGATCTCTCCTGCCCTGCCTGGTCAAGATTCCCTAAGGAGCAACCATCAAAATTCAGCTTGATGATGCCTTCTGGAGGTGGTTGTCAGTTATAGGGTCTTAGTGCCAGTTATAGGGTCTTAGTGCCAGTCTCGATTGGTGATGAAGGATATTTTTCCATTCGCTGAGGAAGAAGCTCCCTGGTATGCCCGAAAAAGCTTGGTGGTTAAAGGCCCAAAAAGTGACAAAAGAGATAACCATGTGTAGGAGTGCAGATGTGTGGAGTTTTGCACCTTGAAAGATTCTAGTGTTTCTTTCCACCCAGACTGTACAAATTGTTGCGGCGATAGTAGCCTTCCATAGGATTCTTCCAACCTTCGGCCAACAAAAATGTAAGTCGTCAGAGATAGGCCTTGGCCGTAGGAGGGGTTACCCATTTGATGCCAAAGAGCTGCAACACTTGGCCCCAAAGTTCGTGGCTAAAGTCGCAGAGAATGAATAAATGGGGATTAGATTCCTCCTCGCAGAGGCACGGAGCACATCTATTGGGGATCGGGATCCCTCTCTTTTGAAGATGATCCACTGTGAGAGCACTTTGGGAACAAGTGAGCCAGTTGAAATTTTGGACCTTGGGTGGGGCGATGGTGGACCAAACTTTCGACAGTATCGAAGTGGGGTTCCTTGGAAAAATGGGGAGGTGGGTGAGGCTCTTGTAGAAAGAGGATACCGAGAATCTACCAGAGGGGGCTAGAGTCCAGACTAAAGCATCTTGTCCTCAAATGAGAATGAAGAGGTAGTGTAGGGTTGTTGAAAGCAACTGAAAATGATTGGTTTCCTCTTCTGTAAGGTACCTTTGGAAAGATGGGTTCCACACTCTTCGGTCTCCTAACATAACCATTTCCTCTGCAAACGAAGATTCTTTGTTTAGAGCAAGTGTGTAAAGGGTAGGGAACACTTCTCGCAAGGGAGAAGTTCCTAACCATAAGTCTGACGAGAATCTCACTCTAGAACCTTCTCTAAGGTAAAACCTAATGAAATTTCTGAACTGAGAGAAAGCAGAGGAGAAGGATTTCCAAGCTCCTGAGGTGCTATTCCACTGACTCCTTTCTGGTACCCAGACTCCTTCGGGGATTCTATACTTATTCTGTAAGACCTGAGCCCATAGAGAGTTGGGCTGAGTGGCTAGACGCCACCACCATATTTCTAGGAGTGCAAGTTATGATTTCAAAGAACCCAGATTCCTAGACCTCCCTGATTTTTGGGTAGACAAATGTTGTCCCATGCTACAAGATGAAATTTTCTCTTTTCAGCCTGCCCCGACCATAGGAAGTTTCTCATGAGTTGGTCTAGGCGGTTAGCCACCTAGGCTGGCATATGGAGAAGGGACATGACGCAAACTGGGGAGTTTGCGAGGGTAGCATTAATCAGGGTCATTCTACTTGCCGTTGAGAGGAAACGACCCTTCCACCCTGCCGGATGTCAATCAATCTTATCTAGAACTTTGGACCATTGTCTCTTTTTGGGTTTCCCCAGACCAAGTGGAAGGCCTAGATAAGTAGACGGGAGATCCTCCACTTTACATTCCCAATTTGGAATGAATGCTCTAACTTCCACATTTGTTAGGGAAACCCCCAACATTTTAGATTTGTCCATATTGACTTTGAATCCAGTTGCTTTTTGGAAGCATTCCATGAAGAGTTTGAGGGTGTCAACTTCACTTTGGGAGGCGTCAGGAAACACCAAAGTGTCATCTACATATTGCAGATGAGACAATATAGGACCATGCCTACTGCTCCTGAAACCGGTGAGGAGTCCTGCCTGGTTAAGCCTGGAAATTGATCAGCTGAACACTTCTGCAGAGACAACAAACAAGAAGGGGGAAAAGGGATCTCCTTGACGAAGACCCCTTGAGGAGGGGAAGAAGCCTTTTGGGATTCCATTGATAAGGATTGAGAAGTGTGGATGGGACTAGCAACCTTTCATCCACTTCCTCCATCTATCCCGAAAACCCATTCTTGCAATCAAAATGGTCATAAGCTTTTTCCCAGTCTATTTTGAAGATTAGACCAGGTTTTTTTTCCAAATGCCTTGAATGGATACACTTGTGAGCCACTAAAGCCCCATCGAGGACCTGTCTGTCTTTGATGAAGGCAGATTGTGAAGAAGAGATGATGAAAGGAAGGACTTGTTGAAGCTTAGAAGCAAGAACTTCTGCCAGAATTTTGTAAGAGGAATTTAGGAGACTAATTGGACGGAAGTCCTTGATTTCCTCAGCCCCTTCAATTTTAGGGACAAGTGCAAGAAAAGTGGCATTAGTAGCATTGTGGAGAGTTCCCCGGAGGAAAAATTCCTCAAAGAACTTGATGAAATCAGGCCGGAAGGTATCCCAGAAATCCTTGAATGGTGCAGTCAAGAAGCCATCAGGCCCGGAGGCCTCGACTATGGCTAGAGAATTGATAGCTTGTATAATTTCTTCTTCTGAGAAGGGTCGCTTTAGCCATTCGACTCGGTCTACAGGGAGGGTTAAGAAGTCCAGGGAAGACCTTCTCGCCTGAGGCCGGAAGGAGCTGAGTATAGAGTTTGAAAGAACTCAATGATCGCCTACTCGATTTCATTTGATTGAGTTAGGTAGCAGTTGTTGTATTTGATGATAGAAATAGCATATTGTCTCTTCTGCGACAATTGGCTATCCGATGAAAAAAAGCAGTGTTATGGTCACTTGCTTTCAACCAGTTAATTCTAGATCTCTGGAACCAGTAAATCTCTTCTTTTTTTAGAATTGAAAGGTATTCCAGTTTTGTCTTGGATCTAAGATCCTGCTCTGTGGCGTCCAAAGATCTAGATTCCTCAAGGCGGTCAAATTTTTGGATGGTTTCCAGAAGGGAGGATTTGATTTGGGAGAAGTTAATGGGGTTGGAACGACTCCAAGTCTTGAGGGAGGCTTTGAAGAGTTGAATTTTGGTCTGAAGAATGTAACCAGCTCTACCGGTGACCTGGAAGGAAAAAGAATTCCACCAAGTTTGAACGAAGTTTTGTAAGGACTCCTTGTAGAGCAAAGAAGTTCAAATCTGAAGGGTCTAGGGCCCCTCCTTACAGCAATCATATCTAGAAGAATGGGACAGTGGTCCGAGGTGGGTTTGGGTAGAGCCAAAGCTAAGGATCTCGGAAACTGTTCCTCCCAGTTAAGAGAAAGGAGGAATCTATTTAATTTAGAAAGGGTGGGGTTTGTTGCATGGTTGGACCACGTATACCGGCAGCCTTGAAGGGGGATATCTAAGAGTTCATTCCCACTGATAAAGTCTGAGAAATCCCTCGTATTCTAAGAGATGGAGGATGAGGAGTTTCTCTCAAACGACCACTGGGTGACATTAAAGTCTCCTCCCAAGCACCAAGTGGGGTGTGGTAAGGACACAACGAGTTCCAACTCAAACCAAAGTCTGCTTCTGAGGGTGGGTGAGTTTCAGCCATAAACGGTCGTAAATCTCCATTGGACCACGTATAGAAAGAAGGATAGAAACTGAAAACTCCCCTATATAGGAGGAGTTTAGGATATGGTCTGAAGGGTTTCAGACCACCCAGATTCCTCCTGAAGCCCCATTCGCCGGAAGAGCGACCCACTAGCAAGGTCTTCTTCCCTAGACCTGGTGAATGAGTTTGAGATTGGGCTCTGTTTGTTTGGTTTCGATGAGGGCAAGAACTGCAGGAGAGAGTTTGGACGAGAAGTCTTTTACAGCGTCCTTCTTGGAGGACTGTCCCAACCTCGAACGTTCCAAACTAGCAACTTCATCTTTTGGGGGTGGGCAAGAAGGAGGAGGCCAATCTGGGGGACCTCCTTGGATGGTTTGTAGTGGAAGGAGAGGGGAGACAATTTGCAGGCTGTCCCACAAAGGAGATGGAGAAGAAAAGGTTACAAAGCTCTCTCTGGCCTTTGAATCTCAACTGCATCCTGCTCTGCGCGTGAACTGTGAGGAACCTGTGAGCCGATCCTTCGAGTCCATCATACTCGAACCCCATAATTCTGTACATCTCTCTCATTCTATCTTCAACTCTGTTTGTCCCATCCTCGTCGACCTCCTCTGCCTCGACGGAGGTCGGGGAAGGAGAATTGGGTGCCTGTGAGTTCTTGAGGGGTACAGAAACAGATTTTGCTGAGTTAGGTACCTCGGCAGACTCGATTTCAGAATCTGCCAAGTCGGGTGTCTCGGTTTCAGCTTCTGCCATGGGTGAGGATGGGTTAGTGGGGTAAAGGTCAGGGGGTAGAAGGGGGAGGGACACTAAAGAGTCTGAGGCAAGAACGTGGATAGGGATGGTGCTAGGAAGAGTAAGAGGAGATAGGGGGCAAAGTATGAAGCGACTAGGGGTTAGACTCCAAGTTAGGGGTTGGTAAGAGAGGTGAGGGGGGGAAGGGATTTCATAAGGGAAGGGGAAGGGTAGGGGAGGGTTAGCAACAGAAAAGGAAGGGAGATAAGTTAGGAAATGGAGGGTTTGGATGGAGTAGTAACTGGATACCATCAGCGGGGAGGAGGAAGGCCAAGCAACATGGAGTGTTTGAACCCTGTGGATGATGCGGGGTGTACGACTGGTGAGGGGCCAGTAAAAGAGAGATAAAAGCAAGGTCAGGGGGAGAGTGGTCCATGGAGTGAGCTGCAACAATGCCCAAGGGAATTAGGTCTTTGTTCGTAACCTGGTTGGGAATATGGCCGACCGAAGGCTTGATCTTCTGTGCAGGTTGAAGAAAATCTTCAAGGTTCAGGGGGAAGAAAGTCAGGGAGAAGGCAGCGAAGAGGAGAGTGTTGGAGGACCAACGGTTGGGAGGGTTCAGAAGTGCTGGGAGCAAGGGAAGGGGTAACTGGGATCTGGTCACAGGGAACCAGAGGTCGGTAGGCAAAGCTGGGGTTGGTAGAAAGAGTAGACAAACAGGAGGAGCCGAGGGGGTTAACCAGGGGAGGGGAAACCGAGTTAACCTTAAGGGGAGGCAGGGGTTTTGCGTGATACGAGGTGCAGTTAAGCCAAGTGTCACCTTCTAGAGAAAAGTGATCAACGACAGGCTGACCTTGGGGTGACTCACTGAGTGGGTTTGGTAGGATGGAGGGTGGAGGATCGACAGGGAAAGGCGGGAGGGGTAAAGAGGGAGGGGTGACAAGGCCTGAGGAGCTGAAAGAGGCAGTGATGGAGACAGGTTGGCAATGTCGGTTAGCGAAAGGTCTGGGGTCACAGAATCCATCAAGGACAAGTGTAGGGCCTTCGTCGGTGAAAACGACAGGTGGGCATCGGTCAAAGACAAGTGTGAAGGTGAAGGTGGCTGCGGCAGAAGGCGAGGGGTGGGTGCCGAAATCAACAGGTGGGCGTTGGACGGAGACAGGTGGTGGACGGGAAGGCAGCAGGTGCGCAGGGTGGGGGGGCTCGAGGGGACACGTAAAGGGGCAGGCTAAAGTGTGGCAGGGGGATAATAATGAAGGTGGCTTAGGACAAAAAGCCCTGGGAGAGATGGGTCGAGGGAGGAACGAGGAGGATGGGCCGGGTCGATCCTGTTAGCTGGAAGAGGGGGGGGCGGGAGGGAGTAAAGTCCTCCACCACTTCTTTCTCGGGTCGATGGCGTGAGGGGGGAGTGACAACAAAGGGTGACCCGATCAAGGCATTGGAATTCGGGTCAGTTAAGGCCTACGGGCTCGAAGAAAGCTTTGAATGCTTTGTGTCCAATCCTTTCGCATGGACTGGTCATAGTACTCGACATGTCGACGCCAGTACGACTTCCTCAGTGGACATTGTCCTGGGTTGCTCGCTTTGAGTTGGGCAAGGTCGTGAGGACGCCAGGGGGGGGGGCCTCTTGCAGTGTCGCTTTCTTCTGGCCACCAAAGTCCAGGGATGAGCAGAGGTGATTCGAATTATACAAAATTAATATCCACCCAAAAATC
Organism: Amborella trichopoda; assembly: GCF_054954075.1. NCBI lineage: Eukaryota > Viridiplantae > Streptophyta > Magnoliopsida > Amborellales > Amborellaceae > Amborella > Amborella trichopoda. Next base: position 32,920,719 of record NC_142339.1, read on the forward strand.
ATAAAATTCAAACTAATTTTTTAACAGATATGAAATTCCAAGATAAATATAACATTAGCATTGTCTAAATAGTTGACTAGAAGATGGAATTAACAAGGTCCATCTCATAAGATGCTTGACAGGTCAATTGGAAATATGGTCTACACTCTTCCTTCCTAGACATTGAGAGTGATCTTATGCCAACACAATAGATAGGTAACTCCTATGGAAAAGGACCTTTGGAAAATTCTTATATCATGATGGAGATATGTAGGTGCTAGGGATGCATTCTATAGAATGAGGTTGTTATACAAAAGCATCACCAAATCTAGACAGCTTATGAACCAACAGTAATTTCAGTTCCATTGAGTTCAGTACCATAACCTTTTTGCTAGTTCAACAACTCCAAATAGCTAATTTTCCCTCCCGTACGGTGTTTTGCAAAGTGCTGCTGAACATAAAGAGTGGTTCATCAAATTTAACTTCATTTTGTTACCCACAATTCAAAGGTCTTTGAGTCAGAATTGCTTAAATTCATATGCCTTAGCCTCACCTATTCCTTCTTTCTCTAATTCTTCATGTTTTTTACTGCCCTCTGTAGATTGTTTTCAGACTCCCATAATTTCGGTGCTATTGTTTCTTATCTTTCCCAAATTGCTTCTTTTATCTCCTTATGATGATGTGATCTTCTTCAATCTTCTCCGGTTCTCCCTTCCCTTATTATCCCCATCCATTTTGACTTGCTTTTCCTGCATTATTTTCTGAGATTCAATTGAAAGCTCTTTGTTTCCTCTGTATTTGATCTAGTAAACCATATACATATACAGTTGCAAATGCATACCAAGTATAAAATCAAGAATGCAGAGCAACAAAGAAAAATAAGATTATGGAACAAATCACGGAATAAGCCAGCATTTTACAGAAGAGCAATCAGTAAGTATAGATAGAAGCAGAGACAAACGAAATGAATAGACGGCTAATTTACTTTTTTACAGCAGAAGAGTTGATGCCAGTTCCTCCATGGATAAGGGTTTTGCTGGAGCTTCCCCTTCACGGGTTTCGGCAATAGACCTAATTTGCAACAAATGGGGAACCAGAGCTCATCTGAGATGGCCAATGGCCTGAGCTTGGAAGCGGAGCAAGATAACAGGGCCAGCTCACGGGGTTGGAGGAGTGATAAAATCTTATGGAGGAGAATGGACTCTGGCAACCTCTCCAAATCAGAGACATCATCACCTGCTTCCATTTTCACGCCCCTCACACCTTTAACCTCCCAGTCTCTCTCTATGTTTTGATTTGGCTTGGGAAGTGATATTTGAATATACCGTGGTCACGCATGGCTCAGATTGTTTAATGACGATGACCTGGTTCAATTGAAAAACAATGAAAGACATCATGACCTGCTTCCATTTTCACGCCCCTCACACCTTGAACCTCCCAAGTCTCTCTCTATGTTTGATTTGGTTTGCCGTGCCTTTCTTCTCTTATACTTAGTCTAAAGGGCAAGTGACACTTGGATATACCGTGGTCCTCACGCATGGCTCAGATTGTTTAATGACGATGACCTGGTTCAATTGAAAAACAATGAAAATTTACTGTAAATGCTGTATTAAAAAAGGAAAAAGTTAATACAGGGTCGGGGCTCTAAGCAATCAAATTAGACCCCACATTAAAAACTTCATTAGACAAGGTTGTTTCGATGCTCAAATATTCCCATATCATCTCGACATCAAGATGCATGAATATGAGAAAAAAAATGGAATTTAAGTTTTGAAAATAGTGCATCTTATAACTACTTTTAAGATTTTGAAGTTTTTGTAGATCGGTTCGATTTACATTATTTTTTAAACTTTAAATTTTATAATTAAATATAAAAATATATTTTAAAGCTATCACAAAAATTTCAAGTAATGAAACCACATTGCCCAATAGTATTTAAAAATGTACTTTACTTTGATTGTTTAGAGCCTCAGCTCTATACCATATGTTTGTTTCTAAAATTTATGAGGGGACCTTTTTATTTATTTTTCAGTTTGGTCCTTAAACGGATATTAACAATACAGGACTATTTTTTATTATTATTAGATTTTCTTCTATGGTGGCGTTGTCTTGTTGGTTAAGGGTCAATTGAGTGTTACTTCGTTGTCTGAATTATCAGACTGCCCTTAAGTTGCTTTGTTCGACGTCCTAAACATCGGACAGCCCCCATTTGCTCTGTTTTTGGGTCAATGTCGCAAAGATCAGATTAACCCCCAAATTTTAATTTTCCTTGGCATTGCAGTTCGATGTTTGTGACATCAAACGACTTCTTTAAATATGCCAGTTCGATATACCAAATATCAGACCAACCCAAAAGAGGACAAATGGGGTTGTCCAATGTTTGGGACATCGAACTCCTCTGTTTAAGGGCATCAGATGTTTCAAATATTGGGCCGATATCTCGATTAACCTCTGACCAACAAAACAACCTTATGATTGAAGAAAATAAACAATAAAAAGAAAAAAATCGATCGGGGGAACTATAAAAAATAAAAAAATAAAATGCATAAGGATATGAACTCCATGTAAATCTTAGGAAAAAAATTATATCATTTAGTAATGCCACAAAAAATTTCCAATTTTACCATAATTTCTCCTTAAAAGAAGAAAACTTAACGCATGCAAGAGATCAACTATCTGACATCTTGCTCATATAGATCTATTTAATTTCAAAATATCCATCAAAATACACGAATATGATTTGGAATAGTTGAAAAATGGTAGAGTTTCACGTTCCCCTTATTTTTGGTTTTCATATCTCAATAGACCCAAAAATTCAAAACCCTAACAAATATAAAAAAGACATGCTCATTCTAAACTCTTTATCTTTTTACGTGATATATTCCCGCAAATTTCTCTCTCTAATGGGGGAGAGAGAGAGAGTGAGAGATACCGGGGGAGAGAGAGTGGAAAAATAGGTAGAGAAAGATATAGGAGAAAATCACGTAAAGAGAGAAAGGATGGTGTTTAGAAATGATGCCTTTTTTATAGTTGTTTGGGGCAAAAAAATAGGTTTAAAGGGGATAAAGTTAGCTTAGGGGTTAAAAGATATAACCCAAGATATGTTTTGAAACATTGGGTCTATTGAGATATAAAACTTAAAAATGAGGGGTATGGAGATATTTTTCCTTTTTTTTTTTTTTGGGATAAGTCAGTGGGGATTTGGGCCCCTACGCGTTTTTCATTAATAAATAAGAATGGTATAAAAGGATAAAGAATTTATGGTATAGTTCTTTCATGAGAAGCCCTGGCCCTATCAAAAGAAATTAGAGGAGAAATAAAAGCAAGTGGCCATGCACACTAAACTGTGGCCTCAGAGAGACTTGTAGCCTTATTGGCCAAGTGATCGGCCATCGAGTTAGCCTCTCGATAGATATGCTTAATACTCCAGGGGCGGCTATCCAGGTGGTAAAGGCAGTTTGCTGTCATAATACGGAGATTCCAGGGGGCTTATGGCGGCCGTGAAGGGAATACACTAGAACCTGTGAATCACTCTCAATTACCAGTGGAAGCAATCCAGCTCAATAACTAGCTGAATGCCCCTTTCAAATGCTGAAAAATCAACAACATCGTTGGATGTGTGCCCTAGAGGAACAACAAATGCAGCACAAAATCCTCCCATATTGTTTCTAAATTATAATACCCCCCATCATACTTTCTTGAAATATCCCATGGTAATACTTTTTAAACCACACCAATAACATCAATATTATTTATTTTTTGCATCCACATTGAAAGTAAGAAAGTAGGCTTTTTAAGACAATAACACACAGATACATTTAAGGTAGTTTCTTTGTCTGAAAACTTGAAATCTTAGAGATAAATTATCTCTAAAATTTTTGGAGAGAAACTATTTCAAATTTCAAATATTCCAAGAAAAATTATCTCAAATTTTTTAGAAGGAAAAACTATTTCAAATTTAAAGTTTTATAGAGCGAAACTATTGGGAATTTCAACTTATCTTAAATTTCAAGTTTTTAGAGAGAGAAACTCTCTAAAAATGTGAAAGCCTTGAGAGAGAGTGAAGGAATGGGAAAGAACGAGATTTATACACATGAGTTATTTTCATCTTAAAAAATCTACTATTTTCATCTTAAAAAATCTACTTTCTTACTTTAGAGGTGAATGCAGAAATAAATACCAATTGGGATTAGTGGTGTGGTTAAAAAAGTGTCGGGGTGGAGCATGCATAGAAATTATGGACCTAGGGGATTTATAATTTTCTTGAAACATTCTTTCAAGATGTAACTTCAACCATGGGGAGAATATACTTGCCAACCTCAAGGGAGCATTTAGACATATGAATTGCTCTTGAATAAGTAGCCTTCTAAGCACTTTTCACCATGCCAAAAGATGTTATGCTCCTCCTGGAATATATTGTTCATTTATTCCCTCAGGTAAATTTTAAGGATATAACATCTTTAACCCATAGATTAACCTCAACAGGGGAAAAAAATTCCTAATTACACCCTATATATACTTGGAAAAAAAGAAGAAGTCTAGATTGAATAAAGACCATCCAATTTTTAAAAGGTGATATCTAAATGTTATAAAACTCAAAATTCAATTTTTCTATTTTGAGAATAATCATCTAATAATTCTTATGTAATTCCTAAATTTCCAGATTGAAAAAATTCTCCCAAGTAGATCTTCTAGTAGTGGTAGTATTAAAGTGGTTTATTTTATTATAACTATTAGAATTATGTTCTTTCAATGCCTTAAATTCCAGCATTTTCAATGGATCTTAACTTCAATAGGAGTAAAAGAGCGATATGACTTTAGGATATTAGCGCATTAAGACTAAGAGTCATGGAAAGAGAAGGATTTATATGTATGGGAGGTACAGAGAAGGTTGAGGGTTACCTATTATTCAGGGTCGATTGTTATATTCGTGCCTCATGACTAAGTGATGAGTCAGGGCACTATGATTTACGTATGAGCTTGATGACAAAAATCCTTGTACGACAATGTTAGGGCCAATAGAGGACATTGGCCTAAATCCCTAGTTCCTATAACCTTCTCGTAACATGTGTATATATAATCGTAATGCATAGGAAACGGGCCTTCTAGAAATACACTGGATAGAGTTATGCATATGTTCCAAGAGAGGAACCCCGCACCATGTCTATGCATGTCCTCTAGGGGGTGCACCTAAAATCCTCTTATAATTGGGGATTAAGAATAGTACATTGGTTTGACTTTGATAGGCTAAGATCATGAGCCTTTGATTATACAGTGTGGGTCACGAGTCGGCATAGCCCATATACGCCTCTCCAAATGATACATGTAATATATCTCTTTGAATTCATCATCAGCCAAGGATAAAATGTTTGACAGATGGAACATAAGGAAACCTCACCATATGATATCACAATTAGGTGTATCCCTACAGATATGTTTCATGAGGCCTCATATGCATTTAAGTCCAATAATTATACACATTGGGCATCATTCAGAGTTGGCTTAACCCCAACATCCGTATATGTTGGCAATCAAGATATGCCTTAACCGATGCCCCGAAACTTTATGTTTGGAATTAAGATTAGACTTTTAGGGATTCATCGTTGAGGCATTATATCCATCACCCTAAAGTTTCACAATATTCGAAGATGGTTTAACCCATCGTTTGTATCCATTGGCAATCGAAAACCTTATGTACTATTTGTTAAGAGTCAGGATGAACCTAGGCCACCAAAACTGAGATTTCTCCCTATCCAAGGGGAATTTCTCATGGGAACAAGATCATTGGATTTCTGACTCAATGTCCTATCACCCTTAAAATGTGTGGCATTATATTGCTCCCTATGAAAGGAGCGGTTGAGCTTGCAAATTCCTTAATCTTGCTGACGTAAATTTTCAATAGAGAAGCATCCACTTTAGCAAACCATAGCTCTCTCATATTTAATCCATTTGAAGTGAGACTTGGATCATTGTGTTCATCTCTGAGTCCTCTATCATCTCTCTAAATTTCATGATCAAATGATTTATCATCAAAAAGAAAAAGAAGAAGACGTGGCAAAACTATATTGCAACAACTTGACCAATGATGAATAAGAAGTAACATAATTCTTTGATTTTCTCATGTGGTGTTTTTGCTAAATCTTGGAGCTGCAAATCCAAATTTGAACATCAGATGGATAGACATTGGCTAGATATGTGATTATCACTAGAACTATCTATGAGTGCGTTCAAATTTAAACAAAGCTACATAGTTATCGTCTCAAGCTAGATTGTGAAGATAGAAGCATATGGTCAAAAGATGGATAAGCACAACAAGCTTTAATGATTTTCAACTAGTGAATGATTATATAAACTTTGTTTCTTAACGAGGATGGGGTTCAATTTTGTTGGATTGATAGGATTGGATCAGTTCAGAGAGAGGTTGAGACACACACTCTACTCTGAGCGATATTTGTGTGATAGATAGAAGAGAGTGATTATTTCTACAGTAAATTAAGAAGAAACCCACTGATATTATTGCATTCTAAACTGTAGTGCATGGATCTGATAAGAGAGAAGCTATTAAAAGTTTAGACTCACTTGAAGCCCAATATCAAAGAAGGAGCATACTATACAGAGAGTACCCCTACGTTTGGTTCAAGAATATGGGCTTATGTCGCCCTTGGTATTGAGTCATTATTTTATGTAACTCTGTATATTTCCCCTCTTTAAAGTCATATGTAAAGGCTTGAATCAAGATTATTCGACTTAGCCTTTAGACTGATGGAAGTTGTAAGAGAGGATTAAATCTCTGGAACTCTTCCATTCTCTATAATATATGTAAAAACTTGTATTTTTATGATATGAATACATGGGCGAATTTGACCCCGGATGTGTTTGCCCTCTGGTTGTTCATTTGGAGTCTTAATATTTCTTTAAACATTATAATTAACGTGACACATTTGTCAGAGATGATGTGGGGGTATGTCAACCCCCTACAAGGGACCCATGTCTTTAATGTAGTGTGTTATTTTAACTTAAGCATTAAATGCGTGTCAAAATAGTTTTTTTTTTAAAAAAAATTCAATATTTCATAAAATGCCATAATTCATGCATGTGTGAAGGATTATAAAAAAGGTATAGGTTTGTAATTATAAGCCTAACCCTAAGAGTATATGATTAATCTACAATTAACCACCTAGTTTATGTGGCATGATTTCATTAGCCCCACATGCTCATATAAAATAAAGAGAAATTTTTAGACTTGCTTTTTGCTGAAATATTTAATAATCATAAGGGTATACCTCCCATCTTGGTTTTAGTTTTATTAAATTTAAAGAGCATGAGATTTTTAATAACAAGGGCAATTGGAGTGAATTAAAGGAGGATAAAGGTGTTTAAATCCATACCACACATCTTGATAGCATGATGGTGGATGATGAACTAGGATTAAGCCTCTCTTTATAGCCATTTGTAAATGATATGGAGGGCCAAGACTCATCCATCTAGAATCATCTCCACACTTGAGGGTTAGAAGCTTATAAATACCTTGAACCTTCATTTCCTACATGAGTTCACTTCACAATTTTCCCTCCAAACGTGGCACACACGTCTCTCTTTTTTCCCTTGAGTGGCATGCCCAAAGCTAGTCTTCCTCTTCCTTTCTCTCTCTAAAAGTTCTCCTTCATGTTAAGGTGAGAGAAAAAATCTATTGAAGGTCTTATACTATTCCATTAATAGTGATCCAAAACTCAAATTCAAGTCATGGATGATCTAGTCTTCAAGCCTTCAACAATTGAGTAATATGTTTTCTATTTTCATTGATCTTTTTAGTTTCTCCTTGCTATAAATTCTCAATTACAATAACATCGCTTCATTATTTAATGAATAGATATTTTATCCTTTGAGTCTTCATTAATCTCTCTTGATCCATATAGCTAAGGGCTTCATCCATGCCTATTTTGACATAGTTTTCAATGAGTTTTCTTCTTTAAATTTTGGAGTAATTTAAGATAATATTTCTTTGAGATTTTATGATCATACCAGTCCCTTATATTTCTTTTTTATCCCTAGAATTGTTATTTTTATAAGAGGAAACTATGCCGAAATTTTGTGAACCGAATTGTGAACTCAATTGAACCAATTTCGTATTTTATGAGCCTAATTTTTTCCCACGATTTTTCCACTTTATTTGATCTTTAGATAGTTTCAAATCTTTCCATGCTTTAATTGTGTATTAATAAATGCTTGGCTTCTCACTTATTAGATGATGAAAATGCCCCACTTTAAAGTATGTTACCGCATGTCACCCAGGCACCTGAGAGCTTTGATTGGCTTCCCATTGTCATGATGCATTACACACTTGAGCATATGTATGTTTATGTAATGGATATCATGTTGTGATGATGATTTTTTAGTCCATTGATATATAATTATGCTTTGTAAGTTTGAGTGGTGCTGAATTTTCAAAAGCACACTATACATGTGTTAGTTTGATGGTCTCCTTTTGTAACTTATTTTGTTCATATGCAAAAGATCTTAATTGAGTTAAATCCTCTCATTTGAGTGTATTTGGAAGTCAATAGCTTACTGTAGTTACCATGACCTTTCTGTAATTTGCTTTTATGAGTTGTAATTTCAAGTGTATTATAAAAATTCACGATCTATTGACTTGTATTTTGTCTACATTGTAGTCCAAGTCAATAGAATTAGTTTCTATACACTAACAATAACATAATGCTTGTATTTGTAATAGTGGTTTGTCCGAGCATGATCTATTGAAGCACAAGCATAAGCCTCACTCATGATGAACTTGAGAAGACTCCACAACATCTTTGAGCAGAAACAAGGGTATATGTGTTGAAGACCAAGCAACACATTCATGGAAAACCATGGTTCATGGGCATGAGAGAGAGAGAGAGAGAGAGAGAGAGAGAGAGAGAGAAGGATGCGAAGAGAAATCTGAGAGCATAAGGAGGTAAGGGAGTTGTGGCGAAGGATAAATGTAACCATGTGAATAGTGGAAGGAAGGACGAGAGTTTTAGTAGGATTGAAAGTATTTTAGTTTTAGATGTTGAGGGTGAGGTGCTAAAGGATACTTCAAAGTGCATCTTTTGCCTAGTGATTGGTTCTTTCTCTCCACTGTCTAATGATCTCTTTGGACTAGAGAAGAGGGCAAAGAGAGTGTGGTCTTTGACTTATTAGCCATCGGTCAAATGGATTAAGAATAACTGATTTATCGTTTACCTTGGTTCGGTAATTGATGAAAAGATAGTTCTTGGTAATAAGCACTAGAGGGTGAGAAGGAAACTTCTTAGTTAAGATACTTGGAAATGTAGCTTGCATGTTTCTTTTATACCAAAAATCGCTTTCTAGATTAGATTATGGGGAATACCTTTACATGAATGGAATTTGGGGGTATTCTAGAAATTTGCAAATTTTGTGCGATGATTTTTAGGTATTGATTGGGAAGCTCTAAAGGGATATGATCTATCTTTTATGAGGATGCGAGTGAATATAAATTCTTATTCACCTTGACCTAGGAATATCTATCTCTCGACAGACTTAGATGATTTTCTGTTGAAGTTACTATCGAAGATCCAAAGGAGTATGAAACATTTGGGTCGGGGTCCACTAATATTGTCATTCCAGATAGGAAGGAACATTGTGATGTCGAATGGTAGATAATGGTATGAAGTAAAGTTGATAAAAATGTGGATACCAGTTCTCATGGAAGGATCAAGCATAGCGATCAGCTCAAAAGATTGGTAATGGCGACCCATTCGAGATCTGAGAATTCTGCTTTTGTAGGGACATGTGGACTAATCAAAATTTAAAAAATCCTTCAGGTCATATTTTTCAAAGTCAAATTTTAAATTAAAAAAGGTCTGGGACCGGATGCTCCAAAAAGTGTGATGGTTAAAATATTTAAAAATGTTTAAACAAACATTAGACTCCAAACAAAAACCAGAGGACATCACATTCGGGGCCAAATTCGTTCGTGCAATTCGTATCATAGAAACACAGGTTTTTATATCATATACTGGGAATGGAACAATCCCAGAAGTTTAATCGAGAATGCTTGTCTCTTGAAAAATGCGACACCTCTTCAATCGAGATATCCCCTTTTGTATTGTTAAGTCACGGTCTTTAAGGGATAACCATGTATTTCCCATCTTTTAATCCTCACCCTTCATCTTCATCTTGAACTTATCCTTTCTTCAAATCACATAATTGTAGGGTGCACATCTTTACCTTCAACGTTGATTACCCTTTTTTGTATTCATCTTTTCACACTCATTCTAATTGATGATAATCTTGCTGTTTGATTTGTTATGCATGTATCTCTTGATGATAATTACTCTTCCCAACTTGTACTTATCTTGAATTTTGAATATTTGAACCTTGGGTTTAGCAATGATTTTGTGCAAGCAAAATCCAGAGCTCGTCATCTTATCCACTATCGCCCGCTCGTTCATTTCTGCAGCACAGTTACGATACATAATTTTGTATTCTTCCAACCACTTTCAGATAGTAGATCCATTGATCATGAAATTTGGAGAGATGATAGAAGACTCAGAGATGACCACAATGGTTCAAGTCTCACCTAAAATGGACTTCAAATGAGGAAGATCTTGTCCGCCAAAGATAACCTGTTTCTATTGGAAATTGCATAAGCAATAACGGATTATAGATGCAGCTATTTTCGTTATTCATATTTATCCATGCTGCACCTCTTAAGGGATAAAGCAATGAGTCAAGTATCCAACGGTCCTGATTTCATGAGAAAACCCCTCATATCAAGGGAGAAATCCCCATTTTAATGATCGGATGTCATTGTACGGTGCATAAAGCTTTTAAAGCTTTACTTGCCCATCGATGCGGATGATGGGTTAAGCCATCTCCATGTGTCTTTAATTGCTGGTTTACGCAGATGATGAGTTAAGCCATCTCTGGGCTTTAATTATCGAGATATGCAGATGATAGGTTAAGTCACCTCTGATTGATATAAAATTTCTAGGTGAGGGTTATAATGCTTCGAACATGGATCCCTGAGAGTCTTAGCTTAATTTTGGAATATAGAATTTCGAAGTCTCAGTCAAGGCATTTCTTAACTGACAGTAGACATAGGTTAAGCCAAATCCAAATATTACACAAGTTATATCATTCCTGGACTTTAAGGTATATGAGACCTTAACATGTATATCTTTAAGGGATTTTACCTCAATATCAACATATAGTGAGGTTTCTTTTATGCTCCTTCTGTTTAACTGATGGGTTAAAAGGAGTCATGTCACATCTTGCCCAAAACTCTTGCAATATCTAGTGGAGAGGCATCCACGTGCCATGGGAGTATATATATCCCAAAGTTTCGTCTCAAATTGAAAAATTTTCATGATCTATTATCTTAGACCATAAGTTACGATGCACATATGTAACTAACGATATGTTTATCGGTCGTAAGTCAGGACATATAGGAGCCGACTAACAGGTCAAGACTGTGATGGCATATTGGGCCTTGTATGATGTGTCTTGAGCATATCATATCTTTCTCAGGATGGGTCATGTCTGAGCAAATATTATTAAGGACCAAGCTCAGATTCTATCGACCATCTGTTAAGACAGTTATTCAGCATGCGTTATCGACCTCGCTGCATATTTGATATCTTCACACATTCTTTAGAAAAACGTAATCGTATATGAGGACTAAGAAACATCTTTATCATTCAAAACTTGTCTTTAAAGGTAAAGCCTATTAGTTTGTACATCCAAAGTCGATTAAGATGACTCATCTGACGTGTGTTATAAAAATCATGCTTATCTAACGTTGGTTCAAAATCTCACGTTCGCATCAACACTTCCATATTGCGTCAGTTAAAATACATTTAGCCTCATATGAGGACTAAGAGTGCACTCAACCTATGACATGTCTCCAAGATTTTAGGCTTATCCAACGTAAATTAGCACATTCATCTTATAATCTCCTCAATACTAAAAGTACACCCAACAAAACAGCCTTGGACGTTGCATGCAAGGGAGAACCTTGAAAGGCATGTAGCGTCTGAATGATCTTGGATAAATCTATTGATACCTTACATCTTCATCATGAAGGCGGCACATGCGCGCCTCATTCTAAGCACCTGAATTAAACGTGGGAACAGATTACCATCCCAACCCCACTTCTCAACACATTAATCATCACTCCTTTATATTATCAGGAAAAATCCCTTCGACTTCTTCATGGGTGTTTATAATTTGTCGGCCACGAGGACATCAACGATACATCTCAGCTCATCTCAACATTCTCTAAACATGTCTTCTCTTGGTTTTCCCCTATTGTCTCTCCATCTTTCTCAATCTTGAACTCACTTCCGCCATCCATGGCCGTGAGGAGCATGTCATTGACATTCCTCCAACTGCTGATCAAGGTGAAAGCAGTTGAAAGTGCCCTGTGACCGTCACCATCATGGGCTTAGCCTCTTCTTCAATTCAAGGGATACCTGAAAATATGGCTCCCAAGGTGGCTCTAGAGGCTGGGTTGATGAAGACTCAAAATCTAGGGAGATTGCATGCCTTAGGGAGTTGGTGGTCAGGCTTTGTCGCAAGGCAGAGCATCATCAAAACATGTCCGACTTCTATCAGGGAGAAGTCGAGTGTGTTAAGGATACCCTTGCCTTGGTTTAGAGGAAGGTGGTCAAGATCATAAGGCTGATCCATTTCAAGTAGTAATGCTTTGAAGCATGATCAAGCGAAGCTTTCTACTTCTTTTTTTTTCTTCTCTTATCTATATATATATATATATATATATATATATATATATATATATATATATATATATCAAAAAATACTACGCAATGCCGATAGGCGAAAATGAATAGTGATTTCGCCTACCCCCATCAGCGTCCAAAGTTCATCGCATGGTCACGATTATTTGGTAGTGTTTTATTTTTTATTATTTTTTTACATTTTAAAATAACCTAAAATTTTGATCATATACTCATAAAAAATAGGTAAATCTTTCAAAAATATAAAAAAAATATTTTACATGAAAACAATTGACCAAAATACCCTCAAAAAGTTTTAGGGGTATTTTAGTCAATATTTTTATGGATAATTGTTTTTATATTTTTATTAGATGCGTCTCAGTAAGATGTATATACCTTCCAAATTTTAGGTCATTCTAATTTATAAAAAAAAATGAAAAATAAAATACTACCAGATAATCGTGACCGCGCGATGAAACTTGGATGGTGATGAGGGTAGACGAAATCACTATTCATTTTCACCTAAAGCCGTTAAGAAGACTTTTCATATATATATATATCATGTTCAACCTATCAGAAATCAAACGTTCCATAATCCCACTCTTGTCACCATGATGAAACACAAGGCAACTGTCAAATTTTTTAAATGGTTAAAATATATAGCAAAAGATTATGGAATAAAAATTCCAAAATTTGAAGTAAATATGGTTGAAAAATCTTTTCAGACCTTTCAAACCACCAAAGGAGAACCAATTGAATCTATTCATCCCCATGAGACTAGTTTACAACTTAAAGGTAAAAAGTTCGACGATAAAATTGAAATTAAAGCCTCACCTTTCAAAATAGGACCTAAAAAAAAAGACCATAATATGGCCAAAATTGAAGGAATATCTCATATTATTGAACAGAATAATTATATAAATATTTTCCTTCAAACAATAGGCAAGCAAACTACAAGAATAGAAAATGCAGTAAACAAGTTAAAACCAACTCTTGAAACCAGGAGTTCTGATAAGCAAAAGGAAGCTGTCCTATTCAAACCTCCTCCAACTATTGAGGCAGGAAAATTTAGCTTGCAAGGAATAAATAAGAAAGAGGAAAATAGTGAATTAATTGATGAATTGGTTAAAAGGTTAAAGAAGCTAAACATTAATAAAAAGGGCTAGTCCTCCAAAAACAATGAAGGAGAAGTTCAAGTCCTGCAAAAGGCACCTGACCAAGAAATTGCTGGTATGGAAAAGGCTTTTAAAACTAAAAGCCTAGATATTAATAGAAAATATTATGGGAAAAAAGTAAGGCCAGTGTCCCAAACTAGAATGTACTATTCTAGACCTACCCTAGTAGATCTACAGATAGAAGAAGATTTAATCTCTACCTTAGTTTCCTATTCAGGAAAATCCATAGTAAAACGGAACATAGATGGCATGGCTGAAAACCAAATTTTAGATCTCATGAAACATATGATATGTATGCCACTGCCTGCAATGCTAATGGAAATCAAGATCATGAAATAGCCAAAGCCATAATATGTGGATTCACATGTTGATTAAGAGGCTGGTGGGATTTTCATATGGACAAGGAATCAAAAAATCAAATATTAAATGTCTCAAAACAATGGATCGTCAAAAGTGAAAATGGCCAAGACAATATAGTACAAGAGGGAGATGCAGTCAATACATTGATATATACCATCACCCTCCATTTTATAAGAAGTACTGCTTTGTTGGTAGCAAGATTTGAAGATTTGTTGTCAAATCTAAGATGTCCAACACTCTCTCATTACAAATGGTACAAAGATGTATTTTTCTCAAGACTACTATCAAGAGAAGATAGTAAGTCAGACCATTAGAAAAATTTATAGCTGGTCTGTCGATCCTTTTCGCAGAAAAGGTAAAAACATGGCTTAAAAAAAAGCATGGTGGAATTATTCCTTATTCTCTGTATACATTAGAAGAATTATCAGCAGAAATCTATATTGAAGGATTGACTTTATGTACAGACTTAAAACTTCGAAGACAATTAGAAAAACAGAGAATAACAGGGAGGAAGAGTTAGGAGATTTCTGCAAACAATTTGGATTTAATACCTTACCACTGTCAAAGCCTTTTCAAGAAGAGAAACATGAAAAATTTAGAAAAAGAAAATTTAAACATTCTTCAAAGACAAAAGAAAAATTTTCCAAAAAATTCTTACAAGATAAACCATCTTTCAAAAATAAGGGAAAAAGGAAAATCCCTGTCTGTTATAATTGTGTCCAAATAAGCCATTACAAAAATAAATGTAGAGTTAAGAGAAAAATTAACTCTCTGGAAATATATGATAATATTAAAATATAATTGTTTGAAATACTCCAAATAAAGGATGAAACTTCTGACTCCTCAGATTCAGAAGATGAAATGTTTATTGGAAAAATAAATGATGAGGATATTATTATCAGCAGTTCTGATTCAGACTCTGATAATGATAATAACCCAAAAGAAGAAAATTGCCCATATGATTTTTACAATGCAATAATGGACATGAATGGGTTAAGTATCAATACTCTCACAAAAGAATAAGATCTTATTATAGATCTCATCGACAAAATATCAGATCCAGAGGCTAAAAGAGAAGCCTTAGTTCAATACATCAATACGTCTAAAACCCCATCAGGAAAACCCAAGTCTTCTCTTGTCCCAACAAAAGAAGATTATAATTTCCAGAACATCCTTAAAAGGGTTCAAAATAAAACACATGCAGAAAAATAACCTTTTATGTCTGAGCTAAAATATGAAATCAATGAAGTTAGAAACGAGTTAATAGCTCTGAAAGCAAGGGTTTAAATCTTAGAATTAACCTAGAACCCTATTAATGAAGGAATTGAAGAAGAAAACATAGAAAGTGAATTTGACAACCTGGTAACTTAATATAATATTCCTCTACCACCGGAGGTCGAAAATACCCTTCCTGGACCTGAAACCTCCAAAGCTGGTATGAACATGATAGAAAAGATCCAGGATTGTAAATATGTAAACCTGGTAGACAAAATAATAACACAAAAATGGTTTACCAATATCCAAATTGTGGTTCAAAGGAATATACTTTCCAAACTACCGCCCTGATAGATTCAAGAGCAGATCTAAATTGCATTAATGAAGGATTAATACCAACTAAATACTTCAGCAAGACTACCCAATTTCTTAATACTACAAATGGCAGCAAAATGCTTATTAATTATAAACTGTTAGATACTACAGTGTGCAATAATGGTGCTTGTTTCAATTTTCCCTTCATAATGTTAAAAGGACTCCTTTCTTAAACATGCTCTATCCAATTAAGATTGATGATACTGAGATAGAAGCGAGGATTGAAGGGCATAAGGTTAAATTTACCTTTATTGAAAAACCCAAAGTCCATGAAATCAATAATATTAAAGATAAGATTTCTTCTAAAGAAAAATTTCTTTATTATTTAAAAGAAGAAATAAAATACAAAAATGTGAAAGAAAAATTATCTCTTCCTGAGATTCAAAATAAAATTAAAACTCTGAAAAAAGATATGGAGAAAAATATATGTGCAGATATCCCAAATGCTTTTTGGGACAAAAAGCAACATATAGTTGAACTCTCCTATGAACCAGATTTTCGAGAAACAAAAATTCCCACTAGAGCAAAACCTATTCAAATGAACAATAGGTTACTCGAAATCTATAAAAAAGAAATAAAAGAATTATTGGATAAAAAACTTATCAGGAAAAGCCTATCACCCTGGAGCTGTTCGGCCTTTTATGTGGAAAAGGCCTCCGAAATTGAAAGAGGGGCTTCAAGACTGGTTATAAATTATAAACCCCTCAATAAAGTTTTGAGATGGATCAAATATCCAATCCCAAACAAAATAGATCTCTTGGATAGGCTAGTAAATGCTTATATATTTTCAAAATTTGATCTTAAATCAGGCTATTGGCAAATCCAGATTGTCGAAAAGGATAAATATAAAACGACTTTTAATGTTCCATTTGGACAATTTGAATGGAACGTTACGTCTTTCGGTTAAAAAAATGTACCATCCGAATTTCAAAATATCATGAATGAAATTTTCAATCCCTACACCAAATTCATGATTGTTTATATTGATGATGTACTTGTTTTCTTTGAATCGATTGATCAACATTGGAAACATTTAAGTACATTTATAAAAGCAATAGAAAATGCTGGCTTAGTAGTTTCCGCAAGGAAAATAAATCTATGCCAGACAAAAATAAGGTTTTTAGGACACAATATTTTTCAGGGAAGAATCCTTCCCATCGATAGAGCAATAGAATTCGCATCTAAATTTTCACATGTGATTACAGGAAAAACTGAATTACAAAGAATCCTTGGTTGTTTAAATTACATTTCGGACTTCTATAAAGATTTGGCCTTAGATCCAAAGCCTTTATTCCAGAAGTTGAAAATGAATCTTCCAGAATGGACCGAAGAACATACCATGGCAGTCAGAAAAATAAAAACAAAAGCTAAGGAATTACCATGCTTAGCTCTATCAAGTCCTACAGCATTTAAAATAGTTGAGATGGACGCCTCAGAACAAGGACTTGGTGTTGTTTTAAACAAAAAAATAAATAATCAAGAGCAATTGGTCCGGTTTACTTCTAAAACCTGGAACCCAGCTCAACAAAACTATTCAATAGTAAAAAAAGAAATATTTGCAATTGTCCATGCTGTTACAAAATTCCAAAGTGATCTGCTTAATTAAATATTCCTTAAAAGAACTGACTGTAAAGCAGCCAAGGACATCCTTCAAAAAGATGTAAAAAATCTCGTATCAAAGCAAATTTTTGCAAGATGGCAAGGGAGGGCAGACGGAGCCAGCAAAAGAACATGATGAAAATAGTCCCTAATCTGGGATCATCACTGGCATCACCATCAACACCAAATGCTCTAATAAGAAGGAAAATACAAGATATTGATATATCTTCCCCTCAAATACCAATAAGCACTCAAACTCCTAGTGCTAAATCCATATATTTAGAAACAACATATATTTCTTTGCTGATAATAGAGAATGAACATCAGTGGCAAAATCCAACAGAAATAGCTGCTTTATACCTCAGGCAGCATATGCATGCTAATATGGGTGACAAATGTAGAGATTGGTACGGAAGTATCCTTGTGGAAACGGGGTCAGTTTTCATAGTTCATCATTGTAGAAACAATGATACAGAAACAGTATATTCAAAATTTCAAATAAAAAAATTTATTTCGTATAAAGAATGGGAACTGAATCCTTTAAAGCTACGGACCATGAATACAAAAGGATTTAAAATTAAATCCTATCATTACTATGAATACATAAAGGCTTGAGACGAAGTCTTCTCATACCAAAATAAGAAAAATTCCCATAGCTGGTATATTCAGTTCAAAATAACTGAGCCAAATGAGTTTCTAAATTGGTTTAAAAGATGGTTCTCTATATGGGGATCAACAATCCAAATTCTACCAAGAGAACTACAAATCTCGCAGAGAAAATTCTTTGAGTATAGTAAACAAAGTCTAAAAAGAGACTAGCACATATATTTTATGACCTTATATCACGTGGATTTTAAAATGGGATTATCAAGTCTCAGTAGATGATATGGACAGATGCGATTAGATCCCCGAATTAAGAAGGAAAGTCCATATCAAATGGTGGGACAGCTATAAAAATGAATCCCTAAATCCAGACAAAATAAAAATGAAACTTATACCTTCAGTTTCACCCCAACAACAAAAAATAGAAATATCAGAATATGTTGCAATATTATAGCAACAAAACTCCAACTTATCCAAAGAAGAGCTTAAAAGGAAGCTCTGGAGCGCAATAGAAGACAATGAGCAAAAAATGTCCACCTCTACTCGAAGTGACGAACACGATTACAGTCCAATGAACGGTGACGTTTGCGTAGGAATTGAATTTTCTTCAAATTAAAGAAGACTCAGGGGGGGACCAGAATGACTCCAACCTATCAAGGACACGTGTCCCAGTCACTACCGTCACTGTAGCCACTGCCGACAATTACTGTAGCCACTACCGTTACTGTATTCACTACCGTCACTGTAGCCACTACCGACAATTACTGTAACCACTACCGTCACTGTAGCCACTACCGATAATTACTGTAACCACTAGCCGACAAAGCCACTGTAGCCACTAGTCGACAGCCACTGGAGCCACTAGGTGACGGCCACTGTAGCCACTAGCCTACAGCCACTGTAGCCACTAGCCGACAAAGCCACTGTAGCCACTAGTCGAAAGCCACTGTAGCCACTAGTCGACAGCCACTGTAGCCACTAATCGACAGCCACTGTAGCCACTAGTCAATGGAATCTGTTAACTATAGAAGATAAGGAGTCGGTGCGGATTTCAAATGATCTCAAATCCATTTTATTGCGAAGGCTATAAAAGGGGAGCGCTCCCCTCATTCAAGGCATCCGGAGTTTTCCTGAGTTTTCAAGTTCTCTCTCTCTGCTCTCTTCTATACAGTTCTCTCTCTGCTCTCTTCTCTACAGATCTCTCTCTGCTCTCTTCTATACAGTTCTCTCTCTGCTCTCTTCTCTACAGATCTCTCTCTGTTATCTTTTATATTGTTCTCTCTCTGCTCTCTTCTCTACAGATCTCTCTCTGCTCTCTTCTATATAGTTCTCTCTCTGTATACCTAGTAGTGTTCATAGCTATCTAGTTTCCTTTTCTTCTGTAAAAGTGTAAGGGTCTAAAACTGGTATGTGCGACTGCTTTTGGAAGGAAGTCCCTGACTACATCCCTGAACAGTTGGAATTATTTACCAGCTTCTATATCTGTGAAATGTGAGTGTGCTTTGATTATTAGTTTTGATTTATGAAGTTTATGTTGTTATGTTTACTCTGTGAAGTTTATTGGTTTATATATATATATATATCTGAAATTCGGATGGAGCATTTTTTAAACCGAAGGGCATGACATTCCATTCGTATTGGCCAAATGGAATATTGAAAGCTGTTTTATATTTATCTTGTTCTTGAATCTGTATTTGCCAATATCCAGATTTCATATCAAATTTAAAGAAAATAGAAGCATTAGTTATTCTATCTAATAGATCTTTTTTATTAGGGATAGGATATCGAATCCATCTTAATACTTTATTAAGAGGTTTATAATTGATAACTAAGCGAGGAACTCCTCTTTCTTTTTCAGCATTTTTATTAAGATAAAAGGTTGCACAGCTCCATGGTGAGGAGCTTGGTCTTATCAACTTTTTTATTTGAAGATCCTTGATTTCTTTGAGGCACATAAGAAATAAATAATGTCAAAAGTCAATTACAAAATAAAGAAAAATTTCTTTGTACATTAAAACAAGAAATTAAATATAAGTATATAGAAGAACAAATAACCAATCCTTTGGTTCAACAAAAAATACAATGCATACAAAAACAAATAGAAACTTCTATATGTAGTGAGCATCCCAATGCTTTTTGGGAAAGAAAAAAGCATAGTATTAGTTTACCATATGAACAAGGTTTTGATGAAAAACAAATACCAACAAAAGCTAGATCAATACAGATGAATACTACCTTACTTAATATGGACAACCTTCGCCTTTGGCAATCCGTTCCCCTTCTTTCTCTTCCTCATCCTACGGCATTCAAAATTATAGAATGTGATGCCTCTGATATCGGCTTAGGTGGTATTCTCAAACAAAGAATTGAAGAACAAAGAACAACTACTCCGGTATACTTCTAAAGCTTGGAATCCCACACAGAAAAATTATTCAATGGTTAAAAAAGAATTATTAGCCATTGTTCACTGTGTCACAAAATTTCAGAGTGACATTCTTAATCAATCATTTCTTATACGCACTGATTGCAAGGCCGCCAAAGATATCTTGCAAAAAGATGTTCAAAATTTAGTTTCCAAACAAATATTTGCTCGCTGGCAGGCTATACTGTCCGCCTTTGATTTTACCATCGAACACCTTTCCGGGTCCTCTAATATATATATATATATATATATATATATATATATATATATATATATATATATACCTCTTTTATCAATAAAGCTCCTTTTGCTCGATATCATATCTCGATTTGCATTCAAATCTCATAATATATTTGTTTTGCATCCTGCATCTCACGATTTTGCATTCTGCATCATCTTCACATTTGCCAGATATATGCATTATCTCATACACTTGTGGTTATCATCATCCATCTTCTGTTTATTTGGTGTAAGATAGGCTCGATTTCAAAATGGAAATATTTACCCTCACCTTTCAAACAATGCCAAGGGCAATCAGGTAAAAGCACTTGTCTTAAAATATCATATCCCCTACTCATAGGGGCATTTTGGTAAAGTGTGCCTTGATAATGATTATCTCGCCACCTATTTTTATGGGTTTCGACGCAAGGAAACCAAACGTCCCGGCCTTTTAGGTTTCCTTCTTTTCGCATTACTTCATTCCCATCTTCAGCTTTCAACGGAAAAAGTCTGTTCACTCATCATCTCCGACTGTCTCCTACTTCTTGCAGCGAACCTTGGTGATTCCGGCAAACTTCAGAAGCTCTGCAACTCTTGCGAAAAGAAAAACTCCAATAACATCTTCCATCTACATCTGACTGCGACCCTTGGCCCCTTGTAATCTGGTAGCTTTATCATCCTCCTGGTGAGTTCTTTGAGTTTCCGACATACTTATGTAACTTTATCTTATTTATTTTAGCGAAACAAGAGCACCTTTTGTTGGTCGTGCCCTAAAAAAAACAAAAAGAAAGAAAAAAGAAACAAATAATACTTTCATCAACAACACCTTTAGGGAAGTTTCGGCCCCTGCTTCTGGTTTCAACATTCGATAGTTGGGATTCTCTGGCCCCCTAAAGAACATTGGTTTAATATCTGGTTCTCCCACAGGAAAAGCCTGCAATTCGTAAAACTTTCGATCGTCCACTTCCAATCCTCATATCAGAAACTTGATTTCCCGAGTAAGTTCCCCCTTTTTCCAATTCATTTAGGGATTTTTTTTGTGTATTATTATTTTGATTTTCTCTCTTTTCATCATTGTCTTTTGCTTGTTACTGTCTCTTGCATTCATCCTAACCGTAACCCAGCTCTTGGGCATCTGCTCATGATAAGGAAAAGGTTTAGTGATCCCTAGGCCAATCCCGTCCTTTTGGTCTGAGTTAATGCTCCGTGGCTATATCCCCCAACGTTGGCTTCTAATCAGATGGACACATGGGATTTTTTTTCTAGGTTCAATGCTTCATGCGGAAGCTATGCCTAAATTTTATAAAAATTCATTGGGGTGGCTGGACTTTCCATGAGGCGTTGGCTTAGAAATCAAAGATTTATATTGAGTTCTCTTGATCGTTTATGGCCGGCCTTGGATTTGAAATCGAAGGCTATGCACATTTGGTTATCAAGCCTTGAATCCTTCACTATTGACATGGGGTCTCATCCGCCGTCGGTAAGGTTTGGCACCATCGCTCGTCAATTCAAGCCTTATAATGAATTTGGAGCTTTTAACCTTAGGTCTTGGATGGGACAAAAGTGACCATCCTTACGTGCTTGAAACAATCTCAGATTCCAAATTTTGTTCCTTGAGCTAATGCGAGCCTAGGCTACTGATTTGAGGTCCTTGGATTGCATGAGTTTAAGGGTTCGGACATGACTTAAATTTGAATCCCGTTTTTTGGTCAAAATAACGATTTTGCCCCTACCCACAATCTTCCAAATGACAAGATGGTCCCCAAAAGTGGCCATGAACCATGATGATCTTTTGGGGTTCATTCTGGGTCCTTTCGACGACTTTCCGGTGAGAAAAATGCCGTGAACGTGACGGTCTCGACGAGGCGATTGTTTTGATATATCTTTTGATCCTTGAATCGAAGTATGGAGCACTCGACAACTTTCAGCAAAAGATGAGAAATGTGCAATCTTAAATCTCGGATCTTGGTCATTCTTTGTCGAACGACGAGGAAGTCAACACGATCGTTTGGCGACGAGAATAGCTCAATTTGGTGTCTGAAACACCACTTTTCGAATTGAGGAACTTGCAGAAATTTGGATTTCGGTCACCGAAAATTGCCTCTTTCGTTACCTTAAAATACAGCCTTGTTGGCCACACATCATGCGTGATGCTTAGCTTGAATAGAAGCCCTTGATCTTGTGGTCGCAACGGTTTGGTTTCAAGCCGATCCGATATCGGGGCTTTATGATGTGGCAGCCTGAAGGGATCTTCTTCTTCTAAAAATCTGCAACACGTGAGTTTTTTTAAGCGACTTCTCTCTAGAATTTCTCTCGTCTCGGGCCGCGTCATGAGCATGCCATATATCAAAACGTGCGTGTCGACGAGACGAAGGTCCTCATAAAATTTGAGCTTGATCCGGCTTAAGATGAGGAAGTTATGACCCTTCAAATGTGATATAAAAAATGTGATCTCAAAATCACATTACACAGTTTTCGTATATGGAAACTGGTTCACCGAGGGTGTACCATAATAGTGTGTAACCTACCCCTTATAGGTAAGTTGGCCACAGAATGGTTAAGAAGTGTCCGAATGAGCAAAAAATTGATATCTAGGGGTTTTTGGACCTTCTGAATCTAATGGAATAGGTTTGATATTCATCTGAAACTCTGGTGATAGTTGTAGCTATAAGGTGCATTTTCAGTATGTTAGAGGTCGAATCTGAAAATTGATTTGTCTTTGATCCTCCTTAACGTCTTCAGATTGTGACGAAACTTGGTGGGTGTTCTTAGAGAGTCAAGGGCTACCTCTACATGCTTTTTGAGACTAATCTATTATCTTTAAAAAATGTGCTCCAAATCAGGGTTTATTTCAATAGTGCTTCTATGGTCCGCATGCATTTTGGTACCCGTGGGCCTAGGTTGCGATTGGCTTCCTCCTTATTCGCCTTGGGGATACAAGTGTTGAAAAATACCTTAAAACAATGACATGTATGAATGTGTGTGGGGTGGCTCTCAGGCTGCCCAAACTAGCGTAAGAATTTCCAGAGTGCGATGTATGTGGTGACGCGCTAGTGCTAACAACGCCTTTGTGAAGCGAGGGTGGGGTTACTTTTTGGTTACCCACTGAGACGGTAGTCTTATCAGGACTCACCAAATGAAGAAGAGAAGTGGCATCAGGACCACTTTTAGGCTTGCGACTAATAGGATGCCCGCCAATACCAGGGTGCGTATGAGAGGAGGTGGTTTCAAAGCCACCCATGCAGCTGACATCAATGGATTTCCCTTTGATGCCAAAGGACAGGGAAGAATAGGTTTGAGCACCTTTTCCCCTAGTTCTCCTAGGAGGAGGACAGGGGAGAAGCAGGATTAACTGTTCTGCTCTCCATTGATGAGGTCACAAATATGGGATGATGAAGTCCCCAACTTGAGCGAAAGAGGAGTAATGGAACCCCATTGCAATTTAAGAAAGAGAAAGAAGCGAGATGTTTGCCTGAGAACAATCTGAGCCAACTATAGGGTGGCGTGTCCCCAGTAGAGTCGCCAGTTGGTCGGACCTAATTTTTCCTTGCATAAACGGAGGGATAAAATCCTCTCTCAAACAACCGTGGAGGGTTTGCGCGCGCTGCACGCTCAACGATAGTTAGTTGACACGGCTCGAAGTCATCTAGGTATTTGCTTATCTGCTTCACTATTTTCATAGGGCATATGTTTAAGGATGGCCCATTATCAACAAGCACTCTTTGTATCTCATATCCTTGCATGAAGACGGTGATGTGTAGAGGTTGGACGTGAAATCAGTTGAAGCTGGCTGGGATGTCATCGTTTATGAACACGATTGATGTTGGTGCCATCAGCTGGTTGATCATTTCGCACAACTCATCCGACTGTGTGTTGCTCAAGATGTGTGTCTTGGCAAATACCTTCTCGATCTCGGCTCTATGTGCTGGTGAATTAGTGAGTAGCTCCAAGATAGAGATTTGAGCTCGGATCTTCCCAAGATGGGCTGGTAGATCGTAGGTGGTTGCAGATCCTTGAATTTCCTTATTCGACTAGTGATCTACGACCCCCGCTGGTTGTTTGGTTTTTGAGGTATTTCTCATTCTTTCATCGAGTATCGACCATCAATTGAATGGGTTTGAACACTCGACCTCTTCGAGTTAAGGACTCGACCTTGCCAGCCTAAAGCTCGATAGGGTCAGCCTTAACAAGAGTAATGTGAGACTTTGAAGCGTTGGCCCCTTGTTTGGAAGATGATGCCTTTTCATTGGTCCTGACCATATCAATCTCTAATGCGTCATCTTCGTCATATCGGTCCCATTTGGGAAGGTTATCAAGGTTTGGAGATGAAGAGCTTCTTCTTAGGAGGCTCAAAAGATCTTATTTGGGTTCTTGAAAGTGATGATCACAAACCAATATGAACTGACTGGGATCCTCTTCTTCGTCTCCACACTCAATCATGTGAATAACAACATTCTCTTTTGAGTTGTCTTGAGTTCCCGCCTTTTCGGTCGTTGTGACTATATTTTTAGGGAGAGGATTTGTGAAGATACCCATATTTTGATTAGGCTCTTCGACATGTTTATTTCTAGGTGCGACAGTGATGTTCCCCCCAATTGATTAACCCTTGAATCACCCATTTCAAATATATGCAGTTTTGAGTATCATGAGTATGGTTTTGATGCCATTTGCACCACCTGCTCTTATCCCTGACTTGAAATGGTGATTCAGATGGTGGCGGGAGATAAACCATATTCTTAGCCAAGAGTAATTCCAACACTTTTTCTAATGAGTCTTTGAGAGGTGTCAAATTATCCTCTCGCCTTTGGTTATTATTTTGAGTGTTGAGTCTAGGCTGACACCTTCGGTTTTGATTCTGATTGTTGCGTTGAGCAGTTAAACTTTGAGCTGATCCATTAATGATGATCTCATTAACCTGACCGGAAGCATTCCCCTTGTTTTTGTTCTTATTTTGGGGAGCTGTTATCGAATTGTTGTCGGGCTTGGTGCTGACGGGTGTCCCTCTGACTCTTTCATATCATGCCACTCGCTCGATCATGGAGTCGAAAGAGTGGGGGATAAGACCTTGGCTGAAGAAGGTTTTGTACTCGGGAGCAGCATTCTCTAAGACTATGGAGATCTTGGTTGGGTCTGTAAGTGGACATTCTATGACTCGCATTGCCACCTCACTGTATCGACCGATGAAATCCTCAAAGGATTCTCCTGTGTTTTGTTTTGTTGCACTGAGTTCGCTCAAGGAGAGAGGTCTTGGTGTCGACCCGTGGTAGTGAGAGATGAATAGGTTGAACATTTCGTCTGGAGTGATGTGTGGAAGAGCAGACATTGTTCTCCAATGCCAGTTCAAGGCCTCAGCGGTCAATGTTTGTGAAAAGATGACCTTCACTTGGTTAGGTTTGTCTCGCAAAGCTCGAACGGAGAGGAGCTAACATGAGTATCTGAATCGCTCTTCTCATTGAACTTGTTTCTAAATTCTGGGACGACAGATCCCAGGGGAAGTTCTTCCATGCCTCCAAGGGTCTCATGAACATATTTGGGGGTAGAATTTCATGCATGCTCATTCTTACAAGCATATCCTGTATTGCTTTTAAGGTGTCTTCTTATTGAGTATTTGGCATGACAATAGGCCCACTGGTTGGTGGGTTCCCAAGCATAGACTGATAAGTTGAAACTTGGGATATATGTTGGCCTGCATGGGCCTGAGATTGATGAGCCTCAATCACCGGGGAGGTTTGATACATTGGTGCTTGAGGGGGGCGTACTGACCCATAGGTGTCGCCATCGGTTGCGAAAATTACATGGTTTTTTGGACCAGATGAACCATATGGACCGATTGAAGAATCAGTTGTGCTAAGGGGACCTATATCACTAACTTGGATTGGGATCGACCTGTAAGCTAGGGCATGAATAGTGTAACCTAGGTCAGCTAGACTTTTGAGGGCAGCTTGGACGCCTATCTCACCTAAGGGTCGGATTGAGTCTACACCTCTGCTTTGTACAGTGTTTAGGACATCATGAGCTCCACTATAGTGGCTCGAGGTTGGGTTAGATCCCTTAGACCTAGGTGGGTCTTGGTTTTGAGATCCCTGCTCCTCAGAGTTATCTTGGTTCGAGTTATGGGAATTGGCTTTAGATGTTGCATGAATTTCTTCCCTCACTCGACTTCTACTTTGGTTGCCTAAAATCCCCTGTAGGACGACGCTTGGTCGGACTCCCTAACTACTCAAGGTTTTTTGGTCGGAGCCAGCTTTTCGGGCCACACAGATCTCAGGATTAGGAGTGGATGCTTGAGACTCTTCCTCTAATTGAAGACTTGGGCATTGGATAATGGATTGTCTTAAGGTCTGTTGGTAACTACAAGGGATTGCAGCATACTGGTCCCTAGGTTTGGGCAGGTCAGGCTTAGAGTCGGTCGTGGAGCAGTCATCATGGTCTCCTTGAGTGACTGACATGGTGATTGCTTTTGGCTGGGTTCTAAAATCTAGACTTAGGTAAGATCTAAACTCAACGACTTAAGGCAAACCTAGCGTGACACTAGGGGCAAAAACCTTAGTTAAGACCTAGGCTAAGACTAGATTGGAACCTAGACTTACTAGACTCAATGGATTTTGATTAAGACCTTGAACTAGGGTAAGCCTAGTCTATCTCTAGAGGCAACTCTTAAGCTTAGATCTATGCTAGAACCTAGACCAAGATCTAGACTAGATGGTGCACGAGTCTCGGCTCGGACCAAGAGTGGGTCTAGGTTTGGAGGGATAAGCAACCCTAAAGTATTTTTTTAAATTTTTTGTTATCTTTTTAATTTTAATGAAACACAATTAAACTAAGCATGGTTAAAGCGGGGAAACTATGATTTCAGTCAAAATTAACAAACTAAAATAAAATCAAAAGGGTAGAAACAAAATAGATCTATCTGAAGCAAAATATTTTTTTTTTATATTTTTAAAATTTTTATTTTAAGTAAAAACATTGGTCAATAGAGAGCCAAAAGTCCCTGAAATGGTCATGTGTGGTCCCCGAATTTTTCTGGGACACCTGCAGTTGGGCGACACGGGGGGTGTCGCTCACGCAGCACTAGTGGTGTTGTTTGTGGGCGACACAGCTGGTGTCGCCCAAAAAATATTTGTTTTTTTTTATATTTTTATCTTGTTAATAGTGATGAAATAAGACTACTTTAAAATTAGAAGAAGCAGGAAATAAAAATATTTATGATGAAATATATTAAAATAAAGTAAAATAGAAAAGCCCCGATTGAACTGAAAAATATTTTTTTTGTATTTTTAAAAATTTTATTTTGATCAGAAGTTTTTTGTGCAGTCACAAAAGAGTCCCTAGAATAGATGCACAAAGTTCCAGAGGTTTCTGAGACCTTTGAATTTGGGCAACACTGTGAGTGTTGCCCATAACAAGCAGGGTTTCGGAACCCTAGATTCTGGTCACAACCAACTTTTGGGACCTTTTGTGACTGAAAACAATGAAAAACAGTGAATAAAAATCGTATTTTGAAGCTTGGATCAAGCTATAAATAGCCCCACGATGGGCACCAAAATGTTTACGATGAAAATATGACAGATCTTCTAATGAAGATCTCTCGAATTTTAACACCTTAAACTAATTAACAAGATGTAAATAAAGTGGTAGAGAAAGTGGGACAGATCGAATTCATATCTGAGGTGAGATTTGCCTGGAAACGAGCAGATCTACTCTCAGATCTGTTGCAGAGCCAGCATGATCCAGAGCATTAAAATACGATTTTTAAGACAAGTTAACAAATCAAAAATAAATAAAAGAAGAAAAACAACAAAAATAAGAAGAAAGAGAGAGGAAGAAATTATACCAAATCGGACCGGATGGCCCGGGATTCTCGAGCCTTCGAGGGCTCGCTCGTATCAGAACCGGTCCCCTTTGCCTCTCTGATTTCGGATGTTGACCAACAGATTTCTAGTGTAAAGGGTTAGATCTAAGATTGTTGTGCCCTAATTCTAGTTTTTATCTAGAGTTTTTTGTACCCTAGTTCTAGGTTTTCTCAGTCTTGAGGGTTAGGACTTCAGGAAGCTAGGGTTTCTATCTTCTCTAGGGTTTTCAATCTAGAGATTTTTCTAAAGCTGTCGGTCTTTCCTAGGGCCTGGAGGAGAATTTCCTTCGGTTTCTAAGGGTTTTGTGTCCAGAGGTTGAATATGAATTTTGAGATTTTCTCTAATTTTTGGGATTTTTATTAAATTTTTAGGAATTTTTTTAGGGGTTTTTTCTATTTTTGGTATTTTTAGGTATTTTTTCTAAGTTTGGGAATTTCTAACGTTTTTTTAGTCTCTTTTTTCTCTCTCCTTTTGGGTTAGGGAGAGGGGGTATTTATAAGATTCAATTGGTGATATTTCCTTCTTTTTTTTTGGAGCTTTTTTGGAATTTTTTGGATTTATCTTGAAGTTTTAGCCTTATCTAATTAAAGAAAACGTATTTACTGCATCATCAGATGCATTGACTGTATCATCAGCCCACGTCTGCGCCTATCGGGCCTGTTACAGCTCAGTTCGCGGCCCGACAGTTAGGTCTCACAGGGACTAAATTGTTATTTGTTATATCATTTTATTCGTAGGTCCGATTCAGGAGATTCTTGGACTGTTGGGAAGCTTTAGGGCTCTACTTCAAATTGGGATAGGATTTGGATAGTTTTGAGGTAATTAAATTGGGTCTACTAGGATAATGTGGTCCTAAGGGTTTAGAAAACCATAGAATTTGCCAAATTTAAAATAGGGTGTCTATATCGATACGGTCACATCGGAGCCAACTTTGCGATGATCCGATGTACAGATTTTAAGTTATCACTTCACAAAGTTTAAGATGTATTTATTTCAGAATTCTGCTTTCAATAGTTTTAGGCTCATCTCCTCTCTAAAAAAGCTTTGGTTCTGGGTCACATCATGACATATGTCATATGTCAAAATGACTTGAGTCGTCGAGACCTAGTTTGTGTCCGAATTTGAGCTTGTTTCGATTCCAAATGAGCTACCTGTGAGTGCTTACAGATCATCCTGAGATGTGAAAACATAGCTTCTATGATTGGAAACTGGTTTGGTGAGGCCACACTGCAATAGTGTAAAATCTATCGGTTTGTGGTAATTTGGGCTCAGAATATTCTTGGGAGGTCTGATTGAGCCCAAATTTGGTTCCTGAGGATTTTTCAATATTCTGGATACAATGGAAGTGGTTTAGTAATGATTTGAAGCTTTTAATATAGGGCTATAGTTATAAGGTCTCTTTTCGGCATGATAGGAACTGGTATTTGAGAACCGAATATCGTCCTGATCGAGTCAAAACTTATCTGAATGTGAAGAAACTTTGTGAACATCCTTCAAATATCCTAAACTAGCCTTTTCATGCCTTTCAAGGCTATTCTAGTACATTTTCCAAGGTTGCTCAATTTTAGGCTTATTTTGTAGTGTCCCCTTGGTCTGGTGGTGCCTTGGGTACCGATAGGACCAGGTTGTTACTGCTCTCTCTTTATTTATAACAAGGATGTAAATACATAAAAAATGACATATAACAACTCAATAGCGAGGTTTCCCCTATGCTCCATATGTTCAACTGATGAGTTAAAAAGACCCATGTCACATCTAACTCAAAACTCCTCCAATATCCAGTGAAGAGGCATCCACGTGCCATGGGAGGATATGTATCCCAAAGTTTCATCTCAAATTGAACTGTTTTTATGATATCTTGTCATAAACTATAAGTTACGATGCACATGTGTAATTAACGATGGATTCACGAAAATATGTATACCAAATCGCATCAGGTCCCTCTACATATCACATGGATAGACATATCGGGTCCTTAGGAGTATATGTATCCTAGAACTTGTCTCACAATGAGATGGCTTTCATATCTTCCATCATCGACCGTAAGTTACATTTGAACATGCTTAACTGACAAGCTATCTTATCTTTGTCGGTCGTACGTCATGACATATAGGGACCGACTAATGGATCAAGGCTCTAAGGGCATATTGGGGCCTTGTATGATTAGTCTTGAGCATATCATGTCTTTTATGAGCAGGTATTATCAAGTACCATGCTCATATTCTATCGACCGTTTCTTAAGACAGTTATTCGACGTGCATTATTGACCTCACTGCATATTTGACATCTTCAAGCGTTCGTTAAAACGCACTTAGTCTTATATGAGGACTAAGAAACATCTGTATCATTCAAAACATATCTTCAAAAGCAGAGCCTGTTCTTTTGTTCATCCAACATCGGTTAAGATGACTCATCCAATGTGCGTTATAGAACTTCCAGTGTTTGTTCAAAATCTCACTCTCGCATCAACGCTTCCATATAATGTCAGTTAAAATACACTTAGCCTCTAATGAGGACTAGGACTGCACTCAACCTATGGCATGTCTCCAAGATTTTAAGCTTATCCAGCGTGCATTAGCACCTCCATCTTATAATCTCTGCAGTACTAAAAGTACACCCAAAAAGGTCACAGTTAAAAGAAGGAAACTTTTTCTTCTAATCTCTCTCCCATTTCTTTAGGGTCAGTTGACTCTAATTTATTAATTGTCAAAGGCTTCTCTTTTGGACAAGGAGACCACCCCTCAAAAAGAAAAGGAAGTTGGAATTTGTAATTTTGGTAAGAATGGTTGTGGCCTTTTGGAACATTTGAAAGGACAGGCTATTGATGATCCCATGGGGAGTAGTGAGGTTGAAGTACACAGATTTTGATTTAGAAAGGCGACTCGCAGAAGACAAGTCTTAAATGATCCAAGAGTTCCACTGGAAGAACAAGGACTCCCTATCATCGTCCTTGACCTTGTGGAGGAGATTATGAGGACAATTATGCGCTTGAGTCTTTAACACTATCTTTTGGAGAATATATGGATGTGTGGTCAGAGGAAGAAGTGGAATTCATTCAATCTTTGAGCTTTATTCCACCTTTGAATGACATAGAAATGGAGAAGGGTACTGATTCCATGGTGACTAAGGAAGTGGAGGATGAAGATCAAGATTTTTGTTGAAATGTTTGGGGTGATGGGGTATCCTTTGATGCTCCTCTACCCGATGTGATGGGAGTGCTTAAGGATTGCATTAAGGCTTCGAAGGATTAGGCAGAAAATGGAGTTAGTTGTTGATGTTGTTGTAGAAAAGAAGAAACCCAAAGAAGAAGATAAATTTATAGTTCAACTGGCTCATTCATCTTCTAGAATTGTTGCCTAAAGGTTGACTGCAGCCGGAGAGGGAATTATAATTTATAGTAAGGAGAGTGGTAAAGAAGTTAAAGACGACGAGAGTTCTGCCTCTACTGGTGAAGGTTTATCGCCACCTAAAGTCAATCTTTGCATGCTCATGAAATTCCTTAGCTAGAGTGTGTGTGACCTTAGGATTGCTTGTAGAAAGAAGGAAATATTACTTTTATTAAGAAACATAGGTTGAATGTTCTATTGTTACATGAAGAAAGCTCCTAAATCCATCTTTAAGGTCTGTCAATGAAATATGGGGTAGGGTCTCTACTAGTTCTTTGGGAATTGATGTAGTTTGGTCTTCTGGGGGGCCATGGCTAGTTTGGGATACTTTTGTTTTTAAATTTATGTTGATGTTATTTTAAAAGTTAAATTATTGATGTTTTTTAGAGAACTTTTTCTCGACTTTCAAATGGGCTCTGCTTAATATTTATGGCAAATGTTTAGGACTAGAATTCAAGTATTGTATACTAGAAAGGTTTGTTTTTGTAGGATATTTTCAATATTTTGGATTTAAATCTTCTTTCGTGTATAGGGGGTGACTTCAACTTCATTAGGTGGCCAAATGAAAAATCTTATCATACTCCTTTGAATGCTTCCATGAGAATGTTTAATGAGTTTATTTTGCATCATGAATTGTTAGATTTGTCGATTAATAGTACAATGATCACTTGGTCTAATAACTGCTTGCAAGATCTAACAATGAGTAAGTTGGACCACTTCTTTATTTCAAGTGAATGGGGAGCCCCAATTCCCCTTGGTGAGAGTGAACTCTTCGACACGTCTATCGTCGAATCATATATGTATTATGTTGCAAACTGACAATGTGAATTCTGCTCTAAAGCCTTCTAGAATGGAGGCTGCCTGACTGGAAAAAAGTGAAGTTAGTTAACTAATTAGGCAAATATAGAATAATACAGTAGGTCATGGCTGGTATGGTTTTAGAGTTTATAAAAAACTATTAAATGTCAAGCATAAACTACTAAATTGGAAGGAGAAGAACTATTACATTAAAAAAGAGAATTGATGATACATTGGTTAGAATTTAGGGCATTGAACATGAGGTGCAATTAAATGGTACTCTAACAGAGGATTTGCTAGGGGAAAGATTGAAGTTGATTAAGGGTCTGTTTGATAATTGGAAGGTAAACGTTCTTTGGAAATTTGAAGTTCTTATTTGCTGGGAAGTAAGAAGATCTCATAAAGAAGTTCTGGTTGACTGTGTTTGATAACCTGCAGGAATGTCAGCGAAGTTCTAGGTGTCTGTGTTTGACAACTTGTTGTAATATATAGTTATATTTATTTAAAATATTAATAAAATATGAAATATTGAATGCATCGAGTTATATTTAATAATATTTATAGAGTATTTAAATAGATATAACTATATATTCCAAAAAATTGTCAAACACAGGCACCTATAACTTCTTTAACCTTCCTGTAGGTGATCAAACACAGACACCTAGAACTTCTTTATGAGATTTTCTTTCTTCCCAGTAAGAAGAACTTTCAATTTTCATAGAACTTTTATCTTTCCAGTTATCAAACACGCCCCTGGCGTTTAAAGCCCTCTACAACTTTTTTTATTTTGGTTTATATTTCTTAATATTTCTCGGATGTCGCTTCTATCAATCTGGACCCCATTGTTGGGCGGACGTATCCAGACTCCCCCATCGAGTTTTCCAATCGCTCCATTGATCCAACCACCAAAACCCTAGATCCAAACAGGCTCCATTGATAATCGATTCGGAACCCGATTAAAAGACTTAATCAAGTTTCAAATTTGGCTACATTCCCCTCCCAAGGACTATCAAGTTAAACTTCCCGAATCTGAAGAAAATCCCAACCGAAGTTCAAATCCGAGCCCTATAAACCACGCGGACCCGCCAAAGGGTCTTCTTCATCTATTATTAAATATATTAATTATTTATAATACTTAATCGCCCCACTTTTAGTTGTTCTTCTCGAAATCTTCCGTAAAAAATCTAGAGATTCGCATTCACTCAAACATTAGCCCGAATGCAACCTCAACCTTATTAGTTATGCTAAAAGATTTCCTACTCCCGTGGTAGTGTACTATCCATCTACTCCATCGGGTAAAACTTATATCTTTTAGATCCTAAATTTTGGGATATGATGTCTAGAATAGAACTCAAAGACTAACCTCAAAGAAAAATAAAAATTAATCTCGATGTAAATGTGCTTAAAGAAACAAGGCATCTCAAGATTGCAAAACCACCTAAATACTGGAGTGAATGATCTAGTTATTCAAGAACTCAAAATTCAAAAAATTTTCTTTAAAAATAATCATCTAATTATAATTAGATTGGTCTAAAAATTTCGAATAAAAATTTCTAGAGAGATTTGTCAAAGAGAACAAATATGTAGTATACTCACGAGGGAGCATATTACACACGCTCTTTACATGCACCGCTGGAGCACGAAAAGCGCCACTTTTTGTTCCCTTCGCACTTTTTTTTTTACGTCCTTTCTACACTCTTCCCCGTATGGAGCCTAGGCTCTAAACATTCAAATTAAAGCTTACCTTCAAATAGCATCCAGATGGTTTTATTATTGAAAATATTTATGATAGCCTTAAAATATATTTTTATTTTTATTAATAAAGTTTAAAGTTTAGAAAATAATACATATCATCTATAAAAACTTGAAAATTAATGGTCCAAAAATACGTTATAAAATATACTATTTTCAATGCTTGAAATCTTTTTCTTTTTCATGTCCATGCATTTGTTGAGATGATCAATTTGAAGATATTTGAATATCAAAACGATCTAGTAAATTTTTTTAGATGGGCACTAATTTGATTGTTTAGAGCGTAGGCTCCATATACTTTTCCCTTTTTTTTTGTTTTCTATTAAATCTCATCTGTCATTTTTATAATATTCCACGTAAACAGGGGAAAAGCGAGATATTTTCTACTCCTCGAAAATATCTGATGTTGGAAAGGGCCAGATATTACCGACACGAGTGACGTGGCGTTCGCTGACTGTGATGACACGTGTAAAGTTCAGCCAAATGGAACGATTTAAGTCCCCTTCATGGGCGCCCATTTTGCTTTGCCCGTCTTTTGTTGCTGTTTCGGTTTTGCAGAGGAGAGAGAGAGAGAGTTCAGGTTCGTTTTTTATATGGGATTCCATGGCTTTGAACCGGTTTGATGGTGGCGATTCCTCCAAATCTGGTGGCTCTGCTAAATCTGGAGGAGATTCCTGTAAGGTCATGGCTACTCGGATCTATGACCCAAATCAGAGGATGGAAGTTTTGGCTTCTGAAATGGGGAACCCTCGCGAGATAAATGTCACACAAGCCAATTCTGGGGATCCATCTAAACCGGTAATTCATCTATTTTTATTTTTTTTGGCTTCGCCTTGCTGTTTTGTGTGTCTGAAATATTTATTATTATTATTTTGGAAGACTTGTTTGTTATGGTTTTTGTTTGAAAAGCTGGTAATTGTTTCAGATATTAGAAAATGTTGTTGTCCATGCCTTGGACATTTGATGCTAATGTTCATTATTGATATCCATTTTTGTTGCAAATTTCATCTCTTTTCTGAGGGGGAAGCTGCATTTTCAAAGAATTTTTGTTTTCCATTCCCTGTGAATATGATTGCTTGTTAACATGATGCTATATAAGCTAATAAGGCTAGAGATTTGGGTTTCTGATTCAGTTTTCTTTCTTACCTGTTTTATTTACATTGGGTATTTGGAAAATGCCTCCAGTTGCAGAGCATGATGGTCAGATTCATTATTTTATGTACGTTGCATTATTCGCTTTGCATTCCTTGCATTCTACAGAATGTTGGTAGCTTGGACAGAGTTGGCTAGATCTTATCTTGATCTAATGCCTT
This sequence comes from Amborella trichopoda, assembly GCF_054954075.1. Taxonomy (NCBI): domain Eukaryota; kingdom Viridiplantae; phylum Streptophyta; class Magnoliopsida; order Amborellales; family Amborellaceae; genus Amborella; species Amborella trichopoda. The sequence goes on from NC_142339.1 coordinate 32,956,511, forward strand.
ATATTCTCTGTACATTGATGAAGTTCTGAGGTTATCTGGAACTATCTCACCTCTTCTTTAGATGACCAATCTAAGTTATTGCTCCCTCGATTTTGTCTTATCATACTCCGGGGCTCATTTATGCACTTTTTTTTCATGTTATCAGGTGAATCTCCCCATCTCGCTATTTTTTGTTCACCTACAAATGAATTTGGTCATTTTGTTCAGATGTAGTTCACTCTGTTAGCTCTAGTTCTGGCCTATGCTTCTTTCTGGCCCAATTGTCAGCAATTCTCATGGTTTTCTTGCATTGTTGCTTCTTTAGGTTGTACATCTTTCGTTGACATAGACCTTCTTTGGCATCAAATTTTCCCAACTCCTGCTAAAAACCTCTCTTCTTGTAAATGCTATAAGCACACCCTATTAGTGTCTGCCTGTTGCTCTCTTTGAGAGGGCAGAGTTTAGAATTTAGCATGAGGCGATATATATTCTGTGGGCACCAAGAAGTAGGTTTTTGTTAGTTTTCTAGAAGTAGTTTTTTGTTATTTTTCTACGTGCCCTCACGAGGGGAGACATTCACATGAATGAATGATCCTGGCATTGTGTATGTGTTATTTTAGGAAATTGTGTCCATCATTGTTTTCTAATCCCTGCAAACTATACTGGATGTTGGTTGGTATTACAAGGTTTCTTGTGAAATTGGGCATTGGAAGTCAATGTGTTCTATCGTCTCACGAAATGGCTAGGTGAGAATAAGAGTTAAACAAGAAACTTGGAATTTGGTATAAGAGCTTCATAGCCCTAGGCGATAGTTATAGAGTGGGCCCAGTTCAAGCCTGCATGGCTCAACAAGGCTAGCTGACCCAACCCTATCAGGCTCAGATTTGGGTCCGATACCATTGTGGAGCAGGTGAGGCCCAGCCTAGACACCCTGGTCCACTTCATAGTTGGCCATGCTTCAACTCAGTGGGCTTTGTCTATTGGTCTTTAGTTGGATCGGTCCAGGCCTTGCCCATATACCAATGAAGACCAAAATGTTCTTCTATATTTTAATTTAAATAGAAAGATTAAGGATGGGGGAAGGTAGACTTATGTATGCTGGCCATGTGCAACATTGGCCCAATACAACACCATTTAGGAGGAGCGATTTGGTTCAAGTCGACGATTCTAAAACGGAAAGGGGAAGGTCCAAAAGGATATGGATGGAAGTAGTGAGAAGAGATAGTAAATTATGGTCTGACTGAGGGTATGACCCTTGATAGAGCAGAATGGGGGAATAGGATTTGTGTAGCCGACCCCAAGTAGTTGGGATAAGGCTTGGATGATGATGGTAATGATGATGAAATAGAAAGATTAAGGATATTTTCATTTTCCATTAGAAGTTTTTTGGAATTCAAACTTTGATATGAGCAATCTATGGTCAATGTCATTGGATGGTGTTATATAGTGTTATTAGAAGCGGACTGGTCATCAACAAGTAAGGGGTTTGTTCTAGTCAAAATTGGTATAACCGCCAAACATACTAAATCGTTTTTAAAAGGACATAGTTACATTGCCAAAAAGTTATGAAATATATTATATAAAAGATTTAAAATATGGATTTTGTTGGTTTGACCAACCAAAATTGGTCAAACATTCGTTCTGCTCAGATTTCAATGAAATCGTGTTTTTGCATTGGAGCAAACTGGCTAAAGCAAGCCTGGTTACCCACTGGGCAAGCCCAGTTTGGTTTTGACCTAACTTGAACCCTTCCTTACGGCCTAGATAAGAGTCTAAAGTTTCAAAGAAATATGAACTGGTTGTGATTAGGGTAGTAGGAGCTTTGGCTGGGCCGAGGTAGATTAGTGCCCAGCCTATGACAAAAGGGCCTTGACCCTAGCTTGGCCCAACCCAGGTCAAGCCTGAACCAAGGTAGCCTTGGTCCAGCCCATTTTGGAAAGCTTTGGAAACCTTGAAACTTGAGCCCACCCTGCTCAGCTGGATTTTCTTTTGCCACCCAAACAAGCAGTACAAAATTAATCGATTATACAATACTTGTAGTTTTTTTTCTAATGCCATAATTTTAGGAACTAGATTGAAAGGGTCTTAAATAGAAAGAGAAATAAAAATTTAATAAATTCGAATTGCATTCAGTGCAAGAAAAGAAAGAGATAAATAATTGAAAGATGGATTTTGTGTTATATAGAAATAAATAAAGAGGAGATTAAGAAAAAGGTCTTACCAATTCAAAATTGAATTGATATCAAAATAGAAAGATTAGAAGAGGGGATAAAATTGATCTTGGGAAGTCTAAATAAATTGATACTAGAATGAAAAGATATAAGGAGATAAAGAGAATTAGAAGGTGAGAGGGAGAAAAGAGAAAGGAAGTTACTAAAGAAAGAGACTTGCCATGAACAAAAGAGGGAATTAACTTTTTAAGAGAGAGAGAGAGAGAGAGAGAGAGAGAGAGAGAGAGAGAGAGGAGTGACCACACATAATGGGTCAGGCCGGCTTGCGGCCTCATGCTCCGTGACCAAGCACAGCCTGCTAAGTTAATTAGTAAGGCATTCCCTTAGGGTTTCCTTGAGAACTGTATCTGAAATCAGTGGATCAAACTGAAATCATATTGTTTTGATTGGTGTTAAAGAAGGTATGCCCTAGAAATCATATGCATAGAAAGTGAGAGAGTGGGAATCTGACCTACGAATCGTCAATGTATGGAATTACTCACATTGATAAAATATCTTTATTTATTTATTTTTTTTGTCTGTGATGGGGCCATATCTGTTCCTTGATTATGTAGGAGTGGGCTGTGGGTCATCAATGGACGATCTTGCCACTCTCCCGTGTCACATTACCCTCTCTTTCCTCATGATTTTGTTTATGCTTGCTTACTTGTACAAATAAGTACCAGTTGCCCACTTCAGACGTTCACATTAATTATCGAAGCAGGTGTACCGTGATGACCTGCTCTAATCACAATTTAGCATACCTTTCCATCCCAAGCAGTGTTTTAAGAAGTAAATGAGTTGACTTGGTAGTTACCCGATTTAACTCACCTAAGGCCTTATGAGCCAGAGACTCCACCATGTCTTATTTGAGACTCTCTGAGTCGCGTCTTCTAGCCTTTGGCTCGGGAACCTACAAGTGACCCAAGTGTGAGTTTTGAAATGTTGGTCCAAACTTGCCATAACCCAGCTCTTGTGACTGGCATGCTAAGTGACCTGTATACTCTCTCATAGAATCTAAGAAATAGCTCATCCTTACTTCTTAGCACCTAGATCTAAAGACCTAAAGCTAAACCAAATAACCACATTCAACATCAATGGCAGGAATTGCATGCACCCGTTAAGTACACTTGCAGAGTGCTCTTATAAGATCAATTCACATTTACGCCAGTGGTCACATCTGGCAGCTTAGGTGAGTTGTACATGTCATTCAATTGAGTCCTAAACTCATAGGAATGGATTCACATGTGCCTCCATGGATAATTAAGGGTGTCTGGATACTTCATGCATAAATTGTGGGAAGATGACACCACAACATCCCAGCTGTTAATTCAACACTCAGTAGTTAATCTCTATGGCATTCTCAATATTGCAATATTTGATACGTGCTATTTGGAACAATCGGTAGACGATACATATGAAAACATGTAATAAAGATGAATTTATTATGATGGCCTAAAAGATGGCCAAAAGAACGAGAATGTAGCATTTGGATTACTTGAATCAAATGATTTTAAAGGCCCCCACGATTTCCTTCCATTTCCACTTGGTAAAGCTCACTTGGTCAATTGCTGAGCTTCAGGGCTTGAACATACCTCCTAACCAGGTAAACTCTAAAGCTTTAGTGAGAGGACCGACTATAATCTTGCCAGTCTGAAGATGGCCAATTACAATGCATTCCCTTGTTGCATTCTTGATCCAATGAATATGTGGCTTCTTGTGTTTTGACTTGGAGTAAAATCTTGGCCCTTAATCATAGCATTAGTTGAATGATTTCACAATGAATAAGCAATGATCCAGAAACATAGTCCGTAACCTGAAGTTCAATGAACAATAGCTACAACACAATCACCTTTGGGCCTCCAAAGCAGTCCATGGTGAAAATAGGCAAGAAACACTGCTTTTTCCTTGGGTGCACAAGCCTGGGTTTTGCTGGGACATGCCTTGTTGTATTACCGTGAAGAATATGTTACTTGACGTCCAGACCAAAGGTCTTGATGAGGTAGAAAATATAGTGTACTTAAAAAAGAGTAGCTAAAAAGAGTGAATAAAAAAAGAAAACAGTGAATACCCCCCTTCCCAATAAATTTCCCTAAAACAAATCAAAGAAATCTCTCAAATCTGAAGTGGGCAGAATGAAAATCAAGAGATAGCAACTTTTGGAAGAAATTGGGAGGTTCGTGCCAAATCTGGGCAGAGGTAGCAGCAGCTCCAATTCTAGCAAGATCTGCAACCTTGATGCTCGCTTCGTAGGTGTGAGGGAGTCTGATCTGAGTCAATCTCCTTATGTTGTTAAGAAATACTCGAGATGGTCCTAAATTTCCTCCCTGAGGTCACCTTACCAGGCACACATATTGTTACAAGATGTAAATCCGCTTCAAACCCTAAGTTCTGCACTTGCAAGGATTGAGCAATTGGATGCTAAGTTGTTTTGCCTGAAGCTTGGCATAATTGTTAGTTCCCATAGTCAGACCAGCAAAGGCATCATGCAATTCTCCCTTGGGATTTTCTAAGAATACCATCTATGCCAGCTCATCCGTTGCTGCTTGTTCCATCATTATCGTGCTTGTAAATGCAAGACTGCTCAATGCCGCTCTATGGCATAGTACTGTCATATACATGAAAATATGTCTTGATTGGATTTAGATACATCTGAGTCTTCAATCCAATCATCTTTCTTAAATTCCTCCAACATGAGGTCATACCCCCGTGACTAATTGTAGGAGCCCTCCAACATGAGGTCATACCCCCGTGGAGTAATTGTAAGAGCCCTTGTACCCTTATCAGTTTGATTTGAAGAATGAATTTCTTTATGATAATATGGAGGAGGAATCATATATGTAGCATCAATGCTCTGACATTCTACTTATCCATGAGTTATGTTTAGATCCTATATTAGCTTGCAAAGCATGTTTTTGTTGCCTTGGGTTTTAGGAGGAATTCTTTATGTGTCTGTGGATCTTTTTCTAAAGGGAAATGGCTTCTTATATTGTATTTTAGAAGAGAGGACTCACATAGAATATTTGCATAGACGATTTGATACAGTTCAATATGCTCCTCGGTGTTGCCCTCATCTTTAAGAATTGGCTGTCATCATAAGTATAATATTGGATTTTTGACTAAAGCTTTATGCATTTATGTGCTCCATTGGAAATGCGTGAAAGGTAGTGGAATGTGGGTATTTTCTAGGTGATTCCACTTTGTAAGTGGTGGTCCAAGGTTATCAATTGTTGTGTCTTGGTTAAATCAGCATGGATAAAGTTTGGCTCCCTAATTCTCCTTCACTTGCCTTGTTTTAAAGGTTCAGAGTGCGTTTAACCTTAGAACGAACATATTGAAGCCATACGGTGTAATGCAGTTTCTATAAATAACTATGGTTAGGCCATCTAGGGTTACATAGTTTCTACAACTATGGAGTTGGACATTGGTCAATTGCTAGGTAGGAAATTCATATCTTTTGTGCTATTTTTGGGATGTCCTATCAAAGCTTATTCTTTGAATGCGATAAGAAGGCTCAAAAGTGAGAGAGTGGCTTATTTGATCATGGGCCTGTTGTTCTCAGTCCTTTCATGAGACATCACATGGAATTAGGAAATCTCTGCAGCATAGAGAGTTCATGCTGCTTTAAGAGTGAAGCTGTCTAATGTCTGGAAACTATTGTAACTTTCCTGTAGTATAACGGAATTATTATTTGTCAAAAAATTGGCCCATGATGGTATCTATCTACATGTCCTATCAAGTTCATTGCATCATTATATGTTTCTAATTGTAGGTAATCGGTAAATCTGTCAAATCTGAACTTACATTTCTCTGAGAAATGATGGAAAGAGCAAAACAGAATCGTTGGCTGTCTATTTTTAAGTTCTTCAACCATTTAACTTTTAGGATATTATTTGGTTCTGCAACTTGAGCATTGTTACAGGTCTCATTTTTTGTTTCTTGAATTCATTTTTTTATTCTTGTTGAAACTGACTTGTTCTTGTGCTAATTACTTCAGATGGTTACTTCTAGTTCTGCGGAATGGACAAATGAGAAACACAGTTCATATCTTAACTCAATAGAGGCATTGTTCGTTAAACAATTATATGAGGAAGAGTATTGTCCCTTGGATTTGGGTGGTCGACAGTCAAGGAGACAAAAACTGCCGAACAGAAACCCTGATCAGCCAAAGGCCAAACTCCAGCTTCCAATTACACCAGTATGGATATTTCTTGTAGTTTTGTAATAAACGGAAACAATGATAGTTCCTATTAGTAGCATGAGTAGTTCTTCTGTGAGCTATTTTTAATTTATGGGGCAGTAGACCATAGTACCTCCACCATCAGACGTTGTCAAGGTACAGTTGGGCTTTTTCTCTCCTTCAAAATCTGTCAAAGTTTTGACACATTTTGAGTGGAGAAATGACAGTCCCCAACTGTCTGCCCTTAACGTCGGAATGTTGAGGAAGCTGTTTATATGGATGCAGAATATGAATAGGTACCATGATGTATTTTCTCTTTACACAGATTTTTTTCCCTTGTTTTAGTCCTGAAATTTTATTTCATTGAACTCCAGATTGTGGCAAAGGATGGGTGGCATAAAGATAAACTGAGAGAAAATCAGGATCAAGGCAAGTCACGATATAGATCTCAGTCTTTGGTTTCTAATCATTGGTTCTTTCCTTTTGCATCGATGCCCTCTTCCAAGGCTTTGGAAGAAACTTCTTCCAAGGTGAGGGAAAATGGTGCTTCCATTCTTGAACGAAACCAATCAGTAGGACCTGATTGTGGAAGAGAAGCCCATGAATTACTTGCCAACTCAGAAAAAATTTCAGCTGGGCATCGTGGCATGTATCGACAGAAACGTGTGGGCTGCAATAAAGGTAACCTTCAATTCTCACTTATAAATCCTATGTTATATTTCTGCATATGGGGATCTGAATTGACGTTCATGTGATAAGTTCCATGCAAGCTTTTCTATTGAGATTTCCATTTTGTTAAATTTACAATATAAGTGATTTAACTTTCATGAGACACTATTACACTGCTCTTACTACAAATTCATGAGTTTACATTTTCTAAGAAACTGGAATAGGAGCTCGTAGTTGATTCTGTCTCCATTGATGCTCTCATGCGTTTAAACTCTGATTGCAAGCCCATAAGAAACTGGAACAAACGAGACTGATTTTGTGCTTTAGCAACAACCTCGTAGTTGACTCTATCTCCATTGAGTTCATCTCATTCCATATGCCTGTAAGAGTATTAAAATGAATCTTGAAAAGATAAAGTCCCCTTTTGTCTTCATACTTTAGTTTTTAAGTATATGGGGATAAGCAATGTTTGTTTGAGAGCACTTGGCTGATATATGAGGTTGTACCCAATTTTGGTTTAACCAAATTCATAATCCATGACGCAATACAACTCTCTGTCACAAGTTAATTCTTGTGCCCCTTCATCAGTAGCCTGGGGAATAGACCCATCAATATAACCCTACAACTTTCTTCCCATAAGAAAGCGTCGCATCTAGAAGGATCACAAACTGTAGTTCTTTCCATTAAGACTGGAAAAGATAATTGTGCTCTTTGTAGTGTTCTTATTCGCTATAATATGGGACAGGAAAATTGATAAAATTTCTATTAAAAAATTAAATAAATTGAATTTAGTTGTATCCAATAGCTGTGGAAAGTTTATAACAATATGGTCCCAAAATTTAATTTAGCCAACATCTACAATATAAACAAAACTGGTAGACTGGAACTTCCAAAAACATGCTCCAAAACAGGAAGGACGACCAAAGGAAAAAGAACTTTTTTAATGATTGTTCAAATCAAACAACAATTCAGTTCAAGTCAAACAACCCTTCCATGTGATGACAAATCAAGATAAAAGACAAAATTGTATATGTATCCTTTTAACCATTTCATAGTGATAACAAGTCACCCCTTCCAGGACGTGTTAAAGGTAGCACCTCAAACACCTAATTCGATCTAATGCTCATTAGAAGATTTGTTATACATACCAAAGCTGCCAGTTGTAGAGCTTGAGAGCTACGCTATTAAGAGAGTTGATATTGTCAGGAAAGTGCTCAGCAGTGACTTAGTGGTGTAGGTTCTTGGTGTCACAGTTGCTCTTGCTGAGAGAGAGAGAGAGAGAGAGAGAGAGAGAGAGAGAGATGTAAAACAGTAACGCAATCCAATTATTAGCCTTCACACATTGGAGATTTGTGAGCAGTTATGGACAATGAATTACCAGGCAGTATGAGATGAACTACAAGACAGCAGCAGATGAATCTTATAGATTGTTATGGATTTGAGACCATATTAGATTTTGCGGAGGGTAATAAGCTGGTGTAGCAAGAAAGAGAGGAAGACCATCTTGATCAATTTGCATTGCAAAGAATGAATCTCTAAAAAGGCTTATATACAATGTATATTTTTGAGTTGGATCAAACTATCGCTATGTTTTTATGTAATGGTAACACTAGACATTGTGGATGTGGATAATATTGTAGAAAATGCTCATTAATCTTGAGGTATTTTTTAACTCTTCCAAGTCTACCTTGTATGCTCTATTTTTGCCTTAATTGTTCATTCGTACATGAATTATGTGACATCCATATCTTTAGGGGTTAGTTATCAATTTGTGATTCTCAAATTTCCTTCATGATCAATTTTAAATATTTAACATTAGATTGATACACAGTGAGTTGTTTTGATTTCCATGTACTGACCCACCTTCATTTTGACATTGTATGCAGAGGGTTCAGATCAAAACTTCGTGGATGATGGAAAGAGAAAAGAGGAACACTCATTTGGAATGGGACAGCAGAAAAAGAGGAGTATTCATGAAGCTGTTGCTTCCGCAATGGATCAGGTAACTAAATATAGATTCATTCACCTAGTTCTTATCACTCATTTAATGCAAATAATCCAAATTTTATTCAATGAGGTTCTGTATCGATGCTCTGCATTTGACCATTTACTGACCAACCAAACTTATCATAATTCGCATTATCAAATTCCCCTTACAGGTGGTTCCTGTGGGTGGAGCTCCATTGTCAGTTGAAACTAATGAGAACCATGCTTCTCTATTGAGACCAGACGATATGGACATTCCTCGGAAATCGGATGCTTCGAAAGGCTTTCCTTTCTCGGTGTTTCCTTTTTGAGAAAGATCAGTAATGAAGTGTGACAAGGGAGACCATACATTTGAGATGGAACTTGAAGATGGAAAATGGAATCATCTTCAGACACTTCGATGAATGACTGCAGTTCTTGTTTTTCCTTTTCTGGCAACAGTAACATAACAATAGGCCATGTACGTAGATGTTGGGAAGTCAGGTAGTAGGCTGTAAGTGCAATGGGGAGTCCAGTTTGATTTTCTTTCTTTTTGTGTGTGTGTGTGTGTGGGTGGGTGGATGGGTGTGGGTGTGGGTGTGGGTGTGGGTGTGGGTGTGGGTGAGAGAGAAGGGGGGGAGGGGGATCCGTGAACAATCTTGCCAAAGTGAAGTAAATTCTAGTTGAATTTTTAATTTGTTCATTCATTTAGGAATTTGTCTTGGGAAACTGTTATAAGAAGAGAGGGTTCATTGCGCAATTGCCTTGAGAGCTTTTAGTTAGGGGACAGCTCTTACTAACACGATCCCATACTGGTAAATCATGTTGTATTTGTACTGGCAATATGTTTATACGGATCGCTGTAGCTGGCTTATTTGATCTAAATGACTTTACTCCTTACGTGTGGTTCCCATCTCACATCGAAAGATAAAAAAGTTACCAAACATGGCACATCATTTAACATAAAGTTTTCCAACTTCGAATGCACATATCCAATAAAGATTTTGGAATACAATGTATAATGTTGGTGTTTGTTCTTGGTTTGGTTGTGAGACAGAGTCCCTCCCAACCAAGTATTTGGAAATTCCTTTGCTAAATGGGAGATTGACAAGAGCAATTTGTGATATAATGACAGAGAGGTTTTAGATGATGCTTGACTCATGGAAAATGGGATATCTTTCGGTGGAAGGATAACTTTCACCAAGGCAACCATAACCCAATAGCTGGTTTATTGTTTCTCAATGTTTAGAGGCCCCAATGTTGTGAGTACTAGACAATCACAACTAATGAGAAACTTCCTTACTTCAAAAAAAAAAAAAAAAAAAAAAAAAGAAATCTCATTTTGTGGGATGGGACTTGGTTTGTACTCCAATAACGCTGGAGGATTGGCATTAGGAGGCTTAAGCCAGCACATGAGGCATTTCTCAATAAACTGTGGTGTCGGTAGCAGATGATAGACCGTTGCTCAGGAAGTTTGTTATCCAAGGAAAACATGGTCTTCATAAAGATGATCTTCTGATTAGAAAAATTTACACCGAATAGGGCAGCCTCTTACTCATGAAAAAGTATTGATTACTGCAAGCCTCTTCTTGTTATACACAAGAAGTTGCAAGTGGGCGATAAGGTAACAAACAAATTCTGGTCCAATATCGTCTTAGATTGAATTTAATGAACTACTTCAAAAATTCTTTAAGCCTAATCTCATTTTTAGTGAAGCAGTAACTGGTTTTGGCAAAGATACAGTATAAAGCATTATTCGACAAGGGGACCCTCAATGCTCGTTTTTACTCACCATTATGGGGTGAAATTTTCAATGTCATGCTAACCTCGGTGGTAGAGATAGGACTTATTAGTGGTTTTTAAGTCAAAGATAATGGATATATGGTATCCCACTTGCAATATGCTGATGACACCCTAATTTTTTATGGGGCAAATGAGGATGAAATAATAACTTTCAAAAGGCTTCTTAGATGTTTTGAAATGGTACATGGACATAAGGTTAACATGAGAAAAACTCAACTAATTGCATGTGAGGAACAAAAGGTTTTCGAATTTACAGAGATGATAAACTGTAGTATAGGGAAATTCTCAATTAAATATTTGGCGCTGCCTCTAGCTGATAATAATAGGGTTGCAAGTTTATGGGATCCTTTGATACAATGCTTACAGTATAAACTGGATATATGGAAATACATATTGTTGTCTCATGGAGGTAGGTTGACATTGATTGAGACATCTTTAGCAAACCTCCTCATCTACTGTCTGTCTTTATACAAAATGCCCAGTAGAGTGGTTAAGAGAATGGAGATTCTTATGGGGAAAGGGGAAAATGTGAGGACAAGAAGAAATTTAGCTTTGTCAATTGGGAGAAAGTATGTATTCCTATTGGTGATGGTGGTATGGGGATTAAAAAACTGAAAATCATGAATGGTACATTATTGACTAAGTGGTGGTGGAGATGTGCTAGAGAAATGGGCTGTTGTAGAGATGTATATTAGGGGAAAATTATGGGGAAGACAAGGAGCATGGTATTGTGGAAAAATAAAGTAATAGGAAGGGGATTTCTTTGATATGGAAGGGGATTCTTGGTTATAGAACTTATTTTCTGAGTAATATGCGATGTACGGTTGGTAAAGATGATAACCCCAGATTTTGACAGTAGAAATGGTGTGGGGATATTCCTTTAGAGTATCAATTTCCAAATCTATTTACAAAAATTAACTCGAAAGGAAAAATGATTAGTGAAATGGTGGTGGGTATAGGATACGAAGCAATTTGGGATAGTAGTTGTTCTTACAAAAGAGTAAATCAGAATGTGCTTGATGAGTATGTTCAATGTTTGTCATTGCTTCAGCAGCATTTCTATTGCTTAGTAATATAAGATACAGTTATATGGGAGCCTAGCGAAAATAGCCTGTTCATAGTTAGTTCTGCGTATAAGTTGTTGTTCAATGATCAAATTAGGTAGTCTGACTCGGAGGTTGGAAAAGTTTGGAAGTGGCCTATACCTCTAAAAGTAAAGGCTTTTTTATGGTTACTTAAACTTAGAAGGCTCTTAACTATCGATATGCCTAGGAAGCACGATATGATTACGGTGAATGTTTGTATTTTATGCAAAGAAAATGAAGAAATTGTTGAACATCTCTTTCTAAGATGTGTCTTTACAAAAGCTATCTAGCAGTGGTGTTTGGGGATGATTGGAGCAAATGGTACCATTCCTTTGCATATGGAATATTTGTTTGGTGACTGGCTGAGGGTGGGCCTTGAAACGAAAGGAAGGATTATAAGAAAGGTTGTCAGATCTGTGGTTATTTGGAAAATTTGGAAAGAACGTAATAGGAGATGTTTTGAAGGAATTGGAAAATTAGTAGTAGAGATGCAAGACAAAATTAGATTCACAGTATTTGAGTGGTTAACCACTAACAAAAATTGGTGTGGAGTATCAAGGTTGGATATGATGTATAACCTTAACGTATTAATTCAAGAGAGTTCTCCTAAAGAGAAGTGTGTTGGTATTTGGAAATGCCCTAAAGATGGTTGGATTAAGGTGAATTTTGATGGAAGTTCCTTAGGGGGTCGGTTAGATACCTGGAAATATATTGTCTGTGAAATATATTACTGACATAATATATTATTGCGTAATACATTACCTGCAAATGGATTGTTATCATTTGGGTAGTATTTAGATGCAACATGGGAAATACATTGTAGTTAGATTATATGGTTTCATATAGAATTGTCAACCTTGCACTTTAAATTTGCTCTTACTAAAATACATTGTACTTAGGGGTTTACTATGGAATTGTCTACATTGCACCTTACCTCTTACATTGCTCTTACTGGACATAGCGATTTAATATGGAATTGTCTACAAAGAGACCATTTATCTTTTGTACACACATTCAGTCTTGTCCTTTAAATTTCAAAATGGGTGGTGGTACTAGTGTCATTGAATAAATACAAAAAAAAAAAAAAAATATTCACTTGATGACTCACCTCAAGTCATTGACATCTAATATTTGAGAATGATTGTGATATCCATTCACAAAAGATAAATGGTCTCTTTGTAGTCATTCTTATTTAATATTGAAATGCATATGTACAGATAGCATGACTATACCATACTTGTCATGCCTCAAAGAATAATAACTTAATAGTGTGAATTAATATTTGTCATAAACATTGAGTGAACTATTTTAGTCACGACCTTTAAATATATCGTTTGTAGTTTAAATAGTAAATGGTGATGTATTTTTTTTTAAAATATATTATGAAATGATGAAGTATTTTAAAAATTAGATTGAGAAATTGAAGGAGGCCAATGCGAAAAAAGAAAAAGAAGGCTAATACATTGTAAGTAATTTATCACTTCTTCATTTTTTTCTAAATCCTAATCCCAAAAAATCTTTCTTTTTTTTTAAGAGTAATCATTATAATTTAAATAAAATATAATTCATCACTTTTTTGTCTCAATCTAAATCCTAATCCCAAAAAAATCATTCTTTTTTTTTTCAAAGAAGATTTAGAAATCATTATAATTTATTTCTTTTAGATTGATGAGGTCCAGTCTTTATCTAATGAAGAAATTTGAGAAATCTTTTGCAACAACTCATCAATCCAAATCCCTTTTGTATTGATGAGAAAAATTAAAAACAATACAGAAAATACTTAAAATTGATTCAAGGGCTTGAAGAGTGATGTAGAATTGGATGTGCATAGGAGAGTGTAGAAATGGATGTGCGCATGATGCGCAAACACTTATAAGTGGAGTTTAGAGAGAGAAAATAGAAATAGATGTGCGTAGGAGAGAGAGAATGACAAGAGAATGGATGTGTATAGGAGAGAGAAAATGGCGGGAGATAGAGAATTTTTTTGGGCAAGAGGCGCGTAGTTAGATTACCAGTTAAGCACAATGAATTTCACATCCATCTTATTCGTTATAGGTTTCACGTATTTTGGAGAAATCTTGTGAATTTATTTCTATTTTTGTATGGCTGAAGTGTACCTAAACATGGTAAATCTCATATTTCCTTTTAATATGTTTCACTGTAATAGATTTTCAGGTACCCAAACGACACCTAGGTAATCCAAGAAATACAGGTATGGGAGGCTTAATTTGAGATAGTCAAGGAAGAGTTCTTGTAAAAAAAATTGGTCATCTTGGTGTTACTATGATAAATTAAGAAGAAATACACGCAATGTTGGAAAGTACTAAACTGGCTAAAAGGTTTAATAAACCAGTAGTAATTGAAGGGGATTCACTAAATGCTATCAAATGGGCCAAACAGGATATAAGGGAGCTATTGGAGTGCTGCTTGAATATGGATTGTACTTTTTTACATGTGTTTTGGGAATGTAATATGGAGGCAGAGGCTCTTGCAAAAGCAGGTGTGTGGCTACAGAGATGACCATTGTGTATTTAGTAGATAGTTGATAGATGTAGGTTTGTTTTTTGTTTCTGTATTTTTTGGATATACTCTCGTTTTTATTTTTGGTTTTTTTGTTTTTTTGTTAGTGTACATGTAGAGAATGTTGTAATAATAAAGATGTGAATGTTTCTTAAAAAAACAATACATTAGGAAGTATTACTTTAAAATCCCAAAATGTAGAATATTTTATAGTTGACCAATTTATGGAACTCGAAGCTGCTTTAAGTAGTTCTTATTATTTTCTAAATAGGCCTGTGAGAGCTTAATTCCTTAGAAGAATTTTTGGTTAAGTCCCTTAACATATAGAATTAAATAGATCTCATACAACTAAGTCTGACACAAATAAAAAAGCTTTGGCAATGCCAATTTTACAAAGAATGGAAAGCTTTCACCTAGCTAGCCATAAGAAATTGAGCTCTTACGATTCACGAGCTAATGAAAATAGGTATAATTTTAATAAGGGATTTTATACAATGATGCCATTTACTTTTGATACAAGGAGGTCACAATTATTTACAACCATCCGATGCGAAATATGATAGCTTTGGTGTGTCACAAAGTTTGAGAAAATTTCTTTTGAAGTTTGAGGTTGGTCAATGGAATAAATGCATCCATCTAATTTCACATCTAATGGTCAAGATTAATTGTGACCACCTTGTATCAAAGATAAACAACCTCATTATATACTTTTAAATAGACATCTTTTGTGTAAGTTCGATGAATAAACAAATGCACATATTTTCAGTCGTCCCTTCACCAGTGCTTTGTTGAATTGTCTTTTGGGAGTATTTGAATTCCATTAGGTTACACTAGCATCTCAAAAAGCCTTTACTTCAATGGAGCTTACAACCCATGCCTCAGATTATTGTTATACATCTGTGAAGAATAGTAGCAAGACCCCTCTCTCGGCAGGAATTAGGAACAAAGCTTTTCAAGGCAAAGTAAAATACCCATGCCTGTTAGGTGGAAACCTTAATGACAATAGCAACTTGCAAAATGGCTAGGAAAGAATCTAAAGGAGTTTCACAAGAAAATTTGCAATTGAATTTAACATGGCACATCCAAAAACCAAGTAATTGGCAATTGCCCCTAGATGGATAAAGTTAAACTTTGATGACAGTGTAAAAGGCAGCCCAGCTAGAATAGGAGGTCCAATCAACGATGTCAGTGATAATACTAATCTTTAAGATGAGATTCGCACAACTCATGAAGCCCAACTAATAGCCCTTAAGCATGGTGGCCAATTTTTATTTTTGGCATATGAAAGGATCATAATTGAAGGAGAATCCACCAATGTTATGAATTTGTGAATGAAGATTCACAAGTTCCGACGGGCTTCAAGACTTATCCTTGATTAGATAAAGTGAGGCATGAATTATAGAAAAGAGCTTTTTGAAACATACTAGAAAGCTGATCATGAGGTTGAAGAGGGAAGAAAGAGGCAAATGTTTATAGTGCACACACATAAAACTTGATTATATATAGGATAAAAAACCAAGATTTGGAACAAAAGAATTAAAAAAAAAGAAAAGAAAAGAAGAAAGAATGAGAGAGAGAGAAAATATTATAAAAACTTAAATGAGTGAAATATAAAAGTTTACATGATTCGGCAATTACATATTACCATGGAGTAGTAAGTTTCTCTTCTACTAATAAGAAAAACATCATACAAACATGATGAATACAATGGTTTTCAAGCTCTCTAACAAGTCCTGAAACATGGTTTTCATATCTTTAGAATACCCACCCAAGGGAGTACAAGAACTCACGCTTTTTCTCTCTCGTTATTACCCACATTAACATTCTCTCTAAGGCGATCTTTATAAAGAGAAAATCCTAGAGAATACCAGCGTGACCCCTCTCTTGTAAGAATGTTGTGACCATTCCCATATCAGTATAGATTCCAAACCCTACAAAAATAGGGTCTATATAATTTATAAAAAATAAGTGATTATCCAAGAATATTAATTTTTCATTAATTTTAAAAACTTTTTGCCTTATAATATTCTCCCACATGAAAACATGTTTTTGTTATGATTGATTTGCTCTAAGAAATCACCAACCACGATTTATTAATCATCAAGTAACCACCAGGCCCTAAGAAGTTCTGAACTAGGTGAACTTCTTCTTTTCAATAGGCTTAGTCAACATAGCTATTGGATTGTTCATGAATGCGAATTTTCTGCAATAAAATTCTTCCATCTTCTATGACTTCATGAGCAAAGTGATGTTAAACATTAATATGCTTAGTTTTATCATGGAAGGCATAATTCCTTGCTGAAAATATGGCTCTAGATATCACAATGAAATGATATTCCTTTTTGCACAATTTGAAACTTACCAAGTAACTTATTAGGCCAAATTATATTTTTAGGTGCATGAGTAAGTGACATGTACTCAGTCTCTATAGAGGACAAACCACATACTGCAAACTTGACCCAACTAAGTGTACTACCTCTTAAAGAAAAATACTCGATAATAGACTTTTTATCTAAGTCCCCTGCAAAATCTGCATCAACATAATCATCAACTTTCAATTCCATCTAGCTATAAAAAGTATTAGTATTAATGAAGGATCTACTTCAAAATGATCCAGTTGTTTATGGTGGAAATCAACTGTCGACCATCTTTGCAACCACAGTGATCTTGCCTCAAACCTTTTAAGTTTCATTGGGGATAAGAGGGAGTCCTTTCTAATTGTGGTATAAAGGCTGGTTGATTTTGTCGAGAAAATGACCTATTAATGGGCCACTGGCTGTGCCAGTAATTGTGCACAAACGCAAGATAGGGACCTGAAATCAAATGCGAAAATGCAGTGAAAGAAACAAAATTACTAAAATAAATAAAAGAAAAAAGGAAAATATATAAAGCTTACTAGAAAGCCGGCCCTAGCGGTCTGGAACCTGGAATCGATGCCTAGATTAGACAGATTCATATGTTCATTAACCCAATTCTAATCCAGGAGAAAGTTGCCGAAATAATTTGCAATTCGGGTACGTCTGAAGAAAAGACACAAACGTCAGGTGTTGTTGGTCTATAGTGTGATGTTATGCCTGCCTAGGGGTTACAATGAAGGTGTAGTAGGTATAAGGAGTGAGAGATGGGTTCAAGGTGGGTTAAAGAGCTTCAAGGGGTTTGAAAGTCCAAAAGGGTGCCAAAAGGTCCAAAAACATCCCTCCCACACTCTTCAGTGGGGCCTTATAGACAGGGAGAATCGCGTTCAAGCAAGTGAGGCCGTTATGGTTTGTGACTCACCATGCATCGCACCTGCAATATGTCATGCGTCATGCCATATTGACTCCCTTATTTTGTGGTGGACAGTTTCTTTGACTATTTTTTGGCACTTTCAAAGGTCTAAAATTCACAGTTATTCTCTGATGACTACCCTTTTTTAATTTTGAGTCTTTTTAGGTTGTCCTATGGTGTACCTATGGATAATGGTGTGTTTTTCGATCTAGTAGAAAGTTTTTGTTATTTAGGATTTGTATATCACAAAAAATTGGAAGTCTACCGTTGTCCCTCTTTGACACTATATTCTTCTCTAAAGAGAAGAGTGGCAAAGAAGTAGATATCTTGTACTCAGTTGCTAGACTTGAAATTATCAGAGGACAATGAATGCATTAGAGCCGTCCTCATGTCATTTTCCATGCTACTTAGAGTTTATTATTAGGTATATCTTCAAAGGTTTAAGACGTGGGCATCACTTGGATGTTCTTGTTAGAAGATGTGTCAGGCTTGCTTCCAGGGTGCTATTACAATTTCAAGTTCGGTTTTCAAGTACCAAGTGTTTCAACTGATTGGCTCTCTTATGTTTGTGGCTCCTACAAGTCTAAAGAGTTTTGTCTAAAGAGTTTCGAGGTTATCTCAGTGCATTCAATTGGAATAAAATTAGGCATAATGATGGGACAAATTATCAGCCTGTGTGGGCTACTGAACTGATTCAATTATTTTTTAAAATACGTTTAGAAAATTTTTGAAATAGGAAGGAGTTTTAGAAGCAGACATTGATGCCAGGTTATGATTTGAATAAAAAAAAATTAAAAAGTTTTCAAATTGACAAAAATAGAGTTTTAAAAAGTACATGATAATTTGCAATTTGGAAATAAACATAAATGAAATTAAGATATGGGAAACAAATTAAAAAGAAGTAAATTTAAGAAAATAAAAATCAAATTAAAGAATTGGAAATGAAGAAATTAAAATCATGGTGATCCAAAGATTGTGTCAATTTCTTGACGACCCTAGGACTACTATCTTGGGTGACTATTATTGGTCTTCAATTTTGAATATTTTTTATTTTTGGGAATGACCCTAAGACTTGTGGTCTTGGGTGATTGCTTGTAGGGCTTTTCTTGTCATGGGTATATTGTTGGGTTAGACATGCTTTTGGACAACCTTAGAGTCAAGTAGAACCAAGGCTGACATTTTTGTCTCTTCATAGGGTTATGCAGTTAAGTCCTGATGTCATTTATACACTATTAGACGATGGGCACAATGTTGTCTTACCCCTAGGCAGATTTAAAGACTATAGAGGATAGGTTTATGGGAAGGTCTGCCAAATCAAATCATTTAGTTTGGATCTACCCCTGATCATTGAGCTATGTCTTTGATGGAGACTAGAGGCATATTACATTCCGCTTGGTACTAGAGAGAGAGATGACCTTGGCTTTGGAGGATGTCACGAGGATTGTTCAGGTCCAGATTGATGGGAAGCCCTTCTTGAGTACCCCACCAGAGGATATGGGCTGAGTTCTTTGGGGAGGATCACTGAGTTGTTAGGGTGGACGCCTCCGTCCACTATTAGGTCGAGTATGATTCTTCTTTCTAACCTGGAGGATCAGCTCGGTGGTGGTGGCACAACCAAGCAAAGGTGTAGAGTATGTATCCAATGTGGTCCTCCAACTCGTGGTAGGCCGCCTTCTGTTGTGCAGGCTCGTTGATAGATGAGACGGAGCAGAGATGTAGCTGGTGAGGAGGTAGCTGGTTCTACTATTGAGGAGGTCAGAGTCAAGGAGGGAGTGCCTCAGTAGGGGGAGCCTAAGACAGGTCTAATATGACCTGTGACTTGTTCCATGGTGTAGCCTAGTCACAGGGGTGGTAGTGATGGTACTGATAGCAGCGATGGAGGGGCGGGGGATGACTGAGATGATGATGCAAGTATTGATGGAGACACTATCTTTGCTGCCAATGATGATGATGACGTCCGAGACGGTGACGAAGATGACCATGGTGGTGACATGGTTGGCTAACATCGTACCCATTAAAAAGAAGAACAGACAGATCAGGGTATGTATTGACTTTCGGGATCTAAATGCGGCTTGCCCAAAAGATGACTTCCTACTCCCCTTCACAGAGCTCTTGGTCGACTTGACCACTAACTGTCAGGCCTTCTCCTTTATGGATGGTTATTTCGATTACAACCAGGTGAGGATGGCCCTGGAGGACGAGGAATCCACGACCTTTTTGAGCTCGAAAGGAGTCTTCTGCTATACAGTAATGCCTTTCAACCTAAAAAATGCCGGGGCCACCTACCAAAGGGCCATGACTACTGTCTTTGAGGACATGCTCCACGAAGAAGTCAAATGTTATGTGGACAACCTGGTAGTCAAATCAAATAGCAGAGGAAATCACATAGCGAACCTCAGAAAAGTCTTTGAGAGACTCTGCCTCCACTAGCTCAAAATGAACCCTTTGAAATGCGCCTTCGGTGTATGATCACGGACATTGCTAGGATTCATCGTCAGGTATAAAGGTTTGAAACTTGAACCTGTCAAGGTTAAAGCTATACAGGAAATGTCACCACTGAGAAACCTCCGAGAGCTTAGATCTCTCCAAGGCCAGTTGGCCTACATAAGGAAGTTCATTTTTAACCTATCAGGACGGTGCCAACCCTTCTCCCATCTTTTGAAAAAAGACGTGACCTTCGAATGAGACAAGGCATGTCAAATGACTTTTGATAATATTAAAAGTTACCTCCTCAAACCCGCAGTTTTCTCCGCACCGATTTCAGGGAGACCCCTCATTTTATACGTGGCTGCACTGGACGAGTCACTCGGGGCCCTATTGGCCCAAAATAACGATGAGGGGAAGAGACGACCCTCTATTACCTGAGTCGAAGAATACAGGGAGCAGAAGCAAACTACTCGCTGATATAAAAAATGTGCTTCACTCTCATATTCGCAATACAAAAGTTGTGTCACTACCTGCTCGCGAAGTTAGTTTGACTCATATCTTCGGGGAACCCTATAAAGTTCCTCCTGTCACGCCCTTGCTTGACAGGTTGGCTGCAAAATGGTCACTACTCCTCATGGAGTTTGACATCATGTATGTGCCACAAAGGGCCGTCAAAGGTCAAGCCCTTGTACCCCATCTACTACTAATAGACACCCCTTCGACCGACGAGCTATCGGACGAGGAAGTATTCCACGTCGAAGACTTGTACGGATGAAAGATGCACTTCGACGGGGTGGTCCAGTCCAAAAAAGGAGGTGTGAGAGTGGTGTTCTCTCCCCCTCAAGACAGTCTCGTCTCCTTATCCTTTTCCTTCCTAGGGGTGGGGTCACATAACGAGGCAGAATACCAAGCACTCATCATAGGCTTAGAGATCACCTCCCACTTAGACGTGAAGTGCTTGAGCATCTACGGTGACTCGGAGTTGGTGATTAGACAACTCATAGGGCTGTACGATGTAAGGAGAGAGAGCCTCAAGCCTCAATGTCGCCAAGTTGCTAATCACCAAACTCGAGGAAGTAGTCCTTGAGCATATACCCCAAAGGCTCAACACACAAGAAGATGCACTCGCCAAATTGGGGGCAACAATTCAAATAGCATTAAAAGATCCCATGTCGATATGGGTCGTGGAATGGAGATGAGTCGAATTCATCAAAGGAACTGAAGGGGAGTGCTAAGAAAAGCAGTCACCCGAGTAACACCCCCTTATCCCAATCACGGCAGATCACGCTGGCACACAAGGCTCATCCACCCCGCCAGAACCCCACGCTACTGAAGAAGAGGAGAAGGAAAAGAAGAAACCAAAGACTCTGAAACACGTGTGTGCAAAGGTAGAGCATGTGACTGATTGGCGTGCCCCCATCAAAGCGTATCTGCAGCACAATCGACCTTTGAGGATCTTGTGGAACAAAACAAGATCTGAAGATCGGCCACACAATACATGTGCCAGGGTGATACTCTATTCCGGACTTCCTATAATGACATGCTGCTCTGGTGCATTGATCAAGAAGAGGCCAAACGAGTCCTCAAAGAGGTCCATTCCAAGGTGTGGGGGATGCACCAATCAGGTCCTAAGCTTTACAATAGGATCATCCGGATAGACTATTATTAGCCCACTATGAACACCAATTCAATCGTGTTTGCAAGAAGTTGTCTAGTTTATCAAATCCATGCGAACTTCATTCACCAACCACCAGAACCCCTCCACCTAATGGTGGCATCTTGGCCCTTCGCACAATGGGGCATGGACATTGTTGGTTCTATCGACCTGCCTTCTTCCTTGGGGCACACATTCATACTTGTTGCAATGGATTATTTTTCCAAATGGGCCGAGGCGATTCCTCTCTGGAAGGTCCCCGGCACTACAGTGGCTGACTTTGTACATCACCATATCATATATAGGTTTGGTGTTCCCGATCGAGTCTTCTTTGATATCGGGCTCCAGTTCGAAAGCAGCCAAATCGACAGGCTAGTCAAGAAATTCGGGTTCACGTGGAAATACTCGACCATGTATCACCTAATAGCTAACGGGCTCGTTGAGGCATTCAAGAAACCTCTATGTGATGGCTTGAGGAAATTTTTCTCCAGCACCAAAATAGAATGGCACGAGAAGCTTTCAGAAATTCTCTAGGCTTACCGCATCACAACCTGAGGCCCAACACAATCGACTCCATACTCACTAGTGTATGGGGGTGAGGCTATATTACCACTGGTAATTCAATTGCCTTCCCTTAGGGTAGCCCTCCACTACGGGATGACAGACGAAGAATGGGTTGCGCTTCACTGCCAAGTGCTACACGTACTCAATAAGAGATTGCAAGCATGAAAGAGCTTTGAGATCCACAAGAGTTGCATGCAAAGAGCCTTCGACAAGTCCACCAAGATGGAAAGGCCTGTTTGTGGTAAAGAAAGTATTCCCCAGCGGGACCTATGTGCTAGTTAATGCTGAAGGGGAGGAAGCCATGCCCCTGATCAACGAGAGGTACTTAAATAAGTATTACCCTAAGCAACGGTCCAAGTTTACGACCTAAAACTATAGTGCACATCCTGGCTGCACGACGTTAAAATGCTTCACGCAATGGTCCAAGTTATATGACCTAAAACTATAATGCACGTCCTGGTTAAACTGATTCACGTGATGGTCCAAGTTATGCGACCTAAAACTATAGCGCACGTCCTGGCCACATGACGTTAAACTGCTTCACACGATGGTCCAAGTTATATGATCTTAAACTATAATGCACGTCCTGACCGCATGATGATAAACTACTCTACAGGGTGACCCGCGCTACATGACTCCCAACTACAACGCGCAATCTTGTCTCCAAAAAAAAAGAAAAGAAAAGAAAAATCGAGGAGCAGCCGGGTCGAGGCAAAAGAAAAAGGCAACGAACCACAAAGCGGGAGAAAAGATACAAACCCGCACTACATAGAATCTGTAATTCCCTACAAAACCAAGCGGGTCTAAAATAAGTCTTCATCCTCGGGTGCCACTCCCCAAGGAGTGACTCTATTTCCTCAGGACAGTTGTGTCTTCTTGTTTCAAAAGGGACGAATTCTTCGCTCCAAACAGAGCTTGAAATGCCTAGAAAGAAACCGCTCTCCGCTTCCCACCATGGAGCCAAGGTGAAGAATCATGAGTTAGTTAGAAGAGCAAGCACACGCTGAAAGCCCGAGCAAAAAATGCGCCCGCCAGCTATAACAAAGGTTCATCCAACTATTTACACACAGCCTTGGACCTTGTGCTCTAGATTCTGTAAAAAAAGAGAGGCCTTGAAGCCATAGGCTCGCCATCTAGCACATACCTACTACCACCTTCTGCTGGGTCGAACATCTTCACCCAGACGCCTAATGCACGGACGCGCCCCAAAGCTGGGACCTGACAGCCAGCCCCAACATAAGACATGGCCTCCCGGTAAAACACAGAAGAAAGAAAAGTTTTGGCACGTCCTCCACCAACAACAGTTGCAAGCAAGGAACTTTACAAAGACAAGGAGAAAAAGCCGCCCTCACGCTCTCTGGCTTATGACCTTTTTATAGAAGTCATAGGCCCATCATTAAAGCTTGCTGTTTCCCGGGCATCACGTTGTCCAACCGCATAGACACATGTCATCATAATGGCACCTCATTCTATAGCCATTTAAACCTTCTGACGCCTCGCCTCCCAGGTGCCACTCTTGAAGCATCACGGTCAAATCTTCCGCAGCCCTGCTGCCAATAAAACATCATCAACGAATCGCACGACAGATATCTTCTGCCTCCCCATCTTCCAAGTGTCACTCTCCCTGACCTCGTGCCAGATTGTAGACACTTCATCAATCGCGTGCTGTCGTCACAAGCCACCCCAGCGGACATCAACATTCTACCCTGCATGGACACATCCCGCCTGGGTCACAAGCAACCCCCAAGGGCATCAACACTCTACCTTGCGTGGACACATCCCGCCTGGGTCACAAGCCACCCCCACAGGCATCAACACTACCCTGCGCGGACACATCTCGCCTGGGTCACAAGCCACCCTCGAGGGCATCAACACTCTACCCTGCGTGGATACATCTTGCCTGGGTCACAAGCCACCCTCGCGGGCATCAAAACTCTACCCTGTGCAGACACATCCCTCATGGGTCACAAGCCACCCCCACAGGCATCAACACTCTACCCTACGCGGACACATTCCGACAGGGTTATAAGATCTCATCCCTCGCGGCAACAACTCACCCTGCGCAGACACATCTTGCCTCAGTCACTGACCATCACATCAACTGGCAACCCATCCGCACTTGCATACCACATCTGCGAGGTTCATTGTTTTAGTGAGCCCCTCAAAAAAAAGAAAGAGAAGAAGCGGCCACAATGGCAACCATTGCAAGTAAAAGAAAAAAGAGCTTCAGGCGGACATAGCCACCAAGGCTATGGGTAAAATCGCTCAAAAAATAAAGAAAATAGGCATGGAAAAAACCCGCAAGGGCACTGTTGATGTCGGTGGGGTCCTGGTTTCCCTCCGGGTGGGGAGGCGGAAACCCTCTCTCGAACAACCATGGAGGTCCGGTGCATAGTGCACGCACGGGCCCTCCTGCTAGAGGATAAGAGACCGATAGTGAGAGATTTTTACGACTGGAGCATGAACGATCTTATGCCGCTTTGGTGGTTCGGGGACACGCTCGGGCAGATAGCCCTCTTAGAGCAATTATGAAGTCGTACGACTGCTCATTAGCACGATTTGGACGGGAGCCCTATTCAAGCTCACAACCTCTCTCCTCTCACTCTTTCTATGCTATTGCGATGGGATCCGAATGTCCCTCCTCTTTGGTTGCCCTCTCGGAGGGGTTTGCTGGCAGCTAAGGGAGGTGTAGAGAAACGCATGGGTCCGGACCCTCGGGTTTGCTCATGTCCGTGGGTTTGCGGATGGACGCAGGCTACCGCACGGGCGGGGTCGTGCGCGTGGAGGTTAGAGTAAGAGAGAGAGAGAGAAAGGACCACTCAGATTAGGAGAGGTGGGGGGTGACCCACACGACTAGGGTGCTAGCGGAACCGTGCACTCAGGGATATCCCTTTTCTCTCAATGTTTTCTCTCTCTCCCTCTCCTCTCCCTCAGAGACCAGGGGCTCACAAAGAAAGACAAGCTAACAAGCAAAATCTGGCCTCGATTCAGCCTTTAGGGCTATTAGAGCTTGAAAAGACCATTTCTTACAAATGAGTTAAGCTTGCTTATGTAGAGGATTCACCAAATGAGGGTGGATACTCAAAATTCAAGCTTAAATACAATTAAAGAAATTCAAAGCAAATAAAAAAATTAGGTCCAAATGACCAAATGCCCTTGCGATCTTTTGCCCAAATGACGAGACCGTCCCCACATGCAGGTTGCTCTATTATGGGAAGATCTTGGAAGTTGGTCCTGTAACTTGCGGTAATTGTTTAGCTATTTCAGAAACATATCTTCGTTCTTCTTTCGATTGTGAGCATTTTGATGCCCTTTAATCGTGTTGTGGTGGCCTTTATCCCCAAGGTGAAAGTCCGGCCAGTTTTGTGAACTTTGTTTGCCAATGCATCTTCGAGCTGCATCGTTTTAGCTCCTGGCTCTGCTTGTACATCAGAGAGGAGGTTGTTGCAGTCGTTTTGCAGAAAGTTTGGGCTGATTTAGTTTTGATTTGCACATTTGCCTAATTTGAAAGGTTGTCGGAGAAAGGGATTTCGACAACTAGTAGGATTTCCTTCTTTGGCGACCTGGGGACTTGCATTCATTGATCCACGGATTGAATGCAAGAGTTGCACCAAAATGTAGCTCTTTGCCAGATGATTCTATTGAACTCCTCCCCGCGTTAATCCAAGGCTTGGACATTGAGCTATGCTTCACCGAATCCGGAGCTTGCTGAACACTATTTTTCTTTTCGGCCACTTCCTCTTCAGAGCAATGGGGTTCTCGATCACGTCACAGTGTGTCCCATAGGTCAAACTAACGGGGCTGGCCTGATCTAGAACATGTCAATGTTTGAGCTTTGTCTGGTATCAGAGAAAGGCACTGTCGGAAAACATTGTTGAAGTCCCCATTTCCAAGACTGGTTTGGTGAAGCCGCACCACGCTATGGTAAAACCCATGAGTTGCGAGGCCGAATGAGCGTAGATCCCTTTAGGGAGGTCCAATTGAGCCCAAATTTGGTCCTCAGGGGTTTTTTAACGTTTCGAGTACAATGGAGGTGGTCTGGTGCGCTGCTGTAGTTGTTAGCATAGGGCTATAGTGATGGGTCCTTCTTTGGTGCAAGGGCACCATACCCAGGTCACTAGGCTGGAGGCCTTATTTTCGACACAATGTTGGTATGTGGGTGTTTTGTGAACCTGCGAGACGAGACTGTCGCCGGTTCTCTCCTTATTCGCGTGGGCTTATGGAGGTACATCACAAATGACCTACAACAACCGTGAGTAAAAATGACAAGCGGGCATGACCACAAAGCCGTGAGTAAAAGAGTCTTGAAATAAAGAAAACCGGGCATGGGGAAAACCCATAAGGGCACCATAAGTAAAAATGGAAATCAAAAGGGCGGACGTGACCTCGAAGTCACTGGTAAAACCTCAACGAAAGGACTTCATGAAAACCAGTCTTGTGGCTTCACTCCCACCTAGTTCAAGTGAAAACTCGCAAGGGCGCTTGAACCAAACTCTAAATTCCGACCCCTGTGCCAACTCTAAATTCTCTGGCCCCTGTGCCACACTCTAAATTCTCCAGCCCATGTGCCAACTCTAAACTCCGGCCCCTATGCCACATTTTAAAACTTTTGGCCCCTGTGCCACACTCTAAAAATTCCGCCCCCTGTGCCAACAAAAAATTTCGGCCTCTGTGCCACACTCTAAATTCTCCGACCGCTGTGCGAACAAAAAATTCTTGCCACTATTCTAACTCTACATTTTGGCCCCTGTGCCACACAAAAAAATTCTCCCCTGTGCCACACAAAAATTTTTGGCCCCTGTGCCACACAAAAAATTCTGGCCCCTGTGCCACACTCTAAATTCTCCGGCCCCTGTGCCACACTCTAAAAATTCCCGCTACTGTGGCACACTCTAAACTCTCTGGCCCCTGTGCCACACTCTAAATTCTCCGGTCCCTGTGCCACACTCTAAATTTTTCGGCTCCTGTGCCAATAAAAACATTTCCTCCCCTGTGCCACACAAAAATTTTCGGCCCCAGTGCCGCAACAAAAATTCTTCGACCCTTGCTCCAACAAAAAACTTTCTGCCCCAGTGCCCTCCATTAACATCTATCACCAACATGCAGGGTGAAGTCTCCTCAACAAAGAGACCGCCTAAGAACCCCGACCTATTAAGCCTAGAATTTTTGGGACAGGCCAATAAAAAGCCCCCGACTGGACCAATTAGGATGGGAACCAAAGAGGTACCCTGCTTGTCAAAACAAACCCACCACCATAAGTTTCCGTTGGTTAGGGATAATGCCCACAAAAAGAGGCACCCGCCAACTGGAGCTCCCAAATCTTTTTAGCACTGGTCCGCTAGAAACAACTTTGCTCACTCCCCTTGGTCAAGGGAAAAGCTCAGCAAGGTCTACCCCTCAAGGACTGCGCTGATGCCGGTGATAAAGAAAAAAAATATTCGTTGAGAGGAAATAAACATGACTTAGTGAGGATTCGCCAGATAAACTTCGATGATAAAGTTTTCATTCCGAATGTTGCACTTCTCGCTTCTCTGAAAGCATAACATCCGTCGGGGCAAGTTGTTGTTCGTCATTTTTGATGTACTTGCACCTCCCATATGAACAAGGAGAGGGCCGGCAATAGGCTGGTCCTATAAGTACACAAGACACTTGCATGCCAAAGTTGTGCATTAAAATAAAGCCTCGAGACATACGAACTGGGTATGGTGCCATCGCACCAAGGAAGGATCTTACAACTATAGCCCTATGCTAGCGGCTTCAAAACTATACCAGACCAGTGCCATCGCATTTAGAATGTCGAAAAAGCCTTGGGGACCAAATTTGGGCTCAATTAGACCACCCCAAAGGGGTCTATGCCAATGCGGCCTTGCAACAAGAGGGTTTCACACTAGCGTGGTGCGGCTTCACCAAACCAGTCCCCAAACATGGAGACTGCGACATCGTGTTTCGGGAGCAGCTTCAAGGACCCATGGTGCCTTTCGCTAAAACCAGGAAAAGCCCAGATTCAAATATGTTCTAGATCACATCAACCTCATCATTTTGACCTAAGGCATGCATTGTGATTCGACCTAGACTCAAATTTCTCCTCGAGAGAAGGTGCCGACAAAACCAGAAAAACCAAGGTTTCAGAGGAAGAGCCTCAAATCCAGTGAAGCATAGCTCGACATCCAAGCATCGGATCACCATGGGGATGCATTCAATGCAACCACCTCGCAAAGAGTTGCAAACTGGTATCACTCTTACATTTAATCCAAGGTCCGATGGATGCAAGTACCTAGGTCACAGAAGAATTAAATCTGCTCGGTTGCTGAAACTCCTCTTTTCGACGACCTCCCAAATTAGGAAAAAATGCAAACCAGAACCAAATCGGCCCAAACTTGGTAAAAAGTTACTGCGACTATCTTCTCTCTCGTTTGCAAGCAGAGTCAGGAGCCAGAACATCGCGAGTCGAATTGCATTGGTGAGCAAAGTTCACGAATATGGCCTGAGTTCCACCTCATGAGAAAAAGGTCACCCCAACATGATTAAAGGGCATCAAAATGCTTATAATCGCAAGTATATTAAAGGTATGCTGACAAATCATCTGAACTATTGCCACAAGTTGCAGAAAAAACATCCAAGATCTGGCCATGGTGAAAAGACCTTCATGTAGGGATGGCTTCGTCATCAGCAGAAAAGATCTCAGAGACATTTTGGTTATTTCGCCTAATTTCGAGATTTATCCCTAATTTCTTAAATTGTAATTAAGCTTTGTTTTTGAGCCTTCACCCCTATTTGGTGAATCCTCTATATAAGAAAGCTTAAGTCACTTGTAGAAAGGCTAGATTTTGACCCCCTTTTTCTCTTTGGGTGGAGCATTCATTATAAAACAGAGGCACTACGTTTGTCCTTCTCATCGTTTGCTTGTGAGACTTTAATCTCATCAAGAGGAGAGAGAAAAATTTGAGAGAGAGAAAATACCCCTAGCTCACGGATTCGTAAACACCTTCAAATGCGCAAACCCATCCTCCCTCTCTCCAAAACCAAGTCATGCCCCAGCTTTGCTCTCTCTCTCCTTTTTGCAGCACACCATCTGCCCCGCGTAGCAACCTGCATCTTCAACAGATGCACGAATGCGAGCGAACCCACAAGCCCCAACCCTCGGGTCATCTCGCACCCCTCCATTGACCAAGCAGTCCCCTCAAGACATTAGCCATAAGGAGGGACAACCATGGTTAGGTGCCTCCATCTCACCTTCCGGATCTAGGTGATCAGGCAGTACGTATCTCAAGTTTCTAGTGAACCCGAGATTTGAGATCACTCTCTCGGAATCTTGCTCAAGAGCAAGGGTAGGTATACCAACCGATGAGGGAGGAATTTAAGGGGGGTTCGCGACTTACTCGGGCTAGCTCGCGTGGGCGCCCTTTTAGATCACGAAAAAAGCCCCCAGCTGCTTTAGCTATTCGGAATCGCCTCCCTTGACCTACAATCCTCTTGTTTTCTGCACAACACTTCTATGAATAATTGGTAAGACAAGTGGGTCGAAGAGACCCACCCTTGTCTTAGGTTATCACATGCTCATATGAGGGAGTAATGAAAATGAAGGGTTCTAATAAAGAGAGAAAACAAAAGAAAACTTGACAAAGAGACGAGACTAGCATGACAGCCAGAAGGCTACCGACTCGAAGTGATAACAAGACGGGCATGGTTCTCAAGACCAGCACGACATCAATACCACTCCAAATCGAGATTGATATGGCGGCTCTAGGCTAAGTCTACCCTCCATCAAGTAAGGGGAGAAAAGCGTGAAGAGAAGAAAAGAGAGCGAAAAGAAAGAGAGCGGGAAGAAAAGAGAGCGAAAAGCAAAGAGAGCGAAAAGAAAAGAGAGCGAAAAGAAAGAAAGCAGGAATAGGGTCCCGACGGTGCTAGAAGTTGCTACACGTGACCGTGGAGTAGCAGTGTCACGGCCTTGGAACCGCACTAAACACTGCTGTTCATGGTTGGAGGGTGAGTAGAGGACTATAGACGACGCTAGACATTGTCATTGGTAATATAAGAAGGTAACACGCCCTTGCGCGGGTGACAATGGTCTCTCATGGAGCGCGCGACGATAGCCATTTGCGAAGTGTGGGACGATAGTTCTCATGAGGTGCACGACGACAGGCGTGGGATGCAAGAAGAACGACGATGAGCACCAAACGCATGAAGGATACTCACGGATGGTGATAGGTGTTGTCGAGGCCTCTAACGGGTGACGATAGGTATCGCCATCTGCGCTAGGCATGCAACAGGGGGAGACCCCTATGGACGACAACGAGTTTCATCGTCTGGGCTCTTCAATGAGACGTAGAAGCTGTCTGTGGACAACGATGAGCAGCACCATCTGCAGGCCTCACTGAGAGAGAGAGACAGACAAATAGAAGGGGGAGGAGAGCTCGAGCATGACGCTGTCATCGCCATGCGTGACCTGTGAGATCACCGAAGAGGCATGCATGGCACTGCCACTACTGTGCATGGCCTTTGAGGAAAACTTAAGCAGAGGGGAGGAAGAAGAGAGAGAGGAAGAGAAAGAAGAAGAAGAAGAGACACAAGAATAGAAAAGGAAGAGTGAAGATCTACCTCAAGCCTTGGGTACCGATCAAAAGTTTCTCTCACTTTGCTCTCTCTCTCCAAATTTGACCCAACAATGATAAGAAAGAGAAACTGTATTAAGTAAAAATTCTCTCTTTTATGAAAGGTTGAGTCTGCTTTTGTGCGTACAATGATGGAACGTAGATATAGAATTTGCCCTAAACATGGGTGGATGATCAAAAGTAACCCTAATTGCTGAAAATTAAGATTAAAATATTTAAAATAAATTATAGGGTGTAAAATGACATATTTGCCCCTTCCTAATAATTCATGAAATTTCAGAATAGTCCCTATGTTGCCTTATAACTTGCATGATCTTGCATGGATGATTCGGGATTGTTCTGATGCCTAGTTGGTCAAAAGATGATTGTTTTCTTATAGGGATCGGCATGACGATCGATTTGATACCAAATTCGAGCCATGGATCATGTTTTTAGTGCACGATCATGTGACTTGAAATTTGAATGGATCTTGAAACTTTAGATCGATAGTGTGCTTGTTCCTTGATGTTTTTTTGTGATTTCTTCGCTAGTTCACATTGAGCATGCCGTTACAATTGCCGGGCAACAAACGCAGCTCGATTTCATGCCTAAACGACGATTTTGCAACTTTTGAATTTTGGCCGAAATTTTGGCTACGGAATTTGCAGTAGCTTCGTCGGCATCGTGTGGGGAATCCAACCATTCATCATGTATGGGGTTCAGGTCAGAGATGGCCGGAGACCTTACGCATGCGATGGAGTTGGTCTTGCGTCAATCGGGCTCGCGAACGGTGTGATTTGGCCGCTTGAACGAGGCACAATGCTGTTGAATATTCTGCACTTTCTTCACGGATTAACAACTTCTCTCTGGCTTTTCGTCACACTCGGGTATCATCGCAGGACGTGCCACATATCGAATCGCTCGTCTTGATGCGACGAACATGCTCACTAAATTTGAGCAGGATCTGACTTGAGACGGGTAAGATATGAGTGTGGAAAGTCACTACTCGGAGATGGGTAAGATATGAGTGTGGAAAGTCACTACTCGTGACTGTCCCTTCAATGGTGTAGAGTTGTACGGTGGCCTCATGGGAATAGCATGCGGCGTCTCTTGTTTCCTTTTTTTTCTTATAACTTCTTCTTAGAGTGTCTGTTCGAGCTAAAATACGGCCTTTGAGGGTTTTCAATCGTGCTGGATCCAATGGTGGTGGTCCCACAACAAATTGAGACATCGAGAATGTAGCTCTTATTATAGGGTCCGTTTCAGGGTGCTAGAGGCCGATTTTGTCGGATCTGTTCCTTAGTCTGTACTGCCTTAAACATGTTAGCATGCGACGAAACTTGGTGGGAGACTTTTGGGAGACCTCATGAAGATCTTGGCTAGTTCCAGGGCTATTCTGAGGCTGTCGGGATTTCCATTGTATTCTAGGCTTTATTGAGCGGGGGCCCCATGATGATGAATAATATCTTCCAACAAGATGTATCCCATACCGGTCCTAAGAGACAAAGAGAGAGTAGAGAGGTTGCAAGCTTGAAGAGAGTCTTTGTACAAACCGTGCTGGTACACAATCAGAGGGCTTCGTGACTATTATAAGAGTGCTAACTGCCCGGACGTGTCCCTCGAACCTCAAGTGACGAGGCTAGCATCCCAAAGCGCCCTCACAGTTAAAAATATCCCTCATTTTTGGTACTTATCTGCATCTAGAATCCCCCGTGCCCACACGCGCCCCACACTGGTGAGCGCCCCCAAGTCCACACGCGAGCGACCCCACGGTTTTTCGAGAGAGGGTTCTCTCCTGACAGCTGAGAACCAGGTCTGACCAGTTGCTTTGTTCTCTTGCATTGGAAACTACAATGTGGATTCAATTGTACTCCTCTATCGGGGCTCACTCGAACAAAGGATGGATGACAAAAGAAGGTATAAGGGAGAAAGATGACGAGAATCCCCCTATCTGCACAAAAGCTACGTGCTTAGGCGAACTCTCTTGACTAATGGCTCAAGAAGACTCCTCTTGAGTGACTGAGGGAGAGAGCATAGGCGTCTCTCACAACTCAACTTGACTGTATGAAGAGGAAGTTAGAGCGATGGTCCAAGGGATCAAAATCTTAGAATGACTCTGAAAGGTATTGGGTCGAGCATTTGTCAGATAGCAAGATTCTATGGGGTGCAGCAGGTTTGCTGCATCTACACTAGAGATGCAAGGGGAAAGAGATGGGATCGCTCGTCTTGATGCGACGAACATGCTCACCAAATTTTAGTGCGATCCAACTTAAGACAGGTGAGATATGAGGGTCGAAAGTCACTGCTCTTGACTGTCCCTTCAATGGTGTAGAGTTGCAGGGTGGCCACAAGAGAATAGCGTGCGGCTTCTCCTGTTTCCCTCTTATACCTATAACTTCTTCTTGGGGTGTCTGTTCGAGCTGAAATTTGACCCCTGAGGGTTTTCAACCGTGCTGGATCCAATGGTGGTGGTCTCATAATTAATTGAGATACCAAGAATGTAGCTCTAGTTATAGAGTCTGTTTCAGGGTGCTAGAGGTTGATTTTACCAGATCTGTTCCTTAGTCCGCACTGCCTTAGACATGTCAGAATGTGACGAAACTTGGTGGGAGACTTTTGGGAGACCTCACGAAGATCTTGGCTAGTTTTGAGGCTATTCTAAGGCTGTTAGGATTTCCACTGTTTACTAGGATTTATTGAGCGGGGGCCCCATGATGATGAATAATATCTTCCTACAGCATGCCCCATCGAATGTTGTACTTCGAGAGAATCAAGAAGTGCAATCATTTGAGAAGTTTGAAGGATCTTGTTGAAGTCCTCACCCTCAAGGGACTATTTGTGATTTTTGAAGTGTGAGGCCTTTGTAGAGACCTCCTCGAACAGAATCAGACTTGAGGGATCTTGTCGAAGTCCTCACCCTCGAGGGACTATTTGTGATTCTGAAGCATGAGGCCTTTGTAGAGACCTCCTTAGATTCAATCAGATCTGAGACATCTTGTCGAAGTCCTCACCCTCGAGGGACTATTTGTGATTCTCCTCAGACAAAATCAGACTTGAGGGATCTTGTCGAAGTCCTCACCCTCGAGGTTTTATTTGCGATTTTGAAGCGTGAGGCCTTTGTAAGGACCTCCTCGAACAGAATCAGGCCTACGTGGAGGCCAAGTGCTAAGAACTTTTTGGTCGACGTTGTTCACTGCTCCACCAAGCTTGCTTTTGATTCTCAGGGTATCTTTGTAGGTCCCGTCTAACGGGGTACGGTCGGGGGCTTCTGACTTATCCCGAAAGTCTAATCCCATGTAGACTAAGGGATTTGACGAGGAATACCCTGAAGCCTGTGGCAAGTTAGACCCTGGCTTTGTTAGTTTCTTGCCTTCATGCTGGTCTTTAGCATTTCGGAGAGATCTTCTGGTCATCGACGTCACCCTCGAGGACTCTTGTTGTTGTTGGGAGATCTTATGCGGCTCTCACTCCCTGACGAGCCATTTTGTTGATATTTGAAGTGCGGGAGATCTTATGCGGCTCTCACCCCCTGATGAGCCATTTCGTTTTGGTTGATGCTTGATATTTGAGGATTTTAGGTAGACCTCATTAGGATTGTGATTGAGTGTCGGCTGAGGCGGTGGCCAAGGCTTCTTCCAAATTGGGAGGGTATCTTGGTGGAATAAATCGCTGAAACGAAAGCTTTACGGGAAGGAAGCTTGATAGGACACAAAGTGATTAATAGGGCGAGAAGTACAATATCTCTTTTCTTTCCTCAAGGCAATAGGTAAATAGAGATCATAAACAACAGAAGGAGGAAGAGAGTAAGTACCTGGATCCAAGACTGTGTTGTCGGTCCAAGCTCCCTTTGCAGATTTTCACTTGAACAAGCGAAGTGGCGTTGTGAAGACGATTTTCACCAACTTCTTGCATTTTTGGGCTCTTTTACTCATGAATTTACAGCCATGTCAACCCTTTTCATCTGTGTTTGCTCACGATGCCCTTTTGGGGCTTTCACCGTGCTTGGGTTTTGTTTTCCACGGAACTCTTTTACTCATGGTTTTGTGACTATGCTCGTCCATCATTTTAACTCATGACGTTCCCTTGTCCAGGTGTGCACCATGCTCATGTTTTTGTGAAGGCGTGTTTAGGGTCATGTCTTTGAGACCCATGCGAAGCCTTTTAGCATCATGCTGTCAGAACGTGCACTATAGTTTAGGGTCATACAACTGGACAGTAACGGTCGTGAATGACAGTGAGTGTGGTTGTGGATTCAACTCACTTTTGAGAAGATTGCACGAGGTTGCCTATGAAGAATTGATGATAAATAAATGGCGAGGGAATAATGACAACCCACTAGCTGACGGTGAGTATGGGTGGCGAGATGGCATTTCGTGAGCATGGGTAAGACTCATTGGGGAATGGTGAAAGATGGTAATGATGAATGGACTCATTTGAAGGTGGTGCGCACACACGAATGGGCCGGGTAGGGAAGACATGCACAAAGATGCGCGTAAAAGGTGTGTACACGTGTGTAGTCTCACAAGAGAGGTAATGGAGATGGTATGCACACACAAACGGGTCAGTTAGGGAGGGCGTGCGTGATGATGCACGTAAAAGGATGCACGCATATGTGGGGGCGTCTTTAAGGTCATGCCTCCTGGACCTGGGTAAAGCAGTTTAACATCAGGCGGCCAGGATGTACACTATGATTTAAGGTCATATAGCTTGGACCGTGGTTATGTAGTTTAAAGTCATGCAACTCGGACCGTCTAGTTTAAGGTCGTGCAACAGATCTCTGCTACAGTTTAAGGTCATATAGTTTGGACCATGGCTGTGTAGTTTAAGGTCATGCAGCATGGACCATGGCTATAAAACTTAAAGTCATGAATTAGGACCATGTAGTTTAAAGTCATGCAACTAGACCTCCGCTACAGTTTAAGGTCATATAGTTTGGACCATGGCTGTGTAGTTTAAGGTCATGTAGCATGGACCATGGCTGTGCAGTTTAAGGTCATGTAGCATGGACCATGGCTGTGCAGTTTAAGGTCATGCAGCATGGACCATGACATGGGTCGCCACGCGGATGAAGCTCTATGGGGGTAAGTCTGTGAATAATAGTCTAGCAACCTGGGGATAAAATGGTTAAAGCTATTCACAAGCAGAGAGATTTTAAATGAAGATGGTAGCCCTACGAAGAGTGGCAAATGGAAGCGAATCTTCACTGGGGATTAGGAGGGCCAGTGTGACTCACATGGATAATGATGGGGCTTCATTTAACTCCACTAGGGATGACAATCCGGAGTGTAAGCATAACCTCGCTGGGGGTTGAGAGGATAAGCATGGACCTAACTCCTTGGGGATAGTGGGTCGCAATAGGGTGTGACTCTCACTAGGATGTCAGTGCGACATGGACTCATTGGGGATCAAAGGGGTAGGTATGAAATTTTGTAGACATCTAACTCCACCAGAGATGTCGATGAAATACACCCTAGTGAAGAGGTGGTTCATCTCTCAGTTTAAAGTTATGTGTGTGGGCCATTTTTCATGCGTTACAGTTTTAGGGTCTTGTAGCTCAGACCACCGCTATGCAGTTTTAAAGTCATGCGGCTAGGACTCTCGCTACAGTTTAAGGTCATGTAGTTTGGATTCTGGTCATACAGTTTGAGTCGTGTGACGAGGACTTAACAGTTTAAGGTTATCCAACTAGACCTCCGCTATAGTTTAAGGTCATATAGTTTAAACCATGGTCGTACAAGTTTGAGTCGTGTGACGAGCACTTAACAGTTTAAGGTTGTGCAACTGGACCTTCGCTACAGTTTAAGGTCATATAGTTTGGACCATGCATTTTAGGGTCGTGCATCTGGACCATAGTGTGGTGAGGGAAAGCGTCTCCATGGGGAATATAGTCATCACCAAAGATTGGACTCCTTGAGGAGTGAGAATGTGGTGCAGGGACTGAACTTCCTGAGGATGCAGGACGATGGCCCAGATGGGAGTGCCATGGCATGCTCGTGGCACTGAGTGTTGAACGGCGCATGCGGCATTAGGCCTAGATGATGTGCGCATGGCGTTAGGTCCCTTAGTGAAGCACATGACAGTAGCCCTTGACGAGGCTTGTGGCGATGACCTTCGGGATAAGGTGCACGACGATGGCTCTTGACGAAGAACGAAGGCACACGACGATGGCCTTTGGGTGAAGCGCATGGTGATGGCCTTTTCGGATCACGGGTTTTGACCCGCCCTGGCCTGGTTTAATTGCCGCCAGGAACTGGGGACTGAAGCATCATTTCATGTTTGTCGAGGGCAGTTTGTGTCACTGCTGGCTATAAAAAGGGGGAAAACTTCTCTTTACTATTTTATCAAAGGGTAAAATAATTGAAGAGTTTTCTTAGAGAGAGAGAGGGCCCGAGCTTTTGGGGAGAGATTTCCCAGCTAGAACTTCTCGGTCAAAATTTGCAGTAGAGAGGGAGCTCTTTTTGATGAGCTTCAATGGGTTGTGGGCCTTTGCGAGATGTTTGCCAACATCTTTGGAGAGTGCAGAGGCTCTCCGAGTAAGCAACAGGGTTTCTCGGAGCCTTAGCTTGGTTTGTAGAGGTTCCCAGTTGGAGTTTAAGTGCTCCTTTGGTTGTTTTGCGGTTGAAGGGGAGGTCGCAGAGAGCTTAGAGGGCTCTGTCAGTCAACAGTGGGCTCACCGGGAACTTAGTAGGATTCCGGTGAGCTTGTGGCGAATTGCCGAAGTGCAGAAGCAGCGAGAGGGGAGATCTGCTGGGTCACAGGGAGATTTCAAGGATTTTGGATGGCTTTTTGCAGTATTCCCATTGTTTGAACATATTTTTCAGCACCTTGGTCCCTGATGTGGAATGAAGAGGATGCGGGTCAACAAAGCCTACAAAACAGTGGAAATTTTGATTGTCTCAGAATAGCTCCAAAATTGGTCAAGATCTTTATCAATACTCCAAAAGGTCATCTGCTAAGTTTCATTGTGATTAGACATGTCTAAGGTAATGAACACAAAGAAGCAATTTTGAAAAAATTGACCTCTTAAACCCTGAAATGGATCCCATAACTAAAACTATCTTTTTGGTGTGTCAAAATGCTATGGAACCACCACTATTGGATCCGACATGGTCGAAAACCCATATGGGTCAATTTTCAGCTTAATCAGGCACTCCAGGACAAAGTTATGAGTAAAATACTAAAAAGGAGTAGGCCGCATACTATTCACATATACCCTGAACCAAGTCGGATCATGATCAAATTTGGTGAGCATGTTCGTCTCATCAATACGAGCGTTTTGATAGGTGGTACGCTCCGTGACAATGCCCGAGCAGGGAAGAAAACTAGAGAGAAGTTACTGATCTGTGAAGAAAGTTGTAGAAAATTCAGCAGCAACGAATCCCACTCCGGTGACCAAATCATGAAGCTCGAATACCCGATCAGCATGAAACTAATTGCATTCTATGTGTAAGGTTCGTTGCTATCTTTGACCAGAACCCTGCATACAATGAACGGTTGAATTTTACACACCGAGGCGTCGAAACTGCTGTAAATTCTGACCGTTAGATTTCAATATTCCAGCCAAAAACTCAAGACGACAAAAACTTCATTCGGGCATGAAATCGAGCCACGCTTGTTGCAATGTGATTCTGATGGCATGCTCAGTGTGATTCAATGAAGAAACAAAAGAAAAATATCAAGGAACAAGCACACAATCGATCCAATATTTTCAAGATTCATCTAAAATTCAAGTCTCATGATCATGGGTTAAAAACATGATTCATGGCTCAAAGTTAGTATCAAATTGATCTCCGTGTTGAGCCCCATAAGAAAACAATCATCTTTCAATCAAACGAGCATCAGAACAACCCCATATCAGTCATGGAAGATCACGCAAGTTCTCGGGCAGCAGCAAGGACTGTTATGAAATTCCACACATTGTTAGGCAGGGGCAAAACAATCCTTTTGCACCCATTTTTAGAATTTCTTTTAATTCAATTAAATTGTAGTTATCTTCAATTCTAGGTAGCATTTAGGCATCCACTCATGTTTGGGCCCAATTCCATATAAGCATGTAAAGCCAAATTGTAAAATCCCCTTGGGTTCATTCTTCAATATCGAATAAAGACTTCAAATTTTGTTGGAGTTCGTAGGTGCATCTTGAAGAGAGAGAGAGAGTAGAGAGAAGAAAGAGCCGATACCATTCGGTAAGGTAATTTTCTCTCTCCTCCCCTCTTTCTCTCTCGTCTTGATCATCTCTATCTCTCTCTTTCTCTCTCCTCTTACTCATCTCTATCTCTCCATTTCTCTCTCCTCCTGCCCATCTCTATCTTACTTTCTCGCTCCTCTTTCTCATCTCTATCTCCCTTTCTCTCTCCTCTTTCTCATCTACATATCTCTCTCTTTCTCTCTCCTCTTTCTCATATCTATCTTTCTTTCTATCTCTTCTTTCTCATATCTATCTCCCTGTCTCTCTCCTCTTTCTCCTCTCTCTCTCTTCTTCTAGCACAATCGACGAAGCCTAAAGCCGACTGCATCTTCTTTGTCTAATACAGTCGGTGAAGCCTAGTGTCAACAACATCTTCTCTCTCTTCTCTGTCTAATATAATCGGTGAAGCCTAGCACCGACTGCATCTTCTGTCTCTTCTCTGTCTAATATAGTCGGTGAAGTCTAGTGTCGACTGTATTTTCTCTCTCTTGTCTGTCTAATATAGTCAGTGAAGCCTAGCACTGATTGCCTCTTCTCTCTTCTTTATCTAATACTGTCGGTGAAGCCTAGAGCCGACTGCATCTTCTCTCTCTTCTCTGTCTAATACAGTCGACGAAACCTAACACCGACTGCATCTTCCCTCTCTTCTTAAACACAGGCCACGAAGCCTAGTGCTGACTGTGTCCTTTCTCTCTCTTCTCATTCCAACTCAATCGGCGATACCCAGCACCAACTATGTCTTCTCTCTCCTCTCTTCTTAAACATTGCCGACGAAGCCTAGCACTGATTGTGTCCTTTTCTCTTCTCATTCCAACCCAGCTGGTGATGCCTAACGTTATGTCTTCTCTCTCCTTATTTCTTAAACACAATCGACGAAGCCTAACGCCGACTGTGTCCATATCTCTCTTCTCTTTCTAACCCAGTCGGTGATGCCCAGTGCTGACTATGTCTTTCCTTCTCTTCCTCTTCCAACACAGCCGGCGATGCTTAGCACCAACTGTGTCTTTCACCCTCTTTTCTCCTTCCTTCTCTCTCCTCTCACATTCTTCTCCTTCTTTCTTTCTCTTCCTCTCTCTCTTTCTCTTCTCTTTCTTATTCTTTTACTTCTTACTCTTTTAATGATTTTCATTGTTTTTGTTATCCTTTCATTTGATTAAGAAGGATTGAGATTAGCCTCTTATGGTAGTCCTGTTGTCTAGCCATAATGTCACCTAACCAGCTTGGCGACTCCGCTGGGGACTTACTACCCCTTAGTCGGATCGTTCTTATTTGGCTAGTTTCTTCTTTTATTATCTGCTTTTATCTTTGAACACTTCACTTATGGATTGTGGGTTCTATAACCCATTCATCTGGATCGGGGATTGTCTCATCCCCGCATTCACGAGTGTCCCCAAGGAACAAGTTTCTTTAACTTCGTTCCCAACCCTTCTTTTGAGCAAAGACCTCGGGTTTAACTCCCAAGTCTTAACCTGGATTGGCGTGAGGAGGGACCTAAAATTCCCTCACTCCCCATCTCCTCATCGATAGCACTTCTATTGCAACACACAGCATGCACCCAGCCACCGGCAAGTCACTTTCCGGTCTTATTCCCGAGGTACACCGGAAGGCTGCCCAGTCCCTTTCTGCAAAAGGCAAGCAATTTGCCATTGTTTCTGTAGGTCGCCGCAAGGCTGCCCCCCACATTCGTGCACCATCACGAGTCACTATTTTTAGAGGTTCGATACATAGAGGCAGAGGCCCTGTGGCTTCCACCTCTCACACACTCCATAAGGCTCGTGGGTCACCCACTCAAGCCACACCTTGGGGCAAACCTTGTGCTAACTCAAGTCAGCATTCATGATTAGACCTCTTAATGCCAGGTCCGACACACGTTGCTCATATGCATCTCATTGCTCGGGCCAACGCTGTCATTGCGCTAACTCGAGTATACAGGAGACGACCTCCTCTTCCTCCTACCCAGCACACACAAGCGCACCCTGTAAGGGGTAGGCCTCCACCTATTCCCTTACAGGCGCCCGCTCACAGTTCTCAGCCTCCTAAGGCCAGACCACTTGCTCGAGCCCGACTGACCCCCAGATCACCCGTGATGCGTATTTAAGACGCGCACGCGTCGTCGTCACATACAACCCCTCCCCCTCGACTTAGGCCTCCTCATTAGTCAACCATGCTCTTGCCTACTCCTACTTCTTCGAGCAAGCATCTTTAGCCTTGGTATTTGAAGATCTTCCCCAAGAGTACCATCCTGAGTCAGCCCCGTTATTTTGGTCGTGTCTCTGGAGCTCACAAGAGAGCTTGGGGCAAAGACTTGATGGAAGATCGAGTCCTTCATCCTCCCCGGCCCAAGATGACCCTAGTCCCTGGCCCTCATCCCTTGCCGCACCTGATGGAGATGACTCTCTCTTTTGCAAGAAGAGCCGATCAGCCGCAGTCCCGATCACAATTTTGGCGTGAGGTCCATCAAAGCCTCAAAGCTAAACGTGATAGAGGTCTACAAAGTTTGACTAAGGAAGTGACCAAGGCAATCAAAACAATCAATTCTGACGACCCTCTTCGCCTAAATCCTTCTACCCTCTTCAGATGACGAAGCTCGAAGAAAAGCTCCATGAGCCCTGCACTATGTTAGAGTAGTAGAAGACGACCCAGCCCTCATCGACCACGGTCCCAAGACTGTCGAGAATCGGTCCTCACATGACAGGCATACAAAAGTTGAGTTCAGTCAGGGCATGCAAGCCCCCTACTGACTGATCTACCATGCACGACATGTCAAGTTTGCAAGCCCTCAGGTGCAACTAACACCGACCTCCATAAAGAAACAGTCAGTGAAATGGTCGTAAGCAAGCCCAGTGACACGTAGGAAGAGCACATGAACAAATTTGAAGATATGGTCCGCGAGATGATGGAAAAGATAGATCATATAGACGTCGCACGAAAATAAGCTAACCATGAGGTTAATTCCCATCACTCAGATGGTGCACCTCCAAGGCAGCCCCCACTCTCTGCCTCACAGAACAATTTTGCCCCTCATCTCGTCTCTAAGGTAGACATTGATGCTATGATGACCCATAGCCTAAAGAACAGACAAATCTTAGGAATACAGGGTGCGACACCTTACCAAAGGCCATACCCTTCATACATTGACTAGGTCCCGGTTCCTTCAGATTACAAGAAAGGGAAGTTTCCTCTATTTTAACAGAACCACATCCCCGAACGAGCATATTGCCCACTTTTAGGCAGCATGTCGAGAAACAATGGCTGACGGGAGACTTCTTCTCCATCAATTTGTTGAAACCCTTGACGTCCCAGATTTTCAATGGTATGCTCGACTCCCTCCAAACTCAGTACATACATGGGAGGAAATGGACAAACTGTTTTGTCAGCCCTTCTATGAGGTAGAGAGAGAGGTCCAAACCATTGAACTTCTCACCCTAACTCAAGACCTCGATGAGCCCGTGGACCAGTTCATATCGAGATGGAGAAATTTGGCTGCTCGCCATCCTAATCCTATGCCCGAGAAGGAAGCAGTCCAAACTTGTGTGCGGAACATGCGACCTGAAATTGCTCTACACGTCGAGGCTTCTAATATGACTTCCATGTCAAAGCTGATACCTAAATCAGTTTGCATAGAAAGTCTATCACGTCACCACAGTGGGTCACGACAACAGCCTGCAAGCTCTGGGAATAACCGAGACAATGGTAGCTCTCAGAACAACACACGGGGCAGCCAACAAAAAGGAGTAATCAGTGCAGTCGTCACTGTTAATGATCAGAAGAAGGCTTCCTCCAAAACTTTGGACCTCTCCAAAGGGGTGAGCACGACGAAGACAACTCCCTAGACAGGTAAGCAACAACAGTCGTACAACCAAGTACCCCTACCGGCTAACCTTGATCGGGGTGATTATTTCACCAGGCATAGGCACAAGGTCTACCCCTTTGAGAATGAATGGGTCCTTGCACTGTTCCGGTTATTATTGGAACAAAATATGTTTCAGCTTCCAAAAGCCAAGTTCCATGAGAAAGCTGGCCTTGTCACTCAAGCAAATTATTACGCTTATAATAGAAGGACTAATCATCCCACAGATGACTGTTACACGCTAAAAGATGTTATCGAGGCCCTGATTTAGACAAAGCTCGAAGGCTTAAGAAGGCCTTCAGGGTAGCAGAAGCCTCCCATGCAGTAACCATCCAGGAAGAAGACGAAACCCCTAATATCCTTCACGCCTTCTTCATTATAATCTTCACGAAGGCATAATCACACCAAAGCCCGCAAGGCAATCCCAACGCCTTGTTCAAGGGACTGAGGACCGTTGGTGTCCTTATCACTAGGGATGGGGCCACTACCTATGGGAATGCACCAGTTCCATGATATATTCACAAAGAAAATACGGGAATGTCAGGAGTTTTGCAACGTTCTAGTACGTGATCCCCAATCCACTGCTCCATCAGTGCAAGAGGAGGACCTCCCAACACAAGACCTTCTCAATAATCGTTTAGACTCTGCTGAACCCTTGACTTCCCATCCATAGATAGGTCACCACGGGTGAAGCAGACTCAAGTCTTTAAGGAGAGAAGCAGTTCGTCAAGCTAAGGCTATTCACAAGCCTAGTGAGATGAATCAAACACCACCTCAGAAAACAAAAAAGAGACGTGCACCGAGGGCTACTCGCCTGAGAAACAAGATGGCTCAACCGTCAGTCACGCAGGAATTTCTCAAGCCCCTTCCCCCACTTCCAACTTTACTGGACTTTCTCCTTGGCACACTCCTTCTTCCTTCCCATCGAGAGGACCTCCCCGAGTCCTCTTCCACTCACAACACGTCCAATGAGGGTGACGACGTTAAAAGCACTCCCCTACGGTCTAAGTAAGGGAAATACCTAAAAGACCCCCTAAGCTGATCCGACCCTGGCAATGAGGGGAACGACCTTAAAAGTCCCCCACCTTCTAACCCTTCTCCTTCTTCTTCTTCTGCTTCTCATTCTTCCTCATCTATGTCTCTTGTAGGTACAACCTTGATATGTCCAGACTTCGAGGCCCTTAACAGAGAACTTGAGGGATCAAACATGACTAAAATGCAATGGAGGCGATTGAAAAAGACGCTGGCTCAGAAAGCAAGATTCTTGAC
The DNA here is from genome assembly GCF_054954075.1 of Amborella trichopoda. NCBI lineage: Eukaryota > Viridiplantae > Streptophyta > Magnoliopsida > Amborellales > Amborellaceae > Amborella > Amborella trichopoda. The sequence goes on from NC_142339.1 coordinate 33,000,732, forward strand.
TGTTGTTGACACCCTGGCTGCTCGTGCCAAAGCCCAACCATCCTCTTCAAAGAAGAACAAAAGGTCAAAGCTAAAGAAACCCCAGTGGCCCCCCTGAGCCTGACTTTGAGCAGAGACTAAGAGAGTCAAAGGGGTAGAGTTTCTATTCTCAGGAAGCTTGCCACATGGTGCAAATCTTAAGAGCATCACCCAGCACGGGGCAGATGAATCTCAGATCGGGGAAGACGCTGCAACCTCCATCGCAGAAGTCGGTCACCTTGAAATTCCCTGGTTCACCACTACACCCTGATCCAAATACCAATCTCCCTATTCCACAGCTCCTCAGGCTCCTTTCTATTCAGAATACCTCAAACAATCCACCTATCCTCCAATTCCCAGGGATATCTCCAACTCAATCTTTTCCAAAACTTCCAACCTCCATCATCCAAACCAAGCCCGCTATGCAATCAAGTTAGTCAGTAGGCCAAAATAAACCTCTTCCACCCAAACCTATTCCTCAACCCAAGATACCACGCAAACCAGTGGCAGGACTAGGAGCACAAAGCCTTGACCAAGAAAAGGTGAAATATGATGTGATAGGACATCTGAAGAAGCTCGTAGCCCTTCTCAGCATCTACGACGCCCTTATGCTCTCAAAGGATTACCCGATGTCTTTAGTCTAAGCTCTCTCTAACTCGGAGGTGTATGAGACTGAAGTAGAACCCATTGAGGTAAACCCGACGATTTTACAAGGATGTATGCCAATCACCTTTTCAAAGGATGATTTGCAGCTGGGATAAAAGTTTCATAATCGCCCTCTCTTTGTCACTAGCAAATTACATGCATGTATCATCAATCGAATTATGCTAGATGGAGGGTCAGCAGTCAACCTTATTCCAAGGAGGATCCTTACTTGATTAGGGATAGGTCCAAAGATCTTATTCCGACCCACGTCACAGTTCAAGGGTTCAACCAGTTAGGAGAAAAGCCAGCTGGCATAGTTCACCTTCATTTTAAGATCAGTGAGCTGAATGATTATGCCCAGTTTCATGTAATCGACACTGACACTTCCTACAACATTCTCCTTGATCGGCCATGGCTCCATGACCAAGGAGTGGTTCGATCAACATTGCATCAATGCTTCAAGTATAGGCGAAATGGGAGACAACATATGGTCTATGCTGATAAGCGATCGTTCCCTGTAGCCAAAACTCACTATGCTGATGCTAAATATTACTTCATAGATCTGGTGTCGCCTTAGAAACTGAAAGATAGAGGTCACAAGTCTACAATGAAGACAACATCTTCGCCTCATGAAGATGTTGAGGATGTTAAGAGAACATTGGTGAACAGAACATGTTCAAAGAAGAAGAAAGGCAAGGCAGAATTCTTCTATTAACCCCTATTCATTCTAGCATCCCTGCAATCGTCCCTGAAGAAACCCCTTCTTCACTTCAAGATTCCTCACCCTCTGCCCCTAGTTTTGGACCATCTTGGCCAGAAGATGAACTAGAGGTCATCTCTGAGATTGAGCAAGTTATGGGGATAGAATTCCCAGCTCCAAAGATCACCTATACGCCGGACCATCAAAACGTTCTGCTCATTCCATCACACTCTAGAAAGCAGGAGTGGCATGCCAACTACCACGAAAGATTTTTCAAAACTCGGTTGTTATAAGCATAAAGGATGCTCCTCGAATCATGGACCAGCCACAAGTTTTATACTTTACAGGTACGATGGGAGGAGAGCCGTTTGAGAGAGAATAGTCTTCTTCCCCTCAAGAGCACAATCCCCTAACTGAGTTAAAGAGTGAAGTGCGCAGTCTCCAGAGCCAATTGGAGGTTATGCGTGTTTCTTCAAAACAACTCAAGGAGTTCGTGCCTGGGACCAAAAGCTATGATGAGTTTGAAGTAAATGCACCACTAATGGGGGCCAAAGCCCCTTCAGATTGGACTATTTACAATGAATAGGCTCACCAAATAATGAGGAAAATGAATTATAAGCCCTTAGCCAATCATACTTTAAAAGGAGAGAAAGCGACGACTCCCCATTTTGAAGTCATTGAAGCCACAACAGCCCATCACGGGACTAAACAAGGCTTAAGGTATTAGCCTCTTGAGACAATGAAACCATACAACGAAGACAGCCAGGAGAGAAAAAGAAGCATTTTATTAATGAGTGCAAACTTTTTACAAAGTGTTGGCAAAAGAAAAGGCATATTAAAAAACGATCAATTATCCTATTGATCTCTACCCTGCATGCTATGGGAGAAGTCTCGGCGCTTTGGATATGCACCTTCAGTTCGGCCACCATCTGGGTCTCCTCCTCCATCGCCACAGTTTCGGACTCAAGGGTGCGATTGAGTTCGGACAAATCTGTATCCAGAGAAGCCTCCTTGGCCCTCCTCTGGTTCATTTCCTTCTCAAGACTATCGAATTCTTGCCTTAATATTTGTGTCTCCTCCCTTATCTCGACCATCCTCTTATAGCTGCCTTGCGCCTCCCTCTTGAGATCCTGCTGATGGCCAGTTATAGTGGCCTTCTTCTTAGTGCAGGAATCTATCTCCTCGCGACGACGCAAGATGGACTCCTCTAAGGAGGCTAACCTACTGGTCTTCGCTTCATGATGCAGTATTCCTGATTGTCAGCTCTCCAACTCATTTAGGGTCGTATGAAAATGAGAAAGCACTTCTGGTGCACTCGCAATCAAGGCAGTCACAGCGAATTCCCTCAATTTAGCCAAAGCCTCGCCCAGCTCATTGAAAGGCAGCTCCCTTAAGACCTAAAGGCCTGCTCGAAGCATGCCTGCAATCACACTAGAAACCCTGCTAAAGATGGCCTAGATGATGTTGTTGGGATTACTACAACTGAACAGACTTCGGCTTCGAGGACTGGGCTGGACAAAGCAATAGTCGTCTGAGCCACGAGCTCCTTTGAAACAAAAGAAAAGTCTAGAGCTTCTTGCACCTCAGACTCAAAGGCAAGCCCTGTCTCAACCTGCATGGGGTTTTCAACAATAGTCTTGTCGTCTTGACCCTCGTTTATGGGGGCCTCCACTTCTGTTCCAGCAGGCTCTGAAGAAACCTGTTCCCCTTGCTCTTCACCCTCCTGAACTGGCACTTCAGCATTGGAAATTTCAGGAACTTCCTCTTCGCCTTGACCTTTGCCTAGGGGACCTCTACTTCTGTAACCACAGGTTCCGAAGAAACCTGTTCCCCTTGCTCCTCATCCTCCTGAACTGCCACTTCAGCATTGGCAAGTTCAGGAACTTCCTCTTCCCTTTGGCCTTCGCCAAATGATTCAGCTTCAGCCATTGTTTCTTCCATCTGACCTATGCCCTCAATAGCTACGACCTCCGCCACAAAAGCGGCAACCTCTTGGTACTCAGGGGCATCATTAACTATGGGCCCTTCTTCTTGGGTCATAACCCTTGCCTCAGTCGGGGCACTAAACTCCTAAGGCATGGAGGCCCCATCAACATCAGAGCCCCTTCTTGGAGCTGTTGCTTTGGGGCCTTCAGCCTCGTCAGTCTCAATCCTAGCTGGCTCTGACTTAAGAACTACCATCGAACTTAGAGCCACTTTTCCAAGATCCAAAGTCACTTCCGGGTCAGAAGCAATAATAATGGGCTCAGAAGGGCCGAAGTTGTCTACTTTAGTCTCTGAAGAAGAAGAAAATAATTCAAGAGAGACAGAAGATGGTGGAAAAAGTGCAGAAGGTGATAATAGGGGAGTTGCTAAAAGATCAGAGGAGGAAGAGCTACATCCTGGTTCTGAGATCATAGGAAGTTCGGCACCCCCACGTTTCTGAGTATGCTCACTAACGGGAGACAGTGCACGAGTGTCAACGACAGTCGAGCATTTCCTTTTCTTTCCCCCTGTCGAAGAAGGAGCGGCCGCTTCAAAACTCCCTCCTTGAGAGGGACCCTCAGCCAGTTTACTGTGCAGTGCGTTCAAATCCTGAATGGGATGCCTCTCATAACCTGGGACCCTGCATCCCTCATCCCATTCGAAGATGGAACTAAGATTATTAAATATTCTCCCAGTCCTCACCTTTATCGCAATAAAGTCCGATGAGGCTTCATCAACTGCTATCTCGTGAGAAAACCCTAAGGCTTGCCAGTTAGAGGGATATTCTAAAACAAACACCGCGCCAGGAGAAGGGGTATCCACCTGCCTCCTCTGCCTGGTATCCTGGTGCCAGTTACTGTTCTCCCCTTTCCAGGGGTGATCAGCGTTCCAATATCCTTTGTTAGTAATCCTCCACCAGTTTGCATAAGCCTTGGTCATTCGGACCCTCCTGCCGAAGTGAGGTAACACATACTTGCTAATTTCTGTCATTTTGAGACATATGGACCAAGTAGTTTGTATACGTTATAGCGATCAGCACTCGTGGAGAGTCCCAAGCTGTTCCGCTTTCCCTATGTTCACTTTGCCCCTATGCTCTTCGAAAACACTAAGAAGGGGCAACTCTGATCAAGCCCGTGCTGATGGGCGAAGCGGTGAGGGAAATGCCCCTCTAGTCTGGCTTTGTGCAGAGTCCGATAAGGTAGAACTCCTCCTCTAATGCTCAGGATGAACATGAGCTCCCTAATGGTTGTTGGAGCGCCATCTAGCTCCTCCCCCAATTCATCAATGAAAGCACGATTGGTGAAGCACCCGACCGGAATGGGATTTCCGCATGTTTAAGGAGTCATTCCCAAATAAACTCCAAGCTCCCCCTGGGGCATGGAAGATAGCCTTTTGGTTAGAAATCCTTATCAAGAAAGGCCACAGTTTACATCCTAAGCCCTGGTGCTTGACATAGGTGTCAAGGAAATAGGCCCCTAGCCACTAGCCACCCGTACATAATGGACAGGGAATGGAGTTTTAAAATCCCCAGGAAATGCCTCTCCTCCTACAATTCCATTCCCTCCCTCTTTTCTTTTGTAGGCCTTTCCACTGGAGATGGCCCCCAAGCCATGGTAAATATTACACAAACCTGGCTAAGCAAGGGCATACTCATGCCCTCTTGCCATGTTGCAACACACATATAATATGCTTCGACGAATGTCCTCTGCCCATCCAGGGAGCACGAATTTGCACAAAAATAAGGCCAAATATGCAGCAAAAAAGACGCAGTCATCGCTGGTCTCGGATTGATACACAGGAGGCGACTGCCTTCACTTTCCCTTTCGGAGTACCCTGCTTGCCTTCTGGATAATCTCCACAGAAGAATTTCACCCATTCGGTGAAGGTCAGCCGACCGTTGCTAGACTTGACAGCAATCAATTGGTAAGCCTCGAAAATATTTTGAAGACTGGTGGGTGGATCTTCATCCCCCAAACTAGCACCACAAAAAATGATCAAGTTATGGGGCACGAACTGGTCATACATGGCCCCAATTATCAGAAGGCCCCCAATAAAATGAAGATATAGTAAAGAGATTCTTGCTTGCCCATGCCCAAGAAGCTAGGTATTGCTAACATGGCTCCATGTCTCTAGTAATACCTTCACAGTATTGGAGCACCGATCATAGTAGCTTCCCGAACACTGGACCGCTTCTAATAGAGAAGCACATTCAAAAGTGCCTCTGTGGGACACTAACACCTTTGCAGTCCAAGAAGAGTACCCTTTCAAGTATTGGTGCTCCCCCTGAATTCGGAGGCCTTTTAGTGACCACATTAGTAGCCCCTTTGCCTGTACCATTTGTTTCCCTAGGGTGGGCGAGTTCTCCCTAGAGGCTATGTTTCTATGCTTGCAATGAAGCAGTGCCATCCCTTCTTCAATACTAAAATTTTCATCATTACCCTTGTGAACTTCAAAATGAACGGGGTCGGTAATGAAGGTGACACTGAGAGGCCACTCTAGCTTGCATACTGTCTTAGTCAGCCAAATAGGCTCGCCCCTTGATAGAGCCTCACCGGTAAACTCCTAGGTCTTGGAAGCTTCTTTATGTCAGGAATTCTGTAAGAAAGACCAGCCATTGTAAAAGGGCTCAATGATTCAAATCGAAAATTGCTAAGGCACTAGATCAGCACTTGCTCGACACTCAAACCTTAGCGTCAACTGCGTTTCCCAATGCTTAGCACCGGCTGTGTTTGCCAATGCCTAGCACCGGCTATGTTTGAAATGCCTAGCGCCGACTGCATTTGCCAATGCCTAGCACCGGCTGCGTCTGCTAGTGCCTAGCACCGGCTGTGTCTGACAACACTTAGCGCCGGTTGTGTCTGCTAACCCTTAGCATCGACCAAGTCCTCCAATGCCTAGCACCAGCTGTGTTTGTGTATGCCTAGCATCGGCTGCATTTGCCAATGACTAGCACTGGTTGCCAATGTCTAACGTCGGCTGTGTTAACATCTCTAACATGTGCCACGGACTCCACGTGTGATGCCTCAAACCTTGCTATGTCCCTTGACAACTGTCGCCACGTCCTTCTACGCCGAATGACACACGTCTCACAAGTGCGAATGGAAACTACCTATCTTCCCTGCGACAGTTCATTTCCTGTGATCGTCCACTTCCTGCAACCATTCACCTTCCCTGCGGCGGTCCACCTTCAGCAACCGTTCTATTTCCCTTGACCCTTCGGTGTCTCGCAGGGACTTCTCCTACACGGTCAGAAACTCATTGAGAAACTTTTCCCTGCCTGGGTCTTAGTCGGGAAGTCACCAAAACCCCGTTAGAAACTCTCCGCAAATTTCCCTAAGTCACTTGGAAACCCCCTAAGCTCCCGAAAAACTTCCCAAAACTTGCGAAAATGCCAACTGTTGTACTTCCTGCCTCTTCTACCCTCGAAGATCACAGCTGAAATTCTCTTGCTTCTCGAAAAACCTCCTGTGCCAAACCGAGAAACTCATGTAACTCTTCCTTTTTCAACAATTCCCTTGACAATCATGTCGAAACTTTCCCTGTAAGGCTTGTTGGAACACTTGATCTCTTGTCGAAATCCCTCTGCTTGGGGGAGCTTTCACCAGGAAATCCTCTGCTCACTATTTAAAAAACAAATTTCTTAAGTTTTTTATCTGCGGTGAAAAGTGAAGGAAATGGGGTTTTACCCCCTTATATACAGCCAACACTACCCTCAAATGCCCTCACAAACTGGGAATTCCAGTTGCATCCAAGGAAGGGCAAACGATGATGAGCCTAGTTGGGCTTTGACTCGAGGCCTGAGGCAACTCTCATCGCTGCCTATAAAATCCCAACAAACGGGCTGGACCGGGTCAGGTTTTGACCTGAGGCTCAGGAAAAGTTTCATTTACCGCCTCATCAAGGCTGGGTCGGGCTTGGGCTACGGCACGAGTACCAATCCAAACCCACCGCTGGCTATGCGGTCGAAGTGACCTAGAGCCAGCTGAGTTTCAACAGCGCTAGCACCGGTCGTGTGCTCGATGACCCAACGTCGACCGTGTTCAAATGATAGCACGGGCCGCCCTCAACGCCGATTGTGTTTTTAATATTCTAGCACCGACTATGCGATTGAAGTGACCTAGCGTCGACTGTGTTTCAACAAATCTAGCACCGATTGTGTGCTCGACAACTCAGCGTCAGTGGTGGCACATGTCATCCTCAGCGCCCACTGTATATTTAACAACCTAGTGCCGACTGAGTGGTTAAGAGGCAGTGTTGGCTGACTTCAACGTCTGGTGTGTTTTCAAAGACTTAGCACCGACTAAGTGCTCAACAAATAATGGTTGCTGCACCTGGCACCGGTTGTATTTTAAGCAACCTAAGCCAAAGCTATGTGGGATCTACCATCCCCAATGGAGTCAGGAGCAGGCCATTATCGCTTATCCCCATTGCGGGTCACACCCATACACAGCCCATTATCCCCAGTGGAGTTAGGGTCATTCTTATCTCTTCAATCCCCATTGGGTATGTTTCACACCAAGTCACTACTCCTTTGCAATCTTATCCTCAGGGCGTCGGCTTACCTATTCTCCATTGAGTCTCATCTTTCACCTCCCGGGAGTCATACTCGCACCCTAATCCCCGGTGAAGTCTGCTTCCGTTTGCCATCCCTCATCGGGCCATTATCTCCATCTGAACTCTCTGCTTGTGTATGGAATTAACCATTTTATCCCCAGGGAGTAAGATTGTCATTCACAGACCTATTCCCCAAACCATGGTCTGTGCTGCATGACCTTAAAACTGCACAACCTTGGTCTAGATGCACGACCCTAAATTGCATGGTCCAAACTATTTGACCGTAAAATGTAGCGGAGGTCTAGTTGCATGACCTTAAACTGTACTGTCCTAGTTGCATGACTCTAAACTGCATAACCATGGTCCAAACTATACGACCTTACACTATAGTGGAGGTCTAGTCTCACGACCTAACTGCATGGTCCTAGTTGCATGACTCTAAACTGCATAACCACAGTCCAAGCTATGTGACTCTAAAACCATAGTATACGTCCTGGTTGCATGATGCTAAACTGCTCTGCATAGGTTCTGGAGGCATGACCATAAAACTCGCCCCCACATACGTGCACACACCTTTTACGTGCATCCTCACGCACGTCTTCCCTAACCGACTGGATCGTTTGCGCACACCGCCTTCACTACCTCCCTAGTGAGTTGATTCACTTCATTATCCTCCATCATTCCTCAATGAGTCTCACCTGCGCTAAAAAAAATGCCGAACCATCGTGCCACCTATACTTGTCATAAGCTAGTGGATCACCACTTTCCACATTCCTTTCACACATCATCCATCTTTTACAAGTAGCCTCGTGCCATCTGCCCAATAGTGAGCTATACCACTACCATACTCACTTCATGGCCCCTACAGACTACTATCCATCCCCATTATGGTCCAGCTATATGACCTTAAACTGTAGTGCACGTTTTGGCCGCATGACGTTAAAAGGCTTTGCACAGGTCCCAAGGGCATGACCATAAACACATCCTCACAAAAAAAATGATGAAATAACAGGCATGGTGTATACCTTAATAAGGGAATGCCATGAGTAAAAATGACGGACGGACATGGTCAGGAAATCATTAGTAAAAGAGTTTCGTGAATAAAAATTGGGCACTGTGAAAACTCGAAAGTGCATCGTGAGTAAAAATGGATGAAAAGGGTGGACATGGTCGAAAGGTCACGAGTAAAAGTGCCTCAAATAAAAGGAAGTTGGTGAAAATCATCTCTACATCATCGCTTCCCAAGTACAAGTGAAAATCCACAAAGGATGCTTCGACCAATAAACAGGTTGATGCAGTACTCACCTCAATAGGTGGCTTCAGCCCTCATTCAAAAAGAAAAAAATCCCTGGCGACATATACAAGGACTTAAAAATACGAGCTTCAAGGAAAAGATTTCGATAGCCTGAGTCCATTCACTAGAAAGGACTCGAAGGACAAAAGATTTACCAAGAAGGTAAGACAAGTCTCATGACAAAGAGCATCATTCTCACAAGGTCACCAACATATTTCCAAGATGTTGAAGATGCCCTAAGGAAGCTAAGTCAACCATTACTTTGGAGCGGCAATCAGATGATTGTCGTAGCTGCAAAGCAGTGGGTAGGGTTGGTTGTACCCAGAGCTGATCACCTCAATAAACTGAGGTACCCTACTCGCCAAGGAATAACTGGTCAGCCATGACTTTGGAGTGGCAATTAGATGATTGCTGTAGGTGAAAAGTAGTGGGTAGGGGTGGTTGTACCCAGAGCTGGTCACCTCGATAAACTGAGGTACCTTACTCACTAAGGAATGACTGATGCACGAAGCAGACGGTGTCAATGCATGCCTTTCAACATACCATTCACGTAATCCTCGAAACGTGGCTCAACACCAAAGGATATACAAAAACGTAGATCAACTGGGAACATTGACCTTACATGACACTCAATTGCCAGACGGGCTTGATTCTGACTGACGAGGTCCGTACAAATTCCTCAGCTTTAGAATCACAAATAGTCCTCACGAAGGTGAGGACTTCGATAAGATCCCTCAAAGAGTCTCTTCTCCCCCTAAAGTCTCCACAGACGGATCTGTGAATAATGCATTCCTATGTCTGAGCATCCTAGTTGCACCATTGCGTGAATCTCCTCGACATTGATGTGGTCCTGTAGCGAGGAAGAAAAAAGTAATAAAGTCGAAAGAAATTTTTTGAATGTTGTCCTTCTTGCTTCTCTCAAAGCACAACATTCGGCTTGGCAAGCTGTTTGAATATATTTTTCAGCACCTTGGTCCCTAATGCGGCATGAAGAGGAAGCAGGTCAATAAAGCTTGCAAAACAGTGGAAATTTCAACAGTCTCAGAATGGCTCCAAAATTGGTGAAGATCTTCATCAGTACTTCAAAAGGCCATTTTCCAAGTTTCATCATGATCAAACATGTCTAAGGTAATGAACACAAGGAAACAATTTCAGAAAACTAGGCCACTTGCACCCAAAATAGACCCCGTAAGTAGAAATATATTCTTGGTGTGTCAAACAGCTGTGAGACCACCTCCATTGGATTCGCTATGATAAAAAACCCCTATGAGTCAAGTTTCATCTTAATCGAGCACTTCAAGACAAAGTTATGGGTAAAATACCGAAAAGGGTAGATCGCATACTATTCCCATATGGCCTACCTGCACCAAAACACCATTAAAGGTAGCTGTTTTCACAGCCAAGGGTAGTGACTTTCGGGGCCTATATATCACTCGTTCCAAGTTGGATCGCACTCAAATTTGGTGAGCATGTTCGTCTCATCAAGACGAGCTTTTCGATAGGTGGTACGCCCCCTGACAATGCCCGAGTAGGAAGATAAACTTGAGAGAAGTTGTTGATCCATGAAGAAAGTTGCATAAAATTCAGCAGTAGTGCATCCCACTATGGTGACCAATCACGACACTCGAATACTCGATCAACATGAAACCAATTGCATTATGTGCTTAAGGTCCGTGGCTATCTTTATCCCGAACTCCATGTACGATGAATGGTTAGATTTCACACATGGAGGCATCGAAGCTGCTGTAAATTCTGACTGTCGAATTTCAAGATTCTGGCCACGCTTATTGCAACGTGATCATGACGGCATGCTCAGTGTGATTCACCAAAGAAATGGAAGAAAAACATCAAGGAATGAGTACATAATCGATCCAAAGTTTTCAAGATTCATCCAAAATTCAATTCTCATGATCATGGCTTAAAAACATGATTCATGGCTTGAAGTTGGTATCAAATCAATCGTCATGCCGAGCCTTATAATAAAACAATCATCTTTTAATCAAATAGGTATCAGAACAACCCCAGATCAGTCATGGAAGATCACGTAAGTTCTCGGGCAGCAGCAGGAACTGTTATGGAATTCCACACTTTGTTAGATAGGGGCAAAACAGTCCTTTTGCACCCATTTTTAGAATTTCTTTTAATTCAATTAAATTGTAGTTATCTTCAATTCTAGGTACTTTTTGGGTGTCCACCCATGTTTGGGGCCAATTCTATATAAGCATGTAAAGCTAAATTATAAAATCCTCTTGGGTTCATTCTTTAATATCAAATAAAGACTTTAATTTTTGCTTGAGTTCGTGGGTGGTCTTGAAGAGAGAGAGAGGAGAGAGAAGAAAAGGGTCAGTACTTTTCGATAAGGTAATTTTCTCTTTCCTCCTCTCTCTCCTCCTACTCATCTATATCTCTTTCTTTCTCTCTCCTCTTACTCATCTCTATATCTCCCTTTCTCTCTCCTCTTACTCATCTCTATCTCTCTTTTTCTCTCCTCTTTATCATCTCTATCTCCCTTTCTCTTTCCTCCTTCACATCTATGTCTTTTTTTCTCTCTCCTCTTTCTCATATCTATCTCCCTTTCTCTCTCCTCTTTCTCATATCTATCTCCTTTTCTCTCTCCTCTTTCTCATCTCTATCTCTCTCTCTTCTTTTGGCACAGTTGATGAAGTCTAACGTCGACTGCATCTTCTTTCTTCTCTATCTAATACAGTCAGTGAAGTCTAGCACAGACTGCATCTTCTCTCTCTTCATTGTCTAATACAGTGGGCGAAGACTAACACTAATTGCATCTTCTCTCTCTTCTCTATCTAATATAGTCGATGAGCCTAACGTCGATTGCATCTTCTCTCTCTTCTCTGTCTAATACAGTCAGTGAAGCCTAGTGTCGACTGTATATTCTCTCTTTTCTCTGTCTAATATAGTCAGCGAAGTTTAGCACCAATTGCATCTTCTCTCTCTTCTCTGTCTAATACAATCGGTGAAGCCTAATGCCAATTGCATCTTCCCTCTCTTCTTAAACGTAGCCGACGAAGCCTAGCGCCGACAGTGTCCTTTGTCTCTATTCTCATTTCAACCCAGCCGGTGTTGCCCAGTGTCGACTGTGTCTTCTCTCTCCTCGTTTCTCAAACACTGTTAATGAAGCCTAACGCCGATTGTGTCATTTTTCTCTCTTCTCATTCCAGCTTAGCTGGTGATGCCCAGCGTTGGCTGTGTCTTCTCTCTCCTCATTTCTTAAACACAGCCGACGAAGCCTAACACCAACTGTATCCATCTCTCTCTTCTCTTTCCAACCCAGTCGGTGATGCCTAGCGCTGACTGTGTCTTTCCTTCTCTTCCTCTTCCAACACAGCCAAAGATGCCTAGCGCCGACTGTGTCTTTCACCCTCTTTTCTCCTTCCTTCTCTCTTCGCTCACACTCTTCTCCTTCTTTCTTTGTCTTCCTCTCTTTCTTTCTCTTCTCTTATTCTTTTACTTCTTTCTTCTCTTTCCTAATCTTTTACTTCTTACTCTACCTTTATGATTTTCATTCTTTCTATTATCCTTTCGTTTGATTAAGAAGGGTTGAGATTAGCCTCTTATGGTAGTCCTATCGTCTAGCCGTAATGTTGTTGTGCTAGAATTACTGCACCCACTTTATTGCCACGACAGAATAACCATCGTGTCATGCTAATCAGTATCGATATTGACATCTAGTAGTAATCCTATTGAGCTGGTTTGAGTTACTGAGCCCGTTTTACTACCACGTGTTGTGTTGATCTCACTGCTTGGTCAAATTCTTCTTTCCCCATCTTTCTTCTCTCGTTCTTTCCTTCTTCTTTTGAATGTGCATGCCTGTGTACGTTCACCCAAAAGGCCGAGTAAGGTCCACTGACCCACCTGTCTTATAAACTTTGCCATATATGTGTGATTTCAGAAAATAGGAGAATATAGCCAAGGGAGGCGATTCAGAAGCTGTTTTACGACTGAGGGACTTTCTTCGTGATCTAAGAGTGCAGCCACGCGAACCATCCCTAGTAAGTCCCGAACCCACCTTAAATTCCTCTCTCATCAGTTGGTAATATCTGCCCTTGTTCTCGAATGAGGTTCCGAGAGAGCGATCTCAAAACGTCGCGGATCTGCTCTAAAACTCGAGACGCGTGCCACCCGATCACTTAGATCCGGATGGCGAGATTGAGACATCTAACCACCTGTCTGTCAAAAAAGAGGAAAGAACAGGGTCAGACAAGGATTCCCATCGGACAACGAAGTGTTTCAGACTGGGAGAGCTACATCGGTAGGGGAAAGAACATGGCCGGGCAAGGATTTTCGGTGGTCGGAAGAGTATTTTCGGTGAAACCTGAAGGATTGCGAGGAAGGCGAAGGGTCATGAGAAGGCTGACCATCACAATGGGGAGATAGTTGGGGAAACCGAAGAAGCATGAGGGTTAATGCCCCCTGGGAATTGGGGATGGTGGAAACCGAGGTACAACGAGGGCATGTGCTCTATTAAGTCGCATGCAGTGCTGCCTTCGTGCATCCTTAGGCCACGGTCGGTGATAGCCACTTTCGAGAGTGTGCTGCTCGCGGCAATGGGCTCACACGACGTTAGCTTGCCCGAGGTGATGGTAGGACGCGACATTATGTTGCGTACATTGATAGATGCGTATGGTGTCGAGTAGTGCGTGGCGATTACTATGGACAATGATGTCTCGCGGGAGTCAAGATTGATGGCAATCGAAAAGGCTGTGCCACCATGATCTGTTGGAAGCCATGTCCCCCAACACAACCGTGAAGTCAATGTTATTCCAGCAAGGGCCGGCTCCTTGGAAGCTAGCCGTGCCTTGTCAGATGAATTAAAGCTAACTCAAAATGGTTGGCTTTTTCTTTCGGCCTGTAACCATTCTCTTTGGTGGTACTGGAGCTGACTTCTCCAAGTGGTTTGCTTCTTCTTCATGAGGAAAGCATTTCTTCTGTGGGTTTGTTCCTTCTTCAAGAGGAGAGTGTTTCTTCTGTGGGTTTGATGGTTGCATCAATATCGAGGCGATGGACGACAATCTGAGGGTCTAGACCGGGCATCTCATGATAATGCCAGGCGAAGATGTCTCGATTTTCTTGGAGGAGGGAAATATAATTTTCTTTCTCCTCTAGGGACATCTTTGCAGAGATGAAAGTTGGCCTCAAGACTCATCCCCCAGGTTGATCTCTTTGAGCTCGTCAGCCATGGCTTGTGGTTAGGTGCCTCAAGCTCGCCCTCCAGATCCTTAGAGGATCGGGCGGCACACGTCTCAGGTTTCGAGAGAGACCCGGGATGTTTGTGAGATCGCTCTGTCGGGAACCTCGTTCGAAAATGGGGGCAGATGTTACTAACCAGTGAGAGAGGAATTTAAAAGGTTGGTCGGAACTTACTCGGGCTGACTCGCGTGAGCACCCTCTTAGATCATGAAGAAAGCCCCCAGTAATGAAATTGGTTCGAAATCATCTCCCTTGGCTCGTATTCTTCTTATTTTCTGCTTTCCTGCAATCACACATATATATGATAAAGGTTATGAGACAAGTGGGTCAGGCCTCACCTTTTTCCTCTTTGATGAACATACACAAGCATGCGTATTCAAAAAAAAGAAAGAAAGATGGGGGGAGGGGGGGGAGAAGAATTCGACCAAGCAAGAACAATGATTAGGCTGGTGGATAATTGGCGTAACGTGGTAGCAAAACGGGCTCGATAACTGAGACCGGCGCACAGGATCGCTACTAAATGTTATTGACAATATCGACTAGCTAAGCATGATGGTCGGTATGTTGTGGCAGTAAATTGGGCCACGTGAATCGGGCTCAACAAATTATGGCTAGACGATAGAACCGTGATGAGATGCTAACCTCAATCCCTCTTGGTCAAATGAAAGAGTAACCGAGGAATAGTTAAAGAGAAGAAGGGAATGGACAGAAGGAGAGAAAAGAAGGAAGAGGAGATGCAATCGGTGCTAGACATTGCCGACTGTTTTAGGAGATGGGAGAGAAAGAAAGCAGTTGGCACTAGGCTTTGCCGATCGTGTTAGATGAGAAGAAAGGAAGAGAGCCAACTGACGCTAAGGCTTGCCAACTGATAGAAGAAGAGAGAGAAAATCGGTCGATGCTAGGTCTCGCTGACTGATAAAAGAGGAGAGAGAAGACCAATCGACGCTAAGTCTTACCGAAGGATAGCGGAAGAACGAGAAGACCAACGGTGCTATGTCTCACCGACTCATGGAAGAAGAGAGAGAAGACCAACCGATGCTAAGTCTCATAGATTGATAAAAGAGGAGAGAGAAGATCAGCTGATGCTAGGTCTCACTGATTGATAAAAGAAGAGAGAGAAGACCAATTGGTGCTAGGTCTCACCGGTTGACAGAAGAAGATAGAAAAGACCAACCGACGCTAGGTCTCGCCGGTTGACAGAAGAAGATAGAAAAGACCAATCGGCACTAGGTCTCGCCAGTTGACAAAAGAGGATAGAGGAGACCAATCGGCACTAGGCCTCGCCAATTGACAGAAGAGAGAGAAAGAGAGGTAGAGAAAGAAAGAGAAAGAGAGAGAAAGAGAGAAGAGAGAGAAAGAGAGAGAAAGAGAGAAAGAGAGAAGAGAGAGAGAGAAAGAGAGATAGAGAGAAGAGAGAGAAAAGAGAGAGAGAATAGAGAGAGAAGAGAGAAAGAGAGAAGAGAGATAAAGAGAGAGAAGAGAGAGAAAAGAGAGAGAAGAGAGAGAGAGGAGAGAGAAAAAGAGAGAAGAGAGAGAAAAAAGAGAAGAGAGAGGGAGAGAAGAGAGAAAAAGAGTGAGAGAAAGATAGAAGAGAGAGAAAGAGAGAGAAGAGAGAGAAAGAGAGAGAAGAGAGAAAGAGAGAAAAGAGAAAAAAGAGAGAGAAAGAGAGAGAGAGGGAGAGGGAGGGAGAGGAGAGAGAAAGTTACCTGCTCGAAGGGTACTGACCCTTTTCTTCTCGCTCCTCTCTCTCTCTCCAAGACGTACTCACAAGCTTAAGCAAGGCATCAAAATTTTATTGAATCCTCCAAAGAATCAACTGAAGGTCGAGCGGTCTGTTTACATTAAGGCAGTGCCTATTTATATAGAATTGTGCCCAAACATGGGTGGATTGATCAAAATTAGACTTAATTGTTGAAAATTAAGATTTAATTGAATTAAAATAGACTTTGAAATTGGGTGAAAAAAGACTGTTTCGCCCCTGCCTAACATTGTGTGGAATTTCAGAACAGTCCCTACTGCTGCTTGAGATCTTGCATGATCTTCCATAGCTGACCTGAGGGTGTTCTGATGCCCATTTATTCGAAAGATTATTGTTTTCTTGTAGGGCTCGACATGACGATCGTTTTGATACCAACTTCGAGCCATGAATCATGTTTTTCAGCCATCATCAAGATACTTGAAATCTGTTTCAATCTTAAAAAATTTGGATAGATAGTGCAGTCATTCCTTAATGTTTTTTTGTGATTTCTTCATTATAGTGCACTGAGCATGCCATCACGATGGCGTGGCAACAAACGGAACGCAGTTTGGACCTCGAACGAAGATTTCGCAACTTTTGAGTTTTGGCCGGAATCTGGAATCCAACAATTAGAATTTCAGTTATTTTTTTGGCTTTGTACATGGAATCTGACAGTCCATCATGTACGGGGTTTGGACCAATGTTATCCTTAGACCTTACGCACATAATAGAATTAGTTTCACGTCGATCCGTTGCGCGAGCATCGTGATTTAGTCTATCGAGCGAGACGTTTCGTCGCTGAATTTTCTGTAACTTCTTCATAGATTGGCAACTTCTCTCTAGCTTTTCTCCCTGCTCGGACATCGTCTCGAGGCGTGCCAAATATCGAATTGTTTGTCTTGATGAGACGAATACGCTCACCAAATTTGAGAGCGATCTAACTTGGAACAAGTGAGTTACAAGCCTCGAAGTGACTACATGTCCTCGAAAGTGACTACATGTGATTGTAAAATAGTCACCTATAATGGTGCTTTGGTGCAGTGAGGCCACATGAGAATAGTGTGCGGCCTCTCCTGTTTCAATGTTTGGCTCATATCTTTGTTTTGGAGTATCCAATTGAGATGAAACTTAGGCCATAGGGGTTTTTTACCATGTCAGATCAAATGTTGGTGATCCTACAATGATTTGAGACACCGAAAATGTAGTTCTAGTTGTGGATTCCATTTCAGGGTATAAGAGACCGATTTTGCTAAAATTATTCCTGTGTTCACTGCCTTAGACATGTTTGATCGTGATGAAACTTGGCAAGTGGTCTTTTGAAGTGCTGACAAACATCTTGACCAATTTTGGGGCCATTCTGAGACTGTCAGGAATTTCTACTGTTTTGTAGGCTTTATTGACCTGCTTCCTACTAAGGGCCAAGGTGATGAAAAATATGTTCAAACAGACTGACCTCCTTATTCCCACTCTTTTAGAGCTTCGTGAAGTTCCTTGTTAGGGGACTCACAAGGTTTTTCATTGACTTAGATTGCAGAAACCCATGATCATGACATCTCGGCTTCTAAGAGGGGCCGAGTGTGGGAGAGGATCGGTCTTTGGTTGGTTTAAGTGACAAAAGGGTCAGCTTTGAACGAGGATTTCATGATCTCGTGGCTGAGATCACTTGGTGATTGCCCCGAGCTGGGTGCTTCATGAACTTTGATCATGTGGTAGGCTTTGTGGGAGCAGCCGGAGTATGACTCAGTTTTGGCTCGAGAGGATAAGGCGTCGGTGGCTGTTGCAAATCCAGTTGCTTGGGCCAACATCTCTTTGAGCTGCTCTTGTTATGGGCAGGTGAGGCGAGTGCCTCCAAACTCTCTATTTAGAGCGTCAAAGTTTGAGCACCGTCGAGCTGTACCTGTGGAGAAAATAAAGGAGGAGGGAGGAGGAGGAGAGTTAGAATGTTCCGGGCATCTTTTTACATTGTCGCTAAAATTGGACGTGTGCAGGGGGTATTTTAGGTCTTGCCCTCACTTTGACCATTGTGGGGTGCTTTTAGCGTTGTCACCCATATTGGAGGAATCCTGAGCTGCTGGTGGCTCGGGGATGTCCACCTGATTGGACGAAAGGATAAGGTGAGCTGCGCCTGGGATGAAGTCTTGCAAGGTCGAGAGTGGAGGAAGGGGCCTGAGGAATTCTTCCTCGACTGGTGACGGAGGGATGGGATTCCTTCGGCGAGCAGACCTAGGTGCTTGTCGTCTCGTTCTGAATGCTTGAGGGGGTGTTTGGACCACCCTCTTTGGCTGGTGAGTAGTCCTAGCTTGATGGACCGCTTCATGCTTCAGGGACTTGAGTCTAATTCTCCCATGGTAGAATTCCCAGGGTTGAGAGGTCGAGGGCTTTAAAGAGTCCAATGTATGCTCGTGAGGGCTTGTAGTGTGACTTCCTCTTGAACAGGCGCGACGGCCTAGACGCGTTCTGGGAGAACCGAACAACGATGTGGCCTTGCTAGACTTTCTCCATGACTATAGCTTCGAACCTAGAGCACTCATTGAATTCGTGGCCCCATACTTGGTGATAAGGACACTAAAGTTTTTTCGTGCCCTGGGCAAGCCGCTTAGGCTGACTGGCGGGTTTGGGAGTGATGAGGCCCCATTGGAGCATCGCCTCGAAGAGGGTCTGCAGAGGGTCTCATCTCACGTTTCCCTGGGCTGGTGTCGGGACGTATTCTTACACAAGCAGAAGAGGGAATTGAGGGCATCCTCCTGGGTTACCTTGAACTTCTTGACCCTATTGCATCTTCTCTGGTAGAAGCTTATGGAAGCCGGTGAACTCGCTAATGTCATGTCCTCGTATCTGGTGATATGCGCGCTAGAGGTTCTCTATCCCTGAAGGCAGGAACTTGAGCTGACTTATCGGCTTGAGAGTGACGAGTCCTTCTTCGAGCATTATGGAGAAAAATACACGGAGAATAGCAGGTGCCTCGTCACCCTCTTGGATCGTGACTATGTGAGAAGCCTCAGTTGCCTCAAATGCTTTCTTCAACTCTTCGAGCTTTATCTGACCCTTGTTGATAAGGGCTTCAATAGTGTCGTTGAGCTTATAGCATCTGTGAATAGGGTGGCCTACTTTCCTGTGATAGGTGCAATACTTCTCATTCATCTCCTGCTCAGCCTACTCTGCAATGTGGGCCTCCGGTAGCTGGATCATGTTCTGTTCTAGAAGCAATCGAAGCAGTGTAGGCTTTTACTCCTTGTTGAAGGGGTAAAATTTATTTTGGTGCTGGATCCAGAAGTCATTTCGCTTAATAATTTTAAGGGGCAAGAGGCTATTATAGGACTGCTGCTTGCCTCCAGTTTGAGGAGTCTGTGCCCTGGAGAGGTCTATAGTCTAAGGAACCACGCTCTTTGTGTCAGTCACGGTGACGGCCGCACAAATCACTGCTTTTTGGGTCCCCCGACTGTTGGAGTGAGAGTTTGGGCTGGAGGGTTGGGCTGCCATGGTGCTTCAACAACCCCTCAATATGAACTGCCTTAGAGATGAGCTCTGACATGGAGGGTGGATTGGATGCCTCGACATGCAGAGTGATCTCAAGAAGCATGTTCCATATGCAGGTCTAGATCGCTTCCTTCTCAGTCATGGGAGTGGCGTGGAAGGTTGCTACCTCTCTCCCTCGGGTGATGAACTTGTCAATCGACTCACCAGGGTCTTGCATCAGGGTGAGGAGTTTGATGATCTCCATGTTCCTTTGGACTTCGTTGAAGCGTTGGTAAAACAACTGCTCTATCTCTTGCCAACGTGTGTACCGAGTTGGGAGGCAGCCAAGCATACCACTGGAAGGCTAGCCGTTCAAGAGTCTCGATGAACTAGCGGAGGAGGAGTAACTTGTCAGTTGCCGTCTCTTGACAGGCCACCTGAAAGTGAGCAATATGCTGGTGCGGAGACATAGTACTATTAAACAGGGGAAGCTTCCCCTTTTGATAGTTTGGAGGGAAGGGTACTTGGTCAATGTATGAAGGTATGACTTCTGGTAGAGCAGTGTCTCTTGCATGCCTGGGACCTTGTTCTTGAGGTTATGGGCCACCATAGCATTTATGTTGGTTTTGGAGACCCCACAACCGGCACAACTGTCTTGGGAGACCGGTGGGGGAGTCTGCCTAGAAATTGTGTCCTCACCAACGGGGGAATCGGTTTCATGGTGAGAGGAAGTGGGCCTGGAGGCTTCTAAGCATTCCATCTTTTAAAGGATGGATTGCATTGTTACCTCGAACTTGGTCATTCTGTCCTTCTGGGCTTCATTCGGGTCATTGATCATCATGACACTGACCGTCTCCTTTGGGAGTTCAAAGTCAGGAAGAGAAGCAGACTGCTGGGGTCGGCGAGTCATAAGTGGCAAGTCAGACTGTAGGGGCTCAGCTTGCCCCGACTGGGCTCAAGCCTTATATATGCCGATCTTGTGAGGACCGGTTCTCGACGGTCTTGAGATCGTGGCTTCTGGGCAGTGATGACCCAGCAATGCTCTTGAACTCGCTCAGGTTCTGGAGTTTGAAGAGGGAAAAAGGGATTACGAGGCAGGAGGTCATCAAGGGTGATGACCTGAACTGCCTTGGAGGTTTATTTGGTCAGGATCTGAAGACCTCTCTTCTGCTTAACCCTAAGACGGCTGTCGACTTCATTCCAGAACTGAGCCTGAGGCCTGGACTGCCCCGCCTTCTTTGAAAATGTAAGGGTCGTGTCTATGAGTTGGAGCAAGGAGTGGGGGTCCAAGGACAAAAGGCAACCTGAGTTTTCTCCTTGGAGGTTGGTGACATCAGGCCGTTGCCCCAAGTTCCTTTGTGGGGCCCATATGCATGGCTGACCTGAGGCTGGCTCAAGATGGTACTCTTAGGGAAGACCTTTGAGTACTAGGGCTCGTGGTGCGTGACTGGTGTCGGGCGAGCGACAGAGGAAGTAGCTGGTTCATGACTTCGCTTGAGTTTGGACCGAGGAGGAACTTGTGAAAGCGATGCTTGTGCACCATTTGGGTTACCCGTCCGGGTGACTTGGGGGTCAACCCGGGCTCGATCAATTGGTTCCACCATGGGAGGTCGAGACCCATGAGCTAATATTTGTGAGGGACGAGGCGAAAGCTCATCTCTTACAGAGTGGAACCGTGTGTGCTGGGAGGGAGGACGAAGCGGTCAAGCCTCATGTGCTCGAGGTGGCATAGAGCTAGCGCTGCCCTGAGCTATGGAAAGCAAATGCATGGCGCACGCAGGGTTCAACCCAAGAAGGCTTAGCACTTGATGCTAGCTCAAGGCGACGTGAGGGTCACCCCGAGATGTGGCTCGAGTGGACGGACCACGAGCCCTTGGGTGTGTGCAAGAGGTGGAGGCTGTAAGCTCTCCACCTTGGTGTGCCGAGCCTCTAATTCTAGAGGTTCGGGAGGTGAAAGAGTATGGGGGGTTGCCTTGCGGTGAACCTCAGAAGCGACAACAACTTGCTTGCCTCCTGCGAAAGTGGTTAGAGCAGCCTTCCGGCGTGCCCCAAAAATATGACCGACAAGAGACTTGCCAGTAGTAGGGTGCGTGCTGTGTACGGTGGCAGACGCGCCACCAATGCAAGGGGCCTTGGTGGAGGGTCCACCAGGGAGAGGAAGCAGGGAGTCAGGGACTTTTAAGTCCCCTCTCGCACAGACCCAGGCAAAAACCTAGGAGCCAGACTATGAGTCGCGACTCAGAACAAGAGTAGGGAAGGAAGCTTGAGCAGTTCGCTTCCTTGGGACAGTCACAAGTGTGAGGATAAGGAAGTCCCCGACTCGGATGAATTGGTTGAACAACCCAGGTGTCATAGAAAGTAATGCAAAAAGTAAAAGACGATACTGGTCAAACAAGAGTGAATCGACTAAGGGGTAGTAAGTCCCCAGTGGAGTCAGCAAGCTAGTTAGGTGCCTCGATCTCTCGTTTCCGGATCTAGGTGATCTGACGGCACGTATCTTGGGTTTCTAGTGAACTCGAGATTTGAGATCGCTCTCTTGAAACCTTACTCAAGAGCAGGTATACCAATCTATGAGAGAGGAATTTAAGGTGGGTTCGGGACTTACTCAGGCTAGCTCGTATGGGCGCCGTCTTTGATAATGAAGAAATTCCCCCAGCTGCTTTAGCTGGTTCGGAATCGCCTCCCTTGACCTGCATCCTCTTGTTTTTTACACAATAGTTCTATGGTTAATTGGCGAGATAAGTGGGTCGAAGAGACCCACCCTTGTCTTAGGGCATCACTTGCTCATAGGAGGGAGTGATGAAACAGAAGGCTTCCAATAAAGAGAGAAAAGAAAAGAAAACTTGACAAAGGGATGAGACTAGCGTGATGGTCTGAAGGCTACTGACTCGAAGTGACAGTAAGACAAGCATAGTTCTCAAGACCAGCACGACGTCAATACTACTCTAAATCGAGACCGATATGGTGGCTTTAGGCTAAGTCTACCATCCATCAAATAAGGGGAGAAAAGAATGAAGAGAAGAAAATAGAGCGAAAAGAAAGAGAGCGAGACGGCATAGAGAATAGGGTCCCGACGACGCTATACGTTGCTACCCATGACCGTGGAGTAGCAGTGTCACGGCCTTGGAACGATGCTAGACACTGTTGTTCACGACTAGAGGGTGAGTATAGGACTATGAGTGACACTAGACATTGCCATTGACAACAAAAGAAGGTAACACACCCTTGTGTGAGTGGCCATAGTCTCTCATGGAGCGCGCCGTCATAGCCATTTGTGAAGCCTACAACGATAGTTCTCATGAGGCACACGGCGATAGGCATGGGACGCAAGAAGAATGGCGATGAGTGACGAACTCACGAAAGAAGCTCGGAGACGGTGATAGGTGTTTCGAGGCCACTAGTGGATGGCGATAGGTATTGTCGTCTGCGATAGGCGTGTAACAGGGGAAGACCCCTGGGGATGGCAATGAGTTTCGCCGTCTGAGCTCTTCACTGAGACATCGAAGCTGTCTGTGGAAGGCGATCAGGAACGCCGTCAGCAAGCCTCACTGGGAGAGAGAGACAAACGAACATAAGGGGGAGGAGAGCTTGAGCCTGGAGCTGCCATTCCCATGCGCCACCTGTGAGATCATCGAAGAGGCATGCACGACACTGCCACTGCTGTGCATGGCCTTTGAGGAAAACTCAGGCAGAGGGGAGGAAGAAGAGAGAGAGGAAGAGAAAGAAGAAGAAAAAGAAGAACATAGAGAAGATCTACCTCATGCCTAGGGGTACCGATCAAAAGTTTCTCTCACTTTGCCCTCTCTCTCCAAATGTGACCCAGCAATGATATGAAGGAGAAATTGTATTAAGTAAAAACTCTTTCTTTTGTGAAAGGTTGAGTCGTCTTTTATGCGTACAATGATGGTATGTATATATAGAATTTGCCCCAAACATGGGTGGATGATCAAAAGTAACCCTAATTTTTAAAAATTAAGATTAAAATGATTTAAAAGAAATTAGAAAGTAGGGTGTAAAATTACATATTTGCCCCTTTCTAACAATTCATGAAATTCCAGAACAGTCCTTATGTTGCCCTAGAACTTGCGTGATCTTGCATGGATGATCCGAGGTCATTCTGATGCCCGGTTGATCGAAAGATGATTGTTTTCTTGTAGGGCTCAGCATGGCGATCGATTTGATACCAGCTTTGAGCCATGGATCATATTTTTAGTGCACGATCATGTGACTTGAAATTTGAATGGATCTTGAAACTTCAGATCGATAGTTTGCTCGTTCCTTAATGTTTTTTGGTGATTTCTTCGTTATTTCACACTGAGCATGCTGTTACGATCGCGGGGCAATAAACACAGCTCGATTATGTGCTTGAACGAAGATTTTACAACTTTGGAATTTTGACCGAAATCTGAAATTCTGACGATGGAATTTGTAGTGGCTTCATGTGGGGAATCCGACCATTCATCATGTATGGGGTTCAGGTCAGAGATGGCTCGAGACCTTACACATGTGATGGAATTGGTCTCCCATCAATCGGGCTCGCATGTGGCGTGATTCGACCACTTGAGTAAGGCACGGCGCTGCTAAATTTCCTGTGCTTTCTTCTCGATTGTATGCACCGACAAGCTCGCCCTACGAAGATGAGTGCAAAATTGATCAACTCCTGCAACGTATGACATCCAAGAAGAAGGGAGCTCGTGGTCGACTATGGAGGCTTGCTTGAGACTAGTCGTCCTTGAGAGTATCTTGCCCCGAGCCCTACCCCGAGGGCTTGCTCGCGTGTATAGAGAAGGAGGGGTAGTCAGGATGGTGCTCGAAGGGAATTTCTTTGAGTACTATGTGTTAAACGGCTTCGGGGTAGTGAGGGGCATGTTTGACACTCCTTTCCTCTTTCTGCTGGCAAAGTCATTAGGCCTACAGATGTGTGCATAGCCCACAACAGCGTTTGGGGTGTTCTATGACCCAACCCCTCCTGAAGTGGAAGGCTGAGCATTCGAAATAACTTCCTCTTTAGTTGGGGTGGCCTAAGGGCCTTTAACATGCATGTGCATTTTTTTGGAAGACTTTCGATTGCCTTGAAAGTCGTGTGCTCATTTGGTTCTAGCCCTTGGGTTGCCTCGAGCTGTGAGATTATCATGCAGTGCATTAGTGGCTTAAAGTCCACTTGTGATGAATCTAGGCCTCGAGAGACCCGAAGAAAGTGTGGAGACCAGGGTAAGGTGTTGCCTTTCCCGTCTCATCACAGTGATGGTTAAACCATTAGTCGTGACATGTGTAAATGTGCGCGGGGGGACTTTGGGACCCCCCCAAGCTGGCGTAGGAAGCGCCAAAGTGTGGTGTGTGTGGTGATATGTTGGTGCTAGCGACACCTTTGTAAAGAGCGGGCGGGGTTACCTTTCGGTTACCCGCTGAGACGGTGGCCTTATCAGGACTCACTGCGCTGAAAGGAGAACTGTCACCAGGACCACTTTTAGACTTGCGACTGGCAGGGTGCCTGCCAGTAACAAGGTGCATATGGTGCATATGGGTCACAAAGCCACCCATGCAGCTGACATCAATTGATTTCCCTTTTGATATCTGAGAGGAGGGAGAAGGGGTTTGACTTCCCTTTCCCCTACTTTTCCTAGCTTGAACTAGGATGGTAGGGCCAGCCACATCGCTTAAGGAGGACGGGGGAGGAGCAAGATTAGCCATTCTGCTCTCCATAGGCGAGGTCGCAAATATGAGGATGATGAAGTCCCCAACTTGGACGAAAGATGAGTAATGAGACTCCATTTCAGTTTTAGAGAAAAGAAGAGAGTTGTTTGCCTGAGAACAGTCCGAGCCAACTATAGGGTGGCATATCCCCGGTGGAGTCACTAGTTGGTCGAGCCTGATTTTTTCCTTGCACACACGGTAGGAGAAAATCCTCTCTCAAACAATTGTGGAGGGTCCACGTGTGCTGCATGTTTATGAGCGTGCACATACGTACTCTCCTATGCACAGATAGGAACCAACAAAGAGAGAGATTTTATGACATGGGTGTGTTTAGGCGCTTACCTCATTGTTTTGGGATTGGGAATACACCTGGGCAGTTCACCATCTTAGAACAATTACGAAGTCCTCTGGCTGTCTGCCAACGTGGTTTGGACACGAACTCTACTCAGGCTTTTAACACATCGCTTCATTCTCTTGCGCTAGAAACTACAATGTGGATTCAGTTGTACTCCTCTATTAGGGGGTCACTCGAAAGAGGGTTGACTGACAAAAGCAAGGATAAGGGAGAAAGATGATGAGAATCGCCATATCTGTGCAAATGCTATGTGCTCGGGCGATCAGGGCAACCAAAGGGTTAGAACTCTCTTGACTAACGGCTCTCGAAGACTCCTCTTAAGTGACTGAGGGAGAGAGCGTATTCATCTCTCATAACTCAACTTGATTGTACGGAGAGGAAGTTGGAGCGATTGTCTAAGGGTTTAAATGCTTAGGCTGACTTCGAAAGGTATTGGGTCGAGCGTATAGCAAGATGCTATGTGGTGTCACAGGTTTGCCATGTCTAAGCTAGAGATGTAAGGGGAAAGAGACAGGACCGCGTGTTTTCCATGGGCACAAGTTACTATGTAGGGAAAGAAACGAGTGAAGAAAGAAAGAAGAGGGAGAGAGAATGAAGCCACATGACTAGGGTAGGCTAGGGATAATTTCTTTCTCTGAAATGTTTTCTCTCTTTGGTGCTGCATCCAAGAGTTAGAAGTAAAAGGCAAGTAGAAACATGCTTAATGCCTTTGTTTTGTTAATGAATGATCTGACCCTTTTACAATTGACCTAAGCTTGTTTATATAGAGGAACCACCAAATAGGGGTGGATGCTCCAAACTAAGCCTAATAACAAGTAAAAGAAATTACAATAAAATCCTGAAGTTAAGAATAATAACCAAAATGCCCCTTAAACCTTTTGCACCAATGACGAAACCATCCCTTTATGAGGGACCTTTCACCATTGCCAGATCTTGGAAGCCTTTTCAGATGCTTGTGGCAACAATTGAGACGATTGATTATCATAGTCTTGATGCTTGCTTGATTCTGAAGAGTTTGATGCCTTTTGATCGTCTTGAGACAGACTTTTTCCTGAGATGTAGAAATTCGGTTAGATCGTGAACTTTGGCCATCAATGCAATGCGATCTATGGTGTTTCAAGTTTTTACTTTGATTTCAAATTGAAGAGAAGACTACCAAAGTCGTTTTGCACCAAATTTTGTTTGTTTTGGTTCTTGCTTGAAGTACTTTCTGAATTCAGGAGATCACTAGAAAAAGGGATTCTGATGACCGGGTGATCTTCCTTTTTTCTTCAACCTTGGAATTTGTGATTGCCTGACCTTGGATTGAGTGTAAAAGTTATGCCAGCTTGTAACCCTTCGTGATACGGTTTTATTAGACCTATTTTTACGATGATTCAATGTATAGATCTCGAGTTTTTGCTTCATGAAGTTCGAGATATCTTTTCTTCAAAATCTCTGATTTTCAAGGTTTTGGGCTCATTTTCTCTTTAGAAAAGCTTTGATTCTAGGTCATGTCACGACACGTACCATATGTCAAAATGATCGGATCATCGAGACTTAGCTTGTGTCAGAATTTGAGCTTGTTTTGATTCCATTCGAGTGATTTGTGAGCATTTGCAAAATGATCTTGAGATGTGGAGAATGCAGCCTCCATGAATGGGGATTGGTTCGGTGAGGCCACACCGCAATAGTGTACAACCTACCTATTTGAGGTAATTTGGGCCCATAATGTTCCTAGGAGGTCCGATTGAGCCCAATTTTGGTCCTTGGGGGTTTTTCAATGTTCTGGATGCGATGGCAGTGGTATGGTCTCGCTTTGAAGCCCCTATCATAGGGCTGTATTTGTAAGGTATCTTTTTAGTATGGTAGTACTTTTTTGAAGGTTGCTTAGTATTAAGCTTATTTTACAATGTTCCCTTGGTCTGGTGGTGTCTTTGAGTACCGACAGAACCAGGTCGTCACTAGTTCTCTCTTTATTTGCACCAGGGATGTAAGTACATAGAAAATGATGTCCAACAGGGAGGTGCAAGTGGATATGCACGGGTAGGAAGATGCAACTGGATAGGCGCGGGGAGCTGCAAGAGTGGATAAGCGCAGGTGGAGGATTGCGAAGTTAGGCACGGGTGAAAGGGAGTGAAGGTGTAGAGGAGTGATGAGCGCGAGCATAAGAGGGAGTGAGAAACAAGAGGGCGAAGGAAGAAAAAGACCAGGAGGATTAGGGTAAGGAAGCCGGACCCTCCTTAAGCGCAGGTCCGTGACTTCAGACGAAAAATAGCGAGGGAAGGAGAAGAGGAGTAAAGAGATGAGAAGGGACTCATTCGGGCCTGCCTTGAACTCGAGCTGAGAAGAGAGAGAATAAGAGAAGGGAAAGAGGAGAGAGAAAGAAGAGTGGGAATGAAGAAAGAAGAGAGAAAAAGAAGGGAGGCAGAGGAGCGAGGCTAGGCATAAGATGGGTTTGAGCCTAAGTGCACATCCATAGGCCTTCTTTCCATGCACATTAGAGAGAGGTTTGGTCTTGGTGGGTTAAGGTTAGGGTCTAGGTGCGGTTCATGAAACTCTAAGGTGTATGGTGTGTAATGAGGTGTTGGGAATGGGCTGTGGCATATGGTGGTCTAAGCTAAGGTGTATGGTGGTTTAGGGGTATTTTGTTTCTCTATTAAATATTTCTCTCTCCTCTTGTTTTGGTCTTAAATTTGAAAGCAAAGAACAAGCACAAGCAAGAACTTGATAACAAATGACTTAATTTCAAGAATCATTCAAAGACCTCATTACAAGTGACTTGGGTTTCCTTATATAGAGCAACCACAAAACAAGGGTGGAATGCTAAAAAACACCCAAAATATTTAATGAATGAAAATAATCATCACGTATTTGGACCAAATGATCAAAATACCCTTAAGAACTTTTCAAAAAATGACAAAACCTTCCCTCCATGAGGGGCCTCTTTCCATTGCTTGTCTTCAAGAGCTTTTTCGTACATCTATGATGGTAATTCGAGCGATCGATCATCATAGAATCGATGCTTGAACTTTTTGTGAATGTTTTGATACCCTTTGATCTTTTTGAAACATATTTTTTAGGAAGAGCCCAAAATCTGGCCAAGTCCATAAACTTTTCATCTCTTCAACCATCAATGTGGTCATTCCTGATTTCTCGTCATCTCGGGTCGGCCCGATATAGGTGGCCTGTTCGAAGGAATCCTCTCTCAAACAACAAAAGGGCCCATGCGTGTGTGCACGTGTGCTCGTGGTACGGATAGGAACCAACAAAGAGAGATATTTTACTTGACAAAGAAGGGATCGAGCACCTACCTTGCCGTGTTGGGTTCGCCCTCTTAGATCATCTTGAAAGCCCTCCGGCTATCCTCACAATGCGGATTGAATTCGGCTCCCTCGCTTCCTACACAACACTTGGTTACACACACTAAAAATGGCCTTTAGGGTATACTTATTTACGGGATCTCCTCCTATTAGTAATGCATGGTGGATTGAGGGTCTAAGCTAAAGGTTAGAGGGGGTTGTGAAGGTTGGAGTGTGTGAGTGAGTGTGCGAGTGAGTGTGAGTGAGAGTGTATGATGTGAGTGTGCAAGTGAGTGAAGTGAGTGATAGCGTGAATGTAAGTGCGTGAGCATGTGAGTAGGTGAAGCGAGTTAGTGAAGTGAGTGTGTGAGCGAGAGTGTATGATGTGAGTGAAGTGAGTGTGAGTGGAATTGGGAGTGCGAGTGTGTGAGATTCGTGTGTAAGACGGAGAGAGGGAAGGAGATAACCCGTGTAATAGAAAAGGGGCAATACGTGTAGGAGAAAGAGATAAGGTTTGAAACAAAGAGAGGGAGAGAAAAGTGGCGTGCGAGAGAGGAGGAAGAGGTACGTGAGTGGAAGAGAGAGAAAATACATGTAGGGGGAGAGAAAATTAGGAGTTGAGCACCAGTGGATGGAGGATAGGGTGTCCTCATGGGCATGGAGAGAAAATAGGGAAGAGAGAGAAAGGAAGAAGAGAGAGATGATGATGTGCACGCTTAAGTGTATACTAGTAGCTATGAGATAAGAAAAGGGAGAAAAATAAGGGAGAGAAGGGTACGGAGCTGGCTTTGCCAGTGGGTAAAGGGTGATGAGAGAGAGAGATGGTGACGTGCACCCCCCTTAGATGTGTGCCAGTGGATATGAGATAAGACAGAGAGAAAAATAAGGAAGAGATGGGTGCCGCTCTGGCTTTGCTAGTGGGTAAGGGATGGTTGAGAGAGAAAAAAAATAAGGGAGAAAGGGAAGAGAGGAGGTACATGGGCAATTTCCCAAGGTGGTAGATTTTTCTCTCTCCTCTCTCTTGAAGTAGGGAGCCATACACTATGCAAGCCTTGAAAGGGCAAGAGCCCAATTTTCATTACCCCTCCCAACTTAGTTTTTACAATGATTTGAGCGTGCTTATATAGAGCAACAAAAAAACAAGGGTGGCATACTCAAAACTAAGCCAAATTGTGGAAAATTACCATTTAACGGAATTAAAAATAAATTCTTGTTTTTGAACAAAATTACAAAAACACCCCTTAGTTTTTTGATCAAATGACAAAACCATCCCTCCATTAGGGGCCTCTTACTATGGCTAGACTTCGGGAGCTTCTTCGGGTGCTTGTAACAGTGATCTGGATGATTCGTCATCGTAGAATTGATGCTTGATCCTTCCTACACATTTTGATGGCCTTTGACCGTCTTGAAACAAATTTTTCACCAAGGGGGTAAAATTCTTGCCAAGTGCATAAACTACGATCACTGTTATGGTGACATGCATGTTCTTTCAAGTCCTAAATTTTATCTTGAATTGAATATGACACTTTCACAATCATTTTGCACCCAGTTTCGTCTGATTTGGTGTCCGTTCGCATCTTTTACAAAATTGTGAGGTCATCGAAAAATGGGATTCTGGCAATCAGGAAAGCGTATCTCCTTTCAACCTTAAAATATGTGCTATCCAGCCTTAAATTGAACATAAAACTTATACCAGCTTGTAGCCCTTCGCGATGCGGTCGCAATGGACCTAATTTCATGCCGATCCGATTACAGATCTCGAGTTATCTCCTCACGAAGCTCGTGATATTTTCTTTCAAATTTCTGATTTTTTTGGTTTCAAGCTCATTTTCTCTCTAGGAAATATCTCGCCTCAGGTCACTTCATGGGTCGTGCCATATCAAAATGACCGGGCCGTCGAGACCTAGCTTGTGTCAAATTTGAGCTTGTTATGATTTCAAGCGAGCGATCAATGAGTGTTTGAAAATCATCCCGAGAGGTGAAAACACAGTCTCCATTGGTGGGGACTGGTTCTCTGAGGCCGCACCGCAATAGTATAAAACCTCCCGCTTTTATGGTAATTTGGGTACATAATGGTCTTGGGAGGTCCGATTGTGCCCAAATTTGGTCCCTGGAGGTTTTTCGACATTCCAGATCCAATGGTGGTGGTATGATACCATTTTGAGGCTCTAAAAAAGGGGCTATAGTTATAAGGTCTCCTTTTAGCATGATATGAACTAGAGTTGAGAATTAAGTTTCTCCTTGATCATATTAAAACATATCGGAATGTGACAGAACTTTGTGAGCATCCAACTTTGTGAGCATCCTTCGGGCATCCCAAGCTGTCATTTTCATGCCTTTCACGGCTGTTCCAGTACGTTTTTAGAGGTTGTCCAGTTTTAAGCTTATTTTACAGTATTCCCATGACCTGACAGTGTCTTGGGTACCGACAGGACTCGGTCGTCACTGGCTCTCTCTCCTTATTCACGTGGGCTAATGAAAGTACGTCAAAATTGATGTGCAACACAATGTAGCATGATTTATGATGACCCAAGTCTTCATTTTCATCACAAATTAAAGAGGACACTGTCACAATCATTTTGCAATAAATTTTGTCTATTTTGGTCTCAATTTAAGCATATTCCAAATTTGGGAAGTCGTTGGAAAACAGGATTTTGGTGATCGAAAAAAGTCTTTCATTTTTTACTTCAAATTTTTTTTCATCTAGCCTCTGATCATATTTAAAATCTGTACCAAACTGTAGTTCTTCAAAGCACAGTCACAACAGACCCATACTGACGACAATCTGACATCAGGATCTTGAGCTATGGCGTCTTTAAGAATTAGATGTTATCTTGTATAATATCTGAATTTTTATGTTTCTGATCCCATATTCTCTCTAGAAATTCTCTCGTTTCGGGCCACGTCATGGCGCGTGCTTTATGTCAAAATGATCGGGTCGTCAAGACCTAGCTCATGTCCAAATTTGAGATTAATTGGACTTAAAATGAGCAAGTTATGAATATTTAAAAATCATCCCAAAATGAGAAAAAACAGTTTCCATTTAAAACACAATTTCCATAAATGGAAACGGGTTCACTAAGGCTGCATCGCAATAGTGTAAAACCTACCCTTTTATAGTAAGTTAGCCCCAAAATGGTCCTGGAAGGTCCGATTGAGCCCAAATTTAGTCCATATGGGTTTTCGATATTATGGATCTGATGGAGGTGGTCTGGTACTATTTTCAGACCAAAAAACTAGTGTTGTAGTTGTAGGGTCCCTTTTTAACTCAAGAGGAACTGGATTTGAAAACTAAGTGTCATTCTGATCATATCAAAATTTATCAAAGCATGACAAAACTTTATTGGTGTCGTTAGGGAATGCAAAAATACCCTCTCATGCAATTTTAAGATTTCTGACACATCTTTAAAGGTCACTCAGTTTTAGGCCTATTATCGAAGTGTCATTGTAGTTTGACCATGTCTTGGGTACTGGTGGGACCAAGTTACCATCGGCTCTCTCCCTATTTACCTCAGGGATAAATGTACGTAAAAAAATAATGTATAACAATAAGTTCTGCACTCGTTCTTCTTCAATGGTGACCACATGTGAGGCTTACGTTGTCTCGAAAGATTTTCGAAGACTTTCTAAATGAATTTGCCCTTTCTGAATTAGGGCCTCAATGTGGTCTTTAAGATGGAAGCAGTCTTGCACAAGATGAATCATCATCTGATGACAAGCACAACAATTCTTATGATTGGTGAGTCCCACCTAGTCTGGTCTCCTTGATTCACGGAGAACTATCATACCTTGTTCCAACAACATTTTCAACAAAACTAATACCCAAGATTTGCTAAAGCTATACTGCTTGTTCAATCTTTGTTCAAACTTATTTGCCTGGTACGGGTTTGGTGGTGGAGGCACCCTGTTATGGACTTGAGGTTGGAACTATTGTTGTTGGGGTTCCCCTTGACCCCTGAATGGTACTATTGACCATGAAGTGTCTGATGTCTTGAGAGGTAAATTGGCAGTAGAAGGTTTCGGGAGAATGGGTGTGGAAGTAAGTTCTACACTGACTGTGTCTCTTTGTTGGCCAGTGCGAGGGTTAGACATGCTATTAGTGAAGTTTCAACTTTGACCTGCCCCTGAGGTTTAAGCCTGAGTTCCACCATGGTGGTTGAGTAGACTTTCAATTTTCATTGCCTTGGAAATCATGTCTGAGAAAGTGGTGGGATTGGAACATTCAACATGAAGGGATATTCATTCTTCATGTTCCTAATGCATGTTTGCATATCATCAATCTCAGGCATGGGATTACTCTTGTACAACGCGATATCTCTCTATCTCTGGATGTACTCATTTATTGGTTCGTTCACCCTTTGAGTCATAGTGAGGAGTTCTATGGCTTGAAGTTCTCGCTCA